>NW_023425388.1:111803335-113086669 GCF_014108415.1 Molossus molossus
ACTAAATTTTTAATTCAATTGATCTGTATTAGAGGTGTAAAATATGCACTGGATTTTGAAAAATTAACAAAAGCAAAGTATTTTACTAATCACTATTTTGATAAGATGTTGAAATGACAATATTCTGGATATGTTGGGGTACATTATACTATAATATATGCTGTCACTAATATATTAACTTCACGAATTTCTCCTTTTTATAATGTGGCAACTAGAAAAAATGTTTAAAGTTACGTACGTAGCTTGCATATACTTTCTATCAGACAGGTCTGTGCCTGTAGATCATTGTCATGTCCCGTCGGGCAGTTCTGATGCTCTGGATTCACAGCCCTCCGGGGGGCCGCCGTGGGTTAGGCCTGGCCATCGGAACACGGTGTCTCATCTTCTTAGGGACAGGGACTGGACACGATTTCAACCAAAGAGCAAGGTGCCAATTTTAGCTCCGACGTCTGGGAGAAACGGTTCTTTCCCCACTGGACTTGGAGCTCCGGAGCCTGGAGCTGGGAGCCGCCTTGTCAGCATCACCATAAAGAACATGCCTGGCCCTGGCCAGTTTGGCTGCGGTTAGAGCGTCAGCCTGCAGTCCAGAGAGACCCGGGTTCGGTTCCCGCTAAGGGCATGTACCTCGGTTGCAGTTTGTCCCCGGCCCTGGTTGGGTCGTGTGGGTGGCAGCCACTCGATGTGTCCCTTTCACGTTGATGTTTTTCTCTCTCTCTTCCTCTCTCTCCCTCCTGCTCTATCTGAACAAAAATGGGAAAATGTCCTCAGGTGAGGATTTTAAAAAAAAAAGAACGTGCCTGGTTGGAAAGGAAGCCAACACTGGAATGAAGAGCCAAGGAATAGAGGGAGACAGACTCCGAAAACCAGGACTTTTTAGTTACTTTGAGCAGTAGAGACATTTTTGGCTCAAGCCTGTTGGGGTTAAGATTTTCTGCTACTTTCACGACGGAAAATCCTTGTGGGTACAGAGGCAGGAGACCCATAACAGTCCAGGCTTCAGCAGCGTTGGTTAGGGAATACAGCGAGAGAGAGAGCCTGACACTGACCGATCGATGAACCCATCGTGTTACGTGATCAATGTGCGTTTGGAATTTAGTGTTTTCTAATGAATGATACGCTAAGTTCAAATCCTCGGTAACCTGGTTGTCAGCATTTAAAAGGGACTCTTCTAGGTTTACCATGTAACCCTCTATTTAGTCTTTATTTTATTTTTTTAAATTATTACCATGTTTTTTATCCTCAACTGAGGACATTTCTCCACTTTTTGTTCAGGTAGAGTGGGAGGGAGAGAGAGGAAGAGAGAAACATCGACGTGAAAGGGACACATCAAGTGGCTGCCACCTGCACGACCAACCAGGGCCAGGGACAAACTGCAACTGAGGTACATGCCCTTAGCGGGAACCGAACCCGGGTCTCTCTGGACCACAGGCGACGCTCTAACCGCTGAGCCAAACCGGCCAGGGCAAGTCTTTGTTTTATTTTATAATGCTTATTTATTTATTTTTGTTACAGATGTTTCTCTCCCCCCACCCCATTGACACCCTCCTCTTAATCCTGCTCCCCCTTCAGCATTATTATGTTTTTGTTTACACATACATGCATAAAAGTTCTGTGGTTTATTTTATTTAAAAAAAATTTTTTTTCTTTATTAATTTTAGAGAGAGAGGAAGTGAGAGGGAGAGAAAGATAGAAACATAGATAAAAGAGAACATCAATTGGCTCACTGGGGATCGGGCCCACAACCTGGGCATATGTCCTGACCAGGAATCGAACCGGCGACCTCTTGGTGCAAGGTCAACACTCAACCGCTGAGCCACACCACCAGACACTGTGAGATTAGAAATTATGATATACATTTTAGGCTCCAAGCTAGAAATAAATTAACAGTAATTAATATACATGCAAGGATTATAGCTTTATATGATAACCCAAATCTCTTCTCCTCTTGTAAAAGAGACCCACCCTCACGATCAGTCACCATGAGCAGCCATGGAACACTAGTCCAGCGGAAGCATCTAGCTTTTCTGCCAGGTGCCTTCCGATAGCCATAAACTTGTACAAATTTAATTTTTTTTTTAAATTTTGGGTTTGGTATCATTTATTTCTTGATATTCTTTTTCAAGTAAATATGGGTTCCTCGGTCATCATAAGATATTCCAATTTTTAAAGGTTTATTAATGTCTGGATTTTTGAAGTCTGCTTTTTAAATTATGAAGGTAACGTGAAAATGTATTTGGAAACGGTGCTTGAGTTTTTATGTCCATCCTCCAGTTTACTGATGATGCTGAAAGATTTTCTAAAATGTTTTATCCGCTCTACCTCCTACCGTGATAGGCCCCTAAAAGCTGATCACTGGGAAGAACACAGCAAAAGCTGAAGACGTCGAACTGAAATGAGGTAAGCTTTCTTATTAGGATAGATTTCTCAGAGGGCCCCAAAACGAGATTGAAAAACTAAGCCCCCAATAACAGACTGGTTATATTCCACTCAAATACAAGTGGTTGAACTTGTAGAAATAGTTCAGTGCTCTTGACATCGACAAAAACATTGCCGACTGGAGAAAGAAAGAAAGGTCTTTCGGACTGTGTGCCGCGGGGATAGCTGCTCACTATGTCCAGCTGCCCTGCGCTGCCCGCGGTGACATACCCGCACCTCCCGATCATTTGAAGGAAAACAGGGGGGAGTGCCCCTCATGCACCCCATACAATTGCAGACATTTTAAGCAACTGTCATTGAAGATTTCTCATTTTAATATTGCGTAGAACTATGTCTTATTTTTATATTCTGGACTCGCCCACATGACAGAAACTTTTAAGTACTATGCCTAGAGTTTTTGTCTTTTTACTTTTTCTGAGCTTATTTGTGATTTTTTGTATTCCAAGGTATATGTGAAGGGTAAAAACAACAGCAACGGAATTTTGTTGCGTAAGAGGTGGATCTAGTGAAAATATTGGATCAAATTTTGTCTTTTTACTAGCATCCCCAGATGTAGAAAGTACAATAGCATAAAGAAACAACAACAACAACAACAAAACTAGAAAGCAAATGTATTTCGAGTTCAGAAAGCTTCTATTTCATAAAATTGCGTTTAGTAGTATTTTCGAAAGGCATTTAGTATCTACTTACTTGCAAGGAGGTTCCTGGCTGTCTAATCTCAACTGTCCAGACGACCGTGAGGACCAGGAAATAAACAAAAATGGTTCCGTCACAACTGAAGCTACTGGCCCAAGATGTCAAGGCCGATGCCACCTACAGTCTCCAGTACAGACCCTCCACTTTTGAACTGAAGCTCTTTCCTCTTAGCACACCATTCTTACAAACAAAGAAACACATTTAAAATAAAAACAAGCAAACAAGCATTACTTTCCAACATAGAGGTCACTGGAAACACCAAAGGAGAAAAGACTAGACAGGAGAAGAAAGGTTCACTTTGGTCCCTAATAGACGCAACTCACTTTTCAACCATTTTCTATGTATAGACTTCCTGAATCTCCAGGGTTGGAATGAATCACCTCATCCTCTGGGCTCCTAGAACGCTTTTTAAAAATAAATGGACCTCACGGTCAGGGTGGATATTAAAAATATTTAACAGCTGGTACAGATGCTGGCCAAGTGCAGAAGGGAGAGCCAGGGGCACATCTGTGCTGGCCACTAACCCTTTAGCGGCTGGATCCTGAGGAATGGCCGGTGTCCCCGCACCTTGGCGGCTGGGTGACCGCGAGGCACTCAGAGAACAGTGGCGGGTCTGCCGTGCAGTGTGGAAGTATATCTATTATTCCAGCAATCGGAATGTATGGGCGAAGGGCCTGTTTCTCATTCATTTCAACATCCCCAGCTGGCCAAGAACAGGACAAGATGTTGTAACTCAGATAAGTAGTCTTTGAATTTAACGTATTTTTCTTCAACAAAATCTTAGGGACAATTTAAATTAATATAAGCGTCTATTTTACTTAAAGTTCTGTCCCTATCATTTCCCTAAAGCAGGAGATACTTTCGTGTGGACAGCACGCACAGAGTGGAGAGAAAAGGACCTTCTAGCTACCGGCCCGTCGAGCAAACACTGGGCTGCAGCTTGCGATGGCTGGGAGTTGTTTTTGCCGTCCAGCGGAGAGGCCGGAGTAGAGGTGGGCTGACCGAAGTAAACACCAACAACATTGTTTTAACAGACGTGGTGTCTGCTTAAACATTGAAGAAGACAAGCACAGTTTAGACTGGGGTTCTTTCTTTGCTCTCTGGATAATGCTCCTGCTTTCTTTTGCTCAAAATTTAGTCTTCATGTACCTCGTTTCCCTTCCTGCTGGTGTCTCATTTAGCAGAAGTAGAAGATGGTATGTGGAAGAAATTGAAAAACTCCAGTTACAATGAAGCCTACCAAATACCAACAGTTTTCTGTTTATTTTTACCTATAACTTATGGTCATTACAGACAATAACCTCAAATAATAACAGGCTACCTCTAATATCATACAAGGATTATGAGGCATAATTTTCCAGAAGCGGAATTATACTAGGAGGCATGTTGCAAATACCCAGAGATGAAGGTGAGATGGATATACTGAACATTCACCTTTAAATTATAATCATGGTAGATAAGGTTGTTCTTAGTGTATCTTACATTACATTAATGAACTTGGTGAGCAGGACTTGGAAAAAAATCATCAGCTTCACTCCAGTTCACTACAAGATTTAGGGATCATTAATGTGGTTTTCTATTCCACTTCACGTAAAGGAAGGTCAAAGCTTACTTCTTCTATCAGCCCAACTTATTTTTCATCATGTAAGTGGTCATCTCTGAGTCTCAAACTACAGTGAGCCTGCAATTGGCCTTTGTTTTTGTTTTCATTCCTAATCTAATTCAGACCTGCTCACCCTTCATGAAATTATTAGAAATTTCCCTCCTCCCTTCCTGTCTTCCTTTCCTCCTGCCTTTCAATATTTTTCTTTCTATAATTTTTATCATAATTGACACACAATGAATTGCACCTATTTAAAGGACACAATTTCATGTTTTGGCATATACACCCAAGAAACCATCAGCAAAATCCAGATGGTGAGACATCATCACGTCACAGCGTTTCATGTATTCCTTCAGCTCCTCCCCTCACAGCCTCCCCGACATCCATCCCAAACAACCGCTCATCTATTATGAACGTTTTCTCATTTTGATAGCTTAGTATTCTAGATTCTGGTTTTCATAAGATCAATTTGATGGTCGGTTTTAACATGCTCAGTATGCAGGCAGGTGGACTGGTTTCATACAGTAAACAGAGCGGCACAGATGCTCTTCAACCACATGCCTGTGAGCTCAACACGGTCAACGTAAAGGAAATAAATAAGCGCCTTTCATCATTGTTGTGGCTATTTTACAACTACAAAAAAAAAAATGTTTTATAGTGAATGTTTTTATTCTTTTTCTTTATTGATTTTTAGAGAGAGATGGAAACATCGATGAGAGAGAACATCGATTGGCCGCCTCCTGCATGCCCCCTATTGGGGATTTGGCCCACAACCTGGGCTTGTGTCCTGACTGGGAATCGAACTGGCGACCTCTTGGTGCATGGGTCGATGCTCAACCACTGATCCACACCGGCCAAGATATAGTGAATGTTTTAAAGTGGTTACTCAGAAAGACAGATTCGCGTATATTATATTTTCCTGAAGTAAATGCACTATTCAGAAAGTCAAAATTTTCAGACTTGCGTTAAGACATATATTAGTAAATCAGGGCATAATGGCTAGAAAAGCTATAGTAGATGCTGACCCTCAGAAAGCTGGGTCTAGAATTAAATATTAAAGGATTCCATTAGGTGGTGTGAACTCCTCTTTGTCTGTAAACATTTTTCTCTCTTTCTTCCTCTGTACTCTGACTTTGGCGGAAGGTGAAAAGCGAGTACCTCGTGATGGGTATGGTAGCCCTGTGCTAACTCCACCTGCTTTCTTGTGCCGAGACAAAGGGCCGAGCAGCCTGCTTCTGTCCTAGACGTGGGAGAAGGAATACCACGTGTGTCAGAGCGTGGGCGTCTGCAAAGAAATAAAATTACAATTTCATTGCGGGTAGTCTACTGTTTCTGAATCTGTAAATTAAGAATAACAGCCAGAGCCCGGCCAGTGTGGCTCAGTGTTTGAGCGCTGACCCTGCACCAAGAACTCGCCAGTTCGATTCTCTGTCAGAGCCATGCCCAGCTGTGGGCCTGATCCCCAGTGGGGGGCGTGCAGGAGACGGCCAGTCGATGTTCTCTCTCATCAATGTTTCTATCTCTCTCTCCCTCTTCCTTCTTTATTCTCTAAAATCAATAAAAAAGAATAACAGTTAGGAAGCTGTGTTAAGGGTGTGTAGAAGAAACCTGGTGCATACGACAAAGTACTCAAAGAATGTTAGATATTCTTACATAAGAACATTTACATTTTAACGCTATTTGAACCAAAATGCCCAAGTCTCCCATCCCATACCTGCGTGCCCTTTACACATGGTCATTGATTGTTTGAGCTCTGGCAGCTCTCGCCGTGTCCGGTTGAGAACATCTGGATTGACCGGCTATCGAGTCGGCTGCTTGGAAACAGTCCTGTGCGGGTCACTTCTGCTCACTGCGGACCTAACACTTTTCAGATCGAGTTCCTTCCCGGTCAGCTCATGGCCTCCACTTCAGTGTTCACAGTTACAGACTGCGTTACTTAAAATAGTACAGACGCTTCATTTACTTTCTGCTGACCATTAATGCAATCAAGAATCATTAAAAGTGTAGGCACTACGAAATCCCTCCTAAAGTGTCCTCGAAGCTGATACAGCTACAAGGGTTTATAAAGATGAGAATCCCAGTGGTGTGGGGACCAGTTCCCTGTTCTTGAATTGCTGTGTCTCTCCTATGAGGAAACAAGTATAGGAATTGAGAGGACCAACTGGGGCAGGTCCATGCTCCACGTTGGACTCAGTGCTGTCAGGTGGGTGGGTGGATGGGTGGGTAGGGGGAGTCCTGGTCCTTCACTGCAGTTATTGACAAAGCACCGGCTTCAGATGAATTTTTTGTGCATAAGCAGGTCATGATTTATGCGGTCTGACTTGTGGAGATCTGACCCCCAATCTCTCCCCAAGCACCTGTCATAAAATTTGGTTTTATTATAATTTTATTTGCTAGGATCACAGACTTATAGATCAGAGTTTAAGATTCTCTTATAACATTTTTGAAGAGAAGGGGAGTATTGAACATTTATAGAACACCTGCCATCTGAGTTACTTTTACATTTATTATTATAATGTCTCAAAATACTGACCTGATGGCCTTAAAGAGTTTAGTTACCATGGAGGCCACTGAGCTGTCTGGTGAGCAAATGTTAGCAGAGAATAAGAAATGTGATGTGTGTGTATGTCCTTTAAATAATTCAAAATAAAAATTACAGTGATCTCCTCCTTTTGCTTTGTCCCTAACTCCTCAGAGGGCCTGTTTATTTGACCACTTGGAGGTCACATGAATAGCATAATTTTAGATATGTTCTTGTGTGAACCGAGCAGTCCACTAGCCCAATGGAGACAGTGAGGACTGAGGAGCAGCCCTGCTATCTAGTCTGAAGATTATACAGGGGGGTTGAGCCCCCCGTTTATTCTCTAAAGCTTCACATCATGCTTTGCTCCCCGACATTCTCATTTCCTGGACGTTTTAGGGGTGGGTTCTGCATGGAAATGTACTGAGCTATTGGAAGGGCAAAGGAAGTCATGTATCTTACACTAGCTATTTTAGTTCAAATATTATACATTTTCTATTTTCTCTTGAGAATCTTTTCCTGATGCTTCAGGCAGAACTTCAAGATGAATAGAGAGAAAACAAACAGACCTTCAAGATTCTCTAAACAAGGTTTCCCCTAGTAGGGTTTAAACATATTTTCAAATTTCTTCTCACTTACGTTATGCATTTAGACTATCTAGGTAGTTCAGAACATTCTTTTAAATTTTCTTTCTCATTGACTTGTGATTGCAATATTTACTGTTGTGCTGGCTTTGCTAGGAATATTTTAATGATTTAACAATGAATGCTAATAGAACCTCTGGTACAAAGATGATTCTGAGAGTCAGACTGAACGTTCTCTGGCCACGGGTACTGACTGCTGCTAGAAGAGGTTTCACGTGCACCGGGTTGCAGAGATGCTCAATGACAGGCCAAGCAGCTATTCTCAGTGTGATGACTAACTGTTTGGTCTATTCCCTTCTAATTGATAAAAAGTTAAAATTAAGTTTCACACATCTGTTTGGAAAAGTGCCCTCTAATTGAAGATTTTGCTTTGGAAGAAAAATATATTATTAAAGGTAGTAAGTCACCAGGTTACAAAAGCCATAACAGTAGACACAGACAACAGAATGGTGATTACTAGAGGGACAGGGGGTGGGGGAGGTAGAAGAGGGGATTGGGGATAAATGGTGATCAGAGGAGACCTGACTTGGGACAGTAAGCACACAATACGATATGCAGACAATGTATTATGCAATTGTACACCTGAAACCTATAAAATTTTATTAACCAATGTCACCCTAATTAAGTCAAGAAAAAATAAAAACCGCTTTCTTATAGAAGTAATTTGTCCCAGTACTGATATTTGTGCTGGTGCATTCTGAGCTCATTGGCATTGAAAACGAAGAAACAAGCACCCTTTGGGACACAGGCTTTTTGGTCATGAAATCATGGGCTCTGAACCCATATACTTCCAAACTAGAGAAATTAGAGCTGTTTCCACTAAATTGAAGCGGAATTTTCTCTAATGAAAATGCTAATAAGCTTTAATGGCAATAACTGAAGAAAAATTTAGAAGAGTTTATAATTAACATCAGGTAATTATTTTTAAAAAATCTAATAAATAATAAAGTCTCCAAAATTATGTTTGGTTTAAGTTCTTGAACTCAGAACTTAATTTCCTTTACTACTTCAATTTCCTTTCTTACCTTCAATCCTTTTTTTCTTTTTGTAGAAAATCATTAACCCTATCCTCTGCAAATAATAGGCTGAAATGTAATACATGCATTCTCTTCAATTCTCACAGTATTCCTGAGGGACTAGAGCGCTTTTCTTCTTTTTATGCTGGAAGAAGAAGTTTAAGCATAATATTCTGATTTACCTCCACAAATGAGGAAGAAAAAATTCAAAATGTCAAATGATCATATCTAAATTTATGATTTACCTATCGCCTATCTGACAGGATATTTGGCGTCAGGTGAGTGTAGTGTGGCTGGTTGTGGGTTGTGCAGCTGACCTGTATTCCCCAGTCTTCTGGTGGAGGGAGTCTGAGAGGATGGCGATGTACCACCTCTAGGGGAAGGTTTTACAAGTGGAAGTGCTTACTTCATATTTATTTATTTATTTATTTATTTATTTATTTTTCTTTATTGATTCTTAGAGGGAGAGAAAAGAAGAGGAAGAGAGAGATAGAAACATTGATTGGCCACCTCCTGCATGCTCTCCACTGGGGATTTGGCCCACAACCCAGGCATGTGCCCTGATCGGGAATGGAACTGGAGACCTCCTGATGCATGGGTCACTGCTGAACCACTGAGCAACACTGACTGGGGCTCTTTTATTGTTTTTTAAAATATGTCTTTATTGCTTTTATAGAGAGAGAAAAAGGGAGAGGGAAAGAGAAACACTGATCAGCTGCCTCCCACATGCCCTCTACCAGGGATTGAGCAGCAACCTGGTCATGTACCCTGAGGGAATCTAACCGGGACCCTTCAGTGCTTGGGACGACGCTCAACCACCCGAGCCACACAGGCCAGGGCTCTGACTCTATGTTCTCTCCCACATTCTCCAACAGGGTGCAGATGACAACTAGGCCTTTGGAGATACTGGAACAACAAGATAGAGGAACCTTCATGGTCCAGGAGGAAACCTGTTCATGGACCAGACTCCCATAGTGGATGATTTGATTATAAAAGCTAGAAATACACTTCCTATTGTGTTTGAGTTATTGTACCATTTTACATGTATCTGTTAAAGCAGCTAGCATTATATTAATGCATGCTTATTTTTATTGTTTCTTTCCTTTCTTTCCTTTCAAATTTCATAACCTATTCTGCTAGAGGCACTTAACTCTCTTCCTTTTGATGCAGCTTAGAAGATGTAGGTTTCTATTTGCTATTATAGTAGGTGTTACTCTCAATATCTTCCTTCCATCATCATTTCCGTGATTTTTGGCACAAGCTCAGTAAACTGATTATGAAATGATGCTAATATATGATTATCACTACCTTAGAACACCAGATGAAAAGCTTACTATTTCTTAATCATTTTGTTAAAAGGTTGTTAATAGACTTTCCAGTGCATATCATTGAAAATGCAAAATAAAGATTTAGAGCAAGACATTTTTTATTGTAAAAATATTGTATGTGTAGGTGGTTAGTCTACTATTTGGTCATTTAGACAAAAATGTGGTGATTTTTAACAATTCCCACTGAAGAAAACAGTACTTATCAGTAGAAAAAACTCTAGGTTTTATTCCTTAAGTGACACTAGCTTTATGATCATTACCAAGTCACTTACATTCAACAAAAGTTGGCTTCAAATACATACTAACAACTGATGAAATTTATTGACCGCTGTCTCAATATTCAAACATGGCCTACGTGCTCTCCATGTATTAATTCATTCAATATCAACTCACTACTGAAATAATACTACTTCTGTGTCATCTACAAAAGAAAAACAGAAGAACAAGACATTAGATTTATTTTATAAAAGTCATTGAGCTAATTGGAGTGAATCTGTGATTTGAACTGTCAGCCTGGCTACAGGGGAAACACGATTAACTGGTTTACCATTGCTTCTCAAACTAGAGTTGCATAAACACCACTCGGAGAGCTGTTAAAACACAGCTTGCTAGGCCTCACCCAGAGTGTCTGATGTCCTAGGTCTGGAGTGGTGACTGAGGATTTGCAGTTCTAACCAGTCCCAAGTGATGCTGATGGTGCTGATGCAGGGAGCAAACATCAAGAAGCACTGTGTAGTATCTACTGCCTTCCTTCTGAAGAATTTTGATCAGAAGATTCCAAAATGGCAGCAGAGTGAATGGAAGCTACACAGACCATCTCCTAGCACCAAACTGGAATTACAACTAAAATTAAGACAAATCATCGGTAAAAAGCAACAGAAAAGCAGCTTGGAAGTATCATATAACCAGGGACACTGAATAGAGATCCTGATAGGATTGCAAAAGCACAAGAGGGGAGCTGGGAGCCCATGGACAGCAACAGTCTTAGCTGTGATCAGCACCCTCGGGATTAAAATACCAAGCCAGCTCCACAGCACAGAGGGCCAGGACAGAGTGCTAAATTAGCCACAGCCACTCACCTTGGGCTCTGGAAGAGGGAGTTCAGACTGAACTGAAACTGTGTGGGGACACTCGGGATTTGGAGGGCGCTCAGAGCTTTTGCTGAGTTGCAGCCATGCAGGATGGTGGCCACCTACCCCTTCCTAGGGCTCTGGGGAGAGGCAGCAGCCCATCCCTCGGAGAGTCAACCTCACCGAGGTGGGCCAAAGAAATGCAAATTGAGGCTCATTAACAACCAGCATATGCTCCACCCTCGAGAATTCCCCTTACCCTGAACACCTGAAGGAGGTTTTCATTCAACTGAGAACCCAAGGCTCTTCAAGTAACCAAGACTAATAGCCTAAAGGCAAAAAGCTAGAGGATAACTGAACCATTCCTGGGCTTGCAAATCTACCCAGGAAAGTAAGACTTGACAGTGGGGTGTTTAATGTTGGTTGTTCCATGCTCATCCAATCCCAGTAGAGGGAGCCACCAACACACACAGGAAAAATTTGGCAGTCTCCACAACCCACTGAGATAGCCAAAATTGTGAAATAAAGAAACAAATCCCAAACAAAAGAACAAGAGACCTATACCAAAGATGAGATAAATGAAATGCCGTTAACCAAGTTATCAGAGGTAGAGTTCAGAGTCATGATCTTGAGGAAGCTCAACAGCATGAGTAAGGATCTCACTACCATGAGTAAAGATATAAAAGCACTGAAAACCAACCAAGTGGAAATAAAGAATGACATAGCAGAAATAAAGAATACATTGAAAGGAATAACCAGCAGAGTAGAGGAAGCTGAGGACCAGATCAGTGAATTAGAAGACAGGGTAGAAAAAATTAACCAATCAGAAAATCAAAAGGAGAAAAAAATTAAAAAATAGGAAAACAGGTTAAGGAAACTATGGGACAACTAGAAACAATAATATTCGCATCATAAGAGTTCCTGAAGAAGAAGAAAATTAGCAAGGGTTAGAAAATATATTTGAAGAAATAGTGACAGACAACTTCCCTAATTTGGTGAAGAAAGAAGGCATTCAAGTTTAAGGAGCACAGAGAGCCCCAAGTAAGAACCTAAACAGGCCCATATCAAGACACATAATAATTAAAATGCCAAAAATTAAAGACAAAGAGAGAGTCTTAAAAGCACCAAGAGATAAGCAACAGGTTACCTACAAAGGAACCTCATTAAGGCTCTCAGCTGACTTGTCAACAAAAACACTAAAGGCCAGAAGAGAATGGCATGAAGTAATCAAGGTCATGAAAAACAAGGATCTGAATCCAAGACTACTCTATCCAGCAAGGTGATCATTCAAAATAGAAGGTGAAATAAAGAGCTTCCCAGACAAAAAAAAAAAAAAAAGCCTAAGGGAATACATCAGTACCAAATCAGCACTGCAAGAAATGTAAAAAGGACTGCTGTAATTAGTAGAAGAAATAGGAAGAAAAATAGAACCACACTAAACAAAAATGGTAATAAATAAGTACATATTAATAATCACCTTAAAGTAAATGGATTGAATGCTCTGATAAAAAGACACAGAGTAGCTGATTAGATAAGAAAGCATGACTCACACATATGTTGTTTATAAGAGACCACCTCAAAACAAATGACTCACATAGGTTGAAAGTGAAGAGATGGAAAAAAATATTCCATGCAAATGGAAAGAAAAAAAAGCTGGGGTAGCAATACTCATATCCAATAAAAATGGATTTCAAAATGAAGGCCATAACTAGAGACAAGGAAGGTCACTACATGATATTGAAAGGATTTTTCCACCAAGAAGATATAACCTTGGTAAACATATATGCACCCAACATAGGGGCACCAAGCTATATTAAAAATCTTCTGGAGGACTACAAAGGAGAAATTGACAGGAATATAATTATAGAAGGGAACTTCAACACCCTCCTGACATCACTGGATAGATCCTCTAGACAAAAAATTAACAAGGAAATGAAGACTCTAAATGAAGCACTAGACCAAATGGATTTAATAGATACCTACAGAAAATTGCACACCGAAAATACAGAATTCACATTATTCTCAAGTGCACATGGGACATTTTCAAAGATAGACCACATATTAGGGCACAAACTAAGTCTCTAAAAGTTCAAGAAGATTGAAATCATATCAAGCATCTTCTCAGATCACAATGACATGAAACTATTGCAACAAGAATATGCAAAGACATTTGAACACATTGAGGCCAAATAGCATGTTATTAAACAATGAATGTGTTACCGAGGAGATCAAGGAAGAAATTAAAAACTTCCTGGAAACCAATGAAAATGAACACACAGCAACACAAAATCTATGGGATGCAGCGAAAGCAGTTCTGAGAGGGAAGTTCATAGCACTACAGGCCCACCTCAAGAAACCAGATAAAATTTCTAATTTACTGTCTAACCTCACAACTTAAAGAACTAGAAAGCAAACAAAAAGAAATCCCCAGAGCAAGTAGAAGGAAGGAAATAGTAAAGATCAGAGCAGAAATAAACAACATAGAGTCCAAAACAAACAATTCAAAAGATTAATAAAACAAAGAGCTGTTTTTTTCAAAAAGATAAACAAGATTGAAGGACACTTAGGTAGAATCATCAAGAAACAAAGAGAAAGAACCCAAATACACAAAATCAGAACTGAAAGAGGAGAAGTAACAACTGACACCACAGAAATACAAAGGATCATTAACAAATATTATGAACAATTATATGGCAACAAGTTTGACAATCTAAGTGAAATAGAAAAATTTCTAGAAACACATAGTCTCCCAAAACTGGACCAGGAAGAGATAGAAAACTTGAACAGACCAATAACAACTTGGGAAATTGAAGATGTAATTAAGACTCTCCCAGCAAACAAAAGCCCAGGCCCGGATGGCTTCATGGGGGAGGAGTTTTACCAAAAATTCAAAGAACTAATATCCATTCTCCTCAAACTATTTTAAAAAATTCAAGAAGAAGGGAGACTTCCAAACTCATTTTATGAGCCAGCATAATTCTAATTCCAAAACCAGAAAATGACACTACAAAGAAAGAAAACTACAGACCAATATCCCTGATGAACATAGATGCTAAAATCCTTAACAAAATACTAGGAAATTGGATCCAGTGATACATCAAAAAATTTATTCATCATGACCAAGTGGGTTTCATCTCAGGCATGCAAGACTGGTACAATATTCACAAATCAATAAATGTGATATACCACATAAACAAAATGAAAGATGAAAACCCCATGATCATATCAATAGATGCTGGAAAAGCCTTGGACAAAATCTAGCACCCATTTCTGATAAAAATGCTCAGCAATGTGAGAATAGAGGGATGATATCTAGACATAATAAAGGCCATATATGAAAGACCTACGGCTGACATCATACTCAGGGGGCAAAAACTAAAAACATTTTCCTTAAGAATAGAAACAAGAAAAGGATGCCCACTTTTGCCACTCTTATTTAACATAGTACTGGAAATCTTAGCCACAGCAATCAGACATGAAGAAAAAGTAAAAGGGATCCAACTTGGAAAGGAGGGAGTGAAACTCTCATTTTTCGCAGATGATATAATATTATACATAGATAACCATAAAGACTCCATCAAAAATCTACTAGACTTAATAAATGAATTTGGCAAAGTAGCAGGATACAAAATTAACGTCAAGAAATCAATGGCATTCTTATACACCAATGATGAACTCACAGAAAGAGAAACTAAGAAAACAATCCCATTTACCATTGTGGCAAAAAAATGAAGATAACTAAGAATAAATTTAACCAAAGAAGTAAAGGACCTGTTTGCTGAAAACTATAGAATATTGAAAAAAGAAATAAAGGGAGATATAAAAAAGTGGAAGCACATACCTTGTTCATGGATTGAAAGAATTTACATAATTAAAATATCTATATTACCCAAAACAATTTATACATTCAATGCAATCCTCAACAAAATACTGACAACATATTTCACAGAACTATAACAAATACTTGAAAAGTTTATATGGCACCAAAAAGACTCTGAATAGCCACAGCAATCTTGAAAAAAAAAAGGACAAAGTTGACGGGATCACAATACCAGGTATCAGGTTATACAACAAAGCTACATAATCAAAACAGCCTGATACTCGCACAAGAACTGGCACATAGACCAGTGGAACAGAAAAGAGAACCCGGAAATTGGTCCAAGACATTATGCTCAATTAATATTTGATAAAGTTGGAAAGAGCATACAATGGAGTAAAGACAGCCTCTTTTATAAATGGTGTTGGGAAAATTGGACAGCTACATGCAAAAAATGAAACTAGACCATCAACTTACACAATACACAAGAATAAACTCAAAATGGATAAAAGACTTAAATGGGATTCGTGAATCTATAAAAATCCTAGAAGAAAATGTAGGCAACAAAATTTTGGACATCATATGCAGCAGAATTTTTACTGATACATCACCTAAGGCAACAGAAACGAAGTAAAAAATGAACACATGGAACTACATCAAACTAAAAAGCTTCTGCACAGCAAAAGAATCAACCATCAAAATGGAAAGGGGACCCACTGTATGGGAGAGCATAATTGTCAATGATACATCAGATAAGGGGTTAGTTTCCAAAATAAATATAGTGTTCATACAATTAAACAAAAGGAAGACAAAGAACCCAATTAAAAAATGTGCAGAAGAGCTAAATAGACACCTTTCCAAACAGGACATACAAATGGTCAAGAGACATGAAAAAATGCTCAACATCACTAATCATCAGAGAGATGCAAAATAAAGCGACAATGAGGTATCACCTCACACCTGTCAGAATGGCCACCATCAACAAATCATCAAACAACAAGTGTTGGCAAGTGTATGGTGAAAAGCGGACTCTAACACACTGCTGGTGGGAATGCAGACTGATGTAGCCACTATAGAAAACACTATGGTGTTACCTCAAAAATTTAAAAATTGAACTGCCATTTGAGCCAGTGATCCCACTTCTAGGAATATACCCTAAGAAGCCTGAAACACCAATCGGAAAAAATGTATGTTCCCCCATGTTCATAGCAGCACTATTTAAAATAGCTAAGATCTGGAAACAGCCCAAATGTCCATCAGTAGATGAGTGGATAAAAAAGCAGTGGTACATATACGCAATGGAGTACTATGCAGCTATAAGAAAGAAAGATCTCTTATCCTTTGATACGACATGGAGGGACCTTGAGAGTATTATCCTAAGGGAAACAAGCCAAGCAGAGAAAGACAAATATATGATCTCACTTATTTGTGGAATATAATGAATATAACAGTTGAGGAACAGGGTAGACCCAGAGACATGGAAGTATGGTACAGACTGACAATTCTCAGAAGAGGGGGTAGGAGGGAGGAAAGATATAAACCACAGAAGTTATATGCATGTACGCATAACTGATGAACATGGACAACAAAGCGGGGGAGGGGGTTGGGGCGAATGGGGAGGAGGGTGTCAATGGGGAGAAAAGGAGAAACATCTGTAACAAAAATATATTAATAAAAAAAAATAACATAGCAAAATAAAAAGAATTTTGATCGTCTGTAATTTCTTTTATAAGTTAAATCACATTATAAGAAAATGCTTTCAATATTAAAATTTCATATCTTAAAAATATAGTTTAAGATCTATCAATATCAATTTTTCTTTAGATTCTTGGAACACTTTAAATGAAAGAATTTTCTTATTTCAGCCAAAAGGTACAATGATTATGTGATAATTTATTTTCTTAACTATCTGATATCATTTGAATCACACTAGTATTTTTATATTTTAATTTCATCTTTGGAAACACTTTGATTTTAGTTTATATGCTAATTTATATAGTGTGTTTTTAATACTTGCCACCTTTTCCTATTTTTAAAAGTTTTCTTGGAAAAAGAAATCACTTTTCCCAACAGCTTATTCTGTACAGTCATCTGACAAGAAGTTTTATTTATAGTGTTTGAATTTTACTTTGAATATTATGCTTAATTTTTCTTGGACATTCATTATAAAATCAGAGATGGAGTTTGGCTAGTTTGAAAGAAGATGGAAAATAGAGATAGAAAGCAATACCACAGAAGTATGAGGAAAATAGAAATATAAATTAATAGAGTAGACAAAGCATAGAGAAAAAATATTCTAAAAATAAAATTTATAATAA
Organism: Molossus molossus; assembly: GCF_014108415.1. Taxonomy (NCBI): domain Eukaryota; kingdom Metazoa; phylum Chordata; class Mammalia; order Chiroptera; family Molossidae; genus Molossus; species Molossus molossus. The sequence continues at coordinate 111,820,785 of NW_023425388.1, forward strand.
ATTAAAGAATTCTTTCTGCTTACACATACACGTCATATATATCTATATACTATACACATGGACACATAACTATTTAGGGCACAATGTACTTTCACATATTTGAGCTGTCATAAATTTTAAAAATCTTATATTGATTATTTATCACAAATTCCATTATGAAGTTTAGTTTATTTGCAACTGGGAAACTTTGATACATATAGCATTAGGTTGTAAATAAAATAAGTACATCTGAATAGAAATTGATGCCTAGGTATAATAAAGCATGCTGATTTCTCTGTTGTTAAGGGTTTCTGTCGTTCAGACTAGAAAGAATGTCTTCCTCAGAATGACTTGCCTTGGAAAACATCCGGGGGTGTGGAATCATGAGAAGGGAAAGAGATTCTGAAATAAGAGAAGGATGTGGGTTGGAATGGTCAAGAGAAAAGAATTGAAAAGTAAAATAAGTGAAGGGAACACGTCCTAATTAAAACCACTGTTCTATCTTTAGCAGCCCCCAAGTGCACATAGATGAAAGCATGGCTGCTTGTTTTATTAGTTGCCTAACCAATCAATACCAGCCTGGCAGCAACAACTGTATAAACACAAAGCCCACAGCAGAGGCTTTGTAGGGCCACCTGCACTCGGAGCTACACTGAACCGCAGTGACATTTCAAACATTCTCACGAGAAGGTTTCTGCTTTCTCAGGACACGGCATTCCACATAGCCCATAAGGTTATTGGAATATGTTCAACAGCGTTTTCTTATTCCAGTACGTGTGGTGCAGATTTTCAAACAATAGTTGGAAAATACATTCATCCTTGCTTTTGAACTTATGAAGCTCAGATACAGTGCTGTCACTGTTTACAAAGAACACGTAAGGAAATGCAATCTGTCCCTGATAATTACTACTGCATGTGTTCCGGGTCCATATTATTATTTCTTTTCCAAATTGGAATAATGACTCACAGAGTTGTGTTTGGGTATAAAGTTTATCTTTTTTGTGGACTATCATATCAGAGCCTTGCAAAAACAGGTTTTGGTATAAACTCAAACCAAAATGCGATTCATAAGAATTAGTCCAAACTTCTAAATAGTTTTTCCTTTGGATAAAACAGAGGCATGATCTGTTACTGCCCATAAGCTTAGCCTGACTAGGACTTTGAATTAAAATTTATTTATAGTTTTACAAGTAAAAAGAGCTAACAATGAACAAATTCTTTCTCTTCTAAGTATTGTCCTAGGAGTGTATTCACTGACTTAATGTTTACCACAGCAATGTGAGGTAAGTATTATTATAATTTCATGAGGACACTAAATGTTATAGAAAATAAGCAACACTCTCAAATCTGAGAACCAGAAGGTATCTGAGCTAGAACTTGAACCCAATTCTAACTGAATTACAGCAAGAGATTGAAGAAGAGTTTTTCCCACTCACTGTTATTCTTAACAGATACATACCAACAGTTGAGTTGAAAACCCAGTTATTGAATATGGTCTTTTCTGCATAAGATGAATTGTGTGATCATTGTCAATCTATAGTAATAAATACCCACTTATATCCACAAATAAAATGATAAAGAGAAGTTGGTTGGTAAAAGAAGAAGTATAAAGGAGAGCAGAGCCCGGTCGGTATGGCTCAGTGGTTGAACGTCGACCCATGCATTGCCAGTCAGGGCACATGCCCAGGTTGTGGGCCAATCCCCAGTAGGGGGCATGCAGGAGGCGGCCAACTGATGTTCTCTCTTATTAATGTTTCTATCTCTCTCTCCCTCTCCTTCCCTCTCTTTCCCTAATATAAATAAAGAAAAAAATAAAAAAGAGAGCAGAAAAAATTTTACTCTAACTCTTCATAAACATCTACATTTATTATTAATATCATGAAGGGGTGAAATTTTGTGGAAGACACATGAAGCTAATAAAAATTTTTTGGGAGAGAGCTCTTTAAGAAATAGACAAAATGGCTTACTTTTATAAAATTTTGTGGAAATAAAGACCTTATGAACATAGTGTGAGGGACCTCCCCAGGGCCTCAAAGGCAGTCCATCTGAGAGGTTGCTGAAGCTTAGGCTTCGTTGTCGATGGTAAATTGTCTCAGGTGATTGTCCTTATTTTACAGGTGAAGTAACTTAAGGTAGTAAGTGATGGAAGTAGTATTTAAATGTAGATCATTCTGATTCCCAAATCAACTCTATTATACTTTCAAACCCTTCTTTAGCAACATCAGGAGTTACATGAGAAGCTTAGGCATAGCAATGGGCATATTTTATTTATTGCATATTCATCTCAGCACAGCTCAAACAACCAGTGAAATAAATGTGTTAAAATGAATAACTTTCTAAAAGCATGTGTCATAAAATAACAAATTTTATGTAAGAATTAGTGACAAGTAGAAAAAATAGGGGGGGGTGCTTCAGGAGAGAGAAGTATGGGGTAAGGCACAGGGATTCAATGACACCCCAGGGCAGCACAGGTTCTGTGAAGTCACAGAAACCAAAAACATATTTAAAATTTTTTTAAATTTATTTTTTCCTTTATTGATTTTAGAGAGAGAGAAAGGCTGAGGGAGAGAGAGTGAGAAACATCCATGAGGGAAAACATCGACTGGCCGCCTCCTGCATGCCCCCACTGGGGATCAGACCCACAGCCTGGGCATGTGCCCTGATTGAAAATCAAACTGGTGACCTCTTGGTGCATGGGTCAATGCTCAACCACTAAGCCACACCGGCCGGTCTTTTTCTTGATCTTTAACAACTCTTTGGGAATGTGGATCCAGGAAGAGTAGCTAGAAAACTCCTCTACTCATCTTTCTTTAGGAAGCTAGTGATGATCAAAAATAAGACAGATCATGGACTATATGTAAAAATATATGTTCCCATTACCAGTCTACCTTGAAGAGACTAAATAGGAATCCCCTCATAGGTATGCGTGTGTATGGTTAGTGATATGCCCCAATTACACAAGTGGATCTCAGGAAAGTTGATATCAATACAGTGTACTTTTCACTTCTTCCATTCAATCCGAAGTTCTCTTACCTGTTTGCTGATGACTGAAATTCTTTGAACTAGTGGCTAACTGAAAACTAGTTTCCACTAACTGAAAACAGGGCTCAAAATGTAAATGCCAGACTGTCAGACCATGAAATATTTTAGCTGAAACTCATTTACCTTAATCAGAAATAGGTGGTTCTTTCCAGATTTCATCAACCCAGAAGCATGTTGCAAGAAAAAGGACTGAAGTTGGATGGCCCTGGAGCTAGAGGCAAGACACAGGCTCAGAAAAATGCATGTGATATAAACACATTTCCTATCCCATGATTCACAACTGTACCTGAAGTTTTGCAAGTTAACTTACAAGTGTGTGCATGTGAACAAGCTGTATACAAAGAGAGTTTTGGCAAGCATGACAATAGACATGAGTTGTGAGGTTGCAATGTTTTTGAGTCTAGGTTCTTGTGGTTTATAATGGGGTATCCCCTCTCCTCTTTTTAAAGCAGTCAATCACATGTAGAGAAAAATTTATCCCCAAAGATGTATTTGAAAAACCAAAGAAAGAGAGAAGATTATGAATAAAAAAAGGCCGAGAAGAAAAAGAGAACTTTCAAAGGATAACAATTAAAATGATGAATGATTTATCACGAGCAACTCCAGAAACCAGAAAACAGAAGAATATTTTCAGAGTTGAGAGAAAATAGTCAATCTAGATTTTCAGCAAAAATATCTTTCAAGAATATGAACAAAATTAAGATATTTACCAAAAAACTGTAGAGATGACTACCAACAGATTTTCATTTTTAAAAATCCTAATATATGTATATGGGAAGAAAAGATGAGGTAATTGAGTTTAGATGTAAGGGAATAGTGAGTAAGGATAAATAACATTGACTGCTAAAATAATAATTTTTATACACAGTGTATATTTGTTATACATAATTAATACCCCAATTCCAACAAATTTTTCTGTTCAATTGGGACATCTTGATATGTTCGCATTGTCCTTTTTCCTCTACTTCCACAGGTTATACATTATAAATATGACTATATAATTCTCCTCTCTCAATTTCACTGACTTTTTTGCGTTTTCATGGGAAAGGCAGGACATAATGTAACTCTAAATTGCTACCAGCTTACTCTATGTTTCTCTGCAGCTGAATTGTAGGAGAAAAACGAACTATCATCCAGATTAATTGTGCTTTTAAGTCAATGACCAGCAAATTTAAGTTAAACTTAAACACTGCCTGGCAATCATACTTTATTTCTGTATTTTATTCTCTCTGCCACTGTCCAGCCTTAGTTGACGTTGCTTTCTTTTCTCTAACCCTTCACATCTTCATTGCCTCACTAGCCTCACTTTCTGTTGTTGACATTCCCTCCTTTATCACTTGAAAAAGCAAAGCACTTTAAAGAAAATGTTGCATACATCTATCACCCAGGAATGCGTCGCCACTGATGTACTTATCCATGGTCCTGTTTGAAAGCACCCTTCCTAGCGTGCCGTCCTGTCTCTCTCACTTACACAAAGACATTAATCCAACCAATTCTTTTCTGCTACAGGATCAATTTCTCTCTTCCGAAATCTATTGTCTGGGTCGCATGGAAACATACTGTTTCTCTCACCGAACATAAAAGAAAAGAAACACCAAAAACAAATCGGACTTTCTTTTCGGTACCACCTCCCACCTCATTTCTTTGCTAGTGTCTCTAAAGAGTTCCCATATTTCTATATTCAGTTTTTGTGCAAGTTTTTTTTTTTTTGCTTTTAAAAAAGAAAAATGTACACATTGTAAGTGTATAGCTTGATTTTTCCCCCCCACAAATTGAACATACTCATGAAAATAGCACCCAGGACATGATGTTGACAGCTCCCCAGACGACTCCCTTTTCTCCCTCCAGAAACAACTTCCCCACACGGTCCAGTTTCCTGACCTCTAACAACGCAGATTAGTTATATTTGTTTTTGTTTTTATAAATGGAGCTACAGAGCATGTACTCCGTGATGTCTGCCTTCTCCAGCTTAACGTTACATTAGTGATACCCATGTATTTTAATCTATCCTTTCTCTTGTAAATTCACTCCAATTGGCCTTTGGCTCCGGCCCTCCATCAGTACTATTCTGAAGTAATAAATAATCCCATGTTGCCCAATTCACTCTTCAATTATCATCTTACTTTACCCACTTGATCTCTTATTGTGCACGTTTGTTCCAGTGCTCGAACCCGTTAGTCTCGTGGTTTTCTACTTTCCCCACGTATCAGTCTTTCTTTGCCTCTTTTGCTGGTTCCTCTTTTTCTCCCCAATTTTCTCTTAATTTTTCAGTGTCCCAGAGCTCAGCTGTTGGTTCTCTCTCTTTTGGATCCACCATCGCTCACTTCCTTGTTGATTTCACAGTTCTAAATAACATCGGAATGGGCATGACTCCTGAATTTATATTACCACAGGCCCAAGTGTCTGCCCTGAAATCCAGGTGTGTATGTGCGATGGTGTTCTCAGCAGCTCTACCTGATGCCCGATGCAGCTAGCCGAAACCCAGTAGCGACAGAATGGAGTTCTGAATCTCCTTTTTCAAAGCTGCTCCACCTGGAACCTTTCCATTTCATCGGTTAGCGTTTTCATTGTTCCCAGTGCTCAGAGCCAAACACCTGGAATCACCCCTAATCTTCCTGTTCTCTCACAGCACATCCAACTTAGCAAATCTGTTCACTTTGTAAAAAAAGGGGGGTGGGGGCTGGACCAGGGTGGCTTAGTTGGTGTAGTGATGTCCCATAAACCAAGAGGTCACTGCTTTGATTCTGGGTCAGGACACATGCCTGGGTTGCTGGCTTGGTCCCCAGTAGGAGGTGTGCAAGAGGCAGCTGATTGATGTTCCTCTCTCATAGATGTTGGTTCCTCTTCCTCTCCCTTCCTCTCTATCTAAACATCAATATATATATTTTTAAAAATCACGTAAAAAATCACAGAACATTGCTCATCATCCCTACTCCTGCCATGTAGGAGCCAGCTCGGTTCAGTGCTCGGCTTACTGCAGTTGTGACGACTCCCTTCCGACCCTCAGTCACTGCACGTACACACCCTGAAGTTTCTTTTTTGTAAACATAAGGGCCTTGAGAAACCCAAAGAGAACTGTAAAGATAAGGGGTTAAAGATGGCCTTGGGAAACTCAGAGGAACCGTGAGAAAAAAGAGATTAATGGCTGCCCTGACCTCTAACAGCTGCCCTCACCCCGTTCTCTCAGTTCCGTCCCCTTAACGGTGCCAAACGTGGCACCAAGAATGTGGTTTTTTTCTCTGTAGTTTGTGTCATATAAGCTGCCAACAAAGAAGGCTCAGGGCCGTCGACTGGGGAGAGCCCCCCAGCCCGCCGGTGTAATAGAGTGCTCCTTTACGATTCGGCTCTGCGTCTCTGGTTATCTTGCTGACTCCTTACGACACAATAACCTCCTTCCTAATCACCTTGATGAATCCCCATATGTTCTCAAGGGAGAAGTCATAGCAAATGTTTATTTTAAGTAAAATTTTACTGAATTATAACATATGTTTGGGCACTTTAAAAAAATAAACTCCTCTGGAAAAAAGAGGTAGATTTTTGTGAGATTTCTGCATGTTACTGCATGTAGCAGTGGTTCATCTTTATAGCAGAATAATATTCCATTGTGTGAATATGTCGAACTTATCAATCAATTCTCTCTGGACCGCAGGCCGATGCTCTAACCGCTGAGGAAACCGGCCAGGGCTCAATCAATTCTATTATCAGTAGCTATGATTATACTTTGTGGATTTTGATTGCTATAAATGGTATTACTATGAATATTCTTGTACTTCATTTTGTACACATACATATTCATTTCATATAACTACAAATAAAATTGCTAGGTCATAGAATATATACATACATATATATCCCAGTGGGGGACATGCAGGAGGCGGCCAATTGATGTTCTCTCTCTCTCTCCCTCTCCCTTCCTCTCTCTCTAAAAATCAATAAAGAAAAATAAATAAATAAAAGTGATTCTATCAATTCATATTTCCACCAGAATGTGTGAAAATTCAGTGATTGTTTTACACTGTCTTGCCAATGCTGGGTATTGTCAAACTTTTTCATTTGAGCCCTCCAGAAGTTTCACATTTATTTTTCTGTTTACATATTTATTAGTCATATAATATCTATTCCTATAGTGCTTGTTGCTGCTCAAATCTTTTGCCCACTATTATTATTATTTAAAATACATTATTATTGATTTTTTAGAGAGAGAGAGAGGAGAGAGAAGAAGGGAGAAGGAGAGAGAGATAGAAACATCGATGAGAGAGAACATAGATTGGCCCCCTCCTGCATGCCCCCACTGGGGATGGGGCCCACAACCTGGGCATGTGCCCTGACCGGGAATTGAACCCCAGACCTCTTGGTGCAGGGGTCAATGCTCAACCACTGAGCCACACCGGCTGGGCTTTTTTGCCCATTATTTTATTACGTTGTCTGTCTTTCTCTTACTGATTTGTAGGATCTTTATAGATTTGACAGAAAAGCTTTTGTCATATGTGAGTGTTAGTACTTATCCTACTCTGAAGATTACCTGCTTACACGCTTAATAGTAGTTTTTTTTTTTTTTTTTAATCCTTATCTGAGGACATTTTTCCATTTTTTGTTCAGATAGAGTGTGAGGGAGAGAGAGGAAGAAAGAGAGAGAGAGAAACATCGACGTGAAGGGACACATCGAGTGGCTGCCACCCGCACGACCAACCAGGGCCGGGGACAAACTGCAACCGAGGTACGTGCCCTTAGCGGGAACCGAACCCGGGTCTCTCTGTACCGCAGGCCGACGCTCCAACCGCTGAGCCAAACCGGCCAGGGCTTGATAGTAGTTTTGATAAACAAATTTTAATTTTAAGTAAGTCCAGTTAATTCTACTTTTTCCTAACAAATTTTAATTTATTAATCTTATTTGTGCTCTGTTTAAAAACATCTTTTGCTATCCAGTGGTCATAAAGATTTTCTCTAAGAAGTTTATGTTTACAAACCACTTGGATTCTATTTTTATTTACGATTTGAAGTAGGAGTCAGGACTCTTTTTCCTTCATGAAAATAATCACTCCTTCCTTCAGTGCACTAAAGTAGCACCTTTCTCATAATTCAAGTAACACAGATTTGTGGTTCTGTGCCTGGACTCTATTTAATTCCAATGCTTATTTTAAAAAAAAAATTTTTTTTGGTAAATAAAAAGCTTTCTCAATTTATGTAACGTTATAATGTCTTTAGCTTTGGAAGTGTAAGTCTTCAATTTGTTCTTCATTTTCAAGTTTGTCTTGGCTTTTTCGGCTCAATTTCTATAAAATTTTAGAATCTATATGTCAGTTTACACACACACACACACACACACACACACTGATGGTATTTGATTTAGGATTGTGGTAAACATTTTATATACACTTAAAAAAAATGTACTGTATTTCCGCAGTATCTGTCAATAGAAGCCAGCTAAGTCAATTTGGTTAATATTATTTATATCTTTTGTAACTGCTTGTTCTGTTAGGTACTATCACATACGTTTGTAGTTTTGGTCTCTTTATCCTTATAATTTTGTTAGGTTTGTTTCATGTGTTTTAAGGCCATGCTATTAGGTGTACACAAACTTGGGATTTTATATCTTTTTGTTGAATTGACTCTTATGTTTATGAAATGTCTCCTTTAATCTGTAATAATATTCTTGCCTTAAAGTATTTTACTAATAATTTACAAGATTTTTTTAGTCTATACATGTTATATGTTTTTATATTCTTTATTTATAATCAAAGTAGATTTTTCACAAGCAAAGTATATCTTTTTTTTTTTTTTTTTTAATGGCCTGATAATTACAGACTTTTTTTGGAGGGGGAGGAGGGTTATCTCCTCTATTCATATTTTATGTATTTTCTTATGTATTTAGATTTAAATCTACTACCTTATATTGCATAGTTTTTTTTTTGTTATTACTTCATTTGTTCTTTGTTGTTTTTACTACTTTTTATTTTAGACAAAGCATGTTTAAAAAGTTATCTAATTTGTCCCCTGCATGCTTGTTAATCATGTAATGTCTTACCCTTTTTTAGTAATTTTTTAGAGCTACCTTGCTCAATACAGTAACTACTAGCCATTTGTGGCTATTTAAATTCAATAAAGTTAACAGTTCAGTTCATCACACTGGCTACATTTCATGTGCTCAGTAGTCACATGTGGCTAATGGCTGTCGTGTAGACCACACAGATGATGGAACGCAGCAGCTACGGCAGAAAGTTCTGTTCAACAGCAACATTCTAGGCTCTTTGCGGTTTACCTTAAACTCGTACTACTTCTGTTCCCTGGCCAATTCACCAACATTACAAACCTTTAGCTCAATTTAACTCCTTTGTGCTTTTGATATGCTGCTGCATAAAGCGGAATTTGTTCCATATTTTATTCTTATATGGCATTGTTCTTATAGTTTGAAACAGTTGATGTTTATTTAGAGTTTCTCAAATATTTACACTTTATGATGTTCTTCATTCTTTCATGCATGACTGTGCTTCTTTCTGGGGCAATTTTTTTTTCTATCTGTAGACTTTGCTTTAGTATTTATTTTATTTCGGGATTGCTGATGATGGCCATTTTCAGTTTATTTATTTTATTTTTTGGATATATATGAATCTGAGTGTTGATGAGGTACAAATTTTAACTGGCAATTATTTTTTTACAGCTTTTAAAGACATTGCTATATTGTCTTCTGGTTCCATTTTGTTTTTTAAACGTTTTTTTAAAAATATTTTTTATTGATTTTAGAGAGAGGGAAGGAGAGAGAGAGAGAAAAACATCGATGAGAGAGAACATTGATTGGCCGCCTCCTGCATGCCCCCACAGGGGATTGGGCCCGCAACCTGGTGCCCTGACCAGGAATTGAACTGGCGACCCCTTGGTGTATGGATTGATGCGCAACCACTGAGCCACACTGGCTGGGCACTTTTTTTTTTTCCTGTAGAAAAGTCGGTTGTCATTATTGTTGCTTTTTTTTTTTTATAACACTATGTTTTTACAATTTCTTTCCTTTCTCTTTAGTTTTTTTGCACTTTTACTATAATATCCTGAGGTGGCATTTCTTTGTAGATAGTTTTCTCGGTGCTTAAAGATATCTCTGGCATGATGTCCATTTTCACATTTGGGAAATTTTCAGCCATATTTTTTAAAAATATGGTTTGTCCCATTAATTTTCCTTTTCTTTTTGTGACTTCAAATATATATAATCCTTTTTTATCATATTCCATATATCTTTTCTTTTCTTCTCTAAATTTCCATCCTATTTTCCTTTCTTTGCTTCATTCCACATATTTAATTTTTTTTTTCTTTTTGACTTTAGAGAGAGAAGAAGAAAGAGGGAGAGAGCAATAGAAACATCGATGAGAAAGAACCCTGATTGGCTGCCTCCTGCATGCCCCCACTGGGAATTTAGCCCAAAACCTGGTCATGTGCCCTGGCTGGGAATCGAATTAGCGACCTCTTGGTGCTCAACCACTGAGCCTCACTGACCGGGCTCTACATATTTTCTACTGGTCTGTCGCTGACATGACTAGTTTCATATTAAGTCCATTCATGTAAAATATTATATTAATATTTTTACTTCAGTTTCATAATTTCAACTTAAGACTTTGTAGTAGTCTGTGTTGTGACAAAATTATCCATAATTTTCTCTATTTTTAGCATATATTATAGCTCTTTTAAAGTCTGTAAATTCTAATATATAGGTCACTTAGAATCTGTTTGTAATGTTTATTTTTCTCTCTCTTGGTTTGCAGTTATATATATTTGTTACCACCACTAAAATTTTTTAATAAAGTGTTGGACATCATGTATGAACTCTTATTGTAGAAGCTCTGATTTTATCTTCATCAAAGAGGATTTAATTTTCTTCTTCTTTTTTTTTTATTGATTAATTTTTGTTACAAATGATTCTCCTTTTTTCCCCCACTGATTCCCCCCTCCCCCTTCCCTTCCTGCCCCTTCCCCCAGTTGTTGTCCATGTCCACTGTTCATGCATACATGCATATAAATTCTGTTGTTCATTCCTCTCTCACCTCCCCACTCCTTAGGGGATTGTCCTCAAACTGTTATGTTCATTATATTCCAGAAATCAGTGAGATCATATGAAATTTGTCTTTCTCTGTTTGGCTTGTTTCACTTAGGATGATACTTTCCAGGTCCCTCCATGTAGTCTCAAAGGATAAGAGATCTTTCTTTCTTACCGCTGCGTAGTACTCCACTGTGTATATGTACCACAGCTTTTTAATCCATTCGTTTACTGATGGGCACTTGGGCTGTTTCCAGATCTTAGCGATTGTAAATAGTGCTGCTACAAAGATGGGGGGTACATATATTCTTTCTGATTGGTGTTTTATGCTTCGTAGGGTATATTCCTAGAAGTGGGATCACTGGGTCATATGGGAGAATGGCCGCCATCAACAACTCATCAAACAACAAGTGTTGGCGAGGGTGTGGAGAAAAGGGGACTCTAGTACACTGTTGGTGGGAATGCAGACTGGTGCAGCCACTATGGAAAACAATATGGTGTCACCTCAAAAAATTCAAAATTAATTTTCTTCTTGAAGGCTGACAGCTTCTAGACAATCGTTTTGATCTCATCGGGTGGACCTTTTAAGCTTTACCACACCCTGAGCTTTTTCTAGTTTATTTTTAATCCTAGGGGATACCTATCACTTCAAGGTGATAGCTCTGCTGGGTCTCGGTTGAAATACTTCAGAGTTATTGGGGCTCTCTCAGCTCGTCAGGTCACAGTCGGCGCAGGACCGCGCACCCCTGGGCTGTTCTTTAGGCTCTCGGATCAGCACTCAGTTTAGTTCCCGAGCATTCCTGTTGAACACAAGGGTTTGAGGAGTCAGCACCTATCTTGACAGGAAATTGTACGTACAATACAGAGTTCACTGTGCTAAGGTTTTCTTCACCTCTCAAAAAGGGTCTCCTAGAAAATGCCAAATCCTGCCTTTGCCCCCGTAAGAGCAAGAAGACTTTGTAAACTCCGTCTGTCACTTCGTGGAAGGCCTGCTTCCCACACTGCAGATCAACAAATCCGCGAGGGAAAAAGAATAGCAGGTGTGTCGCTCATTTCATAGTATATCCTTCCTTTCTTTCTAGTATTCTTGTTGATTTCAAATATATTCAGATGGTTACACTATATATTTCATCTACCTTTTAAGTTGTTCTTGGCAGGGGGATTAGTCTAATACAACTAGTGTGTCATATGTGAGAGCATCATGTACGATTAGTGTTATTTCTTGAATGACTGATGAAAATTTGAGTAAATTGTTATTGAAGAGGACTTTAATTGAATTTATTTTGCAGAAAACATTTTTATTCATTAATTTAAGAGACGTAGAACTTTTTATATATCCTAGCTTTTCTTGAATCTCTTTTGGTAAATGACATTTTTTAGGTAATTTGTCCATTTAAGTATTTAAATTTATTTGGAGTAGCTTAGCTAAATCCACATCACTACAACAACTAGTATCCCAAGAGAAGTAGTATCTCAGAAACTTATGACCTTTTGTGACTTAGTCTTAGAAAGCATAACATCATATCTTCTGTGGTCACAGATCTACCAATATTTAAGGGAGAAAACACAGACAGCACCTCTGAATAGGAAGAATGTCAAAATTATGTTGAAAAAAAGGTATGTGAGATGGACATATTTGAGTCATTTCTAGAATATATAATCTTCCCCATTACTCTCTTATTAGTTTTTAAATTAAATTATTATCTGTGGTGATTTCTTTCTCTCTCATAAAATTTATGATATAATTTGTACCATCGAACTATATTTTTCTTTGTTGCTTCATTTTCGCAGAGGTTTATTAGTTTCATTAGATTGTCAAAGAAAAAGCTTTAAAAAAATTTAAAGTTTCGCCTGTTGAATGTGTTTTCCCCTTAATTTCTGCATTTATATATCTCTTTCCTTATTATACTTTTGCTCTGCATTAATCAGATTGGAAAATTTTTACTGACCACTCAGCTCACTGATGCTTTTCTTAATCACGCTGGCCTTCTGACCATACTTCCTAGATGTCAGATGTCTTCCCGATTAGGGCTTTGCACAGGTCCTTCCCTCTGCTCTGTGTGATATTTTCTCAATATAAAAAACAAAACAAAAACAACTTACCCTATGACCTAAAATCTGCTCAGACGTCACCTTCTCAAAGACAGGTACACTGACCTACACTTGCTGTGTTCTCGATCTCCCGTTATCTCTTCTACTTCTTTTCCTCATGGTATCTCACCCTTTCTGTGACATATAATGCACATGTTTCTTATGTTGATTGCTTCTTCTGAGAAGACTTTTGTCCCAGCCTGAATGCCTAATGGAAGGAAACTTTGCATGTTTCGTCACTGGCATAACCCAAGTACCTACTATAGTGCCTGTCTCAAAGGTAAGTGCTTGTCAATACTTGTTAAATAGCCGAATATATACATTCTTGTATATCCTTGAAACTTTTAAGTTTTAGACATGGAAAACAGTTTCTCTCAGTTGTTATCACCAACAAAGATCAGGGAGCTGGTGGATCAGGGAGAAGTACAACCCATGGAGTTCTGATGTCACCTGTTCAATGTGAATCCACAGTGACATCATACACTACTCCAGGCTGGAATGTCCTCCACTTTGGAATCTCTGCAGCCTTGAGTCTTAAATCATTCAAGTCAACACTGATATTTTTACAGTTTTTTTTTTTTATTGTATGGTATTTATATCAGTAGAAATTTAGTCAGGAATACAGAAGCCACTCTATTTTGGAGCATAACATTTTTAGTGCAATAAGTTTGTGTGAGTTTTTCAGAAGTCTTGAAGTACGCAGCGCTGGAGTGGCCGGTTGGCCCCTCAAAGCTCCCTGGGTAGTTGCTTTAGACCATCTCAGCCAGCAGCACTGATGTTAGTTATTCTCAAAAAGCTCATCTGGAAGCTGCTTTGAAATGCACATCTGCCTAGGTATCTGAGTACAACTGCATCCAGGAAGTAATGGCTTCTCTGTCCTCCTCCTTCCAAGTCTCACGTGAGGGTTTCTCAATGGAGGTCTCCAGCTCAGAACCACGTGGGCAAGGGGACTCTGGAAATGTAGTTGCTGGCTTCTTCTCTGCTGAGGACATTTTAACATCGAGATATGGTGATAGGTAGCCAACCATCGATAATCCAGCAAGTACCTTTTTTCTTACAACTGCATAAAAATTATTTAGAAAAAGCATGAATTTTTGAAGATAAAATAATAATAATATTCAGATATTTGTTTTATTGGAGACATAATGCATGTGCTAAATAGATCACAACAAATATATATCAGAAGTGTTTCACAAAAGTATTATAAAATTATTTTATAATAGTAGAGTGGATTAGATCTTTGCATCTATAAATACTAAACTGATCCCTTTGGAGGACCTTTCAGTGATTTGTAAATCAGGGAAAAAGATACAATAAATTAGGGAAACTTTTTAAGTATCTTAGCTATGAGTAATATTAAATAACTAATAACAAATTTCTGGCTATACAATGAAGAGTATAAAGATAACACATTTATCTGTTACTTCTAAAGGCTTAAAAGAAAACGGTTTGAGAAACTAACATCCACTGAAGCAGAATTAATTAATGATGCTTAAAGTTCAGCCTAGAAGTTTAGGAAATAACCTTGGTCATTGTAACTTACAAAGTATCTGAGTGACTTCCAAACCATTGAAGAACAAATTATTTTCTAATTTTAAAAAAGCACCCAATATGTGATGTCCTTTTTTAAAATATAAAATTACTTTTATTTATCCCATATCATATACAAGATAGATTAGAAAGACAGTAATTTCTGTACACAATTCTATACCACTGATGATATAGGTTACATAGTTCATGAAGACAAAAATAGCATCTTATGTTTATGACTGTATCTTTAGCATCTAGAATAATGCCTGACAGGAAGCATAAACTAATCTATTTTATTGAATGTGTGGCATGAATTTACCTTGCTTGATTACAAATTTGTCTGAAAATAAATTTTCTTTCTGTGGAGTTTCTCTACGTTTATGGATTTAGATACATATACATATTTTTAAAATGTTTGTTGGTGCTGCATTTCTTTTTTAAATTATTTGCTTTATTTTAAAATTACACTTGGCATTTAATATTATATTAGTTTAAGAGGTATAGCCACCTTGCACCATATATAGTTATTGCAGTATTATTGACTTGATTTTCTGTGCTGTATTTCATATTCCCGTGACTGTTTTGTAACTGAAAAATGTACTTCTTATCCCTTTACCTTTTTCACCCATTCCCCCAACCCCACTCCCATTTGGCAAGCAATAATTTATTCTCTGTAATCTGTAAATATGTTTCTATTTTGTTTATTCTTTTATTTTGTTTTTTAGATTCCACATATAAATGAAATCATATGGTATAAAAGTATATGAAATCTTTCTCTGACTTATTTTACTTAGCATAATAGCCTCTAGGTCCATCCATGTTTTCACAAATGATGAAATTTTATTTTTATGGCCAAATAATATTCCATTGTATAGACACTTTTTATCCATGTGTCTATTGATGAACACTTGGGCTGCTTTAATATCTTGGCTATTGTAAATAGTGTTGCAGTGATCATAGACATGCATATATCTTTTTTGAATTAGTGTTTTAAATTTCTTAAAATAAATATCCAGAAATAAAATTGTTGGTCATAAGGTAATCTTATTTTCTTTCTTTCTTTCTTTCTTTCTTTCTTTCTTTCTTTCTTTCTTTCTTTCTTTCTTTCTTTCTTTCTTTCTTCCTTCCTTCCTTCCTTCCTTCCTTCCTTCCTTCCTTCCTTCATCCCTTCCTTCCTTCCTTCCTTCCTTCCTCCCTCCCTTCCCTCCCTCCCTTCCTCCCTCCCTCCCTCCCTCCCTCCCTCCCTCCCTCCTCTTCTTTCTTCTTTCTTTCTTTCTTTCTTTCTTTTTCTTTCTTTCTTTCTTTCTTTCTTTCTTTCTTTCTTTCTTTCTCTTTCTTTTTCTTTCTTTTTTGTTACAGATGTTTCTCCTTTCCCCCCCTTTGCCACCCTCTTCCCCTTCCTCCCCGCCTGGTCCCCAGCTTTGTTGCCCATGTTCGTTGGTTATGCATACATGCACATTTATGGTTGAAAATATTACAGATGTCCCTCTTTTTAATCTCATTGATATCCTCCTTTACTGCACCTCAACTTTTACTGCACTGTTGGCTGTTTCCATTGGTAATGCATATATGCCTACAAGTTCTATAGTTTATCTCTTCCCCTTCCCCCTTCCCTCTGTTCCCTCTGAAGTTTGTAGTCTGTTCTGTACTTCCATATCTCTGGATCTCTTTTGTTCATCAGCTTATTTTGTTCTTTATATTTCACAAATAAGTGAGATCATGTGATACTTCTGTTTCTCTGACTGTCTTGTTTCACTTAGTGTAATACTTTCCAGGCCCTTCCATATCATCTCAAAGGGTAAGAGATCTTTCTTTCTTACAGCTGTGTAGTATTCCATTGTGTAGATGTACCACAGCCTTTTTATCTACTCATCTACTAATGGACACTTGGGCTGTTTTCAGATCTTAGCTATTGTAAATAGCACTGCTATAAACATAAGGGTGCATATATTCTTTCTGATTGGTGTTTCAGGCTTCTTGGGATATATTCCTAGAAGTGAGATTACTGGGTCAAATAGCAGCAGCTCCATGTTTAATTTTTTTAGAAAATTCCACATTGTTGTCCATAATAGCTGCATAAAATCATAATACAACCAACAGTACATGAAGGTTCCCTTTTCTCCACATACTCACCCAAACTTGTTGTTTGTTGATTTATTGATGGTGGCCATTTTGACAGGTGTGAGGTGATATCTCATTGTGCTTTAATTTGCATTTCTCTCTGATGATTAGTTATATTGAATATATTTTTATGTCTATTGTCCATCTGTATGTCTTCAGAGAAATGTCTACTCAGGTCTTCTGTCCATTTTTAAATCAAATTGTTTTTTCATTTTGGTATTAAATGTATGAGTTTTTTATATATTCTCTCTATAAGCTACTTATTTGATGTGTCATTTGTGAATATCTTCTTGCAATTGGTAGGTTGTCTTTTCATTCTGTCAGTAATTTCCTTTGTTGTGCAAAAACTTTTTAGTTTTATGTATTCCCATTTATTTATTTATTTATTTTTACCTGAAGAAATATTAAAAAAAAATAACTAAGAACAATGTGATCCCTGGCTAGTGTGGCTCACTTGGTTGAATATTGTCCCATGCACCAAAGGGTTGCCAATTCAATTCCCAATCAGGGCATATTCACAGGTTTCGGGTTGAGTCTCTGGTCAGGGTGCTTATGGGAGGCAGTTGATTGATGTTTCTGTCTCATATTGATGTTTTTCTCTCTCTCTACCTCTCCTTTCCTCTCTCTCTAAAATCAGTATAAACATATTAACAAAAACAAAATAATGAACAATGTCAAAGAGTTATTGCCAGTGGGTTTTTTTTTTTCTGTTATTTTTTTTTACATGTATCTCTCCAGTTTTTACAATATCATTTATTGAGTAAACTGTCTTTATCTAACTGTATATTATCACTTTTTTTGTTGTAAATTAATTGACCATATGAGCATGAATTTATTTATGGGGTATCTATTCTGTATCATCGACCTATGTGTATATTTTTAAATCAGTACCATCATGTTTTGTTTTCTATAGCCTTGTAGAATAGTTTGATATCAGTACTGTAATACTTTCAACTTCGTTCTTCTTTCTCAAGATTACTAAGACTATATGGGCTCCTTTGTAGTTCTATATACAATTTTGGATAATTTTCTCTAGTTCTGTGAAGAATTTCATTGATATCTGACAGGCATTGCATTGAGTCAGTAGATTATTGTGAATAGTATGAACATTTAAACTTTTGTTCATTCTTTTGTATCCAAGAGTATGGTGATGATTCCATTTATTTGTGCGTCTTTCAATTTCTTTCTTCAGTGTTTTATAATTACTTCTTTGGTTAAATTTATTCCTAGGTGTCTTATTTTTTTAATGTAATTGTAAATAAAATTTTTAAACTTTTCTGATAATTCATTATTAGTGTATAAAAATGCAACTGATTTCTGAATGTTAATTTTCTATCTAGCTACTTTATGAATTCATTTATCAGTTCTAAAGTTTTTTTGAAGGACTCTATATGATTCTCTTTATATAGTATGATGTCATCTTCAAATAATGACAGTTTACTCTTAACTTCCAATATGGATATATTTTATTTTACATATTTTTGCCTGGTTACTGTGGCTAGAACTGTTAAATAGAAGTAGTGAAAGTGGACATTCTCGTGTTCCTGATCTTGAGAAACATGCTTTGAGTTTTCACTGTTGAGAATGATGTTAGCTGTGGGTTTGTCATACATGGCCTTTATTATGTTGAGGTATGTTCCCTTTCCATTCCAACTTGGCTGAGATTTTTTTATCATAAATGGATGCTAGATTTTGTCAAATGCTTTTTCTGTATCTATTTATGTAATGATATAATTTTATACTTCATTTTGTATGTAGTATATCATGTTGATTGATTTGTGGATATTAAATCAACCTTGTTTCCCAGGAGTATATTCAACTTGATCATGGTGTATGATTTTTTTAATGCATTGCTGACCTTGGTTTGCTAATATCTTGTTAAGGATTTTTGCATCTATGATCATCAGGGATATTGACCTCTATTTATCTTTTTCTGTAACATCTTTTTTCTGGTTTTATTTATTTATTATAATTTTTTTTTCTTCATTGATTTTTAGAGAAAGAGGAAGGGAGTGGGAGAGAGAGACAGAAACATCGATGAGAGAGAACATCGATTGACAGCCTCTTGCATGTGCCCCACAGGTCATTTGGCTTCCAACCTGAGCACGTGCCCCAACCAGGAATTATTCAAACAGGCGACCTCTTGGTGCACGGGTCAACACTCAACCACTGAGCCACGCTGACTAAGTTATCTTCTTCTGGTTTTAAATTCAGGGTGATACTAACCTCATAAAATAAGCTTAAAAGTCTTCTCTCCTTTTCAATTTTTTGGAAGAGTGTGAGAAGGATAGGTGTTATCCTTTGTATGTTTGGTAAAATTCACCTTTGAAGCTGTTTGGTGCAGAAATTGTATTTTTTAGGAGTTTTTTTAAATTATTGATTCAATTTCATTAGTGGTTATTGGTCTGTTCAGACTTTTTTTTTGTTGCTCGTTTTATTCTTGGAAGACTATTTTAATGATTGTCCAATTTTTTTGGCATATAGTTGTTCATAGTATTTTGTTATAATCCTCTGTATTTCTGTGGTTTCAGTTGTCTTTTCTTCTTTTGTTTCTTATTTTATTTATTTGGACCTGTCCCCTCCCCCCCTTCTTTTTAATCAGTCTGGTTAAAGGTTTATCACTTTTGTTTACATTTTCAAAGAACCAGCTCTTGGTTTTATTAATCTTTTATTTGTTTGTTTTTAGACACTATTTTATTTAGTTCTGCTTTTTACTTTGATCTTTATTATTTTCTTCCTTCGACTCACTGTGGGCTTTGTTTGTTGTTTTCTAGTTTCCTTGTGTGTAAGGTTAGATTGTTTATTTAAAACATTTTTTTTGGCCCTGGCCAGTTTGGCTCAGTAGTTGGAGCATTGGCCTGTGAACCAGAGAGTCCTGGGTTCAGTTCCTGCTATGGGCACATACTTTGGTTGCAGTTTGTCCCCGCTTACATTGATGTTTCTCTCTGTCTCTTCCTCCCTCTCTTCCTAAAATAAAATAAAAAAAAAAACCACATTTTTTTTTCTTAGTTTGTTTCTTTAAGAATTGCTATGGCCTGAATTGCTATGGATTTTTTTCTTAGAACCGCTTTGGGTGTGTATCTATAACCCATAGATATTGGGTTATAGTGTTTTTATTTTCAACTGTCACAAGGTACCTTTTGATTTTTCATTTTATTTGATCTTGTTGTCAACCCACTTATTGTTTTTTGTTGTTGTTTTTTCTTTTTTTTTTTTTTTGTTACAGATATTTTAACTTTTTACCCCATTGGCACCCCCCACACCACCCCACCTCCGCCCCGTCCCCGGCTTAGTTGTCCATGTCCATTGGTCATGCATACATGCATATAAGTTCTGTGGTTTATCTCTTCCCACCCCCCCACCCCCCCATCCCCTCTTCTGAGGGATGTCAGTCTGTACCCTACTTCCATGTGTCTGGGTCTACTGTATTCCTCAGACTGTTATGTTCATTATATTCCATATATAAGTGAGATCATGTGGTATTTGTCTTTCTCTGCTTGGCTTCTTTCACTTAGGATAATACTTTCCAGGTCCCTCCATGTCGTCTCAAAGGATAAGAGATCTTTCTTTCTTACCGCTGCATAGTACTCCATTGTGTATATGTACCACAGCTTTTTTATCCGTTCGTCTACTGGTGGACACTTGGGCTGTTTCCATATCTTAGCTATTGTAAATAGTGCTGCTATGAACATGAGAGTACATATATTCTTCCTGATTGGTGTTTCAGGCTTCTTAGGGTATATTCCCAGCAGTGGGATCAATGGGTCAAATGGGAGTTCAATTTTTAATTTTTTGAGGTAGCACCATATTGTTTTCCATAGCGGCTGCACCAGTCTGCATTCCCACCAGCAGTGTATTAGAGTCCCCTTTTCTCCAAACCCTCGCCAACACTTGTTGTTTGATGATTTGTTGATGGCGGCCGTTCTGACAGGTGTGAGGTGATACCTCATTGTTGTTTTAATTTGCATCTCTCTGATGATTAGTGATGTTGAGCATTTCTTCATATGTCTATTGGCCATTTGTATGTCCTGTTTGGAGAGGTGTCTATTCAGCTTCTCTGCCCATTTTTTAATTGGGTTCTTTGTCTTCCTTTTCTGGAGTTGTATGAGCACTCTATATATATTGGAAATTAACCCCTTATCTGATACATCATTGTCAATGATATTCTCCCATACAGTGGGTTGCCTTTCCATTTTGATGATTGTTTCTTTTGCTGTGCAGAAGCTTTTTAGTTTGATGTAGTTCCATGTGTTCATTTTCTCCTTTATTTCTGTTGCCTTAGGTGATGTATCAGTGAAAATTCTCTTCCGTATGATGTCCGAAATTTTGTTGCCTACATTTTCTTCTAGAATTTTTATGGATTCACGGGTCACATTTAAGTCTTTTATCCATTTTGAGTTTATTTTTGTGTATGGTGTAAGTTGATGGACTAGTTTCATTTTTTTACATGTAGCTGTCCAATTTTCCCAACACCATTTATTAAAGAGGCTGTCTTTACTCCACTGTATAGTCTTGCCACCTTTGTCAAATATTAATTGAGCGTATTGCCTTGGGTCCATTTCTGGGATTTCAGTTCTGTTCCACTGGTCTATATGCCTGTTCTTGTGCCAGTACCAGGCTGTTTTGGTTACAGTCGCTTTGTAGTATAACCTGATATCTGGTATTGTGATCCCACTTACTTTGTTCTTCTTTTTCAAGATTGCTGTGGCTATTCGGGGTCTTTTTTGGTTCCATATGAACTTTTGAAGTATTTGTTCTAGTTCTATGAAATATGTTGTTGATATTTTGATGGGGATTGCATTGAATCTATAGATTGCTTTGGGTAGTAAGGACATTTTAATGATGTTAATTCTTCCAATCCATGAACAGGGTATGTGCTTCCACTTTTTTATATCTTCCTCTATTTCTTTTTTCAATGACCTGTAGTTTTCTGTAAATAGGTCCTTTACCTCTTTGGTTAAGTTTATTCCTAGGTATCATAATTTTTTTGGCACGATGGTAAATAGGATTGTTTTTTCAGTTTCTCTTTCTGTGAGTTCATCATTGGTGTACAAGAATGCCGTCGATTTCTTGACGTTAATTTTGTATCCTGCTACTTTGCCAAATTCATTTATTAAGTCTAGTAGATTTTTGATGGAGTCTTTAGGGTTTTCTATGTACAATATCATGTCATCTGCAAATAATGACAGTTTCACTTCCTCCTTTCCAATTTGGATCCCTTTTATTTTTTCTTCATGTCTGATTGCTGTGGCTGAGACTTCCAGTACAATGTTAAATAAGAGTGGCGAAAGTGGACATCCCTGTCTTGTTCCTGTTCTTAATGGAAATGTTTTTAGTTTCTGTCCATTGAGTATGATGTTGGTTGTAGGTCTTTCATATATGGTCATTATTATGTCGAGATATGATCCCTCTATTCCTACATTGCTGAGCATTTTTATCAGAAATGGATGCTGGATTTTGTCGAATGCTTTTTCAGCATCTATTGATATGATCATGTGGTTTTCATTCTTCATTTTGTTTATGTGGTGTATCACGTTTATTGGTTTGCGAATATTGTACCAGCCTTGCATCCCTGGAATGAATCCCACTTGGTCATGGTGCATAATTTTTTGATGTATTTCTGGATCCGATTTGCTAATATTTTGTTCAGGATTTTGGCGTCTATGTTTATCAAGGATATTGGCCTGTAGTTTTCTTTCTTTGTAGTGTCTTTTTCTGGTTTTGGAATTAGAATTATGCTGGCTTCATAGAACGTGTTTGGAAGTCTTCCTTCTTCTTGAATTTTTTGAAAGAGTTTGAGGAGAATGGGTGTTAGTTGTTTTTTGAATGTTCGGTAAAACTCCCCCGTGAATCCATCTGGGCCTGGGCTTTTGTTTGCTGGGAGAGTGTTGATTACCTCTTCAATTTCCTTAGTTGTTATTGGTCTGTTTAAGTTTTCTATCTCTTCCAGGACTAGTTTTGGGAGACTGTGTGTTTCTAGAAATTTGTCCATTTCACTTAGATTGTCGAATTTGTTGCCATATAGTTGTTCGTAGTAGTTGTTAATGATCTTTTGTATTTCCGTGGTGTTGGTTGTTACTTCTCCTCTTTCATTTCTGATTTTGTGTATTTGGGTTCTCTCTCTTTGTTTTTTTTTTTTTTTTTCTTTTTTTTTTTTTTTCTTTTCATTTTTTGTACAGATAGAGTGGGAGGGAGAGAGAGGACGAGAGAGAGAGAGAGAAACATCGACGTGAAGGGACACATCGAGTGGCTGCCACCCGCACGACCAACCAGGGCCGGGGACAAACTGCAACCGAAGTACATGCCCTTAGCGGGAACCGAACCCTGGTCTCTCCGGACCGCAGGCCGACGCTCTAACCGCTGAGCCAAACCGGCCAGGGCTCTTTGTTTTTTGGTGAGTCTAGCTAAGGGTCCATCAATCTTGTTTATCTTTTCGAAAAACCAGCTCTTTGTTTCATTGATCCTTTGAATTGTTTTTTTGGTCTCTATGTCATTTATTTCTGCTCTGATCTTTACTATTTCCTTCCTTCTACTTGCTCTGGGGTTTTCTTTTTGTTTGCTTTCTAATTCTTTAAGTTGTGAGGTTAGACAGTCAATTAGAAATTTTATCTGGTTTCTTGAGGTGGGCCTGTAGTGCTATGAACTTCCCTCTCAGAACTGCTTTCGCTGCATCCCACAGATTTTGTGTTGTTGTGTGTTCATTTTCATTGGCTTCCAGGAAGTTTTTAATTTCTTCCTTGATCTCCTCGGTGACCCATTCATTGTTTAATAACATGCTATTTAGCCTCCATGTGTTGAAATGTCTTTGCATGTTCTTGTTGCAATTGATTTCTAGTTTCATGCCATTGTGATCTGAGAAGATGCTTGATATGATTTCAATCTTCTTGAACTTGTAGAGATTTAGTTTGTGTCCTATCATGTGGTCTATCTTTGAGAATGTCCCATGTGCACTTGAGAAGAATGTGTATTCTGTAGTTTTGGGGTGTAATTCTCTGTAGATATCTATTAAATCCATTTGGTCTAGTGCTTCATTTAGTGTCTCTGTTTCCTTGCTAATTTTTTGCCTAGAGGATCTATCCAGTGCTGTCAACGGGGTGTTGAAGTCCCCTGCTATGATTGTATTGTTGTCGATTTCTCCTTGGAAGTCCTCCAGAAGATTTTTAATATATTTTGGTGCTCCTATATTGGGTGCATATATGTTTATCAAGGTTATATCTTCCTGTTGGATAGATCCTTTCAATATTATGTAGTGGTCGTCTTTGTCTCTAGTTATGGTCTTCATTTTGAAAACTATTTTATCAGATATGAGAATTGTTACCCCAGCTTTTTTTTGCTTTCCATTTGCTTGGAAAATTTTTTTCCATCCCTTCACTTTCAACCTATGTGAGTCTTTTGTTGAGAGGTGGGTCTCTTGTAAACAACATACAGATGAGTCATGCTTTCTTATCCAATCAGCTACTCTGTGTCTCTTTATGGGAGCATTCAATCCATTTACGTTTAAGGTGATTATTGATATGTACTTATTTATTGCCATTTTTGTTTAGTGTGGTTCTATTTTTCTTCCCATTTCTACTGCTAGTTACAGCAGTCCTTTTAACATTTCTTGCAATGCTGGTTTGGTGCTAATGTATTCCCTTAGCCTTTTTTTGTCTGGGAAGCTCTTTATTTGATTTTCTATTTTGAATGATAGCCTTGCTGGGTAGAGTAGTAGTCTTGGATTCAGATTCTTGTTTTTCATGACTTTGATTACTTCATGCCATTCTCTTCTGGCCTGTAGTGTTTCTTGTGAGAAGTCAGCTGAGAGCCTTATGGGGTTCCCTTTGTAGGTAACCTGTTGCTTATCTCTTGCTGCTTTTAGGATTCTCTCTTTGTCTTTAATTTGTGGCATTTTAATTACTATGTGTCTTGGTGTGGGCCTGTTTGAGTTCTTCTTACTTGGGACTCTCTGTGCTTCTTGAACTTGAATGCCTTCTTCCTTCACCAAATTAGGGAAGTTTTCTCTCACTATTTTTTTGAATATATTCTCTATCCCTTGCTCATTTTTTTCTTCTTCTGGGACTCCTATGATGCGAATATTATTACGTTTCCAGTTGTCCCATAGTTCTCTTAAGCTGTCTTCCTGTTTTTTAATAGTTTTTTCCTTTTGTTTTTCTGATTGGTTGATTTTTTCTACCCTGTCTTCTAATTCACTGATCCGGTCCTCAGCTTCCTCTACTCTGCCTTTTAAACCTTCCAATGTGTTTTTCATTTCTGATATGTCATTTTTTATCTCTTCTTGTTGGTTTTTAATTTCCAATTGGCTTATTTTCAGTGTCTCTATGTCCTTACTCATGCTGTTCAGCTTATTCAAGATCATGGCTCTGAATTCTAGCTCTATTAACATGCCTAATTGCTCCACATTGATCTCATCTTCGTTAGAGGTCTCTTGCTCTTTCATTTGGTTTCTGTTTCTGTGTTTCACCATTTTGGCTATCACTGTGGGCTTTGGAGCCTGTCAAGTTCTCCCTGTGTTCTGCTGTTTGTGGCTCCCTCTCCTGTGTTTAGATGAGTGAGGGAGGACCCACGTTGAACACCACTGTCAAGTCTTACTTTCCTGGTTAAAGTTGCCAGCCCAGGAAAGGTACTGTAATCCTCTAGCTTTTTGCCTGGAGGCTAGCAGTCTAGGTTACTTGATGAGTTTTGGGTTGTCAGTTGATTGAAAAACTCCCTCTGGTGCTCAGCCAATGGGCTTTCACCAGGGTAGGGCAGAGGCTGGTTGTTAGTGAGCCTCAATTAGCACTTCAATGACCCACAGGGTGGGGTTGGATCTCCGAGGGAGGGGCTGCTGCCTCTCCTCAGAGCCTTGGGAAGGAGCAATGTGGCCGCAGTCCTGAGTGGCTGCACTGAGCCAAAGCTCTGAGCGCCCTCCAAACCCGGAGTGTCCCGACACAGTTCCAGTCCAGTCTGCCCTCCCTCTGCCGGAGCCCAAGGTGAGTGGCTGTGGCTGTTTCAGCCTCTGTCCCGACTGAGCTGTGGGGCCGCCTGGGAGTGTGACCCAAGGGCGCTGCTCACCGCTGATGCTGCTGCCGAACTGCCGACCGTGGGCTCCCAGCCCCTGTCTCGCGCCTTCGCAATCCTACCGGGATGGAGTCAGTGTCCCTTGTTGTATGGTCCTCCAGGCTGCTTTTCTGTTGGTTTTCCCGTCGATTTGTCTGTGTTATAGTTGTAATTCCATTTTGGTTCTGGGAGACGGTCTGTGTAGCTCAGTTCACTCCGCCACCATTTTTTCCGTCTCTCAACCCACTTATTGTTTGGTAACATGTTATTTAGTCTCCATGTGTTTCTCAATTTTCTTCTTGTAGTTGATTTCTGGTTTTGCACCATTGTGATCCAAGAAGATGCAAGATACAATTTTAATCTTTTACAATTTATTAAGACTTGTTATATGGCCTAACATGTGGTCTATCATGGAAAATGTTTTATGTGCCCTTTAAAAGAATAGATATTCTGCTACTTTCTTGTGAAATGTTCTAAAAATATCAATTACTTTTATCTGCTTTAATGTGTCATTTAGGCCACTCTTCTCTTGTTGATTTGTCTGAATGATTTATCTATTGATGAAAATGGAGTGTTAAAGTTACCACTATTACTGTTTTAGTGTTGATTTTTTCCTCTATGTCCATCAATAGTTGCTTTATATATTTAGGTGCTTCTCTGTTGGGAGTGTAAATGTTTAAAAGGGTCATGTCCTGTTATTAGATTGATTGATTTATCACTATAAAATGTCTTTTTTTTTTTTTATCTCTGTTACACTTGTTTTAAAGTTTTTACTTGTTTTAAAGTTGTTTTGGATCCCAAGATGGTGGCAAATTAGGTGGAAGCTATACTGACATTCTCCTATGACCAAACTGGAATTACAACTAAAATATAGAAAAATCATCCTGAATAGCCAACTGAAGACTAGTTTGAGAGAGTCTTTATAAGGAAAGATTTAAAGAGGATACCACAATGAGACTGCATTAGCCTGGGTAAAACATTAGCCCCACCAGTTGGAAACCCTCTTGCCCACCCTGTGGAGTTTATGCTCTCCTGAGAACTACAACCAGAGGCTCATTAAGTGTCCGAGATTAACAGACAGCCTTCAGGCAGAGGCTGAGTACTTTGAGTTTTTCCCTGACCTGCCCTCCACTGTGGGTTACTAAAAGCAAACCTTGGCATGCAGCTTGACTCTTTCCAAATACATTTATGCCCAGCAGAGAAAGTCACAAGCTATGAATCACTGATAGCTCCAAACAGATTGCTCAGGGTCAATCAGAGACAGTGTCTGACATTGGCCTGCACCAGAGTCCCTGTGAAGAGGCCCAGAACCAATACACCCAATGGAAAGCTTCAGACAACAAAAGAGCTGGATCCAATAAGGGTCATATCCTTCACAAGCAGCGTATCCACAGACATTAAACCCTGCTTAGGCAAATTATTTTTCATGTGATCAGCACCTACAGTATATCCTGAACACTGCGTTGGGGGTTGAGCATCAATGCTGGCCAGCCTGAGGGTTGAGCCCATGGACAGACATGCCGATTATAACAGGAGGGCCCACAAAAGACACAGAAGGGACATTTTTAGAGCTCCTAGTTCTGGTGATTAGGGAGACTGCATCACTGGGTCCCAAAGAAGATGGCCTACTACATAAGGCCACTCTACCAAGACTGGGAAGCATAGAAGATCTTCTTAACACATAGAAACAAACACAAACAGGCATCCCAACTGGGGAGACTGAAAAAATAGGCCTAAATGAAACAACAAAAGAATTCCCCAGAATAAGAGCTAAATGAAATGGAGCAGTTTATCAGATATAGAGTTGAGGATAATAATTATAAGGAAGCTCAGCAGCATGAAAAGGATATAGAAATCATAAAAAAGGACTAGTCAAAATGAAGAATGCTTTTTCTGCAATACAGAATAAAAGAAGGCTTGATGAAACAGAGGACTAAATCAGTGATTTGAAAGACAAGGTAGAAAAGAACATCCAATCAAAGCAGCAAAAAGAAAGAAGACTTAAAATTGTGAAGATAGTTTATGGGACCCCTGCAATAACATGAAGCATAACAACATATGTGTGATAAGGGCACCAGACAAAGAAAGAGAGCAAAGAATTAAGACACTATTTGAAGAAATGTCTGAAAATGTTTCTAAGCTGGTGAAGGAAAATAACATACAAGTCCAGGAAGCACAGAGTCCTAAGCAAAATGGACCCAAAAGAGGCTCACATCAAGACACATCATAATTAAAATGGCAAAATTTAAAGAAAGAGAATCTTAGAAGCCACACACACAAAAAAACACAGTCAGTTACCTACAAAGAAACTCCCATAAGACTGTTAGCTGATTTCCTAACAGAAACATTTCAGGTTGAAGGGATTGGCAAGAAAAATCCAAAGTGATAAAAAACAAGGACCTACAAACAAGGCTACTTTACCCAGCAAGGCTTTATTTAAATTTAAAGGAGAAATAAAGAGCTTACCAGACAAGAAAAAGCTAAAGGATTTTGTTCCTACCAAACCAATATTTCAAGAAATGTTGAAGGGGTTGCTTTAAAGGGGGTTTAAAGGGGGGGGGGGAGGAGTAGGAGGAGGAGAAAAAAAAGAAAACAGAACACAGTTAAAGAACTAAATATGGCAATAAACATGTACCTATCAATATTCTTTTTAAGTGAAAATGGTTTAAATGCTCTAATCAAAAGACTCAAGGTAGCTGAATGGATAAGAAAGCAAGATCTATGTATATGCTGTCTTCAAGACACCCACCTAAGAACAAAAGATGCACACAAACTATATATATATTTTTTTATCCTCACCCGAGGACATTTTTCCATTTTTTGCTCAGGTAGAGTGGGAGGGAGAGAGAGGAACAGAGAGAGAGAGAGAAACATCGATGTGAAAGGAACACATCGAGTGGCTGCCAACCGCACGACCAACCAGGGCCGGGGACAAACTGCAACCAAAGTACGTGCCCTTAGCGGGAACCAAATCCGGGTCTCTCAGGACCGCAGGCCGACGCTCTAACCGCTGAGCCAAACCGGCCAGGGCGATGCACACAAACTAAAAGTAAAGCAATGGAAAAAGATATTTTATGCTACTAAAAAAGAAAGCTGAGGTAGCAATACTTATATCTGACAAAATAGACTTTAAAATCAAGGATATACAAAGAGACAAGAAAGGACATTACATGATAAAGGGATCAATCAACCAAGAGTATAAAACCCTTATAAACATTTATGCACCTAACATGGTAGCACCTAAATACAAGCTACTTTAGACAGATATAAAGGGAGTGATTGATAGTAACATGGAAGAAGATTTTAACACATGTGACATCAATGGATAAATTTCCAGATAGAAAATCAATGAGATGGAGGCCTTAAATGACATACTAGATCAAATGGACTTAATTGATACCTTCAGAGGATTTCACTCCAAATCAGCAAAATATACTTTTTTTTTAAGTATGCATGCAACATTTTCTAGGATAAACTACATGTAAGAATACAAATAAGTTTCAATAAAATTAAGAAGACTGAAATCATATCAAGCATCTTCTCTGATCTTAATGCTAAGAAACTTGAAATCAATCACAAGAAGAAAACTGAAAAACACACAAAGACATGGACACCAAATAGCATGTTACTAAACAATAGAAAGGTTAACAATGAGATCAAGAAATAAATCAAAAGATACCTTAAAAGAATGAAAATGAAAACACAACAACCCAGCATCTGTGGGACACAGGGAAAGCAGTCTTAAGAGTAAAATTCATAGCATTACAAGCCTATCTGAAAACAAGAAAAAGCTCAGATAAACAGTCTAACCTTATCTTTAAAGTAACTTGAAAAAGAACAACAAACAAAGCCCAGAGTAAGCAGAAAGAAGGAAACAATAAAGGTCAGAGCAGGAACAAATGAAATAGATTTTAAGAAAACAATATTAAATATCAATGAAACCAAGAGAGGGTACTTTGAAAAGATAAAAAGATTGAGAAACATTTAATTAGACTCATCAAGAAAAAAAGAGAGTGGACTTAAATAAATAAAAGTGAAATGAAAGAGAAATAATAACTTCTCTTTCTCATAGAAATGCAATTCTCAAAGAAATGCAAAAGATTATAAAAAAAAATATTATGAACAACTCTATGAAAACTAATTGACTATATGGAAACAAATGGATAAATTCCTAGAAATATGCAACCTTTCAAAATTAAATTAGAAAGATTTAACATTAGATTTAGACATTAAAACTAGTAAAATTGAAGCAATAAAAAAACTTCCAACAGCTCTGGCCGGTTTGGCTCAGCAGTTGGAGCGTCGGCCTGTGGTACAGAGAGACCCGGGTTCGGTTCCCGCTAAGGGCATGTACCTCGGTTGCAGTTTGTCCCTGGTCCTGGTTGGTCGTGCGGGTGGCAGCCACTCAATGTGTCCCTTCACATCGATGTTTCTCTCTCTCTCTCTCTTCCTCTCTCTCCCTCCTGCTCTATCTGAACAAAAAATGGAAAAATGTCCTCGGGTGAGGATAAAAAAAAAAACTTCCAACAAACAAAAGCCTAGGACCAGATGGCTTTCCAGGTGAATTTTACTAAACATTCAAAGAAGTACTAACATCTACCCATCTCAAACTATTCCAAAAATTTTAAGAGGAAGAAAGAATTCCAAACTCACTTTACAAAGCCAGCATTATCTGACAGAGGCATGACAAAGAGAGAAAATTACAGGTCAGTATCTCTGATGAGCATAGATATTAAAAACTAAAATAAAATATTAACAAACCATATCCAGCAATACATTGAAAAGATCACACACCATGATCAAGTGAGATTTATTCTGGGGGTGTAAGGTTGGTGCAATATCCACAAAACAATAAACATGATAGACCACATTAACAAATTGAAGATAAAAGCCACATGATCATATCAATAGATGCAGAAAAAACATTACATAAAAATCCAGCAACCATTTGTGGTAAAAACCAAACAAACAAAAAAACTCTCAGCAAAGTGGGAATAGAGAAAACTTATCTCAACATAGTAAATACTATCTATGACAAACCTACTGCCAACCCTATACTCAATGGCAAAAATATGCAAGTATTCCCCGTAAGAACAGAAACAAGACAGCAATGTCCATGTTCACTTTCACCACTCTTATTCAACATGGTACTGGAAGCTTTAACCACAGCAATCAGACAATAGAAGAAACACATGCCATCCAAATTGGAAAGGAAGAAGTAAAACTGTCATTATTTTTATATGATATGATATTGTGTATAGAGACCCCTAAAGATTCCACCAAAAACTACTGGAGCTGATAAATGAATTCAGTAAAGTAACAGGATACAAAATAAATATCCAGAAATCAGTTGCATTTTTTATACACAAACAATGCGCTATAAGAAGGGAAAACTAAGAAAACAATTCCATTCACAATAGCTTCAAAAAGAATAACGTATCTAGAAATAAATTTAACCAAGGTTGTAAAAGATCTGTACTTGGAAAATTATAAGACACTGAAGAAAGAAGTTGAAGAAGATAGAAATAGGGGGAAAAATATACTATGTTCCTGGCTAGGAGGAATTAACAGCATTATAATGTTCATACTACCCAAAGCAATCCACAGATTCAATGCAAATCCTATCACGATACCAAAGGAGTATTTCACAGAACTAGAACAAATGTTTCAAAAATTTGTATGGAACCACTAATATCTGAATAGCAATAATGATCTTCAGAAAAAAGAATAAAGTTGGAATAATTACCCTATCTAATATCAAACTATACTACAAGGCAATAGTAATAAAAACAGCATGGTACTGGCATAAAAACAGACATATAATCGATGAAACATAATAGAAAGCCCAGAAATTTATCCCCACCTTTATAGTCAATTAATATTTGACAGAAGAGACATAAAAATAGAATGAACTAAAGATAGTCTATTAAATAAATGATGTTGGAAAATTGGACAGACATGCAAAAAATGAAACTAGACCACCTTTTTACACCACATACAAGAACAAACTCAAAATAGATTAAAGACTTAAATGTTAGACTCAAAACTATAAAAATCCTAGAAGATAACATAGGAAGTACAATTTCTGACACATCTCATAGCAATATTTTTGCTAATATATCTCCTTGGGCAAGGGAAACAAAAGAAAAAATAAACAAATGGGATTACATCAAACTAAAGTGTTTTTGCACAGCAAAGGAAACTCAGTGAATGGGAGAACATATTTGTCAATATTACATCTGGTAAGGAGTTCATATTCAAAATTTATAAAGAACTTATAAAACTACATCAAAAAACAAACAACCCAATTTAAAAGGGGACAAAAACCTTAATAGACACTTGTTCAAAGAGAACATACAGATGGCCAATAGACATATGAAAGGATGCTCAAGATCACTAATCATCAGAGAAATGCAAGTCAAAACCACAATGACATATCACCTCTCACCTGTCAGAATGGCTATCATCAATAAGTCAACAAACAGCAAGTGTTGGAGAGGATGTGGAGAAAAGGGGACCCTTGTTCACTGTCGTGGAAATGCAGTTGGTGTTGCCACTGTGGAAAGCAGTTGGAAGCCCACTCAAAAAATTAAAAATGGAACTGCTTCATGACCCAGTAATTCTAATTCTGAATTTTTTTTTGAAAAAAACCAAAAAACTAATTTGAAAAACATATGTATCCCTATGTTCATTGCAATGTCATTTACAATAGTCAAGATTTGTAAGCAGCCAAAGTTTCCATCAGTAGATGAGTAGACAAAACAGCTCTGGTACATTTAGACAATAAATGTAAAAAGGAAGAAAATTTTACTCTTTGTGACAGTGTGGATGGACCTGGAGAACATTATGCTAAGTGAAATAAGCCAGTCAGAGAAAGACAAGTACCGTGTGATTTCACTCATATGTGGAATTTAATTAAAAAACTGAACTACCAAGCAAAGTAGAGACAGACTCATAGATAGAGAGCAGGCAGACAGCTCTGGTTGGGGGCTGGAGGTTTGGGGGATAAAGAGAGATTGAGAAAAAAAAAAAAGAGAGAGAGAGAACTCATGGGCATGGACAACAGTGTGGTGTTTGTGGATAGAGGTGGAAGAGGTCATAGAGGGTATAAATTGTCCTGGAAAAATAAAATAAATTTTAAAAAGTGAATAAATTAAAAAAAGAAAAGAATGAAAAAGTCTGATATTTTGTCTGATATTAGTATTGCCACCTCGGCTTTTTTTGTTTCTTTCTATTTGCATGAAATATATTTTTCTATCCCTTTACTTTCAGTTTGTCTGTGTCTTTTGATCTGAAGTATTTTTTTTTTCTCATAAGCAGCATAGGTATGTGTTTTTTTTTTAATTCAACCATCATATGTCTTTTAATTGAAACATTTAATCAATTTACATTTAAAGTGATTATTGATAGGTATGTAGTTATTGTCATTGTATTTTTCTTATTTTTCCCTTCTTAAAGAAGTCCCATGAGCATCCCTTATGATATTGCTTTGTTGGTGATGAAGTCCTTTCACTTTTTCTTGTCTGGGAAGCTTTTTATCTCTCCTTAGATTCTAAATGATAGACATGCTGGGTAGCGTAATCTCTGTTGTATGTGCTTTTCATCACTTGGAATGCTTCATGTCAAATTTTAATGATTATGATTACTTCACATAATATCTCAAATATTTTTCTTTCTATCTTTCCAGTGCTGATAATTTTCCATTTGTCCACTTTTTCCCCATTAAACTAAATAATTGAAAAAAATCTCTACGTCTGTGTCTCATTTCTGAATATAATCCGGTTTGGGTAATAACATCCATATTACCAAAAATTTTCTCGGAAATTTCAATGAGAAGAGTTGGTCTCCATTTTCTCTGCTTAAATTCTTTTTTATTTTTATTTTTTTGAGGCTTCCTGGGACATGGTGACAATTCTATCATACTTTCGCAGTGACATTTCATTTCGCGGTGTATCCATGTAATCTATTCCCCGCGGTAATAATGAGACGTCCTACTTGCTGCCATGTAAAAGAAGGATGTGGCTTATTCCGGGGCCATTAGTGGTATGGGTAAGAATGTCAGCGTGTTTAAGGCCTAAAAGTGGGAGGCAAGTCAAGAAAAGGGGAAGTTGTTAGTGTGCCTAACAGGATGGCAATTTTTTCCCGTTGAAGATGATAATCTGTGTCTCTGGTAAAATGTGTTAACTAATGTATCGGAGTTTGCTTTTGCTTAATGCTGTGTGAGGGAGACATTAAGACAGCAGTGAGTATTTTTAATCTACTCTTAGTCTGTCTAACATTCAACATTGGGAGCTGTATCACTACAGAAAATTACAAGAAAATGCTTCTAACAGCCCAATTCTAAAGATATGACTATAATTTCTGCTACTTTGCCTAGACTAAATGACCCCAATTCAGAGAACATCCTGGTGTTCTCATGACACTGCTAAGCTTAAAAGATTTTTTAAAGTAAGTTTATTGAGGTATAATTTACATAGTGTATAATACACTTATTTTAGTATACAGTTCTGTGAGTTTTGACAAATGCACATCATCGTGTAACTGTCACTAAAATCAAGATACGGAATAGCTCTGACACACTAAAAAATTCCTTGTGCTTATTTATAGTAAACTTTTTCTCTTACTTCCAGCTCCTGAGAACCATTGATCTATTTTTTTATTTATTTTTTGGTCTCTGTAGTTTTGCCTTTTAGATAATATTGTATAATTATGTACCTTTTTTAGTTTGGCTTCTTTCATTTCATAGAATTCATTTGATATTCATCTATGTTTTTTGGGTATCAGTAGTTTTTCCTTTTATCCTAGAGTTTAAATGTAACTATATCTTGCTCATACTCTTTGAAAGTTGATTTATAACTTGGAAGTGTATACATACCTACTCTCAAATTACTGAGCGTAACAGCTGTTGATTTCACTGGGAATTCATAAGGAGAATACAAATTTAGGAAATTCAAAGTATTAAACTAATTAAACAAATGAAATTTGAAGACAAAAGATATACATTCTATAATTTTTCAGGTTAAAATAATGCTTTTATACATTTAGACTGGTGAATATATAATATATCAAACGCATGTGGGTCTGTCTAGAATTGCTGTATTCTCTGCATGACTTCCAGAAAAGTTTAGGTTGAGTGATTGAAATGAAACACTTATCAGCGTAATTGTTGCTGTAATGAATATCAAAATAATTAATTATTTACCATTCTTTATAAAGTGTTTCCTTTATTTTATTCCTTAATCCCACATCATCTGGTTATAATAAATTATAATCCCAGTCATATCATGTATTTAATTAAGCTTAAATTTGACCTTAACTTTTAGAATAACATACAGTGGAGTTTCAACTGCAATACCAGGCATGTACCAGTTATCTAACTGTGCTTTGTTTTAATTGATTCCATCAAGTATGTGATATTGAAGTATATTTCATGACCACTGATTGTAGTCAGGTTATTCAAATACATTAACCAAATGTTTTTGCATATTATATTTGCATTGTCTTACACTTTAATAGAATTTTAAAACTTTTTATGCTTTCTGTGTTGTAGGATTAATTATAGGATTATAATTTTTTTTTTCTCCTCAGAAGACCTTACTGTTTAATTGAAGAGTTCAAAGAGCTCAAGTAAAGATAGAGAGTATACTGTAAAAGAAAATCTATATAGAATTTTTTCCTACCATGGCGAATAGACTGAAAAACAAAACCCTTTGAGAGGTCCCACCCCACTGTAGCATCAAACCATTTTACAAAAGCATCTTTCCATTTTTGTCTCATTGCCTGACAAGCCTTGTGCATTTTATTTCTATGCAAGTGAATGGCAGTTTATCGTGTCCCGGAGGACAGGGTACTAATGATCATTTGCTCCCTGCTGTGGGGCTGTCATAATTTTGTAGTCAAAAGAGTGACAGAAGTAACAGCCAATCAGTATGTTAATACATTCAGAAAATGGGTAGTTAGTCCATTTTAACCAAGGTGGGTTTCTTTCTCTTTCCTTCTTTCTTGCTAAAAACTTGGGTAATTTTCATTAAAAATGCAATTTTTGAAAGCATTGCAAATTGCTAGATGAAACCAGTTGAAGAAACCATATATTTCTTTTGTGTGGCAGTCAGAATTCTGTCTCAGCAGGTGTCTTCTAGGGAAAAAAGAAAGGCTTCTAATCTAAAAGCCCATTCTGGTCACCAAAAATCAATCACTAAAACATTCACTAACCTGTTATATCAATATCTTAACATGGAGAATTCTATGCAGCATAGAAAAATTCAATCTGCCTCCGATGAGTAAATAAATAGAAGGCAGAATCTTCAAAAGTGATAAAGCCAAATGTTAAAAATTCTGCAGACTTTTATAATGTGACAACATTCATTTTTCTCATTACTGTTTAAATCATTTCTTCAAATTTCATAACTTTTTAAAGAAAATGTATATGCCTAAAAATGATAGCTGGTATTATATAAATATAAAAATATTTTACGAGCCATTTTATAACATATAGGCTGTAATGAGTGTACTACCCATTGACTAGGGGAAAAAAGAGTTTTTAAAAATAATTTCTGAGTGTCTGCACAGCACGTGAACACATTATTACAAAGGGAATTAGTGGATTAAGGTATTGACAGTTGGCTGCAGATGAAAGGGGCTGCTCTTTCTCCATAAAACCACGTCTTAGTCTCACCCTAATGCAAACAGCGCCAGCTAGGTAAACTATAAATAGAATTATTTTGAGAACACTATTGTCACTTAAACATTTTCATCACAGAAAGCAACAGAATAATGAAACCAATAACAATTTCACACATGTATACATTGCTATGAAATACAAGGTAATATCATTTAGCATCACAAGTATGTGTAGGAGCCCTGATTCACCCCTGGGGCTGGAGGAAGAGTTTTTCTATATCTCAAGATATGAGTTTAGCTATTTCAAAATGTAAACTTGTTAGACTACAATGATGATCAATACTATTGCCAGAAAATCATTTAATGCATTTTGATAAAAATTGAAAAGATATGATATCAAACGCAATTTCACTTTTAGAAAACAGAGGAACAAACCTTGTTTGCTGCCTGCTGCTTTTGTTGTTGTTGTTGTATATGCAAATTTTTATACATTACAAAACATAGCTGCCTTTCACAATCTCATAAACGTTTTGCTTTCTTATGAGATGTTTGTAATAAATGTGATTGATGATTTTTTTTTTACAATTGCCTATTATAAATACACTGTTTTTCTGATTAAATACTTAGGGATAACTCAATTCACGAGATCACAAGCTAAGAATCGACATGAATGCCCAAATACATGTTTAGTCTGCCGCTGAAATGTACTTGTATATGTATTTTACATAGCATTTTTCCTAGTTTATAGAAATTTTGCATTTCAATCAATTGCAAACCTATCTAAAAATACTGCTAGTGTGGCTTGGGGCAGCAGAATGACTTTAAGCTACACACACATATAGTCACAAGGGTAAATAGCTATAATTATATTGGAGTGCATCCAAGAAATCAGCTATTCAGTTTACACTTACTGCCTCTTCAAATTTATGTGCACCTCAAGCAAATACACTGTAAATTGATTTTAATACTAAAAACTGTTGACCTCGATAGTGCCATTTATTGACTATTTTTCACGTTACTGTTATCTTCTAAAATATAAAATTAAGGTAAATATTGATAATATTGCCCATAATTTTAAGCCATGGCTTTTCTCTTGAGATTTATAAAGACTATTGGTTTAACATAGCGAAAGACAACTAATAAAAATGGAATCTTATTCTAAGGTCGTTTAAAATTAGAACGGTCTGCAGACTATATTGCAAATAGACTGCTGAGGTGTCCTTTGACTTAGCCTGAAGCAGAGCTTGCTTTATGTCTAAGCATGCACACTAGGTTGAACTTAACAAGAGAATAAATGAAGGCAAATTTTAAACTACTCTAGTTTGAGGTGATGGAGAAAGGAATCTCATATTCATCGAAGTATTTACCAAAGTCTAATTTTACCATTTAAGTCTATGAGGTATTTCTTTTTATATTTTCTTTATTGATTTTTAAAGAGAGAGGAAGGGAGAGGGAGAGAGAGAGAGAGAGAGAGAAACATCAATGAGAGAAAACATCAATCAACTGCCTCCTCCATGCCCACCACTGGGGATCGGGTCCACAAAAAAGGCATGTGCACCAACCAGGGATCACACTGGTGACCTCTTGGTGCGTGGACAGATGCTCACCCACTGAGCCACACTGGCCGGGCAGCCTATGAGGTATTTCAGGGTTTTTTCTCCTTTCACTTTACCTTTAAAAAAAACATCTCGATCTGGGTCATGGTTAACACTCAATTACACACTTCGGATTCTCCTTCAGGTCATATTCTTTTGGAATTTCATACACCTGGCATAATAAGGGAGGTCTAGAAATGCCCTCCTTTTTAGGTTTCTCTTCCAACCCAGAATCCACAGTGGGAGCATGAGAAAGGAAGCCCAGAGCAAGAAACTGGCCAGATGGTTGTCTATGCTGAAGACTTCTGTGGCTGATTTTGATTCACTCCCTTTCAACTGGTGTGGACACTAGGTTTGGAGTCCACAGCCATAGACAGTAGTACAATCTGTCTTTATTGAGATATAATTGGCATATAAAATTGTGTAAGATTAAAGTGTATAATGTGATGTTTTAATACACTTATACATTGCAAAATATTTTAACCACAATAAAGTTAGTTAGCATATCCTCTACCTCGTATAATTACCATTATGTTGTTGCTATGATGAGAACACTAAGACTACTCTAGAAGATACTTTCAAGTATATAATGCAACATGGAAGTAGAAAGGTTCACTTCCCCATTTTAACTGTTTTGCATAAATCTTTTAAGTTACTGAGCAGAAAGTTCAACAGGAATAGTAGATATTTGAAAGATGTCACGTTAAATACCGTTCTACTCCTTTTTAAGTTAGTCAAGATCATGCCTTTTGTTTTTATATTTACTGAGAAGACGTCCTAATAACTATCATGAGAAAAGAGATAATAGTCACTTCATGTGTCCTTTACCCACCATAATCATTTATTCAAGATAATGTAATGCTAAAGGGCATTTATTCTGCTTGGATTTGAAGTTTATTCTGCATTAACAAACCGAGTGACACAGTGAGTTGTTTAACCTCTCTAGGCATCAGTATCTTCATTTATAATTCAGTAAATTAGTCTAATCTACATTATAGGGCTGTTTTGAAGATTAAAGCAGTAGTGCATGTCTAGAATTTAAAACAATATCTTTGCCATATTATGTGATATGTATTTGCTATTAATAATACTATAATTTGTTCAGCCACATATTTGTTCACTAAAACTATCCAACGTTCTATTATTTTTAGTAATCGGTTTATTCTGGCACTAAGCAAAGCACTGTGAAGAATTCAGTTCTGCAGTGTATATACAGGATGGTTTATGGCACCGAAGAATCAACTGACTGGCAGGAAAATTAATACAGATGCCATTCTATAACACATGTTTAAAGGTAGTAGGTGTTTAGAAAATATTGAGTTTGTCCAGAGGAATAAAAATAAACAGAATAAGTATAATTTATTATGTTATAATATAAGGCACTATGCTAACACTTCCCATAAATTGTGTCATTAATCCAGTTCCCAGATGAGGAGAGGAAGATAAATTTTGTGCAGTAAACACTGAGTACATAAGTGATAGAGGATTAGGTGGAAATGAATTTGAAGAGAAAGGAGAAAATCATGCGTTTACAGAAGAGTTGACATGCTGCAGCACGCAGAAGGGACGAGGAAACATCAAACGGCTGTTTGGTGAGCACAGAGCACAAAGTAGAGAACAACCATTGTGCCATCACCTCGGGCTCTAGGATCATGGAAAGGAGACAGCAGTGTACCATCAATCTTAGGTGGGCTAACACAATAGAGACGATCACAGCTAATAGATAGTTAATGTTCAAGAATAAAATGTTTTATAGCATATTGATTATTAATATTTCCTGCTGAAGGTAGTAAGAAGGCAGCTAATAATTTTATAATTTTTATAAAAGTCTATATTAAAAGTTTTTGTTTGGTTCTTATTCTAGTAGACAGTTCTACATGAATATGTGATATTTCTGCATGGTCCCCATACTCTGACCAAAGGCTTTTATGCTAATTTAAGAATATTTGTACAAGAAGATATTCCAGGTTGATATCTTCTCCCCATCTCCAAAAATATTTGCTTATATTCCAGAATAATTCTCCAGTGGAGGGTTTGGGAAAATCACTAGCAATCCTGTATGAGATCAATTTCTTGAATATATATATATTTTTTTTGCTTTAGAGCAGGTCTTTTATTATTACAAAACCTCCCTGGCGACTGTAACCATCAATGCTCAGAAGAATCAAAGCAAAGAACCCTGCACCCCAGCTCTGTTCACCAAACACTCTTCTTTCGTACCTAACTGAACATTGTAAACTATAAGCAGCTGCCTGTTTATGAGAAATTCTTTATCTCAGTCAGTTCATTCTCTTCCCCTCCGCCCCTTTGAAAACTTTAATTTTAAAAATATTTTTTCTTTATTGATTTTAGAGAGAGAGGAAGAGAGAGGGACAGAGAGATAGAAATATCAACAAGTGAGAATATCAATGGGCCACCCCCTGTACCCACCCCACAGGGGATTGGGCCCACAACCAGGGATTGGGCCATGACCAGGAATCGAACCTGTGACCTCCTGGTCAACACTTGACCACTGAGCCACACCGGCTCGGCACTTTCCTCCTTTTTAATTTTATTTTTTAAATTGTATTTTTATTTTGGCTACAGATGTTTCTTCTTTTTTCCCTATTGATACCCTCTTTCCAATCCCTCCACCCCCAGCATTGTTGCCTATGTCCATTGGTCATGCACACATGCATATAAGTTCTTTAGTGTACCTCTTCCCTCCCTTCCGTTCCCATCTTCTGAGGTTTGTCAGTTTGAACCCTAATACTATGTCTCTGGGTCTATTTTTTTCATGACCTTATTTTGTTCATTATATTCCACAAATAAGTGAGATCATGTGATATTTGTCTTTCTCTAATTGGCTTATTTCACTTAGGATAATACTCTCCAGTTCCCTTCATGTTCTATCAAAGGATAAGAGATCTTTCTTACAGCTGCATAGTACTCCATTGTGTAGATGTACCATAGCTTTTTTTTTTAAACTTTTTTTTTTTATCCTCACCCGAGGACATTTTTGATATTTTGTTCAGATAGAGTGGGAGGAAGAGAGAGAGAGAGAGAGAAACATCGACATGAAAGGGACACATCGAGTGGTTGCCACCCACACAACCCAACCAGGGCCGGGGACAAACTGCAACCGAGGTACATGCCCTTAGCGGGGACCGAACCCAGGTCTCTCGAGACCGCAGGCCGATGCTCTAACCGCTGAGCCAAACCGGCCAGGGCTACCATAGCTTTTTTATACACTCATCTACTGATGGACACTTGCGCTGTTTCCAGACCTTAGCTATTGCACATAGTGCTGCTATGAGCATAGGGGTACATATAGTCTTTCTGATTGGTGTTTCAAGCTTCTTAGGGTATATTCGTAGAAGTGGGATCACTGGGTCAAATGACAGTTCAATTTTTAACTTATTGAGGTAACACCATAGAGTTTTCCATAGTGGCTGCACCAGTCTGCATTCCCACCAGCAGTGCATTAGAGTCCCCTTGTCTCCACAACCTTGCCAACACTTGTTGTTTGATGATTTGTTGATGGCAGCCATTCTGACAGGTGTGAGGTAATACCTCATAGTTGTTTTAATTTGCATCTCTCTGATGATTAGTGATGTTGAGCATTTTTTATGTCTCTTGGCCATTTGTATGTCCTTTATA
This sequence comes from Molossus molossus, assembly GCF_014108415.1. Lineage (NCBI taxonomy): Eukaryota > Metazoa > Chordata > Mammalia > Chiroptera > Molossidae > Molossus > Molossus molossus. Next base: position 111,862,458 of record NW_023425388.1, read on the forward strand.
GAGAGGTGTCTATTTAGGTCCTCTGCTCATTTTTTAATTGGGTTCTTTGTCTTCCTCTTGTTGAGTTGTATGAGCACACTATATATTTTGGAAATTAACTTTATGTGATGCATCATTGGTGATTATGATCTCCTATATAGAGAGATCCCTTTCCATTTTGACGGTTGTTTCTTTTGCTGTGCAGAATCTTTTTAGTTTGATGTAGTTGCATGTGTTCATTTTTTTCCTTTGTTTCTTTTGCCTTAGATGTTGTATCAGTAAAAATTCTGCTGCATATGATGTGTGAAATTTTGTTGCCTACATTATTTTCTAGGACTTTTATGGATTCACAAGTCACAGTTAAGTCTTTTATCTACTTTGAGTTTATTCTTGTGTATGGTGTAAGTTGGTGGTCCAGCTTCATTTTTTGCATGTAGCTGTTTAGTTTTCCCAACACCATTTATTAAAGAGGCTGTCTTCATTCCACTGTATGCTCTTTCCACTTTTATCAAATATTAATTGAGCATAATGTCTCAGGTCACATCCATTTCATCTAGTGTATCATTTAGAGTCTCGGTTTTCTTGTTAATTTTTTTGTCTAGAGGATGTATGCAGTGATGTCAGCAAGGTGGTGAATTCCCTTACTATGATTGCATTGTTGTTGATTTCTCCTTTGGAGTCCTCCAGAAGTTTTTAATGTATTTTGGTGCTCCTATGTTGGGTGCATATATGTTTACCAAGGTTATATCCTCCGGTTGGATAGATTCTTTCAATATTATGTAGTGGCTCTCTTTTCCTCTGGTTATGACCTTTATTTTGAAATCTATTTTATCAGTATGAGTACTGCTACACAAGCTCTTTTCTCCTTTCTGCTTGGCAGATTTTTTTTTTCCATCCCTTCACTTTTAATCTATGTGCACCTCTTTTGTGAGGTGGGTCTCTTGCAAACAACATATATATGAGTTGTGCTTTCTTATCCATTCAGCTACTCTGTGTCTTTTGATTGGAGCATTTAATCCATTCATGTTTAAAGTTATTATTGATATGTACTTATTCATTTCCAATTTTGTTCATTATGTTTATGTTTTTCTTCCTATTACTTTTGCTTATTACAGCAGTCCTTTTAACATTTCTTGCAGTGCTGGTTTGGTGCTCATATATTCTCTTAGCCTTTTTTTTTTTTTTTTTTTGTCTGGGAAGCTCTTTATTTCACTTCTATTTTGAATGATAGCTTTGCTGGATAGTGTAGTCTTTGATTCAGATCCTTGGTTTTCATCACATTGATTACCTCATGCCATTCTCTACTGGCCCATAAGGTTTCAATTGTAAAGTCAGCTGATAGCCTTATGGGGGTTCCTTTGTGGATAAAGTGTTGCTTATCTCTTGTTGCCTTTAGGATTCTCTCATTACCTTTAATTTTTGGCATTTTAACTATTATGTGTTTTGGTGTGGTCCTGTTTGGGTTCTTCTTACTTGAGGCTCTCTATGCTTCTTGAACTTGTATGAATTTTTCCTTCACCAAGTTAGGGAAGTTTTCTCTCACTATTTCTTCAAATATATTCTCTAACCCTTGCTCACTTTCTTCTTCTTCTGGACCTCCAAAGATGCAGATGTTATGTTTCATATTGTCCCATAGTTCTCTTAGTCGCCTTCCTGGTTTTTTAATTATTTTTTTCATTTTGGTTTTCTGATTGGGTGATTTTTTTCTACTCTGCCTTCTAATTCACTGATCAAGTCCTTGGCTTCCTCTACTCTGCTGGTTATTCCTTCCAATGTGTTTTTTATTTCTGCTATGTCATTCTTCATTTCCAATTGGTTGGTTTTCAATGTATCTATACCTTTATTCATGCTGTTGAGCTTCCTCTTGATTATTACTCTGAACTCTACCTGTGATATCTTGCTTAATTCCATGTCATTTATTTCTTCTGTAGAATTCTCTTGTTCTTTCATTTGAGATTTGTTTCTTTGTTTCACCATTTTGGCTATCACAGTGGGTTTGGAGCCTGCCAAATTTTTCCAGTGGGTGTTGGTGTTTCACTGGTTGTGGATCCTTCTACTGGGTTAGGATGATTATGTGAGGATTCATGTTACACACCATTGTCAAGTCTTGCTTTTGGGGTAGATTTACAAGCCATGGAATGGTTCAGTTATCCTCTTGCTTTTTGCTTGGAGACTATTCATCTCAGCTACTTGATGAGCTTCAATTTGTAGCCAGCCGTCAGCTGAATGAAATTCCCTCAGGTGTAAGAGGGTTTTCAGTACGTTGGGCACTTGCTTGCTATTAGACTCAATGTTAATGACCCTCAACTTGCACTTATCTGGCCTGGACTGGTGGTGTTGAATTCCTGAGGGAAGGGCTGTTGCTTCTCTCTGGGGTTCTGGAAAGGGGCTGATGAAAATGTGAATATGCTTTTTTTTTTTTTTAATAATCAGGGGAACTTTCAGTTTTTTTACTCATAGGTGAGGGGAAATACACAAGGCTGTTTGTGTATTTCCCCTGTTTGAGGAAAGTTTTGGAACAAGAAATTATGTGAGCATGGAGAATAGAAAATGAAAACCGGAAGAACCACAGGTGTGTAACCTCTGTAAACAATGATTGGAGGAAAGTTTCCAAGGTCCACGTATTCAGGGACAGATAGCTAGGTATTTCCAGGAAAAAGGCATAGGTTTTTCAAATTTTGATGCCATTATCTTTTACATAACTAATATCTCCTCATTAAACATCATTTGTAGCTAAATTTCCCATCTACATCCTTCTGTGGTGGCAGAATAGACTGCTATGTCCTCATGAGCCTGCTGTGCAATGGGAGTTGTCTTTCTCCTGTATTTCCCTCTGGCATTTAGCAGGAATTAACTACCTTGTGATGTAGGCCAAGGTGAAGCTTAAAAAAAAATCATAATTCTTAAACCATAGGGCAGAAATCCAGACCCTGATGTAATAAAATCATGAAGATACACTATTTGTTTTGAGGCTCTTGGTTGTGCAGATTCTTCAGTGTTTTAACCTCTGAATTTCTCTTCTAAACTACAGCACACCCATTTCTTCCTTCTTTTCTTTGTTCATATTTCAACTAAACCTTGGGGAAGGCTAATGAATGTTTTTAGTTATACCTCTAGTCTAGATCTCTCCTCCGAGCTCGCTCCATAAATCTCTATCCCAAATTAATGACATATATTCTTGGGTACGTCAAAATACAGTGCACCAAATACCTAGTGATCTCCCACGCACGTATCCATTCCCAAATTTTGTCTTTTTCTGCTTTCCAGTTTCAGTATGTGGCATTTCCAGTTGAACAAGCTAGAAAATGAATTGTCTTTGACACCCTCAACCACATTCAATTAATCAATGTTTCTTTTGATTTTTTTCACTTAATCATCTCTCAAATTAATCTATTTCCACTCCATCTTCACTTCTAGCACAGCCTATTACTCGATATCACCACAAGCTCACGCCTGAATTGTAACAGACCCCCTTTGTTTCAGATTCCCCCAACACAATCTCCAACCTATAGCTTGAATACTCCTTTAAAAACAATCACCTCTGCATAAAATGTTTCAGTAATTTTTCCTTAGAATTAGAATAAAGGTCTAAATGCTTCAGTGGCCACGGGACTCTACATACACCGACTCTCAACTGTTTACCTGGTCCTGGCTTATAACGCTCTCTGCCCTACTCTTAACATTTCCGACACGTGCTTCTGTCTCCTTCAGGTGTGCTTGGCTGCCTTCTGCTTCAACACCTCCACCCATGCCTCCCATGGCTCCCTTTCCTGGAAACATTTTCTAAATCCTTCCTTCACCACATGTACACAGTATCTTCTGTTCACTCTTAGATTTCAGCTGAGCTTAGAATTCTCTGTGCTTACAACCCAGCATTTTTCATAGTCTGTATCCCTGTCTGGAATCACTTCTTAGTTAATATTGTCACCCTCACTTGCAGCATCAATTAGTTCTAGGAAGGCAGAGCTTATGTCCCTTTTATTTTTTAATTTAATTTATTTATTTTTCTTAGAGATGTTTTTTCCTTTATCCCCCATTGCCCTGCCCCCAGCATTCTTGTCTATGTCCATTGGTTATTGATTATATGCATAAGTTCTTTGGTTTATCTCTTCCCTGCTCCTCCTCCGTCCTCTGAGGTTTGTCAATCTGAACCCTACTTCTTGTTTCTGGGTCTATTTTGTTCATCACCTTATTTTGTTCATTATATTCCACAAATAAGTGAGATCATGTGATACTTGTCTTTCTCTGACTGGCTTATTTCACTTAGCATAATTCTCTCCAGGTCTCTCCATGTCGTCTCAAAGGATAAGAGATCTTTTTTTCTTACAGCTGCATAGTATTCCACTGTGTATATGTACCACAGCTTTTTTATCCACTCGTCTATTGATGGACACTTGGGCTGTTTCCAGGTCTTAGCTATTATAAATAGTGCTGCTATGAACATAGGGGTGCATGTATTCTTTCTGATTGGTGTTTAAGGCTTCTTAGGATATATTCCTGTAAGTGGGATCACTGGGTCAAATGGCAAACCTATGTCCTTTTAACCACTTTGTCTTTTGTCCTCATACAGGACCCAACACAAAGGTGATGCTCCTTGCATATCTGCTACACAGACAATTTGGCTGTGGTCTGTCTAAATGTGACATGCCATAAATCTCTCCAATTTCAGCCTTGGGTAATTAATCCTGGGCCTAGTCATCTTGATAATTTTGCGCTTCCCCCCATCATCAGTATTTATACTATGATCTTTATTTATTCTGTTTTGTGGTTTTATGATATTACATTTTAAGATTCTAAAATAAAATGTGTGTTTTTGTTTTTTTTTGTAAACATGGCTTATATTTGTTTTCCATAAATGTAGCTTTTATGTAGTCTCAGTTAGGAAATATATATGAAAGTTAAGCAAATGTAACATTATATATGGGAACCATGAAATAAATAGGAATTTATGTTGAAGAAATAATTGAAAATGAATACAAGCTATCTTTATGGGCTTGAACTCCTGGGGGAATTTTGTATCTCACCTACGTCTGTATATGAGGGCTTGCAGTGGGAAGTCAATCATATATAATGAATGTCTCATCTTAAAAAACGTTGCAAGAAATTAGTATTTGCTATATAAACATTACATGTTTAACTAATTATTTTTGTCCCTATTTAAATTATCAAACAAATTAAATCAAATAAGGACCCTCATATATGAATACTACAAATAACACATTCTTGTAGCAATACATATTTTCTTCAAGCTTAATTTAAATGTGAACAAATTGCCCCTATAAAAAATAAGTCAATTTAGACAACATATTAACTTGGTAAGACATTAGATCAAATTTACTGGGTTCATTAAGCTGAAGGAATTACATTTCAGAAATTTGTATTTCTTACTAATAGATTCCAAGAGTAGTATTTAGCAGCTTGTCAAATACAAACTTATTTATCATGTAAATTGATGTTAGAGATTAGAACAAGCTACTAGTTTTAAATAGACTTTTTTGCCAACTCACCAAGTGAAATTTTAATAAAGGAGCGTACTACTAAGCATGAGACCTCTTTAGTTTCAACTATATAAAATTCTCGGACTATCATTGAGTTACTCTGTTATAATTCTTGATTCACAAACTGTGTCTTGATCTGGTGGATTGCTGCTGGATGGTATTAATTACAGGGGAGCTAAAAGTATTTATTAACATTGATTTCTTACATAGTAATACATCATGAGATTTTTTTGGCAGCCTGACTTTTGTGACATATGCAATAAATGCAGAGAAAATTATTTTTTATTCATAATTTTTCCAGGAGTATCTTGATGTGTATTAAAGTAATTCTATTATTGCAAAGAATTAAAGAAGCATGCATATGGGGGGTAAATGATGATGGAAGGAGACTTGACTTGGAGAAGTGAACACACAATGCAATATACAGATGCTGTATTATAGAATTGTATATTTGAAACCTATATAATTTTATGAACCAATGTCACATCAACAAATTCAATTAAAAATAAATAAATAAAGACACACAGTGTTGGCCAAGTAGCTTAGTTGGTTAGAGTGTTGTCCTAGAACATCTTCCCACTATGCTAAGGTTGAGGGTTCAATCCCCAGTCAGGACACATACAAGAATCAACCAATGAATGAGTAAATAAGTAGAACAATGAATTGATGTCTTTCTCTCTCTCAAATCAATAAATTTAAAACAAATCTAAAAATAAAGAGACACAGATAATAAAGCTACAAAGGCTCCACTGTCTGTCATAGGAGCCAAAAAAGACAAGTAGATAATAGGTTTCAACCACAACACTGATATTTTTAGCCTAACTTCTTTCAGTTGTCATTTTCTTTATAAGAAGGCTGAGTCTGGCGAGACTTCCCTATTTTTATAAGAAGCAGTTGTTTGACTTTCCACTGACATTTTCACTCTTTTCTTCTTTGATTAGTCATTGCCTCTATCTATAATAAGAATTCACTGCCTACTAAATATAAATATGTTTTTATTTACAATACCCAAATCAAAGCTTTTCAAACAACAGTCTAAAGACAACATACTTTTAAGAACAGAATCCGATTTCATAAAGGTCTGGTCAATCAGACTGTGTAATTTGGATCTGGTAACAAAACTTTTAGTCATGGGTATTTTCAAGCATCCATTCTCATTCTATTTATTTTACATTGTTCACTGTTTCAATAAAAACCACGAATAGAATAAAGTGAATTGGTGTAGAAAGTTTAGGAAATGAAATGCATCTGAAATGAAATAAAATGACAGATCCTTTCAGTGTTTAATATATTCATCTGAATAGGAAGATATATATTTTCTTGAAATCATTGTTTATAAATTATTCTTCCCCATGGCATGTAATTAAATGTTATCAGACATTGAAGGCAAATAAAGAATGAGACTCAGTGGAGAAGGTTCTGTTTCAGTGGATTTGTAGTTTGTCAATGGTCAACCATATTTTTCCTGCTGTTCAGATAGATGCCCAAGATTGTTGTCAGATTGGCTTTTCTCAACCTTTGGCAGCTACCCCAAGTTCATGTGTATGTGTGAGGGAGAGGTGGTTTTAAAAGTTTGGGAATATGCCCTGCCTGGTTTTCTTAGTGGTTAGAGCATTGACCCGCGAACCAAAGAGTCATGGGTTCAATCCTGGTCAAGGGCACATACTTTGGTTACAGTTCAATTCCTGGCTCTGGTAGCAACCAATTGATGTGTCTCTCACATTGATATTTCTCTCTCTTCCTCCCTCCCATTGAAATCAATAGAAAAATATCCTCAGGTGAGGATAAAAAAAAGTTTGGGGATATGTATTTTGTGGTTTTATGTAATAGTCCTCATATATTGTTCAGTGAAAATTTACATGGTAGAAAAAAATTAAGAATTTAGGTATCATCTAAATTATTATTTGTGTTGACTTGTTCTTGACAGTTTTCAGAATAATCTAGGGCATGCCTTGTATATAATTTTGGTTAAATACACAACAGGTGCCCTGTTGTGAATCAGTTTTGTATACACAGTCAGCACTAGAACATTGCAATTGTTTCAGAGTGTTTTGGAAATAACGTAATATAGTGGGAAAAGTACAATCCTGGACTAAAAAAAGACCTGATCTTTTTTTTAGATCTAAGCTCAACTGCTTTGTAGTTGTGTGAATTTAGATTTGTCATTTACTTGCCTGAGACAAAGTAACCTCATCTATAAAATGGGGATTAATCTTACTTCTCTTTAGTCTTAATTATAATATGTATAAAGAATCAAGCATATAGTGAGAAACCAATTATTTAGCTATTACTTATCAATTAAAAACAAAGACCATTTTTTTGTGTGTGTGGATCTTGAATGATTGTCACATTGATTACAGGAGTATTCTTACATATTACCACCCCTCTTCATTGTGGACTATGAGGAATCTCTACTGATTTGTGCTCATCTGTTACCACCTTGGATTTCATTTTTTATCTATGGGCACACGAGTAAGTTTGTTTATTTAACAACCATCAATCTTATTTTTTACTCAACTAGAGAAAGGAATATACTTCATTAAAATTTCATTAAAATTTTTTTAATACTTAATTTATTAATTTTTTTATTATAGATGTCCCTCCCTTTTCCCCCTTTGATACTTTCTTTCTGACTCCCCCCCTGCCCCCCCTCACCATATTGTTATTTGTGTCTATTGGTTACACATATATGCATATAAGTTCTTTGGTTAATCTCTTTCTACCTCCCCTCTGAGGTTTGTCAGATATCGTTTTTTAAATGGTACAAAACCTGGCCACATATTGATATAACAGGTTTTTGTTTGTTTGTGAAACCTATGAGAATGTAAAATAGCCTATCATAGAACTCAGTATTTAAACTTTGAAAATATTTGCAAATTCTAATACATTTTTTCATATCACTTCAAATATGACTTTTAAATCAGTTATTCTCAAACATTTTCTTGTTTTGACCTAGCATACGATTTCTCCTGCCCTAAAATTACCTAAAAATATTACTATTTTTGAGGAAAACATGTATTTGAATTGACATAAACTATTGTTTGATGTTTGTAATGCAAAACTTCCAACTGACACTAGAATAGAGCATAAGATTTTTGAAACGGAGAGTTTTTTGGAATTAACAAAGGTCAGTCAATTCTAGTCACATGTATGTAAATTAGGTCCTAAGGAAGATTAATCTCTTTAGTGAGTTTATTGGAATTTTATGGGCTTATAAACAAGCCTTGCAATATGTGGAACTTGAGAGCTAAATAAGTTTCCTCTGTCTTCTGAGTATGGAGCCTCATACTCTCCAACTCTGTCCAGTTCCATATGTCTTAGCTCATTAAACAAATCTTATAGGATTTGCCCAGCCCATGTGGCTTAGTGGATTAAGCATCATCCCATGGACTGAGAGGTCCTGGTTCGATTCCTGGCCAAGGCACATACATGCCCGATGTTTCTATTTCTCTCTCCCTAAAAAATCAATAAAAACATATTTTATAAAAAAGAAAGTCTTAAAAGATTTAACTTAAGGAAAAAATTGATAAAGGAAATCTACATAGATACTTATTGAGAACAATATTTAATTACAATATAGCTGCCTGCTGTAGCTCCTGGCATACAGGTGTTAACATGTGTAGTTACATTTTTGTTGGTAACAACTAAGCACCATGTGGCTTTCTGTTCCACCATGAGCCACTGGTTACTCAGAGGCCATATCTTAACCTTTATCTCCAAACAGAATAATTATAAAGTCAAAAGTACAAATTTTGAAAGTAGCATATACCTAAACATTTTGCTTCTACAGTTATTAAAATACATATTGTAATAGGAAAATATGTCGCATCCAGAATGCATTTGGAGTTCTAACACAAAATTAGTGAAAGACATACTTATGAATCCATGTAACAGACTAGATTAGTAAAATTGCTTGAACATAACCAGTTTAGGAAAGAAAATCTACTATTAATTGGTAATTTTTAAATATAAATGCATTCAGCTCAAGAGTTGAAATCACTGGATAGTTGGTTACAGCACAACTCTCTGACTTGGAAGATTTCTACGATTCTACCATGGATGTACACAACAACAACAACGTAAATACAGCTTCAGCGAGGTGAACAACAGAAACTCTCAAGGTTGGGCTGAGTAGTTACATCCACACTTCTAGCTGATCAGAATTAGAAGACAAAGTCAGAAAAAAATAGGCCTATCTGCCTCTTTAATGACATATTCTGTAAAAAATAATGATTTTGAAACCACATAAACTCACATCAACAATTTAATTAAACTCTGCAATGCATTTCCCAATTTTATACAGCTAACAGATTTGTACTTCATGAAGAGAATGTACTATTACTGTAAGTCTAGGTGTATAGAGCTATAAACTCATTTTTTCCATACATTCTTTGCTGTTAGCCAGGAAAAATACATATAAACCCAGAATCTAATTGATAGCACTTTTTATGTCATATAATTTTTGATTAATTTAGAAAATTCTAGAGAATATATGCATTGTAAGTTAACATGTTTAGGTTTTAAATAAATGTCCTTATAATCAACATCAATCATAACAGATTCCTATGAATGATAGTTTAACCTTTAGGTAACTTTTATTTTATTTATTTTTTAATATGAGACCAAATTATCTTTCTTTTTATAAAAATCTTTATCTGGCCTAGGTTGGTCAGAAAACATCTCTTCCCTTTTCTCTTTGACTCATGCTTTATTACAAACTTTTGAATTTATAGAATAAAGTGATGTATTCATGTATACAATGTGTAAACATAAAGTTTAGGATAATGGTAGTCTCCACTGATTCTCTTTTTCTCTCTGTGAAAATTCATGAGACCTATGGTGACAGTATGAGTAGCAGAACCCTACTTCCCTACGAAGATGCCTGGAAAAGCCAAGGGTTTCGGAGCAGTTCATGCCATTGTGCAATTCCAAGCACCATCTTGACATTAGGAGGGTTTCCACACTAATCTTTGATAATTTTTATTCACTCTGATTATTCATCGGAGGTCGTTTTTAAACGAGACACTTTGGGGGAATAGACTGCAATAAAGCACCGCTCCTGTGCTCAGCATACACAAGCAATCACAAACTGCAGTAGACGGTAGAACTGTGAGTGGCATTTCTCAAGATCTCAGAAGTGTTCAGAGTTCTCTAAACGTGGTCTGCACATAGGAAATGGACAGACAAATGAATCTTTCCTTGAAGTTAGGTTTCCGGCTTTAATAATTAGATGGATGATGGTGCCGATGACTGAGATGATAAACTAAGAGGAAAAATATGACCACATTTTTGGACATGTAGTATTTTTAACGTATTTGAGATTTCCATGAGATATCAAGGAGGGGACTGAATTATGTGTCTGAAACACAGGGTGAGATGTGTATTGACGACAACAGATTGGCTTCAGTAAAAATCATAACTGAAATCATGGACCTGATTCAAAATATCCAGGGAAGGATGATGGGGTGGGGGTGGGGGAGAGAGTACTGAGAAATTGTGTCATTTAAAAATGTGGTAGATGATTTTACGCAAGAAATAAACACCATACAGGTATTAAGAAAACTCAGAGTGTACAGTGCCAGAGTTATAAAGAATAGAGAGTGTGTCAAGCAGAAAAGAGTTCGATAGTGCATAATGCTGCCACAAGTTCAAATAAAATAAATAAAATACTGTGGCTATTGGATCTACAGTGGCAGTTTTAGAAAAGTTATTTCAATGGATATATAGGAGTAGAAGAAAAAGTTGGGGGGCTTGAGAAGGGGATTATGAGCAAAGTGAGGCAGTAATACTTTTGGTAGAGAGAGTTTTGGGTTGGGACTTGAATAGTATGAGGCGTTTAATGAGTCATTTTTAAGTTGGAATCTCAAGCAGCAGTGAAAATTAGCAGTATCCATAGGGGAGGAAGACTTTTTTAATACACAAGAGACAGGGCCATCAACAATGGACAATTTCTTAGAAAAGGCAAAAGAAGATGGAATAAAAGAAGAAATGGAGGAGTTGCCATTAAGATGAGCAACATTTGTCCTTAGTAACTAGAAATATTGGATGCTCACAGAGCAGTAGTTCTCAACTTTACCTGTAATAATTAGTCATTTTCCACTTCCAAATGTAGAATACAGGTAAAAATGACCAAATTATAAAGTACAAAATTAGTCTAGGGGTGTAAAAGAGGAAATTGGACTAATGACAATAGAAAGTAGAAATAGAATTTGATGATCAAGTGGCTAAGATTTCATAATATTAAAGACACAGGAGAAGTTTATTTTGGCAAACAGTATACTCTGGCCTAGAAAACTACAGTCTTCCAATAGATACAGAAGTTTAAATTCCTTGGTATGAAATACAAGGTCATTTATAAAGTGCCCCTTCCAAGTTTTCCTCTTATTCTCTTTCATTCCTAGACTCTTTCTCTGTTCTAGTTATGCAGACTTCTTTGCCATCCCTTGCATACACCATGATTTATTATCTTCTTTAAAAATCATCTCTGATTCCTCAGCCTTAGTTATTTTGGGCTAGGGAAAGTTACTGAATCCCTGTCTTTATTTATAAAATAGTACAATCCCTTTCATAAAGTTTTTTGAGAATTAAAAGGATAGCAAGCCCTGGCCCTTGTGGCTCAGTTGGTTAAGCTTTGTCCCATGCACCAGAAGGTCACAGGTTCAATTCCTGGCCAGAGCATAAGCCCGAGTTTCTGGCTCCATCCCGGGTAGGGGTCATGCAGGAGGTAACCAATTGATGTTACTCTTTCACATCAATGTTTCTCTCTTTCTCTCTCTCCCTCTTCCTTACTCTTTTTCTAAAACCAATAAAAAAAAGTATTTTAAAAAGACAGCCATATGTAGAACAGTTTTAGAAGAGAACTTAGCCCATAAATGCTCAATACTAAGACTTTTTAGCTATACCTTAAATATCTGACTGGTTTACCCAAGTCAGAACTACTTCTGATGTTTGAGCTCTGTTAGTATAATGTACATACTCTACTGCAAAGAGTGATCATTGACTGGACAGGACACATTTCCACCTCTCACAACCCAGTGCCCACTGGGTTTCATGAATCTCTCTCTATCTCTATGTATCTGTCTATAAAGATGATATATAATATATCTGTGTATACAATTATGTTATTAAAAGTCTAACATTGTGTTGTTTTGATTTTTCTATAGGCATTTCTTTTTGTGTTGTTTTTTTTTTTTTTTCATTTTAAAGGTAGACCTTTGGACTGATAAGTGGGAAGTTAGATAGGGAATGTTATAACAGTAATGTCAGTAACCTCCCCTTAAAGAGTTATGTTTACTACACTCAGTAAGTGACTATTCTAAAGCTTTAAAATGAATTTTAAAAAAAGATCTTTCTTCTTTATATTTGCAAATGCTCATCTTAACATATAACTAATAGGCTTCCTCCTTCTGTCCAATTTTCCCCCATTCATCAGAGTCTCAACACCCTCTAAACAGTCCCTTACCTTTTTCCCCACAATGTTAGGTACTTTTCACTTACCTTTTATAGATTCTATCACATCATTTTGTAATATTTACCATATTATTTTATAACAAGATTCTCTTTCACTGGACTAAAGTATTTGGAAATTGATATCATGGCATCTTCACTTGCTCATCTCAGCTCCTTGTACAAAACCTAACACCTGGTAGAAAGTAAAAAAAATTGTTAATAAGTAAATGAAAGCTTTGACAAAATAAACATTTCTAGAAGTCCTACTCTGTTTTCAACCAGGGTCTAAGGAGGAAGTGCTTATTCTTCATTCTTTCTTTGTTCCTCAAATTATATTCCTACTTTTGGAAGAAAACTCTACCTTGTACAGAAATTTAATCATTGTTTGCTAAAGAAACCAGCTCAGGTTCTGTGAGAATTTCATTGCCCTGTATAAATGTTTCAGGGACTTAGAAACAGAAAGACCCAGGCCTATGAAAAGTGTAATGATTCCCAGCGTGGCCGTTTTTGATGGGGATTTAACTGCTTTGTTTGTGAGCTTCAGCTAAGGAAACAGATTACCTTCATCATGTGCTGATACCCCAGAGTAGATCTAAACTGCTTGGTTATGGAAAGACATCATAGGGGTGCCAGCAAACACTCCGAACGCTGAATGCTGTCAGCCTGTCGGCTGGGGAGCAAGAATAATTATTACTAGCATCAAACTTCTACTCAACACTCTACTTATTCAGGGCTTAAAACTAATCAATCAATCATCATGGATGCATTTAGAAAATGAAATCCTATTTTCATAATAGTTGAAATATTTGCATAGAAAATATTGCCCACTAAATGTCTTAGAATCTAGGTGATAGCAGAAATATAATTAAGGAGAATATTTTAAATGGTATTGGATTAAATCACCATGCAGTCATAAATGTCAAAATATTACTTAATCATTGTTACTTTATCACCAAAACTTTCAGTGTACATTTGTGTATACCATACGTTTTTACTTCGCATGTTTAAAAAATGTATTTGTTCCTGTTAAGTGATGTTATCTTTCTATCATAAGCTTTAAAGATTGTGAGAGCTCTATTTAAATGTTTGGTGAATTCAGCTGGAGTTGCTCAGTTGGTTGAGCATGGTCCTGTGCATAGAAAGGTTGCCAGTTTGATTCCCAGTCAGGGCATATACCTGGGTTTCAGGTTTGATTCCAGGTTGGGGCACAAAGGAAAGGCAACAGATTGATGTTTCTCACATTCTCTCTCTCTCTCTCTCCAAACATGTCCACTGGTGAGGATTGAAAATACAATGTTTGGTGAATATAATTCTGTCTACTCTTCAACCACCAACACACTATACTAACACATGAAGGCAGTAGTCACTGTATATTAACAATTAAAGAAAATGAATATTATTGGTATATGTACAAATATAAGCCAAATTTCGACTGTATAAGAAACGTTAAAAAAAATTTCTTTTATGTTTACTCAACAAATGTTTCCTAAAAGATTTTCCTTAAAGCAAAGCAATTTAATTTTCCTTTTCATATTATTCTCAGTGGTTATAAACTGAATTAGCTTTGTCTGTTTCACATTTATTTGCATTCATTGTAAATTTAATCTTTTCTTAGCATAACTTTCTGAAATCAAAATATGAGCTAAAAAGATGTAAGTTTGATTAGTGGAACAAGAACAATAACAAGTAATCATGGTGATGAGATGTTAATTGGTGCCTGGATGGTTCTATTCATAGTAACAATAGGACATAATATTTCTGTCCTTTACTGTTCAACACTGCCAGGTAATTTATTATAATGCCAATAACATTTCATTTGAAATTCACAGATATTTTAACAGCATAACAGGACATGGATGGAATAACTAGCCTTTTATACAATAGGAAGGCAGTGTGTATTTTGCCAAAATTCTCATCTTAAAATTTGAAGTTCAAAAGGAGAACGATTTGAGGATTTTAATTCCACAAAAATCTAGGTTAGGGTGTATTTGTGTCTAGAGATTGACCAATTTTTGAAACAAGAAGCCCATAAATCAAAATGCACATACATTTTCTTTTCATAGAAATGAGCTTGAGTCATTTTAGCATGGAGCAGTATGTTACATTGACAAAAGAACATCCAAACTGACAGAAGTTTTATAAGAGTTTATTTGAGCCCAATTTTTGAGGACATGCCCAGAGCATGTTGGTAGATGGAAAAAATGTGCTGCGGAATGACAGTGTTACAGTTCCTTTTGTGCATTGAATCAAAGGAGTAAACAGGAAGGATGTAAAATTTATTAATGGTAGATTAAGGAGGCAGAGAAAGCAACGTGGGCAATTTTGTAGAAATGAATAAAAAGCAAAATGGAGAAGCATATACTTCCTTTACATTCCTGGAACGTGACTACCCATCATCACCTACTCAGTTGGGAATTTATGATCAGACCATCCTGTGAGGTTACTTTCCGTCACTGAGCAGGTTGTCAGGCCTGCCATGCGGCATACCTGGGCGTGTCAGGTTTATCACCCAGCTCCTTCCTCTCTCACACTTAGAGGAAGACGTTGAAAGGGAATCTTGATTTGTTGCTTTGGGTAGCAGCACAGTTAGTGGATACTTCTAGCTACATCGATTCGGATACGGAGTCGGCCATTATTTACTAAATTATATTTTTCTATAGCAAATTTACACAATTACAGAGTGATTGGGGAGTGAAAACATTTGCAGTCAGAATTCTTCAATTTACCTGCCTATATCTCTTCATCTACCAGATAACGATACATTCTCAAACATTTTTAATGATTTTATAAACTCTCCCTCAAATCTGTTAAGAATATGGAGAAAACTCATTAGAAATAAATAAGCTTTGCTAATAAACTATTTAATAAAAAGGTACTGTTTATTTTGTCAAAATATTTATTACAATTGGGTCCCTCTATGTATTTATATCAAATCTTGAAATAATATTGCTAATCCTAGATTTTATAACAGCATTGTGGTATTGGTAATAATACTATAGTAGCCCAGCTGGTGTGGCTCACTGGTTGAGCATCGACCCATGCACCAAGAGGTCGCCGGTTCAATTCCCGGTCAGGACACATGCCCAGGTTGTGGGCCAAATCCCCAGTGAGGGGCATGCAGGAGTCAGCCAATTGATCTCTCTCACCAATGTTTCTATCTCTCTCTCCCTCTCTCTTCCTTTCTCTAAAATCAATAAAAATATTAAAAATATAATACTATAATAATAGCTATCATTTATTAAATATGTTCTATGTTGCAGGCACTCAAATAAGCACTTTAAATACATTATCATATTTTATCCTTTCCCAAACTATAAAGAAATCAGTCTTATTCCCAATTTACAGATGAAAAACCTGACACTTAAAGATTAACTTGTCCAAAATTTCAGTTACTCTGTGTGGAAAATAGAATTTGATTAAAGGCCAGTGTGTTGCACAAACTTTCAGTCTTTGTAAAATTAATGCATTCTTAAATTTGTAGTTACACCCCATTTTTATAAACAAATATAAAAGTCAGAAAATACTGGCTTGAATAAAGTACAAAATGGAATTTCCTAGAGGTGACCCTGTTTACGATTTGGTGCTTTTCATTACATTTACACGAATAAATGTATTTTCACTAAAATGGATTATGCAATAGCAATTATTTGTGTTTTTGTTTATTTCCACCAAAGAGTTATTTCAATTACGTTTTATTGAACGTGCATATAAGATTACCTTGTTGTTTCTTTTGGCAACTTAATAAAATACTGAAGCAGTTTAACATGATCTATTAAACTAGTACGCAGTTCGTTGACTCTTTGGTTTTTTTATGTTACTTTCTACAAATAATAATTATGTCGTATGTGCACGTGCTTATTTGAGTATGTTGGCCAGAATATGTGTAGGTAGAAAAATTGGGTCAAGGATTATACATGCATTTAAAATTTTGATAAACACTTCTATATTGCTCTCTAAAATTATTAAAGTAACACATTATCCAAAAGTTTTAAAAAAATCTAAGTTTCCACACCCTTTTCAATACTCTCTCTTTAGTCTTGTCATGCTAAGTGAAGAGTAGTTGTGTGAAATCTGATATTATAATCACTAATACTTTTCTTATGTAATTATTGTTTACTGTAGTTCTCCTTTCCTTTTTATACTTTTTATGCCAGGTTATTTATATTTATAGTTTTGATTTTGCTTTAAAATGCTACATTTTTTTTGCATATTAGCTCTTCCCATATGTGTTGCCAATACTCAATACTCAATACTCAATACCTTTTTTCTCTCCTTGAATGTATTTCTTCTCTATGGAGAGATTTTAGGTAATCAAACATGCTGATTTTTTCCCCCCTTTAATAGCTATGTATTCTCTAGTAAACTTAGAATGGCCTTATCCAATCTTAAAATTATAAATAAGATTTACCCATCTTTCCCTTTGGTACTTCTATGGTTTAGTTATTTTACTTTAAAAATCATTTTTTTTCCATTTTTATTTAATTAATTAATTTTTGTTACAGATGTTTCTCCTTTTTCCTCCATTGATACCCTTTTCCCGTCCCACCCTCAGCATTATTGTTTATGTCCATTGGTTATGCTTATATGCATAAGTTCTCTGGTTTATCTCTTCCCTCCCTCCACACCCCTACCCCATTCTCTGAAGTTTGTCAGTCTGAACTTTACTTCTATGTCTCTGGGTCTATTTTGTTCATCACCTTATTTTGTTCATTATATTCCACAAATAAGTGTAATCATGTGATACTTGTCTTTCTCTGACTGGCTTGTTTCACTTAGCAGAATACTCTCCAGGTCCCTCCATGTTGTCTCAAAGGATAAGAGATCTTTCTTTCTTAGTATTTCAGCTACATAGTATTCCATTGTGTATATGTACCACAGCTTTTTTATCCACTCATCTACTGATAGACACTTGGGCTGTTTCCAGATCTTAGCAATTGTAAATTGTGCTGCTGTGAACATTGGGGTCCATATATTCTTTCTGATTGGTGTTTCAGGCTTCTTAGGATATATTCCTAGAAGTGAGATCAGTGGACCAAGAACAGGCATATTATCAATGGAACAGAATAGAGAACCCAGAAATGGACCCAAGACAATATGTTCAATTAATATTTGACAAAGGAGGCAAGAGCATACAATGGCGTAAAGACAGCCTTTTTAATAAATGGTGTTGGGAAAATTGGACGGCTGCATGCAAAAAAATGAAAGTAGACCACTAACTTACACCATACACAAGAATAAACTCAAAATGGATAAAAGACTTAAATGTGACTCATGAATCCATAAAACTCCTAGAAAAAAAAATGTAGGCAACAAAATTTCAGACATCATACACAGGAGAATTTTCATTGATACGTCACCTAAGGCAAGAGAAACAAAGGAAAAAATTAATACATGAAACTACATCAAGCTAAAAAACTTCTGCACAGCAAAAGAAACAAGCATTAAAATGGAAAGAAAACCCGCTCTATGGGAAAGCATAATTTCCAAAAATACATCAGATAAGGGGTTAAATTCCAAAATATATAGAGTACTCATATAACTCAACAAAAGGAAGACAAAGAATTCAATTAAAAAATGGGAAGAGGACCAAAACAGCCACCTCTCCAAATAGGACATACAAATGGCCAAGAGACATATGAAGAAATGTTCAGTATCACTAATGATTAGAGAGATGCAAATTAAAACAACAATGAGGTATCACCTCACACCTGCCAGAATGGCTGCCATCAACAAATCATCCAACAACAAGTGCTGGCGAGGGTGTGGAGAAAAGGAGACTCTAGTTTACTGCCGGTGGGAATGCAGACTGGTGCAGCCACTGTGGGAAACAATATGGTATTTCCTTAAAAAATTAAAAATTGAACTGCCATTTGATCCAGTGATCCTACTTTAAAAAATAATATATTAATCTGGATTTTACTGTGCTGTAGCAGTGATATAGTTCTTAAGTTTTATTTATTTTTTTTCAAAAAGGCTAATCAGTTGACCCAGCACTATAGATTCAATAGTTTAGCTACTCATGTTGATTCAAAATCTTTTACCATTTTCAAAATCTCTGCATGAGCTATGAATTACTTCTGTTCTTCATTTGTAGCTTCATTGATCTGCCTACATATCTCTGTGCAAACACAACTTTTAAAATATTTAACTGATTTTGTACAGGTACTGACCTCTCTAGGCTGGGCACGGACCAATTAGAAAATATGTCAACCATCTCAAACTGCTAAAGATGTATGGATGCATCTCAGCTGAATGATTTGCTTATTAAACACTCTACTATATTTTAGAACAAGTAGCTCCCAACACAAGACAATATAAACATATCTGCTAAAAATGTCATTTATTTGTAACATTATTGATATGTACATTGCAGGTACAGGTAACATAGGGAAGTAGTTCTTAGAATGGGAAGACGCTCACTCCTGCCCAGGTTCTCCCAGGGAAGGGGGTCTAAGACAACAATGACTGCATGTTTAGTTTAAAAAGCACATTCAAATTACATTTTTTGTTTTATTAATCCTTACCTGAGGATATTTTTCCATTGATTTTTTTTTTTTTTTTTTTGAGAGAGTGGGACGGAGGGGGGGAGAGAGAGAAATATCAACACCGATTGGTTGCCTTCCACATGATCCTAACCCAGGGATCGAAACTTCAACCCAGGTAAATGCCCTTGATTGGAATGGGACCCATGACCCTTTGGTCTGCAGGCTAATGCTATAATCACTGAGCCAAATTGGCCAGGGCAATACACATTCAAATTAATGGGCTGTTCGTTACCATGCCATTTATGTAGATCATTTACAAATTGGCAGTACGTTTACAAACTGGCTTCATTCTGAAATCAGTCAAGGTAAGGTTGTACTCCGTTTCAGTTTCTAGATTTAATACACACCCATCAAGCAAACCAGACACTTTAACTCTCCACATTCAGAATTAAAGATAAAGATGTGCCTTGCTACTTTTCAAAATTATCTTTGCATTGTTTTTTTTTTTTAATTTTTAAAATTGATTTTAGAAAGAGAGAGGAAGAAGAGAGAGGGAGAAGAAGAGAGAGAGAGAAACATGATGAGAGAGAACATAGATTGGCCGCTTCCTGCATGCCCCAAAATGGGGATTTGGCCCACAACCTGGGCATGTGTCCTGACCGGGAATCGAACCAGCAACCTCTTGGTGCATGGGTTGATGTTCAACTACTGAGCCACATTGGCCAGGCTGCATTGTTTTTGATACTGATTTACAAAAAGTCCAAATAAAATTGCTTAAGAATTTGAGATTTTAATTTATATCCAAAGAAAACCTGAAATTGCATTTTTGAGTTCTGATTTGAATCAATGTTCGTTTCTCAGCAGAATAACCTCTAGCTAAAAGTTTATAAAGAAATATCTGTCTTCCATTTCATCTGCTGATGGACCTCTTGTCAGATCTCCAGGTTCTGTGTGAGCCCATCTCATCACACAGGACAGGGAAAAAGTGAACTGTGCTTCTAAGCACACAACTCTAGTGAGAGCAGCAGAAATAAACCTATCTATAAGCAAATATCTCTTTCTTCTCTGTGATGGTGTTCCGTAGGTTTGTCTAGCCTTGCCTTTGATAGCCACCAGTGTGATAATATTAATAACATGTGGGCCTTTGAGAAAATGGCCAAGTGTCCCAGCAGCTTGCCTTAGGCCCATGATCTACAACCGACCCGAGGGAATGAAGTCCTTGCCACATATTTGTTGCTCAGCTCGCCAGGACTCCACACAGGATATGAGGCCACAGTCATGTGTAGTAAAATGCAGCATTTATCTGGCCAGTCCTGTTGTTTATCTCCTTCCGGAATCAATGGAAGGCAGCAAGGGCCAATTGCAAGCTTGGGGCTATATGAAACTCAACTATTTTTGTCTGTCATATATTCCCCCTTCTTTTGCTAATAATGTATAGTTCTTTTTCTAATCAACTTTTGTGTTTTTGGTAAACTTAACTTCATCTCTGACATTAGACACAGCATGCAGTTTAGGCTAAGCCAATCAGGACATCAAATTCCCCTTGCTTAATAATTTTTTATTTTGATTTAAAAGTTCAACCTTTATTATACTGGTTTAAGTATATTATAAAGGTTTAAGTATACATAATTTCATTTAAGACATAAAAAAAACCTAAATGTGTGGATATAGATGTTAATCAGTTTGTATACCTATGTATTTTATAAATTTTTATGTTTACATAATTATATTTTCATATAGAAACCAATTGAACATTATTAGATGCTAAACCCGTTGGGTGAAAGTTTATAAAACAGGATTTGCAAACTCTCTATTTATCAACCAACATATGATTACAAAGATAAAAAGATACTATTACAATGATAAATCTGATTGATAATACCTTACTAAACTGATCAAATTTAATATCACCAACAATGGGACAAACTGACATCTTATGCCTATTGATGTCCCATAATGTGAAAGACACAAGATCACCAAAACGGTTTAATCTGAATCTAAAAATGAGAAATTAACAGACACAACAAAACCAGATGAAGGGTCATTCTGTAAAACAACCAGCCAGTACTTCTCAAAAAATGTGAAGGCTAGCCCTGGCCAGTTTGGCTCAGTGGTTGGAGCATCGGCCTGCGGACCAGAGTCCCGGGTTTGGTTCCCGCTAGGGGCACGTGCCAAAAAAATAAAAAATAAAAAAAAATGTGAAGGCTAGTGCTTACGGCTCTTTTTGAATTTGTCTAGTAGGTCTTCCAGTTTTTACCAGAAGGCCCTAAAAAAAGGAAAAAAAAAAAACATGTGAAGCCCATAAAAGGCAAAGAAAAAAAAGTGGAAGAACTCTTTCATTTTATTGAAAATTAAATAGAAATAATAACCAAATGCTTGTGTGGTTCTTGTTTGATTCTTGGATCAAAAATAAAGCGGATATTATCAAGAAAATTGGGGAAATTTAAATGTGAAGTATATATATGATTAATGTTAGTGTATTAATCTTAAACTTCTTGGGTGTGATAATGATACTGTGGTTATCTAGGGGTTGTCTTGTTCACAGAAAACGCATTAAGTATTTCAGAGTGAAGTATGCTGATATCTTCAACTTACCTTCAAACTGTTCAGAAAAAAATAGTGAGTGAGAAACCTAAAACAAATATGGCAAAATGTTAACATTTAGTAAATCTAAGTGAAAGACATATAAAATTTCATTGTATTACTTTGACACTTTTCCATAGCTTTGAAACTTTTGAAAATACAAGTTGGGGAAAACAAAACCAAATAAAATTATTCTTTAAATTCTTTATTTCATATGCCCATTTCAGCAATATTAAAATCAGTTTCTCACCTAGCCTGTGTGGCTCACTGGTTAAGCCTCGACCCATGCACCAAGAGGTTGCTGGTTTGATTTCCAGCAAGGGCACATGCCCAGGTTGTGGGCCAAATCTCCAGAAGGGTCATGCAGGAGTTAGCCAATAGATGTTCTCTCTCATTGATGTTTCTATTTCTCTCTCCCTCTCACTTCCTCTCTAAAACCAATAAAGGAAAAAATAAAATAAAATAAGTTCCTCATACATGCACTCACTCTTTTTATAGATTTAAAATATGAAATGGTAGCCCTGGCCAGTTTGGCTCAGCGGTTAGAGCGTCAGCCTGCGGTCTGGAGAGACCCGGGTTCGGTCCCCGCTAAGGGCACGTACTTCGGTTGCAGTTTGTCCCTGGCCTTGGTTGGTCGTGCGGGTGGCAGCCACTCGATGTGTCCCTTCACGTCGATGTTTCTCACTCTCTCTCCCTTTCTCTCTCTCCCTCCCACTCTATCCGTACAAAAAATGGAAAAATATCCTCGGGTGAGGATTAAAAAAATAAATAAATAAAATAAAATAAAATAAAATATGAAATGGTAAATGAATGTTACAGATTATAATAAAAATTTACAACAAAGTACTTTGAGAATAAGATAAATGATTTAAGAATTTCCTTAAATTTCTATCTCAAATATAACAAGAGTAAAGAATTCTGGTGATGTTAATATTCAGACTAAGTTTTCCCCATCCCAATTTCTCTGCTCCTTCTCACTTAAATCTTTAAAAGTATTCATTATAAATTAGAAGAACATAATTATCAGAACATAATTAAATTATGAGTTGTATGATTTTCCTTACAGGTACAATCTACTCTTCAGCAATGTGTAAGCCATTGAAAAAGTAACTCCATTTCCAACGAAAAAGCCAAAGCTCGATTTGGTTGGGGAAGGGGTAACAAATGTGCAGTTGTGTGGTAGATCCATGCTCCAACAAAGGGTCTGAAGTACAGGAGAGCTGTAGAGAGATCTGGGCCACTTAAGGAATACGGAAGGCCAATACCAACAGATGGCCCAATATTTCCAAGGTCATTCAGGTGGGCCCAGACTTGATACAAGCAGTAAGAAATATACCGCCAGAAGAAGATTCAATGTGCTTTTAAAATAAGTATATTAATTGTACTGTTAGGAAGCTGTGTAGATGATATTATGGTTTGTTGCTTTTCATTGTTCATTGCATTCTCAGTATACTAAACATAATATCTTCATACATGCCCTACTCTATCATCTACCCAAGATACTTCTTGGTTTTTCTCCTTTGCTGAAGCTCGCACAGTCTACCTTTCTCATCAATTTATAGAATGCAGTTGCAGTACTCATAAACATCATTTTTGAAAGAACAATTGTTGTATAGAAGGCAAAAGCCATGAATACTTCATTTTCCATTTGCTGAGCAAGGTTAACCATTTTTTCAACTTTGATCTGGAATCTTAAAAAAGACATGGATCACTGCAGGAGCAGGGAAGCAAACCTGTCCCAGCAGGCAGGTTGCTGAACTCTCCTTGCTTAATAATTGATTCAGAGATGAACAAATGACCCCTGCTCACCCAAAAAAACACACTGAAGTTTTTATGCCCTCGCTGGTTTGGCTCAGCCATTAGAGCATCGGCCTGCAGACAAAGTGTCACAGGTTGGATTCCCTGTCAAAGGCATGTACCTGGGTGGCTGGTTCTATCCCTGGCCCGAGTGTGGGAGGTAACCAATAAATGTGTCTCTCACTTCAATGTTTCACTCTCTTTTTCATTGTATCTAAAAAATTAAAAGGAATCAATGAAAAAAATATCCTCCAGTGAGGATTTAAAAAAAGAAGAGAGATTCAGCCTAATATTTTGACAAATACAAATGTGTAAGATTTGAGGTGAAGCGTAATTTGAAATCATCAAAAGCCATTTTATGGAGATTGGATACGAAGCCAACTCAGAGAAAGGATGAACCAAGAAATCAAGACAAACCATAGCCTTGCAGTTTAATTGCATCCCTAAATCAACATATAAAACCACTAAGGTTGAACTTTTCTAATGCACAAATGTGCTCCTTTTTAAATTCCCAGTTGGAATGGTAATTTATATGCCTTCCTGACTAATATAGAAGGTACAAGGTTATTTCTAAATAGATTGACATTTCAACATGACTGAAAGGTTAATTTTCTCTTTTTGTCAATCTAGTATTTTCATAGACCAATAGTATATTCCTCATCCCATGATATTTAAAAAGAATTCTTTTCTTCTTTATTGATTTTAGAGAGAGAGGAAGGGAGAAGAAGAGAGAGAAATATCCATGAGAGAGAACATCGACTGGTCCCCTTCCTGTATGCCACCCAGGGGGGATCTGGCCCACAACCTGGGCATGTGCCCTGACCTGGAATTGAACCTGTGACCTCCTGGTGAATGGTCAATGCTCTTTCACTGAGCCACACCAGCCGGGCTCATCCCATGCTATTTTATGATGGAATCAGTGTGTCTTGAAACCAGATAATTTACATTAATTTCATGAAACTTTTAGAGTGCAATAGATTGAAATTATGACTATTTTCTTTAAGACATTTCTAGACTGGATGAACCAAATATTTATAATTTTATGCAAATGCTGTAAGCATTAACTCTCACTCTATAAAATGTCTGTCCCCTATTAATCTGGGAGTGGCTGGTCTCTCTTGGTAGCCTCAGTCTCCACTCTTCCTTTTCCCAGTTTTGTATACATTTTCTCTCTACCTCAATGGCAGGGTTTGACAGTTCCTCTGTGTTACACCTCAACGTTACTCTAGGTAGACAGTGTCAAAAGCTCCCTGCCTGAAGTCAGAGGTCTAGATGTGCATTCAGTTCTGGTCATTATTTACCTTCTGTAACAGGTGGAGGATAGGGGGAAAGTGAAGGCAATATTTTTGTTACTCTGGCAGTTGGCGAGCCATACAGTGGTAACATGACCATCTAGAAAGAGATGCAGGGGCCTGACTTGGCACTCAGCATCTACTGTTCAGTTTGATGTGTACAAAACAAGTTTCAGCCATGTCTTCGGTGGCAACCACAGCCTCCTGATCGCTGAAATGTCATGGAATACCCTGAATTCTGATCTTCCAGTCCTTTTAACAAATTGGTAAGTAGCTACTTCTTTGTATTAAATGCCTTTCTGCTTGAAATAACTACAGTGGCTTTTATTTTCTGACTTCTTCTGTCAATGATATATGGGATCATAAATTCTAACCCTCTAGAAGAGTTGGTGTGTAAAAAAATAATACATTATATGTTAAATGTGATCTGAAAAAAAATCTGCCATACTGTGATATTATTGACAGATTTATATTTTCTGAATTAACCTTCCCTGGTATTTCTGTAAATATATGCAGGTTTTCTATGTATAATATTAAATGTAAAAATGTTATATCTATTTGAAAATAGTATTATTGTGCAATATTATAAACAATAGTTTTATTTCTATACAAAATGCTGAGATGCACTCTTTAAAAAAAAACATTTTCTTCTTTATTGATTTTAGAGAGAGAGAGGAAGAGAGAGGGAGAAAGAAATGGAAACATCAATGAGAGAGAACATTGATTGGTTGCCTCCTGCATGCCCTCCACTGGGGATTTGGCCCACAACCTGGGCATGTGCCCTGATCTGGAATCAAACCGGTGACATCTTGGTGCAGGGGTCGATGCTGCACTGAGCCACACCAGCCGGACCTGAGATATACTCCTGATTATAAATGAGTATTAGTACTGAAATGCAATCAAATAAGTTATCTTACCTATTATTCTTAAGTTAATTTGTTCATGAAATGTATTTAATCTGGAAAATAGATTCAGTCAAAGGTACCAAGGTTTTTGTGATAGAGAAAACTGGCCTCCATAAACTGCATTTAAAAGAATTTTCCTCTGTAGACTATTACAGCGTTGACAGAGTACATGAAAGTCCCACCAATAATCGCAATGACACTCGGATCTTTGTACTATGAATAATACTGAATCTTGAGGGAAGGGAATATATTTTATTTAATCTACATACTCCACTGTATAAAACGGTTTGACAATAAGCATGCTGCAGTAGGCTGAATAATGACTCCACAAGGAGATCAACTCTCTAATCATGGGAATTTATGACTGTTTCCTTAGATGGCAGCAGGGATTTTGCAGATGTGATTAAGTTAAGGATCTGAAATGGGAAATTATCCTTTTATTACTTTGCTCAGGCGGCTGTAACAAAGTATCACAAACCGAGTGGCTTAAACAACAGAAATTTATTGTCTCATAATTCTGGAGTCTGGAAATCTGACGTCAAGGTGTTGTCTGTCCTCAGAGACTGTGATGGAGGGTCGACCCATGTCATTGCCCTTACTTCTGGTGGTTTGCTGGCAATCTGAGGTGTTCCTTTTCTCAGAGAAGCCCCTAAATTTGTAGCAATTTGTTACAGTAGCAATATGGAACTAATATGTTTAATAAGTTGTTTTTAATAGTTAATAGTTTATAATTTAAAATTTCATTGTAATTGTTTGGATATATGGGCATTAATGTATGACTTTAGAACTTTACTTCCAGGGTTATATATCTTGTCATTGTATTCTTGAAGAAAATGCTTACATTCTTGATATGATTTGCTCCGAAATATTTACCCTCAAATTTAACCAAAAATTAGTTTCTCTGTTCTAATGAATGTGCTGTCTTATAATTATTTAAAGACTTCCCATTTAGCAGCCCAATATGTCTTGGATTTAATATCCATCTTCGACATTATATATTTGTTCAATAAAACCAATTACAGCTTTATACTATTTATCCAGAAACATATTGCATTACTTGTCTATTTTTGTTATTTAAAATACATCTTGAAAAGAATTTAGAATTTAGGAGTAGATATAGATATAATTATTGACCCAAGAAACCTGAAAAATAGATTATTTATATCTATTTTATAGTCAAGAAATATAAGTTTCAGAAAGCTTTCTATATCATTGATGACACAGTTGACTCGTAATTAGCTATGGAACTTATATACAAGAACCTCTGCTTTTCAACATTTTTTTATAAGTACAATTTTATTTTCTTACAAATGATAACACTATCTTCCTGTGTGTTTATTTTATTTTTTTTATCCTCACTTGAGGACCTTTTTTTTGCATTTATTTTCAGATGGAGTGGGAGGGAGAAAGGGAGGAAGAGAGAGAGAGACATCGATGTGAAAGAGACACATGGAGTGGCTGCCACCCACATCACCCAACCCGGGCCAGGGACAAACTGCAACCGAGGTACGTTCCCTTAGCAGGAACCGAACCTGGGACTCTCTGGTCTGCGGGTTGACGCTCTAACTGCTGAGCAAAATCTGCCAGGGTCCTGTATGTTTTTTAAATGCTTTACTTTAGCAAAATATGTTAAAGGATTTTGCTTTTTTTGGTAGTTTCTCTGTAAAATATCATTTTATTTTCTGACAAAACTGTCTGTACTCCAATCATTTCTCAAAATGCCTTATCATTGTAAAATGAAGTAGTGACTGTGGTTAGTTCTTAAATTAGACAGATTGGGATTCAGTTTCTAGTCCAGTTATCTACGACTTGTGTGACCTTCGGAAAATGATTTAATACCCCTGTGTTTCAGTTGTTTTAGCTATAGAAAGAGGGATTATAATAATATTTGCCAATAACAGTTGCTGCTAAGGTTTAAAATACTATTTTTAAGATTTACAATGCCTGGAGACTTCATTAGAATATAATGAGATCCACAGAAATTGTAGCCAATATTGCCACTATTGGGATCACTCCATGGGGCACAGTCTTCCTAACGTTTATCTACAAGTTCTCTTTCTGTCTCATGACACTCAAAGTTTCCATTTCTGCTCATTCTATTCTTTTGAGATTTATTGAATAAGACTGCGATGAGAATTTATGTACAAGTGTTTGCGTGGACACAGCGTTCATTTCTTTCTTCCTCCCTCCCTTCCTCCCTTCCTC
Source organism: Molossus molossus (assembly GCF_014108415.1). Taxonomy (NCBI): domain Eukaryota; kingdom Metazoa; phylum Chordata; class Mammalia; order Chiroptera; family Molossidae; genus Molossus; species Molossus molossus. Next base: position 111,890,651 of record NW_023425388.1, read on the forward strand.
CCTCCCTTCCTGCCTCTTTCCTTTCTTCCCTCTCTCCTTTCTCTCTCTTTCTTATCTTCACCCAAGGATATGTTTTATAAAAAAATTTTTAAGAGAGAGGCTGCATCCACACTGGGATCTCTCGAAACCTAGGTATGCACCCTGATCAGGAATTGAACCCACGACCTTTCGGTTTATGGGATTAGGCTCCAATGAACTGAGCCATCCAGCCAGAGTGACAGCTTTCATTTCTATTAAAATATCTAGGAGTGGAATATCTGGGTCACAGAGATGGTAAGTGTTTAATTTTTTAAGAAAATGCCAAATTGACTTGCAAAGGGATTGTATCATTTTACATTCCAACCACCATTGTATGATAGTTCTAGATGTTGAATATCTACATCAAAACCGGGTATAGTTAGTGTTTTTAATTCTAGCTATTCTAGTACTTGTGTAATAGTATTTGACTGCTGTTTTAACATACATTTTCCTAACAGTTAATGATGCTAAGAACTTCCTGTGTGCTTATTTTTCTTCGCTATCTTTGGTGAAGTGTCGATTCATGTCTTTTGCTCCTTTAAGAAATTAGGTTGTTTGGCTTATTTAGTATTGGTAATACTAAACTTATATTGAAAAGCATTTCATTTTCCTAAATTTTCTGGAAGAGTACTTATAATTTTGGTGTTTCTTCTGTAAATGCTTAAGTGTAGAATTTACCAGTAAAACCTTCTGGGCCTAGAGTTTCCTTTATGAAAATGTTTAACTGTAAATTCAAATAAATTACTAGATATAGGTCATGGTATCTATTTCTTCTTTAGTGAGCATTAGTACTTTGTGTCATTTACAGAATTTAACCATTTCTTCTCAGTTGTCAAATTTATAGGCAATATTTTTTCACAATATTTCCATGTTATCTTTTACATATTTGTAAAATCTGTAGGAATGCTACCCTCTCATTTATGATATTGATAATTTATATCCTCTTTATTTTTTCCAATTAGTCTGGCTAGAAGTTTATCAATTTTATTGATATTCTCAAAGAACCATCTAATTTTACTGAATTTTCTCTGTTGATTTTTTTTTTCTTTGTTTTATGGTCTTATAATTATTATTTCTTTCTACTTTGGGTTTCATTTATCTTTTCTCTTTTTTTTTAAGGTAGATTTTGAGGTCAATTTGAGATTTTTTCAGTGTAGATGTTTAACTTTATATGTTTTTAAATAATTTCATCTAAATATGTTGTTTTCCTGGGATAACCCTACTTTATTATAATGTATAATACTTTTTATAGTCTCTGGATTTGTTTTGCTATTGTTTTGGTAGGAATATTTGCATCTTTGTTCATAAGGGATATTGACTTTTTTTTTTTTTTTTAAACATGTCCTTCACTTTGGCATTAAGGTAACATCAGCCTCTTAAAAGAAGTTGAGAAGTAGTCCCTCCTTTTCTACGTTTTGGAAAATTGTGTGTAGAATTAGCATCATTACCCCCGTGAATGCTTGGCGGAATTCAGGAAGCAGGCGTCAAGACATGAGGTGTGCGATGTTTTCACTCCACATTCAATTTCATGCCTGACACAAGGTTATTCAGTGTATCTATTTCTTCTTGCGTGAGCTTTGCTAGATTCTGTCCTTCAAAGAAGGTGCGTGCAGTCACCTGCACATCACATTCTCCTCCGATCCTCCCGGGTCCCCAGGATTTGTAGGGCCCTCCCCCGCTTTCACTCCTCAAAAAGCCTCTTCCTCCCTTACTCCTTGGTCACTCTGGATAGAGCTTTATCAGTTTTATCTATCTCTTCAAAGAGCCAGTTTTGGATTTCATTGAGTTTTCTCTGTTTTCTCCTGGGTACTATCTCATTGATTTTTTTTTTTTCCCTTGTATCTTTAGCTCCTTTGTTCCACTTTCCAATGGGCCTTCATTTGCCTTCGTTTTTTTATTTTTTATTTATACGGAAGCTGAATTAATTGATCTGAGACCTTTCATATTTTCTAATATAAACACGATTCCCTAAATTTCCCCCTAAGCCCGCTTGAGAGACTCCCGTGCTTTGATCAGAGCAGTGCGGGGCTCGGGGTCGGGCAGGTTTCAGGAGGCTGGTGGTGTTTCAGCCTCCCCCGGGGAAAGGGGACTCAGGGATCTGCTGTGCACCCAGGAGCACGAGGTTAGAGCAGGGAAAACGTTTGGAGGGCGCACGGGCTCAGCTTTTGTGGGGGGCTCCCGGGGATTGCAAAGCGTCCCACTGGTGCAGCTATTGTAGAGGCACAAAACTACTTTTCTTTTTACTTTAAAATGGTGTCAACCAAAATTAATTTTAGACTCTAATGAAAAAAATACAAATCATTTATTTGAGCAAAACAGAGCTTCAGCCCAGGAGGCACAGTTCCAGCGGCCCACACTGTGTTCCATGAAGACAAAGGGGAGGACACAATGTACTGTGAGAATTTCCACCCAGCTTCTCAGTTAGGTCTGTTTTATGCAAATTAGGTATCCAGATTGTGCAGTTCTGATTGGTCAATATAGATGCAGAGAAAGATACGAATTGCGCAGTTCTGATTGGACTGGGCAGGTCTCAGTCAGTTGGTAGGAAGACAAAACCAGGTTTCCCTGCAGGGCCTGACTGGGAGTGGAATCAAGTGGGCTTAGTGCAGGAAGCCTGAGGTTCTTTTCAGTGTGCAGAGCGCTCTGTGAGGAGCCCTCCTAGCAAATGGCCACCAGACTCTTAGTCATCAAATGTGGACCCTGGGTTAACCAAGGGGAGTCCTCTCAGCAGAGAAATTCCTTCTTTCTTCTCCGGTGCCATAGTAGCTGCTTCTTCCTCCAGTGCTCTGTAAAAGGTAAAACAGTCCTGTGCACCTGTATCCCCTCAGGGGCGCTGCTAACCCTTTGAAATTCAGTTCATCTGACTGCCTGTCGACCTCAGCTCTTGCAATGGCTAGAGCAAAGTTACGGTTTTTCTCACTGTGTGTACTGGAGTGATGTTCTTTGGTGGTTTTCATCTAACATGAAACAGAATGATCTAGTTGCTGCATTGATTAGGAAAAAAGACTGGACATACTCTAAATATTTCAATAAATTATAAGTAAAATATAAATTCAATATAAATAAAGTAGACAAAATAATAAACCAAGAAAAACAATAACAGAAAAAAATGTAAAATTTAGACAATCAACTAAGTTAAAAGTAGCATTGTTGAAATCACTATTAAAATGTATTAACCTCACCTGGCTGGTGTGGCTCAGGGGATTCAGCCTTGTTCCATGGATTGAGATATCCTGGTTCAATTCCCGGTCAGGGCACAAGCCCGGGTTGCAGGCTCCATCCCCAGTTGGGGGCGTGCAGGAGGCGCTGATACATGTATCTCTCACATTGATGTATCTATCTCTCTCTAAAAAGTCAATAAAAACATATTTAAAAATTAAATAAAATATATCCACCTCTGTCCAAAGAAAGAGAAAAAAAAAATTGTCATACCTGAAATGAAAAAGAAAACAATAGTACAATTTCTGGAGGAATTTTAAAAAATGATAAAGTTAATATTATGAACAAGCACTTGTTAGTAAATTTGACAATAATGTATTAAATAGAAAATTTCTTTGAAAAGCAAAATTCACCAAAACCAATACAAGAGAAAATAGAAAATATGAATAGTTTATATCTAGTAAAATATATTGGATCCATAATTAAATCCTCCACATAACCCCTCACTACATTAAAAAAAAATGGGTCTAGGTAATTTACTTTTGAATTTATAAAAATTTTATAAAAGAAATAATAAAGACAATAGAAAAAATGAGAAAGTTTTCTACCTTGGTTTATGCATAATCTTGATAACAAAACTGGGACAGAAATTTTAAAAAATCTATAAACCAATGACTCTCATGAACAAGGATATGATTTTTCAAAGCAAAATATTGTAAAATTAATCAAGCAATGTAATTTTTAAAAAGATAAGATTCAGAAACAAGATGGGGGTATTCCAGGAAATTTGAGGTTGAATTAACATTTAAAATTAGCCAGTATAATGTCCCGCAGTAGCAAAATAAGGGAGAAAATCATGTAATCTTTTAAATAGATGCAGAAATAGCATTTGGTAAGATATAACCCCTATTTATGATAAAAAACAACAGTATATATATATTTGTAAGCAAAAGGTAAGCTTCGAATTACTTTAAAGATATATACAAAAATATAGTATGTTACATTCTAATTGTTTACAAATATTTAAAATCTTTCTTCAGAGACTGGGAATAAGGCAAGGACACATTCGTTTTCCATGTTTAGTTTCCTAGGTATCATAGATATTGTAAGGAATCAAAAAGAAAGATATGAATTTTAGACCAAGAAATAAAACTATGCCAGTATTCACACATAGCATGATGTATAGAATAGAAAAAAAATAAAAATATAAACATAAACTACTAGATTTAGACAGTGAATTTAGCAAGTAAATGAAATCAATTAAAAACCTAAATAAAACGTGGAATTAAAAAAATAGCATCAATACAAACAAACTTGGGAATAAATCTAAAATAGTGAAGAAATAGTGGTCTATGTAGTCTGAATGAATTGTAAAACTCAATCATCAATTTCCCCCAAATTGCTGTATAGACCTCACAGGTAGATACAAAGTAATTATGAAGTCCAGTGCTCATTTTATTCATATATTTTATGCCTTCATAAATTTACTTATGTTACATATATAGTTAGACAGATAGATATATAAATGCTAAATAAAACAAGCAAAAAATCTAGGGATATAATATAAAAGTCTCATACAGTAATAAAAATTGTAAAGTTAAAACTAATTATAACTGACTTCTCACAAAGTAATAAATAAAATGAACAGAAATATTTTTAAAACCTTAAAAGAAATAAGCATCTTACTTAAAAAAAATATGTAAATGAATTATACACACACCAAAAAGTGGCTACTTTTACATTTAATTTAAAATTATACAAAATAAAATATTCATACAAATAAGTCAATTTTTTTCTAACAGATTAGCCAAAATTTTATAATATCTAGTAGGTATGTGTATAGATATTCTCATAAAAGTGTGGTAATAGTGTAAGGTGGTAGAACTGTTTTGAGAGTAACAGGACAATATCTTTCACTATTTATATATATGTACCCTTTGACCTAGATGTTTATTAGCCAGAATACGATGTTCTAATACCTAAAAACAATGTTAAATAATATGTGATGCATGTGTTTTTTTAAAAGAAATTCTCAGTAGAGGAGTGTTACAGATATTCATTTTCATTCCTATTTACAAAGCTAAAGTCTGTGTTGTGCTAAGTTCTGACAGAAGATTTCCACTAAAATCAGCAAGACATCAAGAATCCATCAATTTAACCAAATTAGGTGCATATGTGTGTGTGACTATGGAATAGTCTTTAGGACATGTTTGCATGTCTTTGTGTGGATACAAGTTGGTATTGATTTTGCAGCAAGAAATTAAGAGGCCTTCCCTTTGAAAATTCACATTTTAATGGTGAACTATATGACGAGTCATTTATTAATTGTTTCATTATTAGAAATTTGAGGAAATTAAGAAGATATACAATAGTTTCTATGAGAAATGAGCTGAGTCGTGAAACACAGAAGAATGTCAATAGTATTTAAGTTGATGTTCAGTCAACCAATATTTACTGAGTACTTAATGGGATTTATTGATGATAGCCATTCCGACAAGTGGGAGGTGATATTTAATTTGCATTTCTCTGATGATCAGTGTTGCTGAGCAACTTTTTAGGTATCTATTGGCCACCTGTATGTCCTTCTTGTGTCTAGGTCTGTCCATGTTTTAAATGGGTTGTTTGTTTTTCTGGTAGTAAGTTGTCTGAGTTCTTCATAAATGTAGATCTTGGGGATTATTTTTGAAACAGTTTTTTCTGCCACCTTTTGCTAATATCTAACGGATCGCACAGGCTTTCTTCACTTTTTTCTTTGTTCTCCTCTAAGTTGCTGCAAAGGTCCTGCATTCTAATTTACAGATTCTTTCTTCTGCTTGATCTATTCTTTATTCTTCTGCTGATTTTCTCTATTGCATTTTTCATTTCATTCATTATATTTTTTTTAAATTGATTTGTTGATATTTTTTTAGAGAGGGAGGAAGAAGGAGAGAGATAGAAACATCCATGTGAGAGAGAAACATCTGTCAGCTGCCTCCAGCATGGCCCCTCCTGGGGATTGAGCTCACAAACCAGGCACGTGTCCTGACCAGGAATCAAATCTGGACCTCTCAGTCCATGGAATGATGCTCAGTCCACTGAGCCACCCCGGTTGGGCTCATTGCATTCTGAAGCTCCAGAATTTCTGTTCAGTTCTTTTTTTCTAAATCTGTTATTTCTATCTCTTTGCTAAACGTCTCATCTTGTTTGAATATTTTTTGACTGATTTTGTTAAATTATTTTCTGGTTGTTTTTTTTTGTTGTTGTTGTTATCTTTTATAGCTTCCTCAAAACAGCTATTTTGTGTTGTTTATGGGGTAAATTATAAATATTGGTGTCTTTGGGGTTGGTTAACGAAAGATTGTTGTGTTGATCCTTGCTCGTGTCATGCTTTCTTGATTTCTCATGTTCCTTGAAGTCTTGTATTGTTATCTTCACATTTGAAGTAGATTCGCAGACCTTCTATGGTTCACCTGCTCCCCATTTCTTGCTCCCTCTTGTCAGAAATTTTTAAAGCTTGTAAGCCTTTTATTTATTTATTTATTATTATTATTTTTTTTATCCTCACCCGAGGACATTTTTCCATTTTTTGTACAGATAGAGTGGGAGGGAGAGAGAGGAACAGAGAGAGAGAGAGAAACATCGATGTGAAAGGAACACATCGAGTGGCTGCCACCCGCACAACCAACCAGGGCCGGGGACAAACTGCAACCGAGGTACGTGCCCTTAGCGGGAACCGAACCCGGGTCTCTCTGGACCGCAGGCTGACGCTCTAACCGCTGAACCAAACCGGCCAGGGCTAAAGCTTGTAAGCCTTTTAATTGATCCTGCAGTGCATCTTGCCAGGTGCTAACAATGTCTTTTTTTGCTTTCAGAAGGGCTCCATCCTGCATATTGTGGTTAATTTTTTGCATGTACTCACTGGCTGTCTTCCAAAGCTCACCGTCACCACCACTGGGATTAGGATCAGGGAGCTGACCACCGGTTCACGGGTATTTGAGTTAGGTACGTTCATGGAGTGTTTGTGGTGTTTGTAGGCAAAGTGTCCCTAGCACTTGTGGGTGGGCTTTTTCATGGGATCTGTGACACAGTTATTAGGATACAATCCCCCGCTTTTTAAACCCTCACCCCAGGACATGCTTAGAGAGACAGAAAGGGAGAGAGAGAAAAAAACATTGACATGACAGAGAAACATCGATCCATTTCTTTTCATCGTTGCCCTGACTGGGGATCAAACCCAGTCCCAGATATGTGATCTGACTGGGAATCAAACCTACAATGTTATGGTGCACAGGACGATGCTCAACCAACCGAGCAACTCTGGCCGGGCAATTCACTTCCCTGTAAAGCTCTGTTACGTGCTGCTCTCTAGATTCTTGTCCCTGGACAGTCATACCGCTCATGATTCAGTACTCGGCATGGGGTGAGAGAGAGATGGGCCTCCTTGGCAGCTTTCTGCACAGGTAGGGGAGATGGGCACTCACTCGCTTTGCCGGTGAGAGGAAGTCTGTAGCAAGAATCTCTCTTACTATTGAGCTGTGCTGCCTGAGAAGGAGTGATGCAGAAGATTCAAACTTTTTTTTTACTCTCTTTAATGCTCCAGACTCATTTTTTTCCCTCTCCAGTGGCATGCTGGAACTTCTCTGCTAGAAACCTGGACTTCTACCAAAGCTCTCTCACTTGTAGCTGATTGTCTATGGCAAAAGGGCCAGAGCCAGGACCAAGTTCTATACCTAACCCTGTGCCGGGGTGGGTAGACTCCTCCAGGGTCCCTTGGCATATGGTGCTGGGTCCCACAGTTTCCACAATGGCACTTTTGTCCATGGATGGATACCAAATTGTTGTTGAAAAGAGTATAAACAAGGAATGTCTTATTTGCCCACATTGCTGATGTTACCTCTGGAATCAGTTTTTAGTTAACCAAATATTTACTGAATATTTGCTTAGTTTCTACCAGGTTGACATTCTGTTATGGGGTAAAGACTAGGTAGACTGAAGTGCCATAGAGGCTGCAGTGTGCAAAGCTACAACAAAATCAGATAACACTTATCCTTAATACCATTACAAGAGAGAAACATGAACCCCTGATGGGCTGTGTATAAATGTCTTCTATGTCAGCATCGCTTCATATGTGGAGAATTGGTTCCATATGTATTAAAATATTTCAATCAGTCCAAGGTCAAAAGTGTAGTATCTCAGTGTCCTTGCTTCCTATGTCCTTACAGGAAGAAGCAAACCATAAAATGGGTGATACGGGTCATTAATAAAAGGGGTTTTAAAAGTGAATTTTTAGCCTAGTAAAACCATGCCCATACCAACCAGTCGACTGGTATCACAAACGATGATAACATATATATATATGTGTATACATCTCATTGGTACTGCTGCACAAAGGCATTTCTAACATATATGATATTGGCAGAATGCTAGCGTGAAGAGTATGAGCATTTTCGGCGTTGCTAGTTATCACCAATTGCTCTCAAAGTTGTTATACCTATTTACACTCTCACCAGCAATCTGGGAGTTGCCATTTTCTTATATCTTTGCATATTTGATAGTATCTGACTTTTCTATTCTTGCCAATCCGAAGATATGAAATGGTATCTGTAATTTTTGCATTTTTAAAAAATTACAAGTGAGGTTGAATTTTTTTTGTGCTTTATTGACTATTTTGGGCATGTTTCATATCCGTTGATTATTTTACTTTCAGCGTATTTGTCCTTTTGCTATAGCTTTAGAATAATTCTTTATGAATTAGACAACTGTAAAAGCTACAGGAACTGTGTTTTAAGACTATATGAAGATTGGAGAAACTTTATGGAGAAAACATCCTCTTGTTTTTTTTTATCTTATTGTTGACACGATTACAGATGTTCCTCGTTTCTCCCCTTTTTGCCCACCTCCACCAAGGCCCCTCCCCTAGACTTCATTTATTTTTAACTTCAGTAGACACTGTTGGTTGACAACCTGATGTCTACTACCTTTTTGTAAGAACACTGATGGAGCATCTACTAGTTGCCTTGTCATTACTCATTCTTACCTGATTTAATTGGAGGCAGAAATGCGTTCCTCTAAAACACCCCCTATTTTGGCTCTCTTTGTAGTGTGGGCAGTCGTGAAATGTTTTCCCTAGTGGCCACCAGTGGAAGTTGCTGTGTAGAATTTTGAAAAATCTTAAGTGAGGTCAGACTTAACTGAATGTGTTTGACTCTCCTCTCCTCATCCTTCCTGCCTGGAACATGGCATCGATGATTGGGGATGGTAGAAATACACAACATGATCATGCAGACGAGGGGCACACCACCAAGAGGATTAAGGAAAAAAAAATAAAAGGAACTGAAGTTCTGAAGGTGTTGTGGAGGGACTGCATTAATTCTACACTGTCAACTTTAAAATGTCTCGCTACAGGAAAAAAAATAATTCTTAATATACTAGAAATGCATTCTATGATGTTACTGTAACACGTAGCCAACACAGTTTTTTTTTTTAATAGCAGAAGATAGGAACCTTGATTTTGTTTGGGACAGCAATTAGCTCCTCTATTAGCATAAATTACTTCCTAAGTAACTTTTTCGTATTTTATAAAATATGTTCAAATAAACATTCTCTAAGACAGAAAATCTTACGTTTTGTGACAGCATGCTCGACCTGGAGAATATCATTCTAAGTGAAATAAGCCCATCAGAGAAAGAAAAAGACAATCGGATTTCATTTGTATATGGAATCCAATGAACAAAATCAACTAATAAAATAGAAATGGAAGAATAGATACATAAAGCAGACTGACAACTGTCAGAGGGGAAAGGGTTTGGGGGGCTGGATGGAAAACGTGAAGGAATTAAGAAAAAAAAATAACACAACAGCTTATAGACATAGACGGCAGTATGCTGATTCACCAGAGGAAGTGTTGTGGGGTGAGCTGGATGAGGGCAAAGGGGGCACAGATGGTGGCGGAAAGAGACTTGACGGTGGGTGCTGAGCTCATGCTGCAGTGTGCCGGTGAGGTGTTACAGAACTGTGCACTTGAAACCTATATGGTTTTATTAACCAATGTCACCCTAACAAATTTAATACAAAAATATAATAATATAATAAAATTATGAATGCAGAATAAATTTATAGATGTCTCAAGTTCTTATGCAAGGCTATTCATGTGAAGATCACATAAACTCTAGCATCATTCTTGACCTTACTCTTTCTGAGAGTATTTTTAAAGAATGATGTGTGAACATCAGCAAAGTAGTCATATAATTTTTTTCCCCATTCACGTGTTTTTTCTCAAGAACGCGAATGAGATTTTATACATCTTCTTGACTTCTCTGTCAGTGAAATAATAGATAGAGTAAAACCAGGTGACAAAGCATTCTTTCTTTCCTGCTCTTTCTTTCTCTTGGTTCCAGGATACCTTTCTTTTTTTCACATCAGGTCGTTATCAGACACGGGTAATAGTTCCACTAGTCCCTTCTTGAAACATCATTTAAATTTTAGTGCCACTTTTGAATTATACAAGCATTTTAAACTCAAGGAAATGTTGAGATTGTAAATCCCCATGATGTGAGATTCTTCCTTTTATCATGATTAATACTTATGACAGGAAGGATGGGATAAAAAAATATTGTGCATGCTAGAATTTTATAGTCACTCAGTGTACCCTGGGGAGGGGTGGAAATTGCAAGGAAGCTCAGATTCCTGCTCTTTTTATATATACATCATTTTTTTTAAAAAAGAAAAGTTCAATAGGTCCAGGGAAGTGATTACTGAGTCTGCTCCATCCTGCTGGTATATGCCTGCTGAGATGGGGTAGAGGGTCACACAGCTATCCTTCCATGCTCCAAGGAGGAAGCCTGCTGTGGCTAAAGTATGTGTTCTTATTAAATATATATCATAATGTACCTCTGTTGATATTGTTAAACTCCTATCATAAAAAAGTTGCAGATAAACAGCACAGCTAAATTAATGTTTCCATAGGAACCTTAGCATTAAAAGTTGCTTATTGTGACATTAAGCTAAGAGGTCGTTGCATTTTTATTTTGGCCCAGACACAAACATACATTGTATGTACATGTACAGTTTTAAGTATTTGTAAAATCATAACAAATTCCTCTGAGCACATCTAGTTTTATGCTGTCAGTTGCCTTGACCAAACCTCAGTTTCCCTATTTAGGAACACTATAACGGAATTTCTCAGAGCCTTCTGCCAGCTCCCAGGAATGTTTTGATTCCTATACCGAGATTCAATTTCTTTGAAAGAAAAACAAGAACAAACAAACTAGTTGTGTGCTGCATATGTATCAGGTTTAGATGGTACATTGTAAAATCTGTTGACTTGAATCTGACTTAGTAAGATTGTTTATTTAGAGTGGTTTTTACTGAGTCGTTGTCCCTACTATAGGCAAGTGAAAGCTGTGATGTTAAACCTAAATTTTAAAAAAATGGAAGCCTTGTGTACCATAAAGTGTGACACTGACTTGTTTCAGTAATTCCTCTGGCTCTAGATTGAAGGGTCAATGTTTTCTAACATAACTGCAAAAACTCTAAGGAACTATAATGCCCACCATTGATATAGAAATAATGATATTACCTTTATATATTTTAATGTCTGAAAAGTATTAAAAGCATGATAAGTCAAAATTATCAGTAGAATGATGTGACTGAAGTAATGCCATCTATACGTTCTATGACTGGTTTACAATGCTAATCTTGAAGCCACATTTTTAAAAAAGACCACCATTTACAATTACCATAGTTAAGATTTAATCTTGCTTAGATGATACGTTTCCCCTCCCTGGTATACAACCCATTTATTTCTAAAACGAAGTTATTGTATTCCTTGTCATCACAGGACCGTAACAATTACAGGCAGTCAGGACTTTGCAGTGGCTGCTTCACAGAACCCACAGCGATACTTAGTAACAGATTTTCAAAGCAGTTCAAAGAGTCCAGTTTCCATCTGTGTTTGGTGAAGGGTGCACAAACCTTGAGGCCATCTGAAAACTCAGCTTCATCTCGAACACTTGGAATAACAAAGGTGTTATTTTTCAAAGCTGCGTTCCCCCCTCCTGGGGTGGCTGTGCAGATTCAGTTCAGGGAAGGTATCCTGTTCAGAGCGGCTATTCTGCTTCTAGACTTGCCGAGTGCCTTTGAGTGTGTCCCAAAGGTGGCATCCTGAGTATGGGTTATTGCCAACAGAGGCCCAGAGTTAATGAACCTTATAGACAAATCCCTTCTGGCTTTATGAGCAAAATATCCGCATAGAACCCCCATCTCCTTTCCTCCAGTCTGGGGTTGCTATTTATACGGGGGAGAGCAGAGGGTGCTCTCTGCCCACATCACGCCGAGGAAGCAGCATGTGCATCGAAACTCCACTTATTTCAGCTGCATTTCTAAGACTGAACAACAAGTTGTTAGGAAAGGGATGGGTGATTATCTTGCCTGTGGTTTGCTACAATTAAATGTAAGATTTCAATAGCTTATTTTTAAAAATCTCATGTATTGTCTCACATACATTTTTGATATAGCCTCTTTATAAAGACTATCTAATATAAATTATATAGATATACAATTAATGAGATAATAATGGACATATAGATATGTGCTATTTTCTATTTTTATGTAATACCGTTCTATTCGTCTAAGATGGAAAGGTAAAAAACAATGTGAGAAGCTGACTCAGAAATACTCTTTAATTTTTTTCTTAATGAGTTATTCTGCTATCTCAAAACTTACCAAAAAGTATATTCTAAATTCTTTTTAGCTAATTCAAAGCCATACCAAATTATTCTTCCTTTTACTCTAAATTCCAATAACTATAGGGGTCATTTTATTTGAAAATATGTTATCTGAAAAATATATATCTTCTGCAAAAGTTGTTGATTAATACACCACAACACAAGTTTATAATTAAAAAAAAAAAACACATTTATTTTAAAGGGTTGACAAAAACACACTTTAATGTGATAAAAGTGAGATTTAGTGATTGAGGTAATAGAACTTATATACAAAGCTTATGTCCTCATTATATCATGATTTCTTTATTTTTAAAAAACTTCCATAAATAAAAACACTTAGTAAATAAAATTTACTTCTTTTGTACATTAAAGTAAAATAAATAACAAAAATCTTTAGTGGAAAAATGTGCTTCTGACATCACAATGAAATAAATTAGTGTGATATGACAAAGCATTCTGTCTGAAGTTGAAGAGATTTCTCATGGTAACATTATAAGTTAATTAAGATAGATTTTAAAAAAAGTATTCGTATCAAGCAGTGAGCCTCTTTTTGGGGGAGGGTGGAATACCAAGGACCTCAGCAAGGCTGGACTGCTGCCTGTCCAGTTTCCAGTAATACCCCCCTCACCCTGAAGGGGCGTGCAAACAGCTATAGTTCTGAATGGGGATGGCACAGAGCAAGCCTGCTGTGCAGGAGAGCCAATGCCAATGAGGATAAATGGCCAATGCATGGTTACTGTCTTTGCCAGTGCAACTTGCTTTCCTATCTTACCAATTCTTCGCTATCAGTGCCTGTACAAAGAATACTAAAATAACGTGAAAAGCAAGGGCATAAGAGGAGGTCATAAACAGATTATACATAAAAAGTGGGCCACAATAAAACAATGCATGATAAAATATCTCAAAGCTGTGGACACAGTCAGTATATAATCATCTTCACTGCAGACTTATGCCTTCCCTCTCAGCACTTACAGTTTAGTGAGGATGGAAACATTTAAAAAATGATAGTGTTGAGTATAGTAATAGTAGAAATGGCAAGAGCCCCAATCTAAAGACATCTGGGCAGTGTAATTATAGAAAATGAATTGTCATTTGAGAGTCCAATTTTTGAAGTTCAATTCATGCTAGATTAGTTGATTTAAAGGTATCATGGTTTTTCTACCTGCTGGATCTTTTTTCACATCCTACATCTCTGAGACCTATTTTTTTAAATTATGATCATTGCTCATAAACCATTCTTATATATGCATTTTGATAGTAAACCTGTTAATAACTTACATTTTTACCTGTTAGGAATTGTGAACTCGATAAGGGTAAAGGTTGTCTCTTCTATTTTTATTTTGCCTTTGTACATGTAGCTCCTGATAAAATTGATGAATATATTCATGGAGGAGTCAATAAATCAACTAACATTGGAATTTTAGTGGTGGGATTTTCATTAGCTTAACTACAAAAAGATTCAGAAAAGTAAACTGATGCCAGGAAATTGAGGCAAAGTTATAGCCCAGGTCACAGAGGACATTTTGAAAAGAGATTCATTTGAAATTGGAAAGGAGGAAGTGAAACTGTCATTATTTGCAGATGACATGATATTGTACAATAAAAACTCTAAAGACTCCTTCAAAAACCTACTAGACTTAATAAATGAATTCGGCAAAGTAGCAGGATACAAAATTAACATCAAGAAATGGACAGCATTCTTTTTTTTTTCCTTCCTGGATTCTCTCTCTATCTTTTTCTTTTTCTTTTTTTTTTGCAATTTTTATCAATTTATTTTTGTTATAGATGTTTCTCCTCCTTTTCCCCTCTAGACACCCTCCTCCTGATCCCACCTGCCTTCACAGTATTGCTGTCTATGTCCACTGGTTATGCATAACTACATATAAGTTTTTGGTTTATTACTTCTTTCACCCCTCCTCTGAGGTTTGTCAGTTGGATCCCTACTTCTATGACTCTGGGTCTATTTTGTTCATCAGCTTTTTTTGTACATTATATTCCACAAATAGGTGAGATCATGTGGTATTTGTCTTTCTCTGACAGGCTTATTTCACTTAGCATAATACTCTCCAGGTCCCTCCATGTTGTCTCAAAGGATAAGAGATCTTTCTTTCTTACTGCTGCATAGTACTCCATTGTGTATATGTACCACAGCATTTTTGTCCATTCATCTACTGATGGACACTTGGGATGTTTCCAGATCTTAGCAATTGTAAATAGTGCTGCTATGAATATAGAGGTGCATATGTTCTTTCTGATTCGTGTTTCAGGCTTCTTAGGATATATTCCTAGAAGTGGGATCACTGGATCCAATGGCAGTTCAGTTATTAATTTTTTGAGGTAACACCATATTGTTTTTCATAGTGGCTGCACCAGTCTGCATTCCCACCAGCAGTGTACTAGAGTCCCCTTTTCTCCACACCCTCGCCAACACTTGTTATTTGATGATTTGTTGATGGTGGCCATTGTGACAGGTGTGAGGTAATACCTCATTGTTGTTTTAATTTCCATCTCTCTGATGATTAGCAACGTTGAACATTTTTTCATCTGTTTCTCGGCATTTGTATGTCCTTTTGGAGAGCTGTCTATTTAGATCCTCTGCCAATCTTTTAATTAGGTTTTTGTCTTCTTTTTGTTGAGTTATATGAGTACCCTATATATTTTGGAAATTAACCCTTTATATGATGTATTTTTCGCAATTATGTTCTCCCATAGTGTGGATTCCCTTTTCATTCTGATACTGGTTTCTTTTGCTGTGCAGAACTTTTTTAGTTTGATGTAGTCCCATTTGTTCATTTTCTCCTTTGTTTTTCTTGCCTTAGGTGTTGTATCAATGAAAATTCTGCTGCGTGTGATGTCTGAAATTTTGTTGCCTACATTTACTTCGAGGATTTTTATGGATTTACAAGTCACATTTAAGTCCTTTATCCATTTTGAGTTTATTCTTGTGTGTATGTGTGGTATGGTGTAAGTTGGTGGTTTAACTTCTTTTTTTTTTTTTTTTTTTTGCATGTAGCTGTCCAGTTTTCCCAATACCATTTATTAAAGAGGCTGTCTTTATTGCACGGTATGCTCTTGCTACCTTTGTCAAATATTAATTGAGCATACTGTCTTGGGCCAATTTTGGGGGTTCTCTGTTCTGTTCCATTGATCTATATGCCCGTTCTTGTGCCAGTACCAGGCTGTTTTGATTACAGTGGCTTTGTAGTATAGCCTGACATACAGTATTGTGATCACTCCTACTTTGTTCTTTTTCAAGGTTGCTGTGGCTATTCAGGGTCTTGTTGTTGTTGTTGTTTCCATATAAACTTTTGAAGTATTTGTTCTAGTTGTGTGAAATATGTCATTGGTATTTTAATGGAGATTGCATTGAATCTATAGATTGCTTTGGGTAATATGGACATTTTAATGATTATAATTATTCCAATCCATGAGCAAGGTATATGCTTCTAATTTTTTATATCTTCCTCTATTTTCTTTTCCAATTTTCTGTAGTTTTCTGAGAACAGGTCCATTACTTTTTTTTGGTAAAGTTTATTCCTAGGTATCTTAGTTTTTTTGCCTCAATGGTAAATGGGATTATTTTTTTAGTTTGTCTTTCTGTGAGTTCATTATTGGTGTATAAGAAGGCCATTGATTTTTTTATGTTAATTCTGTTTTCTGCTACCTTGCCAAATTCATTTATTAACACTAGTAGATTTTTGATGGAGTCTTTAGGGTTTTCTATGTATAATATCATGTCATCTTCAAATAATGACAATTTCAATTCCTCCTTTGCAATTTGGATCCTTTTTATTTTTTCTCGATGTCTAATTGCTATGCTAAGACTTCCAATACTATGTTAAATAAGAGTGGTGAGAGTGGGCATCCCTGTCTTGTTCTTGTTCTTAAAGGAAATGCTTTTAGTTTTTGCCCATTGAGTATGATGTTGGCTGTAGGTCTTTCATATATGGCCTTAATTATGTCAAGATATAATCTCTCTATTCCCACATTGCTGAGCGTTTTTATCAGAAATGGATGCTGGATTTTGTCGAATGCTTTTTCAGCATCTATTGATATGATCATATGGTTTTTATCTTTTATTTTGTTGATGTGGTGTATCACATTTGTTGATTTTCAAATATTGTACCAGCCTTGCCAGCCTGGGATGAAATCCATTTGGTCATGGTGAATAATTTTTTTAGTGTGTTGCTGGATCCGATTTGCTAATATTTTAAGGATTTTGGCATCTGTGTTCATCAGAGATATTGGCCTGTAGTTTTCTTTCTTTGTAATGTCTTTATCTGGTTTTGAAATTAGATTTATGCTGGCCTTATAAAATGAGTTTGGAAGTCTTTTTTCTTCTTGAATTTTTTGAAATAGTTTGAGGAGAATGAGTGTTAGTTGTTTTTCTTTGTTTTGTTTTGTTTCATCTTTTACCTTTATTGATTTTAGAGAGAGAGGAAGTGAGAGGGTGAGAGAGATAGAAACATTGATTAGAGAGAACATCAATTGGCCCCCTCCTGCATGCCCCCCACTGGGGATCAGACCCACAATCTGAGCATGTGTCCTGACTGAGAATTGAACCAGCGACCTCCTGGTGCATGGATCGAAGCTCAATCACTGAGCCACACTGGCCAGACTGTTTTTTTTTTGTTTTTTTTTATCCTCATCCTAAGACATTTTTTTATTTTTTATTCAGATGGAGCAGGAGGAGGAAAGGGGAAGAGAGAAAGAGAGAGAGAGAGAGAGAGAGAGAGAGAGAAACATCGACATGAAAGAAACACATCGAGTGGTTGCCACCCACACAACCCAACCAGGGCTGGGGACAAACTGCTACCGAGGTACATGCCCTTAGCGGGAAGCGAACTTGGGTCTCTCCAGACTGCAAGCCATCACTCTAACCACTGAGCCAAACCGACCAGAGCCAGACTGTTCTTTTTTGAATGTTCAGTAAAACTTCCCTGTGAAGCCTTTCAGGCCTGGGCTTTTGTTTCCTGGTAGTTTCTTGATTATATCTTCAATTTCCTTAATTGTTATTGGGGTGTTTAAATTTTCTATTTTTTCTCAGTTCAGTTTTGGAAGACTACATGTTTCTAGTAATTTGTCCATTTCACCTAGATTGTCCAATCTGTTGGTGTATAACTATTCATAGTATTTGTTAATAATCTTTCTATTTCTGTTGTGTCTGTTGTTACTTTTCTTTTGTTTCTATTTTGTTTATGTGGATCCTCTCTCTTTGTTTCTTGGTAAGTCTAGCTAAGGGTCTATCAATCTTGTTTATCTTTTCAAAGAACCAGCCATTTGTTTCATTGATCTTTTGTAATGTTGTTTTAGTCTCTATGTCATTTATTTCTGCTCTGATCTTTACTATTTCTTTTATTCTACTTGCTCTGGGTTTTTCTTTTTCTTTGCTTTCTAGTTCTTTAAGTTGTGAGGTTAGATAGTCAATTAGAAATTTTTCTTGTTATTTGAGGTAGGCCTGTAGTTCTATGGACTTCCCCCTCAAGCCTGCCTTTGCTGCATCCCATAGATATTGTGTTGTTGTCTGTTCATTTTCATTGGTCCAGGAAGTTTTTGATTTCTTTCTTCATTTCCTTGGTAACCCATTTATCATTTACTAGCATGGTATTTAGCCTCCATGTGTTTAAATGTTTTTCATGTTTTCATTGTAATTGACTTCTAGTTTTATGCCATTGTGATCTCAGATTATGCTTTATATGATTTCAGTCTTCTTGAACTTGTAGAGACTTAATTTGTGTCCTAACATGTGATTCATCTTTGAGAATGTTTCATGTGCACTTGAGAAGAATGTGAATTCTGAAGTTTTGGGGTGCATTCTTGTAGATATCTATTAAATCCATTTGATCTAGTGTATCATTTAGAGTTTCTGTTTCTTTGTTAATTTTTTTTCTATAGGATCTATCCAGTGATGTCAGCAGGGTATATTGTATTGCTATGATTGTATCCCTGTTGATTTCTCCTTTGAAGTCCTCCAGAAGTTTTAAAATATATTTGGTGTTCCTATATTGGATTCATATGTTTACTAAGGTTATAACTTCCTATTGGATAGATCTCTTCAATATTATGTAGTGCCTTCGTGGTCTTTAGTTATGGCCTTCATTTTAAAGTGTATTTTATTGGATATGAGAATTGCTATCCTAGCTCTTTTTTTCTTTCTGATTCCTCAGCAGATTGTTTTCCATCCCTTCACTTTCAACCTATGTGAGTCGTTTGTTGTGAGGTGGGTCTCTTATAAACTAAATATATAGGAGTCATGTTTTCTTATTCAATCAGTTACTCTTTTGATGGTAGCATTCAATCCATTTTTATTTAAAATTATTTTTGATATGTACTTATTTATTGCCAATTTTTTTCTTGTAGTTATATCGTTCTTCCTATTTCTTCTGCTAATTACAGCAGTGCTTTTAACATTTCTTGCATTACTGGTTTAGTGCTCATATATTCCCTTAGCCTTTATTTTTGTTTGGGAATCTATTTCACCTTCTATTTTTAAAGATAAACTTGCTGGATAGAGTAGTCTTGGATTTAGATCCTTGTGTTTCATTACCTTGATTATTTTATGCCATTTCCTTCTGGCCTGTAGTGTTTCTGTTGAGAAGTTATCTGTTAGCCTTATGAGTATTCCTTTGTAGGTAACCTGTTGTTTATCTCTTGCTGCCTTTAGGATTATCTCTTTGTCTTTAATTTTTACATTTTAATTATTATTTCCCTTGGTGTGGGCCTGTTTGGGTTCTTTTTACTTGGGTCTCTCTGTGCTTCTTGTACTTGTATGCATTTTTTCTTCACCAAGTTAGGGAGGTTTTCTGTCACTATTTCTTCAAATACATTCTCAAATCCTTGTTCATTTCCTTCTTCTGGAACTCCTATGATGTGGATGTTATTATGTTTTATATCGTTCCATAGTTCTCTTAGGTTGTCTTCCTGTTTTTTAATTGTTTGTTCTTTTTGGTTCTCTGATTCAGTAATTTTTCTACCCTTCTAATTTACTGATCCAAGCCTTGGCTTACTTTACTCTGCCAATTATTTCTTCCAAAGTGTTCTTTATTTCTGCTATGTCATTCTTCATTTCTGCTTGGTGGTTTTTCATTTCCAATTAAAAATTTATTCATGCTATTGAGCTTCCTCATTATCATCACTCTGAACTCTACCTCTGATATCTTGCTTAATTCCATTTAATGTATCTCTTCTTCTGTATAATTCTCTTATTCTTTCATTTGAGGTTTGTTTCTTTGTTTCACCATTTTGGCTATTTCAGTGGGTTTTGAAACATGCCAAATTTTCCCTGTGGATTTTGGTGTTCCTCTTTTGTGGCTCCTGCTACTGCATCCGGATGAGTGTGTGAGGACCCATGTTAAACACCACTGTCAAGTCTTACTTTCTTAGATATAATTGCAAACCCAAGAATGGTTTAGTTATCCTCAAACTTTTTTTCCTGGAGGCTATTAATTTCAGTTACTTGATGAGCCATGGATTGTAGCCCTCAGCTGAATAAAAAAATTTTTCAAGTGTTCAGGGTAAGATAATTTCCAGTGGGTGGGGCAGATACTTGCTGGCTGTTAATGAGCCTCAATTTCCATTTTTCTGGCCTGGCCTGATGGTGTTGAATTCCTGAGTGATGAGCTGATGCTTCTCCCTGGAGCCCTGGGAATGGGCTCTTTGAGTAACATGGCTACTGTCCAAGAGGGAGTGCTTTACCACAAAACTCCCATTGCCCTCCAAGCTCTACAAGTTCTGGAATCTCTCCACTCAGTTCCATTCCAGTCTTCCCTCCCTTTGCCAGAGCCCAAGGTGAGTGGCTGCAGGTAATTTAACGCTATGTCCCAGCCCTCTGTGCCGTAGAGCTGGCTTGGGATTTTAACCTTGAGCAAGCTGCTCAGAGCTAAAATGCGTGCTCTCTCTGGGCTCCCAGCCCACCCTCTCATGCCTCCACAATTTCTACCAGACTTAATTTAGTGTCCTCTTTCTGTCCCTTGTTATATGGCTCCTCTCTAGCTGCTTTTCTGTTGGTTATTCTTGATGATTTGTCTTTATTTTAGTTGTAATTCCAGTTTGATCCTGGAATATGGTCTGTGTAGCTTCCATTCACTCTGGCACTATTTTGGAATCAACAGCATTCTTATCCACTAATAATGAACTCACAGAAAGAGAAACTAAAAAAACAACAATCATATTTACCATTACAGCAAAAATACCTAAGATACCTAGAAATAAACTTAACCAAAGAATTAAAGGACCTATTCTCTGAAAACTACAGGACATTGAAAAAAGGAATAGAGGAAGATATAAAAAGTGGAAATAAATACCTTGTTTATGGATTGAAATAATTAGCATCATTAAAATGTCCATACTTTCCAAAGCAATTTATAGATTCAATGCAATCCCCATTAAAATACCAACAACATATTTCACAGAACTTGAACAAATACTTCAAAAGTTTATAAGGAACCAAAATAGACCCCCAAATAGCAACAGCAATCTTGAAAAAGAAGAACAAATTAGGAATGATCACAATACTGGATGTCAGGTTACACCACAAAGCCATTATAATCAAAACAACCTGGTACTTGCTCAAGAACAGGCACATAGATCAATGGAATGGAACAGAGATCCCAGAAATCGACCCAAGGCATTATGCTAAATGAATATTTGACAAAGGAGGCAAACACACACAATGGAGTAAAGACAGTCTATTCAATAAATTGTGTAAGGAAAATTGAACAGCTACATGAAAAAAAAAAATGAAGCTTGACTACCAATTTATACCATACACAAGACTAAATTCAAAATGGATAAAAAGACTTAAATGTGACTCATGAATCCATAAAAATCCTAGAAGAAAATGTAGGCAACAAGATTTCAGACATCACATTTCAGACATCACATGCAGCAAAATTTTCACTGATACAATGCCTAAGGTAAGAGATACAAAGAAAAAATTAATAGATAGGACTACATCAAACTATAAAACTTCTGCACATCAAAAGAAACAAGCATCAAAATGGAAAGGGAACCCACTGTATGGGAGAACATAATTGCCAACAGTGCATCAGATAAAGGGTTAGTCTCCAAAATATATTGAGCACTCATACAACTCAACAAAAGAAAGACAAAGTATACAACTGAAAAATAGGCAGAGGATCTAAATAGACACTGCTCCACACAGGACGTACAAATGGCCAGGAGACATGTGAAAAAATGTTCAATGTCACTAATCCTAAGAGGTGCAAATTAAAATGACTATGTGGTATCACCCTCACACCTATCTGAATTGTTACCATCAATAAATCATCACACAACAAGTGCTGGCAAGGGTGTGGAGAAAAGTTGTCTCTAATATACTACTTGTGGGAATGCAAACTGGTGCAGCTACTATGAAAAACAATATGTTTTTTCCTCAAAAAATTAAAAATTGTATTGCCATTTGATCCAGTGATCCCACTTCTAGGAATATATCCTAAGAAGACTGAAACACCAATCGGGAAGAATATATGTTACCCTATGTTCATAGCAGCACCATTTACAATTGTTAAGATCTGGAAACAGCCCAAGTATCCATCAATAGATGAGTGGATAAAAAAGCTGTGGTACAAACAGTGGAATATTACGCAACTGTAGAGAAGAAAGATCTATTATTCTTTGAGATGACATGGAGGTACCTTGAATGTTTACGTTAAGCAAAATAAACTAATCAGGGAAACACAAATATCACATAATCTCACTCATTTGTGGAATATAATGAAAAAAGTAAGCTTATGAATAAAATAGACCCAGAGACATAGAAGTAGGATACAGACTGACAAATCTCAGAAGCGGGGGGGACAGAAGGAAGAGATAAATCAAAGAACTTATACATATATTTGCATAAGTCATGGACATAGACAACAATGTCAGGGGGTTGGGAGGAGTGGGATGGGGAGGAGGGTGTCAATGGGGGAAAATGGAGGAACGTGTGTAACAAAATTATATTTTTAAAAAAGTAATTCATTTGAAACCCAATGTTTGAACTAACAGATTTAAGGCAGTATATATTTTCATGGAATGATACTTCAATCCAAGGACATTGTACATTGGAAAGATCAGTTGGAAATTATTTTGATCTGTAACGCCTTCTATCATGTTATGCAGGTAGTTTACTGCTGAACTCATTCATGCATATGCCAGAAGATTTTCTTTAATTGACACGATCTCTTTGTAGCCATGATGCTCAACACTAGTCCAGTTAGAATTAGTTAAGGCATTTTATTTGTATTAACGACTAGGCTATGCTACTGGAATTTTGTGAAGGGAAACTAGCAATGCTACAATTCCTGCCCCACATGCCACTGTTGTTTCTCTAGAGAAATATTTTTTAAAGTCTTTATCATTATACTAGCGTAGTTCAATAATTTTTATTTATTTGGGACTTTTTTTTACATTATAATGCATATTTAATGCCACAGTTCCATAAACATTGCCCCCATATTTAATATACAGTATATTTTTTGTAAAGCTCAAATTTTATGCTTATGATTAGTTTTTTCCACTTGCAAATATACTGCATTTCATAATAGGAATGTACAAACTATAAAATTAAAAGCAAAAATAATTTCTCCTCCAGAGATTCACTCTATTAACATTTTGATGTTCATCTTTTCAGGCATGTATGTCTGTGTACATACATTTAAAAATGTTATCAGATTACATGTATTACTTCTAATATGTATCTGTTAACTACAAAAGAAATCAAAAATATTTTTCAAGGCATAAGATAATTTTAATAAAATTATTTTAGATGTCTGCGTAGCATTTTATCATGTAAATATACCCTATTTTTTCATGTTATAAATCATGTTGAGTACATCATTGTACATAAGTTATTGAACTTGCTTCATGTTATATTCAAAGGGTAAATTCTAGAAGTAAAATTTATGATATTGTACAAATTAATGGCAATTCTAAATTATTTTGCTTTCTCGTGAACTTTTATACGAAGTAAATCTCAGATACTTTAAAAAGCACACTCGATATCAGTAATGATATGTGGCCAAAAGGAAATGATGAACAAATGACTGAGAGCTAAGAGAGAGGAAAGGGAAGAAGAGGGAAAGAGAGGGAGGGAAGGAACAATAAGGAGAGAGTGGAGGAAGGGAAGAGGAAACAGGGAATTAGAGAGAGAGAGAGAGAGAGAGAGAGAGAGTTGTTCTTTTCTTTTCCTTTTTGGAGGCTAATTGAAATAAAGAGTGTTCCGCCTCCGGGAACTGCATGGTGCGGGGGCACCATAGAGGCCTGTGCTACCCAGCAGGGATTGTGCAATCCAGTTACACACAGGACTGACAGGGTGCTGAAGCACCAGAGAGGCCTGTGCCACCCAGCAGCCCATAACATAGACATAGAGCCGGGTCCCCAAAGAGACTGTGCGATCCAGTTACCCGTGGGACCTGCAGGGTGTGGGGGCACCGGAGAGGCCTGTGCAACCCAGCTGTGCACAAGATAGGTGTAGAGAATGTGAAAATGGAGACAGAGTGAATAGAAGCTACATTGACAATCTCCAAGGACCAAATGGAAATTACAGCTAAAAAAAGCAACAGAAAAGCAGCAGGACAGGACCATATAACCAGGGACACTGGTAGGATGTGCAGAGGTGTGAGAGAGTGGCAGGCTGGGAGCCCATGGACAGCAGCAGTCTTAGCTGTGAGCAGGGCCCTTGGGGAATAAAGACCAAGTCCACTCCACAGCGCAGAGAGCCGGGACAGAGCACTAAAATAGCCACAACCACTCACCTGGGGACTATGGCAGAGGGAGGGCAGACTGGGCTGGAATTCTGTGGGGACAACCGGGATTTGAAACACACTTAGAGTTTTTGCTGCATTGTGGCCACAAAGGATGGTGGCCAGTGTGCTCCTTCCCAGAGCTGTGGGGAAAAGCAGAATCCCCCCCTTGGAGATTCATCCTTTCCCAGGGAAGGCAAAGAAATGCAAATTGTGGCTCATTAACAACCAGCATCTATCCCATCCTCTGGAAATCCTCTTAGGCAGAACACCAGGGCTGTACTCCAAGGCACTGAGTAACTGAGACTACTACCCTCCAGGCAAAAAGCTAGAGGATAACTGAACCTTTCCTGGGCTTGCAAATCTACCAAGGAAAGTAAGACTTGACAGTGGTGTTAATGTGTGCCCACCCAGGCTCATCCAAACCCAGTAGAGGGAACCACAAACAGCAAAACACCAACACCCACAGGGAAAATTTGGCAGGCTCCAAAACCAACTGAGATAACCAAAATGGTGAAACAAAGAAACAAATCCCAAATGAAAGAACAAGAGAACTCTTTAAAGATGAGATAAATAAAATGCAGTTAGGCAAATGAAGCTCAACAGCATGAGTAAGGACATCAGCACCATGAGTAAAGATATAGAAACATTGAAAACCAACCAAGTGGAAATGAAGAATGACATAGCAGAAATTAAGAACACATTGGAAGGACTAACCAGCAGAGTAGAGGAAGCTGAGGACTGGATCAGTGAATTAGAAGACAGGGTAGAAAAAATCAACCATCAGAAAACCAAAAGGAAAAAACAATTAAAAAACAGGAAGATAGCTTAAGAGAACTGTGGGACAACTGGAAACATAATAACATTCACATTCTAGGAGTCCCGAAGAAGAAGAAAATGGGCAAGGGTTAGAGAATATATTTGAAGAAATAGTGACAGAAAACTTTCCTAACTTTGTGAAGGAAGAAGGCATTCAAATTCAAGAAGCACAGAGAGCCCCAAGTAAGAGGAACCCAAACAGGCCCACCAAGACACATGGTAATAAAAATGCCAAAAATTAATGACAAAGAGAGAATCCTAAAGGCAGCAAGAGATAAGCAACAGGTTACCTACAAAGGAAACCTCAGAAGGCTCTCAGCTGACTTCTCAACAGAAACACTACAGGTCAGAAGGGAGTGGCATGAAGTAATCAAGGTCATGAAAAACAAGAATCTGAATTCAACACTACTCTATCCAGCAAGGCTATCATTCAGAATAAAAGGTCAAATAAAGAGCTTCACAGACAAAAAAAAAAAAAAAAAAAGGCTAAGGGAATATATTAACACCAACGAGCACTGCAAGATATGCTAAGAGGACTGCTGTGATTAGTAGAAGAAATAGGAAGAAACATAGAACCACACTAAACAAAAATGGCAATAAATAAGTACATATAAATTACCACCTTAAATGTGAATGGTTTGAATGCTTTGATAAAAAGACACAGAGTAGCAGATTGGATAACAAAGCCTGACTCACATATATGTTGTTTACAAGAGACCAACCTCACAACAAATGACTCACATAGGTTGAAAGAGAAGGGATGGGAAAAAAATCTTTCAAGCAAATGGAAAGGAAAAAAAAAAAAAAGCAATACTCGTACTGATAAAGTAGATTTCAAAATAAAGATCATAACTAGACACAAAGAAGGCCACTACTTAATATCGAAAGGATCTAACCAACAGGAAGATATAAACTTGGTAAACATATATGCACCCAAAATAGGAGCATCAAATTCTATTAAAAATCTTACAGAGGACTTTAAAAGAGAAATCAACAGCAATACAATCATAGAAGGGGACTTCAATACCCCGCTGACATCACTGGATAGATCCTATAGACAAAAATTAACACAGAAACACAGACTCTAAATGAAGCACTAGACCAAATGGATTTAATAGATATCTAAATAGAATTACACCCCAAAACTGCAGAATTCACATTCTTCTCAAGTGCACATGGGACATTCTCAAAGATAGACCACATGTTAGTGCACAAACTAAGTCTCTAAAAGTTCAAGAAGATTGAAATCATATCAAGCATATTCTCAGATCACAATGGCATGAAACTAGAAATCAATTGTAACAGGAACATGTAAAGACATTTGAAAATATGGAGGCTAAATAGGATGTTATTGAACAATGAATGGGTTACCATGGAGATCAAGGAAGAAATTTAAAAATTCCTGGAAATCAATAAAAATGAAGACACAATAACACAAAATGTATGGGATGCAGTGAAAGCAGTTCTGAGAGCGAAGTTCATAGCACTATAGAACGTCCTCAAGAAGCAAGACAAATTTCTAATAGAGTATCAAACCTCACAACTTAAAGAACTAGAAAGCAGACAAAAAGAAAACCCCAGAGCAAGTAGAAGGAAGGAAATCGTAAATATCAGAGCAGAAATAAATGACATGGAGACCAAAAAAGCAATTCAAAGGATCAATGAAACAAAGAGCTGGTTTTTTGAAAAGATAAACAAGATTGATGGATCCTTAGCTAGACTCACCAAGAAACAAAGAGAGAGAACCCAAATACACAAAATCAGAAATGAAAGAGGAGAAATAATAACTGACACCACAGAAATACAAAGGATCATGAACAAATATCATGAAAAATTATATGGCAACAAATTCAACAATCTAAGCAAAATGGACAAATTTTTTGAAACACATTCTGTCCCAAAACTGAACCGGGAAGAAATACAAAACTTAAACAGACCAATAACAACAAAAGAAGTTAAAGATGTAATCAAGACCCTCCCAGCAAACAAAAGCCCAGGCCTGGATGGCTTCATGGGAAATTTTACCGCACATTCAGAGAAGAACTAATACCCATTCTCCTCAAACTATTTCAATAAATTCAAGAAGGAAAACTTCCAAACTCGTTTTATGAGCCCAGCATAATTCTAATTCCAAAACCAGAAAAAGACACTACAAAGAAAAAAAACATAGACCAATATTCCTGATGAACATAGATGCCAAAATCCTAAACAAAATACTAGCAAATCGAATCCAGCAATACAGCAAAAAAATTATTCACCATGACCAAGTGGGATTCATTCCAGGGATGCAAGGGTGGTACAATATTTGCAAATCAATAAATGTGATATACCACATAAACAAAATGAAAGATAAACGTTATATGATTATATCAATACACACTGCAAAAGCATTTGACAAAATCCAGCACCCATTTCTGATAAAAATGCTCAGCAATCTGGAAATAGAGGGGTGATATCTTGACTTAATAAAGGCCATATATGAAAGACCTACAGCCAACATCATACTCAATGGGCAAAAACTGAAAGCATTTCCCTTAAGAACAGGAATAAGACAAGGATGCCCACTTTCACCACTCTTATTTAACATAGTACTGGAAGTCTTAGCCACAGCAATCAGACAGGTAGAAAAAATGAAAGGTATCCAAATGGAAAAGGATGAAGTGAAATTATCATTATTTGCACATGACATGATACTATACATAGAAAATCCCAAAGACTGCATCAAAAATCTATTAGACTTAATAATGAATTTAAAAAGTAGCAGGATACAAAATTAACATCAAGAAATCAATGGCATTCTTACACACCAATGATGAAGTAACAGAAAGAAAAACTAAAGAACAATCCCATTTATCATCCCAGCAAAAGAATTTAGATACCTAGGAATAAACTTAACCGAAAAAATAAAGGACCTATTTGCAGAAAACTACAGGGAATTGAAAAAAGAAATAGAGGAAGATATATAAAAAAAGGACACACATAACTTGTTCATCGATTGGAAGAATTAACATCATTAAAATGTCCATACTACCCAAAGCAATCTATAGATTCAATGCAATCTCCATCAAAATAACAACGACATACTTCATAGAACTAGAACAAATACTTCACAAGTACATATGGAACCAAAAAAGACCCCAAATAGCCACAGCAATCTTGAAAAAGAAAAACAAACTTGGAGGGATCACATTACTAGATTTCAGGTTATACTACAAAGCCACTGTAATCAAAACAGCCTGGTACTAGCACAAGAACAGGAAGATAGATCAATGTAACAGAATAGAGAACCCAGAAATGGACCCAAGACAATATGCTCAGTTAATATTTGACAAAGGGGGCAAGAGCATACAATAGAATAAAGACAGCCTCTTTAATAAATGGTGTTGGGAAAATAGGACAGCTACTTGCAAAAAAAATGAGACTAGACCATCAACTTATACCATACACAAGAATAAACTCAAAATGGATAAAAGACTTAAATGTGACTCATGAATCCATAAAAATCCTAGAAGAAACTGTAGGCAACAAAATTTCATACATAATACGCAACAGAATTTTCACTGATACATCACCTAAGGCAACAGAAACAAAGGAGAAAATGAACACATGGGACTACATCAAACTCAAAAGCTTCTGCACAGCAAAAGAAACAACCACCAAAATGGAAAGTCAACCCAGTCTTTGGGAGAGCATAATTGCCAATGATACATCAGATAAAGGGCTAATTTCCAATCTATATATAGAGTATTTATACAGCTCAACAAAAGGAAGACAAGGAACTCAATTAAAAAATGAGCAGAGGGCCCTTCCCAGTTTGGCTCAGCGGTTAGGGCATCAGACTGCAGTTCAGAGAGACCCGGGTTCGATTCCTGCTAAGGGCACCTACCTCGGTTGCAGTTTGTTCCCGGCCCTGGTTGGGTTTTATGGGTGGCAGCCACTCGATGTGTCCCTTTCCCGTCAATGTTTTTCTCTCTCTTTCTCTTCCTCTCTCTCCCTCTCACTCTATCTAAACAAAAAATGGAAAAATTTCCTCAGGTGAGGAAAAAAAAAAATGGGCAGAGGAACTAAATAAATACCTCTCCAAACAGGACATACAAATGGCTAAGAGACATATGAAGAAATGCTCAACGTTACTAATCATCAGAGAGATACAAATTAAAACAACTATGAGGTATCACCTCATACCTGTAGGAATGGCTGCCATCAACAAAGCATTAAACAACATGTGTTGTTGAGGTTGTGGAGAAAAGGGAACTCTAATACACTGCTGGTGGGGATGCAGACTGGTGCATCCACTATGGAAAACACTATGGTGTTACCTCATAAAATTAAAAATTGAACTTCCATTTGACCCAGTGATCCCACTATAGGAATATACCCTAAGAAGCCTAAAACACCAATCAGGAAGAATACATGTACCCCTATGTTTGTAGCGGCACTATTTACAATAGCCAAGGTCTGGGAACAGCCCAAATGTCCATCAGTAGATGAATGGATAAAAAAGCAGTGGTACATATACACAATGGAGTACTATGCAGCTGTAAGAAAGAAAGATCTCTTATCCTTTGAGACGACATGGAGGGACCTGGAAAGTATTATCCTAAGAGAAACTAGCCAAGCAGAGGAAGACAAATATCACATGATCTCACTTATTTGTGGAATATAATGCACATAACAGTCTGAGGAACGAGGTAGTCCCAGAGACATGGAAGTGGGGTACAGACTGATAATCCCCAAAAGAGGGGTTTGAGGGAAGAGATAAACCACAGAACTTATATGCACCTATGCATGAACAACGGATATGGACAACAAAGCTAGGGACAGGGCGGGTAGTGGGGAATCATTGGTGAAAAAGGAGAAACATCTGTAACAAAAATAAATAAATTTTTAAAAAATTAAAAAAAATAAATAAATAAAAAGTGTTTTTTATTTCTATTTGTCTCAGTAATCTCTGATTTGTAATATTTAAACATTTACTCATTAACTCAAGTAAAAAGAGAGTGCTGTTTGTACAATGTGGAGAAATATTATGTCTAAGAATTAAAAAAGAGAGCTGAAGGGTAGGTAATAAAGCTATTGGTTCAGGCCAAAAAACCCTAGGTCCATTCATTTTTCCTTCTGTGGAGGAATACAACTCAAGATAGATGGAAGAATTTGATAAAAGATCACTGACAGAAGCAGAATTTGAATGAATGTTTCCTGATTTCATGCCTCAGGTTGATCTTAGTCTCAGCATATTATTGGCTCTTTGACTCATCACTTATTAGGAAAAACTTTTTGAGAGCATCCAGTCTCTCTCTTATTCATTCTTAATTCTCAGGATTCAGACATTAAAGGCACACACAGATGAATGCTACATGGATAAATACATACACAATAAACATGTGAATGTGCTATGTAAGTGTAAGAGGAAGCACTAAGAAACCAAATGTCCAATCCAGGAATGACACCTTACTGAACTACCAAATTTCATTAACTGCCTGTAAGAATAATGGGGTTATTCAATTCTTTGATTTTTTCTTCCTAGATACCTGTTTTAGAAAATGACTGAATGAATGCCAATAATGATAGAAAAAGACACATTTTTATGCATTGTGATTCCAGATAGTCTAGACCATAATTTGTACTAATGCTGGAATTTTGTGTATTTCAAGCTAGAGAATGAATGAGTCTTCTAAGGGATATAGTACTGTGCAGTGAAAAAGATTGCTGCATTAGAAATTAAGAGTTGGGTGCCAATCTCATCTCTACTGCTAAAGTACTGTGTGACACAGAGTAAGTTTCTCATTATTTTCTGGATTTAAATTTCCTCAGTACTTAAATAAATAAATAAAATAGATTCTTCTAATTTAAAAACTCCCCCAAATACAATAATTAGAAATGATAACATGTGAACTGTTGGATTCCCCACTTTTCCCTCTTGAGAACCTTATCGCCTGATGCTCTTTAAAAAGTGTCTTTACAAGAAGAGGCTGAATCTCAGTTAAAGAGTCCAGATTTCTAGTATTATCTAACTTCCATAGGAAGCAAGTAAGAAACTATTGAAACACCCAGCACTGTGTTCACCTATCTATGACTGTCTCTGTGTCAGAGAAATGTAATACCCGGTACACATCCATGAGCCTCTGTGTTGTCCAGCATCTGTTGCAGGGGTTATGAATATGTGATTGTGTTCTGGGAAACGGGAAGGTTAGTGGCAGTGAAGAGTTACTGCTGATCTGTACCTGCTAGAGATCATATTTCTCCTTGATCTTTCTTTTTTCTGCCAGGCAAACACAGAGGACCACATGTAGGACTGGGAATTTCAGATGACCATGGGAGCTGGTCTGGATATCTATCTCCACGGGAGGAGGACATTTCCTGTTTACTCAGAGTGGACTTTGTATGAGTGAAAAAATAATTTTAGCTTTGCTAAGCAACTGAAAAAAGTGTATTTTACCATAGTGTAAGCTAGTTCGTCTTAACTCATAGAACCTCTATATTGTGGCTTTCCTAGCATATCACCCATTAGAAAATTGACATAAATTTAGCAAGGACATAAATTATAGATAGCTAGAGCAGCATCAAAAATATTAATTAGCCCTGGCCAGTTTGGCTCAGTGGTTAGAGCGTCGGCCTGCAGACCAGAGAGTCCCAGGTTTGGTTCCTACCAGGGGCACATACCTCGGTTACAGTTTGTCCCTGGCCTCGGTTGGGGTCATGTGGGTGGCAACCAGTCTGTGTGTCTCTCTCACGTTGATGTTTCTCTCTCTCTTCCCCCTCCCCCTCCTGCTCTATCTGAGGATAAATGCAAAAATTTCCTTGAGTGAGGATTAAAAAAAAAATTAAAAATATTAATTATGTTGTATAGTTTCTTAAGGTTATCCTATTAATCTTTTCTTTGAAAGAAAATGTATTTTATTTTATTTTTTCCATCACATTTATCTTCTCTATGCCCCTTTTCACCTCCACCCACTCCTTCCTCCCTGCACCCTCCCCCCCCGAATCACCACACTGTTGTCCATGTTCATGAGTTCTCTCTCTCTCTCTTTTTTTTTCCTATTTGCTCAATCCCTCCACCCACCCCCAACACTCTCCCCTCACCTACCAGAGTTGTCTGCCTACTCTCTCTGAGTCAGTCTGTCTCTATTTTGCTTAGTAGGTACCTGATCAAAGTTTCTGGGACTTTTACTTGCTTCAAGAAAATCAATCTCTTAATTGCTTACTAATTTCCCTGAGCACTCATAAAGTTACCATAGCTCTGTGGAACAGGACTTTACCTAATGCTATTTTATTTATTTATTATTTTTTAATCCTCATTCGAGGGTATGTTTTGGTTGATTTGAGAGAGAGAGAGAGAGAGAGAGAGAGAGAGAGAGAGAGGGGAAGGCAGAGGAAAAGAGAGAGAAACACCACTGTTTCTCTCACATTGATCAATTGCCTCCTATACCCATACCAACTGGGGATTAAACCCACAACCTGGGCATGTGACCTAAGTGGGAATTGAACCCATGACCCTTCTGTGCACAGGACAACACTCCAACCAACTGAGCCACATTGGCCAGGGCATAATGACATTTTAAAGAAACAAAAACTCTCGTTAAATGTAAACTTTAAAAATGATTATTTATTTGAAATAATATAGCAACTGTTTGCCATGAATAACTTATACATGCTTATTTATGGAGAGTAATTTATATGAAAAATATTTATAATTGAGCATTTAGATTCCAACTAAATATTGTTTCTAATATTTGCATTTTATAAAATTGAAAATAACCCATATGAGACCATTCCAACTAAGTACTGGATATAGATCTTTACCTAGATATCCTAAGTTGAAGGGTTTTAAAATTCACCCCTTCATCTTATTTCTTTCATTTTCTCCCTGCACAACTTGGTTCTCTCTCTTTCTTTATCATGTAGAAATCGTATTGTTTACAGTCCTACCTAGAAGCCGGCGTGTCATCTAAATTAATTTATTCCCTCATCTCCTAAATAAAACTCACCCTAAAGTCGGTTGACCCTACTTCATAATCTCTCTACTGATTACTTTACTGTTATTAATATCTCCTGCTTGAACTGTAGAAATAGGTCATCTTGTTTCTAGTACTGGATCCACCCAGCATAATTCTGCCAGAATACTCATATCATCACCTCTTTCCTCTGCTTAAGATCCTCCCAGATACCATTGCCTTTTGGATAAGAATATTACAGTTTCAGAATGATCTAGGTGTTCAGTCTATGTGGACAGCACTGGTTTTTGCCAGTCTTCCCTCCAATGTGCAGGTTTCAGCCCCACCCTGCCTTGTGCTAATCTCCTGACACACTTTCTTGTTCACACTTCCACACTGTTGCCTGTGTCCTCTGCATAGATGCCATTCACTCCTTGTTTGGCAAAAGTCCTCTTGTGCCATCAACATTTTGCTCACGGTGTCTCTGCTAAGTTATCATAAATTCCCCCAGACATTATAGGTGCCTTTCTTGTCTAGACTACCAAAATGCATTTCCCATACCTCCGTTATATCACTTAACTTCCTAACATTAACTTTTACAATATAATTTATTTTTTATCATGACTTCTATGAGGATATATTTATCCTCTCATCCCAGGGCCAATCAATAAGAAGCCTTCAGGAAAATAAATAAAATATGGTATTCTCTTACACATGTTTCTAACAAGCAGTTGTTACTATAACAGAGGATTGGCAACTGGGAATCTCAGTTGAGGGAGGACAGATAACTTCCATGTACTTTTGACTAGAAATGGTGGCAAAAAGGATTCTGAAATGTCTGCTGGAATTTAAGGATGCAATAGTAATTGATTGGTTACAGTTCAGGTAGTATCCAGTGGAATTTGGGGCTCAACTAATATAGTTTATATAAGAATACATTTTGTATTGCAAAAAAACACTTGATATTAACTTCTCGGGCAAGGTAAAAAAACTCCTAGAAACACTAAGCAGCCATGATTACCATGTGAACTAACCTTAAAATGGGGCATAAAATAATGAAAGCTCCATGAATATATGACAGATAAGACAGTGCTAAAGTTCTTTGTGAGACGGGGCAAACTTGGAGAGAACAATGAAATTTGTATATAAACTGTGTCAATTAACTGGTAGTGTGTCTCTGGAGGATTTAGGTATTAGGACTTCTGGCTAATTGAGGATCACTATAATCACAAACTCTTGAAAATTCCTTACAAAGATGTAACCTTGGAGCTGGACCAACAATCTATCATTATTTCCAACCAAGTTAATATTCCCACATTAGGATATATTGCTGTTTCTTCATTTGACACTGCGTGAAGAATTTCATCTGCATTAGGAGGCATTTTGTATGCTACAAGAACTGAATTATGCCTTCAATTTTTACTCATAATGGTACAAATACTCATTGAGTAGAACTGTGGGCTGAATTTCCTTCACCGCTTAAATTGTTTTTCTTTCCCTCTTTAAGTAAAATATGCGTTTTATGGCATTCATAATTTATAAAAGTTAATGACTTTATTATTTGTGTGCATACTACTATCGCTTCGCTGATATGGCAGAGGCCATGATGTCAAACTCTTGCAAAAAGCATCCTGCTCCTTAACATGAGCTTGTTATTTCAAAAATTCTTGATAATGAGAGAGCAAGGCAGGGACTCGTCCTCTAATTCAAGCCAAGAGCCAATCTGAGAACACTAGTTCAGTAATATTATCTTGGAATAGAAAAAGGGCACTTTAATTATTTAAATATTTTTTAATGAATACTTTTTTGCTATCTGGAAATCACAAATTTTTTAAATCAAATTAACCAATGGCATTCAATTTTTAAGAAGAGATGAACCTGCTACTTCAAAGTAAAGCACAGTTGATCTTTAATAATGATCTTATTTTTAATGTGATCCATGCTTGAGGCCAACTTACTATCCTCTTTTCTCTAATTAAATTTTAATTCACATTCAGGGGATTTTTACATAATACCACCTTCAGTAAATTATTTGATTCCTCTTATCTACACCAGGCATTTATTTTTGTTCTTTTAATAATATGCTCACTAGAAGAGAAGCCGAAAGAAAATAATGAAGTCAGTTTTGTTTTAATACTTTATTATTTTAAAGCATGAATATAGTCCTACTTTATGGAATTAAAGCAGAAACCATATGTGGAATGCTATGTAATCCATTAATAAGACATAATCTGATTAATATTAATCAAACTTTTATTTAAAATATTAATTACTTGAATTTGGTATGTTCTTTACTGGCAATATGCTGATAATATGACTGATGGATTTAAAAATAATTCTATATAAACAAATCAAATAATTATTCAGGCTGGATGGCACATGTGAAATCATCAGAAAGAGGTAAGTGATTACTAGTACTAGACTAATCTTAATGGTTGCTTGAAAGAGCTAAAGTGTAAATTTATTTTCATTCCTGAGATATCATGAGGACATCTAAGTTACAATCTAACAGAAGAAAATGACCACGGTTTAGCCTGTACAATTGTTGAAAGGGATCTTTCAGAAGCAACAATATATTTCTGAAACTTTTGAGAAAACTATAATGTTAGGAATTCTATGAAATCATGAACATTTTGAAGAGCTTTAGGGTAGAAATAGAGCTTGGTTTACATGGGTTATGCAATGCAAATGGACACAGCGACAACACGCAGTACTTCGTATCAGTGTGTAATTACATATACTTGCTGCTTGAAATCAGAAATCCTAAATAGATCTGAGTATTTTGTCCTGGATTCTTCTGCTCTTCCTCATTATCAGTACGGGCGATCTCTTCTTGAGGTAAAGAGGAAGAGGGGACGGGATGAGTTGGGGAAAGGAAGAGGAAGGCCTGGAGGGGAAGGTCCATAATGCATTCCTTCACCTGTATGTGACTTCAGTGGAAATCCTGTGTGTCTAACCGCATAAGGGAATTTATTGATAATTTACTTAGTTGGAACTAACCTGGTCTCACAAAAGTAACAAATGACTTAAAATGACTCTCATAAAGAATATAACACAAACAAAAGTAACCCAAGCGACGAAGAAAATGGCAGAGGGGTGGCGCTTCCCCTTCCTGTGCCAATTCTTTTAGCTACAGAGTGCTGAAACCATGGCAATGGCAGGAAGGGAGCAAAAGCAGCTAAAATCATCGAGACTGTGAAATGTGGACTTGTATCCTCTACCATAAATGCTGAACCTCATCTCTTGTGTATATATTTTTTCTCGTGTATATTTTATGTGGTGCATATTGTGCAAAGACAGGTACAGCATTTTCATCTATGACCACCATTACTACCATACAAATAAACTAAATTCAGTAGCTGACATTGTACTTTATTATCTACACATATTAAACAGTATTTTTGAAAAACATAAGCATTGACCCCTGCACCAAGAGGTCACCAGTTTGATTCCCGGTCAGGGCACATGCCCAGCTTGTGGGCCCGATCCCCAGTGTGGGGCATGCAGGAGGCGGCCAATCGATGTTCTCTCTCATCAATGTTTCTATCTATCTTGCCCTGGCCGGTTTGGCTCAGTGGTTAGAGAGTCGGCCTGCGGTACAGAGAGACCTGGGTTCAGTTCCCGCTAAGGGCATGTACCTTGGTTGCAGTTTGTCCCCGACCCTGGTTGGTTATGCGGGTGGCAGCCACTCGATGTGTCCCTTCACATCGATGTTTCTCTCTCTCTTCCTTTCTCTCCCTCCCACTCTATCTGAACAAAAAAATGGAAAAATATCCTCGGGTGAGGATAAAAAAATAAAATGTTTCTATCTCTCTTTCCCTCTCCTTTCCTCTCGCTCTAATATCAATTAAAAAAACAAAATTTTAAATAATTGAAAAACTTTTTATTTAAAAAAAAGTTTCGTTAAATATCAAATAGAAATAAAATAATATATTAATACTGTAAGATATATCAATTAATTAATTGATAATAAATAATGTAATTATTTATTTATGTTTAGATTATTTGAAGCTTTTTGTGTATTTTATAATGTGATTAACATATTCATAAAGTAATATGTTATATAAGATGGATAAGTAAAATAATAAAATAAGTATTTTAAGGTGGTGTTCAAAGACTTTATTGCTAAGGATTCAAATTTGTTAGAATTCTTTTTCTTTTTTTAAGATAAATATAATGTATAGGTTTACTGGTTGAAGAAGCAAAATTGGTGGAGCGATATGTCACAATGCCAAGGTAAATGGTGAAGCCAGAGTCCAAATTCAGGTCTCTGAATTCTGAGAAGGCACTCTTAGTCCTGTAATACACAACACCGGCTGAAGTCCAAGCTCTTCGGACGCCTGACATTTCTCCTGACACCAGAAACCGTACTCAGTGGTCCCGCCACAGGGAGCTGCAGAGTGTCACCCATTCACCCCTGGACGTGGGCGTGACATTCGTTGTGCCTGAAACAGTTCTCGTATCCCACCTTCTGCCCCTTATTTCCTGGGTAATTACTTGTACATTCAGCAGAATTCAACTTCCAGGTCACTTTTCCGTGTTTCCACCTAAATGTCACATTATCCAAGCAAACTTAAGCTTGTTTCCCCCGACAACGCCGGTACGCACACCCCCTCGGAGCTGAGACCAGTGCACCTGCTGTAATCCTAGACCGGCTACTCCCGTATCGCATAGGAAGCACTTACCTGTGTGGCAAACGTTCGGTTTTGAAGCCTTACTCCAGCGCTTTAGAATTTCGCACCTTTTCCATCAGGCCATACTTGTGACACGGTGCAAGACGGGGTCTTCAGCACGTCTTCACCAGTTCACGCTGAACGGAGACAGCAAGAGCCTGAGACTGCCCACGGGTTTCCACGTGCCCGCCGGACCCCTGCCACCTGCACCACTTTGGCTTCACTGAATGTGATCAGCTGGGTGGAAACAGCCCGCCACCGTGTACCAGTGACAGCCCACAATGACCGACTCTAAACCGGTAAGTAAAAAGGACACTGTTGCTAGTAGAAGACGTTGCGCTCAAATGTAACTTCTTCTTGGCCCAGATTGAACAAGAAATAGTAGAACTTAGAGAAAACAGAATCTGGTTAGAGGAACTGTAATTTAGGCAACTTCTCTGTCATCCCCACCAAGCCGGGAAGCAGGAGGAGATGCAGGGGCTTCGGGAGGGGAGAGTCAGGTGCCGTTTTCCGCGCACAGGAGCATCCTCAGCTGGGTCCCCGAGGAAGAGGCAGGGCTGTAGAAGAGGCCCCGTCATGTTTCTGTGTTTGCTATGAATTTGGAAAAGGTGTTAATGTCCCCACAAACCCAGGGGAAACTCAGAGGTGAGCTGGAGGAAGAATCAGCTCAGCAGGGCAAGGAGACACACA
The DNA here is from genome assembly GCF_014108415.1 of Molossus molossus. Classification (NCBI taxonomy): domain Eukaryota; kingdom Metazoa; phylum Chordata; class Mammalia; order Chiroptera; family Molossidae; genus Molossus; species Molossus molossus. Next base: position 111,929,395 of record NW_023425388.1, read on the forward strand.
GCAGCTCTATGCTGAGGGCCACGTTCACGTGAACTTCCTGACACACTGCGCTTTGAGACCCTTCTACCCAGAGATGAGGAGCTGGGCGGGATGGGGGTAAAGAAACCTCTGCAAGGGGGAAAACTCAGTATTTGAAGAGGTAGACTACTTAATCAAGAAATTATCAAATTGGACTGAATGTCTGGTGTGAAGCAGTTTACATGCTTGAAACCCTGGTGAAACGGGGGCTTGTGAATACATACTACATCCCTGACGTGTGCATGTACTTGTCAGTGTAATATGTCAATGATACAACCCAACTAGCCTCGACAAGGAGCCACCATGGCTACAGCATTTTAAAGAAAACTGAGTTTGAAAACAGCAGGTAATTCAGAATTTCCTGACGCTCAAATGCTCACATACATTGCCCCAACCTTTTAAATTACTGATAAAGAGTTGATAGTACCCTTTGTGGGAAAAAAAATTATGACTACAAACAACATTCCATTTAATGCTTTTGGTGGGGGGAAACCTGCTTTTCAATCTACATATAATTCTACTCATGCCAACAAAAGTTATTTGAAGCAGAAACATTTTTATAAACCTAAAAATTTGTGTCTAGGTTATCCACAGGTTAAAATAGTGTAAAAATTAAAATGGTCGGTCTATTTCCATCTCCAACCAGCTGTTTCTATTGAAGCAAGATGGAAGTAATAAAACGCACGTTAAAGTTTGCAATGTGCTCCTTAAGGTTTTATTTCATTTTCATTATCAAACTTAGAAGTCTAATATTGATCCTTTTGAAGCTTGGGAGTAAAGATTAAAGCACTCTCACATGTTACCTACAGGTGTGCCACAGTGAATTCTGATTCTCGCATAATCCAGAGAGTGAAAAAGCCAGAGCAAGTAACAAACTGTTAATCAGTACAGCGGCACAGAAGATCAATCCTTGATTCTTATATTCTCAACCCCTGTTTATTTGGTCACATTAGAAAAAACAGGCTGGGGTGTTGGAATGAACTCTTAGAATGATGGATGTAATTGTCAAAACTGCCAATGTCAATGTATAATGTTCATGAAAGAACCAACCCAATCCAAGCACCATTCATTTATCATTCATGCAGTTTGACCCCAGTTCTCTTATAATAACATACAAAGGAGGAACAACTGCTGTGTTCATTCCAATGGAATCTTGTGCACTTTTCACTGTCATTCAGATCACAGCCTTGCTCAGACTGGGATCATTTGTACACAACTTTCCCTTCTCTGAAGCTGTTGCAACTATTAGATGAAAAATGGATTTAGTAAAGGAAACTTAATAAGGATCTGTATGCAATTGCCAAGTTGCTGTGTAGAATGTTTTGAAATTTTAAATAAGAATGATTTAGATGATTCTGAATCATCCCCTACTTACACTTGAAATACATTCTCAACTTTGACACTGACAGTACTTTGTTGAAAACTATTTCAATACCAGTATGGTTTTTTTTAATCCTCACCTGAGGATATGTTATTATCAATTTTAGAAAGAGATGAAGGGAGAGAGAGAGAGAGAGAGAGAGAGAGAGAGAGAGAGAGAGAGAGAGAGAGAAACATTGATGTGAGAGCAAAACATCGATTGGTTGCCTCCCATACGTGCCCCAACCAGGGATCGAACCTGCAACCAGGGTATATGCCCTGACTGGGAATTGAACTCACAACCTTTGGGTGTATGGGATGACACTCCAATCAACTAAGACACCTGGCCAGGGCTCCAATACCAGTATTTTACAGATGGAGTTTTTGTATGAAAATTTGCAAGTGCTAAGCTGTTGTATGTTTTTAAATTGAAACTCAAATGTGCATTATAGATATTTGTCAATTAAGAAAAATATAAGAGATTGCTTTATTTTGCTTGAACAATCAGTCTTCTATTATAATTAGTGATTCATGAACACTGTCAGAGATGCTAACTAAAAATATACATATTAGTATTTCTATGGTTTTACTGAAGCAGCTATTTAAAACTCTCTTTCTTGGTCTTTAAATTCGTGTATTTGCAACACTTTCCTGAAAGTGGATTCGCACTTGATATTAGCACTAGAATGTATGCTCCAGAGGGTAAAGCTTGGTTATGGCTATATCTCATATTTGTGGAAGAATTAGTATATTGTGGACACCCAATGGATGTTTACTGAAAGAAGAAAAAATAAAAAGATAAACTAAAAATGAATATAAAGGGGAACAGGTAAAATGCGTATTTATTGTAAAATATATAGGTATTAAAATAATTATGGGGGTATCACCAAAATGACATATAATTTATTATGAGATTAGTATCAGTGAGACAGTAGTAGTCAACATTTTAAAAATAAAACACTATATTGCCTACATTAGAATAGATATGTATCTCTTAACAAAAGACATAAGATGATATCACAGGAGATGCAGCTATCGTGTTTAAAGGAGCAGTCACAGCTACAGTGCGATGAGATAAGGTAACATTGAAGAATACCTTAGTGGTTCTCTTTTTCACTTGAGGATACACCCATTAAAATATGTTTTTAAAAATGTTAATTAGAGAAAGATCAATCCCAAATACTAAATAAAATTGTTAAGTGACCTGTAGTGTATACTTACATGAAAACATTACAGGTGTTCAACTGATGGTCAAAACGCCAAGGTGGGCCTGGCAGTCTGGAAGGTGCTCAGAAAAGCATGCCCTGTCCTCAGGTTGTATACAGCTCCAGCAGACAGAAATAAATGTGAAATAGCAATAACCTTTAACAACTGCTATCAGAGGCCACTACAGAAAACATAACTGAAAGCAAGGGTAACAATTTTCATAAATTTAACATTAATAAACATTTGAAACTATAAAAAAGAAGAACAGATGTCCTGCTTCATTGGCTGACATGGTCATAAGGAGATGTAACAGCTCTGATCTGTATTACTGACTCTCCATTTTCTCATTTATGAAACAGGGGTTTAAAAATTCTTTTGAAGGTCAAATGAGAGTATTTGATGCTCTGCGAAAACTGTCAAGTGCTACACAAGTGTTAGTCATTACTCTTACAATTATCTCCAGCATGTGTATGTCACATGGTTAATATGTAATTCTTGCAATACAAACCTTGAAAATATCTGTTCAGAGAAATTTTATATTGCATTATATATATTATATATAGCATTATATATTATATATATTTACTTACATTTACATATTCTTTTATACTTATAATGTGCTTTTGAGGGGTGTTTACATTTTAAAAAGAAAGACCAAAAAGAGGATGATTAAATTATGAGACTACAGTCAATAATTTTATAGAATTAATTTAATTATACAAGAGGATAAATCAAATTAATCACTAAATTTTTTTTAGAAATTCTAAAATGCTGCACCTCTATTTGAAATGGTTGAACAATTATTGCATAGGGTAGAATTACCTTTTAAAAAAATTTTTTTATTCTCACCCGAGGACATTTTTGCATTTATATTCAGATAGAGCAAGAGGGAAAGAGGAAGGAAGGGAGAGAGAGAAACATCGATATGAGAGAAACACATTGATTGAGTGGCTGCCACCCATATGACCCCAGCCGGGGCCAGGGACAAACTGCAACCGAGGTACCTGCCCTTAGCGGTAACCGAACCCGGGACTTTCTGGTCCGCTGTCTGATGCTCTAATCACTGAGCCAAAGCGGCCAGGGCAGAATTAACTTTTACAAGTTAACTGATCATCATAGATTATGACTGTTAAAACACAGTGATATTTCCAGATGACAAAATAGTGAAAACAGGATTTTTAGTTTCACTTGCTCTTACCAGAAATAATCATAAATTTTTAAAAATGTATTTTATGTTAAATTCAATTTTTTTTATCACCTCATGTTTGGGCTAAGGTATTTATTTATTTAGTTAGTTAGTTTTATGCTCTTCTTGGTCCTGTATAATAAATCACTGATATAGTCCTAGCACAATTATCGTTTCGTTTTATTTCTGTCCCTAAAGAACCAGAAGACAAAGTCATATCTGTGCTTGTCTTTTCCACCAGCCTTATGTCAGATAACGAGGCATGTATTACGTTAGAATCAGACATACAGTTCCAGCGAGATGGAGAACAGGAAGAAGAAAGTAAGCTTTCAAGCCCTTCTGTCCCCTGCACTACATTAAGAACTCAGCACTCACATGAAATCAAAGAGTGATCACACTCAGTTTGATACCAGACCGCAACTGCAATATGAAACCTTAAGAAAAAGAAAGTTAGGATAACCAGTTCACGAAAATAAATAGTTTCCAATATAAATTACATTATCAGAAGTTTAACTAAGAAACATATACAAAATTCAAATTATATATAAATAAAATATTTTTATTTCTATCAATAACGCCATCCCCAAAACAAAAAAACCTGAGAATACAATGACATAAAATACAAGCATATCTCAGTCTCAAGAAATAAAACCATTGAGACTTAATTTTCTGAAAACTACATAACTAACTAACTAAATAAAGAACTTTATTTAAATACAAAAAACTTTTTGTTTAACTCTGTTATATAGTAATTTGCAACATTTTATTTACATTTGAAATGTTTAACAATTTAAAGGTAAGTCTTAAATATTGATTTTGCCAATAGTGTTATTCTATTTGAATCTCTTTATTTTTTTCATAGCAGCACTATTTATTAATGTCAAAAACTTGAACTAACCACCAATGTCCAACAACAACAAAATAACTAAATAAGTGGTGGTATGTTCATATGATGGAATACTATACAGCAATAAACATTAACTAACTATAGCTATATACAATTGCATAGAGGAACCTCACATTTATTTTTGTTTCAATATTTTTTCTTCTTTTTTCCTTTTTATTGAATTAATTGGGGTGACACTGGTTAAATAAAGTCTACCGGTTTCAAGTGCACAGTTCTACAACCCATCATCTATACACTGTATTGTGTGTCCACCACTGTTTATTCCCCTCTATCTTCTTCCACCTCCCCTACCCCACTCTTTCTGTCAATCACCATACTGTTGTTCGTGTCCATAAGTTTTTCTCTTTTTTTTTTTTTCTCTATCCCTCCAACCCCCACGTAACCCTCATCCTTATAGCCTGTTCTCTATGACTCTATTTTTTGAAATTTTTTTCAATTATAGTTTACATTCAATGTTATTTTGTAGCAGATTAAGATGTACAGCATAGTGGTTAGATAATTGTGTACTTTACAGGGTGGTCCCCCTGATAATTTCAGTACCCACCTGACACTATACATAGTTATTACAATATTATTGACTATATTCATTATGCTATAATCTACATCTCTGTGACTATTCTGTAACTACCAATTCATACTTCTTAATCTCTTCATTTTCAAATCTCATTAGATTACATATTTTAAATAAAACATTAGCAATATATTTTATGGACTGATTTGTGCTGTAGGTGGAATAATTCTCTCATATCCACAGTTTGGTCTATATTCACTTCCTCCTCATATATAGATGTCCCATAACACAAGTCATGTCTTTTCCTGACATAAACACTGGGCGGCCCTTTTACCACATCCATCCAGGTGACTCCAAAGAGTGCAATTCAATTAGATGGGGGAAGAATGTATTTGACAAAATTCTAGGAAAGGGAATGATAAAGTATAAGAATAATTTATTACTTTTCTAACACTCTGTGTCAATAGATTTGAATGCATTTCAATATATACCCATTGTGGCCAATGACAAGTTAGTCACAATGTGTAATATATATATTTGGTCTTAGTCAAATGTATATATTGTATAACCATTTTATTATTCCACAATTTACCTTTATGGAATCTGCGGAGGAACTACCTTATCTGTACTTAATTTAATGTAAAGTTAAGAAAATATCTTTTTCATATTCATTTAAATTAATTCAATAGTATTAACTACTGATGATGGCTCTATTCTCTCTGTTTCCTGTTGGCAACCTGAAAGGCAATTCTCACTCTAACTCAGCTCCCAGGGTTGCCAACCGCGAGAGATTGTCACCTTGCTATGGATTGTGACCTCTGACTTTGCCATTTTCTTCACTTAACACAATTACCCTTGCACATTTAATGAACTTTGCACAGGGTTAAAATGATGTCAGCGCAGAGAAATGTTAGAACCTGCTGTGCAAAGTTCCATTGTTTCTATACATCTAATTGACTTTTTACATTATAGAAGAAAGGGAAAAAATCAATAGGGTTACTTAATAACCAGCCAGTCCAATGCAATCTTTATTATTAATATGCTAAACACATTGCTTTCAAAGCATTGACACCTAAGCGCTGCTAGAAGTATTAAAATGACTTATCATTAATAACCATTATATTAATCACTGTTGCCCAGAACTAGAATCTGACTGCGAAATCCCCTGGTGGAAATTGTGATAATCGTTCAAACTACAGGGATGAATATTTTTCAGCATAATTGCTGCTGTCATCTTATTGAAAAATATCCCATTAGATGGCAGCTTTTAGTTACGTAAATCGTATTGATTAATTTTTAATTTCTAGCATTTATATGACATTGTACAAGTAAAGATCTTTGATAATTTAAATGGTTAGCTGAGCAATTATTAAAATAACTTACAGCAAGCAATTCAGACATTCATTTACTTACTAGAAGTGCCATACATCATTAACTACTGATTAAAATAAAGTTTGGAAAATTGCAAGTACTGAATTGATCACTGAGATATGCATTTCAGCATGTTTTGTAAAAATATGCATGCCATGTAGGATGCCTCAGCCGCAATGATGTAATAGCATAAATGATTCAAAGCAAGGGACTCTAAATTATACTAGCAGTATGGCATGCCAGCCATGTGCTCAAGTACACATTTGTGCCTCTGCAAACAATTTAAATGCTCTATAGCATTGCAATTTTTAGCCACCCCAGTACCTCTTTTACTTAAATCAAACAGAAAGTTGCAATGCTCACAAGTGAAGAAGAAATTCTCAGACTTAATTGTGTATTTTATGTTTTTTATTGACATGTTGAATCTTCATATTAACTGTGAATTCTTAAGCAACCCTCAGTTTCTTTATCTGCATGTTGGAAAAATAACTGTACTTAGCTCAAAATGTTGTACTGTAGGTAATATGACTCAAGGAACATAGAATGCAATAGTGTACAGAATATATTAAGCAATAATACTTTTCATATTATAATATTTCATGTCATAATCTTTCCAACATATGCCCAGTACAAAAATATAAATATTTTATATACAAATAAAATTATGTTTGATCCTGTTTATATTAGTCTCCATAATTAAAAACAAAGAGAAGTGATTAGTATCCATAATATGTAAAGAACTCATAAATTCAACAACAAAACATCCAGTTAAAAAATAGAAAGAACTCTTGAGCAGATACTTCTCCTAAGAAGACATACAAAGGGGCAACAGATATATAAAAAGATGTTCAACTTTACTAGTTGTTAATAAAATGCAAATTAAAACTGCAATGAGATGTTACTTCACACCTGATAGAAAGGTTATTATCAATAAGACAAGTAATAACAAGAGTTGGAAATGTTGTGAAGAAAAAAGAACCCTCACTGACTGGTAGTAGGAATGTAAACTGGTACGGCCATGATGGAAAATAGTATGGAGGTGCCTCAGAAAATTAGGAATAGAGTTATCATATGACCCAACAACCAGTCTTCTGGGTATCTATGCGTACAATATGAAAACATTTATTTGTAAAGATATCTGTACCCATATGTTCATTGAAGCATTATTCATGGTGGCCAAGACATGGAAACAACCAAAGTGTCCTTTGCCAGAGGGTTGGATAAAGAAGATGTGGTGCATACACACTATGGAATACTACTCAACCATAAGGAAAGATGAAAGACTGCCATTTGCAACCAAAATGGATGATCTTGAGAATATGCCAAGCAAAATAAGTCAAATGGACTAAGGCAAGAACTATATAATTTCACTCATATTGGGTTACTATACTAAAAGCAACAACTGAACAAACAAGACAAATAAACAAAGACTTATAGACACCAACAACAGTATGGTGGTTACCAGAGGGAATGTGGGATGGGGGGAAGTAGTAAAGGGTAAAGGGGGTCAAAAATATATAGTTTGAGGTATTTTTTTGGAAGCCTGTGTAATTACTCCACCCCCCGCAAAAAAAGACAGTTTTTATAGTTGAGCAATTCAGGAGGAATTGGCAGAGACAGCACTATTTATCATATTTTGTTTTCCAAAAATTAGGAAAAATATATTTAAACTTTGTATACTAATATTTAATAAGCTTTTATAAAACAAATCCTCACAAAGTTCAAAAAATTGTCTTCATAGTTTTTCCCTCAAAATATTCACAGCTCAGTTGGAGAAGAATGACAAGACTAATAATTGCAATGTACTGTGACAAGTGTTAAAATACATACAAAGTTAATATTTAAAGTGCATAGGATGAAAGTTTTTAACTGAGTTCACAGGTGTTTTAGAAGCCTTTAGGGCAGGGACAGTTGACTGGGACTTGAGGGATGAGAATCTGCATGAGTGTTTGAGAGAAAATTGCTCTGGGAAAAAGAAACAAGGAGTATGAGTGAATGACAAGAGTGCATATGATCCCATATCTCTAGTTCCTGAGTGATTTTAGGTACTCAATATTTGTTGAGTGAATCACTGAATGCAAGAAAGTGGGGAGAAATGTCTGGAAGGGATACAGTAAAGCATCCTATGAAGGGAAGATAAAGATGGAAGTCTTCATAATTTTGCCTGTTTTTCTCTATATACTTGCGATTTTTTTTGTATTATACAAACTCTGCTTTACTCTTTTGACTTTTTCACAAATGTTATTCATAAGTGCTTCCTGAGTCCATTCTTCTTTGAATCTCCTGGTGTAACTTCATTTTTGATGTTCCTTTGTGTGTGGTCTTTGACCCAGGTGCCCAGTACTCCCTGGCCCTGCTCTGTGTTCCAGAGCTGCGAGGTGTGGTTTCTGGGCTCAACCTTCTGGTTGAGTTCAGCCAAGGGGAGGCAGTAGGGGAGATCAGAGGGCAAGATTAGAGAAGCCACTTGTCTCCTTTGGAGAGTCTTGAGATTATTTTTGGAGATTTAAATGTAAAATACTGTCAGGCCAGTGTGGTTCAGTGGATTGAGCACCGTCCGGTTTGATTCGCGTCAGGGCATATGCTAGGGTTGCTGGCTCGATCCCCAGTAGGGGTGTGCAGGAGGCAGCTGGTTGATGTAGCTCTCTCACATCAATGTTTTTCTCTCTCTTTCTCAAAAAACAAATCCATAAAAAAAGATATTTAAAAAAAAATAAGTGTAAAATACTTAGTTTCTAGTTCAATGATTATGTATAAGGTGAAACTACAGGTTAAGAATTATTGTTACTTCCTCAAAGGTTTGTATCTTAACAGATATTTAAAAAGTAAAAGCAGCTCCTTGATTTAAAAAAAAATACTTTTTCTTCATTGATATTAGACAGGATAGGGAGGGAGAGAGAGAGAGAGAGAGAGAGAGAGAGAGAGAGAGAGAGAGAGAGAGAGAGACTTCGATGAAAAAGAACACCAGTTGGCTGCCGCCTGCATGCCCCCCACTGAAGATTTGGCCCACAACCTGGGCATGTGTCCTGACTGGGAATTGAACTGGTGACCTCTTGGGGCATGGGTCAATGCTCAACCATTGAGCCACACCAGTTAGGCTATAGTATCCTTTTTAAAAAATTTATTTTTACTGTTGTAAGTATTACATATGTGCCCCCTTTTTACCCCATTTGACAATACCGTAGTGTCACCTCATTATGTGAGCATCGGTAGCTGGATAGACACGGACCAGGATAGATGGCTAAGATAAAGGGGAAGAAGTGGGAGGCAGGACAAACAAGAATGAACCAAGAGTTAGCAGACCCAAGAGTGAGGAAGGGGAGACTTGAAACCTTCTCCAGGATGTGGTCTAACAGATAGCTTAACATCTGGGTGGGACAGCCTTGAAACCTGAAGAGGTATTTTTAATTAATTGATTCATTTTTTTTTTTTTTTTTTTACTCAACCCAATTCCATATAACATTTCAAGTGCCCAAAGGAGCAGGGCACTTGGTTCGGCTTCGTCCAGCTAAGCTGACCACTTGAACTATGTCTCAGTGAAATTCCTTTTCTTGCAAATAAACTCTTGCATGTTTTGCTGTTATTTGGTACTGTCTCTTGTTTGAATTCCTTCCTACAAGCAAGACAAGAACCCTGGGGTGCAGAGACCAGCAACTCCAACAATTGAATACATTTGAGAAAGAATTGACATATCACAAGTAATCAATGTTAGAAGACAGCAGTGTTGTGCCAGAAAAGAATGTTTTTGACTTGGCATAACGGAAAACTAACCATGGATTTAGCAAACAGGGATTTCTTTTTCTCACACACGACCCAATTAGAGGTAGAAAATTACTGTCTTTGGCTCAATTGCTCCACTGCATGGTGGTGGCATCTCAGTGATTCTTTTGCTGTTTTCTCCATGAAGGTGTGATTCCAGGTACTCTCTCCATGCATAAGGAAGAAAGGGATAAGGGCCTCGCACGCTGAGTGTATCTCTTTTTATCTTGAAAGCGAAAGCTTTCCTAAGGTTCTCAGAAGACTTCATTTAAATCTTGTCAGCCAGAAGTGTGCCTGATGTCCACGCAGTTACAGTGGAGACTGAGAAAGCAAATGTTTAGATTTTCAACTCTTTATAAAAGCTGCAACTGAGAGGAGGTTAAGAATACGTGATGCACTAACTAGACAATGCGGAGAGAAAAGAGAACTATTTTAGTTGCAGATGAGTGAGTGAATGCCTGTTTTAAGAAAAGTAAATGGTGAATTAAAATACTTTATATTAAGAACCTATCTTGGCTAATGTCCTGGTTTGGGACAAATAAAACTGAAAAGTATTGAACAAAACACAGTTTAGCGCAGATATTTTTATATGTGGAAACAGGCTCAGAGAAGATGAATAAATTGTCCAAGTTAAAACACCTGCTGAAAGACAATGCTAAATTTCAGAACTAACTTTGTTTTAATTCCAATGCATTCCCACTTTCTCCTAGGCAGGAATGATTTGCTAACTGCTACCAAAAAATTCCTGAAGCTCATATATATGCACATAATGAATTCACACACTATATATCATCGCCCACCACCATGGAACTCACAATGACTTTCTACATCGAAATTGCTCCCTGCATTTCTTTAAACAATAGGATGGTATTTTTATGAAATGTTTATAGAAAGCATAACAATAATACTTCAGTGTTTCCTAAGACCTGAATCTTTTAGGAATGATACTGAGTGATACAGTCACAGAAAATAGATTTTAATGACAGAAAATCTCAAGATAATTTAACGAGAACATAGTCTATGTTCACACTTTGGATCACTGTTCCTCTCAAATTATATTTTTGCACTGAGTTGGTATAATATATGCATATGCCTTCTAGGTACATTAGACATATTTCTGATGATTTTTAATCACTTCTGCAGTGGAACATTATAGTAGATATAACTAACATTTTTCTCATTATGCCTAGTTGGATGTTACCTAAATACCTGGTTTTTATACAACTTTGTATTCCCTACAGTATTCAGTCTGGTAACCAACACAGAACAGAGATTCACTTACCATTCTTCTAACGTACTTTTTCCTAGTGCAGGTTGACCTTTTGCCTCCAACACACGTCCCTGATGACCACCAACACATATTTCCTATGCACTTGCTTTCCTTTAATACATTTTATTTATGAAGTCACGCTCAAATCACTTTATCTAAAGAGCATTTGAAGTTTAAATTGTAAAAAATTATAGTCTATATCAATTTCTCAGTCTTTAATTAATATTGTCTACTACATTCATTATAAAAAGTTGACTCTCCATCTTTGCCTGAATGGCCAAAGTGAGAAGAGGTACATTGGCTGTTTTATCTGCAGGATTTTAATTGTGGACACTTGTCTGTGAAGACTTCCTCCTTGGCCCTGGCTGGTTTGGTTCAGTGGTTAGAGCGTCGGCCTGCAGTTCAGAGAGACCTGGGTTCGGTTCCCACTAAGGGCCCGTACCTCGGTTGCAGTTTGGCTCGGGCCCTAGATGGGTCGTGCGAGTGGCAATTACACGATGTGTCCCCTTCACGTCGATGTTTCTCCCTCTCTCTCTCTCTTCCTTTCTCTCCCTCGCACTCTATCTGAACAAAAAATAGCAAAATGTCCTCGGGTGAGGATTTAAAAAAAAAACTTCCTCCTTGGACTTCCTCCTACTGGAATTGGTTCTGTACTTCGGTAGACTTTTGGATCTAGGACACTGTGACTTAAAGACATAGTGAGTCTATTTCTCCACATGTTTACTGTTAAATGAAGAGCTTGGGTTCTATGCTCTTTGAGGCTAATATAATTCTAATATTTGGTATTTACATACTTTTTGGGTAACTATTCAGCAATATCTTTTAGCTATTCCTTCCATGATTAGTCTCTAGGTCCTTTATTTTTGTCACTAAAGTTAGAGGTAATTTACCATAATTCACAAAACAAAACAAAAAAATATTCAGCAAGTGGTTTTTTTTTTTCTCTTTTCTTTCTTTCTTTTGTTCATTTGATTTTGGACCATGTGGTATGGCCAGTCAGGGAGCGGTAAGACAGGGTCAGGTCCAGACAGTAACTCTACATATACTAAAACATATTTACCCATATATTTTTTTTCAAGTAAGATATACACACAGTGTAAAAATGAAATTCTATGTGGAGAATCAAGTTTATTGCAGGTATTTTCTCCATCGCTCTTCCTTTCCTTAGGTTATCTTCCTACAGAGGTGACCTACAAATACTGGAGCAGTTACTTTTGATTATTCTACAGCATAGCTTCCGTGAGGGCAGAGACTTTGTGTGTATTGTTGTAGCTTATTGGAAGATTCTTTAAGTGTCTGGCTATTCTTGCTTGCCCTTTCGTATTTAAGAAAGATGCAAGAAGACACTGAATGAAATCTGGTATGGGCCATGGTTTGAAGGTTAGAATTTTAATGCTCAGTGCTTGAGAGTCAGATCAATTGTTTAATTTTTTTTCTAGTTTTATTGACATATAATTGACATATTAAATTGTATTTGTTTAGTTGTACACCATAATGATTTTATATATGTATATATTGTGGAATGATTGCCACAATAAGTTAACATGTATCACCTCACATCGTTATGTAATGTTTCCCATGATGTGCACTTTTAAGATCCATTCTCTTAGCAACTTTCAAATATACAATAGAGTACTGTTAACTGTATTCACCATGCTGTACATTACATCTTCATAGTTTATTTATCTTATAACTAAAAATTTTTATGTTTGACCACCTTCACCTATTTTTTTCTACCTTTCAACCAGTCTCTAGCAACCACTATGTTTTCTATATCTATGAGTTGACTTTTTTTAGAGTCCTCCTATAAGTGAGATTATACAGTATTTTTTCTCTGTTTTATGTATTTCACTTTAGCATAATGCCCTCAAGTGATATTCATGTTGTAGTTATGACAGAATTTTAATCTTTTTGTGGCGGAATAACATTCTATTGTGTATTCAAATTAGTATACCACAATTTTTAAACCCATTCGACCATTGATGAATATTCAGTTGTTTCCACATTTTGACTACTGTAAATAATACTGCAATGAACATGGGGTTCAGACACCTCTCTGAGATAGTGATTTTATTTCCTATAAATATCTTCCCAGAAATGAAATTGCGGGGAATGTAAATTGGTGCAGCCACTATGCAAAACAAAATGGAGTTTCCTCAAAAAGTTAATAAGTACCTTATGATAAAATCAACTGATAAGATGAGATTCCCCTAAATGAGCGAAGATATTGAACTTACATACACAAAGCATCTCATTTGATAGAACAGAACCATTGTATACTTTGGTTTGGTGGACGACAGGGACAGGACATATTTGATTCCAGCTGTTATTCCCCTAGAGTAGGGAAAAGTGGAGGGCTCAGTTGTTCAATGCTCGTGTCGTTCAGCCCTAAGCCTTATTCTTATTTTTGGGTAAATATTCTGTTTCCAGACCTACAGGCTGTCAGGGATTCCACAGATATCAGTTTTTTGCTTAGCTGAATTCCCTTCAGGCATTCTCTAGACTGAGGTTTTAACTGTCCTGTAGATGTAGGTGGCTTTCTCCATTTGCTTCATAACATTCAGGTTGTTTGTCTTTAGAAATTTCTCTTTCTTTTTTCTTTCCTTCTTTCTTTCCTTCTCTCTCTCTCTCTCTCTCTCTCTCTCTCTTTCTTTCCTCTCCTTCCTTCCTTCCTTCCTTCCTTCCTTCCTTCCTTCCTTCCTTCCTTCCTTCCCTCCCTCCCTCCCCCTTCCCTCCCCCCTCCCTTCATCCCTCCCTCCCTCCCTCCTTCCTTCCTTCCTCCCCTCTCTCTCTTTCTTTTTTCTCTCTCTCTTCTTCTTCTTTTTAAACTGTATTTAAGATATTAATGTGAATATTAGAAGAGAGAGGAGGAAAAGTCATGTAGTAGGTCTGTCACTTTTGTAGGTAGTCTCATGACATTTTTCTGATATGACTCAGATTTTGGGTTCTTAAGCCTCTGTGGAGCTGCCATTTGAAGAGATCATACTTCGAACCATCTGCTTATGTTCACTTTAGTCTCAAACAAGCATGAAGGGGCATTAAGGTTCTCTACAAGGCTATCTTAAACAATGTAAAATAAAGGGTGCTCAGCAGTTAGCAGTTGCATTGCTATTGCTTCAAGTATCAGACAGAGAAGCTAGAGGGGAGCAGAAACATGAAGGGTTGTTTCTGCCCATTCAAGGAGCTGATGCTTTATGCATAGGCTTCCTGGCATTACTAAAATCTGAAAAAGAGGGTGATTATTTTGAACAAGGTTTTATTTTACCATTCCATCAAAAACAAGCAATAAAAAATAAAAAGAGAATGTGAAAATGTGGTCTCAGATTATGGAGAAATAGTAGATTATACAACATATTTCTTATTTCCTAGCTTATTGTAAAATGAAAATTACATAGCTATTTAAAAAAAAAAGTGACACACAATAAAATTACAGGTAAAAAAAAAACATGTGTTATAGCAAGCCTGCGAGAAAACTGATGACACCATGACTGAATTAGAACAAATAGGAGCATTTACTCACCTGTGGGCTGCAGGGGCAGACATTACACAAATCAGCAGCCCCAATTATTCTTGCTCATCAGATTTTTTGGGGGGGACTCAATCTATTTTTTTATTTATTTGTTTATTTTTGCTACAGATGTTTCTCCTTTTTCTCCTATTGACACCCTCCTCCCCATTCCCCTCTGCCCTGTCCCCAGCTTTGTTGTCTATGTCCATTGGTTATGCATACATGCATATAAATTCTGTGGTTCATCTCTTCCCCCCCACAACCCCCTCCTCTGAGGTTTGTCAGTTTTTACCCCACTTCTATGTCTCTGTGTCTGTTTTGTTCTTCAGTTTGTTTAGTTCTTTATATTCTACAAATAAGAAATCATGTGATATTTGTCTTTCTCTGCCTAGCTTGTTTCCCTTAGCATAATACTCTCCAGGTTCCTCTATGTTGTCTCAAAGGATAAGAGATCTTTCTTTCTTACAGCTGCATAGTACTCCATTGTGTATATGCACCACTGTTTTTTTATCCAGTCATCTTCTGATGGACACTTGGGCTGTTTCCAGATCTTAGCTATTGTAAATAGTGCTGCTATGAACATAGGGGTACATACATTATTTCTAATTTGTGTTTTGGGCTTCTTAAGGTATATTCTTAGCAGTGGGATCACTGGGTCAAATGGCAGTTCAATTTTTAATTTTTTGAGGTAACACCATAGTGTTTTCCATAGTAGTTGCACAAGTCTGCACTCCCACTAGCAGTGTACTAGAGTCCCCATTTCTTCACACCCTCGCCAGCACATGTTTGATAATTTGTTGATGATGGCCATTCTGACAGGTGTGAGGTGATACCTCATAGTCGTTTTAATATGCATCTCTCTGATTATTAGTCATGTTGAGCCTTTTTTCATATGTCTCTTGGCATTTGTATGCCCTGTTTGGAGAGGTGTCTCTTTAGGTTGTCTTCCCATTTTTTAATTGGGTTCTTTGTCTTCCTTTTGTTGAGTTGTATGAGCACTCTCTATATATTAGAAATTAACCCCATATTTGATATATCATTGGCAATTATGCTCTCCCATACAGTGGTTGCCTTTCCATTTTGATGATTGTATCTTTTGTTGTGCATAAGCTTTTTAGTTGCATGTGTTCATTTTTTTGTTTATCTTGCCCTAGGTGTTGTATCAGTGAAAATTCTGCTGTGTATGATGTCTGAAATTTTGTTGCCTACATTTACTTCTAGGATTTTTATAGATTCACAAGTCATATTTAAGCTTTTTATCCATTTTGAGTTTATTCTTATGTATGATGTAAGTTGGTGGTCTAGCTTCTTTGCTTGTCAGCTTTTGAAGACAGAAGCCACATTCCCTTTTAGCTCCCACTCAGGGAACCAGTACAATAGTGGTTGCAAAAGCGGTTATTACAGAAACCAAGATAAGCACTGGGCTCATGATTTTCAGTTTCTGTTACTCAGAAACCATCAGAGTGAGTTTATGCAAGATACATCCTGTTACATAGGTCAACCGAAACCTTAGGCAAACTTCCTTTATTTCTAGAGATAATCAACCTATTATGGAAAAATACCCAGGAAGGCCCACTGCCAATGAAAATTGAGTCACTTAGGCCCTGGCCAGTTTGGCTCAGCGTTTAGAGTGTCAGCCTGCAGTCCAGAGAGGCCCAGGTTCGGTTCTTGCTGAAGGCACCTACTTCGGTTGCAGTTTGTCCCCGGCCCTGGTTGGGTTTTGTTATAGGCAGCCACTCAATGTGTCCCTTTCACATCAATATTTCTCTCTCTCTTCCTCTCTTTCCTTCCCATTCCATCTGAACAAAAATTGGAAGAGTGTCTCGGGTGAGGATAAAAAAAAAAAGAATGGAGTCACTTAGTCACCTTAGGTAAGGGTCTAGCTCACATGGAATGGAATAAATAAACGTGCCATTCACTGTACTAATATTTTGGTAGAGAATAGACTGAGCTCTGAGCAGTTACTAAAGAAAAGAAGTCATCCTCCATTTCATAGACTTTCCAATCAGAAGTAGAGTATATTTTTAATTTTTTCTGGACTTCATTTTTAAATTTCTCTGATGTCAGAAAAATTTTTATCTGTGAATCTCAGTCTGAGGGAAATACAGTAGGGTTTGGAGGGCCAAAGTGTTGGGAGCAAGATACATTTGGTCTTGGCACTGCCATATGTTACTTCTACTGTCCTTAGGAGACTCTGAGTCATAATTTTTCATCTTTACCCTGTAGCAGTTTCATTGTATGTTGTGATTCTGACACACAGGATTCAGTAAAGTCTAGCTGAGATTTTATTTTTATAATTTTTTTTTCTTTATTGATTTTAGAGAGAGGGGAAGGGAGTGGGAGAGAGAGATAGAAACATTGATTGGCTGCCTCTTGCATGGCCCCCACTAAGGATCCGGCACACAACCTTGGCATGTGCCCAGACTGGGAATTGAACCGGTGACCTCTTGGTGCATGGGTCGATGCTCAACCATTGAGCCACACCAGCCGGGGAGATTTTAAAGTTGAAACATACCACCACTACTATCACTTTTCCACCTTCCTCACTTGTAGTTTTTCTATTTTTGTAAAAATCTGTATTTTTGATCCTTAAGTGTGCTGGTAGAAGACCATTTTGTGTTGGTGGGTTAAAGAAGCATAGAAGAACTTTCTGAGTCCTGGTGCTGGAAGTGGAGGAAGCCACAGTTTCTGTTTTAGTGTCCACAGATACCAATACGGCATATCTCTCCTATGTGTCAGATTTAACAATCATGTTAGAGTTACGGCCATAAGAAAATTATCCGTAGTATCTGCCCATTTTTATGAACACATGAGCTGAGCACATTGGTTTGATTTTCATGCACAGATATTGCTTCCATAGACTACAGACCGAAGGGACAACGACCCTTTCAAGAGACCCTTGAAAATAATTATTCCCATGTCCTCTTTCTGCCCTTATTCTCCTTGGTGGTCCGTAGTCATTCTTTTTCCTTAATAGCACCAGAAGTAGTAGGGGGTGAGAAGGAGTAGACAAGGCGATTTTGTGTACAGTTATAGATATGCCTTTTGTAGTTTAATTTTTGAAACTGCAGCCTGTGCTTCTTTGAATGTATTTACACAGATGTTGGGGAAGACAGCTTGTAATCATCTACCACTGGCCTTGTGGTCACCTTTGCCTTGAAGCAATCTCTGGGAGGTACATTAAAAATGATTGTATTAGACACCCATTTCTAAGATACGATGTTTTTATTCCACGTTGTCCTTTTGGAATGTAACCCAACACATATTCTTTAGACAAGGCATGTTTACTTAGCATTATATGATTAGTTCCTTTGGAGACCTATGGTTTTCTCATGCTAATATCAGTAGTCCATACAATATATGTGGGACAAACTAATACATACCTTTTATGCTACTTAAACAATTATCTCAAAAATGTTGGAATTAAATTTTGACATAATGTCAACAATTAGCAGTAAAGAGAAAATAAATCTTACTTGATTTTAGGTTTCAAACTTTGACATTAAGGAAAATATTTTCAGAAAGTCACATTAAACATTAAAACACTGATGGAAATAGAAAAAATGTTTAAATAGATAATCACTCAACAATATCATTAAAATTAGCACGATATTTTGTTAAGGCACGTTGTGAGAATGCAATGATAATTTTAATCTTGCTTTTAAGAACTTCTTTTCTATCTTTTTTTTTTTTTTAGTATGGAATTAAATAGTCACATCCTTCCTGATTCTTTTTTTTTTTCAGGGATGCTTTCTGTTCCTTCAGATTTTGCAGGGGCACATGTCCTGCTGCTCTGCCAAATGCTTCATGCCACCAGGAGTTTTTACCTGGCCAGGTGTCATCGCTGCCAAGCTGAAGGAAGAACACTAAGTCCAACCATCAGAAAGATGTGTGCGTTATAGTTTCCACCCACTGACTTGGAGATGCTACAAGCGTGATGGCACTGAGGAGCCTGAGCAGTGAGTAGGCAGATTGTCTACTTTAGCAAACTTTGCTCTTGCTCACTAACTGGTCCTGTGGACCCCCTGCTGTTATGCCCAATAATGGCAGCTTAGATGCCTATGTCTTTTCTCACCTTCTTCCCAGGAAGGAAGCATTGTCTTTGACTGTCCATCAGGACTAATCCTTTCTCAGCATGATACTTGTTAGCATAATTGCAGAGGAAGGGCCAAAAAAGTATATTAGTGGTTATTCCTTTTTGAAAAGATATATGTAATTTGTATAAAAAGTCACTGTATATATTTCACTAATTCTAGTAGTTATCTTCTATTTTCATATTTTAACCTTTATATTTACATTATTTGTATGTATTAGAAACCCTACTAAATGCCAAAATTCCATCATAACAATCTCTGTTAACATTATCATAATGTAGAGAAGTGTCTAGGTAACATTTTTGTAGAATCTCAGCTCCAAGAGAAGATGAATTGTGAACAATTCCAGTTACTTTTGAATCACCTTTGGTCATACAATTGGTTTGTTCATGTCTTGTACAAAAATAGAATGGAGGAACTTGGCTTTGAGATCTCTCTTCAAAAGAGCCACGAAGTCACTGGATCCTTTTTACTCGGTCCTCAGAGCGTAATCTGGGAGACAACAGTGTGCATGTCAACAACGGAACATGCGGCCGGCCCAGAGATCGAGCTGAAATGAGCAAGAAACTGTGCTTGCATGAGTATAATTTCTAGCTTATAGAAAAAATAATATACTTGAACTTTTAAAAAACAGAAAAGGCTTCAAAAGTTTTATTGATAGAAAGAAAAGAAAACATAACTGGATCTCTGTTTAAGGAAAATAGAGTTTAAGTTGAATGTCAGTGTTCAAAGTAAAAAAACAAATATTGATGAAGAAATTGTAGGAATGGAGATTCAAAATATACATTTATCTGATTAATTTTACTGTGTTTTGCAATCTTATAATAACATTTCCTTTTATTTTTCTGCACAAATTTCAGAGACAGGCACGATGTCAGGGAAGTGACCAAAGTTGCCTGAGGCTTTGACACAACTTGTCAGTAAAGAAAACAAATGTTTTTTTAGAAGGGTGTTAAAAACTGTTCATTGGTACCTAGGACCTATCTCGACAAATGTCAAAAAATATAATTAAGGTCCACCAAATATTAATCAGGGGAGAGGTTTCTATTTTCTTTTCACATTGCAATGAGAACTGTGGCAATATCTTTTGGTAATAGCACCCTACTTTATCCAAAGGTTCTTTTTATTTTGGTATTTATTTACTTTTAATCTTTATTGATTTTAGAGAGAGAAGAAGGGACAGGGAGAGAGAGAGAAACATCAATGAGAGAGAAGATTGACTGGCCGTCTCCTGCATGCCTCCCACTGCATGGCCCACAACCGGGGCATGTGCCCTGACCAGGAATCAAACTGGTAACTTCTTGGTTCATGAGTCGATGCTCAACCACTGAGCCACACTGGCTGGGCTGTTTTGTTATTTGTTAATGGTATTGTCTGGCTCTTGAACTTTGAAGTCATCATTTTCATGATCATAAAACAGCTCTTGTTCTGAAGAGGAGAAATCTGGATGCAAACGTTTTCCTGTTTGTTTTGCACAGTGTTTATCCTTTAGCATGATGGACATGACACCACATAGAGTGAACATTTCAGGAGATTCTGGTTCAATTCTATCATCTTAACATAAAATACAAACAAACAAACAAACAAAAAACACAGCAACATTCCCCTCCTTTTTTTTTTATTCTAAGTTAAGTAACAAATTATTTAGTAATTTCCTGTATCACAAATAAGAGACACAAAGGGAAGAAGATGTCCCTCTCACTCTAGGATAAACCATCTCATAAGACCAAAATTCCTGTCTCATTACTGAGCTCGCATGAGTTTTCCATGTCTGACCTCCTATAAACAGCTGTTGCAGGGGTCATACATGCATGCTGTCATAAACCCAGTAATAATCTGTGGACATAAATCCACACTCAAAAATGAAACATTTCAGAACAGGAAATAATGTGTAAAAATGCTACATTGTTCATAATTCAGACAAACTTGAATATTACAATATCATTATACCTAGTATTTTTGTAGGAAGCACATTGTCCTGGCTATCTGCAGTCCAGTCCAGTGTTGTGTGTGTGTGTATGTGCATGCGTGTGTGTGTGTATGTTTTAACCATATTATAATCATATATTCTACTAGGTTAGATTATCCAGAATAGAGTGTTTGACTGAAAAGTCAGCACTGCTTACAAAAGAACTTCCTTTAGGTTTCAAATTAGTTCAACAAAGGTCAAAGATTCCAAGGCCCCTCGTCAGGGTTCAAGCTCCAACTCCTGTGATGTCTTCCTAGAACAGTGGCTCTGTGCAGAAAGGTGTTTCCAAGTTGTGATCTGTGGGTGGAGACACTGGTCCTAAAACTATGAGCAGTAGATGCGTTTCTTCTCTCTGTGACAATCCTGGGACTGAGTTTAGGACGTCATGACCTTGTCTTTATTATGAAAATTAATACTTCTCAATACACAGATGAAATCAGACTACATATATGAAGCATATTTCAATACATTTTAGACCTTATAAAATTACCTTCTTTGTTGTGATGGTTAATTTTATTTATTTTTTAATTGATTTTTTTAGAGAGAGAGGAAGGAAGAGAGAGGTAGAAACATCAATGTAAGAGAAAAACATCCATCAGCTGCTTCCTGCATGCCCCCTACTGGGGATCAAGCCTAAAACCCTGGCATGTGCCCTGACTGGGAATCAAACCGGGACCTCTTGGTCTATGGGATGATACTCAATCCACTGAGCCACACTGGCCAGGTTATAATGGTTAATTTTATATGTCAAACTTGTTAGGTCACTGTTCCTAGATATTTAGTAAAACAGTATTCTACATGTTTCTGTGAAAGCTTTTTTTTTTTTTTTTTTAATGAGATTAACATTTAAATCAATAAACTTTGAGTTAAGCAGACTACTTTCCAATACATTGGATGAGTCTCATACAATTACTTGAAGCTGTAGCAGAACAAGAATGACCTCCCTAGAAGATGAGAAAATTCTACCAGTAGACTACCTTTGAATTCAAACTGCACCACTACTCTGAGTTTCCAGCCTGCTTGTCTACCCAACAGATTTTGGACTTGACAAAATTTCACAACTGAGCGAGGTCAGTTCCTTAAAGTACCTCTCTCTCTCTCTCCTCTCTCTCTCTCTCTCTCTCTCTCTCACACACACACACACACACACACACACACACACACCTGATTCTGTATCTCTGGAGAACCCTGATTAATATACTTGTTAAAGCTTTTATTATTTCTACTCTTTTAAAAACTATATTTTAGTAATCTCCAACACCTTCACATGTATTGAGATATAACATTGTCTCTTTAGTGTGTACAATGTGATGATTTGATATACACATATATTGCAAAATTATTGACACAATAATGATACTTAGCACACTTTTCACCTCAATAACTGTCATCCTTTTATTTTGGATGGGGGGGGACATGGGTGAGAACATTTAAGATCTATTATCTCAGCAACTTTTAAATATATAATACAGTATTGTCAACTATAGTCACAATGTTGTACATTAGATCCTCAGATCTAATGTTTGTATGCTTTGATCAAATTTCCTCATTTTCACCAGCCCCAGCCTCTGGAAACCACCATTCTACTTTCTATTTCTAGGAGTTCAGTTTTTTTAAGATTCTACATATACATGAAAAATGCAGTCTTTGTCTTACTTATTTAACTTTGTATAATTATACTCCATGTCCATCCATATTGTCACAAATGGCAGCAAGTTTTTTTTTCATTTTTTTATGGATAAATAGTATTCGTGTGTGTGTGTGTGTGTGTCTCTGTGTGTGTGTGTGTGTGTTTACAATTTCTTTATCAGAAAATTACTGTCAATGGACATAGGTTGTTTCTATGTCTTGGCAATTTTGAATAATGCTTCGATGAACAATGAGATGCAGATATCTCTTTGACATAGTGATTTTATTTCCTTCTGTTACATACCCAGAAATTTGATTGCTCCATCATATGGTAGCTCTATATTTAAAATTTTTGAGGAGCCTCTATATTATTTTCTATAGTGTCTGTACCAGTTTACATGCCTTTATAATTTCTACTATTAATCTGGGACCTCAGTCTGCTAAGAAAAATTTTTTGTGACTCTTTTAATAAATAAACACTCTCAGTTTCATATTACAATCTACCTTAAATAGAGAAGGAGAGAGAAAGAGACAAGTAGAGGAAGGATATATTTGATTGTATTGGAAGGAATCTGGGCTTAGTGTTTGTAAAACTCTTAATTGTTTTAAGGTAGATTTGTGTAAAAACTTTATTTCCCATTACTGATGCATTAAGTCTCTTGTTTTATCGAGAAACTCAAATAATATATCAGTACAGCATATTAGCTCAACAGTCCCATGTAATTTGTTAATTTACAGAAAAACTGAAATTACCTGATTTATTATTTACTCTAAGAAATCAAATCTTTTCTGCTAACCTTTTTCCCCATCCTATTTAAATGTTCAACATTCTATTTTAGATTAACTTATATGGAAACATGCTTAGAACTTGAAAATAAAAAGAATAGTTTTTAAAAATTTAAAGTTTAGTGAGTATCTGTCTTTGACAACAAAGCGGACAATTTTAAACATATAAATTTAATTCCAAAGAAAGTGTGTATAGGTAAATCACGTTGCTTACATTATACATAATTACTTCAGTGACATTCTATGGACATTGGTAAATTAGATCATTCATTGAGTGATAACCACAACCTTAATGCAAATAGTACACTAAAGAATTTACAAAACACAACATATGTGCACCTTGGATGGTCTTCCAATTGTACTGCTTCCTTTGCATGTGTGTATGTCTATGTAATGTTATATATTAATAGAGATTAGATAAGGGCCAAAGAACATGAAGGTAAGTAGAATTTCTTTGAAATGGAAAAGAAAGGGGTTAACTTTAAATGAATTTGCAGTTAAACAGGAAAACTGGATAAGGATTTCTCCTATTTCAGCAAAAAAGATATAGAGCACTTTCAGCCCGAAAGTGCTCTCTCTGAGTGACCCAGGGTTGACCTTTCCTGCAGGAGTAGATTTGTTTTGGTAGACTGCTATAGCCAGCTACCTGCAGAGAGCAGGGAATCCTGGTAGAGAAAATTCTTAATATAGTAGGTAAATATTCTTTTATTTGAGTGAAGCTTTCCCATATGGTATTTTCTGACACTCAGCATAATTTATAGACTCTTAGTTTTATAACACTTTATTTTAGAATAAATACAAATAATTCAACATTTAACAAGAGAAATGTATATCCTCTGTGAAAACTTTTAGCCTATCCAAATCTGACAAGTCCACTTGGAAATCACTGAGAACAAGATGTAACATGAACGAGAAAAGAAAATACAGCAGAATGTACCAGATGTTCTTCATGTGTTGGTTGTACATATATCTTTCTTTGTTAGCTTTTAGTTGCAGATTGAAGGCAACGTACATCATTTTATTCAGAAAAAATAGCTATGCATCATATATTCACATATGGATATCATTTCTCTTGATTTATTGAAATAGAAAGATAGTAAAAAAACAACAGGGCATAAATGCTGAATTCGATACAAGCAAGTGTAAAATATATACTTAGATTCTCTCTTCAAGGGGTTTCTTATCACTGTCTCACTGGGTAGCATTAGAATTCATTAGCTAAAGTGTGTAGGCTCTTTGAAGCTAAAAAACACTATGCAAGTGCTAAGCACTATTGTGGTAACTCGAGGGTGAGGTATAAGTGAGTTGCAACCTCATCAACTCTTTGAAATGTGTGTCTAGCCAGGTTCAGTTTTCCTTATAGTGTTTTATGGATTGGAAAGTTCTTACCAGATTTTGAAGATTAAACATATTCTATTGAAATTATACTAATCTGCACAATCCCTTTTCTCTGTTATTTATTAAAGTGATATTTATCAAAATAAAGGAAACTTGGGATATGATTCCAAAGCTAATTTAATAAAGTATGATTTTTGACATTCATTGTAACTATTATCACTGGATTGACTAAGCTTTAGTTTTCTTAATCTGAAGTCTACTTAATTTACTTGAAGGTTGCTACTCCTATTTTTCTTATTGCAAAAGACAGTCAGGCAACTATTCATTGTTTCTATAAAGCTTACATTGGTTCTATTAGCATATTTTGATAATTTGTCAATGTAATAATGTCAATTTTGCAATGTTATCTTTTAAAAAGATATTTCATAAACATGAACATTATTTTCTTATTCCTACACCAAATTCTGCATGTATCCTTCTCTCCTTGTACTGTTTGACTGTTTATAGTTAATGTGTCAAGAACAGTAATGTGCCGATTATATATGTATATATATTTTTTCATATTGATATTTATAAAACATTTTTCTTTAATAAAGTACCACATTATCTTGTTTTTGTTTTGGAACCCCTTGGAGATGGCAATGGGGTCAGGGGATTTTTTAAGCAGAGGAAATATGTAATAAGAGTATTTTAAGTTAAACTGAAAATTGATCATTATAAAATTATTTCATTTTTGAGTGAAATTTAGAAAACATAAAATATAAAATAATACAATAAATCTCTATGTACCTCTATCCAGACATAGCAACTAAGAATGCATACCTTGTTCTATGTGCATTGCACTCAGTTCTAACTGGAGGATTTACACCTCTTCAGGTTCATTTCCTTCTCCCTGCCCAGATGTGTAAATATTATAAACTGACATTTAACGTTACCTTCATGTTCTCATAGTTTCATTGGAATGTATAGATTTATGAATAACACTTCTTAGTGTTTTGGGAGTTTTTGATATTGATGTGCACAGTATCATCTTCTTTATGCCTCTACTTAATACTCTTGTTGAGAGCTAGCTATCCATGTTGATATTGTCATCTCAGCGTGCAGTATTCATTCCATTATGTTCCCTAGTGTGTTTACCCACATGCTGTAATGAAAATCTTTCTCTGTGATTCAAGGTACACATGTGTAAGCGTCTCTAATAAATATAAAGAAAAGGAAGAGCTGGAAATCAGGGTGTGCACAATTTTAATTTGGGGGAGACCAAGCACCCTTCTATTGTGCACACATCCTGATTAGCTTAGTAGATGTCTTGTATTTTTATTTTTTTATTCCCACCCGGGGATATCTTCATTGATATTAGAGAGAGAGGAAGGGAGAGAGAGAGAGAAACATTGATGAAAGAGAAACATTGGTCAGTTGCCTCCCGTATATGCCCCGACAGGGATCAAGCTCACAACCCTGGCATGTGCCCTGACTGGGTCTTGAACCTGCAACTTTTTGGTGTATGGAACGACTATCCAACCAACTGATTCACCTGGTCAGAGCCTTGATTTTTCCTTTTTAATGAAACATTATAAATTGCATTAATACAAACTGGTATGGTTAGTTAAATGCTCATTTTGTCTAATACTTTCAGCTATTGTCATGACTCTATGAGAATATGAAACAAATAATATGTTAAAAGAGTTCTAAACTCAATAGGGATTAAATCTGAAGAATGACTTTCTTTTTCACACCCACCTCAAAAAAATATGACTAATGGCTTCCTTTTAAGGACAACATTTAGCGTGCTTGGGGATCAAACAATGTCAGCAGTGGCTAGGGACACCTAACTCTTTACAATCTTGCATGAGGGTGAGGGAAGTATTAAACATAATTTTTCATACTTCCCACTTAAATGAAACTAGTAGGCTACCATATGTTGGACTTAGGAAAAACAAAGGAAATAAGAGGTTATGTACGTATGAATAATATGAGGTGGAATAGAAGCTGAGCACATAGAGAGTAGTTAACTGATCTCACTCCAGTGGTTTTCATCATCTGTCAGACACCTACAACTGTTTCGTTACTGAGTGTCTTGGTAATACCGATTTAGTTTGAAATGATGGTTTAGCAGTGAGTTTAAAATAAATAGAAGCATATGCTTAATTACAAACTAAACCCTGAATTTCCCTTTCAAGAGAGCTTATGACAACCATAGATCCTGTAGAATGTATACATTGGCATTTTTTTTCATCCACTATGTGGTTGTAAAGGTAACACTGATTTCATGGAACCCAGAAAATACAAATCAGAGGAAAATAATATTAGCTGCTATTTCAAAAGTTAATTGTTATGTAAGGAAACTGCCTGAAGATATTTCACAGGTTCAACATGAATCTGCAGATTATGGTTCTTGAAATTTATCCATTTCACCTAAATTGTCCAATTTTTGGCGTATAATTGTTCATAGTATTTTTTAATGATCCTTTGTATTTCTGTGGTGTCAGTTGTTACTTCTCTTTTGTTTCTGATTTTATTTGAGTCCTCTCTTTTAGTTTCTAGGTGAATCTGGCTAAGAGTCCATCAATCTTCATCTTTTCAAAGAACCAGGGCTTTGTTTCATTGATCTTTTGAATTACTTTTTTAGTTTCTATGTTGTTTATTTCTGCTCTGACTTTTACTATTTCTTTCCTTCTCCTTGCTTAGGGTTTTTCTTTTTGTTTACTTTCTAGTTCCTTAAATTGTACGGTTAGAAAGTCAATTAGAAATTTTTCTTTTTTCTTGAAGTAGGCCTTTAGGGCTATGACTTCCCTTTCAGAACTGCTTTCACTGTGTCCCATAGATTTTGTGATGTTTTGTGTTCATTTTTATTGGTTTCCAGGAAGTTTTTAATTTCTTCTTTGATCTCCTTGGTAACCTATTCATTTAATAACATGCTATTTAGCCTTCCTGTGTTTGAATGTTTTTGTTGTAATGGATTTCTAATTTCATGCCATTGTGATCTGAGGAGATGCTTGCTATTATTTCAATTTTCTTGAACTTGTGGAGACTTAGTTTGTGTCCTAACATGTGGTCTATCTTTGAGAATGTCCCATGTGCACATGAATAAATGAGAATTCTGCAGTTTTGGGGTATAATTCTCTGTAGATATCTATTAAATCCATTTCATCTAGAGTCTCTGTTTCCTTGTTAATTTTTTGCCTAGAGGATCTATCCAGTGATGTCAGCGGGGTGTTGAAGTCCCCTGCTATGATTGTATTGCTGTTGATTTCTCCTTTGAAATCCTCCAGAAGTTTTAAAATGTATTTTGTTGCTCCTATATTAGGTACATATATGTTTATCATGGTTATATCCTCCTGTTAGATAGATCCTCTCAATAATACATAGTGGCTTTTTTTGTCTTTAGCTATGGTCTTCATTTGTTTATCTTTTATATTATTTTCTATATTGATGTTAGAGAGAGAGACGAAGGAAGAGAGAGATAGAAACATCGATGAGAGAGAACATCAATTGGCCACCTCCTGCATGCCCCCCATTGGGGATGGGACCCACAAACTGGGCATGTTCCCTGACCCAGAATCAAACTAATTACCTCTTGGTACATGAGTCGATGCTCAACCACTGAGTCACACTGGCCAGACTATGGCCTTCATTTTAAAGTCTATTTTATCAGATATTAGTATTGCTACCCCAGCTTTTTTTTTTTTTTCCCCTTTTCATTTAATTGAAAAATTGTTTTCTATTCCTTCACTTTCCACTTTTATGAGTCTTGTTGTGAGGTGGGTCTCTAGTAAACAACAAATACATAAGTCATGCTTTCTTATCCATTCAGCTACTATGTATCTTTTGATTAGAGGATTTAATTCCTTTACCTTTAAGGTTATGATTAATCTGTACTATTTATTGCCATTTTTGTTTATTATGGTTATTTTTCTCTTCCTATTTCTTCTGCTTATTAAAACAGTCCTTTTAACATTTCTTTGAGTGCTTATTTTGGTGCTAATATATTCCCTTAGCCTTTTTTTTTTCTTTTTTGGTCTGGGAAGCTGGTCATTTAACCTTCTATTTTGAATGCTAGCCTTGCTAGATAGAGTAGTCTTGGATTCAGATCCTTGGTTTCATTACCTTGATTACTTCATGCCACTCCCTTCTAGCCTGTAGTGTTTCTGTTGAGAAGTCAGCTGATAGCCTGATGGGGGTTCCATTGTAGGTAATCTGTTGCTTATCTCTTGCTTCCTTTAGGATTCTCTCTTTGTCTTTAATTTTTGGCATTTTAATTGTTACATGTCTTGGTGTGGGCCTCTTTGGGGTCTTCTTACTTGGAGCTCTCTGTGCTTCTTGAACTTGTACCCTTTTTTTCTTCACCAAGTTAGGGAAGTTTTCTGACACTATTTCTTCAAATATATTCTCTAACCCCTGCTCAGTTTTTCCTTCTTCTGGCATTTCTATGATGTGAATGTTGTTATATTTCATATTGTCCCACAGTTCTCTTAAGCTGTCTTCCTGTTTTTTAATTGTGTGTTTTTGGTTTTTTTTTTCCTTTTTGGTTCTCTGATTGTATAATTTTTTTTCTACCCTGTCTCCTAATTCACTGATCTGATCCTTGGCTTCCTCTACTGTGATGGTTAATGCTTTCAAAGTGTTCTTTGTTTATGCTATGTCATTCTTAATTTCCAATTGGTTGATTTTCAATATTTTTATATCCTTATTCATCTGTTGAGCTCTGTACTCATGCTACTGAGTTCCCTCCTGCTCTCTCCGGAACCATGAGCCCCATATTCTCTCCTCACAGTTCCAGTCCAGTCCTTCCTCCCTCTGCTGGATCCCAAGGTGAGTGGTTGTAGCTAATTTGGTGATTTTTAAAATCCCCACTTTCTTAGTTTGAACTACTCACAGCTAAAACAGCCCTCAGCTGATGTCCATGGGCTCCCAGCTCACCTGTTGTGCCTCCACAGTTTCTACCAAACTTAATTTGGTGTCTTCTTCCTTTCCTTGGTTATATGAGTTCTCTCCAGCTGCTTTTCAGTTGGTTTTTCTCAATGATTTATCTTTATTTTAGTTGTAATTCCAGTTTGGTCCTGGGAATTGGTCTGTGTACCTTCCATTCACTCTACCAGCATTTTTCCTCTTCCTCCATATATACATTTTTAAATGTATATATTGTTAGAAGGGT
This sequence comes from Molossus molossus, assembly GCF_014108415.1. Lineage (NCBI taxonomy): Eukaryota > Metazoa > Chordata > Mammalia > Chiroptera > Molossidae > Molossus > Molossus molossus. The sequence goes on from NW_023425388.1 coordinate 111,959,458, forward strand.
TGAGATGTCCCTTTACTGACTCACCTTGTTGAACTGACATCCCCTAGATCTGGGGATGGCATCTACAAAGACTTCTTTGCATTCACCACTTCCAAAGAGCACACCTCATGACCCTGAAGCCTTCCTGAGTCCAGACCTGCTGCTATTTTGTTTTTTATTTGTAAGATTTACTTTGATAATTTTTATATATTATTACTTTTTACATGTAATTTTAATAATGCCTTTCTAGAGTTTTATAGATAAGCAAGATAAATTTTGGAGCCCATGATCTGAAAGTTTCCAAAAAGTCAACTCAGACAACTTCTGAGGCTATAATACTAACTTCAATTGAATTAAAATATTTTGCTATTTTAGCAAAACACATTTAAAGGTATTCATTAAAAAGCTCCAGCCCTGGATGGTTTGGCTCAGTGTTTAGGGTATTGACCCATGGACCACTGAGTCACAGGTTTGATTTCGGTCAAGGGCACATACCTTGGTTACTATTGGTCCCCAGACCTGGTTGTTGTCATGTGGGAGGCAGCCAGTCAATGTGTCTCTTTCTCATGATATTTTTTTCTCTCTCTCTCATTCTCTCTCCCTCTCTCTTTCCCTCCCTCCCAATCTATCTGAAGATAAATGGGAAAATATTCTCAAGTAAGGATTTAGAAGAAAAAACTCAAAAGAACTAAATGTTATCCTCTTTATTAATGCTTCATTTAAATAGCTATTTCAACAAAATATTTACCCTTACAGAAAATATCTGCTTATTAACTATTAATTAACTCTCTTCTGGATAGTCTACTAAATATTTTACAATTGTCTTTTTGGTGATAAATAACCACTTAGAAAACTTGTTAAAGATGCAAGTTATCCAAGACCCATTTTAGTTCACTGACTCAAAATTTCCAAGAATAAAAACCTCTGAATTTTAAAAATAGATACAAGTTATGCTTATATTTCTGAAAGTTTGAGAAACTTCTCTGACACACAATTCAAGATAACATAAACAATGGAAAGCATGTAGAATACAAAAGAAACTGTCTTCTTCCCATCCCCTTTTCTTAGATCATTTGCCTTCATTTTCTTTCTCAATCTTGGATATATATGTATGTATACAGTATACCAGCTATTCAGCATTTTATATGAGTCTCATATTTGTTAGTTTTCAATTTAGCAAAGAGTAGGGAATCTGTTTCTGAATAATTTCATCGGGAATGTAAAAATTTTGGCTACAATTTCATGTTGTTATTGGTGGAGAAAGCTTCTGGTCCCCATCTGTGTGCAGAGGAAGTAGGATTCTTAGGGTGCCAATGGAATAAGGATGAGGTAGTCTAGAAAGCTTTATCTCTGTGGAATTATACTCCTGAGTTTCCAAGGTCCTGTTTCTGTTTGGCCCACCATAAAAGATGTGGAGCTGTGGCTTTAGCAGAGCTAGGATCAAAGCCAAGCCAGTGTCCAGAGTTTCTGCTCCATGTTGGAGCACAGACCCAGTCCAGCATCAGGCTAGCTAAGCTTGTGTTTACCACTGCAGTCCATCAGTCCATTGCATGTGAGGTCCAAGAGGGCCACATGGCAATGGAGGGCCACGAGAGCACCAACAGACAAGAATCAAGAAGGCCAAGAGAGAGAGAAAATTCCTTTGTCTCAGGGATTATGTATTCCCAATTTTCACAGGCTTGCAGTGGCCCTGCCTCCTCTAGCCAATGATCTCTGTTCCCAGGTTTGACTGACAGGTACCTTCCCTGAATCATCCTAACTTACTGCTCATGTGTCCATCTTACCTTTTATCCAATCCCTTCCCCTAGTAATCTGCAGGGAATAAGCCAATGGTTCCCTGAGGAGTGTGAAATTGTAGCTTCCTGGTGAAGCTGCCCAGATGACATGCCTATAATGTCTGTCCTTCCTTTTGCTCCTTTTCTATTATTAATAACTATCTAAGTACAATGGAATCAGCGTGTCACTTAATGCTTATCTCTTGCTATAAAATAGTGGTATTTAATAAAAATGGTTCACCACTGTGACAAAATAACCTCTGTAAATGTTCCACTGCAACTGGAATTATATTAAAAATTTGGAGACTGACATTTTGAATTTGAGACATTCATGGGCTATACAAACTCAGCTTGAGATGTCAGAGTCTATGAGTAGAGTTCACAGTCTTATTAACATCTAGATTGTTTTGTGTTGAAGTAGGTATGCAGAGATTGGATGAGCAGGTAGGTAACTGAAGCCTGGCTGTGGTTAAAGCTGTAAAAGCTTTTGTGAGATTGCACATGGTAAGAACTCCACTGGAAATTTAGAACTTCGCTCTGCTGGGAGATTTAAAAAATAGTAATATTTCTGATTTTTCATTAATTCTTGAGTAGGCTCTTAAGGGGATATAACATAATATTGTGGAAAGAAGCCAATTTTGTAGTCAGACAACAGTGTGAGAAGTTAGCTAACTGTGTCAAGTCTCAAATACCAGGTTTGTGAAATGCAGTTAAAAATATCTACTACCTGAGAGAGTGGTTATAAAACTTCATATAATAAAATCAATAGCAATCAATTATATTTTCCCTGTGCTTTACCTAAGAAAATACAACCCCTTTAATTTAGTTACTCTGTATAGCTTTGTGAGGTAACTTTTAATAAACATCTTTCTGGTGATGAAGAAAATAATAGTTGTTCTGGCAAAGTAGCAAAGGGTTCAAAGTTTTGCCACCCTAAAACTACCCTTTGGAATAGTGATTTTAAGTTGTTTATTAAGAAACAAACGATTCAGAAAGAATCTTTGACGCTTCTCCTTTCCTGCTAAAGTATGGTAGATCCAAAGGATCCAAAGAGGGGTCTGTTAACTAGATGGCTCTCTCTCTCTCTCTCTCACACACACACACACACACACATGTGTCCCATTGTATCTGGGCTGCCTATCATTTGTATTCTGTCCTTCCTCAACTACCTATAAATTGCCTTTTTCCTTTGAAAATCTCAGACCCTGCCCCCTCCTCTCTCCTTTGTCTATAAAGGCATATAAACCTCAATTACCCAATGTGTTTCAGGTCTCATTTGTATATGGCACCCTTGTATGTGCATTTAAATAATAAATGGACATTTTTCCTGTTAATCTGTCTCTGTTAATTTTATTATTAACCCAGCTGGAAGTTAGAAGGTGAGAAAAATAATATTTTGTTTATCCCCCCCTCATAGATTTAATGCATTAGTTACTTTTCAGATCTCCATCTGTTCTGTAAAGAAATCGACCTGACTTGCAAGCAAACAAATAAAAAAAGTGGATAATTGAGGTTGTTTAGGAGACAGTCATCATTTAATAAGTTCATGTAATTCTTGGGCAGAACACACTGCCTGTACTGAACCGTAGATGTGAAGGAGGAAGAGTCACTGAGAAATGGTTGTCTCAAAGACGAGTCTTCTAAATTTCTAGCTTGAAATTGGTGTATGGGGCTGCTAATTTCTGAGTTAGAGGAAACCCAAGAGAGGAACCAAGTTTTGTGGGCAAAATAAAGGATCTCGTTTTAATATGTAGAAACATAAAGAAGAAAGTTGGATGTGTCCCGTCTGGCAGTTAGTATAAAGATCTGGCCTGGGATGAAAATTTGTTAGTGGGTAGCATGGAAATAGTGTTTGTATCCCTGAGAACTCTCCACTTACAACGAAAAGCAGAAAGGGTCCATAATTAAGACCTAAGGAACTCCAACATTTAAAGATTTGGTAGAGGAGCCAACAAAATAAAGTTTATTTTAAAAATTAATGGGAAAAGACATACTACTATGCAAAAAGTATTGAAATAAATAGTTGTTAGCTAGCAAAGTGAAAAATAAAATTTATAGAGTATCTTTGATGAGGTATTCACATGTAAATGAAAACACATGCTACAAGTACATTCATAAAATTAAATTATTATTGTTATTATTATTATTATTATTGCGGCAGAAAGCTTCATTATTTCCTTTAGGTCCAAGGCAAGGGAGAGAGCTCCAGAGTGCTTAAAAGGCTGCCCATTGGTTTCAGGGAGAGGCTCAGGCAGAAGCCAGACACAAGTGGGAGGCAGAGGGGCCCCTCAAAAGGCCTCAGGGCTCCGAAGGCCTCTAGTTGTGCTTGAGGGTGAGTCATTCAAAGAGATACTTACCCATCTCAGCCTGGGGGCCAGCCAGCCTGCAGTTAGTCAAGTGGTCACCCATCTTCTTGATCAGTTTCACCTCCTCACCCAGGAAGTGGTTCTCCAGGAAGTTAAAGAGATGAGGGTCTGTGAGGGTAGAGCTCAGGGCATGCAGATCCAAAAGGCCTTGGTCAGGTTGTTTGCTATGACCACAGCGGCTTACATGGAGTCCTGCGTTTTACCCCACACATCCTGGGAGAAGGTGCTGCTTCTGTGATTGTGTTTTTTTTTTTTTTAAATTAAATAATTTATTTATTTTATTATTTATTGTTGAGAGTATTATAACTGTTTCTCCTTTTTTTTTCTCCCATTGCCGCACTCCACCCAGTTCCCACCCTGCCCCAGTTCTTCACCAGCCTATCCTCTGTGTTCATGGGTAATTCATATATGCATATGTTCACTGATTAATTTCTTCCCTTTCCTCCCTTTCCTCTGAGATTTGTCAGTCTCTTCTATGCTTCCATGCCTCTGGTTCTATTTTATTTATCAGTTTACATTGTTCATTAGAGTCTACATATAAGTGAGATCATGTGATATTTGTCTTTCTCTGTTTGGGTTATTTCGCTTAGCATAATACTCACTAGGTCCTTCTTTGTTGTCTCAAAGGGTAAGAGATCTTTCCCTTTTACAGTTGTGTAGTATTTCATTGTGTATATGTACCAGAGCTTTTTATCCACTCATCTACTGATGGACACTTGGGCTGTTTTCAAATCTTAGCTATTGTAAACAGTGCAGCTCTGAACATAGGGGTGCATAAATACTTTCTGATTGGTGTATCAGGCTTCCTAGAATATATTCCTAGAAGTGGGATCACTGGGTCAAATGACAGATCAATTTTTAATTTGTTGAAGAAACAATATATTGTTTTTCATAGTAGCTGCATCAGTCTGCATTCCCACCAGCAGTGAACTAGAGTCCCCTTTTCTCCACACCCTCACCAGCACTTGTTGTTTGATGATTTGTTGATGGCAGCCATTCTGGCAGGTGTGAGGTGATACCTCATAATCATTTTAATTGGTATCTTTCTGATGATTAGTGACACTGAGCATTTTTTCATATTTCTCTTTGCCATTTTGATGTCCTCTTTGGAGAAGTGTCTATTCAGGTACTCTGATTATTTTTAAAATGGATTATTTGTCTTCCTTTCCTTGAGATGTATGAGTACTACCCTTTATCTAATGTATCATTGGCAAATATGTTCTCCCAAGTAGTGGGTTCCATTTTCTTTTACATTTTTTTTTCTTTATTGATTTTAGAGCGAGAGAAAGGGAGAGGGAGAGAGAGATAGAAACATCGATGAGAGAGAACATTGGCCATCTCTTGCATGCCCGCCCCTGGGGGTTTGGCCCACAACTTGAACATGTTCCCTGACCAGGAATCAAACTGGCAACCTCTTGGTGCATGGGTCGATGCTCAACCAGTGAGCCACACCGGCTGGACTCCCTTTTCATTTTGATGCTGGTTTCTTTTGCTGTGCATAAGCTATAGCAGTACCATTTTTTTTTTTTCTCTAGCCTTAGGCAATGTATTGGTAAAAATTCTGCTTCATGTGATGTCTGCAATTTTGCTACCTACATTTTCTTCTAGGATTTTTATGGTTTCATGACTTATATTTGAGTCTTTTGTCTATTTTGTGTTTATTCTTGTGTATGGTGTAAGTTGGTAATGTAGATTCATTTTTTTTGTCTGTAACTGTTCAATTTTCTCAGCCCCCATTAATTGAAGATACTGTCTTTACTTCATTGTATGCTCTCACCTCTTTTGTCAAATATTAATTGAGCATTCTGTCTTGGATCAATTTTTGGGTTCTCTGTTCTGTTCCACTGATTTATATACCTGTAATTGTGCCAGTACCAGGCTGTTTTGATTACAGCGGCTTTGTATTATATCCTGATATCTGATATTGTGATCCCTCCAACTTTGTTCTTGTTTTTCAAAATTGCTTTGGCTATTCAGTGTTTGTTTTTTTTTTTGGTTCCATATAAAGTTTTGGAGTTTTTGTTCTAGCTCAGTGAAGTATGGTGTTGGTATTTTAGCAGAGCTTGTATTCAATCTATATATTGCTGTGGGTAGGATAGTCATTTTAATGATGTTGATTCTTTTAATCCATGAACATAGTATACGCTTCAATTTTTTTCATATCTTTCTCTATTTCTTTTTTCAATGTTGGATAGTTTTCTGAGAATAGGTCTTTTGCTTCTGAGGTTAAGTTTATTCCAAGTTACCTTAATTTTTTTAGTTGCAATGGTAACTGGGGTTTTTTGTTTGTTTCTTTCTCTTTCTGAGTGCTAATTATTGGTTTATGAGAATGCCATCATTTTCTGGATGTTAACTTTGTATCCTACTACTTTGTCGTATTCATTTATTAGCTATAGTAGATTTTTGATGGAGTCTTTAGGGTTTCCTATGCACAATATCATGCCATCTGCGAATAATGATAGTTTAACTTCCTCTTTTTCAATTTGGATGCTTTTTATTTATTCTTCCTGTCTGATTACTAGGGCTAAGACTTCCAGTACTGTGTTGAATAAGATTGGCAAAAGCTGACATCCCTGTCTTGTTCCTGTTCTTAAGGGAAATGCTTTTAGTTTTTGCCCACTGAGTATGATGTTAGCTGTAGGTTTGCATATATTGCCTTTATTGTGTTGAAGTATGAGCCCTATATTCCCACTTTGCTGAGCACTTTTATCACAAATGGGTGCTGGATTTTGTCAAATGCTTTTTCAGCATCTATTGATATGATCATATGATTTTTATCTTTCATTTTTTATGTGGTGTATCACATTTATTAATTTGTGAATATTGTTACAGTTTTGCATTCCTGGAAAAAACCCCTTTGATTGTGGTGAATAATTTTTAAAAATATATTGCTGGATCCTATTTGCTAAAATTTTGTTGAGGATTTTGGCAACTATGTTCATCAAGGATATTGGGCTGTAATTTTCTTTCTCTGTAACATCTTTACCTGGTTTTGGAATTAGGATTATGCTGACCTCCTAAAAGGAGCTTGAAAAGTCTTCATTCCTCCTGCAATTTTTGAAATAGTTGTTAATTCTTTGAATGTTTGCTAAAATTCCTTCGTGAAGCCTTCTGGACTAGGGCTTTTGTTTGCTGGGAGTTTATTGATTACTCTTTCAATCTCCTTAGTTGTTAGTGGAATGTTCAGGTTTTTTGACTCTTCCCTGTTGAGTTTTGAAAACTTGTATAATTTTAGGTATTTGTCCATTTCACCAATGTGGTCTCATTTGTTGGCATATAATTGTTCATAGTATTTTCTTACCATCCTTTGAAATACTGCAGTGTCAGTTGTTGCTTCACCTCTTTCATTTCTGATTTTATATATTTGGGTCCTCTCTCTTTGTTCCCTGGTATTTGGCTACAGGTTGATCAATCTTGTTTGTCTTTTCAAAGAACCAGCTCTTGGTTTCATTGATCTTTTGTAATTCTTGTGTAATTCTTTTTTAAGTCTTTGTGCCATTTATTTGTGCTCTGATCTTTATTGTTTCCTTCTTTCTGCTAACTCTGTGTTTTTCTTTTTGTTCTCTTTCTAATCTTTAAGTTGTAGCATTAGATAGTTTATTAAAATTGTTTTCTTGTTTCCTGAGGTAGTCCTGTAATTCTATGAACTTCCTGCTGTCTCTCGGCCTGCTGGGATTGGTGCAACACAATGAAACAAGCATAGCTGCTTGGAGTGAGGGGGAGATTTTCAAGGTAGCAAATGCTCCAGATCTCTGAATGCATTCCCATTTATTTGCAGGTTGGTACCCCCAGGTTACAAGTTGGTTTAAGTGAATTATTTCCTTGAGATGGCATTACTGCATACACCCTAGCTTTGTCTCTTGCTTTTTATGGTAAGAGACCTTGAAGCCAAAACATAAAAAACCCTTATAGACATGCAAATGAAGTATCCAGTACACCTGGGCCAGGTTCCCCCTCCCCAGCTAGGATTCTGAGAATGTATTTAACACAAGGTTGAGAGTGCTTAACACAAGGTCAAAAAACGTCCATCTTCCAACCCCCCCAACCCCACACTTCTCTCTCAAGAGTGCTTTTACTGTGTACCATAGATTTGCTGTTGTCGTATGTTCATTTTCATTTATTTCCAGGAAGTTTTTAATTTCTTTCTCAATCTTCTTGGTATCTCATTCATTGTTTAATAACAAGCTATTAAGCCTCCAAGTGTTTGAATGATTTTGCATGTTTTTATTGTCATTGATTTCTAGTGTCATGCCATTGTCATCCAGGAAGATGCTTGATATTATTTAAATCTTCTTGAACTTGTAAAGACTTAATTTGTGTCCTAACATGTGGTCTATCTTTGACAATGTCCCATGTGCACTTGGAAATAAAGTATATTCTGCTTCCTTGGGGTGAAACGTTCTGTAGATATCCATTAAATCTATCTCAGTTAGTGTGTCATTTAGGGTCTCTGTTTCCTTGTTTCTTCCCTGTCCAAAGATCTATCCAGTGATCTCAATGGAGTGTTAAAGCCCCCTAATATAATTGTATTGCTGTCAATCTCTTCCTTAAAGTCCTCTACCAATTTTTAAAATATATTTTGGTGTTCCTATATTGGGTGCACATATGTTTACCAGGGTTATATCCTCTTGTTGTATTGATCCTTGTAATATTATATACTGCCCTTCTTTATCTCTTGTTAAGGCTTTCAATTTGAATTCTATTTTATTAAATATGAGTATTGTTACTCCAGCTTCCCCCTGCCTCTGTTTTCATTTCATTTTTCCATCCCTTCCTTTTATCCCGTGTGAGTATTTTGTTCTGAGTTGGGTCTCCTATAGACAGCATATATACAGGTCATGTTTTCTTATCTGATCAGCTACCCTATGTCTTTTATTTGAAGCATTTAAACCATTTATATTTAAGGTTATTATTGATAGGCACTTTTTGTTGTCATTTTTATTCTCTGTGCCTCTCTCTCTCTCTTTCTTTCCTTCTTCTTATAACAGTTTCTTTAGCATTTCTTGCAGTTTTGGTTTGGTGGTAAACTCCTTTAGCCACCCCTCCCCCCCCTTTTTTTTGTTTGTGAAGCTCTTTATTTCACCTTCAATTTTGAATGACAGCCTTGCTGGATAGAGCAGTCTTGGATTCAGTCCCTTGCTTTTCATTATTTTGTATATTTCATGCCACTTCCTTCTGGCCTGAATTGTTTCTATTGAGAAATCAGCTGACAGTCTAATGGGAGCACCCTTGTAGGTAAATTTCTGTCTCTCTTGCTGCCTTTAAGATCTTTTCTTCTTTAACTTTTGCCATTTTAATTATGATGTGTTGAGGTGTGGGTCTTTTTGGGTTAATCTTGAGTGGGACTCTCTGCGTTTCCTGTATTTGTATTACTTTTCTCTTCACCAGGTTAGGGAAGTTTTCTGTCATTATTTCTTCAAACAGGTTCTCAATTACTTTCTGCAATTCTTCTCCTTCCGAACCCCTATGATGTGAATGTTGTTATATTTTGTATTGTCCCAAAGCTCCCTTAAACTCTCCTCCTGCTTAATTTTTTTTTCCATTTGCTTCTCTAATTAAGTGTTGTTGTTGTTTTTTTTCTACCTTCTCTTATATCTTGCCAGTTTGATCCTCAGCTTCTTCTAGCCTGCTATTGAATCCTTCCAAGGTCTTCTCGATTTCAGCTATGTCATTCTTTATTTCCATTTGATTCTTGTTAATAGAGTCTATCTCTTTCTTCACGCTCCCGCTGAGTTTTTTTTTATAGTTCTCATTAAGTTGCTGATAATTCTCACTAAGTTGTTTGAGCACTCTTACTACCATTACTTGAATTCTTTACCTGACAGACTTGTTGCCTCCATTTTATTTAATTCCTTTTCTGGTAATTCCTCCTTTTCTTTAATTTGGGGGTTGTTTCTTTGTCTAACCATTTTCACCTTTTGGTAGTTCTGGGTACACCAGGTCATGCTGGCTGAGTGGTATGTCCAGGGGTACATGGTCATGGTGGGGCCGGAAATCAGATCCAGTCCAGTCATCCAGGGTGCTGGCAGCTCTTTGCAGCATCTGCAGAGGTGCAGCAGGTGGCTCTTAGCTGCCATGTGGGGGCTGTGAGTTCAGCAGCTTTGTTGTTATACATGGCCCTCGGTCTGGCACTTCTTTTCTGCTGTGGATCTGGGAAGATTGATAGCTGGCAGCTCAAGTTTGTCTGTCGTTGTGGGTACTGCTGGGGATGCACAGGTCTGGCTGGTGAAATAGAGGTGTGTGCAGGTCCCCAGGAGTCGCTGCTACCTGGCAGGGCTTGGCTCCTTATCTGCTGCTGCTGCGGGTGGAGGGTCTTGGCTCCCCATCCTCTGTTGCTGTTGCCAGGGGTGGGTCTTGGCTCTACATGATTTCCTCTGTTCACCAAACACAATGTTCTGGTAGAAACCCATGCATATCCAAGCAGTGGGCTTGAGCTCAGGACACTAGGCCACAGGCCTCTGCTGGAGATACTGGTGCTTAGCTTTGCTTATTTTTTATCCTTTTCATGTACAGGAAAAGATGATACGTTTTTTAAAGTGATGATTACAAAACAATTACAATTATGCTGGCTTTTAAGAAAATTATGTGTCAGAGAACTGGAAATTCTTAAATTTGAGGCCTTAATAGCATTACTTGCAGCTGAGGGGATTCTCTACTCACTTCCCCAGAATTTTAATATTTTCCTCCTCAAACCAGATATTGCACCTACGAACATTGTTACATTTGAGACTTTTGTTTTTAATTTGGTATGTGCCCCTAGTGGGAACCGAACCTGGGACTTTCTGGTCCGCAGGCTGAAGCTCCAACAGCTGAGCCAAATCGGCCAGGGCGAGACTTTTATCTATAGAATTAGAGATGGCAGAAAAACTTTAACAATTAAAACAATTTAGTGAATTTTCAACAGGAAAATTTGTCAGAAGAAAATTGGGAAGTGGGTAAGTTTTTGTTGGATGTCCTTGTCTTCTTTTCACTGTCCCCACACTTTCTCTGGGGCACCCAGTGTCTACGCATGGTCCACACAGAATGCATACATTAAATTAGGGAGAGGTGCTATTTCTATCACATACAAATTTCTTCATCATTACTAGGCACATCTTTCCATATTTACTTAGGCTATCTTTTATTAAAGTTTAATATTTTCCTTGAAAGTTATGGATAGTGTTTGCTGCATTTATTCCTATGTGCCTGATAATTTTGTTCATTCTTATAAATAGTATGGACTAAAATTTACATTTTTCTTATTATTCCTTGATGGTGTAAATAATTTCAATTGGTATTTGTTTATTAATTTTGTTTAACTTCATTAAACTCATAATAATTATTTATTTGTACTTTCTTTTTAATATGTAAGTAATTGTCACTTCTACAAATAATTTGGTTCTTTCCTGTCTTATAACTTTATACAAAATCTTTTATTATATCATAGTATTTTGATTGAGAGCTCCAAAATGATGTTGAAAGGAAGTGTTGATACTGGGAATTTTCTCATATTCTAATTTTTCAATAGAGGTTCTTAAGGTTTCATTATTAAGGTGTGGTGTTTTATGTGAGATTGTGGCTCATATATCTGGTTAAGGAAATTCTCATCTTGTCCTAGTTTGCTAAGGTTATTTATTTGATTTAATTGTAACACTGATAGGAATTTTATAAATAGCTTTTCTTCTGCATCAGCTCAAATAGTAACATTACTTTTTCATTATTATTCTATTTAATGTAGTAAAATACTGATTACATTTTCTAAAGTTTGTTTATCTGAAACTGTTCCTTTACTGGCTGTGGAGAAGCTCACCTTAAAATAGGACATTATATATTTCATTTATTCCTGCATTTAGCTTGCCACTGATATGTTTAGTTACCTATGGAGTTAGATAGCTATGGAGTTAGTTTTAATAAGTAATCTTTATTGGAAAATTCTTAATTTCAACAAAGTCACTTATTATCAGACTTAGTTGTTCACAGTATTTTTTAAACCTATATAAAGGATTATTTTATAATTTATCTTTTTTGTCATTCATTTCTAAATTTGTTTCGTCTTTTAGTTTCCATTTTCTTCTAAGTGTTTGTTTGAGAAGCATCCGTTTTGTTAGGCTTTTCCAAAGAAGCAGCGTCTAGTGTTCTTAATTATTTCTAATCTTTGTTTTTTATTTTCTATGATTTCCTTTGCTCTCCATATTATCTCCCTTATGCGTTCTTTGGTTAACTCTATTATTTTTCCTTTTTTATCTTTATTTAGTTAGACAGAAATTTTCAGTCTATTTCTTTTTTCTGTCTAATGTATTCACTTAAAACCTCAAAATGGGCTCTGATTACTGCATAGCTGCATTGTACAAGTTTAGCTAGAGACTGAGTGCTTTTCTTTCCTCTGTTTCTAAATATTTCCAGTTTCCTTGTTAGTTCTAGGTTTGGTTGTTACTCTGTTTAAGTGCAGTTTTGTGTTCAATTTGTGCCATGAGACTGAGTTTACTTTATATTTTATCAAGTCTATAAAATTCTCGCTGATTACTTCCCTGAGCAGTGTCTCTCATCCCTTATCTCTATATTCTTCTTGTGGAATTTCTATTTAAAAGAAGTCAGACTTTTCATACACTCTTCCATATCCTTAATCTTATTCATATTTCTGTCTCTGACACTCTGTTGAATTCTAGGAAATTTTACTAACGTATTTTCTATTTTTTGCTCAGCAGGTGTGGCTCAATGGGTAAGTGTTGACCCCACACACCAAGAAGTCACTGGTTCAATTCCCAGTCAGGGCACATGCCCAGGTTGTGGGTTCAATGCCCAGTGGGGGGCAAGGAGGAGGCAGCCAATCCATGTTCTCTCCCATCGATGTTTTTATCTCCCACTCCCTTCCTTTCTCTCAAAAAATCAATAAAAAAACCCACCTTTTTTTCTAGTTTTTAATTCCTCTTTTCATATTAATCTATTTTATCTTTAGCCTAGAATTTTTAAATCTTCTTGTTTTTTTATGTAATTTTGTATTCTTTTTCTACACTACCACTTACTTCTTAACTGAATCATTGTAAGCCTGTTAGTTCCATATTGCCTTTCAGATTACCATTCTATCATCCCAATACTTGTTATGTCTAGTAGGCTGTCTGCTGCGACGTTGACTTTCTTCATATAGATTTTCATATTTTATCAAACCTAAAATGTCATCAATTGTAAGATGTAAACTTTTACTTTATATTCTTAAAGAAACAACTGCTTCCAGATATCCAAACATGTTAAATATGTCTCTAAATGTGAGTAAACACAGCATTTTTTTCACTTTGCACATGTTTGGCTGTGAGCATATGTACAATTGTGAATTTGCATTTAGTAAGGATTCATGTGCACGTGTGTTTTCATAAAAATCATATGTGGGTAATCTGTGGAAACATCTTCCCAGTTATTTTGTGTATGCTTATACCACAATCCCTTGGTGCGGTGCTGGCTAAACACCATTTTTTACATGAAATTCTATGCTTAAAATTGCCTGTAATATGTAGATGATATAAATTTGATCCCAAAGTCATATGAGGCCCAGATCTACTGCTTACAATTCTCAGAATCTATATTTTTATATTTTCCTTGAGAACAAAATTCAGATCTGAATGAATTACTTGCAATTTCATTTTGCGCAGGTCCCAGAATATTCTCCCCTGTTTTATGAGGACATGAAAATCCTGTCCCATTAATGTCTTCAAAGCAACAAACCTGCCACTGCCCAGAACAGCTCACAGCCTCAGCTTGTCCTTGGCTCTACATCTAGATTCCTCTATAAGTCCAGGTTCTGAAGGATTTTCCTTTGTTATTGTCCGTGAATTCAGAACTGTTTAGCATATTGCCCTATCATTTGTGACTGACTGCAGAATTAATTTGTAGGTGATCTACTTTGCTATACCAACCAAGTGGTCTATTTGTTTAATCATTTATTTTACATAAATAACAATCAGAGATATATTAGTGAGTTATTTCATCTTTGACAATATATATCACATTGTATTAAACTTAGCATAAACATTTTTTCATTTCAAATTTCAGTTTACATTCACTACTATTTTGTATCAGTTTCAAGTGTACATCACAGTAGTTAAACAATTATATAAGTGTTACCCCCAATATTTCCATCACCATACATAGTTATTACAACATTATTGAATATATTACCTATGTTGTAGTAACCTCCCCATGGCTATTTTGTAACTACCAATTTGTACTTCTTAATACCCTCAACATTTTCACCAGGTTCTCCAACTCCCCTCCCCTCTGGCAATTACCAGTCTGTTCTCTGTATCTAGGAGTCTGTTTTAATTTGTTTGTTTGTTTGTTTGTTTTTTTCTTTCTATAGATTCCACATATAAATGGAATCATGGTATTTGTCTTTCTTTGACTAACTTATTTCACTTAGCCTAATACCATCTGGGTCTATCCATGCTATCTTGAATAGAAAGATTTTCTTCTTTTTTATGGCCGAATAATATTCCATTTTATAAATTCACCATGTCCTCTGTATTCACTCATATATTGAGGGGAACTTGGATTTCTTCTATATCTTGGCTATTGTAAGCAATGATGTGATAAACATAGATATGAATACATTTTTTTTGAATTAGTGTTTTGGTTTTCTCTGAATATATACCAAGAAGTGGAAATACTGGATCATAACGTAGTTCTATTTTTAATTTTTTGAGGAAACTCCATACTGTTTTCCACAGTGGCTGCACCAATCTACATTCCCACCAATAGTGCATAAGGATTTTCTTTTCTCCACATCCTCACCAACACTTGTTATTTGTTGATTTATTGACGATAGCCATTCTGACAGGTGGGAGGCGATATCTCATTGTGCTTTTAATTTGCATGTCTCTGACAATTAGTGACATTGAGAATTTTTTGGTATGTCCATAGGCCATCTATATATCTTCTTTGGATATGTGTTTATTGAGGTTTTTTGCCCATTTTTAAAAATTACATTATTTTATTTTTCTTGTGTGTGATGTGTTGTATGAGTTCTTTAAAAATTTTGGCTATTAACCCCTTATTGGATGCATCATTGATGAATATCTCCTCTATTTCAATAAGTTGTCTTTTTGTTTTGTTTATGGTTTCCTTTGCTGTGCCAAAACTTTTAGTTTCATATATTCCCATTTGTTTATTTTTTTATTTTGTTTCCCTTGTGGAGGAAATATATCAGAAAAAATATTACTAGAGATAAATGTCCAAGATTTTACTGTCCATATTTTTCTTCTACAAATTTTATGGTTTCAGATCTTACATTTAAGTCTTTATTCCATTTTGAGTTTATTCTTGTACATGGTGTAAGAAGGTGGTCTAGTTTCATTTTTTTTTTTTTTTTTTGCATGTATCTGTCCAATTTTCTTAACACCATTATTGAATAAACACTCTTTACCCCATTGTATGTTTTTGCCTCCTTTGTCATATAGTAACTGACAATCAAGTGTGAAATTATTTCTGGACTCTCTATTCTGCTCCATTGATCTCTGTATCTACTTTTATGCCAGTACCATGCTGTTTTGAAGACTATGGCCTTGTAGTTTAGTTTGATATCAGGTAGCATGGTTCCTCCAACTTTGTTCTTTTTTCTCAAAATTGCTGTGGATGTTTGAGGTCTTTTGTGAGTCTATATAAATTTTAGGATTATTTTTTCTAGTACTGTGGAAAATACCATTGATATTTTGATAGGAATTGCATTGAATCTATAGATTGCTTTGAGTAGTATGGACATTTTAATGATGTTATATGCTTCCATATGTTTGTATTTTCTTCAAATTTTTTCTTGTGTCTTATAATTTTCTGAGTATAGGTCTTTTACCTCTTTGGTAAAATTGTAAATGGATTTTTTCTTAGTTTTCCTCTCTGTCAGTTCATTATCAGTATATAAAAATGAAAATAATCTCTGAATGTTTATTTTGTATCCTGCTACTTTACTGAATTCATTTATCAGTCCTAGTTGTTTTTAATTAAAAATCTTTAGGGTTCTCTATATACAGTATCAGGTCATCTGCTAATAATGATAGTTTTACATCTTCCTTTCCAATCTAGATTCCTTTAAAAAAAACATTTTACTTCTTTAATAGTGTGGTTAGGACTTCCAATATTAGGTTGAATATATTGTTCCTGATCTCAAGGGAAACACTTTTGGTTGTTTCCCATCGAGTATGATGTTAGCTGTGGGTTTGTTATATATGACCTTTATTATGTTGTCCTATGTTTTCTGTATCACCACTTTGCTGAGAGTTTTTTTTTTTTTTTGCTCATTCCATTGTTTTATTGCCAAACAAAGAAGATGGACAAGACCATCTCTACTCATAAGCCAGTGATGGTATGTGCTGTTACCAAACATTTCAAGTTGCATACTCTCTTCTTATGTAATTTTCACAAGAATTCTATGAGGAATCCATTAGTATACTCATTTTATTTTATTTTTTTTTTATTGATTAATTTTTGTTACAAATGATTCTCCTTTTTTCCCCCAGTGGTTCCCCCCTCCCCCTTCCCTCCCCGCCCCTTCCCCCGATTGTTGTCCATGTCCACTGTTCATGCCTATATGCATATAAATTCTGTTGTTCATCCCTCTCTCAGCTCCCCACTCCTTAGGGGATTGTCCTCAAACTGTTATGTTCATTATATTCCAGAAATCAGTGAGATCATATGAAATTTGTCTTTCTCTGCTTGGCTTGTTTCACTCAGGATGATACTTTCCAGGTCCCTCCATGTAGTCTCAAAGGACAAGAGATCTTTCTTTCTTACCGCTGCGTAGTACTCCATTGTGTATATGTACCACAGCTTTTTAATCCATTCGTCTACTGATGGGCACTTGGGCTGTTTCCAGATCTTAGCGATTGTAAATAGTGCTGCTACAAAGATGGGGGTACATATATTCTTTCTGATTGGTGTTTCAGGCTTCTTAGGGTATATTCCTAGAAGTGGGATCACTGGGTCAAATGGGAGTTCAATTTTTAATTTTTTGAGGTGACACCATATTGTTTTCCATAGTGGCTGCACCAGTCTGCATTCCCACCAACAGTGTACTAGAGTCCCCTTTTCTCCACACCCTCGCCAACACTTGTTGTTTGATGATTTGTTGATGGCGGCCATTCTGACCGGTGTGAGGTGATACCTCATTGTTGTTTTGATTTGCATCTCTCTGATGATTAGTGATGATGAACATTTCTTCATATGTCTCTTAGCCATTTGTATGTCCTGTTTGGAGAGGTGTCTATTTAGTTCCTCTGCCCATTTTTTAATTGGATTCTTTGTCTTCCTTTTGTGGAGTTTTGTGAGCACTCTATATGTATTGGAAATTAACCCCTTATCTGATATATCATTGGCAATTATGCTCTCCCATACAGTGGGTAGCCTTTCCGTTTTGATGATTGTATCTTTCGCTGTGCAGAAGCTTTTGAGTTTGATGTAGTCCCATGTGTTCATTTTCTCCTTTGTTTCTATTGCCTTAGGTGATGTGTCAGTAAAAATTCTGCTGCGTATGATGTCTGAGATTTTGTTGCCCACAGTCTCCTCTAGGATTTTTATGGATTCATGGGAGTTTTTATCTTAAATGCATGCTAAATTTTGTCAAATGCTTTTTTCTGCATCCATTGATATAATCATATGACTTTTATTTTTCCCTTTTTTATGTGATATATCAGCTTAATTAATTTGAGAATAATTAAACTAACTTTGTATCCCAGTAATAAATCCCACTTAATCACAGTGCGTGATCTTTCTAATGTACTGTTGAATTTGATTTGCTGATATTGTGTTGAAGATATTTGCATCTTTGTTCACCAGGGATATTGGCTTATAATTTTCTTTCTTTGCACTGTCTTTATCTGTTTTTAGAGTGAGAATAATAGTTGCCTCGTAAAAGGAGTTTCCCTTATTTTAAATTTTTTAGGAATCTTTTGAGTAGGATAGTTGTTAGTTTTTGAATGTTTGGTCATATTTACCTGGGAAGCCATTCAGTCCATTTTGTTTTTGGAAGTTTTTGATTACTACTTCAATTTCATTTATTATAATCAGTCTGCTAATATTTTGTTTTATATTGATTTAATGACATGTTTTTAAGAATTATCCATGTATTCCAGATTGTCTAGTTTTGAAGCATACAGTCTTTATAATTTTTTTTACTAATTTTTGTATTTCTGTAGTGTCAGTTGTTACATCTCCTCTTTCATTTCTGATTTTATTTATTTGGGTCCTCACTCTTTTCTTTCTTTCTTATTTTTGTTTGTTTATCTTTTTCTAGTTCCTTTAGTTCTAAGATTAGATGGTTTATTTGAGATTTTTTAAGTACTAAATTTGCTTTTAATTTATATTTATTAAAGTGATATTGGTTAATACAATTTTATAGGTTTAAATACAATTTTATAATACATCATCTGCATATTGCATTGTGTGTTTATCACCCAAAGTCAAATCTTCTGTCACCAGCTTTACTACCTCCCCCCCCTTTTGCCTCTGAAAACCACCATTCTATTGTCTGTGTCTATGAGTTTTTGTTTGTTTTCTCATTTATTATTTTCAGTATTATATCCCTCATATACGTGAAATAATATGGTTCTTGACCCTTTTCTGTCTGATTTATTTCACTTAGCATGTTATTCTCAAGATCCATCCATGTTGCAAATGACAGTATTTCATCTTTTCTCCTGGCTGAGTAGTGTTTCATTGTTTACATATACCACATCTTCTGTACCCAATCATCTGTCGATAAACACTTTGGTTATTTTTATGTCTTGGCCACTGTAAATAATGCTGCATTGAACGTAGACGTGCATATATCTTTAAGAATAAGTGTTTTCATTTTGGGGAGTTAGATATCCAGAGGAGGGTTTGCTGGCTTATATGGTAACTATAATCTTAAATTTCTGAGAACTATTTATGCGGTTTTCCATAATGGCTGCATCCGTTTACATTCCTACCAGTAGCAGTAAATGAGGATTTGTTTTTCTCCACAATTTCTCAAACACTTATTATTACTTGTCTGGTTGATAATAGCCATTCTAACAGGTGTGAGGTGATATCTCATTGTGTATTGTATTGTACTACATTGATTGATTTGTGTTATTGAACCATCCTTGTGTCCCTGGAATTAACCCCACTTAATCATGATGTATTGTTTTTTAATGTATCATTATGTTCAATTTGCTAGTATTTTCTTTAGGATTTTTTACCTCTGTATTCATGAGAGATATTGGTCTGTACTTTTCTTTGCGTGTAATCCTTGCCAAGTTTTGGTATTAGGGTTATTTTGGCCTCATAACATGTTGAGAAGTCTTCAATTTGGGGGCAGAGTTTTAAAAGGATAGGTATCAAACCTTTTTTGAATGTTTGGTGGAATTCAGTAGTGAAGCCATCTTGTCTTGAAGGTTTTGGATGGTTGTTTCAAATTCCTCGCTGTTTATTAGTCTATTTAGACTTTCCATTTCTTAACGATTTAGTCTAGGAAAGTTGTACATTTCCAGGAACTTATCCTTTTATTCTAGATTATTGAATTTGGTGGCATACAGACTTTCATAGTGTTCTTGTATGATCTATTGTATTTCTGTGATGTTTTTGTAACTTCTCTTTTATTTCTGATTTTGTTCATTTATCAGTTTTATTAATCTATTCAAAAAACCTGCTGTTTGTTTTCTTTTTGTTCTCTATTTCACTCAATTTTGCTTTAATTTTTATTTATTTATTTTTTCTGCTGTCTTTGGGTTGCTTTTGTTCTTCTTTTCGTAGCTCCTTAGGTTGTAATGTTAAGTTGTTTACTTGGGGTTTTTCTTGTTTCTAGAGATAGGCCTGTCATGATACAAACTTTTATTATTGCTTTTGGTTGGTAACACTCTCATTCTCATTTGTCTCTCCATCTTTTCATCTCAACTATTATTTCTTTTTTGACCCAATCGTTTTTTAGTAGCAGGTTGTTTAACCTCCACATATTTGTGGATTTTTCTGCTTTCTATTTCTAATTGATTTCTAATTTCAAAGCATTTTGATCAGAAAATATGTTTGGTATGATTTCAATCTTTTAAAATTTGTTAAGGCCAGTTTAGTGTCTCAACATATGGTTTATTCTTGAGAATGTTATATGTGCACTAGAAAAGAATGTATAATTCGGTGTTCTGGGATGAAAGGCTCTGTAAATGTCTATTATATCCATTTGGCCTTATGTGTCATTTAAGGCCAATATTTCTTCATTAATTTTCTGTTTGAATGATTTATCTAAGGCTATTTTTGGGTTAGTCACGTCCCCCTACTATAATTGTGTTTTTGTCAATTTCTCTTTTTAGTTCTGTGAACAGTTGCTTTATATATTTTGATGCTCCTTAATAAGGCACATATATATTGAGAAGTATTATGTCTTCTTGATGTGGTGTCCCCCTTGTTATAATAAAATGTTCCTCTTTGTCTCTTGTTAGCTTTGTTCTCTTGAAATCTATTTTGTCAAATATAAGAATGGCTATACCTGCTTTTCTCTGGATGCTATTTGCTTGGAGAATCATTTTCCACCCTTTTACTTTTAGTCCACATTTGTTATTTCAGCTGAGATGTATCTCCTGAAGGCAGCATATGGTTGAGCTTTTTTATTTTTTAATCCAATCTGCTACATTGTGGCTTTTAATTGGTAAATTCTCTCCATTTACATTTAGGGTGATTATTGATGTATGAGGATTTCCGATAGCCATTTTACCTTTTGTTTCTGATAACTCTGTGCCCTCCTTGTTTCTTTTTTCCTCTGTTTCTGCCCACTGTTTTAGTTTGGTGGTAGTCTACAATTTTTTCTCTTTTTTTCAGTGATGTGTCTCAGTTCTGGATTCTTTGAGTGTGGTTACTCTTAGGCTTTTGCAAAGGGGAGTTTTGTATATACAGTAGTCCTTTCTCTTCTACATGCATCGTATCTCCAACCTCCTTTGCAAATTCAGACCTTTACTCCCTCTCCTTTTACATTTTTGTTGTGACAAATTATCCCTATTTATGCTGTGAGTTTATATTTGAATTCCAGCAGCTATTGTCATTTTCTTCTCTCTTTTCAAAATGTTTTTACCTCCTTTAATCTTTATGTGATACTTAAATATATAGTACCTTTATCTGAAAAAGTGTTGTAATATCCTGTGTCTTTCTGTGGCTGATCTTACTCATAATTTTGTAACTTTTGTTTGTTATTTCAAGTAGAATAACTACCTTGAGTATTTCTGACAATGGAGGGTTTCTGGTAATGAAGTCCCTCAGCTCCTGTATATGTGGAAAAGTCTTTATTACTCTTTCATATATAAAGGATAACTTTGCTGGATATATTATTCTTTGCTGATAATTTTCTCTCTTTCAGTAGTTTAAAATTTTTATTTCACTCTCTCCTAGCTTATGGGGTTTCTTCTTACAAGTGCAAAGATAACCTAATGGGCTTTCCTTTATAGGCTACATTCTTCTTTTCCCTGGATGCCTAAATAATTTTTTCTTTGTCATTAATTTTTGATAGTTAGAATTCAATGTACCTTGGAGAGGCCTTTTTCAGATTGAGATAATTAGGTATTGTGTTTGTTTTTGGATTTCTGGTTCTACCCATTTCTATAGGTTTGGGATCTTCTCACCAACTTTTTTTTTTTTTAATAGGTTGTCTGTTTCTTTCTCCCTCTCTTCTTCTGGTATGCCTGCCTGCTATTCTTATAGTGCTCTTTCTGATGGGTTTAGGTAGTTCTCATAGAGCTTTTCTTTTTTTAATGCTTAAATCTCTCTCTTCTTCCTTTTGCATCATTTCCATATTTCTATCTTCAATATCACTAATCATTTCCTCTATTTTGTCTGCTCTATTTCCTATGCTCGTTAGTTCATTCTTGATATCTTGTATTGAGTTCTGTATGACCTTGAAAATATATATTCTGTTGAGTTGGAGTCAAATGTTTAGAAAATATAAATTAAATCCATTTAGTCTTGTGTGTCATTTAGCACCCCTCTTTACTTGTTGATTTTCTATCTGGAATCTATTCATTGATTACAGTGAGGTGTTAAAATTTCCTAATATGATTGTATTACTGTTGATTTCTCCATTTATGCCTCTTGATGTTTGCTTTATATATTTAGGTGCTCTTATGTTGGGTGCATCAATGTTTACAAAGGTTATATTTTTCTTCTTGGACTGCTCTCTTTATCACTATGTAGTGTCTTTCTTTGTCTCTTACTGAAGCTTTTGTTTTAAAGTTTGTTTTATCTAATATACATACTGCTACCTCAAATTTTTTATTAGTGTGTGATATTATTTTCTATCCCTTACTTTTTATTCTGTGCATGTCTTTCTATTGTAGACTGCATAAAAATGGCTTCTTTTTTTTTTTTTTGTCAGTTGTTTTATAATTTAGTTATAATTATGATTTGGTTTTTCAGAGAGGAGGCAAGTGTAACTTCCATCTGGACTGCTACCAGCTTGGATCTCTCTGAAATTCTTTTTTATGGATCTTGCAAACATTACTTTATGATGTTCTTCCATTTTTTTCTTCGTTTTCTCTAGAATAAGATCCTTATTTCATAAAATATTTTTACAGTTTTTAAAATTATTTTATTTTATCTCTTTTGCCACCAGGAGCAACGATTTTGAATGTGGAAAATATTCTTTGTGTTTCGTGGGGGATAAAAATTTAATAATTTTCCTTTTATCTTCTAAGTTCTTCTAGCTGGAATAATAATCAAATTAACAGGCAGATTAACAGGAGAGAGTCAAATTTTATTTTATGCACACGGGGAACTTATATAAGCATGCACATTTCAAAGAATTTGAGACAACATTGGGTATAGATAATATTCTGAACAAAGGATAAAAGGGTGAAATAGAGTATTAGATTTCAGAAGTGAGAGTGGGCAAATTACAGGTAGTTAAAGGAGAGCAGAAAAAATAGAACGAACAATTTTTGCTAAGCAACTCAGAAACAATGGGACACAGAGGGTACAAGGCTAAGGGACTCCGGTCTGCAGCCCTCCTGGTTACCACACTTAATTGAAATTAGGATAAGGCTAACATTCTATTTATTTATTTATTTTTTTCCTGAAGCAGTTTTTTACCATCTGTACCTCTTGAACTGAAAAGGTGGGATGGTCAAAGGTCCCCCCTCCCCCCCCCAGGCTTGTTTCTTAATATAACAGCTTGAAACCAATATCTCAAAAAGCCAGTTTCAGGATGGCAAAACTTTAACTTTTGTTTTGTTTTGTTTTCTAATTGTTGAATTTTTTTCCTTTTCAATACCTGACTTGATTTGTTTAAATTTTCTCATTTGCCCTTGGTTTGTGCTTTTATTTTAATGTCTTCAATAGGCGTCAATTTTACAATAATTTTCTTTTCCCATTTGTTTCCATTTCCATGTTTTTCTATTTTCATTTTCTTTCTGAGATTTTTTATTCTGTTCTCTATTTTTATCCCCTTTATTTGAGCCTTTGAAAGTCATCTTGAATTTTGTTTCAGAGAGGTCATACTTTTTAATGTTTTAGATTTTATTGAGAAATATTTAATTCTTTAAAAAAGCATAATGTAACTATTATATTATGTTTTAGTTGTTTATAATGTAATAATGTAACTATTATATTATGTATTGGTTGTTTGTTTATATTATTTCTTTCATTTTTCCCTCCCATATCCTTACATGCTTCCTTTCTGTTTACTTTCCGATCATTGCTAACCTTGCATCGCCCATTCTTTTGGCATAATCTGTGATGGAAGATGATACAGAGGAGTGGCCTGGAGAATGTTTTGGGTCAAAGCGCTTTCTCTTCTATACCCTAAATTTGGAGTTAGTCTCATTCTTTTCTTTTTTTTTTAAATCCTCACCCAAGGACATTTTTCACTTTATCTTCAGATGGAGTGGGAGGGGGAGAGAGAGAGACAGACAGACATTGATGTGAGAGAGGCACAACAGCTGGCTGCCTCCTGCACAACCCCGATGAGGGCCAGGGACAGAACTGCAGTGGACATACGTGCCCTTGACCAGAATTGAACCTGCGACACTCTGGTCCGCAGGCTAACACTCTAACCAGTAAGCCAAAGGGCCAGGGTAAGTTAGTCTATTCTTTATGGTTTGGGGAATGTTTGTGTGTGCTATCAGTACAATTATAGGTCGCAAGCTTTGGTGTATATTATGAATTTGCTTCCCTCCAGGTATCTTAGTTCAGCAATTATATGGCTTATTTCTCTTCAGCATTTTTTTATTTTCTTAAAAACCAACAGCTAGTGGTAGCAGATATGGCAATCCTACATTGTTTCTCATTCAGAACCACATTGTTTTGCTATTCTACAAAGTTCCACAAGGCTAAGAATGTAATGCACTTCAAATAGCATGCCAAGACTTGGCCGCTTCAGTAAAGCAGATGTTATTGTACAGTGCAAAGAATCCTGCTCTGCTTTGTTTCGTTTGTATTGATCATAGTATTACAGATGTCCCCAATTCCCCCTATATGCTCCCCACCACCTAACCCCTGCCCCACCCCAGACCTTTCTTACACTATAATCTCTGTCCATGGTTTGCAAATATGCATAAATGTTCTTTGGTTAATATCTACCGTTTCTCCCAACCCCCCTCTCCTATGAGATTTGTCAGTCTTTTCCATGTATCCATATCTCTGAATCTATTTCGATTGTCAGATTATTTTGTACATTAAGTTCCACATATAAGTGAGATAACGTAATATTTGTTTTTCTCTGACTGGCTTATTTCACTTAGCATAATAATCTCCAGTTTGCAAAGCGTAAGAGCTCCTTCTGTTATTAGAGCTGCATAGTATTCCACTGTGTAAATGTGCCACCACATTTTTATCCATCATCTACTGACAGGCACTTGGGCTGTTACAGACCTTAGCTATTGTAAATAATGCTGCTATAAAGTTAGGGGTACATCTTTTCTGTCTAATTGGTGTTTTGGGATTCTTAGGCTATATTCCCAGAAGTGGGATCACTGGGTCAAACAGTAGTTTCATTTTTAATTTTTTTGAAGAAACTCCATACTGTTTTCCATAGTGGCTGTACCAGTCTGAATTCCCACCAGCAGTGAACTAGGGTCTTTTTTCTCCACATCCTCACCAGCACTTTTTTGTTGATTTATTGATGGTAGCCATTCAAGCAGATATGAGGTGATACTTCATTGAGGTTTTATTTTGTATCTCTCTGATGATTAGTGACATTGAACATTTTTTCACATATCTATTGGCCATCTATATGTCCTTTTTGGAGAAGTGTTTATTCATTTCCTTTTATTCCTATTATTTTATTCCTTTTATTCCTGTTATTGTCTGTCTTCTTTATTTTAGCCATTATGGTGGGTGTGAAATGGTATCTCATTGTGGTTTGGATTTGCATTTCTTTACTGGCTAATGATATAAACCTTTTTTTTTTTTTTTTTTTTCTTATGCTTTTAGGGGAATTTCTATATAGTCTTTGGAGAAATGTTTATTTAAACCTTTAGCTTATTTATAAATTAGATGTTTTTCTCTTGTTGGATTATAAGGGTTCTCTCTGTATTCTGGATACCAATACCTTATCAGATATAGTACTTGCAAATATTTTCTCCCATTTCTGAATTGTCTTTTTACTTTCTTAGTGCACAAAATTTCTAAAATTTTTTTCTGTCCAATTTACCTATTTTTTCAGCCACTAACTCTTGAGGTGGTGTGCTATGTAGTACTAGGTAATAGATACACATTCCTATGTTATTTTTAAATGTGTTTTTATTATTATTTTTTTAGAGAGAGGGGATGGAAGAGGTAGAGAGAGAGAGAGACTTTGATGAGAGAGAAACAACTGACTGCCTTCTGCACTCCTCCTACTAGAGACTGAGCCCATAGCCTGCGCATGTGCCCCAAGTGGAAATGGAACCAGTGACCTCTTGGTTCATGGGACGATGCTTAACCAACTGAGCAACACAAACTGGGCACACATTCCCATTTTAAAGATGAGGGAACTAGAGCTTAAAGAACATAAGTGACTTATTTAAAGTTACACAGCAAATTGCTGATAGTCTGACTCTAAATTAGTGCTCTTAACCAGTGTATATATTGCCATCTTGGACTAAGTTGCTACCAGAATGTTCTGGATTTGGTCTTGGGTTCCAATGCCCAGATCAAAGTGACAATAATAATAATTGATTATTTGAAGAACATACCCTATGTCTTTTGATTGGAGCATTTAATTCATTTACAAGGAATGATGCTTTCTTGAGAAATAATTTGCTCTCTGTCTGATGTCTACAAGTACATAAATGAGTACCTGCTCTCAGTTTTCTACAGGATATCCAGTGTCTAGTTTTTACCACCCCAAGCTGTATTATTTTAGCCTGTAATGCAGAACAAGTGTGGGGGCAAGTGCTGAATTGCCTAGCACTTCTTACTTTATGTATAACATGTAGACTGATTAAAAACAGGATGCTCATTGACGGCATTCTTGTACATCAATGATGAACTCACAGAAAGAGAAACTGAAAAAACAATCCCATTTACCATCGCTCCAAAAAAATTACGATACCTAGGAATAAACTTAACCAAAGAAGTAACGGACCTATTTGCAGAAAACTACAGGTCATTGAAAAAAGAAATAGAGGAAGATATAAAAAAGTGGAAGCACATACCCTGTTCATGGATTGGAAGAATTAACATCATTAAAATGTCCATACTACCCAAAGCAATCTATAGATTCAATGCAATCCCCATCAAAATACCAACGACATATTTCATAGAACTAGAACAAATACTTCAAAAGTTCATATGGAACCAAAAAAGACCCTGAATAGCCACAGCAATCTTGAAAAAGAAGAACAAAGTAGGTGGGATCACAATACCAGATATCAGGTTATACTGCAAAGCGACTGTAACCAAAACAGCCTGGTACTGGCACAAGAACAGGCATATAGACCAGTGGAACAGAACTGAAAACCCAGAAATGGACCCAAGGCAATACGCTCAATTAATATTTGACAAAGGTGGCAAGAGCATACAGTGGAGTAAAGACAGCCTCTTTAATAAGTGGTGTTGGGAAAATTGGACAGCTACATGCAAAAAAATGAAACTAGACCATCAACTTACACCATACACCAAAATAAACTCAAAATGGATAAAAGACTTAAATGTGACCCGTGAATCCATAAAAATTCTAGAAGAAAATGTAGGCAACAAAATTTCGAACATCATACAGAGCAGAATTTTCACTGATACATCACCTAAGGCAACAGAAATAAAGGAGAAAATGAACACATGGGACTACATCAAACTAAAAAGCTTCTTCACAGCAAAAGAAACAATCATCAAAATGGAAAGGCAACCCACTGTATGGGAGAACATCATTGCCAATGATGTATCAGATAAGGGGTTAATTTCCAATATATATAGAGTGCTCATACAACTCCACAAAAGGAAGACAAAGAACCCAATTAAAAAATGGGCAGAGGAGCTGAACAGATACCTCTCCAAACAGGACATACAAATGGCCAAAAGACATACGAAGAAATGCTCAACATCACTAATCATCAGAGAGATGCAAATTAAAACAACAATGAGGTATCACCTCACACCTGTCAGAATGGCCGCCATCAACAAATCATCAAACAACAAGTGTTGGCGAGGGTGTGGAGAAAAGGGGACTCTAATACACTGCTGGCGGGAATGCAGACTAGTGCAGCCGCTATGGAAAACAATATGGTGCTACCTCAAAAAATTAAAAATTGAACTCCCATTTGACCCAGTGATCCCAATGCTGGGAATATACCCTAAGAAGCCTGAAACACCAATCAGGAAGAATATATATACCCCCATGTTCATAGAAGCACTATTTACAATAGCTAAGATCTGGAAACAGCCCAAGTGTCCACCAGTAGACGAATGGATAAAAAAGCAGTGGTACATATACACAATGGAGTACTATGCAGCGGTAAGAAAGAAAGATCTCTTATCCTTTGAGACGACATGGAGGGACCTGGAAAGTATTATCCTAAGTGAAAGAAGCCAAGCAGAAAAAGACAAATACCACATGATCTCACTTATATATGGAATATAATGAACATAACAGTCTGAGGAATACAGTAGACCCAGACACATGGAAGTAGGGCACAGACTGACATCCCTCAGAAGAGGGGATGGGGGGTGGGGGGGTGGGAAGAGATAAACCACAGAACTTATATGCATGTATGCATGACCAATGGACATAGACAACTAAGCCGGGGACGGGGCGGAGGTGGGGTGGGGTGGGGGTTGCCAATGGGGTAAAAAGGTAAAATATCTGTAACAAAAAAATAAATAAAAATTCATTAAAAAATAATAATAATAAATAAATAAATAAATAAAAAGTTAGGTCTATACCTGGCATATAGAAGGTACTTAATAAATATCAAAAAGATGAGTAAATAAATTTTTTTAAAGGCAAAACAATAAAAAATAAATAAAAAAATAAAAACAGGATGCTCACTATGTTAATAAAGTTTTATGACATATCCCTCAACATCTTATTTACCGCCATTAAAGTTTAGCTTTTATAGATTTGCTCACGCTTATTTCTTCTACTGAAAAATTACTCATTTCTTTTGTTTATTTTGTTCTGCTTTTATGTCTTTTTTTTTCCTGTAAAACAAATTGAAGTGTTTTTGCACAATCTTTACACAGAAGTAACTAAGCCACTTAAAATGTGTGTGTGTGCACATCTGTGTTTGTATATGTGCATATATAGGAAAATTTTGTCTGTTAGGTTCTTGTTATTATTTTGCCACAAAACCAATAAGTAGCACTTACGTTCTTTTTCATTAATTAATAAAAATATGTGTATGTGGGTGATGTTACAAATAAAAACAAATTACTTTAAAACAATTTTTCAAGTAATTTTATTTTTTGCTTAAACTAAAGAAAAAAAATTTAAAGGTGTTTTGAATTTACTTTTTTTTCCCCCTCACCAGAGAACATTTTTGCATTTATCTTCAGATAGAGCAGGAGAGAAGGGGGGAAGAGAGAGGGAAACATCGATGTGAGAGAGACACATTGAGTGGTTGCCACCCATACGACCCCAAGTGGGGTGGGAACAAACTGCAACCTAGGTACGTGCCCTTAGCAGGAACTGTACCTGGGACTCTCTGGTCGTGGGTCAATGCTCTAACTGCTGAGCCAAACTGGCCAAAGCTAAACTAAAGAAAATTTAAAAATACCTTTACATCAGTGTTAAAATATTTAACTCCTTTATAATTCAGTTAAGTAGCTCTGTCTTCCTTGATAATCCCAAATCCCTGCTTCAAGTAATTTTCTCATAAAAATTTAATAAGCAAATATCGGTAACTCAAAACTGTCAGTGTCTTGTCTCTACATGATCTCAAAGTCTTAACTCATTTTATTGATAGATTCTCCTGTCTTTGTTTCAACTAAGTTCTTCAAGATTTCAAAACAAACTTGTTGACTTCTCTTTACCAGGTTAGCTTACAAGGAGCTTAGGAGTCACTAGTCTGTTCTAAGAACAAGTAAAAACATGTATAAGCAGAAAAATCAATAACCCTTCTAAGAATTATTGGAGAAGCGCTGTCACAGGGCAAACTGCCTCTTAAAAAAATTGGAGCAGTAAAGAATTACATACAGATAAACACAATTTACCAGAGCAGAAATCCATGAGCAAAAACTCTATAGAATATAGTGCCTGGATAGGAAAACACAAACTGTAATTGATAAATTTCTGGAGGTTTAATATGAACAAGTCTGAGAGTTAAAATTTCCAGGAGAAACCAGACATAGTAAGATCCTCCTGATTTTGTGAGTTTTACCTCCAGGAGCTCAACCAGATTCTCAGATTTATCGTCATAAATAATCCCCTTGAGCTCCAACAGGGAGAGAAAAAAAAATAACATATTTTAAAGTATACCAGAATATCCTACTCTTTAACAAGACCTACCCTTAAGAGAAAGTATTTTATCATAGCCTAATCTGTTACTGTGACTTTTTAAAAGTCTAATCTACCTTGAGAAGCAAACAAATAACACCCAACTTTAGCCAGTTCTAGAAGTCCACTAATGGGGAAAGAAAGGTCAAACTCCAGTTCTTACTGATGTTCCTGTCTCATGTGTAGGAAGCAGGGGAATGAGAAGTACTGGTGAACTTTTATTTCAGAGACAAAAGTTCACCAAAAGAACAAGACATAGCGTATTACTACAGCATACTTCTCCTCTCCACACACTGTACCATCACATTACTAAAGGCATATTTACTGCATTTTTTTTTTTTTTACCAGTACATCATGTTCACTTTTCAACAAAAAATTACAATGCAGCCCTGGCCGGTTTGGCTGAGGGGTTAGAGCGTCAGCCTGTGGTCCAGAGAGACCCGGGTTCAGTTCCTGCTAAGGGCAGGTACCTTGGTTGCAGTTTGTCCCCGGCCCTGGATGGGTCATGCAGGTGGCAACCACTCAATATGTCCCTTTCACATGGATGTTTCTCTCTCTCTCTCCCTCCCACTCTATCTGAACAAAAAATGGAAAAATGTCCTTGGGTAAAATTACAATACATAATAAAAGGTAAAAAAACAAAATTACAAAAAAATAAACAGTGTGAAGAGACTGAACAAACATCAGAAGCAGAATCAAATATATAAAGAACTTTGAAATTATAAAGTTATAAATTAAAATAAAAACAACTATGATTAGAATGTTAAGGGTTTTAATAGGGGACAAAAAAAACAAAACAAAACAAAACAAAAAAAACAACAACCCCAAAATGAAAGAAATGGAGGAAATGCCATAAAAGAGTTAAATGAAATGGAAGCAAGCAATTTACAAGATATAGAGCTCAAAGAAATGATTTTGGATGTTCAAGGAACTTAGTGAGAATTACAGAGAACTAAGTGGGAAATACATCATGAAACAAGACATAGAAACCATGAATAAGAACCAGTTGTAAATGAAGAATAACATATGTGACATCAAGAATGCATTAGAAGGAATCAAGAGTGAATTGAATGGAGCAGAAGATCAAATCAGTGATTTGGAAGAAAAAGTAGTAAAAAACACCTAATTAGAGGAACGAAAAGAAAAAGAGAATTAAAAAGCATGAGGATAATTTAAGGGAACTTTGGGGCAACAGTAAATGTAACAATATCTGAATTATATAGGAACCAGAAGGTGCAGAAAGTGAGCAAGGAATAGAAAAACCTGGTTAAGGAAATAATAACAGAAACTTCCCTAACCTGGTGAAGGAAAAAGTCACACATGTTTAGGAAGAACAGAAACTTCCAATCAAGATGAACCTAAAGAGACCCACTTCAAGATATATCATAATTAAAATGGCAATTTTTAAAGACAAAGAAAAAATCTTAAAGGCAGCAAGAGAGAGACAGAAAGTTATCTATAGGAGAGTACTCATTAGAATATCAGCTTATTTCTCAACAGTAATACTTTAGGCCAGAAGTGATTGGCATGAAGTATTCAAAGTAATGAGAAGCAAAGACCTGAACACAAGATTACTCTATGCACCTAGGCTATCATTTAAAATTGAAGTAAAATAAAGAGTTTCCTAGACAATAAAATGACTAAAGGCATATATAATCACAAAACCAGCGCTGCAAGAAATATTAAAGGGAGTACTTTAAGAAGAAGAGGAAATCAAGGGGAAAGGAACATGGGTATACAGAAAATAAAAGCAACAAATAAGTACCTATAAATAATAAACTTAAAAGTAAATAGACTAATTCTCCAATCAAAGACACAGGGTAGTTAAATGAATAAGAAAACATGACTCATCTATGCTGTTTACAAGAAACCCACCTCCCAACAAAAGACTCACACAGGATGAAAGTAAAGGGATGGAAAAAATTTTACATGGAAATAGACATGAAAAAGTGCTCTGATAGCAATATTCATATCCAACAAAATATACTTCAAAACAAAGACCATAATGAGACAAAAAGGATAATAGAGAGATTAATCCAACTATAAAATATAATTTTTGTAAAAATGCATGCACCCAACACAGGGGCACCTAAATATATAAAAAGACTCTTGAAAGACTTTAAAGGAGAGTTTGATAATAATCCAGTCAGAGTAGGGGACTTTAACACCCCACTGACTCACTGTATAGATCTTTTAGACAAAAAAATTGAAAAGGAAACAGTGACCTTAAATGACACAATAAATCAGATGGGTTTAATTGATATTTATAGAACATTCTTCCCAAAGTGGCAAAATACACATTCTTCTCAAGTGCACGTGGATCATTCTCAAAGATAGACAGCATTTTAGGACACAAAATAAGTCCTAACAAATTTAATAACTTTGAAATCATATTAAGCATCATCTTGGATCACAATGTCATGAAACTAGAATTAAACTACAATTAAAAAAATAACTCAAAAATATTTAAACATATGGAGACTAAACAGCTTGTTATTAAACAATGAATGGATGGATTATTAATGAGATTAAGGTAGAAATAAAAAACTTCCTAGAAACAAATGAACATGACACACAACCATCCAAAATCTATGGGACACAGTAAAAGCTCTCCTCAGAGTAAAGATAATAGCATTACAGGCCTACCTCAAGAAATAAGAAACAGCTCAAATAAACAATCTAACCCTACAACTAAAAGAATTAAAAAGAGAACCATAAGAAAAGCCCAGAGTGAGTAGTAGGAAGGATATAATAAAGAACACAGCAGAAATAAATGACATAGAGACTAAGAAAACAATAAAAAATAACACTAAAACTAAGAGCTGGTTCTTTGAAAAGATAAACAAGATTGATAAGCTTTGAGCCAGACTTATCAAGAAACAGAGAGAGAAGACCCAAATAAATAAAATCAGAAATGGAAGAGGTGAAGTAAAAACTGACATCAGAGAAAAAATAGAATTGTAAGAAAATACTTTGAACAACTATATATGACAACAAACTGGACAACTTGGGTAAAATGTACAAATTCCTAGAAACATACAATATGCCAAAACTCAATAAGGAAGAATCAGAAAACCTGAATAGGCCAATAACAGCTAATGAAACTGAGGCAGTAATAAAGAATACCTCCCAGCAAACAAAATCCCAGAACCAGATGGCTCATAGCAAGTTTTACCAAACATTTAAATTAGAACTATCACTTATCTTCCTCAAACTACTTTAAAAAATCCATGAGGAAGAAACTTTCAAACTTTTTATGAGGCTGACATTATCCTTATTCCAAAACCAAATAAAGATATTACAAGGAAAGACAATTTCAGGCCACTATCACTGATGAATGTAGGTGCTAAAATCCTCAACAAAATATTACCAAATCAGATTCAGCAATACATTACAAAGATCATAACCAGTGGGATTTATTGCCGGGATTCAAGGCTGGTACAATACTCACAAATCAATAAAAGTGATACATCACATAAACAAAATGAAGGATAAAAATCACATGATCATATCAATAGAGGCTGAAAAAGCATTTGATAAAATCCAACACCAATGTTTGATAAAAACTCTCAGCAAAGTGGGAATAGAGGGAACATACCTTAACATAATAAATGTCATTTATGACAAACATACAGTCAGCATTATATTCATGGGCAAAA
Source organism: Molossus molossus (assembly GCF_014108415.1). Taxonomy (NCBI): domain Eukaryota; kingdom Metazoa; phylum Chordata; class Mammalia; order Chiroptera; family Molossidae; genus Molossus; species Molossus molossus. Next base: position 111,993,101 of record NW_023425388.1, read on the forward strand.
ACTAACAGCATTTCCCTTAAGATCAGGAACAAGACAGGGACATCCATTTCAACCATTCTTATTCAACATGGTATTGGAAGTCTTAGCCGTAACGATCTGACAAAGAAAATAAATAAAATGTATCCAAATTGGAAAGGAGGAAGTAAAACTGTCATTATTTGCAGATAATATGATATTGTAGATAGAAAACCATAAAGACTCCCCTCAAAAACTACTATATTTAATAAACTAATTCGGCAAAGTAGCATGATACAAAATTAGCATCCAGAAATCAGTGGCATTTTTTTTTAATCCTCATCCCAGAAGATTTTTGCATTTATCTTCAGATAGAGCAGGAGGGAGAGAGGGAGGAAGAGAGAGAGAGAAACTTCAGTGTGAGAGAGACACATTGACTGGTCACCATCCACACGGCCACAACCAGGGCCAGGGGCAAACTGCAACCGAGGTACATGCCCTTAGTGGAAACCGAACCCAGATCTCTCTAGTCCACGGGCCGATGCTCTAACCGCTGAGTCAAACTGGCCAAGGCAATGGCATTTCTATATACAAATAGTAAACTCTCAGAAAGAGAAACTAAAAAATTAAAAAATCCCATTTGCCATTGTAACAAAAATAATTGTAACAAAAATAATCAGATATATGGGAATAAACTTAACCAAGGGGGTAAAACAATTTTTCTTGGAAAACTATAGGACATCAAAAAAGAAAACAGAGAAACAAACAAGTTGGAAGCATATACCATGTTTATGGATTGGTAGACTTAACATCATTAAAATGCCCAAACCACCCAAAGCAATCTACAGATTCAAAGCAATTTCTATTTGAATACTGATGGTATATTTTACATATCTAGAACAAATATTCCAGAAAAGGTATATGAAACCAAAAAAGACCCTGAATAGTCATAATAGTCTTGAGAAAGAAGAACAAAGTTGGAAGGATCACAGTACCAATTGTCAAACTATATTCCAAAGCCATTATGATCAAAACAGTGTGGTACTGGCACAAGAACTGGCATATAGATCAATGGAACAGAACAGAACATCTAAAATAGACCCATGACAACATAGTCAATAATATTTGACAAAGGAAGGAAGGGCATACATGGAGTAAAGATTGTCTTAGTAAATGGTGTTTGGAAAGTTGAACAGGTACATGCAACAAAAAAATGAAACCAGATTACTGATTTACAACATACACGAGAATAAACTCAAAATGAAGACTTAAATGTAAAATGTGAAACAATAAATATCCCAAGAGAAAACATAGATATTAAAATCTTAGACATCTCATGTAGCCATATTTTCACCAATACGGTCTAGGGCAAGGGAAAAAAAGAAAAAAGTAAATAAATGGGACTATGTCAAACTTAAAAGGTTCTGCAGAGCAAAATAAACCATCGACACAATGAAAAAGGAACATACTGGATAAGAGAACTTATTCACCAATGATACATCTGATAAGGGGTTAATTTCCAAAAATATACAAATAACTTATACAACTCAACACCAGAAAGACAAACAATCAAAATTTAAAATGGGCAAAGGACCTGAATAGACACTTCTGCAAAGAGGTGGTACAAAGAGCCAATAGACAAAATGTGCAGTCACTAATCTCAGAGAAATGCAAATTAAAACTACAGTGAGGTATCCCCTCATACCTGCCAGATGACTATCAATAAATTAACAAACAAGTGCTGATGGAGACTAGGGAAAAGGGAACACTAGTGCACTGCTGGTCGGAATGCAGTCATTGTGGAAAACAGTACAGTCCTCCCTCGCCACTTGGCGCTTCGACTTTCTAGACCGCAATAGAGTGAAGCCAAGAAAGTTGAAGTGCTAAGTGGAGAGGGACGACTGTATAAAGAATCCCCCTTTCTGGGAAATTCATTAATCCCAGTAGAGTCTGGAATTGATTAACCGAGATAAATGAGGGCCGACTGTATGGAGTATCTTCAAAAAATTAAAAATGGAACTGCCTTTTGACCCAGTGATCCCACTTCTAGAATTATATCCTAAGAATCCCAAAACACCAATGGGAAATAACATATGCACCCCTTTGTTTGTAGCAGCATTATTTACAATAGCTAAGATCTGGAAATAGCCCAGTGCCCATCAGTAAATGAGCGGATACAAAACCTGTGGTCCATTTACACAATGGAAGACTATGCGGCTGTAATTTACACAGGATGGATGGACCTGGAGACTACTATGCTAAGCAAAATAAACCAGTCAGAGAAAGACAAATATCACACTATCTCACTTATATGTGGAATCTAATGGATATGGCGAAGTGAGGAACAAAATAGGTCGATATGTGTGGAAGCGAGGAACAGGACAATAGATCGCAATGGGGAGAGGGTAGCAGAGGTAAGGGAAGAAATTAAACTTAGAGTACATATGCGTATATATATATAGCCCTTGGACACAGACAAGAATATGGGAAATCCTGGGGTGGGGCTGGAGTTGGGTGGAGGGTGACAAAATAGGCAGAAAATGGAGACATCTATAATACTGTCAACAATAAATAAAAAAGTACAGCATAAGGTTTATACTTAATTATACTGGATTTTATATTTGAAAGTTGAGAATTTAGATCTCAGAATTTCTCATCACAAGAATAAAATATTGTAACTATGTGAGGTGATGAATGTTAACTAAATTTATTGTAATAACTATTTTGCAATATATGTAAACAAAAATAATCAGTGGAAGACCAACTCTTAAGAAAATGTAACTGATTTATTAAACAGTATGAATTCAGTGAGGTTAAAAATAGAAGCTATTTAGAGAAAAGGGAAATAACACTGGTAAGAAATTTGGGTCTACATGGAACAACATCAGAGAAGGAATAGGTGAAGGTGAAATAAAAATGTTTATTTTTATTTTTCTTATGATCTAAAAGATAATTGTTTGCTAAAAATACCAATAGTAACAATGTTTTTATCTGTCTAGCTAGCTATGTATAAATGAATGACAGCAATGATAAGAAGAATGGACTCCTTCATATTTACCCAAATGAGTTGAAAACTTATGTGTGCACAAAATTCTGCGCACATGTTTAGTGCAACCTTAGTCATAATTGCCAATACTTGGAAGCAACCAAGATGTCCTTCAGCAAGAGAATGAATAAATAAATTGTGATACATCCAGATAATGAAATATTATTTTTAGTAAAAAGAAATGATCTATTAGGCCATGAAAAGACATAGAGGGACCTTAATGCACATATTAAATGAAATATGTCAATACGTAATGGTTAAATATTGCATGATCCCAATTATATGATATTCTGGATAAGGCAATACTGTGGAGAGAGTAAAAGGATCAGAGATTGCCAGGATTTAGGGGAAGGGACAGATGAATAGGTGGAACACAGGCAATTTTTAGGGCAGTGAAACTATTCTGCATGACTATAGTGGTGGATACATGTCATTATAAATTTTTCAAAACCTGTAGATATACAATTACAAGAGTAAATCCTAAGGTAAACTATGGACTTTGGGTGATAATGATCTGTCAGTGTAGCTTCATCCATTGTAACAAATGTATCATTGCGGTGCAAATGTTGACTGTGAAGGTGTGTGCTGGGGGGCAATGGGGACTGAATGGAAGTTGTATTTCCCTCTAAGTTTTGCTGTGATCTTAAAACTGCTCTAAAAATTAAAGTGCATTAAATTAAAAATCAGCGATTTAAAACAATAGTATTATCAGGCTGTTCAGAACTACTCTCACACGAGTTAGGGTGCTGTGGATTACCTCATTTCAATGTCTTAAATTTCACGTAATAAAGAAACCAAACCTGACTTAATCCATCCCTGCTTCCTCTTGACCACCTGATACTTGGTTCAACCAGGAACACTACAAAGCCAGTACTTTGTAAGAATAAGCACAAGTCATGGCATTTTAAACTCAAAGAAAGATGCAGGGAGCTACAAAAATCTAAGAGAACCGAAAGCTGGCCTTCAGCATCAACTTTGTCCCAACCTTACAGCGTTACAATGAAAAGCTAACGTTTGCCATGAAAAAAGTGCAGAATAGAAGCGGATAACCTCTGTTAGTCATCCATTGTTCACAGCTTCTGGATTCAGCTGACCCAGCCAGACCCGACTTGTACGTTTTGGCATAACCGACTATGTCCCTGCAGTTTCTAAAATATGCTTTATTTTTCTGTTTAAGGCTTTATTTCTTCAGTGACCCGAATCACTCTCAGCCTCCTAATTTACTGTTCTAGAATCCAGTCTCTTTTCTGAAACTCATCTCTCCAGACAGACCTAAGATGGCTCTCACCTCCTTTTGTTTTCTCCGGCATCAAGTTGATCTCGAATCATCAATCCTCTGTCTTTACAATCATGTGTAACCTTTTATTTGAGCCCAGTTATTCATTAAATAGTTGCAAACACTCCCATATATTTTCATTCTCACTCTGGTAATTGACTTCCTCATCTTGTAATGTTTTTCCAATCTGACTTTGTCAGCCCCCTCTCTTGTCCTAGTGGGAAGCTTCTCCTTCAATAATGCATATGAGACTCCTTATCTAAACCGCAGCGATGGATCTAATCAGAACTTCAGGAAGCTTTAGCAAACAGAACTCAGCTCATTGCTGAGGTATTATTAAAACTACTGCATTATTGGCAGAATAATCTCTGGGTAGGATGAAGGGAGAGGTGCTTTCTAAAAGAGCACCATTACTTTGCTTTATTATTATTTTTTATTTATTTATTTTATCCTCACCTGAGGATATTTTTCCATTTTTTGTACAGATAGAGGGGAGGGAGAAAGAGGAAGAGAGAGAGAGAGAGAAACATCGATGTGAAGGGACACATAGAGTGGCTGCCACCTGCACGACCAACCAGGGCCGGGGACAAACTGCAACCGAGGTACGTGCCCTTAGTGGGAACCGAACCCGGGTCTCTCCGGACCGCAGGCCGACGCTCCAACCGCTGAGCCAAACTGGCCAGGGCACTTTGCTTTATTTTTAAAATATGTTTTTTAGGGGTAGGGGAAGGAATAACTGGGTCTTCAGTTATAGTTGGAATAAAGCAAATGAACACCACGCCAACCTTTAATGGCAGGTGCTCCTGAAGAACATGCACCCTGACTCTAACCCACGGTCACTTTGCTTCAGTCCTCCGCTGGAAACATAGTCTTTTCACCCACAGAACCCTGTTCTGTGAAATGGGTTCCTGTACTCGAGAGGCTTTGGAAAGATTGCTGGTTTTGCATCAGCAGTTACAGTAACTAGAGAAGAATTATTGCTTCCTTAACTTTGTGGCTCTGTCTGACAACAGGAAAAAAAAAACAACAAAAAAAAGCTAAAGAAATCAAAGCCAGATGGCTCTAGAGGAAATGCCTCTAATGTTTCGGCTGTTGTTAAGACACCCTGGGAAGAACTCTTTTATGGCTGGTCACCACGGCTCTGCTTTACTGGCCCATCTGTTCTCTAGATCTCCTGCAAGAGCTCTTGTGGCTTCAGTTAACTTTAACTGAGCAGCAAAGTACCTTGTTCTGGCTCCATAATGCCTAATAAAAACAACTTTAGGGGCAATCATTGAAGAAAGAACAGGCAGGCAATATGTTGAATATGCTCATAGACGGAAAACTCAGCTAAAATCAAAGGGACACATTTTAGACAAATTGATAGATCGTTTTGAAACTAGCAGAACTGTGTTGTATCTCTTCCCAAGGAGTCACTCATTGGTCATGGGAACTCTGGAAAAGTTGTGAAAATCCATTTCCTCCTCCAGTAACCCGCAGGAAATAATTTTAATATAATTGTGCTCAACCTCTTCCATGCAAGTGGTAAGGCGTGAGGTTGACAATCTGTTTATGATCCATAAATTGCTTAGTTTCATTAAGGGTAATGGACAGCATTGTTAAGAAATGATCACATCTGGTAAGCCCAGTGGCATGTCAGTACACCAGATTTCTAAGATGAGGAAAAGCCCTAATTTATATGTAGGCTTTTCAGTTTCATAATGTAAACTGTGGTGCATTTCAAGCTACCCATGGCTTAAGAACAGGCTGGCAAAATTCTTGAATATTTAAAATGTAGCTCTCAGAGTTTCAATTAAGTGAGCTCCAGCTCACCTCTGGACGAGTTGCAAATAACCAGCAGAGACATAGTTTATAGCAGGTGTGTTTTTAGATGGAAGAAATATTTTCCAAAGTCATGATGGGAAGGAATCTAATACATACAATAAGCATGACATTCCTTGAAATGGCCTTGCAAACACAAACACAAAAATAGGGTTTGATTCAAAGGTTTTTTGTTTTTTTTTATTGCTTTTTACAAGCTAGCAAGAACATTGCTAGATCGTGTTGCATAGAAATTTTCCTATACAATTTCAGTATTAAGATAGCTTAAAGGATTTAGGCTAAATTGAAGCATATGGGTAGTGGTCAGTTTTAGTGAACACTACAAGGTTAAAATGCATGGAGTACTCCTAATATATAGTAATAAAAATTATAGGAGGAAACTAGGTGATTTCACCATTTTAATAGTTTTCTCTCCCTCTAAATTCAGCTGTTGCCCCTACCGACAGTATTCTACTTCCAACAGCACTTAAGAATAAATGTGTAGATAGCTATGTACCCTTGGAGCTGTTGGTGTCTGATTGCTAAGATGAATATAAGAACTGACAAGAGAGGTAAACTATAAAGCACCTGAAAATTTTTGAATTCCATAGAACGGAAGAGAGGAGTGTGATTACGGTTATTGGTATTTCCTTTCTTGCAAAGTTTTATGAAAACTATCATCCAAATAATTAGCAACCCAAAAGCAAAGACAAAAAATAGTATTTTTGAATATGGGCATGTTGTGTTGGCAAAAGCAAGAACTGTTCTCCAATAGTACAAAACTTATATTAAAAATGACTAAAAAGAGTCCGGCCAGTGTGGCTCAGTGGTTGAGCATCAACCCATGCACCGAGGTCGCCCATTCGATTCCTCGTCAAGGCACATGCCCAAGTTGTGGGCCCGATCCCCAGTGGAGGGCATGCAGGAGGTGGCCAATCAATATGCTCTCTCATCAATGTTTCTATCTCTCTCCCACTCACTTCCTCTTTCTCTAAAATCAATAAAAGAAAAAAATATTGAAAATGAATGACTAAAATGAGATGTGTATAGTTTTGACAAGCAGTGGTTAGATTTAACAGGCTCACTCCATTTTTTCAACATTTTGTGCTTTAAAAAGAAGGGTTTATTTTATTATATGAAAGGATAGGCTACAATTAGAAACATTCCCAAAAAAATATGACTGGAACTCATATGACAAGTTTGACTTGAAATCAGTGTAAAGTACACAAATGCATTTTGGCATACATCTGTTTGATACATTTTTGAAGTGAGTTTTTATAAATTAAATACTGAAATATTTCGTATTTTGAGAAATTATATATATAGTTAGATTTATTTTCAGTAACTCAGTGAAATCACCCCTCTTCTAGTAAAACAATGAGTGGCTGAATCAGCAAAATTGTACACAGGTACTAGATTGCCTGAGTTGAAATCCCAGTTCCTAGGGTAGGTTTTTTTTTTTTTTAAGCTTGTTTATACTTCATTAACCACAGCTGTAAACAAGTATTATAATATTAGTATCTATTCCACATGGTTGTCATGGGGATTAATATATATTTTTATTTTGTATATATTATTTTCATTATATATTAATTGTATATATATCAATATATACAATTAATTTGTCTATATTACATATATACAAAAAGAAACTTGCTTTTCTGACTCAGTGATACTATCTAGTTCATTAATTTTACCTGTTGTCCTGATTCTTTATATGAACTTCCTAATAATATGTATTTCACACAAATTTTTCAAGCATTCCTATTATGAACAATGCTGACATGATTATTCTAACTTAGTTTAAATATTCTATACTTCAAATCCTAATAGGTACTTATATAGCTAGAGGCAATAGTCAATTTATATATATATTTTAACCACTATCAAAAAAGAGGACATTTACTTATTGGTTAATATTATACTTGCATTTTACCTAGAAATGTAAAGTCTATTTAGATAGATAGATAGATGGTAGATAGATAGATAGATAGATAGATAGAGACATATAAATATAGATATATATTTACAAAAAACAGAGAACCACTATTTTAATTGTATTTACTTGGATGTGTTAGAGAGAGTTGAATACATGATGTTTGAAATGAGGTGTGCAGTCATGTTTTCCCTGTTTTATGGAGAAGCAATCTAAACCATTTAAAAGACTTGTGTCTCTGACCCATAGGTCTATAACAGGCATAAGTGAAACCGGTATCCACCTGAGTGGCCTTTATTCTTACTAGAGGCAAGACCAAGGAGGCTTCACCCCCCCACTCCCCCCCCCCCCACACACACACAATCTTCTGGATCTACTGTATTCCTAGCAAACTATGCCTGAGCTTTAGAACTGTGACTCAGAGAAGAATCCCTACTTTTGAAGTCTTGGAACCCTAGTTTCTGTCCTTCCTATGAATTACTGAGTCAATCGGTGAGAAGTCTTCTATTTAGTGGTGGTATCTGCTGAATGGTTCTATAAATAAAAACAAGTAAACCTTCCTGGATAAGGAGTATTAGAAAAAAGAAGATTTCCAAGAGGTCTGTTTTTAACAAGGGTAAAAGAGTCAGTAACAGGTGCATATGTTGAAGGTATACATATAGAACCTCTTTGTGGTTTCTCAGGAAAAGGTGGCAATCCAACCTCAGCATGATAATAATTATGTACAAAGAATAATGCATTCTCAACTTCAGTGTGATAGTGTTTATATTTGTAGGTATGGTGTGATTTTTAACATTGTTGGGCTGGTAATTAAAATTAAGGTAAGTGCATGAATAATTCATGATGAATTATATAAAAAAATGATAATACTAGTCAGGAATTAATTTTTTTTCATTGCTCTCCGAGATTCATCACCTCTAATAAAAAGTGTTGGACACACATTTTAAAGCAAAAACAAATCTGTCTCTTTAAACATTTCAGTGTGGTTGGAATTCATTGATTCATTTGCTCCTAGGACTCCTAATAGGAAAATCATTATTGAGGCACAAATTAAACTAAAATTTTGAATACTGTTATCTATATCAACATTAAGAGAAATTTTGGATGTGCCTGTAGTTATTTATATGTTCATTTAAATTTTTTTAACTTGTGGCAAATTTATATTTTTTGTAACAATAAAGAATTTTGGGATTGAATTTTAACTCTTTTATAACAGTGGATTTAACCATTTAGAGTAAGGACAATTAAATTTAAGGTAAAATTTGAAACATCAAATTTAAAGTAGAAGATACGTTGTCTGGCAAAATGGTGAATTTCACAGTTACCTTGTGAAAGATCATGGAGCCTAACAGGAAATCCCAGGGTCTCTCCTTGTACTGATTCTACTTGTCAGATTTCTCCCCAAAACCTCAGTGCCTCAATTCAATTCATACTAGAATTGGGCCAAGTTCGCTCTACAAGAAACAAGAGCCTACCTGCAGCCACAACAAAACATTATAATAAAATCATAAAATATTAATCATAAATCTTGCTAAGCGTTTGTCTAAGATCCTCCGGAGTGATGTCTTTGATAATAATTTTTCATGGTAACTTATTGGAGCTTGGATCTGGGCAATATATTCTTCTCATTTGGGATATTTAATTCTCTAAATCTATGATGCGTTGATTAATTCCTGGCTCTTTAGTTTCAATGAACTATACACAACAGCTAAACAAATTTAGTAAAGGCTCAAAAATGTTATCTTGCCTGTATATCATGTGTCATCATTTAAAGGACACCAAGCCTACTTATAAAAATTAGACTATAAAAACAACACTATTAAATATGTAAATTTGATTTAATTTTCTGGGCCTTTATTAAAAGTAGTCTTAATTCCTGGCTGGTTGTCTCAGCGGTTGAACGTTGGCATGCGGACCAGAGAGTCCTGTGTTTGGTTCCTGCTAGGAGCACATACCACACACAGAAAAAAAAGTAGTCTTAAAAGGGCACAAAACAGATTAAGTTTCCATGTGTATCTTTATTAAAATTGGGAGGAATTTTAGAATCAGAGGACAAATTAATGTCCAAAATTATCATATAGAATTAGTATAATATTATATATCGAATATATATATATATATATATATATATATATATATATATTTTGGTACATGTTCTAGTGGGAACAGAACCTGGGACTTTCTGGTCCGCAGGCCAATGCTCAAACCACTGAGCCAAACTGGCCAGGGTGGTATATCAAATATTTTGACAACTACTTTTGATCATTGAGAGATGAAATTCCCCATCAGTTAGCAATAAATTGTAATTGTTATAGTAAGAAAAAATATTAAATTGACAGATCAAATTACTTTGGATTCAACCAAAAATTCTTATTTCTTATGTTGATTGACTTCTCCAGTTTTTCACAGTTCATTTGAAGTCTAGCTAGATAACAGATTAGTCATGAAGAATAGTCAGTTAAATTATATATCATACACAATAGATAACATACAAAATATATTTCTCATGTAAAACAGGTTGTGTTACAAAATTATTTGCAAATCAGTTATTTGAAAACTACTACGTTCCCATATAAATAATGTCACAAGTACTAGTTACATTACATATAGCAATTTTTATAATTGCAATATTGGAAGATACAAGACCACTAAACCTTTGCCACCAAGACATTTTTTACTTTGATCCTAAAATAAGTCAGAAGAGGGTGGGAGGAGTGGAGAACAGTAGCTGGCACTGAGAGGGTCTGACGACTGAACACCTCTAAAATCAGAAGCAAGAAAAAACGCTCAGGGTCTCAATTTCAGGAGGAGAAAAAATAGGTGCAAGTCAGTTGTAATTGGAAAGTTCATTAAGAAAGATTGTCTGCCTATAGTAGAATAAAGTTGGTGATCGTTCTGTTGTTCAGAAAATATTCATCCCTTCCATGGTCGTATAGTTACACTTTTCTGTCCCTTGACTCTGGGCAGGGTCCAAAGCGATATTAGCACATGGGAGACATCAGGGTCTTGAAATGTGTTTGGCAGTTAGACTTGCCCTCTAGAAAGTAAATCAGTTCACTTTTAGTTCAAAGAGGACACCTCGGAGTAGTCTGAGATAAAAATACGCCCAGTGTAGATGAGGCAAACCACAGCTAATCTGCAGGTACAAGGGCAAGAAGTATACACTTGCTGTACAACGCTACCGTATTCTGGTATGAGCAGTCATGCAGCATGATTGTGAAAATAGCTTAACGATACATTCTTTAACTAAACGAACAAATCAGTTTTGCCAAGCAAAACATTTGGTGCAAAAAGCTTTAGACTAAGCTATTACAAGGACCTCCAAAGTAGTAACTTTAACTAAAACAGTGATGAGGACCTTGATAGCAGCCACAATGAAAACAGAAGGCTTATACTTCTGTTGTCTCATTTTATATAAAATATACAACGATCACAACTGGGATACTTAAAACTTTAACTTTCCTAATTTAGAAATGTGACATTTGCATATTACGTGAGCTTTGCCTTTCACACTCAAATCAGTTTAGCCAGCTCTGAACTGGGGTTGAACTGTAGTCATTGCAGTCATGGGAGTAAATCCTGTCTTTGACTGGAAAATATTGCTTCCTGAATGAAAGAGGAATGACAAGACACCTCTCCCTGTCACTGGTGTTATGGTACTCAACCTTGGTGACTCTCTTGTATCAGCATTTATTATTTTGGGTGAGCAGTCCTTAACTCTCCCAACAGACAAATGACCTCAGATGATGTATTGCTCATCCTTTCACTAGCAGATAACATGATCTGCTTAAGAATGATAAGATAGGGGTAATTCCATCTACCCATCCTCTACTGAGAGGGAGATAGAGAGAAGAATATAGACAGGAAAATTATGATCAATCTTACCTACAGTTAAGGAATCCTCAAAACCAAGGGTTTTCTTCTGCACCTTAAAGACATTAAAATGTAATGCTATCCATGGAGCCTGCTGGAAAGGAGAATGAAAGTGGTGAGAACAGAAAATACATGAGGCCATGTGTGGACGGCCATAGCGCTGTGAAGCAGGGCGTGGAAGGGATACAGAGGGTGAAGGTTCGCAGTGGAAATGCACATAATTCGGTACTTTGAAATTAGACGCTTATTCAATTAATGTGTCGTTTTCAGAAATGGAGGTGAAATTTGCTTTTCTTTCTTTTTAGAAACAAACTCTGATACGAATGTGAAAAAGATATAGTTGTAGGGAGAGCCTAGAGTCAGAGAGGCCCGTTAGGAAGAGAACAGGCAATTTTAAGTGCGACATGACCTTTGGAACCTTAGTGGGGGTTGTATGTAAGATGGAGAGAGGGATAAACATGAGACACCCCACAGGCAGTGGAAGTTCTAGGACTTAGTCGCAACCTGATTTAGTCTGATTCCTTTCCGTGGTGCCCACTCCAATATTTAGTATCCAGACCCAGATTTCTACCCTTTGTGATCCTTTACCACAGGGAATGAAAGGGAAATGTTGTAATCAAACTTGAGAAGGATTGAAGTCAATTTTTTTAATTTTATAATTAATGTACTCCTGCTTCCACTAGACTTATTAAATCCTGTCTTTGACTGGAAAATTATTGGTGAATGATTAGCACTTTAATTATTGATCAACAAACAGATGTCAATTACACATGAATTGACCCGTTTGTTGGCGCAAGCTCAGAAGGAGGTCTTCCTTGAAAATACTGTTAGCTGATCTATTGCCCAATGTATTTGAAAGAAAGATAAATTGCATTTATTAAAAGTGTATTGAAAGGGAAGGAGTGGGTGGAGTTGGAGGAGGGGACTAAATGGTGATGGAAATAATAAAATAAAGAGAAAAAATATCTAAATAAAGTAAAATTGACTTAGTGTCGACTGTGTTCTACTTCCATTCAGGTGTTTCCTAAACTCATTTTTTTAGTATATAAGATACCTTAACATACAAAGTTATATTATCATTCACCAATAAGTAAGCAAGGAAGATACACCTTAGAAGGAAAAGGACTACATCCTACCAAGTATACTTCGGAGAGTGTTTTATTCTTGCATTGTTAATCATATGCAAATATGTACTAAAACTGTTCATACATTAATTTTCTTACTGTCTTTTCAGCTTGTTAAAGTGAAGTTTAAGAAGCTCCTAGAGGAGTAATAGGCTGCTTATAATGGACTAGGAAGTGAATAGTTTGGTTCCATATGCGTAATTACTTTCTAATTTTTCTGCAATCTCATCATGCGTCCCTAACAGAAAATAATATTGACCATACATATGGTACACACCATTCATATGGTGCTGGCATTTTAGATACTTCCCAAGGAGGTTTACTAAATTATATTTGCTGATTCAAATTGAACTTCACCTCTAGTGTAATTTTAAATTTGATGAGTAAATAGCACCCTATGGACATTGTAAGTTTATTGTTAGAATTAAATGAAATAAGATACCTACCATAATGTATGTGAAGAAATAATCTGACACCTTGTCTTGCTCCATTTATAAAATAAGAATTCACATCATATTCTGTATTCGGGAAAGACAAAAAAAAAAAATACTTTGCACCATGAGATAAACAAAAATAAGCAAGTAAATAAAAATGACTATAAAAAATGAAAAAGAGAATCATTCCATCTAGCTTTATGCTTCAAATTAACCCAAATTTTGAAATCTCTTGTAAATTACTGGTCCCCTAACAACAATAATTTTATTTTGACCTTTGCACATATGTGACAATCTTTGTTAACAGGATAATCATGTAAGATACAGGCTGATCCGGATACACTGACAACTTTAATCATTTGGAAGATTCTAGACACACTTAGATAATTCAGACTCGTCACTCCAGGTAGGACACAATGAGTGACTGAGATGAGTAACCTTAGACACTGTTAATTTTTAAAAAATAAACTAATCTGAATATAAAGACTATTTTGCCAGCAGCCCAGTAGAACCTGGCCTTCCCCACACTGTTGTAGGGCAGGATGTGACTAAGTCGATATGACATAATCTTCTACCTCCTATGTATAAAAATGCTTGTGTATGTTTTCTCAAAGTTTAGTTGGCTGTGGTTTCACGTAATTAATCCCAAAGAGCACTCAGACATCTTGTGATTTGGTGAGAACTCTGCTACTACTTTACAAGGTTTTCTTTGGCTAATGAGAGGGTAGGCGTTACATGTTTTTAAAATTTTAACGTATTTCTTAGTGTTTCAATCTTTTAAAAGTAAAGTCAGCATTGTTTATAATGCGTAATACTAATATGTCCTCTCTTTGGAACTTCATACAGAGAAAACTATAAGAAAGGCATTAGTTACTAAATCCCTCACAAAGACCAACTTGGATGCCATCTATGTATACTTTCTATAACTTATATTTAGTAACAAAGGACATATGCTACCTCTTAATAATTTTATCATTGAAATAATTATTGTATCTGGGATGAGTAAGATTGCATTTGCAATGAATTATTTAAATAAATAAAAGTTTTAAACTTAACAATTAAGATTTGTGAGAATGATATGTCTTACACTGAATGCTGCTAACTTACTAAATATTACAGTTAGTCTTATTAATTCAGTATTCTGTTCAAGAATAGTTTGTTGAACATGTGCTGCATGCAAATCTCTTAGTAACTGAATGCTCACATAATTTTATGCTATTTTCATTTTCTACATTTCTTTCTTTGAAACTAAGTATTTTCACAGCTTGCTCAATATTTTGTACTTCTCCAAATGGTTTTATTTATGCCAGAGGAAGTAAAGTTATACAAGGAAAAGATCACAGAGGAGGTGGGACATCAGCTCTGTCTTAAAAGGAAAATGGAGCGCTAACCAATTGTAAAAGTGTCTTGACAGTCAGGCAAAGAAGCACAGAATTTAATGGACACCTCAGAACTTCGATGTTTTCTCTTTCAGTCTAGCTATGTGTGTGTGTGCATGTGTGCGTACATGTATGTGTGTGTGCGTATGTGCATACATGTGTGTGTGCATGTGTGTACGCAAGTGTGTGTGTGTGCATGCGTGAATGTATGCCTGCACACGTGTGTGTGTGTGTGTGCATGTATGCGTGAGTACGCATGTGTGCATATGCGCAAGTGTGTTTGTGTGTGTGTGCGCCAACCATTTTTCATTTCCAGGCCTTGAGATCTTGAAATTTTGTTGCATTGGTTTGAAGGCCATTCTGAAATTAAAAAGGAGGTTCACTTTAGCAGTTAGTAAATGGAATATAAATAAGAAAATAGCAAGAGCTGTTTCTTATTTCCATTTTCATAAAACGAAGTGAAACTTCAGTTCTGAGACATTCACTTTTTTCCTTAACCCAAAATTAAACCAACGGTTTAGAGGTAAGTAGAAAATCAAGCATCACTCCCTTCTTGCTACAAATAAAACAAACTTTGTAGCCACGACAGCAGGAACCTGGCTTTGAAAAACTGCAATCAAAGCTGCTCTGTTGATCGGCCAGCGATGGCTCTCAAGTGGTAATCTGGGAGCATGCCACCACCATGATGCTTTCCATCCTGGTTAGCAATACCCCCTTCTAAGATGAAATCTGTCTCCTATGAGTAACCATCAGGGCCATAAGGTTGATAAATCCAAACAAAAATGTATTTTCTTGTCTAAATTGTATTACGTATTAGGCACATTTGACATACAAATATTGTTTAACTTTACTTATTTTTAATGAAACACAGAAGTTATAGGTTCATGATCATGTGTTCCTGGATATGTATACCAATGTAAAATGTATCAAAGTATGCTGATATTTTCAAAGGTAAAATAAATATGCAGTTATAGAACCATACCATTAAATCTTCAGTACTAGAAAGAAATGTACAGAGACATAAAAGTAAGCCTGCTGCCATGAATATAAAGAATGACAAAAATGTGAAGAAAAGTCTCAGACAGTAGCAATATAATAAGGTTTATATTTGTTTTCCTTTTACTTTATACTTGTAAAGAACAATGTTATTTCTGACAATCTGAAAATGTAATATTAATTTCCTTAATACATGGCATTTAAAATTTTCCTGCAAGGTTTTCATAGGACTTAGTTTAGGTAGAATTAAATTTAGCTGAAACAAACTTTAAGTAAAAATTTAGTTAGCAAACACCAGTGTGGAATTTTAGGAAAATATATATATTTTAAAATTACTGTTTACTTAGATTGGACTAAAAAAAATGATGAAAAATTTGAGTAATAACTTACATCCTGTAAAAGAAACAAACACTTCAGTGTATTTCTATCTAGAAAATCTTTGTCTTCCTTCTCAAAGGGGTAAAATTAGAACATGAAAATCAAAGAATTATAAAATATACTCTTAAGAAGTATATAAAGATTAAGAAAAATAACTAGATTTCTATATTTGAGAGAAACTTATTATTTGTATAATTTATATTATATAGAGAAAAGAGTGTAAAAAATGGTCTTTAGGGTTTTTACCTTTTCTTTTATGTGATGGAGTTAAAGATGAAAGGCAAGCTTTTGTATTTACATCTGGAGTATAAATGCAACTCAGTATGAGAGAAGGACATTCTGTGAAATACTATGTCAAAAACATTCTCAGTCAGAATTCCAGAACTAGTAAGATGTTAAATAGATAATTAAAATGTCTTCAAGGTTTAAACCATAGGGGCTTAGGATTTTAATCATGTAGTGTATATTCTTCAGAAGTTTTTGCTTTTATCTTGATCAGATTTTGATGATGTCTTTGGAGAAAGAAAGACCAAGGTCTATGCTTCTGAAATTTTTTGGTGTGATAGGATCTGATATTAGCATACTTAGCTCCAAAGAACTATCATTTTATTAGATGGTTGGCAGAAGCCTTCAGCAATATTGTCTTGTAGAAACTTAATGGGCTTTTCCATTTCTGGTCAAATTGGAAATCTGTGGAGAGTTCCGTGTCACGGTATAGGAATTGTGTTATTCCTGGTGTAAGACTTTTATTTTCAGAAAACATATGTTGTAACTAATCATAGTCTTAATGTAAACAGGTTTTATTCCAAATAATTTTTGAAAATGTAATGCAAACATAAAAGCATAGGTTTGGTAGCAAGATGCTTATTGGATAAAAAAATTAAATATCTAACTATGTCTTGTAATGATTATATCATCCAAGATGTACATGTTAGAAGTTTATCTATTCATGTTTCTTGGTGAATGTAACATTATTTTTGTTACTTCACTCTCTGCATCTGAACAGGCACCGAGGCCGGGGACAAACTGCAACCGAGGTACATGCCCTTAGCGGGAACCAAACCCAGGACTCTCAGGTCCATGGGCTGACACTCTAACCCCTGAGCAAAACCAGCCAGGCCGTCCTTTGTACTCTTGTTGACAAAAAGAAAATTAAAATCATTACAGAGTAAGATATTTTAATTAATCGAAACATTTCAAAACTTTCTATATTGTATAATGAAGAAATTGTCTGATTTGTTGCATTGGATGAGAAAATGATAGAAGTAGATACAGAAATTATATCAGTGGAAATGTCTTTATTCACAAATGAGTTTTAAGTAGTAAAACTTCAGATGCTGTTTGTAGTTGGGTTTAACTGCTTGAATATACACACATTTGGAGACAATGGGAACTGTAGACAACAGACAGGATAACTGTTTGGTGGCAAAGCAAAATACCCTTCTTTGTAGTAGAGTAATATCAAGTAAATGAAGAAAATATAATTGGTGTTTTAGAAACATTACTCACAAGAGAAAACTGATTTCTAAATTTTTAGCAATGGGAAAAATATAAACTTTATGAAAGTAATATTCTATAGTATAGGGCTATATTTACATGTATGTGTATACATTATATAAGTTATACTATATAAACATATAGTATAAAATATAATGCAGATAAAATGAAACTTTTGATGATAATTAGTTTAAATGTATTTTATGTCTGAGTACACTAAGCAATTGATTTTGGGGAGGAGGGTGGTATGCGCCCCTAGAGGGAACCAAACCCGGGACTCTCTGGTCCGCAGGCCGATGCTCCAACTGCTGAGCCAAACTGGCCAGGGCTTGATTTTTCTATTAACAATATTATCTGAGGTTTAGTTTCTAATCATGTAAACAACAGAGTTGAGGTAGAGTGAACTTTAGATTTATTTACTGACATTATTAAAACAGATTTTCAGCTGTCATGACAAAAACATCAGTTTGGAAGAGGATTTAAATGATGATATAATTATGAAATGTGTAAAATAAAAATCAAACCCACCACAGAGCCATGAAAAATTTGGTCTGTACCTCAGGTGGTTAGAGCATCATTCTGCACACCCAAAGACTGTGGGTTCGATTCCCAGTCAGGACACATACCCAGGTTGCAGTTTTGATCCCTGGCTGGGTCATGTGATCAATGTTTCACTCTCACATCAATGTTTCTCTCTCCCCCTCTCTCTTGTTTTCTCTCTAAAATCAATAAAAAGCATGTCTTCAGGAGAGGAAAAAAGATAACAGACCAAAAGAATAATTCTTTTCAGTATTAATAGCTTGATAGTTCTAGGATTACATATTTATCACTGATACCTGTCAAAGTCACTGTGTTTTCTTCAAATTTCTGATTTTGTGGCACTTCTACAAATCAGATACTCTAATGCTGTGGTTTCAACTCACACAAAGTTACTGGAAGCCTCTCTCTTTACACTGCAAACACCACATTTTCAAATTTTATTTAATACAGAAAATGCTGATCACTTATCTGTGGTCATCCTAAACTCTTAGAATTGTTTTAAGCTCCTTAATCTATCAGCATGAAGTCTGTCTGGATGTTTCTAAAAAATATTTTGGACATAATTTGGAAGCAGTTTAGAAAAATAATAAGATTATGAAGTTTCATCTAAAAGAAGAGTTGTAATTAAATATTGTAATTCAAAATCAATTAAAATAAATACCTTATTGTGCACCAACTCCATTGATTTATTGGTCTCAAATAGATGTTTAACAGTACCAAAACATATTTGAAACCTGTGCTTGTTTTAGCGTGCACACACACACACAACTTTAAAAGCATTCAGTTGAATAAAATAACACTGACAATTCTTTTTAATTATGAGTCAGATATTTATCTCAATTTGCCTTTATTTTAAATAACTAATTACTGAACTGAACATTTTATATTTAGCGGTGTCATTCATATATAAATAAATCACACAAGATATTTCTGTGTGGTTTTATTTAAACAATATCATTTTGTTGTAGCAATTAACCTATAATATTAATTTTAATATAATTTAGTTAATGTCAACAAACAATAAATTGGTTATTAGCCATCAACTCTTCTACCCCAAATGGAAATTTTAAATAAATAAGCTTGAACATTTAAAGCATGAACTCATTTTTATCAGTCAGATATAATTTTTAGTTTGCTTTTCTGAGAAATGATCTAAATACTTAGTCATTTAGAAATGAAGATCATAATTAAAACAGTGTGCAATTTAATGTTAATCAGAAATTATATGATGTACAGTAGCAGCTAAAAGAATCAAATGACTTCCAAAACACAGAAGTAAAGCTGAGAAAAGTCTTTTAATAAAGGCCATTTTGCCTGGTAGGAAAAGATTGTTAGTTGTAAAAAGAAACCTTTTAAACTAATATGATGAGGTGCATGTAAAAATTAATATTATGTTTTAATGTTCTCTCTAGTGAGTAGCCTAGGTTGATTTATTCATTTAGGTAATTATGTTCAGCAATATTAGTAATTCACTGTTAAATTGAATTTGGAGAACACACAATAAATTGAAACTGTAGTCATATTTCTTTCTTGCTGTGTAACAAACAGAGATGTATTGATGTAAGTTCTGAGTGTACTACATAAGTTAAATTCCCTAGACTGTAATTTGATCAAAAAGCTTTCGACATTTACTTGAGCTATATTAGGTGGCTGCCATAGGATGGCAGTAAAATTCTACATCAATCACTTTAGCAAAGTGAAGCTGGGAAATAATGGGACTTTTATTATTTAACAGCAGAATGCTGATTTAAAAGGCAAAGCTCAGGGGGTTGTGTATACACTAGCAATACCAACTATTTTTTAAACGGTTTCCTTTATTCTCCCCTCAATTTAAAGGGAGATGCAATTTCGGAAGACTTATTTATAGTATTTTACCACTCTAGGAGATTATGTTCTTGCTTTTCTTTTATGGAATACCTTTTCTTATATTTTAAAAAGAAGCTAATAAAAGGAAATTAACAAATATCTATGACTCAAACCCTCTGCACATTATCAATGCCTAAACCCATTTTTATGGTTAAAAAGCACATTTTCATTTTTCGTTATGTTCAAGCCTTGAAAGGCTGATTTATTTTAAAAGCTATAAACATCATAATGCCTAAATTTTATTTTTAAAAATTGTAGGCAGAGGACAAAGTTTCAAAGCACATAGTAAACACTGCTAAGGGCGATATGACAGAAGCACCCTTTCTTTCCAAGAAGGCTTTCAACTCTGTGCTTACATAGACCTCGAAATTAGTCAATATTTTGCCCTTGGTATTTTAAAGACAAAGTTGAATATTTCAGACTTTATGTTAATTTATGGTTATCCAAGAATGATTCACAGAGAGGGCAATTCTATGAAGAAAACCATTGTTGTCTTAAACCTGTTGTGTTTCTGACATGAATTTGACAGAAATAGATAGTGCAGAGCCCAAATAAAATGAGACGTGTCTTATAGCTCACATAGAGAAAAGGACGTTCCTCTGTCCCTTCCCCTTCATTTAGATTTTTATTCGGTGAGAAGTTGATAAGTTCAATTACGATTTATTTGGCAATAAAATGAACCAATTGTTTTCAGAAAATTTTCAGGGTGGTCTGCAACAATCAAAAGACTATTAATCAGGATTTCCTGGGATAAACCACAAAATTCCTTGCTATTTATCCTATTCCTCACGTTATGTTTAGAGTCTATTAAAAGTTTATAGTCTTCCAAAGATCATATTAGGCATTAAAATTCAGGCATCTCATTCTTACCACAAAGATTGTTAAAAGAAAGGAAAATAAATGGGTTATCACGAATCCATTCTCATCAGGAGGAATGTTAAAAGCATGCACAGTGGAACAATATTCATTTATTTTTACGACAGTGCTTGAGAAGAGAGAAAAGGAAGTGAAATAAACCTAGGGATATGCAATATTATGACTTCCATGCACAGGGAGTTAGGATGGCTGGAATGAAATACCTCAGCCAGCAGAGACGGTATATTTAACTTTGTGTGCGAGTGTGCATTTTAGAGCGTGGTTTATACAGGTCTTGGTTTATTGAGTTAATGCGTTTATTTCTGGTGTGAGAAAATTGATTTAATATATATTTAAATTGGTATTTGGCAATATTATAAAATCTATCCGTAAGAACTTTTGTCAGAATAAAAAAGATGTTTACATCTTTTTTCCACATGTGCCATTCTCATAGAAGTCATGGTTGAAAAAATATTTTAAAATGAATTTCAAATATTCATAGAAATATAGAGGTTTTTTAAAGATCACTTTTAAAATTTAGGTATTTTTTATTTCTACACAATATTAGAAGCATTTTTTCCAATGTAGTACAAAATTATTGTTTTGGTTATTTATGGCTACACTTTACATTCAAAGAATAAGCTGATTTTACCCGGAAATTTAGGAAGGCATTTGGAAGTGCATAATGGAATTTCTTTGTATTGAGACACTATCTATCCAAATCTAACTGTTTCATTATTTACATTGATTTAGAAAGATAGTGATATGGTCAAATTTATTCTCAATAAGCAAGGCATGTTGCAAATACTTTCTTAATTTTAATAGTAAAAAATATGAAAACTCAAATTTACTAGTCCACAAATGATATACAAAAACTGCTGCTGATCTTTGAATAAATAATATGTCTTTATCCGGTTCATTCTTATAAATACAGTTTTTTATATTAAATATTGAAATGGATATATCGAAAGAAGAATCTTAGAAGCTATAATGCCTACTTGAGCATTCACAGTATGCTTTACACCCTTCTGATGCATATTCATGGATCCATGTTATCTAGTCTGTATTTAAGGGTAGCATTAAGGACACAGTTGCCCCCTTGGGTTTAAATATTGGTTCTGATACTATCTAGCTGTGTGACCTTGCCCTTGGAGAGTTTACTTGTTCTCTCAGTGCCTTCATTTTCTTTATTTAAAAGGCATGAAACAATATTACCTATTTCACTGGTTTGTTGTGAAAAGCAGATGAAAAAATATATACAATTATTACCTAGAAAAGTGATAGCATAGTAAAAACATTTCAGTTATCACTACTATGTTTCAGAAAAACAAAGGGAAATATACATGGTCCCTGCTCTCATAGAATTCCTGAAATGAATGAGTGATTTGAGGTATTAGCACATACTAGAAATTGGAGATACAAAGATGTGCACTACAAGATGCTCTCCAGCAGGGGTAGAAGATATAATACAGTGCACTGAATGAGGTGATAGAGCTATGTTCTGTGTAGAATACAACATGTAGACAGGGATGCCAATCTAGTCTTCAGGCTGAGGTTGGTTTATAGAGGACCAATACCATGAAGAGGCAAGTCTTTAATTGTTTTTTATTCTTGCTTTATTAAATTTATTGGGGTGACATTGGTTAACAGGACCATATAGGTTTCAAGTGTACATTTCTATAATATCAGATCTGTATATTGCACTGCGTGTTCACCACTCCAAGTCAAATCAACTTTAGTCCCCACATATTAGGCCCCCTTCTACCCGACTCTCACTCCCCACCCCCTTCCCTCTGGGAACCACCACACTTCTGTCTGTGTCCATGAGTTTCAGTTTTATATCCCACATATGAGTGAAATCATATGGTTCTTAGCTTTTTCTGACTGACTTATTTCACTTAGCATAATATTCTCAAGATCCATCCATGTTGTTGCAAATGGCAATATTTCATCTTTTCTTATGGCTGAGTAGTATTCCATTGTGTGTGTGTGTGTGTGTGTGTGTGTGTGTGTATTACATCTCCTTTATCTAATCATAGATCAAAGGCTACTTGGTTGTCTCCATGTCCTGGCCACCATAAATAATGCTGCAACGAACATAGGGGTGCATATATCTTTGCAGGTGATTCATTAAAAATTAAGAATAGCCCTGGCTGGTTTGGCTCAGCGGTTAGAGCGTCGGCCTGCGGTCCCGAGAGACCCGGGTTCGGTTCCTGCTAAGGGCATGTACCTTGGTTGCAGTTTGTCCCCAGCCCTGGTCGGTCATGCGGGTGGCAGCCACTCGATGTGTCCCTTTCACGTCAATGTTTCTCTCTCTCTCTCTTCCTCTCTCTCCCTCCCACTCTACCTGAACAATAAATGTCCTCGGGTGAGGATAAAAAAAAAAAAAATTAAAAATTAAGAATAGAGTTGCCATATAACCCAGCAATCCTTCTCCTGGGTACATACCCAAAAAACTTAAAAACATGTAACTGGGTTTTGAAGAATAAGCGTCTATCAGAAGAGGAGTCAGATCTAAGTAGACGGATCATCCTATGAGAAAGTATCAAACATAGAAAAATGTGAACTGTTTGATGAACTCTAAGTAATTCATCCATGACATAGGTAGAGGATGCATATAAAAAAATTATTTTTTTCTCATATAGATTTAAATTTAACAAGAAAAAAATAAAAATACTTTTAATATTTATGATCTTATACTGTATTAGCACTATTCCTGTCATTTAACTTGACACTCAGATTATCCAATGAAAAAAATAGGGCTGGGCTTCTGTCATAGATTACATCCATAATTTAAATCTAGAAATACAAAATAACATGTCAATTGACATTTAATTATTTCTGCTAAAAAATTACTGTATCTCAAAAATTACCTTATGCTGAAAATTATTTTTCAACAATGATACCCTTAGATTGCCTTTTAATAAATAGGGATGTATAATTGAAAAATAATTACTAGGTGTGATATTGTGATTTAAAATAAGAAGTATGTATTTTATTTTCATCCTCATTCCTGGCACAGAGCTCCTAAAATTCTTGGAATTTCCTAAGTGAGAAAAGCAGTAAAGGTATCTTTTATCATGGTAATGAGGTGGATTTTAGAAAGCACATAAGGATGATGGCTGGTTGCCAGGAGAACCAACCATGTGATTTGGGACTTAGACGGTTCAGTCCTACCCTTGCCCCCATTCTCCACCTGCAGGGATGTGGAAAGGAGTTGGCGATTGAGTTTACCAAGGGTCAGTAACTTAATCAATCATGCCTAAGTGATGAAGCCTCAATAAAAAACCCAGAGAACAGGGTTCAGAGGTCTTCCCAGATGGCGAACAAGTGCATATTTGGAGAAAGTGATGTACTTGGAGAAGGTCTGGAAGCCCTAACCCTTCTCCTAAACCTCGCTCTATGCATCTCTTTTATATCACTGTTTCTGAGCTATTTCATAATCAATCAATAATCTAGTACCTAAAGTGTTTCAGAGTTCTGTGAGCTGATCTAAAAAATTAAATCCAAGGAAAGGCTCATTGGAAACTGATTTATAGCTAGTTGGTCAAATACATATATATTCTAAGTAAACCAGAAATTATGAAGCATTACTATAAGAAAACAAAGAGATTGAATTGAGTTAATAGAAAAACCAGACCTAAATATATCCCAACCATGAATACATGCAAGAAAGGCTTCTAAAAAGGCATAATGAAATTTCTATTTTGACTGAAGAAATGCATTATTTAAATTGAACCTCAAGAGGAAATAAGAACAGATAATCTAAAATCACCAACTTTTCAGAAAAAGCAACATTATGAAAGAAAGAGTGTAAATGAGCAAATATAGGAAATAACTTCCATTGAACATAGTTAAAGGGTGAAACAGAAAACTTTTAAATAAATATAAGCAATAACCTTTGAGAAAGGGAGAAAGACAGGGTAATATAGCATTTATTAAATGTAAAAAAATAAATAAACGGGACTACATCAAACTCAAAAGCTTCTGCATAGCAAAAGAAACAAGCATCAAAAGGGAAATTGCCAATAATACATCAGATAAGGGATTGCTTTCCAAAATATATAGACTACTCATGCAACTCAACAAAAGAATCTGATTTAAAAAATGGGCAGAGGACCTAACCAGACATCTCTCCAAACAGGACATACAAATGGCCAAGAAATATATGAAAAAATAACTAATCATTAGAGAGATGCAAATTAAAACAACTATGAAATATCACCTCACACCTTCCAGAATGGCTGCCCTCGACAAATCTTCAAACAAGTGTTGGCGAGGGTGTGGAGAAAAGGGGACTCTAGTACACTGCTGGTGGGAATGCAGACTGGTGGAGTCACTATGGAAAACAATATGGTGTTTCCTCAAAAAATTAAAAATTGAACTGCCATTTGACCCAGGAATCCTACTCCTAGAAATATATCCTAAGAAGCCTGAAACACCAATCAGAAAAAATATATGTACCCCCATGTTCATAGCAGCACTATTTACAATTGCTAAGATCTGGAAACAGCTCAAGTGTCCATCAGTAGACGAATGGATAAAAAAGCTGTGGTACATGTACACAATGGAGTACTATGCAGCTGTAAGAAAGAGAGATCTCTTATCCTTTGAGACGACATTGAGGGACCTGAAGAGTGTTCTGTTAAGCGAAATAAGCCAATCAGAAAAAGACAAATATCACATGATCTCACTTATTTGTGGAATATAATGAACAAAACAAACTGATGAATAGAATGGGCCTGGAGACATGAATGTGGGGCACAGACTGACAAACCTCAGAAGAGGGAGACAGGGGAGGGGGAGGTGATGAGATAGACAACAGAACTTATATGCATGTATGCATAATCAATGGACATAGACAACAATGCTGGGGGAAGGGGGCAGGATCCAGAGGAAGGTGTCAATGGGGGAAAAAGGAAAAACATCTGTAACAAAAATAAATTAATTAAAAAATAACAAAAACAAACTATGGTAAGAAAGAAGAAACAGTGATTATCAAACTATAAAACTCAATTTTGAAAAAGCAAAAGATTCTCAAATTTTCAAAGCAGAAGACAAAATTAGCCAAAGAATTAGAGTCAAACCAGAAAGAACGTCTCTCTAATATGCATAGAACTTACCTTTGGCTAGTTTTTATAAAGTCAAAATGTTACCCAAAACTAAATACAATATTATAAAACAAATTAATGTGAAGATGTTTTTGAGTTAAAATTAGGGAGCTTATCATAATTATGTATAAATATTTTTAAAGCACATCGAGTGTCAACAAAGGCAATGAGCACATTGGTTCGGGGCGCTTAAAGAGGTTACTAAACGTAATTGTAGCCTCCAGGTTTACACTTTTACAAAGAATAATTTTTAAAAAACACATAATTTTGATATTTAGATGGAAAATGTACCTCAACATGCTAAACAAAAGCATGAAGAGATGAACCAAGACCTTTTAATAGTCCCAGGATGAAGTCTCAGTATGGACTTAGTATGTGTAGATTTCAAAAAGACAACAGGAAGGGAGAGAGTAAAATGCTTCAAAGTTGAAGGAAGACATGTTTTCACATTGAAAGTCACCACAAGATACAATAAAAAAAAAAATCTGCAGCATAAAACAGGCAAGCTCACAGGTACACACACACACTACATAATTTACTTACAATGAAGAAAGAATCAAAGTGGCATCAGGTTTTCTCTCAGCAAAACTGAATTGAGAAAACAATTACACAATATTACCAAAGTTCTGCGTGAAAATTATTTTGAACTTAAGTTCTCTTTCAATATCAATATATATCTATCTGTTTATCAGGGGTGTTTTTGTTTGTTTTGTTTTGTTTTTGTCTGTTTACCTACCTATTAGAAGCAGATTTTGAAATGCAACCTGTGGAATATTGTATTTTCAAAAAAAAATGCAAAGAGCAATATTTCTGATCCAGTATTTGTTGCAGAACCTTAATACCCCTAATCGAAATAGTTCCCATTTCCCCAAACCTGGAAACTACATTTCAGTGGTCATGATATACTAGGGCAGAGATGAACTTGGTGTCATTGATTATATAGAACTTTTAAAAAGTTATAAAATAAAAGATACCATCAATAGAACACAATCAATTTGGAGAAATTACTTGAAAATTTCATGAAACAAATAGTTTTGCCATACATAATTTGTCTAAAAACTCTTAAAAATTAATAGAAAAAATTACAACTTCAATTTAAAAATTGGGCAATATTAAGGTATGACCAAGTCACAGACAAAGAAATGTACATGGGCAATGAAATACAAAAAAATAAGCATGGTGGTAGAAAAATGGCGGCGGAGTGAACGGAGCTACAGAGACCGTCTCCCAGAACCAACCTGGAATTACAACTATAACACAGACAAATCGATGGGAAAAACCAACAGAAAAGCAGCTTGCGAGGACCATACAACGAGGGACACTGACTCCATCCTAGTAGGCTTGCCAAGGCGCGAGATGGGGGCTGGGAGCCCACGGTCGGCAGCTCAGCAGAGGCCTTAGCTGGGAGCAGCGCCCTCGGGTTACACTCCCAGGCGGCTCCACAGCGCAGAGCCAGGACAGAGGCTAAAACAGCCACAGCCACTCACCTTGGGCTCCCGCAGAGGGAGGGCAGACTGGACTGGAGCTGTGTCGGGACACGCAGGGTTTGGAGGACGCTCAGAGCGTTGGCTGAGTGCAGCCATGCAGGACGGTGGCCACATTGCTCCTTCCCAGGGTTCTGAGGAGAAGCAGCAGCCCCTCCCTCAGAGATCCATCCCCACCCTGTGGGCCAATGAAGTGCCAATTGAGGCTCACTAACAACCAGCATCTGCCCCACCCTTGTGAAAGCCCCTTGGCTGAGCACCAGAGGGAGTTTTTCAATCAACTGACAACCCAAAACTCATCAAGTAACCTAGACTGCTAGCCTCCAGGCAAAAAGCTAGAGGATAACAGTACCTTTCCTGGGCTGGCAACTTTAACCAAGAAAGTAAGACTTGACAGTGGTGTTCAACGTGGGTCCTCCCTCACTCATCTAAACACAGGAGAGGGAGCCACAAACAGCAGAACACCAACACCCACAGGGAGAACTTGACAGCCTCCAAAGCCCACAGTGATAGCCAAAATGGTGAAACACAGAAACAGAAGCCAAATGAAAGAGCAAGAGACCTCCACCGAAGATGAGATCAATGTGGAGCAATTAGGCATGTTAACAGAGCTAGAATTCAGAGCCATGATCTTGAGGAAGCTGAACAGCATGAGTAAGGACATAGAGACACTGAAAATAAGCCAATTGGAAATTAAAAACCAACAAGAAGAGATAAAAAATGACATATCCGAAATGAAAAACACATTGGAAGGTTTAAAAAGCAGAGTAGAGGAAGCTGAGGACGGGATCAGTGAATTAGAAGACAGGGTAGAAAAAATCAACCAATTAGAAAAACAAAAGGAAAAAACTATTAAAAAACAGGAAGACAGCTTAAGAGAACTATGGGACAACAGGAAACGTAATAATATTCGCATCATAGGGGTCCCTGAAGAAGAAGAAAATGAGCAAGGGATAGAGAATATATTCAAAAAAATAGTAACAGAAAACTTCCCTAATTTGGTGAAGGAAGAAGGCATTCAAGTTCAAGAAGCACAGAGAGTCCCAAGTAAGAAGAACCCAAACAGGCCCACACCAAGACACATAGTAATTAAAATGCCACAAATTAAAGACAAAGAGAGAATCCTAAAAGCAGCAAGAGATAAGCAGCATGTTACCTACAAAGGGAACCCCATAAGGCTCTCAGCTGACTTCTCACAAGAAACACTACAGGCCAGAAGAGAATGGCATGAAGTAATCAAAGTCATGAAAAACAAGAATCTGAATCCAAGACTACTCTACCAAGCAAGGCTATCATTCAAAATAGAAGATCAAATAAAGAGCTTCCCAGACAAAAAAAAGGGTAAGGGAAAACATTAGCACCAAACCAGCACTGCAAGAAATGTTAAAAGGACTGCTGTAATTAGCAGTAGAAATGGGAAGAAAAATAGAACCACACTAAACAAAAATGGCAATAAATAAGTACATAGCAATAATCACCTTAAACGTAAATGGATTGAATGCTCCCATAAAAAGACACAGAGTAGCTGATTGGATAAGAAAGCATGACTCATCTATATGTTGTTTACAAGAGACCCACCTCTCAACAAAAGACTCACATAGGTTGAAAGTGAAGGGATGGAAAAAAATTGTCCAAGCAAATGGAAAGCAAAAAAAAGCTGGAGTAGCAATTCTCATATCTGATAAAATAGATTTCAAAATGAAGACCATAACTAGAGACAATATAATATTGTCACTATATAATATTGAAAGGATCTGTCCAACAGCAAGATAAAACCTTGGTAAACATATATGCACCCAAAATAGGAGCACCAAAATATATTAAAAATCTTCTGGAGGACTTCCAAGGAGAAATCGACAACAATACAATCATAGCAGGGGACTTCAACACCCCATTGACAGCACTGGATAGATCCTCTAGGCAAAAAATTAGCAAGGAAACAGAGACTCTAAATGAAGCACTAGACCAAATGGATTTAATAGATATCTACAGAGAATTACACCCCAAAACTACAGAATACACATTCTTCTCAAGTGCACATGGGACATTCTCAAAGATAGACCACATGATAGGACACAAACTAAATCTCTACAAGTTCAAGAAGATTGAAATCATATCAAGCATCTTCTAAGATCACAATGGCATGAAACTAGATATCAATTGCAACAAGGACATGCAAAGACATTTCAACACATGGAGGCTAAATAGCATGTTATTAAACAATGAATGGGTCACCGAGGAGATCAAGGAAGAAATTAAAAACTTCCTGGAAGCCAATGAAAATGAACACACAACAACACAAAATCTATGGGATGCAGCGAAAGCAGTTCTGAGAGGGAAGTTCATAGCACTACAGGCCTACCTCAAAAAACAAGAAAAATTTCTAATTGACTGTCTAACCTCACAACTTAAAGAATTAGAAAGCAAACAAAAAGAAAACCCCAGAGCAAGTATAAGAAAGGAAATAGTAAAGACAGAGCAGAAATAAATGACATAGAGACCAAAAAAACAATTCAAAGGATCAATGAAACAAAGAGCTGGTTTTTCGAAAAGATAAACAAGATTGATGGACCCTTAGCTAGATTCACCAAGAAACAAAGAGAGAGAACCCAAATACACAAAATCAGAAATGAAAGAGGAGATGTAACAACCAACACCATGGAAATAAAAAAGATCGTTAACAACTACTACAAACAACTATATGGCAACAAATTCGACAATCTAAGCAAAATGGACAAATTTCTAGAAACACACAGTCTCCCAAAACTACTCCGGGAAGAGATAGAAAACTTGAACAGACCAATAACAACTAAGGAAATTGAAGAGGTAATCAAGACTCTCCCAGCAAACAAAAGCCCAGGCCCAGATGGCTTCACGGAGGAGTTTTACTGAACATTCAAAAAAGAACTAACACCCATTCTCCTCAAACTATTTCAAAAAATTCAAGAAGAAGGAAGACTTCCAAACACATTCTATGAAGCCAGCATAATTCTAATACCAAAACCAGAAAAAGACACTACAAAGAAAGAAAACTACAGGCCAATATCCTTGATGAACATAGACGCCAAAATCTTGACCAAAATATTAGCAAATCGGATCCAGAAATACATCAAAAAAATTATTCACCATGACCAAGTGGGATTCATTCCAGGGATGCAAGGCTGGTTTATCGCAAATCAATAAACGTGATACACCACATGAACAAAATGAAGAATAAAAACCACATGATCATACCAATAGATGCTGAAAAAGCATTCGACAAAATCCAGCATCCATTTCTGATAAAAATGCTCAGCAATGTAGGAATAGAGGGATCATATCTCAACATAATAAAGGCCATATATGAAAGACCTACAGCCAACATCATACTCAATGGACAGAAACTAAAAACATTTCCATTAAGAACAGAAACAAGACAGGGATGTCTACTTTCGCCACTCTTATTTAACATTGTACTGGAAGTCTTGGCCACAGCAATCAGACATGAAGAAAAAATAAAAGGTAAAATAATCCAAATTGGAAAGGAGGAAGTGAAACTGTCATTATTTGCAGATGACATGATATTGTACATAGAGAACCCTAAAGACTCCATCAAAAATCTACTAGACTTAATAAATGAATTTGGCAAAGTAGCAGGATACAAAATTAACCTCAAGAAATTGACGGCATTCTTGTACACCAATGATGAACTCACAGAAAGAAAAACTGAAAAAACAATCCCATTTACCATCGCGCCAAAAAAATTATGATACCTAGGAATAAACTTAACCAAAGAAGTAAAGGACCTATTTGCAGAAAACTACAGGTCATTGAAAAAAGAAATAGAGGAAGATATAAAAAAGTGGAAGCACATACCCTGTTCATGGATTGGAAGAATTAACATCATTAAAATGTCCATACTACCCAAAGGAATCTATAGATTCAATGCAATCCCCATCAAAATACCAACGACATATTTCATAGAACTAGTACTAATACTTCAAAAGTTCATATGGAACCAAAAAAGACCCCGAATAGCCACAGCAATCTTGAAAAAGAAGAACAAAGTAGGTGGGATCACAATACCAGATATCAGGTTATACTACAAAGCGACTGTAACCAAAACAGCCTGGTACTGGCACAA
The DNA here is from genome assembly GCF_014108415.1 of Molossus molossus. Taxonomy (NCBI): domain Eukaryota; kingdom Metazoa; phylum Chordata; class Mammalia; order Chiroptera; family Molossidae; genus Molossus; species Molossus molossus. The sequence continues at coordinate 112,024,774 of NW_023425388.1, forward strand.
GAACAGGCATATAGACCAGTGGAACAGAACTGAAAACCCAGAAATGGACCCAAGGCAATACGCTCAATTAATATTTGACAAAGGTGGCAAGAGCATACAGTGGAGTAAAGACAGCCTCTTTAATAAGTGGTGTTGGGAAAATTGGACAGCTACATGCAAAAAAATGAAACTAGACCATCAACTTACACCATACACAAAAATAAACTCAAAATGGATAAAAGACTTAAATGTGACACGTGGATCCATAAAAATTCTAGAAGAAAATGTAGGCAACAAAATTTCGGACATCATACGGAGCAGAATTTTCACTGATATATCACCTAAGGCAACAGAAATAAAGGAGAAAATGAACACATGGGACTACATCAAACTAAAAAGTTTCTGCACAGCAAAGGAAACAATCATCAAAATGGAAAGGCAACCCACTGTATGGGAGAACATCATTGCCAATGATGTTTCAGATAAGGGGTTAATTTCCAATATATATAGAGTGCTCATACAACTCCACAAAAGGAAGACAAAGAACCCAATTAAAAAATGGGCAGAGGAGCTGAATAGACACCTCTCCAAACAGGACATACAAATGGCCAAAAGACATATGAAGAAATGCTCAACATCACTAAGCATCAGAGAGATGCAAATTAAAACAACAATGAGGTATCACCTCACACCTGTCAGAATGGCTGCCATCAACAAATCATCAAACAACAAGTGTTGGCGAGGGTGTGGAGAAAAGGGGACTCTAATACACTGCTGGTGGGAATGCAGACTGGTGCAGCCACTATGGAAAACAATATGGTGCTACCTCAAAAAATTAAAAATTGAACTCCCATTTGACCCAGTGATCCCACTGCTGGGAATATACCCTAAGAAGCCTGAAACACCAATCAGGAAGAATATATGTACCCCCATGTTCATAGCAGCACTATTTACAATAGCTAAGATCTGGAAACAGCCCAAGTGTCCATCAGTAGACGAATGGATAAAAAAGCTGTGGTACATATACACAATGGAGTACTATGCAGCTGTAAGAAAGAAATATCTCTTATCCTTTGACACGACATGGAGGGACCTGGAAAGTATTATCCTAAGTGAAAGAAGCCAAGCAGAAAAAGACAAATACCACATGATCTCACTTATATACGGAATATAATAAACATAACAGTCTGAGGAATACAGTAGACCCAGACACATGGAAGTAGGGCACTGACTGACATCCCTCAGAAGAGGGGATGGGGGGGTGAGGGGTGGGAAGAGATAAACCACAGAACTTATATGCATGTATGCATGACCAATAGACATGGACAACTAAGCCGGGGACGGGGCGGAGGTGGGGTGGTGTGGGGGGTGCCAATGGGGTAAAAAGTTAAAATATCTGTAGCAAAAAAATAAATAAAAATTCATAAAAAAAAAATAAGCATAATTCACAAAATATCAAGAATCTGTAAACTAAAATGGCAGTGAAATGTCATTTTTGCTTATACTGGGAAAAGTAGATTTTAGATTCACAATATTTAGTGTAGTAAGGGTTTGGGATATTAAAGAGTCTTAAGCATGACTGTCCTATGAACAGCAACTTAAAGTATCTAATTAAACTTTAAAAGGTTAGAATTTCTATATTTACTGCACCGTTCATTAGATCTCTATAGCTTACTTACTATTCATTGCAAGTCTGTGCCCATATGCATCTGTCCTGTCTCCCACCTCTCATGCCTGCTAACCACCATCTTACTGTCTGATTTTACAAGTTTGACATTTTTAGATTCCACATTTGAGTCATATTATATAGTATAATCAAACTTGATAAGAAACTAGACCTGAATTATCCCAAACACTAAAAAGGAATCATAATTATGTAATGCAATAGATTTGCTAATTATCACTACAATGGCAATCATATTACACATATAAATGTATCAAATTAATATCTTTGCACTTTCAGGTTATGCAATGTTATAAGATCAATATATGTCAATTAAAAATAAACCCTTAATGTTAAAATTTCTCAAATCAAGATTTCCACTTGTAAGAATTTATCATACAAAAATATTTACAAGCTCGGCTGGTGTAGCTCAGTGGTTGAGCACTAACCCATGTACTAGGAAGTCACTTCTATTAATCCTGGTCAGGGCACATACCCAGGGTGTGGGTCCGACCCCCAGTGGGGGACATGCAAGAGGCAGCCGATCAAGGTTCTCTCTCATCAATGTTTCTCTCTCCCTCTCCCTTTCTCTCTTTCTAAAATCAATAAAAGAAAATATCATTTCAAAAAAACATTTACATAAGTATATGTGTGTTTGTGTGTGTGTACATATCCCTAGAAGGAAGTTAATTACAGCAGTATTGGTGACTCCCAAAGTTAACACTAATGCCCATCCTTAAATTCTGACACATACGTAGTACAAAGCATAAAATAAAATAATACAACAGTTAAATTCAGTAAGGTAAATATACTTATATTGAAAGGTATATATAAATGACTAAGATACATATCAATATAAATATAAATGTGTATATAAACATAGCTGCGTATATGTGGAGATGCAAATAGTACTTTTTATATAACTTGACTTATGCTACATATGAATATATATATATATGAGCTTACATTGGCCTGGGCCCGAGGCTAAGGGGAGTAGGTTCCATTCTCACGTAGGTCCCTTGGCTAAGGTGACTGAATGACTCCATTTTTATCATCAATGGACCTTCCTTGATATTTTTCCAATCATAGGTTAATTACCCCTAGAAGTAAAAAAATTTTGCCTAAGATTATAGTTGCCCCACGTGTTGGGAAGCATTTTGCAAGCATTTGCAGGTACTTGTGAGCCCGGTGAATAATGCTAATTTTGACTTCTGTAATCAGTCACACCCACTATTGCACTGGTCCCCTGGGTCGGGGTGGGGGGGGGGACAAAAGGGGGATGGGGCTTCTGTCTTTAAAATCAGAGGAGCAAGAAGAATCTGGTGCTGCGGATCTGGGGAAGCTGTACCCCCCAGCCCGCCAGTGTAATGAAGTGCTCCTTTCCCATTTGTGCATCTCTGGTTATCTCGCTGACATGTTACAACAACATGAATGCATACATATATGTAAAATTATTTGGAAGGATATACACCAATCCATGTATAACTGAAAATTAATTTTGGCAGGGAAGTAATTGTGGATGAACAGCATATAAGTAATATCAATTTTTATTTATGTAGCTCAGTGTTGTTTTATTTTTCAAAAGTGTGAATATATATTATTTTTTAAATGAAAATATTTGGGGAAAAATAAATTCTACATGTTTGGCAAGGCTTGGTGGGAAAAGATTATCTTTGCTTCACATAGTGTCGCCTGAGACAATTCTAATGGGACTAGAGGATTTACTTATAAAATGGCTCATTTACATGACTGTGAAGCTGGTTGTTCACTCTCAGCTGGAAATGCAGCTAGAGTTGCTGACCAGGGGACCAGGGTCTTGTTTCTTCTCCATGCCATCTCTTCATCTGGCAAGGTCGATCATATTACAGAAAGACAGATTCAGAGTAGTTGACTTCTCACTTTGTTATTTGCATCCCCAGAGAGAAATAGAACATGTCAAATTTTCTTAATGCCTAGACTTAAAGCTGCTGAAACATTACTTCCTCCACATTTTATTGGTCAAGCAGTCATGGGACCAGTATAGATAAAAGGGGAGTAAAGTACACAGGGCATGAATAAAGGGCAATCTGGTTCACTGAGGACTGTCAAAGTAACAGAGTAATAGAGTAACAAACTGCCAAAAGATGAAGATTGGGGCTGATTAAAATAGCTGGAGAACTGAACAGAGCTCAGTTGATCTAAAAAGGGAGAGAGCCAAAGCAGGAAGGATGCCATACGGTCATATAAACTCCTCTCAAATCCCTAGTTATCTTCTAAATTTAAGGTGTTCAAGAAATATTCAGAGAGGCCAAGCACAAAAGAACAGCATGCAGTTAGAAAAACAGGAGCAGAATTGCAAATGTTGTCCAGTGCCAGGAAGAAAAGGGGAGGAGACTGAGCCTCATCATGTTAGAGAATCTAGACAAACACCCCAAACTGTCTATTGAAATCACAGAAAAGCCACATTTTAGGAAGAAAATCTATATACAAGGAATAAAGGATTCTCTTAAGAATAGGAGTAAAACCCAATCTGTCTCATCTTAGCAAAGTATGAACAGTTTCCAGGAAATCAGTGTGATTAGTCAGTCTGCGAGAACAGAACAGGTGTCAACATCCTTCAGAGGAAGGTAAAAGAATCCAGAGTCTCTAAACATGTTACTCAAGTGTATGATAGAATGTGTCTCATAGTCAAGACAAATAAACAGTCAGTGGTAAAAGAGGATCTAGGTATTAAAATCAGCAGACAAGGACTTTAAAGTAGCTCTTAAAAATATGTCCAAGGCCCTGGCTGGTTGGGCTCAGCAGTTGGAGCATCGGCCTGTGGACCTGGGTTCAGTTCCTGCTAGGAGCATGTACCAAAAATAAAAATAAAAAATATGTCCAAGGACTTGACAGAAGAAAAGAGGGTTGGGGGACTGTGAGAAAAAGAGGAAGGGATTAAAAGTACAAATTGGTAGTTATAAAACAGTCACAGGGATGTAAAGTACAGCATAGAGAATATAGTACATAAAATTTTAAGAACTATGTATGGTGCCAGGTGGGTACTGTAAACACATGATTGTCTAACCACTATGATGTACATCTGATATTACAAACTGATATTGAATGTCAGTGGCAATTGAAAAATAAAATTTAAAATATAAAGACATGTTCAAGGATTTAAAGGAAAAGATATTCAGAGAATGTTAGCAGATAAAATTTAATATCTGAAATAAAAATGTAGTATATTGGATGGTTTTGTGGGTAATGGGAGAAGCCAGAAAATAAGGTTAGTGATCAGATATGAGGCAGGCAGAATACTGTCCATCAAGATGTACACTTCCTAATTCCCAGAAACTGAAAATGTTACTTTATATGAGAAAAAAAAAAATTTTCAGATGTGAATATATTAAGGATTTTAATATGGGAGATTATCCTGGATTATCTGGATGGGCTTGATATAAGCACATGCATTCTTATAAAAGGAAGGTGTGAGGGCCAAAGCTGGGAAGAGATTAGAAGGTGCTAAACTGCTAGTTTTGAATAGGTAAAAGGAGACAGGAGCCAGAGAGCCAACACAGGCTTCTAGAAGCTGGAAAAGGCAAGAGAATGGATTATCTGCTAGATCCTCCAGATGAAATGCAGCATTGTTGGCATTTTTATCTTAGCCCAGTAAAACCCATTTCAGACTTCTGACCTCTAGAACTGTGAGGAAGTTACGTTTAGTTTATAACCAGAAGAGTTAAAAAAGCACCATTTATGAGAATATTAAGGGGAAGAATTTCAGGTATGGAACCAAGTGAGAGGAGAGGCCTTGAACTGTGAAAGAACTTGGCATGGCTGAAGAACTTAAATGAAACCACATTATCTCTGAACTATAGAGTGGGTTTGAGCGATGAGACCAGAACATCAGGTAGGAACTAGATCATGAAGGGCTTGGTAGACTAAAGCATGTATTTTTTTCTGAGACATATCCTTCATGGAAGTCTTTTAAGAGGACAAATAACTTCAAAGTTCATATGGAACCAAAAAAGACCTCAAATAGCCACAGCAATCTTGAAAAAAAAAAAAAAAAAAGTTGGAGGGATCACATTACCAGATTTCAGGTTATACTACAAAGCCACTATACTCATAACAGCCTGGTACTGGCACAAGAACAGGCATCTAGACCAGTGGAACAGAACAGAGAACCAAGAAATGGACCCAAGGCAATATGCTCAATTAATATTTGATGAAGGTGCCAAGAGCATACAGTGGAGTAAAGACAGCCTCTTTAATAAATAGTGTTGGGAAAATTGGGCAGCTACCTGAAAAAAAAAAAATGAAACTAAACCATCAACTTACACCATACACAAAAATAAACTCAAAATGGATAAAAGACTTAAATATGACTCATGAATCCATAAAAATCCTAGAAGAAACTGTAGGCAACAAAATTTCAGATATCATATGCAGGAGAATTTTAAATGATACAGCACCTAACGCAACAGAAACAAAGGAAAAAATGAACACATGGGACTACATCAAACTCAAAAGCTTCTGCACAGCAAAAGATACAATCATCAAAATGGACAGGAAACCCACTGTATGGGAGAACATCATTGCCAATGATACATCATATAAGGGGTTAATTTCTAATATATAGAGAGAATGCTCATACAACTCAACAACCGAAAGACAAAGAGCCCAATTAAAAAACTGGGCAGAGAAACTAAATAGACACCTCTCCAAACAGGACATACAAATGGCTAAGAGACATATGAAGAAATGCTCAATATCACTAATCATCAGGGAGATTCAATTAAAACAACAATGAGGTATCACCTTACACCTGTCAGAATGGCCGCCATCAACAAATCATCAAACAACTAGTGTTGGCGAGGGTGTGGAGAAAAGTGGACTCTAGTACACTGCTGGTGGGAATGCAGACTGGTGCAGCCACTATGGAAAACACTGTGGTGTTACCTCAAAAAATTAAAAATTAAACTCCCATTTGTCCCAGTAATCCCACTTCTAGGAATATGCCCTAAGAAGTCTGAAACACCAATCAGAAAGAATCTATGTACCCCCATGTGCTTAGCAGCACTATTTACAGTAGCTAAGATCTGAAAACAGCCCAAATGTCCATCAGTAGATGAATGGATAAAAAAGCAGTGGTACATATACACAATGGAGTACTATGCAGCCATAAGAAAGAAAGATCTCTTATCCTCTGAGACAACATGGAGGGACCTGGAAAGTATTATCCTAAGCAAAACAAGCCAAACAGAGAAAGACAAGTATCATATGATCTCACTTATATGTGGAATATAATGAACGTTAACAGCCTGAGAAATGGGGTAGTCCCAGAGACATGGAAGTGGGGTACAGACTGACAATCCCCAGAAGAGGAGGTTGTGGGGGAGAGATAAACCACAGAACTTATATACATGTATGCATGAACAATGGACATGGACAACAAAGCTGGGAACAAGGTGGGGAGGGTGGGGGATGGGGGAATCAGTGGGGGATAAAGGAGAAACATCTCTAACGAAAATAAATTAATTAACTAAAAAAAAAAGACAAATAACTTATTTGATGTATTGTAATTGTAGGGAGTATTGCAACAAATGAATTTGAAAAAGACAAGAGTCTGAGTGTCCATCAATAGATGAATGGGTAAAAAAGCTGTGGTACATTTACACAATGGAACACTGTGCAGCTATAAGAAGAGAGATCTCATCCTTGAGTCGAGATGGAGAGACCTTGAGAGTATTATGCTAAGCAAAATAAACCAATCAGAAAAAGACAAATACTACATGATTTCACTAATTTGTGGAATATAATTAACAAAATAAGTTGATGAACAAAATAGAACCAGAGACATAAAAAGGAGTAGGGTTCAGACTGACAAACCTCAGAGGAGGGGGGTTGAAGGGTGGGAAGATATAAACCAAAACACTTATATGCATATATGCATAACCAAGGGACATAGATGACAATGCCGGGGGAGGGATGGCGGGACATGGAGGAGGGTGTCGGGGGGGAGGGGAGGAGAAACATCTATAACAGAAATAAATTGATTAATAAAAAAATTTAAAACTACAACTAATAAATTGACCTTTCCAAGTGGTGTAAGATATAAAATAATCAATAGCATTTAAAAATAAATAGATGTTTTAAATAAATTACGTTTCTTTTCCAATATAAAATATAAACACTAATAGAAAATTGACTTTTGAAGTTATATACAGTTCATTTTGTGTATAGAACATTTTCAAAAATTACATTCACATATGATAAAAGTGAGATTGTTATACACACATAAATACACAAAACACATTTACATTCTATAGCTTTCTGTCAGACCTAAGAATATCTTTCTGATATCCTTCCAAAGCCATATATATGTGAAACTAATCTACATTAATAGCCGCATGATAATCAGTGTTACATATATACCAGAGAATCAACAGATATACCATTTAATTATTCCAGTTTGGGGAAAAATTCAGATTTTTCAAGATTTTGCTAGTACTAACAATACTATAATAAATATTTTGGAACATTTATCTTTTAATGCAGGTAGTTTTATTCCTTTTTGATAAATACTGTGAAGAGGAGAGTTAAATCAAATGCTGTACATAGTTTAAATATTACTTATTTAAATTATTTAAATACTATGTTAAAGTAAAATTAAATATTCAATTATAGCTATATAAATACTAGATTACTTTTTCAAAAGCTAGTAGTTATGCCCTGGCCAGTTTGGCTCAGAGGTTGGAACATTGGCCTGTGGACCAGACAGTCCTGGGTTCGGTTCCCGCTAGGGGCACGTACCAAAAAAATCAAAAACAAAAACAAAAAACTAGTAGTTATTTTCATTCCTAATAGTATCCACTACTTTAACAACACTGAATGCTTTGATTATTATTATATTTCTTACTAACTAAATGGATGTAGTATCTACCATTTTAATTTTATTTTTCTGAAAACTAATAATATTTTGTCATATTTTAAATCTATATTTTAGTAATTCCTTTGCCTTTATATAAAAAAAAAAACTGTATTACCTGCCTTTCCTAGTAATTTGTAGGAGTACTGTGTACATTAGGGAAATTAACTCTTTATCTAATATGTGTTTACAACCAATTTCTCCTGATCTATCAATCATTTTATGATTTTGTTATGGCTTTTGCCAAATAAGTTTTCATATGTATGTAATTAATATGTAGATTGTTCCTTTCATGATTTCTGGGCTCTTACTGTAAATTAGTAATCTACTCATATTTAAAAATTTTCTATTTTCTTTGAACATCTTTACTGTTTTTACACATTGCTTTTAACTTATGAATACATTTTTTTATATATAATATACAGTAGGGTTTGATATAATTTTTCCAAATGAAAATTATACTTAGCACCCTATGTATGTTATTATGTTCCTGTGCAGACTTTAATCAGTTTCAAGATTTAATTTTGTTTAATTGATAAATACTCTTTTACCCACCCCCCCTGAAACAAAGCTGGGGTTAGAGAAAATGATTTCCTGCAGAGTCAAAAATTTAAATAGAGAGAGAAAAATGGCGGTGGAGTGAATGGAAGCTACACAGACGATCTCCCAGGACCAAACAAAAATTACAACTAAAATAAAGACAAATCACTGGAAAAAAGCAACAGAAAAGCAATGGGAAAGGACCATAGAACCAGGGACACTGGTAGGATTGCGAAGGCTGGAGAGGGTGGCGGGTTGGGAGCTCAAGGACAGCAGCAGTCTTAGCTGTGAGCAGCGCCCTCGGGGTTAAAATTCCAAGCCATTCCACAGTGCAGAGGGCCAGAGCAGAGCACTGAATTGGCTATAGCAACTCACCTTGGGCTCCAGCAGAGGGAGGGCAGACGGCACTGGCACTCTGTGGGGACACCCGGGATTTGAAGGGCACTCAAAAGTTTTTGCTGACTCAAGGCTACAAAAGACCACAGCCATAAACAGCAGAACAAGAACAACCACAGGAAAAATTTGGTAGACCCCAAAACCCACTGAGATAAAGAAAATGGTGAAACAAAGAAACAAATCCCAAATAAAAAAACAAGAGAACTCTATCAAAGATGACATCAATGAAATGCAGCTAAGCAAATTATCAGAGGTAGAGTTCAGAGCCATGATCTTGAGGAAGCTCAACAGTATGAGTAAGAATGTCACCACCATGAGTAAAGATATTGAAGCATTGAAAATCAACCAAGTGGAAATGAAGACTGACATAGCAGAAATAAAGAATACAGTGAAAGGAATAACCAGTAGAGAAGAGGAAGCTTAGGACCAGATCAGTGAATTAGAAGACAGGGTAGAAAAAAATCAACCAGTCAGAAAACCAAAAGGAAAAATCAATTAAAAAACAGGAAGACAGCTTAAGAGAACTGTGGGACAACTGGAAATGTAATAACATTCGCATCATAGGAGTCCCTGAAGAAGAAGAAAATGAGCAAGGGTTAGAAAATATATTTGAAGAAATAGTGACAGAAAATTTTCCTAACATGGTGATGGAAGAAGTCATTCAAGTTCAAGAAGCACACAAAACCCCAAGTAAGAAGAACCCAAACAGGCCCACACCAAGACACATAGTAATTAAAATGTCAAAAATTAAAGACAAAAAGAGAATCTTAAAAGCAGCAAGAGAGAAAAGCAACAAAGAAACCCCCATAAGGCTCTCAGCTGACTTCTCAACAGAAACACTACAGGCAAGAAGGGAATGGTATGAGGTAATCAAGGTCATGAAAAACAAGGATCTGAATCCACGATTACTCTACCCAGCGAGGTTATCATTCAAAATAGAAGGTCAAATAAAGAGTTTCTCAGAAAAAAAAAAAAAAAAAAAAAAGTTAAAAAAAAAGGTTAAATGAATATATTAGCACCAAATCAGCACTGTAAGAAATGTTAAAAGAACTGCTGTAATTAGTAGAAGAAATAGAAAAAAAATATATAACCACACTAAACAAAAATGGCAATACATAAGTACATAGCAATAATCACCTTAAATGTAAATGGATTGAATGCTCTGATAAATAGACACAGAGTAGCTGACTGGATAAGAAAGCATGACTCACATATATGTTGTTTGTAAGAGACCTACCTCACAACAAAAGAATCACATAAGTTGAAAGTAAAGGGATGGAAAAAAATCTTCCAAGAAGACAGAAAGAAAGAAAGAAAAAAAAAAAAAAAGCTGGGGTGGCAATACTCATATCTGAAAAAGTAGATTTCAAAATGAAGGCCATAACTAGAAAAAAAGAAGGCCACTACATAATATTGAAAGGATCTATCCAACAGGAAGATATAACCTTGGTAAACATATATGCACCCAATAAAGGAGCTCCTAAATATATTAAAAATCTTTTGGAGGACTTCAAAGGAGAAATCAACAGCAATACAATCATAGCAGGGGACTTCAACACCCTGCTGACATCATTGGAGAGATCCTTTAGACAAAATATTAACACGGAAACAGAGACTCTAAATGAAGCACTAGACCAAGTGGATTTAATAGATATCTACAGAGAATTATACCACAAAATTGCAGAATTCACCTTCTTCTCAAGTGCACATGGGATATTCTCAAAGATGAATCACATGTTAGGACACAAACTAAGTCTCTTCAAGTTTAAGAAGATTGAAATTATATCAAGCATCATCTCAGATCACAATGGCATGAAACTAGAAATCAATTACAATAAGAACATGCAAAGACATTTGAAAACATGGAGGCTGAACAGCATGTTATTGAACAATAAATAGGTTACTATGGAGATCAAGAAAGAAATTTAAAATTTCCTGGAAGGCAATGAAAATGAACACACAACAACACAAAATCTATGGGATGCAGCAAAAGCAGTTCTCAGAGGGAAGTTCATAGCACAACAGGCCCACCTCAAGAAACAAGAAAAATTTCTAATGGACTACCTAACCTCACAACTTAAAGAACGAGAAAGCAAACAAAAAGAAAACCCCAGAACAAGAAGAAAAAAAAATGGTAAAGATCAGAGCAGAAATAAATGACATGGAGACCAAAAATCAATTCAAAGGATCAATGAAACAAAGAACTAATTTCTTCAAAAGATAAACAAGGTTGATGGACCCTTAACTAGATTCACCAAGAAACAAAGAGAGAGAATTCAAATGCACAAAATCAGAAATGAAAGAGGAGAAATAATAACTGATACCACAGAAATACAAAGAATTGTTAACAAATATTATGAATAATTATATGGCAACAAATTGGATAGTCTAAGCAAAATGGACAAATTTCTAGAAACACATAGTCTCCCAAATTGAACTGGAAAAAGAGAGAAAACTTGAACAAACCAATAACAACAAAGAAAATTGAAGATGTAATCAAGACTCTCCCAGCAAACAAAAGCCCAGGCCCAGATGGCTTTACAAGGGAGTTTTACCGAGCTTTCGAAGAAGAACTAACACCAATTCTCCTCAAATTATTCCTAAAAATTCAAGAAGAAGAAAGATTTCCAAACTCATTTTATGAGGCCAGCATAATTCTAATTCCAAAACCAGAAGAAGACACTACAAAGAAAGAACAGTACAGGCCAATATCCCTGATGAACATAGATGCCAAAATCCTGAACAAAATACCAGCAAATCAGATCCAGTAATACATCAAAAAAATTATTCACAATAACCAAGTGGGATTCATCCCAGGGATGCAAGGCTGTTACGATATTCACAAATCAATAAATATGATTTACCACATAAATAAAATGAAAGCTAAAAATCATATGATTATATCAATAGATGCTGCAAAATTCAGCATCCATTTCTGATAAACACGCTCAGCAATTTGGGAATAGAGGGTTCATGTCTTGACATAATAAAGGCCATATATGGAAACCTACAGCCAACATCATACTGAATGAACAAAAACTAAAAGCATTTTTTTAAAGAACAGGAACAAGACAAGGATGTCCACTTTTGCCACTCTTATTTAACATAGTACTGGAAGTCTTAGCCACAGCAATCAAACATGAAGAAAAAATAAAAATAAAAGAGATCCAAATTGGAAAGGAGGAAGTGAAACTGTCATTATTTGCAGATGACATGATATTATACATAAAAAACCCTAAAGACTCTAAAAAAAAAATCTACCAGACTTAATAAATGAATTTGGCAAAGTAGCAGGATACAAAATTAATGTAAAAAATCGACAGCATTATTATACATTAGTGATGAACTCACAGAAAGAGAAACTAAATAAACAATCCCTTTTACCATTGCAGAAAAACAAATTAAGATACCTAGGAGTAAACTTAACCAAAAAAGGAAAGGACCTATTTGCAGAAAACTACAGGACATTGAAAAAAACAAATATAAGAAGATATAAAAAAGTGGAAGCACATACCTTGTTCATGGATTGAAAGAATTAACATCATTAAAATGTACATACCATCCAAAGCAATCTATAGATTCAATGCAATCCCCATCAAAACACCAACCACGTACTTCACAGAATTAGAACAAATACTTCAAAAGTTCATATGGAACCAAAAAAGACCCAGAATAACCACAGCAATCATGAAAAAGAAGGACAAAGAGGGCAGGGTCACAATATCAAATATCAGGTTAAACTACAAAGCTAATGTAATCAAAACAGCCTGGTACAGGCACATAGATCAATGGAATAGAACAGAGAAGCCAGAAACTGACCCAAAACATTATGCTCAATTAATATTCAATTAAGGTGGCAAGAGCATACAATGGAGTAAAGACAGCCTTTTTAATAAATGGTATTGGGATTATTGGACAGCTACATGCAAAAAAGTGAAACTGGACCATCAACTTACACCATACACAAGAATAAACTCAAAATGGATAAAAGACTTAAATGTGACTCATGAATCCATAAAAATCCTAGAAGAAACTATAGGCAACAAAATTTCAGATATTATTCACAGGAGAATTTTCACTGATACATCACCTAAGGCAACAGAAACAAAGGAAAAAAATGAACACATGAGACTACATCAATCTCAAAAGCTTATGCACAGCAAAAGAAACAGCCATCAAAATGAAAAGGCAACCCTCTGTGTGGAAAAGCGTAATTGCCAAAGGTACATCAGATAAGGGGTTAATTTCCAAAATATATAGAGTGCTCATACAACTCAACAAAAGGAAAACAAAGAATGAATAAAAAAAATAGGCAGAGGAGCTAAACAGACACCTCTCCAAACAGGACATGCAAATGGCTAAGAGACATATGAAGAAATGCTCAACATCACTAATCATCAGAGAGATGCAAATTAAAACAACAATGAGGTATCACCTCACACCTGTCAGAATGGCTGCATTCAACAAATCATCAAACAACAAGTGCTGGCAAGGGTATGGAGAAAAGGGGACTCTAGTACACTGTTGGTGGGAATGCAGACTGGTGCAGCGACTATGGAAAACAATATGGTGTTACCTCAAAAAATTAAAAATTGAATTGCCATTTGACCCAGTGATTCCACTTCTAGTAATATACCCTAAGAAGCCTGAAACACTAATCAGAAAGAATATATGTACCCCCATGTTTGTAGAAGCACTATTTACAATAGCTAAGATCTGGAAACAGCCCAAGTGTCCATTAGTTGATGAATGGATAAAAAAGCAGTGGCTCATATACACAATGGAGTACTATGCAGCTGTACAAAAGATCTCTTATCCTTTGAGAACACATGGAGGGACCTGGAAAGTATTAACCTAAGTGAAACAAACCAAACAGAGAAAGACAAATATCATATTATGTAACTTATTTATGGAATATAATGAACATAACAGTCTGAAGAACAGGGTAGTCCCTAAGACATGGAAGTACGGTACAGACTGACAATCCACAGAAGAGGGGATGGTGGGGGAGAGATAAACCACAGAACTTATATGCATGTATGCATGATCAATGGACATGGACAACAAAGCTGGGGACAGTGTGGGGAGAGAGGGAGAGGAGGATGTCAATGGGGGAAAAAGAAGAAACATCTGTCACAACAAAAAAAATTAAATATAACTTTTGACTCCTCCAAAATAACTACAAATAGCTCACAGTTGACCAGAAGACGTACCAGTAACATAGACAGTTAAGCAATATTTTGTATGTTACATGTATTATATACTGTATTCTTACACTAAAGTAATTCAAAGGAAAGGAAATGTTACTAAGAAAATTATAGGAAAGATAAAATACATTTATGGTCATGTACTATAGTTATCAATACTCTAAGTTTAAGTTTTCTTTTAATAAGATGAATCCTCCATCATTACCTACATAGATATTGCCTTATTTAGTGGTTCTCAACCTTCCTAATACCATGGCCCTTTAATACAGTTCCTCATGTTGTGGTGACCCTCAACCATAAAATTATTTTTGCTGATACTTCATAACTGTAATTTTGCTACTGTTATGTTTAGGCAACTACTGTGAAAGGGTCAGGTTGCGAACCACTGTTATGATACAAAACATTGTAGATATTATAAGTTTTACAAATACTAGATGTCAGAATGGATAGATAATGTAAAAAAGAAATTTATATTTATTTATAGGTATGATTCACACATTCATAATGAAGAAGCAGCAATATGGTAGCTTTATGGTAGCCTAGTGTAGTTGATACAACAGGAGGTGGCTACAAAATTATTACAGAGTACATTATATACTACAGATAATTTTATGCAATTATGGTTTAAACTGCTTCTTTACACTTGTTTACATTTCTCTCAACTGTGAGTGGTACCAAGTAATGTTTGTGTTTATGTGTGTAAGTTTTAATAAATTTTAACTTTTTATAATAGATGTGAGAATATGTTATGATAGTAAATGATAAAATAGTCTAATTTCTATATATATTTGATGCATTTATGACATAGTATTTTTTAAAGTTTTTAATATTTCATCTGTGCATTTTTCCAATCTTTTGAAAATCTCCAAAACATTTTCCATTATATATATATATTTAAATCTGCATATAGGTGGACTTGTGCAGTTTAAAACCATGTTGTTCAAGGGTAAACAGTGTTTCTATTTGTGATATTTTGATATTACTATGATATTATGATTATACTAGTTTTTTTACTGTTTTAGTACTTGCTGGTCTAAATCTTTGCCTGTTATACTTGTTTATTTTTTCAATCTTATTTATTACTACTTTCTTATTTTTATTCTTCTATGAATGTTATGATAACTTTATTGATTTAAGACATTTTTATTTCAATTGTCATTTGGTGTTTGACAATATTATATTTTATAATTAAATGTAACATTTTACTGAAATATTTTTACTTAAAAACAGAGGACACAGAGACTATAAAAAAGAACCACTCAGAAATGAAGAATACAATATTGAAATGAAGGATTAACTAGAAGAAATCAACAGCAGACTAGATGAGACAGAAGACAAGGTAGTAGAAAACATCCAGTCAAAACAAATTAAGCAATAAGGATAGTCTAAGGAACTTCTGGGACAAATAAAGCATAGCAACATTCATATAATAGGGGTACCAGAAGGGGAAGAGGGAGACAAAGGAATTAATAACCTATGTGAACTAATAATGGCTGAAAATTTCTCTAATTTGTTGAAGGAAAAAGGCACACAAATCCAGGAAGTTCATAGAGTCCCAAACAAGATGAATTCAAAAAGGCCCACCCCAAGACACATCATAGTTAAAATGGCAAAGGTTAAAGACAAAGAGAGAATCATAAAAACCCTAAAAGAAAGAAAATTAGTCACTTACAAGGGAGCTCCCATAAGATTGTCAGTTGATTTCTCAACAGAAACATTTCAAACCAAAATAGATTGGCATGAAATGTTCAAAGTGATGAAAAGCAAGGATCTATATTCAAGATTACTCTACCCAGCAAGGCAAGACTGTCACACAAAATTGAAGGTGAAATAAAGAGCTTCCCAGACAAGAGAAAACTAAAGGAGTTCATTACCACCAAACAAGTATTATAGGAAATATTAAATGGCTTTCTTTAGAAAGAAGAGGAAGAAAAAAAATAAAAGAGAGAGTGGGAGGAACATAATTATAAAAAATAAAATGGCAACAAATACATACTTATCAATAATCACTTTAAATGTAAATGGTTTATCGGTTCCAATCAAAAGACATAAGTAGCTGAATAGATTAAAAAAAAAAAACAAGACCCATATATGTGCTGTCTACAAGAGATCTCAGAACAAAAGATACAAACAGATGAAAAATAAAGGGATGAAAAAGGATATATCATGCACATGGAAAGAAAATAAAAGCTGGGTAGCAGTTTTTATATCAGATAAAACAGACTCTAGAACAAAAACTACAATAAGAGATAAAGAAGGACTCTATATAATTATGAAAGGATCAATCCACAAGAGGCTATAACCCTTGTAAACATTTATTCACCCAACATAGAAGCACCTAAATATATAAAGCAAATATTGATGGACATATAGGAAGAAATTGACAGTAATATAGGCATATGGGGGATTTTAGCACCTTATTGACATTAGTGGGTAAATCATGGAGAAAAAACTCAATAAGGAAAGACCAGCCTTAAAGACACACTACACCAGATTAATATCATTGATATTTTCAGGGCATTTTACCCCAAAGCAGAAAACTATGTTTTTTTCCCAAGTGATCATGGAACATTTTCTAGGATAGAGTACATTTTAGGACACAAAGCAAGTCTCAGTAAATTTAACAAACTTGAAATCCTATCAAACATTTTCTTTGACCATAACAGTATGTCACTAGAAATCAGTTATAAGAAAATTGCTGAAAAACACAAACACATGGAGGCTAAATAAATAATATGCTAATAAACAATGAATGGTTCAACAATGAGGTCAAGGAAAAAATCAAAAGTTACCTTGAGACAAATTAAAATGCACACACAACAAACCCAAATCTACAGGACACAGCAAAAGCAGCCCTAAGAGGGAAATTCATAGAAAACAGGCCTACCTCAAGAAACAAGAAAATGTCTTAAATAAACAGTGTAATCTTACATGTAAAAGAACTAGAAAAAGAACAGCAAATATAGCCCAAATAAGTAGAAGAAAGAAAATAAAGATTAAAGGATAAATAAATGACATAGACTAAAAAAATTAAAATTAAAAGATGATCAATACAACCAAGTGCTGGTTATTTGAAATAATAAACAATATTGAGAAATCTTTAACAAGAATCATAAAGAAAAGAGAAGAGCCAAATAAAATCAGGAAAGAAGAGAATTAATAACTGACACCACACAAATACAAAGGATTGTAAGAAAATATTTCAAACAACTATAAGCTAATCAATTGAATAATCTGGACAAAATGGATAAATTCTAGGAAACATACAATCTTCCAAAACTGAACAGGAATAATCAGAAAATCTAAATAGACTGATTGCAATTAATAAAATAGAATCAATAATCAAAATATTTCCAGCAAACAAAAATTTTGGATAGAATGGTTTTACAGGTGAATTTTACTAAACATTCAAAGAGCTAATACCTATTCTTCTCGAACTGTTTCAAAAAATTGAAAAGGAGGGAAGACTCCCAGGCCCATTTTACAAGGTCAGCATTATTCTAATTCTAAAACCAGATAAAGACTTTACAAAGAAAGGAAAAGATAGGCCAATATCTTTGATGAACATAGATGCAAATATCCTCAACAAAATAGCAACAAACTGACTCCAGCAATATATTAAGAATATCATACAATATGTTCAAGTGTGATATCTTTCTGGGATACAACATTGATATAATATCTCCAAATTAATTGATGTGATACACCACATAAACAAAATGAAGGATATAAATCACATGATCATATCAATAGATACAGAAAAAGCATATGATAATATCCAGTACCTATTTATGATCAAAACACTCAGCAAAGTAGGAATAGAGGGAACTTACCTCAACATAATAAATGCTATATTTGACAAACCTATAGCCAATGTCAATGGGCAAAAACTAAAACGGTTTCTATTAAGAATAGGAACAAGACTGGAATGTCCAATTTCACTACCCTTATTCAACATAGTACTGGAAGTCCTAGCCACAGCAATCAGACAAGGGAAAAAAATAAAAGGCATCCAAATTGGAAAGGAAGAAATAAGGCTCTCATTATTTGTAGATAATATAACACTATATATAAAAAACCCTAAGGACTCCACTAAAAAACCACTAGAACTGATAAATTCAATAAAGTAGCAGGATAAAAAAATAAATATTCAGAAATCAGTTGCATTTTTATATACCAATAATGAAATGCCAGATAGAGAAACTAAGAAAACTATCCCATTTAAAACTGCACACACATGCACACACACACACACACACACACACACACACACACACACACACACAAATACCTAGGAATAAGTTTGACCAAGGAGGTAAGAGATCTGTACTTGAAAAACTATAAGGCACTGAAAAAAGGAATCAAAGAAAATACAAATAAATGGAAGCATATACCATGTTCACGGATAGGAAGAGTTAACCTCATTAAAATGTGCATACTACACAAAGCAATCTATAGATTCAATGCAATCCTTATCATAATACCAATTGTGTAGTTTTGCAGAATTAAAACAAATAATTCAAAATTTTTTTGGACAAACAAAACACTTGAATAGCCTCAGAGATTCTGAGAAAGAATAATAATGTTGGGGTATCATGCTACTGGATATCAACCTATACTCCAAGGCAACTGTAATGAATTGGCATGGTACTAGCATAAAAACTGACATATAGAACAGTGGAATAGAATTGAGAGCTCAGAAATAAACCCATGTCCATATAGTCAATTAATATTTGACAAAGGAGGCAAGAAGTTACAATTTGGTAATTGTGGGAAAATTGGACAGACAGATATGTGTAAAAAATAAAACTAGACCCCATCCTTACACCTTTTTCAAGGATAAACTCAAAATGGACTAAAGACTTAATTTTAAGACTGGACACCATAAAAATCCTAGAAGAAAACATAGGCAGAAAATATCTGTCATTTCTCTTAGCAATATATTTTCTAATATATCTCCTATAGCAGGTGAAACAAAAGAAAATATGAACAAATGGACTACATCAAACTAAAAAATTTTGGCACAGCAAAGGAAACCACCAAAATAATGAGAAAACAACCTATTAACTTGGAGAACATATTTGTCAATAATAAATCTGATACAGGGTTATAAAGAACTCATACTCAACACCAAAAACCAAATACTCCAATTAAAAAATGGACAGAGTATTTCTATAGACAGTTATCCAAAGAGTACAAATAGAATCCAATAGAGAATAAATGTGCTCAATGTTACTAATTGCAAACAAATGCCAATTAAAACCACAATGAGATATTACCTCAAACCTGTCAGAATGACTATCACAAATAAAGAAATGTCAAGAATGTGGAGAAAAGGAGAACTCTCATTCCTTGTTTGTAGGAATGCAGATTGGTGCAGCCACTGTGGGAAAAGTATGGACATTCCTCAGAAACTAAACAATGAACCTGCCTTACAACCCAGTGATTCTGTTTCTGGGTATTTATCCGAAGAAGCCCCAAATGCTAATTTGAGAAAATGTATGTACCCCTTTGTTTATAGCAGCGTTATTTACAATAGTCAAGCTATGGGAGCAACCTAACTGCCCATCAATAAATGAGTGGATAAAAAAGTAGTGGCACATATATACAATGGAATATTACTTGGCCAGAAAAAAGAGTGAAATCTTACCATTTGCGACAGCATGGGTGGAACTAGAGAGTATTATGCTCAGAGAAATACATCAGTCAGAGAAAGACAAATACCATACAACTTCACTCATATGTGGAATCTAAAGAACAAAATAAATGAACAACAACAAAAAAATGAAACAGACTCATAGATACAGAGAGAGAACTTGTGGTTGGCAGAGCAAGGCCACAAGGGAGAGGTCAGTGGTTACAAAATAATCACAGAAAATTAAGCAAAGCATAGGAAATATAATCAATAATATTGTGATATATATATATATATATATATATATATATATATATATATATGTAATATGTTTCCGGTTGGCGTACTGGAAATATCAAGGTAAGCACTATGTCAATTTATTATTGTCTACTAAGCCCAAAACCAATACATAATAAAATTTAAAATATGTATTTGTGTGACTGAAGAAATATTATCTAGTTGTCTATTATCTAGTTGTACTGGAACAGAGAAGTCAGAGGAAACTGGACTCTTTCAGTAATTGCTTATATGATGAGATTCCTTATATAGAAACTTTCATGCTACAAAATAGTTGAGCAGGACTGCATTGGATAGCTTACTTCTGAAGAAATTTCAAATGTGCATTCTGATGAAAAGACAGTTCTAATAGTGATTGTAGACTAATTTCTTCACAGAAATGCAGAAAAAGGGGGGAGGGGAGCCCATTTTATTTGTATTATATCCCTGGCAACTGGTCAGCAGCAACTGTGGAGCCTCTCCTATGGCGGATTCCTGAGAAGATTTACTTATGCACTGAAAACCAGACATAGGAAAATCAGACTACATCACAAAAAAGGCCAATCTTTTAGAAAATGTTTAGGTGATGAAACTTGTAAAATACTGAACAGATTCCCAAAAATAGCTCCGAGATACTTTTTAAGATAGATAGTAGGTTAGAAAGCAGGTTTCTTACCTGAGGTATATAAAAAAAAAATCAATAAAAAATTTCAAACAACATCACTACAACAAAAACCTTTTTTTGATCTGACACCTTTATTATATTTTTATCCTCTTATGGTCTTTTCTCAGGATCAAGTACATCATGTAATTCCTGAATTTTTTATGCTGCTTTTTCTAAAAGGCTCCTGTCACTATTTCTAACTCTAAAAATCTTACCTATTACTGATTTTGAGATTCTTAAGCTGTAAGTTATTTTACATAAAACTCAGTAGTATTGAATTTTGTTTGAATTACCAGCATGTGTTTATAAATAGAAAAAAATGTGAGAGATAATATTTATATAGCATTAATAAGTTTATGCACATAGCTTGGAACTTTGTCATTTCTGAGGCCAGAGAAAACTTCAATAAATGGTTTTTAAACCATTTTATAGAATGTAATATCTACCTAATATAAAGTATATATATTTGTGTATATATAAGTGTGTGTGTGTGTGTGTGTGTGTGTGTGTGTATTTTAATTGAACCATATCTCCATGACGTGTACTACTAAGAAAAATTTTGGAGAAACATGGATGAAAAATAATTTAAATTGATGAAATCTAGGGTTTTATTTTGAAAGTTAAGGTGAATTATTTGTCACATATCACTATCTTTCTATGAGACACTGAATATATTTGGAAGACCAGATGGACATTATCTTCCTTCCGATTTCTTTCTGGAATTCTCAAAATATTCTCTAATTATTTAAATAGTGTTTTATGTTATAAACAATAAAAGACACGTATGGATTTTGTAATCAACAAAAATTACTGCAGTGTCTGCAGGCTGAGGAGTAATCGGAACCCTATCTGTGCCTCCTGGCACCACCACTTGCATACCAATTTTTAATTTTTTGGTTCTTGATTTCCTTCTTGACTGCATAATTTTTGCTCCTGGAATTTGTCCCATGTTTATGTTCTACAAATCACTGTCACCCCCATGTCACTCTTCCTGTCCTACTCTTCCAAATCCCAAATACTGTTTACCTTCTTTTTTCCGCCTTGGCAACCCCCTCAGCCCCATTCCCTGGACCCTCTGGTGTCAGGGTTCCCTGGGTAAGGTACTCTCCCCAAGATTTGAATTCATGCTCCCTTTCTGCTCGGCCTCAGCCACTACCAGGAGAGTCACAAATACATTCGAGAGTAGCATCAATAACGTCTTCTTTAAAGAAGGTAATTTTTTATATCTGAAATGAGTAAAATTTCATGGGGTTTTCATAATGTGAAGCATTAAAAATAATTATAAAACGTTTATGTTAATATATAGCACTTAGAAAAATGAAGGCTATTTTGTGATAAAGTCAAAGGTACCTCCAATTTTTTATGAATTAGCTTTCACCTTTAATCAGTATTATAATATAGAATATAAATATGACAAATAATATATAATATGGTGCATATCACATACTTTTATTATAAAAGTTCTTTTACTTTGTCTTCAGATTGTATGTTTGGGAAGTCATTAGTTAATATAATTTGCTTAAAAGTGTTCTGGTTCATTTGTCTACAGCAAACAACAAAATGTTTTTAAGAGTGATTTTGTAAAATTGCATGACAATAATGAATCTCAAGAAGTTGCCGCTGAATAAGCTGGTGTTGTGCTATCTTATACTGTTTAAAAAGTTCTGAACCGTTGTCAAATGGCTAGTTTATTTTCCTTGTTAAATTTTTTCTAACCAAAATAATTGATTTTGGGTTTTTTCAATGTTTATTGTAAAATTGAAGTTTGATGCTGAACTTTTGAGGATTTAATTATCTTCTTACACTGATAAAGCTTGCATTAAAATAGAAATAATCATTTTGTTTATATAATATCATATTATCGATTTTAATGAGAAGAACCCATTTGTTATTTTTGGATTACAATTTTGATAATGAGTACAGATTTTGTCAGATATTTACATAAGTTTAGTTTGTTTTTATTTTTATTTTACAAAATCTCTGGGTCTGGAAAAGATTAAATACTGTGCTTGATTTCAGAAATGTTTACTATATACTATATTTGGGGGAGTTAGGAATTTTTAGAGAAAAATATAATATATAAAACAGGAAAAGGTAGCATGCTCCAAAATATAAAGTCAAATGAGATTGCTCTAATACGAAACAGGTAAACTCTTTTCTCTCAGAAAAATATTTCATCTACCAACATACGAAAAGATGTCTTTTCTCCAAGGTCTTTAGAGAAAAGCAAGTGACTATTGCTTTCTGTTTTGATGTAGAAATCAAGAATAGCAGGAAAGACCGAAAAATGGCGGCGGAGTGAACGGAGCTACACAGACCATCTCCCAGAACCAAACTGGAATTACAACTATAACACAGACAAATCGACGGGAAAAACCAACAGAAAAGCAGCTTGCGAGGACCATACAACGAGGGACACTGACTCCATCCCGGTAGGCTTGCGAAGGCGCGAGACGGGGCTGGGAGCGCACGGTCGGCAGCTCGGCAGCGGCCTTAGCTATAAGCGGCGCCCTCGGGTTACACTCCCAGGCGGCTCCACAGCGCAGCCGGGACTGAGGCTAAAACAGCCACAGCCACTCACCTTGGGCTCCGGCAGAGGGAGGGCAGACTGGACTGGAACTGAGTCTGGACACTCGGGGTTTGGAGGGCGCTCAGAGCTTTGGCTGAGTGCAGCCACTCAGGACGGTGGCCACATTGCTTCTTCCCAGGGCTCTGAGAGAGGCAGCAGCCCCTCCCTCGGAGATCCAACCCCACCCTGTGGGCCATTGAAGTGTTAATTGAGGCTCACTAAGGACCAGCATCTGCCCCACCCTCGTGAAAGCCCCTTGGCTGAGCACCAGAGGGAGTTTTTCAATCAACTGACAACCCAAAACTCATCAATTAACCTAGACTGCTAGCTTCCAGGCAAAAAGCTAGAGGATAACAGTACGTTTCCTGGGCTGCAAACTTTAACCAGGAAAGTAAGACTTGACAGTGGTGTTCAACGCGGGTCCTCCCTCGCTCATCTAAACACAGGAGAGGGAGCCACAAACAGCAGAACACCAACACCCACAGGGAGAACTTGACAGGCTCCAAAGCCCAGAGTGATAGCTAAAATGGTGAAACACAGAAACAGAAGCCAAATGAAAGAGCAAACCACCTCCACCGAAGATGAGATCAATGTGGAGCAATTAGGCATGTTAACAGAGCTAGAATTCAGAGCCATGATCTTGAGGAAGCTGAACAGCATGAGTAAGGACATAGAGACACTGAAAATAAGCCAAATGGAAATTAAAAACCAACAAGAAGAGATAAAAAATGACATATCCGAAATGAAAAACACATTGGAAGGTTTAAAAAGCAGAGTAGGGGAAGCTGAGGACCGGATCAGCGAATTAGAAGACAGGGTAGAAAAAATCAACCAATCAGAAAAACAAAAGGAAAAAACTATTAAAAAACAGGAAGACAGCTTAAGAGAACTATGGGACAACTGGAAACGTAATAATATTCGCATCATAGGAGTCCCCGAAGAAGAAGAAAAGGAGCAAGGGATAGAGAATATATTCAAAAAAATAGTGAGAGAAAACTTCCCTAATTTGGTGAAGGAAGAAGGCATTCAAGTTCAAGAAGCACAGAGAGTCCCAAGTAAGAAGAACCCAAACAGGCCCACACCAAGACACATAGTAATTAAAATGCCACAAATTAAAGACAAAGAGAGAATCCTAAAAGCAGCAAGAGATAAGCAACAGGTTACCTACAAAGGGAACCCCATAAGGCTCTCAGCTGACTTCTCACAAGAAACACTACAGGCCAGAAGGGAATGGCATGAAGTAATCAAAGTCATGAAAAACAAGAATCTGAATCCAAGACTACTCTACCCAGCAAGGCTATCATTCAAAATAGAAGATCAAATAAAGAGCTTCCCAGACAAAAAAAAGCTAAGGGAATACATTAGCACCAAACCAGCACTGCAAGAAATGTTAAAAGGACTGCTGTAATTAGCAGTAGAAATGGGAACAAAAATAGAACCACACTAAACAAAAATGGCAATAAATAAGTACATATCAATAATCACCTTAAACGTAAATGGACTGAATGCTCCCATAAAGAGACACAGAGTAGCTGATTGGATAAGAAAGCATGACTCATCTATATGTTGTTTACAAGAGACCCATCTCTCAACAAAAGACTCACATAGGTTGAAAGTGAAGGGATGGAAAAAAATTTTCCAAGCAAATGGAAAGCAAAAAAAAAGCTGGGGTAGCAATTCTCATATCTGATAAAATAGATTTCAAAATGAAGACCATAACTAGAGACAAAGACGGCCACTACATAATATTGAAAGGATCTATCCAACAGGAAGATATAACCTTGATAAACATATATGCACCCAATACAGGAGCACCAAAATATATTAAAAATCTTCTGGAGGACTTCCAAGGAGAAATCGACAACAATACAATCATAGCTGGGGACTTCAACACCCCGTTGACAGCACTGGATAGATCCTCTAGGCAAAAAATTAGCAAGGAAACAGAGACTCTAAATGAAGCACTAGACCAAATGGATTTAATAGATATCTACAGAGAATTACACCCCAAAACTACAGAATACACATTCTTCTCAAGTGCACATGGGACATTCTCAAAGATAGACCACATGATAGGACACAAACTAAATCTCTACAAGTTCAAGAAGATTGAAATCATATCAAGCATCTTCTCAGATCACAATGGCATGAAACTAGAAATCAACTGCAACAAGAACATGCAAAGACATTTCAACACATGGAGGCTAAATAGCATGTTATTAAACAATGAATGGGTCACCGAGGAGATCAAGGAAGAAATCAAAAACTTCCTGGAAACCAATGAAAATGAACACACAACAACACAAAATCTATGGGATGCAGCGAAAGCAGTTCTGAGAGGGAAGTTCATAGCACTACAGGCCTACCTCAAAAAACAAGAAAAATTTCTAATTGACTGTCTAACCTCACAACTTAAAGAATTAGAAAGCAAACAAAAAGAAAACCCCAGAGCAAGTAGAAGGAAGGAAATAGTAAAGATCAGAGCAGAAATAAATGACATAGAGACCAAAAAAGCAATTCAAAGGATCAATGAAACAAAGAGCTGGTTTTTCGAAAAGATAAACAAGATTGATGGACCCTTAGCTAGACTCACCAAGAAACAAAGAGAGAGAACCCAAATACACAAAATCAGAAATGAAAGAGGAGAAGTAACAACCAACACCACGGAAATACAAAAGATCGTTAACAACTACTATGAACAACTATATGGCAACAAATTCGACAATCTCAGCGAAATGGACACATTTCTAGAAACACACAGTCTCCCAAAACTATTCCCGGAAGAGATAGAAAACTTGAACAGACCAATAACAACTAAGGAAATTGAAGAGGTAATCAAGACTCTCCCAGCAAACAAAAGCCCAGGCCCAGATGGTTTCACGGGGGAGTTTTACCGAACATTCAAAAAAGAACTAACACCCATTCTCCTCAAACTATTTCAAAAAATTCAAGAAGAAGGAAGACTTCCAAACACGTTCTATGAGGCCAGCATAATTCTAATTCCAAAACCAGAAAAAGACACTACGAAGAAAGAAAACTACAGGCCAATATCCCTGATGAACATAGATGCCAAAATCCTGAACAAAATACTAGCAAATCGGATCCAGAAATACATCAAAAAATTATTCACCATGACCAAGTGGGATTCATTCCAGGGATGCAAGGCTGGTACAATATTCGCAAATCAATAAACGTGATACACCACATAAACAAAATGAAGAATAAAAACCACATGATCATATCAATAGATGCTGAAAAAGCATTCGACAAAATCCAGCATCCATTTCTGATAAAAACGCTCAGCAATGTAGGAATAGAGGGATCATATCTCGACATAATAAAGGCCATATATGAAAGACCTACAGCCAACATCATACTCAATGGACAGAAACTAAAAACATTTCCATTAAGAACAGGAACAAGACAGGGATGTCCACTTTCGCCACTCTTGTTTAACATTGTACTGGAAGTCTTAGCCACAGCAATCAGACATGAAGAAAAAGTAAAAGGGATCCAAATTGGAAAGGAGGAAGTGAAACTGTCATTATTTGCAGATGACATGATATTGTACATAGAAAACCCTAAAGACTCCATCAAAAATCTATTAGACTTAATAAATGAATTTGGCAAAGTAGCAGGATACAAAATTAACGTCAAGAAATCGACGGCATTCTTGTACATCAATGATGAACTCACAGAAAGAGAAACTGAAAAAACAATCCCATTTACCATCGCTCCAAAAAAATTACGATACCTAGGAATAAACTTAACCAAAGAAGTAAAGGACCTATTTGCAGAAAACTACAGGTCATTGAAAAAAGAAATAGAGGAAGATATAAAAAGTGGAAGAACATACCCTGTTCATGGATTGGAAGAATTAACATAATTAAAATGTCCATACTACCCAAAGCAATCTATAGATTCAATGCAATCCCCATCAAAATACCAACGACATATTTCATAGAACTAGAACAAATACTTCAAAAGTTCATATGGAACCAAAAAAGACCCCGAATAGCCACAGCAATCTTGAAAAAGAAGAACAAAGTTGGAGGGATCACATTACCAGATATCAGGTTATACTACAAAGCGACTGTAACCAAAACAGCCTGGTACTGGCACAAGAACAGGCATATAGACCAGTGGAACAGAACTGAAAACCCAGAAATGGACCCAAGGCAATACGCTCAATTAATATTTGACAAAGGTGGCAAGAGCATACAGTGGAGTAAAGACAGCCTCTTTAATAAATGGTGTTGGGAAAATTGGACAGCTACATGCAAAAAAATGAAACTCGACCATCAACTTACACCATACACAAAAATAAACTCAAAATGGATAAAAGACTTAAATGTGACCCGTGAATCCATAAAAATTCTAGAAGAAAATGTAGGCAACAAAATTTCGGACATCATACGGAGCAGAATTTTCACTGATACATCACCTAAGGCAACAGAAATAAGGAGAAAATGAACACATGGGACTACATCAAACTAAAAAGCTTCTGCACAGCAAAAGAAACGATCATCAAAATGGAAAGGCAACCCACTGTATGGGAGAACATCATTGCCAATGATGTATCAGATAAGGGGTTAATTTCCAATATATACAGAGAGCTCACACAACTCCACAAAAGGAAGACAAAGAACCCAATTAAAAAATGGGCAGAGGAGCTGAATAGACACCTCTCCAAACAGGACATACAAATGGCCAAGAGACATATGAAGAAATGCTCAACATCACTAATCATCCGAGAGATGCAAATTAAAACAACAATGAGGTATCACCTCACACCTGTCAGAATGGCCGCCATCAACAAATCATCAAACAACAAGTGTTGGCGAGGGTGTGGAGAAAAGGGGACTCTAATACACTGCTGGTGGGAATGCAGACTGGTGCAGCCGCTATGGAAAACAATATGGTGCTACCTCAAAAAATTAAAAATTGAACTTCCATTTGACCCAGTGATCCCACTGCTGGGAATATACCCTAAGAAGCCTGAAACACCAATCAGGAAGAATATATGTACCCCCATGTTCATAGCAGCACTATTTACAATAGCTAAGATCTGGAAACAGCCCAAGTGTCCACCAGTAGACGAATGGATCAAAAAGCTGTGGTACATATACACAATGGAGTACTATGCAGCGGTAAGAAAGAAAGATCTCTTATCCTTTGAGACGACATGGAGGGACCTGGAAAGTATTATCCTAAGTGAAAGAAGCCAAGCAGAAAAGACAAATACCACATGATCTCACTTATATACGGAATATAATGAACATAACAGTCTGAGGAATACAGTAGACCCAGACACATGGAAGTAGGGCACAGACTGACATCCCTCAGAAGAGGGGATGGGGAGTGGGGGGGTGGGAAGAGATAAACCACAGAACTTATATGCATGTATGCATGACCAATGGACATGGACAACTAAGCCGGGGACAGGGTGGAGGGGGTGGGGTGGGGGGTGCCAATGGGGTAAAAAGGTAAAATATCTGTAATAAAAAAAAAAAAAAAAAAAAAAAAAAAGAATAGCAGAAGCCAGAGTAAAAAATGAACCACCTGCCTATAAAACAATGACCAAAAAAAACAAACCCTGACTACATTGGGTTTCTAATCTGCAGGAGTGAACTGAACTGTCCAGATGGTAGGATTGGACTGAATATTAGACAAAAGACACGGATGCTTCATGACAACAGTGCATGGACAGTGCTGAACTGTGACAATGTAAACAGAAGAATCCCTCTCTCCCAGTCTGCGCTGCCTCTTCTCTCCTCCAGCCTCATCTAGCCTGACATTTGACAGTTGGCAGATACCTTATCCCAAGAAACAGAGCCAAATATTTGATTTGAATAATCATACAGAAACTGTCTTGCTGTAATGCCCATTACCAACTTGTTTTGGATTTTCTATTTCTTGAGTTATGTGAAAATAAAAATAATCAGAACTTTGAATATATTATTCTGTTCCGAATGAAAGGAGTCAAAATTCTTTCTTGGACTTTCTCACAGGTATAGACTATAATAGTTTCTTTCAGTTAAAAAGGTGCTTTGTTGAGAGATTGAAACTTTGAGAATCGTCGCCTTATTTTTGCTTTTGGCTTTTGCACAATCACAAAATTTTCAGAGATGTCAGTTTGACAGAATTTGACAGTCAGAAGACAAGACTGATTTTTATGCAGGTCTCATTCATTACATTTTTTGTGTCTCACTATTGAAAATAATGCTTATCTTTGGTATCAAGAGTGGAGACTCATTATTTATGGTGAAGTAATTTAACATTATGCATTTGGATCAAATCATATCCATTTTAGAATAAGATGAAGCTATTGCTATATAAGGACTTAATGCTTAAAACCAGAGGAACACCAACAAAACACAGGGCTGAGCTCCCTTACTACACTAGTATCTATGCTCTTGAAAAATCTTCACGTATTTATTTATAAAGTTTATTTAGTGCACATACTGTCTTCTTGTAGATACAATAAAGAAGCATTTTGTTCTCCCAAGAGACTTACAGTATAGTAGGAACAGTGGAGACTACCTCTGATTTCTCTGTAATAGAGAAACCAATTTAAAAATGAAATAAAAACAATAACATTTACATTAGCATAGAAGTTATTGAATGCATAGGTATAAATCTAATGCAGATTTAATATACTTCTTACAAAAAGTGCAAGTTATTATTAAGATAAAGTAAATAAATAAAATGTAAATAATAGGAGAGACTTGCTTATCAATTGAAAGACAATATTTTAAAGATTTAAAATTGTTACACATGTATTTGTAATTGGCTACCCTCTCAGTGAAAATGTCTGCTTTTACCCTCATTCCCAGTCCTCCTACTTTTGTTTCCAAACTCTGGAGATACTTGTATATTGGTCTTAGTAGAAAGATTATGAAGGTGTTAAGCACAGCATCTTCAGCGGTAATAAGGTTTTGGGGTAAACTAGGTGCTCATTACAAAGGAAATCAATAAGTGAAAACTAGTGGAGAAATTCTTTAGAAAAATTTACATCATCTGGAAACAATGGGTTATAAATATATTCAATAACATGGGTAGATGTTAAAACCAAATTTGGGATGCAAATGAACAAATAGAATAAATCTATAGGACAGTGCAATTTATATACATTTAAAGGACACACACAAAGATGTATACATTTCTCAAAATTACACATACATTTGAGATCTTATGCCAGATATATTAGAGTGGAGGCTAATAGTGGAAATAAGAATAGGAATGAACTTGGAGAGAAATATGAAAATAAAAATAAAATGAGAAGCGCTTTGCATCAATTGATGATAATAATGTGCCAGGAATAGAAGGGTATTTTAAGCCAACGCTGTTCTTCAGATAAGTATATATAAACATAGCATCAATAATTGAATAGATGGCGAGAGTGATCGATTCAGTTCACTGCTCCCGAGAACCTGGGAAACATCAGAGAGGAAAACAACGTTCCTTGAATTGACATTATGGAGTTCTTTAAAACGCTCAACAAGAACAATTTCAGTAGAATGGCAGGCCTGTAAGTCTGAGTAGACGGTCATCAGGGATGAACAGGAAGGGGAAAAGTGGTAAGTAATGACATGTATGCAAAACATTTTATGCCTATGAAAATGTACAGAGGATTTTCCTGTAAACCTCTCATAAAAACGATGATATGCAGAATGTCTCAAATATGTATGATCACAGACCTCTTACCTCAGGGATAATGTATCAGAAAAAAACCCTCAGATATTTTGGAAAATGTTAAATGAAGCAAAGGGGTGACTGAAGTTGATGAATTTCAGCCATGAAGGGCCATATAATTATGCCTTTTTCAAATTTAATTTTAGACATTTCTACTTAAATCTACATATATTTAACCCTCACATTTGTTTTATAAACTGAGATTCAGGACAGGAAAAAAAATAAATTGAAAAGTAGCTCTAAAGCACTTAATAAAATGTATAAGTTCAAACACATTTGCGGCAGTTTCTGAGAAGGAAATAAGCACTGATTATGGAAAAGGAGTTATAGACTCTACATTACTTTCCTACTGCCACTTTAACAAGTTACCACAGAATTAACAACTTAATATAAATGTATTTATTGTATCCTAGAGATCAGAAATCTCAAAATCAAGTTGTAGGCAGGGCTGCATTCCTTCGGAAGGTCTAGGGGAGAATTCACTTCATTCTTTGCTCATGACCCCTAGCTCTCTCCATTTACAAAGCCAAGAACACAGCATCTTCCAATCTCTCTCTCTCTCTCTCTCTCTCTCTCTCTCTCTCTCTCTCTCTCTCTCTCTCTCTCTCCCTCCCTCCCCCCTGTGCTTACATTGGGCCCATCTGGAGGTTCCTAGAAAATTTCTCTATCTTGAGATCCTTAACATAAATCCTATCTTAAAGTTTCTTTTACTATGTAAGATAATACTTACATGTTTGGGAGATTAAGATATAGACATCTTGGGATCCACTTTTCCACCAACATAGACTCTAAACCTTTATATCTTTTCCCTGATTTTCCTTTTTAAAGTTTACCAATACATTTTAAAAATATGTTTTTATTGATTTTTAGAGAGAGAGGAAGGGAGAGAGAGATAGAAACATCGATGTGAGAGAGAAACATTGATCAGGTGCCTCCTGCATGACCCCTATTGGGGATCGAGCCCACAACCTGGACATTGCCCTGATGAGGAATGAAACTGCGACTTCTCAGTCCATGGGACAATGTTGAATTCACTGAGCCACCCCAGCTGAGCAGTTTTTTTGATTTTCATTTTCACATCTCTGAGACTCAGTTCATTCAACTATTAAACGAGGAAAGTCTATTTTATATTGCATTCTTTATTTGGATGTTATAAGGATGAGTTAAAATCATATGTAGAATTATTTTGAGAGAATATATTATTCAGTCTGAGGAGAGTAGAGTATTGTCTATGGTTGATGAATCATAAAAAGAATACAAGATTTTAAAATATCCTTCTTTTTTTGATGTCAAATTTATCTTTTTTTTCTTATTATAATTCCCCACAGACTGATAACAGATAAAGTGCTAACAAGTTAGCATTATAGCTAATTAGTTAGATGAGAAGAAGAAAAAAGAAAAGAGAGAGAGTAGGGTAAGGTGAAGGAATGTATGGAGAACTGATTGGCACTATTGTTGCAGGCACACCAAAGTCTATCTTTATTTCATTTTCATGATAATTGAACACTAACATTTGCATTTTAAAGTTTAGGAAACTCAGGCTTTATAAAGACATATATATTGCCTAAGATCATAAATAATAAATAGTTGGGTTAAAACCTCAATTTTTCTTTCTCCAAATCCCTTCTCTTTCTCTACCACAGCAGTGCATGTTTGATGTTAAACATGTTGTATTAGTTTTCTAGGGTGCCCATAACAAATTTTATGACTTAAACAATAGAAATGTATTCTCTCAAATCTGAAAATCAAGCTGTTGACAGGGCCATGCTCTCTTGAAACACTCTAGCATAGAATTCTTCCTTGCTTCTTCCAGGTTCAGTTAACGCTAAGAATTCTTTTGCTTGGAACTGCATAACTACAGTCTTCAGTCTTTGTCTCCATCTTCATATGGCCTTCTCCTCTGTCTCTGTGTTCTGTCTC
Source organism: Molossus molossus (assembly GCF_014108415.1). Taxonomy (NCBI): domain Eukaryota; kingdom Metazoa; phylum Chordata; class Mammalia; order Chiroptera; family Molossidae; genus Molossus; species Molossus molossus. The sequence continues at coordinate 112,058,210 of NW_023425388.1, forward strand.
TTTCTAACTATTTCATTGAGGCATGACTGACATGTGAAGAACTGTACATATTTAAGATATACAACTCTGCATTTGGGGATAAGTGTACACCCATGAAACCATTACTACTATCAAGGCCATTGACATATTCATTACCTCCCCAAATTTTCTCTTGCCCTGGTTATCATCATCATTATTTTTTGTATGTGTGTGATAAAAACACTTAACAGAATATCTACCCTCTTAGAAAATTTTAAATATACAATACAGTGTTGTTAGCCAAAGACACTAGGCTATTGAGTAGTAGATATCTAGAACTCATTTATCTTGCATACCTGAAACTTTATGTTTAGATCATGACTTCTGTATTTCTGCTTTTAGCAGTCACCGTTATACTCTGTTTCTATAAATTTGACTGTTTTAGATTCCACATATAAGTAAGATTACACAGTATTTGTTTTTCTGTGTCTAGTATAATATCTGTGTCTTTCCTTACAAAGATTCAGTATCCTCTTATCTTCTCTTACAAGGAATGTATTTGGATTTAGGGTTTACCCTAATCGAGCATGATATATTAAAAATCCTTCATCTACCAAGACTCTTTTTCTAAATAATGTCACATTTACAGGTTTTAGGGCACAGACATATATATTTTTTGGGGGGGTAACCACTCAACCACTACACACATGTTATAATTAATCACACTTAAATTAGAAGTCATATTGAGGGCACAGATCAGCTCCTCTTAGTCTTTGTATATTTCTGTATGTCTGCATACAATAGGTACTCGGTTATAGCAAGGATTAGAATAAGGATTGTGACCAATAATAAGTTCTCGTAGAATTTTGTTAAATAATAAAGTTTAAATAATTTTTTAAAAGTTTTTTATTGACATTTTAGAGAGAGGAAGAGAGAGACAGAAACATCAATGAAAGAGAATATTGATTGGCAGCCTCCTGCATGCCCACCCCCCACTGAGGATCGGGCCAACAACCTGGGCATGTGCCCTGACCGGGAATTAAACCTGTGACCTCTTGGTGCATGGGTTGACACTCAACACTGAGCCACACCAGTCGGGCAAGTTAAAATAATTTTTAACAGTTAACAAATAAACAGAACTCCATGTTTTACAGCATTTAAATTGTGACTCCAGATTTTACTTAGATAATTCTACTCACGTAATATTAACTCTGTTAGCAAATTTGTAATTGTATAAAAAGGAAATAGGCCTATGTATTATGTAAAACATAAAAATAGTAAAAAATGTGTCTCTAGCTATTGGTAGTCACATAAAGATTGCTTTACAAAGACTATGTTAAAATTAGCTCAATTTACCACCATGGTCAATTACATAGCCAAATATATTCTTGATGGGATTGTATAATAGGCCATCATTCTTTCAAGAACAAAATTGTTTTCTATTCCTATGATTTGATAATAAGTAATAAGCATGTAATATATCAATTTACAAAGTCAATTACATAATCAAGAAGAGTGCCAACAGCAATAACCAAAATACTCTGTACTGTATTTACTTTAATATTCTCTTCCTTCCCTAAGGCACTGGCCTGGCATTTTTCCTACTTTCTCAATTTTCTTTGCATAATTTTCCATTTGGTGGACTGCCATTGTCAACAGCAACACTCTTCAACTTCTGGAGGTTTGGTAAGAGTGGTTGAATTGATGAGAACTGTGCTTAATTAAATCCTGGTTGCCGAATGCAAATGTGAAAATGCTTAATTATTCAACATTGCTAGTGAGGAAAGTCACAAGAGAGGATACAGAAGAAATTTGGTTTCTCATGAGCTTTGAAATACAATCCTGAAGAATTTCAATTTCCTGTCTCTTTTAAATAAAAATATATATATATATTTTAAAAAGAATGCAGATGAAATTGTGCATAACTCATAAAATACTTAGTTGACTAATTCTAATTGCTGGAAAAGATACATGTAGAAATAGATAATGTGGTCTTATAATTGTGTGCAGGGTATGGTTCATGGAAACATCTACAGGCTTTGTGATTCATGTATATTTAAAGAAAATCTTTAAGTAAATATGAAAGAAGAAAAGAGGAGATTCATTTGAATTCCAGGACAAAATTCAATTTTATGTTTCTTTCAAAACTTGTTTCAGTTTTTAGGATCTCAAATATTATAAATTTCAAAACATTTGGACTTAACTAGTTCTTTATTAAATTTAATGTAATTGTAATTATACCTTAATTCCTAAAGTGCTTATGAGTGAATAAGATTCTAAATCCTTTAGAAAGAATTGCTATGAAGTTATTTGTTAAGTGTAAGTACAGCTCTATTAGGCATCTACTATAGTCTTACAGTTCTATTATTTAAATATGCACCTCAATATTAAAGACAGAGAACTCTCCAGGTAAATTTCACATCTAAACAGCACTGTAGATGAACTCTTTGTTTCTTTTATCGATTATTTAGTTTTTACTGGCAATATTCCTGAAAACATTTGGATAAGATGGCATTTTAAATTTTACTAGGGTAGCTAACCACAAATAGATTAAATTTTATACAGATGTAGATATCCCCAGATGTGAATATTGGAAAAACTTAGTTTTGTCTTTGGGTATTTATTTGCCGTATAAATCTACTAACACATTCTTATCTGTTATGTAAATAAGATGTGGAATTCCAATAGTGTGTCAGTGTTGTACAGCAGATGGTACACTGAGATTTACCACACCATTACATTTAATGGGTCTGAATTCATTTGGATTTCTTGATGTTCTCTCTGTCCTTCACATAGCAGCAATGTTGCCAATGTTCCTGATTATATATGATTTGAGACAGTGCTTAAAGAAGAAAAACTCCTTTATCTTAGAAATATGAGTATTTTATGTCAAAGTTTAAAGTGTATATGTATTGCATTTCAGAGAATTTATATGCCCTATGAGAAAAGTATAGTTAATGAATATTCAACAAAGTACTTGCAGTCATTACACTCAAAGATATTTTATAAAATGGAAATACTCAATTAACTATTGTAGTGCTAGTAGAGTATTCATCTGAAAAGCAAAAAGAAAAGTTTATTCTTGATCATTGCAGATTAAGAAAGAAAAAAAGCTTAATATCAAAGAATACAAAGACTCAGCAAAGCATATGTCTTAGTTGTATTAAGTAAAAATGGTCATGACTATTTCTGCTAACAAAAGTAGCTTTTATCTTGCTAATTATATTAATAAATGATGTCCCTAAAAGTGTGTGCTATGTGAAGGGACAAAGATAATTGAAAATGGCAGCATGAGTCCTACGGACTTCTTGTCTCTGAACTTGCTCTAGTTATGATTAGAAAGAGTGCTAGTATAGCTTTAATCACTTAGTTATAATATTTACTGTGAATTAACATAGAATAGAACAAGAATAAACAATTTAATGTTATTGATATAATCTGGTTATTTCTAAATTAGCATAACTCCAAGCGACCAACAAAATATGCATAAAATCATATTAAAAATGGAGATGCCTGGGCCTGATCCCAGATTCACTAAATCAAAATTTGTGGGGGTGGAACTTGGATATCAAAACATTAAAAAAATATATATGTGATCATTCTCATTGCACACACCCTGAAACGTGTTCAAGCCAGCATTCAAGTTTGGTGCTCTAAAGCAGACTGCTTGGGTTTTAACTGGGCATATTCACTGACTAGGCCTGTGACGTTAGGCCCATTACTTAACCTCTCCTCGTCTTAGTTTCCTCAACTCTTAATAGGCCTACATCTACCTAGAGCGCAGGATTTTTAATGATAAAATGAGTTTATATTTGTAAATCAATTAGTACCTGGCACATAATAAACACTCATAAAACAGAAATTTGTAAAAGGATAATAAAAATAATATACATGTTCAATTGAACTGCCAGGTCATAGTTAACACAAGTTTATTAGAATAAGAAAACCCCAAGCTCACTGGATAATACCCAAGTAGCACACGTACCACCAATATAATTCCAAGGTTGAAATTAGTTGAAAGCAAAGTTGCATTCCATATTGCTTTTGCTTTGTTCATTATTACAACTTTGTAATACATATGTTTGATATTGTCAGAACCAGCTTTTAGTTATATGCTGAATAAAACAAACTTTCAATATTTTCAGTCATGCCGAACGTTAACTCTGGTGACATACAGTCTCATGAATGGTGAGTGTACGTTTCATTAGAGTATGATGAGGCTTAAATACGGTATCATGGTGCATTTATGTGCCACTCCATTTCCAGCAAATCACTGCATGATAGTCATCTTAAAGTGACACTGCAGATACAATATTCCAGGCACTTTATTTTCAGTTCATTTGTGGGACATTGAACTCATTTGGCAGCAGTACTGGAGGCACATTCATTTATAGGCACTTCAGAGACATCCACGCAACATCCCCTAATTGCGTTACAATGCGTGCCATTGCCATGTGTTTATTGATTTTCAGTTCTTAAAAGGTTTTCTATTATTATCGGTAAACTCCTTGGATTTATAGTCATCTGTCTACGTTTAGAACAAGAAAAGCTAAGGGCTAAAGACAGGAGAACATGATTATATTTCAATTGACTAATAGCTGGCTTTTTACCTAATGACAACTAATTCTTGAAATGAACCACACTTTTGGATATATCATGATGTCCACATCATTTTACACATTCTAATATCAGGAGCTTGAATTTTGCATGCATCCCATCAGAATCAGACAAGCAACATGTCTGGGCAGTTCATAATTATACTTGCAGCATTATTCACACAAGCTTCCAGTAAGTCTAATTACTTCTTCAAATTGGCCTGAAAAGCATTTAGACAGTAGGGCTTTCCATTGGCCCAGAAGTCATTTGATCTCTTTATGACTTCCCTGAGCTAGCATCAGCCATTTCAGATTGCCTCTGACTGTGAAACAGGCAATGGTGCATCTGTTTTTTGGTTTGTTTTTTAATGCGAAAAACACTTTCTAAGATGGCAAACTTCATCTCCTTACTTATGTGAGAATTATGTGTAACCCTTTAAATATATATAAATGGGAGCATCCCTGGGAAAACACACACATGCATACAAAACAGGTTCATCTGAATCTAATCTGGAAACTGGAAAATGTACACAGGTCAATATTAATATAAAATTTATTTATTTTTTTTTTGTGTGTGTGTGTGTGTGTAAAATAATAACAATTCTACCGAGTTAGTTCAAGCTGACCTTGATATTCTAAATATAAATTTTAATAGTAATTTTAAAAGTTTTAAAATTATATGTTATAAGTAGCAATAAAAGTGAAAATTATAATGTGTGACATGATCTTTGCCTTCTTGGAGCTTTAAAAATATAGCCATCCATATGTTTTTTCAAATTGGTACATCAACATTTTAATATCCTTATAAATGAGTATTTCTGGATTATAGTTACTTATTTTTATTTATGTTTTCTTTATCCTCACTTGAGGACATTTTTGCATTTATCTTCAGATAAAGAAAGAGGGAGGGGGGGAAGAGAGAGAAAGAGAAACATCGATATGAGAGAGACACATTGAGTGGTTGCCACCCACACAACCCCAACCAGGCAGGGACAAACTGCAACCAAGGTACGTGCCCTTGGTGGGAACTGAACTCGGGACCCCCCAGTCCTCAGGCTGACACTCTAACTGTTGAGCCAAACCAGTCAGGGCTATAGTTACTTATTGTATAATTTAATATCAGACCAAATTAAAGCTAATATATTCTTATGAAATTTAAAATGGTGTGTAATAAAATCATAGAGTCATTTATAAAACATATTTTTACCCACTCAATTTTTTTCCCAATTTCACCATTTAAAGAGATAACCCAAGAAAGGTTTATTAGAAGTTGTTAAATCTATTTTAATTAAGATTTAAAATAATAATTAGAATACCACTTCAAGTTATCACTGAGCCAATTAGTAATAATAAGTCAATTCAATTACTAAATATAATTATTATTCTTTATGAGCTTTACTGCCAATATAAAGAAAATAGAAAATATACAAAATTTTAGATTATTTGTTTTAGTATTATATAGAATCTGGGATGGATTCTGTAGTTATGTCATAAATTTAAAGTATCTATAAATATTTAAATATTCATGACCCAGCTACTATACATGTGTATACATTTATTATACATACCAAGAAAACGCTTAATTTCAGTTTTAATGACTTAAAATTTATGATAAACCTTAAAATATCTTCTATACTGCCAATTATAACTCTGTGGAGATCAACATAAAATATTTTGAAAAATTCATCCACTTCTCTAATATTTATGGCTGGGAAAATAAAATATCTAAATTAATATCTAACATAGAAACATCATGCATACAAGCCTTTTATTCCTTATAACCATCTTTGACTTCTCTTTATATTTCACATCTGATAAAATTGAAAATCATTTCAACATTACACAATTTATTTAATAAACTCACCATATTTCAATCATTCAAACAATAGTTAGTAGGACTAATAAAAATAAAGTAACAAATATAGTAATGAAAACTCAAATACATATAATGCATACCCTCATGGAACTTACAGTATATCAGATATCAAAGAGAGAAATTACATAATTATGATTGCAAACTGTTTTGTGTTATGAAGGAAAGTTTAATGATCTCTAACAAGGGAACATAATCTAGCCTGAAAACTTCAAGAAAGGTTTCCTTGACATTTTATTTGAGCTCAGATCTAAAGATGAATTAGAGTGAATCAGAAACAATGAAGGAAATCATTCTTGGCCCTGAAACTCTGCGGACAAAAAGTCAATATGGGTCAAAACAAAGTGAGGAGTAAAAGAGTGTGAAGTGAGGCAGGAATTAGGTCAGGAGAGCCTCATAGAACAAGAGTTTTTAAAAACCCATTCTCGCTGCAAAATACAGATGAATTAGCCAAAGGCAAAAGTAGGTGCGGGAAGAATGGGTAGGCGACTACTGCAATAGTATAGGTGAAAATAATGAGTATTACTTGGTGTAGGTTATGGGGGGCAGTAGAAATGGAGACATGGATAAAACTCACAGATACTTCACAAGGAAAAATCAAAATTAGTTGGATGCAGGTGATGAAGAAAAAAGAGTTAACAAGGATGATTCCTAGACTCCTGGTATGCTGAGGTGATGGACAGTACCACCAAGCATTGAGAGGAGGATCTGACATAAAGCATATAAAAGAGATTCTTGATCCTTTTGTTACAAAAAAAATCATAGGAATAAGAAGAGTAAGAGATACAAAAGAAGGAGAGGTTGAGATGGGTAGATCCAATTCTTGCTTTTTTGTTCTTTTTTTGCCTAGAGAAGAGAAAGTATATAAAAAATAAGTTGAGAGAAACGAAACAGAAAAGGATACTTTGCTCTGTATAAGACTTAGTGAGGAGATACAGCAGGTTAGGCAGTGAGGGGCGGGACCATGCAGGAAGTTTGGTATGATGTGGAGCTCAGCACACAAGCAGGCAACCCAATACACACTATATCTGGAGGTTTATTAAATTGTGCCTCCAAGGCCAGAAACTCCCAGTCCCCATTTATAGAAATGCAAATTAGAGGCTCCTGGAAGAAGCACAGGTCAATTATATGACAACAACAACAACAACAACAACAAACAGGAAAGGCTGGTTTCAAGAAAGGCAACAGGCTTGCTGAATGAGTTCTGCTGCAAAACTATGGTGTGTTTCTATTTGCAGAAATCCAGGTCACCTTAAAAAGGATTATAGAAAAACAAGATAGGATTTGGGGGAGAAACCAAAAGCAAGCATAGGGTTACTCCAAGGGTATTTTCCCTCCTCTGCACTAATGGTCTGGGAGAAGTTGAAATTACCAAAAATAGGAAGCCACTAAGACCGCTGTAGATGACCTAAGGGTGAACCCAGTCAGGCAGAAAACACAAGCTTTAAAATGTATGGATGTTGCTAGGGCAGAATTCCTTGAAAGGACCAATCAGAGGCTAGCAAAGTATATATCTACCCCTAGACCACAAAGCCCCATGGGTAGCCCACTTGAGTCCCTTCCCTGGTGGAGGGAGTCTGTCTATTTTTCAAATAAACATTCCTATTGCTTACCCTTTGGTCCATAAACTCATTCTTCGATTTTGTGAGACAATGAACTCAAACACCAGCACTTGGTTTCATTAAGATATAAGGACATTTCCTTTAATGTTAGCTTTTCCTTTCCCTCAGTTCTTATCCCCAAATCCTGCCCTATGGAGAATAGCTCTAAGGCAAATAAATTTGGCATCTCAATGTGGTTAAAGTAGAAAATAATAATAATAATATTTAACTGTCTTAAACTGCACTTCTTTCCTGTCTTGTATGAATGGGACTCTGAGGTTCTCATAGGCTCCTGAGGGATGGAGCTCACAGTAAGCAGTCAGAGCCTTCCAAGGACACTGGATAGGCTGAGGTGAGAACACGCTGGCCAGAGGCCAGACAGCAGGAGGGGTGAAGCGTTAGATCAGCCTTTGTCACCTGTGAATGGATGCTTAGAAGGCTGGGTTACCTGAAGGTAAAGACCAGGTTCTAACACAATCTTCAGGGGTGGAAGCAGACCACATGTTACACTGGAAACAAAAGTAGCAACAAGGTAGCACTCACCAGGAAGGGCTGTATAGTTATGAAGATGGCTAAAGCAGTCAGAAAATGTCACAATGATTAGCAACAGCAGCAGAAACTTTTCTTCACTAGTACCCTGTCCTTCTCATGTGTCAGATGCCATCTTGGGTAAGAAAAGAAAGAAAGAAGTAACATGAGAAAATAAAACAAATTGTTTAAGATGACTGTTTCCATTATTATACTGAAGGCTATTTGATTTACTGGATAAGATTCTCCCTCTTCTGAGGTTCAGGAGGCTCAAAATGAAGGTCAAATAGCTTAAAGTCATAACAAAGAAGTGATGTTCTCTTTATACATCTGAGCATAATGCAAATCTAAGCTTTTATATTTAAATATAAAATAATATCTAATTAAAGATGATAATAAGTAAATTCCATGAACACATCTCACATCTATTAATGTCTCATTTCAATTGGGCGCAGTCTTCGAAAGTGTTACTAAAGCTATTATAATGATGTATATAGTGACCTTCATTTTCATTGGCATAGACAGAATTCTGATTTGAATTAGCACTAGTATGGCCCTTGGTAGGTCTTTGTGTAAAGTTTCCAAAACCTGAAACACAAAGTAATGATAAAATTATAAGCTATTTAATGAATTACTTCTTTCATATGGTTGATTTTACCATAATTTAGGTCTAACTTCCAGCCTTGTTAGCTGTAGAAGGTACCACATCATTAAAATTACATATAGTTTATGAATAAATTGATAATTGAATTTCCTAAAAAAATAGAATCATATTTAAAATTGTAAGAGAAAAAACATTTTTACATGTAATTCCACTCCCAAGAGAGATTTTGATGATTTCTTTCCATTATTCTACATCCATCTCTATGTGTGTATGTTTTCCAATCAAATGCGTGATTTCTAGGTCCAAAAGTACAATCAGAAGCACATTATTCTTCCCCAAATTCCTGAGTCCTTACAATTGACTAACAGACCACGGTTGAAACATACAAGCTTTATTGACAGTTTCTATTTTTCTGAGACTTATTAGGGAAGAAAAAGAAGATCCCTAGTTTATAAACTGTATGTTTGTGTCACTACAGAATTTATATGTTGAAGCCTCAATAAACCTCAATGTGATAATATTTGGAGGTGGTGTCTTTGGGAAGTAGTTAGGTTTAGATGAAGTCATGAGGGTGTGGTCCATATGATAACATTCATGTCCTTATAAGAAGAGGAAGAGAGTGAAGCTTTCTCTTTCTCTTCACCAGTGAGGGAGAACACAGCTTAGAAGGTGGCTGTTTGCAAACCAAAAAGAGTGTTCTTATTAAGAATTCAACCATATTAGCACCTGGTGTTAGACTTTCCAGCCTCCAGAACTATAAGAAATACATGTCTGTTGTGTAAGCCACCAAGTCTGTGGTACTTTGTTATAGAAGACCAAATTGACTAAGATATCTACTCAGGTAAGAAAGTTAACAGTGGAATTTTCTATTCTTCTAGGCTATTTTACTAATAGCATAGAAAAGTAAGAAATGCCACATTATCTATTCTTGTTTTACCTAAGGAGGAGCTACATTTATAGCAGCAGGTTTGAGTATAAATATGGTGTCTTGAGTCCAATGACTAATGCAGGTCCTTTGGCTTTTGATTGTTACAGAAAGCTGGTCATGGGCGTTTTGTCTTATGGAGAAAGCTGGGTTTAGTTCTTATATTGGTCAAGAGCTGCAAGGCAATAGGAAATAGACTCCTTGATCACATCAAAAGTTGTCTAGTAGCTGTGGGTTATAGGACAAAACTAATACCCCAGGCCTCCTAAAACATAAAGCTAAAAGCCAATCAACAAATTTGCATTTCTAAACTTGCACTGTCTTTAAGTTCAAGTTCCTAAACCAATTTAGTATCTAAGACCTTTGGGCTTGAACTTTTTAAATTAACTATCTGATTATAAAAATAATTGCATTATGATATTTGCTTGAGGAGCCTTATGCCTCAGAAAAAAATATTTGTTATAGCCAACCATTACTGAGAAAACATATGCCAATACAAATATATGAATGCAATAGAAATAGAAAGCTGTTTAAAGTTCTGTGTTGTTTTTTGTTTTTAACTTTATTTTGTGAACATTCCCATGTTAGTAAAATTTCTTCAAATACACCAGTGGTTGTTAAATATTCCATCATACTGTTGTATGATAAAGTCCTTATTTTTGGATACATGAGCTAATTTCAACCTTTATATATTATAAATAATTATAAATTATATTATAAATAATATAAATGTATATTTAAATCATGTGCATTATAATAAATACATTAGTATTATTTTATATGTCATAGTTTCTATAAGGCAGTTTGGAAAACATGTCATTGTCAATGTCTCTGATTAATTTTATAATATAGATTTATAAGTGTAGAGATTTTGGTCAAATATGTGCTTTTTTAAGTTTTTTGAAACCTAGATCTAAATGTGGGAAATTTGAACCATTTTTGTTCCTATTATTTCCAATAACAGCTTCCACTATATTACTTTGAATTTTCCATTTAAAAATTTTATTAAGTATAACTTGAGGTTTGAAACACTAGAACTGCATCAAATATTATATGGTCTCAGATGCTCCATTAGATGCAATATCATTAGAGTCCCCCAAACCGTAGACAGTTGTGGGCCCCAAGCAGAAGTGTGTAGGTGATGCAACAACCTCTGTTGGGCCTGAAAGGAGTCAAGGAGGAAAGAAACACTGTGAAATTTAAGGTCACAAAGATGCAGCCTTCAGTAAAGCTCTAAAATTTCCAGTAAAGATGGTAAAGTCGATAAATACTTTGTTTGCCTCTTCCCATGTATTAAAATTACAACTAAATTATAGCACAACAACATTTGAGACCACCTGATCACTATCTGAACAGATTTCGTATGACTACAGATATAGAGAAGTCACATCAAGACTAGTAGGAGGGGTGGAGACATGCAAAGGGCTGACTCCACACCCACATCTGGCCGTTGAGAATTGGAGGAGTCCCTCAGCTGTGGAGGTCCCTCATGAGGAGCAAGGGGTCCCATCTCCACACTCAGCTCCTCACTCAGACCACCAGTGCTGGGAAGAGAAGTCCCCACAATATCTGGCTGTGAAACAGTAGGAATTCTGTCCAGACAAGATGGAAGACTTATGGAGACCCAGACATTCTGTAAAGGGCCTGACATAGACTCACACAATCACAATCACTTGTCGTAAGTGAGGGGACAACATCCAAAAAAACACCAGGGACATACAAGGAAGAACTGAATTGTTTACTGACAGGGACCATTTGTTGTTCCTTAGTTGAATCCTCCCAAAACACGGCATTTAGGCACAGGTAGGTACCACATGTAAGTGTTAATAAAACTGGCTAAAAACGCTTGTTCCACCATACTGATCCCCTGAGAAACCACCTCACTGCTTCAGCCTGAACCTTTTTCAGTGTCTGTTCCTCACAAACAGTCAGCTGCAACCCACACTGTAGACTTTTCTAAAATCTCTCAAAGGTCCACAAAACCCAAGTAAACAGAGTCTGGCCTCAGCATGTCCTATACCTTTTGCTAAGTGACCCCAAGCTTGGCACCAGTGACAAGCAGCCTTGGTATGCAGCATAAACTTTTCCTGGGTGCCTCTAAACCCAGAACAGGTGGCAATCATTTATAGATAATATTGAAGCTTCTACCAGATGGACCTGGGCTGAACTCAGGCAATGGCTGTCCTTGGCCTGCATCTAGAGGCCTCAGAAGCAAGATACCTAGTGGCCAGCTTCAGATCCCATCAAAGCACCACCCAATTACTTGCACCCAAAGGGTGGACTTGACAGGCACCAGAACCCCGCTAAAGTGAATCCCTCTCCTAGGCGTTAGTGTCTGTACAACAGCTGTTTGCTATAATCATAGTTATTCCTCAAAGCTAGGAAGCCTGAGGGACAATCTCTCCCATTGATGTCACAACAGCAATCAAGACTGCACTTCAATAGAGGGCACACACAAGTCAAACAAAAGATACTCCTGGAGCATCCAGCTCAGGTGATGAGGGAGACTGAACCTCTGGGTCCCACTGAACACCTATTAAATAAGACCACTCTGCTAAGACTGGGAGACATAGCAGATCTACCTAATGAATAGAAACACACACAGGGAGTAAGCAAAAATGAGGAGACAAAGAAACATGTACCAAACGAAAGAACAGAACAAAACTCTAGAAAAAGAACAAAACAATATTGAAGCAAGCAATCAACCAGATACAGTTCTCAAAACACTGGTTATAAAAATGTGTGATGAAATTAGGAGAAAAGGAGATGAATTCAGTGTGAACTTTGACAAAGAGATAGAAATCATAACAATAGAGATAAAAAAAAAACACACAACATAGAAAAAGAACAAGTCAGAAGTAAAGAGTACAATAACTAAAATAAAGAATATATTGACAGAATCAACAATAGATTAAATAAAGCAAAAGACTAAATCAGCATTCTGGAAAAAAAAAACACCCAATCAGAAGAGCAAAAAGAAAAAAAAATTAATAAAAAAATAGCATAGAAGCTTGGCCGGTATGGCTCAGTGGTTAAGTGTTAACCCACGCACCAGTAGGTCGCTGGTTTAATTCCTGGTCAGGGCACATGCCCAAGATGTGGGCAAAATCCCAAGTCGGGGGCATTCAGGAGGCAGCCAATCAATGCTCTATCATATTGATGTTTTTATCTCTCTTTCCTTCTCCTTTCCTCTCTCTCTAAAATCAAGAAAGAAAAAAAATTTTTTTAATGATAGTTTAAGGGTCCTCTGGGATAACATTAAGTGTAAGAACATCCACATTATAGGGATACCAGAAGGAGAAGAGAGATAACAAGGGTTTGAAAACCTTTTTCGATAAATAATGACAGACAAATTTTGTAACCTGCTGTAGAAAATAAGCACACAAATTCATGAAGCACAGAGAGGCCCAAACAACATAAACTCAATGAGGCCCACACTAAGAAACATCATAATTAAAATGAAAATGATTAGAGAAAATCTTAAAAGCATCAAGAGAAAGGCAGTTACCTAAATGTGAACTCCCATAAGACTGTCAGATGATTTCTTTTATTTTTTTTTTCTTTATTGGTTTTGGAGAGAGGGGAAGGAGAAAGAGAAAGACATTGATGAGAGAACATTGACTGGCCACCTTCTGCATGCCCTCCACTGGGGATTTGACCCACAACCTGAGCATGTTCCCTGACCAGGAATCAAACCAGCAACCTCTTGGTGCATGGGTCGACACTCAACCACTGAGCCACACCGGCTGGGAGGTCAAATGATTTTAAAATAGAAAAGTTTGGACCAGAAGAAACAAGCACAAAATATTCAAACTGATGAAAACCAAGACAACATTTATAATCAAAGGAAAGATGAAAAACCTCCCAGACAAGAAAATTTTAAAGGAGTTGATCACCAGCAAACCAGTATTACAAGAAATATTAAAGGGACTACTTGAGTAAAAGAAGAAAAAAAAAAACACATTAAAAATATGAATAATAAAATGGCAGTAACTTTATACCTATCAATAATTATTGTGAATGTAAATAGATTATGTGTTCCAATCAAAAGACATATGGTGACAGATTGGGTAAGAAAACAAGACCCATACATATGCTGCCCAAAATAGACCTATTTCAGATTGAATGACTGACACAAACTGAAAGTAAGAGATGGAAAAATATATTTTATGCAAATAGAAACAAACAAACAAAAAAGCTGGGGTAGCAATACTTATATAAAAAAAAAAAAAAAAAAATGGAAATGAACAAGTCAAAATAGGACATTTCATAATAATAAAAAAAATCAATTCCAAGATTCAAAGTGCTGGTGAAGTGAATAGAAGCTATACAGACCATCTCCCAGGACCAAACTGGAATTACAACTAAAATAAAGACAAGACTTTTGGAAAAAACAACTGAAGAGCAGCTGGAGAGAACCTTATAACCAGGGACAAAGAGGACCCCAGATTGAGACTGGTAGGAGCTGTAGAGGCACGAGAGGGCTGGCTGGGTGCCCATGGGCTGCAGCTGAGGGCTGTCTTAGCTGTGAGCAGTTCCCTCTGAGATGTTAGGTGTGGAGAAAAGGGGACTCTAGCACACTGCTGGTAGGAATGCAGACTTATGCAAACACTTTGGAAAACAATATAGTGTTTCCTCAAAAAATTAAAAATTAAACTTCCATTTGACTCAGTGATTCCCACATCTAGGAATATATCCAAAGAATCTTGAAATATCATTCAGAAAGAATAGATTCACCCCTACGTTCATAGCCGGCCTATTTACAATTGCTAAGATCTGGAAATAGCCAAAGTGCCCGTCAGTAGATGAGTGGATAAAAAAGCTGTGGTACACTTACACAGTGGAAAACTATGCAGTTGTAAGAATGAGATCTCTTACCCTTTCAGACAACATGTGGAGAACTGGAGAGTATTTTGTAAGTGAAAGAAGTCAGAGAAAGACAAGTACCACATTTTCTCACTTATTTGTGGACCATAATGAAAACCAAAACCAAACAAAACAAAACTGTGAACCAAAATATATCCAGAGTCATGGAAGTATGAAACAGACTAATAAACCTCAGAGGAATGAGGGGTGGGAAGAGACAAAGCAAAGAACTTATATGTTATATATGCACAACCAATTGACACATACATTAGGTTTGGGAGAGCAGAAGGGTGGTGGGAGGGGGAAGAAGGGGGTAAATAGGGAACGTCTGTAATAATTTCAACAATAAAAAATAAAAAATATAAAAAAATTAGTCTACAAGAGAATATACATTTTATAAATATTTGCATCCCCAAAATACGAGCACCTAATTGTATGAAGCAAATATTGATGAACATAAGGGAACAGATTGACAGTAATACAGTAATAAAAAGTAGAGGACTTTAACATCCTAATCACATCAATGGGTTCAAAAACATAAGAAGGTTGAAATCATATTATGCATCTCTCTAATCCCAATGATATGAAACAGAAATATAAGATGAAAACTGCAAAAGACACAAATACATGGAAGCTAAGTAACATACTACTAAACAATGAATGGGTTAAAAACAAGATTAAGTAAGAAATCAAAAGTTTTTTGACACGAGGGAAAATGAAAACACACAGACCCCAAATCTATGGGACACAGCCAAAGAAGTTCTAAGAGGAAAATTCATAGCAATACATGCCTATCTCAAGAAATGAACAAAAAAATCAAATAACTAATCTAACCTTACATCTAAAATAAATTGACAATACCCAGTATCCATTTATAAGAAAAATTAGTCTTATTCTCAGAAAACTGGAAATAGAGGAAACATGCCTAATAATGGTAAAGGTCAGATATGACAAACCCAGAGCTAACATCGCACCCAGTGGTAAAAAGCTGAAAGTTTTTTCCTTAAGATCAACACAGGATAAGGATGTTGCTTTCACTACTTCTATTTAATACTTCTAGTATTGGAAGTCCAGGCTACAGCAATTAGAGAGGAAAAATGAATAAGGCACCTAAATTGAAAAAGAAATAAAACTGTATTAAGTGAAGATGGCATGATACTATATATAGAGAGAACCATAAGGATTTTTTCACAAAAACACTAGAACTGATCAAGGAATTCAGTGAAACAACAATATAGAAAATTGCCATTCAGAAATTGGTTGCATTTTTATACATCAATAACATACTATCAGAAAAAGAAAATAAGAAAACAATCCCATTTACAGTTGCATCATAACCCCCCTAAAATACCTTGAAATAAATTGAACCAATGAAATAAAATACAAGTACTTGGAAAATTATAAGATATTGAAGAAGATACAAATAAATGGAAAGCTATAATATGTTCATTGATAGGAAGAGTTAACATTGTTAAAATGTTCACATTACCCAAAGCAATCTACATATTCAATGTAATTCCTTTCAAAATACCAAAGACATTTTCTACAAAACTAGAACAAATAATTCTACAATTTATATGGAATCACAAAAGTCATCCCATAGACCAGAAGGGTGCAGATTCAATTCCTGGTTAGGACACATACCCAGATTGCAGATTCCATGCCTGGTCAGACCACATACAGGAGGCAACCAATCTATGTTTTTCTCATACATTGATGTCTCTGTCTTTCTGTCTGTCTGTCTCTCTCTCCTCTCTAAAAGCAATAATAAAAAAAACATATCCTTGATGAAGATAGAAAAGAAAAAACAAAATTAGATGGTACTGGCATAAAAATAGATACATAGATCAGATAAGTGGAACAAAATAATCCTGTTTATATGATTAATTAATCTATGAAAAAGGAAGCAAGAACATGAATAAATGGAAATAGTAAACAAATAAGCCAATAAAAAATGAATCTCACTTTCTCTCTAAGCTTTTAAAGCAGTTTGTCTGGCTCATATCTTCAGGGTTCTTAGTTGCAAATAATAGAATCTTCTGTGATTAGGTTAGACAGAAAAGGAGTTTCTAAAAGTACATTATCTCCTAGAATCTCCAAATGGGGCAGAGAGCCACATTCTTTAGCTATTTTGTCACAGACAAATCCCAAGCAAAGTTGAAGTTTCTGTAGAGAAAACACTCACCTTATTAGTTTCTCAGCTTTTGTGAGAGTCATGATTGTATCACAAAATTCTGCTAATGTCACCCCCTGAACTGATTTTACAGAATTAATATCTGTACTTTCCTAACACCCACTGTGAATAATCTTCCTTTCAGAATGTACTGCTTGTGAAAAGCCAAATACATTTAGGAAGGCATGGAACAGCAACTGTCATTCATCAGTGGTCACTGAGTCGCATTTAAGCAAAACTTTAAAGGTGTATATTCATCGTTCTGAGTAAGTATTAATCCCCTGAAAGATGAAGAACTGAAGGCTGAAGTCCTGTAATTACCCATCGGCTAGGTACACTGTTGTTAAGTACAATGAGACCATCTCTGGGTTTCCACGTCAGTCCACATTGCCCACCTTTCAAGACAACACTCTACAGAAGTGGGAATTCAACCTCCATGTGTTTAGGCCCAACATTCACTCAAGCAAACCAAGAGCACATTGACCTATCCTTGGGTTTCAATGCTGACCTTACAGAGGGATAAACTAAGATGTATGACAGTTCACGTTAGAGATGAATGCAGTGGACTTTGAGGAATATCCCTTTCCAGTCACTAAGTGGGGACAAAAATAGCGTGACGAGGATGACATTCAGGGGGTGGAACCAATGCATTTGGGTTTAATGTCACCAGTCTTAGAAAGGGCTCTTATTTAGTTATTTCCTTTCATAAGTATCTGACATAATTTCATATACTCACAACAGTAAAAAATAAAAATAAAAAAAGATGAATTATTCTAGTCTTAAAAGTGTAAAAGGCTAACCCTCCAAAAAACTTTGAAAAAGCAAAGCATAAGCATGGTGGAAATGGCATTGGGTAAATCATCTGAGCTCTCTTAAGCCTTGGTTTTCTCGGTGCTCAAATAGAGAAAATGTGAAATGCACCATATGGTTATTGCAGACTAAATTAAATGAGATATACGTAAAGGATCTAAGAGAGTGCCCAGCTCATAGTAGGCAATACATAATTGGTAACTATAATTATTTACCTTATGCATAAATTTTTTATATTATTAATATTTGTCATTGTATTTTTTCCTTTGTACTAGTTTTCTATGCTTGATCTACAGAAATAACCCAGACAATCTTGTAGCTCACTTGTCTTTTAGAATCCAACTTGTCTTTAAGCTGCCCTAATTAACAACCTCAGAGACAACAAGATGAACAATGGGAAATGTTATAGAGGGCTTTAGCCCCATAAAAATTAACTAGAGTTTGACCTTCACTGGGAATTTGAGAAGCAACATCCTTCAAGAAAAGGGAGGACAGAAACGGCCCCAAGGCCAGAGTGTCCTGCATGCTCTGTAAAGAAACTGATAGGGAGAAACTGAAGCTCCCTTTACCCCATAAAACTGTAACTGTTCAACATGTGTGTATTGCACCTGACTGACCGCTGATATCTGTCTCAAATTTGTTAGTTTTTAAAACTTGGATAATGGAATGAATAGCAGGACAGATGTATGCTGACCCAGTTCCCTTTCGCCTCAGCTCCCTCCCCACTCCGTTCCCTCCTGCTTATCGCTAACTGCCTCCGCTTCTGTACAAGCAGCTTGCTTGCTCTGCTAAACTCTTGAGTGACCCCGGCCCTATATAAGCAACCCTCCCCCTGAGCTCGGGGCTGCAGTTCTCCTCTGTGTAGGTTGGCTGCAGTCCCTGCGCAGGTAATAAAACATCCCCAAAAACTGAAAAATGGAGTCTGAGTGTGGTCGATCTCCTGGGTTACAACAATTAATATTTGTCATTGTATTTTTTCCTATGTACTAGTTTTCTATGCTTGATCTACAGAAATAGCCCAGACACTGTGCTAAGTATTTAACAGGTGGCAAAACTCAGGCAAAATGAAGTGATTTGACTAAGAGGGGTAGGGATAACAAAGATACAATTTTGTTACAATTACATCTTTCTGCTAGTGGGAGAGAGAGGCCTACACAAAGCAGAGAAGAGTAAAACTGTAATTGACATAGAGATAAACTGAGAGGGTAAAAGAGGATAAGCTAATTTTAACCTAAGACTCTCTTAGGCACACCATTTCACTTTATAAAATCATGAACTTTATTAGTATTAAAATATATCAGTTTCTAGTGACCCATGGTATCCCTTTATCAAATAAGATTAAAGCATTTTAAAACCTTTTAAAAACTGTTTATGATAATGACAATATGTGACTGATAGTTGTCCTCATATTCATTCTCATCTTTTTATGAGATAATTTTTTTTTCACTAAACACACATAAATGCTTTGTATTCCAGCTGTGCTTGAAGTTAGGTATAACTATGTGATAAAGTTCTGGCGAATGAAATTGATCAGAACATGTATATGAATTTTGGGGCAATGCTTCTGAAAAGAGGGAGCCAGCATTCCATGTCCCGTTTTATTTACTTGGCTGGCTAGATCGAGGCCTTGTCAACAAGGAGCTGGGACAGCCTAATTGGACCATGAAATAGAAGGTACTGGTTGAGGACGGCAGAGCAACAAAACCGAAGGAGCCTATGTCTCTGACAGCTTTGAGGATTAGCGTTATCAAACCAGCTTAGAATTGTAGATGAAAGAAAAATAAAATTTTATTTTATGTAGAATATTGCTGATTTGGGTAGCAGCAGTTAAAGTTACATTTTAATAAAGAAAATACAGTTTATTTATTCTATCTTTGTTATCACTTCTACTATTATTTAAAACAATTTTTTTTTTTTTCTTTATTGATTCTTAGGGAGAGGGAGAAACATTGATGAGAGAGAACATCGACTGGCTACCTTCTCCATGCCCCCACTAGGGATTTGGTCCACAACCTGGGCATGTGCCCTGACTGGGAATCGAACCAGTGACTTCTTGGTGCATGGGTCAATACTCAACTACTGAGCCACACCAGCTGGGCCACTTCTACTATTATTTTGAGTCTATCTTTTATTACAGTGTGAAAGTACTACAGGACAGGTTATCAGACATCAACCATACCAGTGTCTTCCCACCTCCATTCCATATTTGTCAAATAGAGAAACAGTACCCAAACTGGCAAATTCAGGATTTTAAATAATAGGATTTTAATAAATCTCCTAAATTGCAATTTAATGTGATTTTATATGAACCATGTTTAAGCTTCTGTTTTTGCTTTGCTTCTCTGTTTTGTAGTTAAAAATAAAAAAGAAGATGATGACAATAATTTGAATGTCTACATAACTTCTCATATCTATATAATTTTTACTCCTATATTACTTGGTCTAGGAATTTTATTTTAAAATAAGTTAAGAATATAAATATTTATGGCAAATTATTTATTGGAAAATCTTGTTTCCGAACAATATGTATTCCATGATTCAGTTTTTGCTTAAAATATACATGTATGTGTTTAGATTTGCATGGATGCATCTATAAATATTCGAAACATTATTATGGAATTATGTACTTCTCAATAACGTCTAGTGAGAAAAAATTAAAATGAAAAGGGAAGAACTTTTTCTTTATGTACTCCTGTATTAACTAAAATTTTTAATGGAAATTTAAAACTGTTATAATCTATATAAATTTTAATTTAAGCATTTTATATGATTCCATCAAAACCAGCAATGAAGTATATAAAATGTAGAGATAAATACAACTAAATGCATTTTAATTATTTAAATTTGTCATTAACTTTTATTCAGTTAAAATGCAGCAAAATAAAACAAACTAACAAACTACTTACACGGCACTAAAGCAATGATGAGTAACCTAATAGAAAATACTTCACAATCAAGAGACCAAGGGTAAGAACAGTGGGGTGATTGTCAAGGTCAACTGACAAAGTAAATCAGAGGGAATAATAGCTGCTGTCCTCCTCACTGTAAATAGTGCAAAGAAAAGGTGGAGGAGAAAAGACAAAGAAAATAAGAAGGAGGAGAATATTAAAAAAATGAAGACAGCGTAGGAGGAGGAAGAGAACTAGGAGAAAAGAAGAAAAAGAGGAGGAGGAAAAAATTAGAGATGAAGAAGATCTTATAATCAGATTTTAACTAAAGTGAAAGACATTATTGAAGAATAAAAAGGTAAATCTAACCTCACTAGCCAATGTCTCAATTGTTCAGTTAGTGATCAAAATGACGTGTATGTTGTTTTTTTGGGGGGAGCCCCATGTGTTCTTGATATGATTAAAGATTTTATCAAATGTGCAAGTTTTGTAAAATATAAAACTTTACTAATATAATAGCCTATAGAATTAGAGCATTAGTATAATCAATCATTTTTATTATTTTAAGAAAAATCTACTATTAATTTCACCTATTTCAAGTTTTGTGACAATGTTTTGCTAGAATTAAAGAAATTCTAAAGAGGCCGTGGCTGGGTAGACCAGTTGGCTGGAGCTTCCTCCTGATGTGCCAAAGATGAGAGTTTGATTCCTGGTCAGGGCACATACAAGAATGCATGAGTGACTTCACACTAATGAATTCACAAATAAGTAAAATAACAAATCTCTCTCTCTTGTTCTCTCTTTCTCTCTTTCCCTCTTACTCTAAAATCAAGAAAATTTTTTTAAAAAAATTTAAAAGTATCTGAAGAGAAAATTATTAAAACCTATTATTTTACAATGTGAAAAATTTACTATGTACAAAAGACATGGGTAAAAAATGCTGAGAGAATTAGTCTATAAATACCATATTTTGTACATTCATCGAGGACAGCTAATAAGACTCATCTTTCAGCTAAATTAACCATGGGAGGTTGTGAAAGAATATCTGATGTGGTTTTTTTTTAAACAATTCATAAGTTTTATTTGTCTTTATTGATGTTTAGAGAGAGAGGAAGGGAGAGGATGAGAGAGAAAGAAACATTAATGTGTTGTTTTTATTTATATATTTTGAGAAGAAATAAAAAGCAAACTTTTTTTTTTTTTTTTTTAGTCATCTTTGTTTGGAAAGGAAATAAAATCTTATCTACCACACAAAAAAGGTAATTATGTGGGATGATTAATTCTACTGCGATAATCATTTTAGAGAGATACATGTATCAAATCGTCATGTTGTACACTTTAACTTACCCAATGTTATATATCAATACATCTCAAAAATAATAAAGAAATAAAAAAACATAAACAAAAATTATCAGTGGTTTAGAATAAAAAAATTAATATCTATCTGTTGTTTCCAAACAAGGTTGTGGAAAATAAATAAGGAATTTGAAGACAACTAGAAAGTGTAGGTGTGATATATCTTCCTCTATGAATAATTGTTCTTACAGAACAGGATAAATTTCTGCCTCAATATGGTTATGTGTTTTTGTATAAATTTCTGTTCTGTTGAATTGTGTGGGGAACAAAGATAAAATTTATATTATTTTTTAAGGGGGGAAGGGAGGGAGGATACAGGGACAGAAGACACAAGGAGAAAACAACATAGAAACTTAAATACTAAGAAAACAAAATTATAACTGAGTAATTGAGTGATTAAATTTGTTAACCGTTCATACAACCAGACACACATAAAATCTCTGGTTTCAAAATTCAAACTATAAATCTAAAACCCACATAAAGCAATGGTTAATTAAAAGAAAAAAGTACACAAATAAATAGTTTTTGCCATACAGTAAAATGACTTGTGGACAATAAGTTATATGAGAATAACAAAGGTTTCATTCTGAATAAGGAACAATTAAACGAGCATTACAATGCAAACAAAATTACAAAATTCTATTAAATCTTGTTACTTGTGAGTTTATCTTTGTGTATATCCCATTTGAGTAATATAATTGATATTTTAATAGCATGATTTCTATTTTTGTCCTATAAGAAATAAGGTAAAAAGAAGATAATGAAGAAATGGCCAATATTCTGTCATTTTCCTATCAGCTTTACCTGAAGGGAGGGGCATGGATGTGCTTCATTACAAGGTACCAACAACATCAGGTGGCAATTACCCTCTACTGGAGCCCAGAACATTTTATTCACTGTTATTCATTAGGAGGATGTTCAGAAGGTTTGTGCAGCAGACCTAACAGATATTTTATATAAAATAAAGTCCATTGAGAAACAGAAATATTGCAAGTTAAGTAGTAATAAAATTGGTAAATTAATCAAATAATAAGATATTTTGAAATGTAATCAAGTTCTAACTTTTTTTCTTTCTTTTTAATACATGTCATGTAGTTTTTTAAATTTATTTTCATTTTTGAAGCACTAGACCAAATGGATTTAATAGATATCTACAGAGAATTACACTCCAAAACTACAGAATACACATTCTTCTCAAGTGTACATGGGACATTCTCAAAGATAGACCACATGATAGGACACAAACTAAATCTCTACAAGTTCAAGAAGATTGAAATCATATCAAGCATCTTCTCAGATCACAATGGCATGCAACTAGAAATCAATTGCAACAAGAACATGCAAAGATATTTCAACACATGGAGGCTAAATAGCATGTTATTAAACAATGAATGAGCCCTGGCCGGTTTGGCTCAGCGGTTAGAGCGTCGACCTGTGGTCCGGAGAGACCCGGGTTCGGTTCCCACTAAGGGCACGTACTTCGGTTGCAGTTTGTCCCCGGCCCTGGTTGGTCGTGCGGGTGGCAGCCACTCGATGTGTCCCTTCGCGTCGATGTTTCTCTCTCTCTCTCCCTTCCTCTCTCTCTCCCTCCCACTCTATCTGTACACAAAAAAAATGGAGAATATCCTCGGGTGAGGATAAAAAAAAAAAAAACAATGAATGGGTCACCGAGGAGATCAAGGAAGAAATTAAAAACTTCCTGGAAACCAATGAAAATGAACACACAACAACACAAAATCTATGGGATGCAGCGAAAGCAGTTCTGAGAGGGAAGTTCATAGCACTACAGGCCTACCTCAAAAAACAAGAAAAATTTCTAATTGACTGTCTAACCTCACAACTTAAACAATTAGAAAGCAAACAAAAAGAAAACCCCAGAGCAAGTAGAAGGAAGAAAATAGTAAAGATCAGAGCAGAAATAAATGACATAGAGACCAAAAAAAACAATTCAAAGTATCAATGAAACAAAGAGCTGGTTTTTCGAAAAGATAAACAAGATTGATGGACCCTTAGCTAGACTCACCAAGAAACAAAGAGAGAGAACCCAAATACACAAAATCAGAAATGAAAGAGGAGAAGTAACAACCAACACCACAGAAATACAAAAGTTTGTTAACAACTACTATGAACAACTATATGGCAACAAATTCGAAAATCTAAGCAAAATGGACAAATTTCTAGAAACACACAGTCTCCCAAAACTATTCCCGGAAGAGATAGAAAACTTGAACAGACCAATAACAACTAAGGAAATTGAAGAGGTAATCAAGACTCTCCCAGCAAACAAAAGCCCAGGCCCAGATGGCTTCACGGGGGAGTTTTACCGAACATTCAAAAAAGAACTAACACCCATTCTCCTCAAACTATTTCAAAAAATTCAAGAAGAAGGAAGACTTCCAAACACGTTCTATGAGGCCAGCATAATTCTAATTCCAAAACCAGAAAAAGACACTACGAAGAAAGAAAACTACAGGCCAATATCCCTGATGAACATAGATGCCAAAATCCTGAACAAAATACTAGCAAATCGGATCCAGAAATACATCAAAAAAATTATTCACTATGATCAAGTGGGATTCATTCCAGGGATGCAAGGCTGGTACAATATTCGCAAATCAATAAACGTGATACACCACATAAACAAAATGAAGAATAAAAACCACATGATCATATCAATAGATGCTGAAAAAGCATTCGACAAAATCCAGCATCCATTTTTGATAAAAACGCTCAGCAATGTAGGAATAGAGGGATCATATCTCGACATAATAAAGGCCATATATGAAAGACCTACAGCCAACATCATATTCAATGGACAGAAACTAAAAACATTTCCATTAAGAACAGAAACAAGACAGGGATGTCCACTTTCGCCACTCTTATTTAACATTGTACTGGAAGTCTTAGCCACAGCAATCAGACATGAAGAAAAAATAAAAGGGATCCAAATTGGAAAAGAGGAAGTGAAACTGTCATTATTTGCAGATGACATGATATTATACATAGAAAACGCTAAAGACTCCATCAAAAATCTACTAGACTTAATAAATGAATTTGGCAAAGTAGCAGGATACAAAATTAACGTCAAGAAATCGACGGCATTCTTGTACACCAATGATGAACTCACAGAAAGAGAAACTGAAAAAACAATCCCATTTACCATCGCGCCAAAAAAATTACGATACCTAGGAATAAACTTAACCAAAGAAGTAAAGGACCTATTTGCAGAAAACTACAGGTCATTTAAAAAAGAAATAGAGGAACATATAAAAAAGTGGAAGCACATACCCTGTTCATGGATTGGAAGAATTAACATCATTAAAATGTCCATACTACCCAACGCAATCTATAGATTCAATGCAATCCCCATCAAAATACCAACGACATATTTCATAGAACTAGAACAAATACTTCAAAAGTTCATATGGAACCAAAAAAGACCTCGAATAGCCACAGCAATCTTGAAAAAAAAGAACAAAGTATGTGGGATCACAATACCAGATATCAGGTTATACTACAAAGCGACTGTAACCAAAACATCCTGGTACTGGCACAAGAACAGGCATATAGACCAGTGGATCAGAACTGAAAACCCAGAAATGGACCCAAGGCAATACGCTCAATTAATATTTGACAAAGGTGGCAAGAGCATACAGTGGAGTAAAGATAGCCTCTTTAATAAGTGGTGTTGGGAAAATTGGACAGCTACATGCAAAAAAATGAAACTAGACCATCAACTTACACCAAACACAAAAATAAACTCAAAATGGATAAAAGACTTAAATGTGACCCGAGAATCCATAAAAATTCCAGAAGAAAATGTAGGCAACAAATTTTGGACATCATACGGAGCAGAATTTTCACTGATACATCACCTAAGGCAACAGAAATAAAGGAGAAAATGAACACATGGGACTACATCAAACTAAAAAGCTTCTGCACAGCAAAAGACACAATCATCAAAATGGAAAGGCAACCCACTGTATGGGAGAACATCATTGCCAATGATGTATCAGATAAGGGGTTAATCTCCAATATATATAGAGTGCTCATACAACTCCACAAAAGGAAGACAAAGAACCCAATTAAAAAATGGGCAGAGGAGCTGAATAGACACCTCTCCAAACAGGACATACAAATGGCCAAAAGACATATGAAGAAATGCTCAACATCACTCATCATCAGAGAGGCAAATTAAAACAACAATGAGGTATCACCTCACACCTGTCAGAATGGCCACCATCAACAAATCATCAAACAACAAGTGTTGGCGAGGGTGTGGAGAAAAGGGGACTCTAATACACTGCTGGTGGGAATGCAGACTGGTGCAGCCGCTATGGAAAACAATATGGTGCTACCTCAAAAAATTAAAAATTGAACTTCCATTTGACCCAGTGATCCCACTGCTGGGAATATACCCTAAGAAGCCTGAAACACCAATCAGGAAGAATATATGTACCCCCCATGTTCATAGCAGCACTACTTACAATAGCTAAGATCTGGAAACAGCCCAAGTGTCCACCAGTAGACGAATGGATCAAAAAGCTGTGGTACATATACACAATGGAGTACTATGCAGCGGTAAAAGAGAAAGATCTCTTATCCTTAGAGACGACATGGAGGGACCTGGAAAGTATTATCCTAAGTGAAAGAAGCCAAGCAGAAAAAGACAAATACCACATGATCTCATTTATATATGGAATATAATGAATATAACAGTCTGAGGAATACCGTAGACCCAGAAACATGGAAGTAGGGCACAGACTGACATCCCTCAGAAGAGGGGGTGGGGGGGTGGGAAGAGATAAACCACAGAGCTTATATGCATGTATGCATGAGCAATGTACATGGACAACTAAGCCGGGGACGGGGATGGGGTGGAGGTGGGGTGGGTGGGGGGTGCCAATGGGGTAAAAAGGTAAAATATCTGTAACAAACAAACAAACAAAAGACATTAAAAAAAAAAAAGAAGAAGGATAAAAATAAATAAATAAATAAATTTATTTTCATTTTTGAAGACTATATCCAGCCAGGTAAAAACATCATAGGCTTTTGACAGTTCTTATATGTGAGAGTTCCATAGTAATTATGGAATTTATAACATTCTCAAAAGTATAAATGATGTTGGTACATAAGGAAATGTCAACTTTAAAAATAATTTTTTTTTCTTTGTTGATTTTAGAGAGAGGAAGGGAGAGGAAGAGATAGAAACATCAATGGGAGAGAACATCGATTGGCTGCCACATGCTCACCACTGGGGATCGGGCCCACAACCTGGGCATATTCCCTGACCTGGGAATTGAACCAAAGACCTCTTGGTGCATGGGTCAAGGCTCAACCACTGAGCCACACTGGCTGGGCGGAAATGTCAGCTTTATAATGGCTCCTAGAACATCAAAATACATTTACTCATTAATTTCTTATTTATTGAGCATCAACTATGCTACAGATACAATTTGTTCTAGGCATAAAATTGTGAGCAAGATAAGAACAGTCTCTGGTACTATGCATTTTCCATTGAGAAACAGACAAGGCATAAGCTCTTGAATGAGAACATGTGTTTCACATGTTCTTAAGGACAATGAAGGATGTAACCAAGGTGCTGTGCTAACAGCAAGTGGCTGGAGGGCATGATTGGCTACTTTCAAATTCTTTAATAAGATGCTCAGAGAATTCCTGTTTGGATAGGTAATCTTTACGCTGAGACATGAAGTGAAAAAAGAAGCTGGGTCTGCAAAGATCCAGGTAAAAGAGAATAAAGGGGAAAAGACCCTGAGTGGGGAGTCAGCTACCTGATCGTGTGTTTAGGGTACAATGACCAAGGGGGCAGGGTTGAGTTCAGATTGGAAGGTGGAGGGAGGGGGGGGCACCCCTACAAGTTGTAGTAAGAAATTTGTATTTTATTCCATGTGAAAAGGAACATTTTTGAAGGATTGAAGCAAGTTTTTGATATAGATATTAATACTCTTTGTCCTATTTTATTACTCGTTTCTAGATGTCTGAGACTCCAATTCCTATGAACCTAGCTTATCTGACTGAAATCACAAGTATTTAAGATTATCCAAATTGCAGAGGGAAGCATAGGAAATTATGTCCGGAGCTTTGGGTAGATTGAAGAGGAAGTGATATGAGAGTTTCTTATGAGTCTACGGAGAAAGACAGACACCAAGGTGGGAAAAAGTCCTTGTTTTGGGGGACACGGGAGGGACTGGGAAGAGAGGCGTGCCCAGGAAGGAGGTGACAGGGGGCTGAGCCCCGACCTAAGAGGCCCGTCGGGGCTCCCCTAGCAGGCAAGGTAGCCAGGTGAGGCAGAAGCCAGAGTGCAAACAGCAAATCAGGCAGATGGAGGGCGTTTTTGAAAATAAGAGGGGAGGACAACCAAGCCCTGAAGTGTCCAAAAGAACAAGTCACACGTTTCTATGTATCTCAGAACCTGGTGCAAGAATCTCGGAGCCAGAACCAGCCATCATTCAGCTGAGACCCCGGGGGCCTCAGAGGTCACCCCATGAGTCCCAGATCTCTCCTCCTCCTGACTCCTCCTCACACCCCATTTGCCATTTTGAGGCTTGGCCGTCTGCAAAACAAAGCCGCTTCCTGAAAGAACATTGAATCCAGAGTCGGAGATGCTCCTAATGAGCCGGTGAAAACCTCCACGGTCAACCCTTCCCTATTCCGCAGGGTCAGGGCTTGTGAAGATTAGATTTGTTACAGACAATCAGGAACCTTCAATTACTTTACACATTGGACTGTTCCGAGCAAATGTGCCCACTTCGGCCATTACACTTAGATTTCATAATTATGTCGTTTTTCTCAGTTCATCGGCTGCCTACATGTAATTAGTGCACATTTATAAATGCATGTTTGTGGAGACGAGTACACTGCTATTAACGGAGTTCTCAGAAACAACAAGGCTTCTCAACCTGAGTGAGAAATCACACGCTTCGTGGCTGACACGCCACCACGGGCTCTGCGACCGGCGGCAAGTCATTTAATTTCTCTGGGCGTTCATTTTCTCGGAAAAATGAGGAGATCGGACCAAATCATCGCTAAGGTCAATTTTGATTTCTGATGTCTGTCATGTGAGTGCAAAATTAGGCCTGCTGAGATGATGGTGGTTAGATTTGCATTAATCAGGAAACAATGATAATAAGTGGAGAACCATGTAGTGAGTCCAGGCCACTGGCCCGGCACAAAATAAGTCATTTTGTACAGGTTATTTCTAGTCGTCTAACCAAGCCCAGGAGGAAACAGGTTCAGAGAGGCTGAGACTTGCTCCGTGCTGCCCAGTTGGCAGGTGCACAGCCAGGCTCGCAACCTGTGCTTTTAATATTGCTTTTGAATTAGACACTCTGCTACTTATCACCCATCTCTTTATATTACTTGATTGAAGATTCCACAATGCAGGCATTGTTAACATCCTAACTTAATTTATTTATTCTTTTAACATTAATCTGCAGATTTATTTCAAAATTTGCCAGTAGTCCCAGTAATTTCCTTTTTTGGGGGAAAGATTTTTTTTTCTGGTCCAGTATCCAATCCAGGATTACACATTGCATTTAGATGTTATGTCTCTTCAGTCGCCTTTAATCTGGAACAGTTCCTCTGTCTTTCTGTGTCATTAATGGTTTTGATATTTGGGAGAGTACAAGATAGATCAGATATTTTGTAGAGTGCCCCTCAATTGGGGTTTGTCTGATCTTGCTTCATTATTGGGTTTAGATTGTGCATCTTTGATATCTTTGGTAGGAATATCACAGAAGTGCTGTCCTTCTCAAAGTGCATCATCTCAGGAGGTGCATCACATCTCTTTGTCCTATTATTATCATTATTTATTATTATTATTTATTATTATTATTATTAGAGAGATGGGAAGAGAGAGGGAGAGAGATAGAAACATCGATGAGAGAGAACATCGATTGGCCCCCTCCTGCATGCCCCCCACTGGGAACATCCTAACTTTAAAGATCCTCATGTTATCAAGCTGTTGTTACAGCATCAAGCAACGCAAACTTTCTCTGGAACTCCTAAATAATTCACTCATATTGCTCGTTTCACTTATTTTCAAAGCATACACACATACACACACACACACACACACATACGCACACAAGCTCCTGCAAATATCTCTGTGTACCCGCAACCACACTGTGTATACTCTGAAGGAATGCCAAAGACTGGACTAAGAACATCTTGGGACTGGGGCACCAGCAGGACTGGTGTTCAGATGACTAGAGAGAAGACTAAGGTGCAAAATCTCAGGAGGCCCTGATGCCCAGGGTCACCTCACCTCGCTCCTGGCTCTGGGCAGCACAAAGCAGCTGATGGATAGGTAGCTCACTGGGATCATACAAAGTTCAGCAAGTTCTCAGTGGTGATACCTACTGAGGTTTGCCCGGTGAGACCCTCCATCATGCTGGAGAATCAAACTGGTGGAGACAAAGCTGGTGTCCAGAAAAGCAGAAGAGAGGTCAGCCAGGGCCAGAGACCTTTCCTGGAAGCATATCCTTCCAGTAGAGTAAATGATCACCAAGAACCTTAACAAGGGTAACTGAACAGCTATCTCTTGATGTGATCATTCCTTGGAGCTACACCCTGACAACACAAGGTTATAAATGGGAAGGTTTCTGAAGTAACTCCTGTTTAGTTTAGGCTTTAACTCATGTGCATACGCTTGTAGGGTGATCATAACAATTGACCATGGACTGGGGCACTTAAATAGCACACATTTTATTTTCTCACAGTTCTGGAGACAGTAAGTCCGAGGTCAGTGTCCGCAGGTGTGGTTAATTCTGAGGCCTCTGTCCTTGGCTTGCAGATGGCTGCCTTCTGCTGTGTCCTCTCATAGTCTTTGCTCTGTGTCCTGCATCCCTCGTGTCCCACTGCATCCACTTTTTCTCTTTTTATGAGGATACCAGTCAGGTTGAATTAGGACTCACCCTACCAGCCTCTTTAACTTAATTAAACAATGTTACAATCTAAGAAAATAATTTTTTTCACTCTGTTTTTTATTAGTTTGACTTTTTATTATGTACCAATTATTATGTCTCTCTCTTTTTTTTAATCCTTACCCAAAGATATTTTCCCATCTATCTTCAGATAAAGTGGGAGGGAGGAGAGAGAGAGAGAGACATCGATGTGAGAGACGCATCGACGGGCGGCCTCCCACAGGACCTGGACCAGGGCCAGGAACAAACTGCAACCGAGGTATGTGCCCTTGACTGGAATCAAACCCAAGACTCATTGGTCCGTGGGCTGATGCTCTAACCACTGAGCAAAACTCGCCAGGGCAAGATATGTCTCTTTTAAGTAAATATTTAGAATTAAATATTTTTCTCATTTCTTCATTATTATCTTTACTCAGACCCAATTCATATATCCAGATCTGAATTAGATATTTATTACCCTTACTCCTTTATTAACACAAAATAATCTTTAGATTGCCATTCTAGGATCAGTGTATCTTGAATTAAAATTTTTACATTTAGTTCAGCTGCTGAAAAGGTCTCTGTATGATGCATACATTATTTATTCAAACCATTATACTAATAATAAATACTCTTCATTCTATTTTTATATATTTATTATGTTTTTAGCCTTACACATCTCCTCATCAGACAAAAAAATCAGAGCATTTTCCGTTGTCACCCCTGGTCTAAGATCTCCTAATTTATCTTTACCACATAACAATAAAAGGAAAAACACATTATAGTATACTACCAACATTCTTGTCAAGATTCTTTCTAATTAGATTATTTTTGCCACTTGACTTTATAAAAATAAAATAGCTCATCACTCATTAATCATTATTAGCAAAAATCACTGACTTATTTTAAGTTGAAATTTTTTTTATATATATTTTATCCTCACCTGAGG
This sequence comes from Molossus molossus, assembly GCF_014108415.1. Lineage (NCBI taxonomy): Eukaryota > Metazoa > Chordata > Mammalia > Chiroptera > Molossidae > Molossus > Molossus molossus. Next base: position 112,090,260 of record NW_023425388.1, read on the forward strand.
ACATTTTTGCACTTATCTTCAGATAGAGCAGGAAGGCAAGAGGGAGGAAGAGAGAGAGAGAGAGAAACATTAATGTGAGAGAGACACATTGAGTGGTCACCACCCACATGACCCCAACCGGGGCCAGGGACAAACTGCAACCGAGGTGCATGCCCTTAGCAGGAACCGAACCCGGGACTCTCAGGTCTGCAGGCTGATGCTCTAACCGCTAAGCCAAACTGGCCAGGGCTTAAACTGGAATTTAAATTGAATAGTTTACTAAAAGCAGCATGCCAGCAGCAGCTGAGCCAGAGTGTAACAAAGTTCTCAAAATATTTAATTTTGGAGAAGTCTATTCATTCAATTTATTTCATTTATTTATTTTTAATTTATCTTTATTGTTGAAAGTATTACAGATGTCCCCCCCCCACTTTATCTCATATTGAACCCCTCCACTCCACTCCACCCCTCCCTTATGCCTTCACCACACTATTGTCTGTATCCATGGGTTATACATACATGCATATAAATTCTTTAGTTCATATAACCTCTTCCCAGCCACCCCTTCCCTCTGAGATTCGTCAGTCTGTTCCATGCTTCCATGTCTTTGGATCTATTTTGTTCATCAGTTTATTTTGTTCCTTAGATTCCACATATAAGTGAGATCACGTGATGCTTATCTTTTTCTGACTGGCTTATTTAGCTTAGCATAATATTCTCCAGGCCCCTCCATCAAATGACAATGAGGTATCACCTCACACCTGCCAGAATGGCAATCAATAAATCAATAAAGACCAAGTGCTGGTGAGGGTGTGGAGAAAAGGGGACTCTAGTACACTGCTGGTGGGAATGCACACTGGTACAGCCACTATAAAAACCAGTATGGGATCTCCTCAAAAAATTAAAAACAGAACTGCCATTTGACCCAGTGATCCCACTTCTAGGAATATATCCTAAGAAACCTGAAACACCAATCAGAAAGAATACATGCACTCCTATGTTCATAGCAGCACTATTTACAATCGCTAAGATCTGGAAACAACCCAAGTGCCCATCAATAGATGAGTGGATAAAAAAGCTGTGGTACATTTATACACAATGAAACACTATGCAGCTGTAAGAAAGAAGGATCACTTACCCTTTGGGACAGCATGGAGGGACCTGCAGAGTATCATGCTAAGTAAAATAAGCCACTCAATTTATTTTTATACTTTTTTTTTACTTGAAAGATTTGAGGCAGATTATAAATTATGAGATGAAGCAGTACATTCTTTATAACTTTATATGAAATAGAGTTTTATACTGTTTTCATAAGATTAATTTAAAATCGCACTCCGCCAAATTTAAGCTAGCAAAAGAAATACACATATGCATTTTAATAATTATCCCAGTGATTCATTTTACAGATAAAAAAAACTGAAGTCAAGAGAGTAAAGGCCAAGTTGTATATAGAGACATGATTCTAAAGGGCTTTCAGTTTTAAGGTCAGAAATTGTTTGAGAAAAGTGTTCTGGACAAGACTGTGAAGGAACAGATTATTGTGCTTGTAGATTTGTAGATACACATGCACAAACCCAGAACAATAAATAAAATTAATAGGGGGCATGTTGACATACTAGTGGTTGGTTTTATTTTTTTTTTATCCTCACCCGAGGACATTTTTGCATCTATCTTCAGATAGAACTGGGGGTGGGGGAGAGAAGAGGGAGGAAGAGAGAAAGAGAGAAACATCCATGTGAGAGAGACACATCGAATGGTCGTCACCCACATGACGGCAACTGGTGCCAGGGACAAACTGCAACCAAGGTACATGCCCTCAGTGGGAACCAAACCCAGGACTCTCTGGTCCACGGCCGATGCTCTAACTGCTGAGCCAAACTGGCAGGGCTAGTGGTTGGTTTTAAAACCAATGGGAAAATGAGTTTTGTGTATTGGAAGAAGTCAGTTGAGAAATGGCATAGAGTTCAATGTCATTTAATCACATGGTTTGTGACAATGCTGGTTGACAAAAAGGACTAATGAGGGAGAAGCGGGGACTAAGGACACTTGTGAGAAAATGCCTGCATAGGATTCATTTTTTAATTAACCGGGACCTGGGGAAAGATTCTGGTGATGAAATAAAGTGAAACAAAGCACAACGGGAATTGCATCACATAGCATGAGGATAGCATCACAACAATGACTTAAATCATGTCAAAATTTCAAAAAGAACAATGAATCATTGATAAAGTAGGAAAACTTTGTCCTCCAAGAGGGCAAAGAGAGGTAAGCATGAAGACATCCAAAATTTGCTGTTACCTATTTTGTGTGTCTGTAGAATAAATGAACTAACTCCACATTCATATCTCCTCGGGAATTATGGCTTAGAAATGGTTTAAAAAGAATCGAAGGTGGTGGCTTTTTAAACAGGAAACTAATATGTATTTAAATTAGCTCTGTAAACAGATTCTTCTCAGAGACTCTTATATTTTGGGCCTGAGAGCCAGTCCAAATGACACCACAGATTTGCAGTGATGAAGGCCAGGGGGAAAAATCTCTTTACTTTCACACACCCTTTGTACCAAAGTCATTTGCCAACATGGAAAAACTCCCTTTCCTTTCTTCCCTGTGGTGTTTATGGTAAGGAGGCCAAGGTATTGTTTCTCAGTATGCTCTTGCATGTTGTTTAGATGCTAAGCCTTCCACCTCAGAGGACCTTGAGCCAGTGGGGAGCTCAGAATCGAGTCATTTGAAGCGAGAAAACAGCTCTGATGTATTGTCCCTCTTCTCTCTGTTTTCCTCAATTGCTCAGCCCCCTACAGTGTTTTCAACCCCAGAAGTGTGAACAACAAAAGCAAAGCAAAAACATCACCAGGGCTAGGAACATGCCTAATCTAAATTTTTCCATATGCATTCCATCATTAATTGTGCTATACTTTCTGAACAGGGAGACTATCACAATTTAAAGGCTAGGCAAATTCATGAGAAAAGAACTAGTTTAATTGGGCTTAAGGAAATAACTTCTTTTAATTTAAGGGATTGCTCTGTGGTCATGAGATTTGTCAGTTTACCTGAATAGAAAATATCCAAGCTCTGTTTACCCCTTCTTTTATTAGGTGCTTTGGTTTACAGAAATTAGTGTTGAGATTCCAAGAATTATTTGGTAATATTCTATAGTGGGTTGAGTAGTGTTCCTTAAATAGACTTTGTTGAAGTCTGTGAATGAGACTTATTTGGAAATAGGGTCTTGACGATGTAATCAAGTTAAGGTCAAACTGAATTAGCCTGGATCATGAATCAGATGACTATAATCTTTATAAGCAAAAGGAGCTTTGGAGACATAGAGACACAGAGGAAAGAAAGCCACATGAAGGCAGAGGTAGATTTTTAGTGATGCAGCTACAAGCCAAGGAATGCCAACAATTGCCAGCAAGTAGCAGCAAGTAGCAGAGCTAGGCAGAGGCAAAGAACAATTCTCTAAAAATTTCAGAGAGAGTTTGGTTTCAGACTTCTAGCTTCCATAAATGTAAGAGAGTACATTTCTATTGTTTTAAGCCACCCAGTTTATGGAAATTTTGACAGCAGCCCTAGGAAACTGAGTAATACGTACTCTAAGCTATATATATATATATATATATATATATATATATATATATATATATATATATATATATGGTATGTGCCCCTAGCAGGAGCCAAACCCGGGACTCTCTGGTCTGCAGGCTGATGCTTCAACCGCTGAGCCAAGCCAGCCAGGGTCTGAGCTATAATTTTTCTCTGATTATACATCATCTATTCTTTTTTATAATGTTTTACCTTTATTGTTAAAAAAATCAGTTTCCTTTTTGTATAGAGAATATTGGGATGTCTTTGAAGACTAGTAACCTTGGGGACTTCTGAACAAAATATGCAAACTTAAAGGGAAAGAAATATTTCATCACTCTAATGAATCGATATCAATAGTGTGAAGATGAGCATCTTTATTCCCATCTGTGTTCTGGCCTTCGTGCCCTTCTGCAACCATCCCAGAATTAAATCACGTGGGCTGCTACCTCCTATGAGTCCCAGGGAGAGAGACTGATAAAGATGGTGGTAGTGGTGATTATAAAAAAACAGGATAGTTCATAACTTAAATCTTTTTAGTTTCATAGGAATGTGTTATCATTTACTGATATGTTATACACGCACATTTATGTGCAAATATTTTATACACACACACACACACCCCCTTTGGATAAAAACTTGTAAGATTCCCTTTCCCTTTGTCTTAGCTCAAAGTCCCCAGAAATCACAGCCTGAGATAAAAGAGTATGTGCGAGATTTTATGGGAGGATGTGCAGTACAGGAGAAGCAAAGCACAGAAGGAGAGAGGTTTACTCTCTGTAGTTAGAGCTAGTTGGTCACATATTTGGACAATCGTGGAATTAATACCTTATGATAAAGAAAAACCTCTATGTCCACAACCACTTCAGTGAATACAGCTGTTCTCCTCCTTGACCCCCTGGAGGTCACCACGTGCCCTGCAGTCCACTCAGCAGAGGCAGCTTAATTTCTCACAGGCCACATATCGTATGGCCCTAGTGACTCAGGGAGTCTCCTTGCTTCCGTGTCACGTTGTTACCCCCCTTCAACTCACAGCCCCTCTGTTCAATTCTCACCTCTCTCTGCACTTCTGCTCCTGCCAGGACGTACAATGACTTCAACATTCACACGGAGGATTCACCAGACGTGTGGGCTCTCGTTCCCCAGACCTTCTTATTTCCAAAAACCTTTCATTATACTTGAGTTCAGTCGTTGTTTTCCTCTGTATTTATGTGAACATTTTGTTTCACCAATGCCTTAAACTACCTTGCCTCTATATCTCATGACTGGAGGCCCACATCTAGAAGACCTCCGTGTTCAAACTGCCATGTTTGAGCTGAGATCCGAAGAGTCCATGTGGCAAAGGACTGAATGCAGCCTCTACCCAACAGCCATGAGGAACTGGGGCTCAGCCCAACCACCCACAAATAAATAAATCCTGTCAACATCCATTGGAGTGAGCTTGGAAGCAGATCTCTTCCCTGTTTGCGCCTTGACATGACTAAAGCCTGGCTAACTCCTTGACTGCAGTTTTGTGAGAAGGCCTGGCCCAGAGGTATCCAGCTAAGGATGCCCAGATTCCTGACACACAGAAACTTGGAGCAAACAAAATTGTTTACTAAGCCACTAAGCTTTGGTGCAGTACAACAGATGCAGTATCTATGGCCAAGAAAACGCATCTGTTCCATTGGAAACGGACCTGAATGCTGGTCATTGTTAAATGGGAAGCAACAATAGAACCTTTGAGAAAATACTAAGAAAGAGGAGAGAAAATAGCTAAAGGGAGAAACACATGTTTCATAATACACCCATGAATGCATCCAAATTTCTGCCTTCCCATAAAATGTTGTTGGTGCCATTGTTACTTGTGGTCAGCTCCTAAGGACGTGGTATTCTAATCAAACAGTACATAATGGGTAGAGCGACTCTAATGAATTCTTTGAACCTTTTTTTTCTGAGTATATGTGAACTTTTATAATATTCATTTTTCCCATTCGGAGCCTTTCCCTGCTCAATTTTATTTTATAACATTTTGTAGCATTTGCAACACATTTAATAGGATGATGTGATAGGACTTTCCAGATTTTCCTTTGTTACCTTTTATTCCTGCTGTTGCTTACGTGGGCTATGAAACCAATACTAACAAAGTGTTGAAGGCTGAAAGATCCAACCTTACGCAGTTATGGGTCACTCAGGAACAGGTTACCATCACCAGGCTTTGTGTCTCCGTGGCCAGACTTCATTATTCCCATGTAGATAATGGACAGTTTGGTGTCTCTGTTTGAACTTTATTCTGAGATTGGCTTGGACTCTATTTGGAGGGCTTATATCTCAAAATATTACAGCTAAATCAATTCAGAATCCACTTCACTGTGCTAGTAACATATATATGGCAGCAGTTCAATGAGTGTCATGCATAGAGCTTTAGTGTAATGAATAACAATGTGGATGAGTTGCGTAGGCTTTCGGTGTCTCAGTTGACTGATCTGTCAAGTGGGGGAAATAATGATCTCTCCTTTATTGAGGGAAAGAAATGAGGTAAATATTTAAATCACTCAGAAGAGTATCTGTCACATAAGTAGTTCTAAATGTCAGCTGTATACACCAAACATAAACCTTTCTAAAATAGGAGAATCACACTTCTGTAAACAAAAAAAGGTTTCATTCACGTTATCTCACCCTATGTGGAGAAGCAAGCAAACGAAAGTACCACACTGAGAAAGAAATGGCTGGGGGTATTGTACTTATTTCAAAAATTTAAAATAGCCCTGGCCAGTTTGGCTCAGCGGTTAGAGCGTCGGCCTGCGGTCCAGAGAGACCCAGGTTCGGTTCCCGCTAAGCGCACGTACTTCATTTGCAGTTTGTCCCCGGCCCTGGTTGGTCGTGCGGGTGGCAGCCACTCGATGTGTCCCTTCATGTCGATGTTTCTCTCTCTCTCTCCCTTCCTCTCTCTCCCTCCCACTCTATCTGTACAAAAAATGGAAAAATATATCCTCGGGTGAGGATAAAAATAAATAAAAATAATAAAAAAAAATTTAAAATAAACAACGGAAGTTTTAAAAAAAATTGAATAACTAGCATCATTTCTCATGAGTATTAGAGCTAAGATTTAAATCTAGGTTGTCTTCTGAAAACTTTTCTGAAGCTTCATCTGTCTGCTTTGGAGAGGTCAACCGATGGTCTCGCTGTATCGGATGGGTCTCGGTGGGCTGTGATCGTTCTGCCCTTCACCAGCACATAGCCAGGCTTAGAGTTTCCCTGTTTCGTGTTTCAGAACAAGGTGGGTGGGGTGGGGGGTGTGCAGGAATGAGCAGATTTGACGTATGTGTGAAAGGACAAAATATTGCCCCACTACACAGATGCTCCTTTGATCAGTCATCACCTAGTAGCTCATCAAGCTTGGGATGATGGACTCCTGTTCATTTGTTTGTGTCTTGGTTTTGATGTGTGTGTGTGTTTTCAGTATAAGACAGTCACATAGTAATCTGTGTCCAGTGGTCAAGAATGTTGGCGGAAGGACGCTCAGGACAGCATTTCCCCTTTCATGTGAGTGGAGTTTTGTTCTGTGTGTGTTTGAAGAGTGAGAAAATGTGCAATATTACCATTGGATGAAGTGAAATTAAAACAAAATGATGCAAGATGTGCACTTCATACTTTATGGTTCTCAATGACGTTCTGGCATTAACATAGCTCATACACTTTTTTTTTTTTTAGCTGCACAAAAATACAACACAAAAGTAAGTGTCCATACTAATGTGAGTAAACCAGGCACTTAGTTCATTCAGGGAGTGAAATCCCTTTTTTTTTCTCTCTCTTTGCCTTAGTCCCATTTAATGCATCGTTACCAAGAGTTTTGGATAGCTACTTTAAAAACATCAGAAGAATATAACAACAAAAAAAGTCCAAAAGCCTGTTTTTATGCCTGGATTTAGCGTCTTTTTATATTTTACTTTTTTATGTTTATAGGAACTTGCTGTCAGCAGAGAGCTATTAGGTCCTAGTATCCGTAGCCCAGCGAAAGTTCTGCCTGTCTACTTCTGGCTCGTGCGTTTCTTTCCTTGGGGGTGGTGGCTGGTGCCAGAACCGGAGGAAATATCACGCCCTCCGAGAGTCAAGAGCAGCTGGCGCAATTGCCCTGGTGTTTATGGGATAATATCGGCATAAAGGCACATTTGGAGCTGGTTGGGGAAAGAACTTAATGCTTCTTTCTTTTATCTTTATAATCCACTTTCCTAGCAAGGATTATCCTACCGTTCATACTAAATTTAGAAAATGCATATAAAAAAAAAAAAAAGCTAGCCTGCCACAAGGTACTCTGAGAAGGCAACGTATGTGCTGCAGAGATAAGCTGCCTTTTATCAAACGAAACAATAAAGGCACAAAAACACTTGTTTAAATTGTTTTTGCTGTTTTTAAACAATCAAAGCCATTTTTGTAAGAATTAACCAGAGGGAGTTGTGCATCTGGAAAGCGGTGAACACATAGTTTCTGGGGGAAAACTGGCATTACTGCTAAAAAAAAATTACACATCTGCAGTATGATCCAAATTTGTCAGGCTGGGGGTATCGTGGAGAGAAATTTGCTACCAGAAATTTGCATTCGATAGTGTTTCCACTATTTTCAATGACATCTTCATTTCTGGGCAGAATTTTTATAGTGTATACTTTGTGAAGCTTTAGAAGCTTAATATAATAAAATAAATAAAGTGTCAACACAGCAAAACTAGGCTCCTAGGGTCATAATGATGACTTTTGTTTATTTCTTTATAGGTCAGGTCTCAGGCAAATTTTGCAAATCACAGAAGTTATTCATTAGTGTTCTTTTGCCTGTTGTTTTACTTTTTTTTTTTTTTTTTTCATTTAACTTCAGAGAGAGTGAGAGGGACAGTGGGAGAGAGAGAGAGAGAAAAACATCCATGTGAGAGAGACACATTGAGTGGTTGCCACCCACACGATCCCAACTGGGGCCGGAGACAAACTGCAATGAGGTACCTGCTCTTAGCGGGAACGAACCGCCGAGCCAAACTGTTCAGGGCTGCCTGTTTTTTTTATACTCTCATGCATCCCATTATTCTTTTCTATTTTTATTTTCCTTGATCATATAAGATTTGCCATTTTCATGCTTATTCTCCACCTTTCCAATGAACATCAGCACTTAAGGCATTCACATGTACATTATTCACTTAGTGTATAATTAAATCAGCAGATAATTTGAGGAGCAGCTAAGGTCCACACACTTGGGAAGACACTGGAAGTATAAAGATGGATATATGTCAATATGGCAGAGTGAGCTTCTGCTCCACATATGTAAGAATGCTTTGTAAATAAAAACTATTAAAGGTTACATGGTTGAACTCAAAAGAAAAAAAGAAAAGAAAAGAAAAGAAAAGAAAAGAAAAGAAAAGAAAAGAAAAGAAAAGAAAAGAAAGAAAATTTTTAGTGGAGTGGGAACACAAAGGCAATGCAGAGCTGAAGTCAGGTGGTCCGAGGGTTTTCCAAAATAGATTTAAACTTTATGGGGTTGAGTCATGGGATTTGATGCCCAAATACGAATACAAGATGAGGCCTTCATGCCTTGAAAGGCATGAAGCCTCCTCATAAAATCAGAAAAGGAAGTATTTGCTGCTTATTCGTCTGTAATATGGCACGGAAGTTTTCCACCTGGAAGAAATTGGAAGCCAAGCCTACGCTAAATGCAGCTAGGAGACTAAAAGGTGTTTGCCTCAAATGTTGACTTCCAAAGCCAACACTGCAGAAGATTTAGCAATGTCTACAAAATAGCTCGTGAAGAAAATGGCACGACACAAAACTTCACACACTTAAATTTTAAACAATCTTACATAATAGGAGCTCAGAAAGTATGCCACAATGTCACCCAATAAAAACAGTTAAAAAAAAAAAAAAGTATATTGCAGTTGAATCATAGATAATCCAAAATAAAGAACAGGAAGTTTAGGTTATAAAAGATTATAATTCCACAAGCAAATATATAATCACCAAATATAATTATTTTTGAAGAGGAAAATAATTTTTTAAAGAAAATTTTAAAGAATAATCAGAGATAATTGGCTCTTAAGGTAGTACCATAATGGCCAGTAAGAAGAAGAACTTTATTAAATATATTTTTATTGATTTCCTAGGATGAGAGAGAGAGAAACATCCAATGGCTGCCTCCTAAACACCCCCCACCCCACCTGGGGATGGAGCCTGCAACCTGGCATATGCTTTGACTGAGAATCAAACCAGGACCTCTCAGTCCATGGAACAATGCTCAATTCACTGAGCCACACCAGCTGGGCAAGAACTTTATTGAAGTTGAAAGAAAGGAAGCAAAAAAAAACAAAAAAAACTGGTTTGTTTTTTTCCAAGTAAGATTGGTATAACGTGAATCTGTGTGCAATATAAACAATATTGTGACAGTAGTGCAAGGACTCGTGGAATCAAACTTGATTGAATGACCTCAAGTTCACATTTTCTTTTAGTGAGCATTGGCAACTTGCAGAATGATGACATCTAAAAATTTCAAATTTAATTTAATTACTGAGGTTGTTTAGAACAAAAATTGCTTGACCGATTTTTGTGAAATTGATCTTCTCCAAGATAAAATGTATATTATAACCCCCGGCTAGTTTGACTCAGCAGTTAGAGCATCGTCCTGCGGACCAAAGAGTCATGGGTTCAATCCCAGCCAAGGGCAATGTATCTCCGTTTGTGATTCAATCCCCGGTGCTAGTTGGGATCATGTGAGAGGCAACCAATAGATGTGTCTCTCTCACATTGATGTTTCTCTCTCTCTCTCTCTCTCTCTCTCTCTCTCAAGTCTGGCCAGTGTGGCTAAGTGGATTGAGTGATGTCCCATGAACTGAGAGGTTTCGGTTCAATTCCCAGTCAGGGTACATGCCCAGGATGCCAACTTGATCCCCAGTTGGGGGTATGCAGAAGGCAGCTGATCTATGTTTCTCTCACATTGATGTTTCTATCTCTCTCTCTCTTCTTTTCTAAAAAAATCAATAAAACCATATTTAAAAAAATACCTGATGCCAGCCAGTATGGCTCACAGGTTGAGCATTGACCCATGCACCAATAGGTCACCAGTTTGAATCCCAGTCAGGGCACATGCCCAGGTTGTGGGCCAAATCCCCAGTGGGGGGCATGCAGGAGGCAGCCAATTTATGTTCTCCCATCATCTATATTTCTCTCTCTCTTTTGCTCTCCTTTCTTCTTTCTCTAAAATCAATAAAGAAAAAAAATTTTTTAAATACCTGATGAACAAAATAGATCCAGAGATGGGAGCAGGGAACCGACCTCAGAACCTCAGAGTGAAGGAGGGAGAGGGAGGATGGAAAGAGAAAAACCAAAAAACTCACATCCATATATGCATAATCATTGGACACAGACAATAGTGTGGGGAAGGCAGGGGGTTGAGAATGGGGAGAAGGTGGGCAGCTGAGGGGAAATCGGGGTATCTGTAATACTTTCAACATTAAGATATATTTTTAAAAAGTTTGTCTGTGATCAAAATCCTTATTGACATCAAAACTATCAGAGATTATTTACTCTCTTTATTACCTTTTCTGTGTGTTTTATCAAATATACCACAAATAAATCTCAAAGACCTTTATGAGCAGTACTAGCAGGTTCATCAAATTTAAAACAAGATCATGGAAAACGCTAATGACCCGAATGATAGAGGCCAAGGATTTGAAATAAGTGGTCAAGTTTTCTTTGCTAGAGAACACTAAGAAAAATTAGAAAACACTTTCTAGTCTATATTTGCATTTATTATCATTTTTATGTTTTGTCTATTAGAAAAATCAAAAGACTGAAGAGGGGCAAGTCTGTAATGAGAATTCTGATGAATCTTTACAAGAAAGGCAACGTAGTTCTGGAAAAAAATCTAATCAGTGGAAATATAATCTGTGTCAAAATACAGTTAATATAAATCAAATTCAGAAGCTGAAAAGGCATCACTATAAATTTAATAAAGGGGAAACCAACCACTTCTGTTACACGTGATAATATAATGGGAGAAAAATATGTTTTGAAATTATTAATAAAAATGCTAGGAGAATCAAAACAGGCTATGCATTTACTTTTCAAATCACCAGAGAATGAATAAATAAATAAATAAGCAGGAATAAGAAAAAATACAATATAAACAAATTTATTAAAATAATAATGACTAGAAAATCTAAAAATAAAAAGAATAAATCCTATACTTTAACATTCCGGTAAAGCACATTAAAATAACTCTTCATTCACAATTTTTAAAATGGAGATACGTTTTATTTATTTATTTTATTGATTGTTGATAGTATTACAGATGTCTCCATTCTCCTTCCCTTTGCCTCCTTCAGCCCAGCCCCCACCCCAGGCCTTCACCACAGTATTGTCTGTGTCTATGGACTGTGCATATATATTCTTTGGTTAATCTCGTCTCATCCCTCCCACCCCTGTCCTCTGAGGTCTGTGATTCTCTTTCATGAATCCATGCCTTTGGACCTGTTTTGTTTGTCAGTGTATTTTGTTCGTTAGATTTCAAATACAAGTGCGATCACGTGATATTTTCTTTCTCTGACTGGCTTATTTTGCTTAACACAATAATCTCCAGGTCCGTCCATGCTGTCACAAAGGGTATGAGATCCTTCTTTTTATAGCCACATAGTACTCCATTGTGTAGATGTACTACAACTTTTTTATCCATCATCTACTGATAGGCACTTGGGTTGTTTCCAGATCTTAGCTATTGTAAATAACACTGCTGTGAACATAGGGATGAATATATTATTTCTGATTGGTGTTTCAGGATATGTAAGATATATTCCTAGTAGTGTGTTTAGTGGGTCAAATGGCTGTTTTATACTGTTTTACATAGTGGCTGCACCAGTCTGCATTCTCATCAACAGTGCATGAGGATTCTCTTTTCTTCACATCCTCACCAGCACTTATTGTTTGATAATTTGTTGATGGTAGCCATTCTGACAGGTGTGAGGTGATACCTCATTGTAATTTTAATTTGAATCTCTCTGATGATTAATGACACTGAACATTTTTTCATATGTCTATTGGCTATCTGTATGTACTCTTTAGAAAAGTGTCTATTCAGGTCCTTTGCCCATTTTTTAATTAGATTGTTTAAAACGGCAGAATACTCATCTTTCTCAAGTGTACGTAGAACATTCTCAAAAACAGACCACATGTTAGGACACAAAATAAGTCTTCACAAATTCAAGGTCAAAATCATATCAAGTATCTTCTCAGATCACAATAGCATGAAACTAGACATCAAATACAAAATACAAAAACAAACAAAAAAAACATTCAAATACATTGAGACTAAACAGCATGTTATTAAGAAATAAACAATGAATGGGTTACCAATAAGATCAAGAAAGAAATAAAAACATTCTTGGAAACAAATGAACATTAACACACAACACCTCAAAATCTATGGGACACAGTGAAAGCAGTTCTGAGGGGAAAATACATCAACTCATTCACAGTTTTAAAATTTTATTTAAATATATATTTCTATTATAAGTGTTTCTGAAGTTCATAAAGCACAATACTTTTCTGGTCCTTACAATTGTTATTATATACAGGTTTTGAGAAAGTTATTAGCTTGCTGTATTAAAAAGAAAGAAAATATATGAAGTATGGGTTATTACATTCAAATTAAGAACATTATTCTATTATAATTTTGCTTGTGTTATACAGTGATTTAATCAGTTTTCTTATTTTGTGGCTGGATTCATAATCAACTAATTTTAATTAAATTTTGTAAAAGCTGTCGTGATGAAATCATAATGAATAAACTGAACTCAATGTGCAGGCATTAAAAAAGATAGAGCAAAATTTCTTTCTCATCAATGAGCACAGACTTCCCCTTTCAGTTAAAAATAAAAATAAGATGTGATACAAAAAAATCATATCAACTTCTAAAACAGGATGAGAGTTCTAGAGATTGGATATATTTTCAGTGAGTGTAAAGGAAGATTCTGTTCTTTATTTATAAGAAACTAAATCTTGCAAATATGTTGAAATAAGGTTGGGATGTGAACACTCTGCACTTAGTTTTGCGTTTTCTGAGTGGCATGTTTTTCCCTTTCTATTTTTTTTTCTTTATTGACTTTTAGAGAGAGAGGAAGGGGGAGGGAGGGAGAGAGGTAGAAATATGGATGAGAGAGAACATCGATTGGCTGCCTCCTGCATGCCCCACACTGGGGATCAGGTCCACAACCTGTGCTCGTGCCCTGACTGGGAATTGCACAAGTGATCTCTTGGTGCATGGGCTGATGCTCAACCACTGAGTGCCACTAGCTGGGCAACATGTTTTTTCTTATCATAGGCTCTTTGGACATACTGTTCCATCTGCCTAGACACTTTCTCTCCTTCACACCCTGAAACTCTGCCCTTTCATTAGATCTCACCTCAAAAATTAATTTCTCAGGAAAGTTTTCTTTGGCCTCTTTAAGAAGGTCTATTTCCCCCTTTATGCTCTCATCACCGTATTTTATTTATTTAATGAATATTTAACATATTTCATTGAAACAAAGACAGCTGATGATAGGGTGTAACATTTTATCTGTTATCACTTGGAAAGACAATGGGATGCCAATTAAACTATGACACAATGTTTCACAGGATTCAGAGTTTTTAGTCTTATTAAAAGTGCTCTTTCAGAAATTGCCAACTATTTTACCAAATACCTATGTAGGAAAATTATGTTGCCAATCAAGCTTACTTCATTGTGACATAAGGGAAGTGACTTCTACTTACTGCCTTCTGTCGCTTTTCAATGGACTAGCTGGGTGCAGGAATCGCTTGGGGCAAAGAGATCAGTTCTCCTTCAGCATTCCTTTATCCAAAGGTGGAAGTAGATTTACCTTTCCTGGAAGTCCCAGGTAAATGCATTCCCTTTGAGTCAGAGGAGAAGGCAGGAAGACAGACGACCAGCATTGTCCATCCTGCTTAGTTCTACTGTTTCTGACAAGTCCTTGTTCCACAAATTCCACTCTCCCCAATCCAATTTTATAAATTAGTAACTATTTTATTACCTAGAACAAAAAACAAACAAACAAACAAAAAAAACAAAAAAAACTTTGGCTCACAAAATTTAGTCTCGATTGCAAATACTGGATTGTAAGAGGGAAATTTAGGTGATAAATAGGAGTAAAACTTATTTTCTCTCTAATGCTATACATTATGAAAAAATTAAATCAAATATTGCTGCACAAATAAAACCCCTCCCATTATAAATATTTTCCATAAAGACAAAAATCAAGCCCACTCGCACGTTTTATGATATAGCTGTAAATGTATGTTGGTGCTCTGAGCTTCACTCTGGGTACTGAATGACAGGCTTTGATTGCACACAAAAGTACCGGAACAATCTTTTGTTTCTTATTTACCTCTATTATAAAACGTCTTGGCAGACTTAGCCATTAACATTTTCTGCTTTCTCAAGGAAAAGATAATTTACCCACTTAAAGATATTAGGCTCCTGTGTATTGTTTTTCTCCATTTGGTATCCATGATTCCCCCTCTGAACACTTGAATGCCTGCAATCAGGGCACAATGACACTCACTAATAGCGACTGCACCACGCATCAGCATGCTGTGTGGCTCCCAGATTCACCAGCTCAAGCCCCAGTCTGAGGAGGGGTGTCCCAAAGCAGAGGCCACTCCTCTCCACAGCCAGCCTGCTCTACTGCTCCCCCCGGAGCATCTGCTGTGAAGCAGAACCACTGCTGAGCACGCAGACACCCAAACTTGAGCCTCTTCCCTCTGAAATTCTCAGACCCTAAAATCCCACTCTCTGAATTCTAACATTCAGACGCCAGCAACTGTGCAGCAGAAATGTTGTTTGTGTTTTCATTAATGGTATTTTTCTACTGACAGAAACCGTTGAGATAATTGAGTGTGACTTTTTTGACAGAAAAATACATTTTGATTTCTCTGATCGATGGACACGTGGAATTTCTAAACATAACAAAGATCATGTGAATGCAAAGAGCGTCCATGTTGGAGGTATTTTGACACTTCGGTTGTTTTATTTCACAATGCCTTACCTTCACATCGTCAGACATGTTCTGTTTTAGTTTTATTTTATAGAAATTTAAAATATGTGGCTATTGCAGATCAAGAGCTGATATAATTCCTTTGATGTAAAGATAACCTAGTAAGTCACAAATCAGAAATGTTTGCCACATTAAATCATGAAGACAGGATGGAGTTTTCTCTTAGAAACAGATTTCCATAGGCTATTTGGACTCTTTGGGGACAGATCATGTTGTAGCCAGGGTCAGCGCTCATGGAAGTGTAGCGTGGCTGTCTCCCTCACCACGGTCATCTTACTTAGCCCTTGTAAAAGTGCAATAGTAAAACAGAGGCGTGTGGGGGAGGGGTGCTGGAGGGCTTTATCCTTTTTTTTTTTTTCCCTTTAAAAAAGAAATCCGTCTTTGTTCTCTCCAGTCAATATTTCTAATGTTTAATTAGCCCAACAACATTCACATCTGTTTATCATCTCCCATTTTTTCTTTGGCATTGCCCAACAAACCGGATCAGCTAATCTGCAGACCGTCACTCACAGCCTAGCACGTGCTGACCACGCAGCATCAACATCTATTGAACAAACAAGTGACTGGACGCTTGTGGAAATGTTCCAAACGCTAAGACTAGACACTGACCTTAGGGATGCCTATTATTATAATGCTACAATGTTGGATGAATAATGTGTTTTTTTCAGGTGTTCCGTCCCTGTATCCTGGACCCTGAAAAGACAGATCTATGTCTACACTGCGGTAGGAATAATCACCAGTTTGCTGCTGGTCTTCTGCTCGCTTCTCCGTTCACTAACCAGGCAGGTGAGCTGAGCTGAGATCCATCTCATAGTATGAATTAGTTCTGAGCTGTTGTTGGCAGGGCTTTATCGTATTGGTTTTGATAAAGATATTAGTCCAGGGATGAAAGAGAAGTAAAATACTGCAGGGTCTTCTTATTCTTTTTCTTAAAACCATTTCAACTTGATTTTTTTCCAGACTATTTGTGACACCTGTCACTATGAGCTGGTCGCTAAAAACAACCCCCTCGGTCTGAAGAATCAGGTTCCCGACTCTCTGCTGCTTGGGAAGCACAGCAAGTATCACAGAGGAGTTCCTCGGGCATTGCCAAACGCTTCGTGCATTTGCCTCCTTCCCTTTTCATAGCAGGCATTTGGTATAAAGCTCAGCATCTACACTGACTTCATCCTTGCCTCTCCGAGGAGGTGGAGGATCAGTTAACTAACACATAAAGGGACCGGGAATGTCTCTGGGGACAAGATATGATATTAATTACTGGCACGTCTTTCCTGTTCCCTTTGCAATACCTGTACCTGGCTCCTGGCTCACCAGCTTGCGTGCAGGAACCCGGTGCAATTACCCTGCGCATAGACAGAAGCCTTCAGCAGCAGAGGGGCTCACTGTGCACCGTCGCCTGCGTGTGGCTGTTTGGCACGACCAGCCAGCTTGGGGTACCTGCGGGTGCTGTCCAGGTGCTGCCACATAGCACCCGTGAGCAGTCCCAAGTTCCCTCCCCCCTTCTGCAGACGGGACAGTCCGGATCGGACACAGGGTTTGAGGTGTGTCGAGGCAGCATCAGGGAAGATATCGGTCCCTCACAGACCACCAGCTCTCTCTAGGCAGCTCACACCAGCACCGCATTTTATGCCTTTCATTTTTATAAGGCGCTGATGAGGTCACACACGGAAAAAGAAAAAGAAATGCTGGCAAAACAGAAGAGTAACATTGCAAAGCTACAGAGCAGCGACTCGTTTTTCCCTGAAATAGGGAGACAAAGCTGGAAGTCGCGGCCAAATGTGTTATTCCCTCTTTATTTGTTTGTTTATTACCCTGTTCAAATTTAGCCAAAATATCCATGGCACCAAGGGAAGTGAGGTTGGAACACACAAGCCAGGCTCCCTCTTTAGCTGCTTCTAAATCCTCACGGCCCTGGAGAAGCCTCTCTGTGTGGATTCTGAAAATGGCATGACATACGTATTGTATATTCTGATAATATAGCAGTAAAACCAAGATTAGAGGGTTGTTAATCTCAAACATATTATGGGATTGCAGAGCACTAAGGTACTGAGTGTCTTCATTTTAATTACCAGGGTTGGCAGAGGAATCCAATTATGTTTCTGTGTCCCCAACATAACCCGTTCTGTCTTTGTTTGCCGCTCGTCTATTCTGAGCATATTTTGATCACCTTTGTTTATCTGTCTGTTGTGTTTTGTTTTCTAGTATGCAAACCTCCTGCTCTAATTTAAGGGGTGTTTTTGGAGATTTTATTCTCATTGAGAGAACGGCTCATCTTCCTCTTGCAAGCATGAAATGTTTCATGTTAAGAATATTTTTTTCTTTTATCATTCCCTAGTGGAATTGAGGCAATGAGGAAGACTGGCTTCCCATATGTGCGAGACCATTGTCTGAATTTGATGGTTACGGGCCTGGGTAGCACAAATTAGTCTAACTCAGCTTCTGACATCACTGGAAATTTCAGGCTAGGAGTACATTTCCATTCCATATAAATGAAAAGAAAAGGGTCCTTAGAATTTCTGCTTCTAAGCATATTTTCACACCTTCATTTCTCAGAACGGAGTGAAAATAAAACATTTTAATTTAAATGATCATTGATAGCTGGGCTGAAGCATTCACTATATAGATAATAGGCAGCATGTTTATAATAAACATCAGATTAATTATCAAGTTCTTTCCATTCTATCCTCCATTATTCCTGGAATTAGTCTTTTATTTCTGTTCCTTATAGCCACGATGACTTCAGCCTTCATTGTTCCTCCCTAAATATTTTAATAATTCCCTGACTAGTCTTTCTGCTTTCAATCTGTCCTTGCTTTCTCCCTCACTTGTATTTATCCTTCCCCAAACAGGCATGACCATCTCATTTTCCTGCTCAAAAATTTTACAAGGTTTCCAGCTGCCTGTAAACCACCATGTACTCTCCTCACCTGACATTGTAAACCTTCTCTGATGTGGCACAACCTAAACTTTCTATCTACACTCTGTCTCCTCCTACTCATATTTCCATCCAACTGCATGATTGACTCTACCTGTATACGCAGCATATTTTTCTACCATTGCATTAAAAAAATTTTTTCCTACTTTATTCCCAACCAAGAATTAGGTCTTACTTTCATTTTCTTACATTCAAGTTTCATCCTTTTCAACTGAGCACAGTTATTACTTTTGTCCCACTCAAATTCAAAGAAGTTTTTTCATAATCCTTCTTTTGTAGCAAAGAATTTTGTATTTGTTCTATCTTCGTAATAATCTCCTCTAATGTGCTGCAAACTCCTGGATCATAAAGTTATGTTTTACACATTTTTGTGTATCCCCAGTTGCCTTAGTGCTCTGGTGTTCATATATGTGCTCATTCATTCATTCAACAAATTTTCATCAAGCTCCAGCTCAGTGTCAGGTGCCTTGCTAATTGCTAGGGATGTAGCAACGCACACTGCACATGAAACTTCTTGTGCTTGTGCCATATATATTCTGTCGAAGGGAAACAGATAATAAACAAAGGGACTGAGTACATGTGTGTAACTCGGGAGGAAAACAAAGCTCTGAGAAAAGTAAAAAATTGAGGAGGATGAATACACTGTGGATAGGGTGACCAGGGAAGGTGGCATTTACGAAACTACAAAAGATGAAGAAAGTATGAGAAAAGAACATGGGACATCAAGAAGGAGGACACTGCTGGTTGATGGGGTTGCTGAAGGTGACAGAAAGGCAGAGAGTAGCTAGGGATGAAGAAGAATTGCAGGGAGGGTGGGTTTGGACCGTGGTGAGCAATGACCCACCACTGTGCCGTTAATAGGTTTTATCTGAATACCATGACAGAGTATGTCAGGTGTGTTCAGGAAAAAAAAATTATGTGAATTATATTTTAAAACATCACACAAGTTTCTGGTGTGATATCATGAAGAGTTGGGGCTGGGTAAGCAGGTATGGTGCATTCTGGGTATAACAGGAGAGGATTTCTGTTAATGTGACGAAGAAGGAGAACGAGGAGGAACAGGAACCATGAGATGGAAAGGAGGAGTAGAAACAGACAAATATGCTCTCTAGCGCTTGTTGCACTGACCCACAGTGCACTCTACCCAAGGCTGGATGAGGTGGATAGTAGGAAACAGGCCATGGCAAGTGGTTACAGCCACGTGATGAATTGTTTTCCACAGAGTTTCTTTTTTTTCTCCTCTCTCCATTAGTTGTGTTTCCTAAAAAAAAACCAGCAAATTATCTTAATTCTATTCTTAAAATTCAGCTATTTTGTTTTGACTTTGCATGTAGAAATTTTCTTTGTTTGGCTATTCATCATTTCTGTCACATGTTGTTCAATAAAAATTCAAGACTAGATAAGCGCCTGCAAGACATTGTTCTATGCACAAGACAAAGCTCCACAGGAGACCACAGTGCAGTTGGGGAGACATGATATTACTAAATGGGGTAATGGCTCAATAAAAGTGACTGAAAGAAATGGGGGGAAAAAAGCAATATGTAATCAACTAGTTATGTCTCATAAGCAGAAGAAAGCACACTAGTAATTCCGAACAAGGACTTGCCTGTGTTGATGCATTAGAGAAGACGTTATTCCATTGAGATAAGGTGGAATAAAAAGGTAAAAAAATTCCATGTGTACAGAATGTATAAATAAATCCTGGGAATGTATAAATCCAGAATGGATCAAATAGGTTGAGGTGGAATAAAAATAAGACTGAAAAGAGGCTTAAGCTCTAATAAAAAGAGGCTTAAATAAACAAGCGAAGACAGCTTACGTTTAGCTACTGAGCAATGGAATAGCTGCTAAAAGATTTTTAGGACGTATAAGAGGGAAAGAAAATTTTGAAATTGTAAAAACTTCATTTTATAAGGGTCAACCAGGAAGCCATGTGTAAAATGCACTGGAGAAGAAAAGGAGTTCTGAACTCACAGAGCTTAAATATTGACAGTTTTGGGGATATCACTAAAACCCATCTGTATCTGCCTGTAGGTCTTCCACCTTAAATCATACTCCCACAGTTGCTTTTACAACTTTGTACTAATTTTCCACTGCAACTCTACATGAACAAAATTCTGGCTGACTTAAGATCACTTTTCCATTTATAGATCACATATTAAGCATTGAATTTGGGTTAAATAGTTGCTTGGTAATTACAAAGCCAGTTAAGAACTGTTGGTGCAACAACATATAAAATGGGACTTTTTCTATTATCTTATGATCTTGGCTGAAGCCACATTACTTGTGATACTGTGTATGAATATCACAATGCAAAGAGAGGTAATACACACATCATGGTGGGACTGGTTATAAGAAATCCAAATTAACCCAGCAACCATTTTCCGCCTACAACCTATATAAATTAAGACTAGGGGTGTATTGGTAGGGACTTTATTTCTTGAAGTAAAGAAGTTTGCATGACTACAGAGAGGTGTTGCGATTCCCCTCCTTGAAGGTGCCTTCTGAAGCAAATTAGAAGGCTCTCAATATCTCTGGAGGGATTGGGACATACTGGGGTCAAGAGAAAAAAAAAAGAAGTCTTGCTCTCTGGCTATGGGTAGCCAAGCTCAAAAACACAGACAAGGTCCATGTTGCCAGCAGGGTGGAGAGAGCTGTGAAGTCATAGGAGAGCTTGGCCTCAGTATTGGTAGCAGAGAAACTGCAGCCTGGATCTCACACAGGAAGGGTGCCTGAAGCACCCCTACATTGGTGATGTAAAGAGAAGAAAAAACATAGAACAAGCAAGGTGAACTGTGACAAACAAGAGAGTTTATTTTCCTTTGAATCAAATAGATACTGTGGAAGCCAGATGCTGAGGTCATTTTGAAAGTACTTCCCTCCCCACCAACCACCGATAAAAGGGCTGCATGCTGTGGCGTGGATCTAGTCAAGTATGGCCAGAGGCACGGCTGAGAGTGAACCTAGAGGTCAGCTCGGGATTGCCACGTTCTCATCAGAGAGTATACAATAGTGGAGGTTGCCATGAGTTGGATAGAGAGATGATTCATAAATAATGCAAGGATGCATTTCATGAATATCCAGGTTTGGATGTTTGCCCTGACAAAGGCCCATAACCAGCCCGTGCTAGGCAAGAAGGAACTGACAATAATTCCACCTACTAAAAAGACCTGTCCTTTCTTCCTCTGCAGACCTCCCACATTATGCTTTAGTTCTTGGAAGAACCAAGAGGATGAAGAGGCAGAGGATAAGTGCAAGGTGAGGGCTGGGAGGATGTTCTTCAAGCTAACGGAGTTCCAACTCCAAGCCTCTCACATGACCAGGCCTCCTTGTGAGGTCAAGGACCAAATCTTGTATTCATTACTTGTATTCTTTTTTCATAAAGAAAGTCTATTTCCTCAAATTGTAAATGCTTTAGGCTCAACAGAACCTGAGGAGAAAATAAATAAAAGAATAGACAATGCAGATCATTTTCCTTGTTGATGTTTGTGTGGCCATGGGTTACCTAGGTTGGGGTGGTGCTGAAATTCATGTTATGGCACAGAATATGATGGGCGTATTAATTCCTGAAATTAAGACATTTATATTACTTTAAAATTATTAGAAATTCATGGGATATGCTTGAGTTGCCATCAAGAGGCAAAGAAAGGGAATTTAGAGACAAGTTTGGAAGTCAGTGTTCATGAGACCCGTGCAAAGAAAGACAAACTGCTACAACCAAGATTACTCCATCCTGCAAAGCTGCCATTTAGAATCAATGGCCATATAGAGACTTCCCCAGACAAGAAAAAGTTAAAGGAGTTCATCACCACCAAACCGTTATTATATGAAATGATGAAGGGTCTTCTTGAAGAAAAAGATAAAATATATGAACAAACAAAATGGCAATGAATACATATCTGTCAACAATGGAATCTACAAACAAAATGAACAGGTAGAACAGAAACATTCTCATAGATACAGAGAACATTTTGTTGGTTGCCAGTTGGGAAAGGGGTTTGGGGGAATGGGTGAAAAAGGTGAAGGGATTAAGAAGTGCAAGTTCATTGCTAGACTGACAAACCTCAAAGGGAAAGGGGTTGGGGGGATGGGAAGAAATAAACCAAAGAACTTATATGCATAACCAATGGACACAGACAATAGTGTGGGAAAAGGTGGGAGGGGGGGGCGGGAGGGGGGAGGAGGGGGTCAATGGGGGAGAAATGTGGAACATATGTAATACATTTTACATCCAACAATAAAGATTTGAAAAAAACCAAAAAACTGCTTTCTCTTATATTATTGCACGATTAACCCATTACTATTTGTGTTTTGTTAGGAAAGAACATTTCTGATACAGTTCTATGGTGAAACTTAAATGTGATTTGGAAGGAAACCAACTTAACTACCCTTTTTCCATTTCCGTGTTTCACATTTGGATTGAACTTGTATCCTTAAAACCAAGATTTTAGAGTAGTGCAAGGGAACGGGGTTTGAATACTACACACACACACACATACATGTACACACACACATCCACACATGTACACACACAGTCTTGCATGCTCACACACACACATATTTCTAAACATCTGTGATTAAATCAGTAGAAAATTACTGAAAAAAAATCACTTTAAAACTAGCCTGGTGGTGGTCTCATGCCCAAGGAAATCACTAAAAAGGTGAGAATTTCATATCTTTGCCTCATACTTAAGGTAATGTAAATGAAAAATTTGGACCTAAATAAATGACTGTTACCCCAGGGAAAAAGGTGCTGATTTTGCCAAGGTCACTTCCTTATGTCCATGTGCAGTAGATATTGGCATATTTATCAACTGACAATAAACAATTTAGTTTGCAATAAATGAAAAAAGAAGGCAAGTTTTCTAAGAAGAAGATAATAGAGCAACAAGTTGTGATACTAGTGGTAGTAAAATTTAATATGGAAGAAAAAAAATATTGGAGCTGAAATTAAATCAGTGAACTTCAGATTCAGAATTATATTATTTTAGGTAGTTGCAATGTTTTTGTGTTCTTCTCAGAATATCCATAAACATACTACAATTTACCCCTTACTAGTTATAATCAGCTCATCTTTTATGTAATATGCCATTTTTTCTTCTTTGAACACTGTACCCTCAAGTCACATTTGTTAGACTTCTGGTCTCATCACAAACCCTCCGGAATACAGAATGCTATTGAACCGAGTTTCCATTTGGATTTATTCCAGAGCTATTGCTTTGAGAGCAGCATATGAAATAACATAATTGACATGGGCTGGTTTAACTCCATGGCTAACTCTGCTGTTTTCTGTTGATGATAAGTATGTGAAATAGTTGGAAATGTAATCTGTAATGCGTTTGTTTTCTATGCAGACAGATTACATTATGTATCATTTAGCATTTATCTTCAGTTATATTCTGAAGCTTCACTCATTTCAGTACACATCTTTTTTTTATAGCTTATGATGGATAATTGATAACAATAGAGGACTGAAAATAAAGAAGCAGAAAGGATAGCACTCTCACCCGCTAGCTAGCACACAATAGTCAACGGTGGATTTTTTTCCCTTTCACAGTGATGGTATTTTTCTGGCAAAGGCAGTAATGTGATATGGGACTTTGATATTCTCTTGATATTGTTGTAATATTAAATAAGCGCAAACATCTGGAGATTAATATCACTTAAAGTAAGACAGAGGGCATGAAGTAATAATACCTGAGTATTTTTCAGATGAATATGTCAGAATGCTAGCATGGAACTCCTTGTTCTGATGTAATTCACTAAAGCAACATTCTGGAATCATATGAAGAAATGTATTAGGTAAAAAAAAAAAAAAAAGAAAAAGCATAACAATGAAGTTGGATGTTCAAAAAATTTACAAATCATGTTTATTCTTATAACCTAGATGTCAACCTTGGTGCTGTGTACATCTGGATTCAAATAAAATTGCCTTGGTTGCTATCTCATATGACATGCCCCTGAGAATTTTATAACTACATCCAATTCTTCATTCCTTGATTGTGTTACACGAAGAATGTATTACTTCGCTTCTAACAATAAAGGAAGAACAGCAGATGGATAGCTTGATGAGAACCTGAAGAGGTGGCATATTGAAGGGGCTGTTTTCAGTTTCAACTTTGGCAAAAGAAATATTTCAGTAGTTTACATTTTTAGACTATGTGAAGCCTTATTAATAGCTACTAAATTTTACTCTGAAATGCTAATAATTTATTAATTTTTTTCGGATGAACAAAAAAACAAAAAATCTAAATGTTAAATACAAATAATTAAGATTGGGATTATCTGGAAAAAAAAGAGAGAGAGAGAGAATACAGCGTTTTATTAAGCTAGACCCTCATCTTCTTGTGAACAAGCTGATATTCAAGTAGTAAATAACAACCCATTTGTAGGTGTAAATTCTGACCCTAAATCCTCTGAGATTCTGCCCAAACAGTTTCCTCATATGACCCCCTCCTGGAGTCCAGGAGGTTGAGTAGACTCACCTATACCAGACTACTCTCTTTTTCTTTCGTCAGTGCTGATACTGAGAATGCCAACCATGTTTGAAGACTTAGTAAAACTCATTATGAAACTGGACAAAAGACACTTCATAAATAAAAATATATGAATTTCCAATGAGTACATTAAAAAGTGCTTAACGGCATTAGGTAGCAGGAACATAATGAGATACTCAGTACCATAGCTAAAGGTGGAAAGTACTACCAAGACTATAAAGAAACTGAGACTCTTGGATGTTGCTTGGGAAGCAGACAGATTTGAAAGCACTTTGGAAACTGGTCGGGTCTATTCTCAGGAAATATTTTACCACCTTAAAGTTTCATTTGGAATTCTGAGACCAGGTGTTTAAACCAGCCTCAGAAACTCTTCTATACTTCTATCAGTCCAGGTCACTATTCAAAATATAAATCTTTCTAATAAGTTAAAATGTTGCATAACCTCATCAAATATTTTAGCAATTTGATTATGGTTTTTTTGTGAATAAATTATTGACATATACTTCAAATCAAATATGAAAATTAATTTGTGATGGGTAGTAAACCTAATATAAAAGCTCTAACTATAAGCCTTCTAAAACAAAACATAGGAAACTGGCCAGTGTGGCTCAGTGGTTGAGCATGGACCCATGAACCAAGAGGACACCGGTTCGAGTCTGGGTCAGGGCACATGCCCGGATTGTCAACCCAATCCCCAGTGGGGGGCATGCAGGGGACAGCCAATCGATGTTCTCTTTCATTGATGTTTCTATCTCTCTCTCCCTCTCCCTTCCTCTCTCTCTAAAATCAATAGAGAAAAAGAAATTAAAAGAAAAATAGGAGAAAATTTTTATGACTTGGGGTCAGCATAACACAGACGTTATTAATCACAGAATAAAAGTTAATAAAGATTTATTCACTAAAATTAAAGTATCTACCCAGCAAGATTCAGCATTAAAAATGTTAAAAGGCATCATCGAATGGCAGAACATATTTGCATGCATTTATCTAATGAAAGATTTATGCACAAGATACTGTGTATATCAATTTTACAAAGACCAATACAAATATGGCCAAAATATTTAAAATAGGCACTTTGGAAGATAAAATATAACTGGCAATAAACATATGACAAGAGGTTCAGCTTCAGCGGGGAGATGCATATTGATGTGCCAGTGTGATGAAATTGCACAAGCACAATCATTGTAAATTAAAAAGGCTGACAATTTCAAGAGTTAGCAATGATGTGGAGCAACTAAACTTTTATACACTTCTGTGCTGGGTGTGTAAATTAACACAACAATTTGGGAAAACTATTTTTGCTGGATCAATTATGACCATGTTCATGCAGTTCCAATCCTACATAAATATCTGTTAAAAGTATGAACCGATATGAGTCAGGATTTTCAAAGTAACAACCAATAACTAGAAAGGACCTAAATGTCTATCAATATTAAAAAAGATAAAAGCAGTATGGTGTGTGTATACCACAAGATACTATACAACTGTGAGAATAAACTGTTATTATATAAAATAATGTGTATATATCTCACAAGGGTTCTATTGAGCCAAATAAGTCAAATAAAATTATATATTTATGATTTTATTTTTATAAAATTCAGGAATAAAAACTAATTGATGATGATAGAAGTCAAAATATTGCTCTAATTTCTGAAAGAAAATAATGACTGGGAAGAAGTAGGAGGAGAAGTTGGGGATGTAAAGAAAGATAGGATTGTGAGTTTCTTGGGGTTTCTTTTTGCTTCATATATCCTAGCTGAAGTCAACAACCCAGAAATGCCAGACATTGTAGACCAAAAAAAAAAAAAAAAAATCATAACCAATGTCTGTCTTCTCTATCAAAAGGACTAGAAAGTAGCAGCCTAGAAAGAAAGAAAACATTCAGATAATAATTGACTTATTACTGGTAAAGATTCAGCCAGCCATTTTAACTAATAAAGGACAGACACATGGAAACGTGTGTATGTGTGTTCATAGACTCAAACATTCAGAGTTCTCAAAATCTACAATCATGAAATTTCCACACAACTATAGATAACCAAATAATACTTAACCTTGTATTTTGAATTTGCCAGACAGTCATATAATGCAAGAAATCAACTAATGAAGACCTTCCATTGTTTTAAATTTTTCTGTTGCCACTGTTCACAATTCAAATTCAAGTCTGGTAAGAGTTTATTTGTTTGTGGATCAGGACTTATCTTCCTCAGGCAAGAAATTTCAAAACATAATAACAGTTGTCTAATTATCTTCAACTTTTAAAAATGTAGATGGAGTACATAAACAAATAATAAACTTAGATTACAGCTATTTGTAGAAAAAAGCTCAATATTATAGGTGTTTAAAATATAAAAGGAATTTTAAAATTATTTTTAAAATAAATACTTCAATTTTGTAGTTTTAAATGGTTCTAAACTGACTTTTTACCAAGATCTCCATTAAAAATTGCCATTCCTTAATGTGACAATGATCAAAAGCCTCCCTTGGCAAGATCCTGTTTTTCTGCAGGTGGGCTTCCTGAATTGAATATGGTATCTAATTTTATTTTAAAAGTGAATTGTATATCATATTACCAACCCTTAATGTTATGCAAACATTTTACAGTTTTAGTTAATTTAATTAATTCACGTTCTAAATGAGTTTGCTGTTCTTGGCAAGCATTTTTTTTTTTTAATTCTGCTTGTTCTTTATTATTATCGTGTATGGGGGAGAAAATGAAAAGGCAGAAATCTAGAAATTAAGGATGATTCAATAACTAATTCTTAAAATCAGAAGTCTTTCCCAACCATGGTTTTCTTTGATGGTTTTGTTTGTTTGTTTGTTTGTTCATTTGTTTATGGCTTCTATTGGTCTTAGGATTTTTTTGTTTTTGTTTTCTGTGAAAGAGAGAGAGAAAATGAGCAACAAAAGAAGTTACACAGAAACATAAAATTATAAATCTTTATGTTAAATAGACCATCTTTACCTTATATCCTCACTAAACTAGGAAAAATGTTATCCATTTTACTGATTAAGCAGTAGAGGCCAAGAAATGTTGCAGTGATTACCAAGAACATTGCATGGTGCAATTAAGCACTTAAATATTAGTTGAAGGAATGTTTGAATGACTATTACTTATAAATGTTGAAGTAAGGTATATCATCTAGGCTTCTTCCTATTAACCTTTATACCATTACTAACTGCAGTGTGGATTACTTGAAAGATAAAAAGCTCATAAAGCTATTAAATTCTATTTATATTCAGGGATTGACATTTCTTATTAAAATTCTAATTTTTCCTTTTTTTTCCCTTTCTTCCAAATCACTGGCTATTTAATGTCAAGGCAAGGAGGAAAATCATAAGCCTGTGGGAACCAGGAAATCTTTCACTTATGCTACCCTAGGTAGCTACTTAAACATATGATACTTAATCCAGATCTTTTCTCCAAGTTACATATTTGCATTCTTCCAGAAATTATATATTTTCCAAACAAATATGAGCTGTTTTATATAGCTACACCTTGCTATATCCATTTACATGAGCTTTCAGTTTAAAATCCTATCTTATAAAACTTTATTTTTGTTGGTTAACGTATACATTTTACACTTAGGAACAGGTGTAAACTCTGACATCTGGAACATCCATCAGAAAAGAATGTCCCTGAGGCACTTACACGAGAGGATATCAATGCACATTCACACAATGATGTTTCAGACACATAAGAGCCCTTCTGTTAGGGCACCGAATAAGAAAAATAGAAAGCCTGAGCAAAGAACACATGACATAAAATGAAATACATATGTAGAGACTGACCATCGTTTGCAGGGGTGAAAGCCCTTTTCCATGGGGAAACTAACGTCCATTTTAAAATGGAAGATTTAACATTTAACAGCTAAACACATAAAAAGGAATTTGTAACAGAAAAACCTACATCAAGTGGAGTGACCTTTCTCAGAGATATCTTTTACAGGTTTTCTTTCTGGTTGTCTCTTTTCTTCCTTGCTCTACCCTAGATCTTTTTCAATAGAGACCCTTTTCTTTCTGTTCTCATAGATAACTCACATTTTAACATCCTTAGTCTGATGAGTCAGCTTCCACTATGGAGAATTTTGAGATATTTCTGCCCTAGTGTTTGAAGACTGAGAATTCCAGAATCCTCTCTATTGTATTGGACTCCTTCTGTCAAAAAAAAAAAAAAAAAAAGTAGTTCAGATTATGATAACAGGGAAAGGAGCATGGAAGTCCATCACAGTTAATACACATCAAATTCTTCAGAATCCTTTTGTCCCTTTTCCTTTATTTCATCCAAGTCATACAGATGTCTCAGGGAGCCCATTTACGAACGCTAACCCGTGATCCCAAAGTCAGGCCATAAGAAGGAAGTCACAAATTTGATATTAGAAAACCCTCTAAATGTGGACACAGTCTCATTATTAGAATAAATTTGATTAACATGAATGGATTAAATAAATCTTATAGGAATATCAAATCCTTATTCTCTTTTTCTTCTTGGTCTAAATCTTTATTTGCATAATGACTGACTTAGTCCCATAGGCAAAAAGTTGTAAAAATTTATAAAACTAGTCATTCCAACACTAAATTTCAATACAGTTACACTTTACTGTTGTAAGCTTAAAGGATACAGAAAAGGGTAACAGAAGTTTCATGAGCAGGACTTTTTTTTTTTTGGTACGTGCGCCTAGTGGAAACCAAACCCAGGACTCTCTGGTCTGCAGGCCGATGCTCCAACCACTGAGCCAAGCCAGCCAGGGCCATGAGCAGGACTTTTGCGATCCCTTCCAGCTCTCTCATTTAGATGTGCACCCAGACAGTGGTAAGTATGTGTCTGCCCAGAGTGAGCAATGAATCCTGGCCAGGATTCAGGCTTTGCAAACTTCTTATCCCCTCAGGCATAGAGCTCAGAAGCTCCAACACTACGTGGTTGATAAGCACCTTTGGGGAAGCCATGTCACTTCTGGGCTCAGGTTATAATTTTTTCTACAACAACATGATCCCATGTATATGCTTTCCACACCACATGTAAAAATGACAAAGCATCACGCATGTTCAATAGCGTTGAATATATGTGAGAATGGCCAGCACAGGCAATTATTTACTATTTGTTTGTTGCACAGAAGGTTTAGGATGGCTGAGCTTGAGAAACCCAACCACAGTCTATCACAGTGAATGGTTATTTCTGAGAGAAGTGCTTCTTTGAACAGATCATTATAATGAGCCGAAATGGTGCATTTGGAGCATCAGGCTCCTGAGGTCCTTGAGATGGGCCAACGTGGTTACTCTTAGAAAACACTTATTCCCACTGGAAAACTCAATCAGTGAGCCTGGTACCATGCCATCCAAACTGATATTCACAGAAAATGCTCCTTTGTCTCTCTATTAGAAAGGTCAGTTTGTCCCAATCCGGAAGTATGGCACATCACAGACAAATACAATTAAAAGCTCACGTGCTGCCCATTCACTGTTATTTTAAAATAGTAAAGAACATAATCTGTTTTTGAATTAAAGATTATCACTGGAATATAGTGAGGGACTAAGTTAAACTCACCCTAGTACTCAGATACGTTTCAGCAAGTTTAGTAAACTTGCTTAAATGTCTACCAGCGTCAGTTTGCAGAAAGGACTAATGACCCTCCTAAGAAAAAACAAATACCTGGGAAAGAGTCAATGCAGGCAAACTTGCTTTAAGGTTTGAGAAAAGAACCCAGTGATCCCACTTCTAGGAATATACCCTAAGAAGCCTGAAACACCAATCAGAAAGAATATATGTACCCCCATGTTCGTAGCAGCACTATTTGCAATAGCTAAGATATGGAAACAGCCCAAGTGTCCATCAGTAGACGAATGGATAAAAAAAGCTGTGGTACATGTACACAATGGAGTACTATGTAGCTGTAAGAAAGAAAGACCTCTTATCTTTTTAGATGACATGGAGGAATCTGGAAAGTATCATCCTAAGCGAAACAAGCCAAACAGAGAAAGACAAGTATCATATGATCTCACTTATTTGTGGAATATAATGGACATTAACAGTTTGAGGAATGGGGTAGTCCCAGAGACATGGAAGTGGGGTACAGACTGACAATCCCCAGAAGAGGGGTGGTGGGGGAGAGATAAACCACAAAACTTATATGCATGTGTGCATGAACAATGGACATGGACAATAAAGCTCGGGACAGGGCAGGGAGGGAGGGGGAGGGGGGAATCAGTGGGGGAAAAAGGAGAAACATCTGTAACAAAAATAAATTAATTATAAAACAAACAAAAAATTAAAAAAAAAAGGTTTGAGAAAAGATGAAACATTTTGGTATAGAGCAGATGTTATGTTCTCCTTCCTTAAAGACTTATAGTGGACACCTGAGTTCAGGGGTATAAAGAAAAAGAACTTGCTCCTTAAAAATCTCTGTAGAGCAGGAAAAGAACAGAGCAACCAGAGGCTAGTAGCCTATGTAAGAGTGCAGTGCTTTCTGTAATGTAGGTAACTATTGATCTCTTTTGTCACATTAGCCAAAGCAGCAAACCAATCTAGCCTCTCTGTAGAATGAATGAAAATAACTGTGTCAGGCGTTTGAACATCAGAGTACCAGGAAACAAAAAACATGTCCTCACAGCAGCTGACATAGGAGACAAAAAACAACAAACAAACAAACAAACAAAAAATTAAAAAAGGAGGGCTCCCTGGGGTATCCAAGAAGATTATGTAAGAAATTGTACTCTCTGCATATCGGCTGAATGGGCTGCATTTCGTTGTTCTCATAGGGGACAGCTTGAAATCTGTTGGAGAAATCTGGAGGGAACTGAAGCTCCTGAAATTGTATAGGAGTGGCAATAACAGATAAATTATGTTTTATTATTCTTTTTAGGCCATTGTCTTTACTCCTAGACTGGTTTATTTTGGAGAAATTCGGGTTATAAATACATGTTACTTGGGAAATTTCTTCTCCTTCAGACTAATTTTATAATGATCTCATCTTGGAAAAAGCTGAAGTAAAAGTCAGCCTGGATACATTTTTGAAAGAAAGTACTATTTTGAGCAAATGACTTTGATAATTTTGTATTATCAGTAAGAGCTGTCTAGAAATAGAAGTCTATTTTCAGGATTCATTATACTTTGTCTCCCCAATCAATATATGATAGATGAGACATGAATGATTAGGTCTTGCCTCTATGAGTGGATCTTAAAAAAGTGAACAAACATACAAGAAATACCTGAATACAATGCCTTGAATGACAGAATCCGGAAGGAGGTACAATAAAAAGATTTTCTCAGTCATAGCAAGGGGAACCTCATGCTTCTTCATATGATGCTCTAAGACTGGGCATAAACCCTTTGGCTTTTCCTTGTGTATGAGCCAATGAAGCCAGGGGCCCAGAGATGCAGAGTCAATGTCAAGGTTACCTAGGAGCTGACAGCATGTCTTTTACCATTTACTTCCGTTCCACAGTAAAAGCACTTTGGGTACAGAGCTGGGAAATTAGGAATCAGGGAGGAAGTGGAGGAGAAAAGATAGATGTCTTGTACCATTGGCTTTCTGGCTTTCTCTTAGTGGCCCATGTTGATTTTGTCTGTTTCTTCTCTTTTTACTTTTGTGCTTCTGATGTTGAATACTCAAGTGATGTAGCATATATTGGTGCCCAAGGGAGGATCAATATTTGCTCTAAATTTCTCTTACTCAGAAAGAATCATCTAAAATCTCTCTCTCTCTCTCTCTCTCTCACACACACACACACACACACACACACACAGATCAACACAATCACATACACTTTCATATCAAATTTATCTGAGGGCAAAAGTAGATATATGTATAGTTATTTTTATTCTGAACTTTGTCTTTTTAAAATTTATTTTTATTGTTGAAAGTATTTCAGATGTCCCAAATTTTTCACCCATTGACCCCCTTCAGCCCACTCACACTACCCCAGGTATTCAGCTCACTAGTATCTGTTTCCAAGGTTTATGCTTATATGCATTCACATTCTTTAGTTAACCTCTTCCCTCCCCTACACTTCTCTCTGAGATTCATCGGTCTTTTCCACACTTCCACCTCTCTGAATCTATCTTGTTCATACATTTATTTTGTTCATTAGATTATACATATAAGTGAGATCTTGTGATTCTTATCTTTCTGTGACTGGCTTATTTCACTTAGCATAATACTGTCCAGGTACCTCCATGCCGTCTCAAAGGGTAAGAGATCCTCATTTTTTATAGCTACATAGCATTCCATTGCTTAAATGTACCACAGGTTTTTTTCCACTCATCTACCAATGGATACTTGGGCTGTTTCCAGATCTTAGCTACTGTACATAGTCCTGCTATGAACACAGGAGTGCACTTATTCTTTCTGATTGGTGTTTCAGGATTCTTAGAACATACTGCAAAAGTGAGATCTCTGTGTCAAATAGCAGTTCCATTTTTAATTTTTTGAGGAAACTCCATACTGTTCTCCTTAGTGGCTGCACTAGTCTGCATTCCCATCAGCAGTGCACTAGGGTGCCCTTTACCCCACACCCTCGCCAGCACTTGTTTGTTGATTTATTGATGGCATCCATTCTGGCAGGTGTGAGATGATACTTCATTGTTGTTTTAATTTGCATCTCTCTGATGATTAGTAACATTGAGCATTTTTTCATATGTCTCTTGGCCATTATGTCCTCTTAGGAGAAGTGTCTATTCAGATCCTTTGAGCATTTTTTAATCAGACTGGTTTTCTTCCTGGTGTGGAGTAGTATGAGTTCATTTTATATTTTGGAAATTAACCCCTTAACAGCTGTATCATTTGCAACTATGTTCTCCCATATTTCGGGATCCCTTTTCATTTTGTTGATGATTTCTTTTGCTCTGCAGAAGCTTTTGATTTTTATGTGGACCCATTTCATTATTTTTTTCCCTTTGTTTTTCTTGCCCTAGGCGATGCACCGGTGAAAATTCTGCTATGTGAGATGTCTGAGATTTTGCTGCCTATCCTTATTTCTAGGATTTTTATGGTTTCATGAGTTATGTGTAAGTTTTTATCCGTTTTGTGTTTATTCTTGTGTATTGTGTAAGCTGATGGTCTCGTTTCAGTTTTTTTGCATGTACCTATAAGTTTTCCAAACATTATTTATTGAAGAGGCTACCTTTACTCCATTGTATATTTTCGCCTCCTTTTGTCAAATATTAATTGAACATAATGGCTTGGGCCAATTTCTGGGTTCTTTCTTCTATCCCATTGATGTTTATGCTTGTTCTTGTGCCAGTACCAGCCTGTTTATTTCACAATGGCTTTGTGGTAGAACTTGATATCTGGTGCTGTGATACCTCCTACTTTGTTCTTCTTTCTCAAGATTTCTGAAGATTTTAGGGGCCTTTTTTGGTTCCTTATAAATTTTTGGAGTATTTTGTTCTAGATCTGTGAAATATGCCATTGGTATCTTAGTCAGGATTGTGTGCATTCTATAGATTTTTTTGCGTCGTATGGACATTTTAATGACATTAATTCTTTTATATTTTTTTTACTTTCTCTTTTTTTATTAATTAATTAATTTATTTTTGTTACAGATGTTTCTCCTTTCCCCCCCCCCCACTGATTCCCCCCTCCTTCTCCCTCCCTGCCCTGTCCCCAGCTTTGTTGTCCATGTCCACTGTTCATGCACACATGCATATAAGTTCTGTAGTTTATCTCTCCCCCACCACCCCTCTTCTGGGGATTGTCAGTCTGTACCCCACTTCCATGTCTCAGGGACTACCCCATTCCTCAGACTGTTAAGTTCATTATATTCCACAAATAAATGAGATCATATGATACTTGTAATGACATTAAGTCTTTAAATCCATGAACACAGTATATACTTCCACTTGTTTTTATCTTCCTTTATTTCTTTTTCAATGTTCTGTAGTTTTGAAAGCACATGCCTTTTACCTCCTTGGTTAAGTTTATTCCTTGGTATCTTAATTTTTTTTCTTGAAATGGTAATTGGGATTGTTTTCCTAGTTTCACGTTCTGAGAGTTCATTATTGGTATATAAAGCTATCATCAATTTCTGGACACTAATTTTGTATCTGGCTATTTTGTGGAGTTCATTTATGAAATCTAGTAGTTTTTTTGGTGGAGTCTTTAGAATTTTCTATGTACAATATCATGTCTTCTGCAAATAATGACAGTTTACTTTTCTTTTCCAATTTTAATGCTGTACATTTTTATTCTTGTCTAATTGCTGTGGCTAAGACGTCCACTACTGTGTTGAATAAGAGTAGTGAGAGTGGACATCCCCATCTTGTTCTTGTTCTTAAGAGAAACACTTACAGTTCTTGCCCATTGAGTATGATGTTGGCTGTAAGTTTGTCATATATGGCCTTTATTATGTTGAGGTATGATACTTCTATTTCCACTTTGCTGAGAGTTTAATTAAAAATGGGTGCTGGATTTTATTGAATTTTTTTTCTGCATCTATCAATATTATCATATGATTTTTATCTTTCATTTTGTTTTGTTATGTATCACATTTATTGATTTGTGAACATTGTACCAGCCTTGCATCCCTGGGCTAAATCCTACTTGGTCAAGTATTATACATTGTTTAATATATTTCTGGATCCTATTTTCTACTATTTTGTTGAGAATTTCGGCATCTATTTTCATCAGGGACATTAGCCTGTAATTTTCTTTTTCTTAGTGTCTTTATCTGGTTTTAGAATTAGTATAATTCTGGCCACATAAAAAGAGCTTGGAAGTCTTCCTTCTTCATGATTTTTTTTTTTTTTTTTTAATAGTTTGAGGAAAATAGGATAGGTGTTAGGTTTTCTTTCAATGTTTGGTAAACTCCCCTGTGAAGTCATCCAGTCCAGGGCTTTTTTTGTTGGTGGTTTTTTGAATACTACTTTATCTCATTAATAGTTATTATTGTATTTAGGTTTTCTGATTCTTCCTGATTCACTTATGGCAGATTATGTTTCTAGGAGATTGTCCATTTCACCATGTTTTCTAATTTGGTGGCATGCAGTTATTTGTAATATTTTCTTATAATCCCTTTTATCTCTGTGTTGTCCGTTGTTACTTTATCTCTTTTGTTTTTCATTTTATTTATTTTGGTCTTCTCTCTGTGTTTCCTGATGAGCCTGGTTATAGGTTCATCAGTCTTGTTTATCTTTTCAAAGAACCAGCTCTCGTTTTATTGATCTCTTGTATTTTAGTCTTTACTTTATTTATTTGTACTCTGATCTTTATTATTTCCTTTCTTCTACTTTGGGCTTTTCTTTTGTTCTCTATCAAATTCTTTTAGTTATAGGGTTTTTTTTTGGTGTGCTTTTTTTTTTATTAGAGACTTTTCTTGTTTCTTGAGGTAGGCCTGTATTGCTCTGTACTTCCCTCTCAGGACTGCTTTTGTTGTGTTCTATAGATTTTGGGTTGTTGTGTGTTCATTTTCATTTGTTTACAGAAAGATTTTAATTTATTCCTTGATCTTATTGGTAACACATTCATTGTTTAATGACATTCTATTTAACCTCCATGTGTTTGAATGTTTTTTTAATGTTCCAAGAAATATTTACTTATAAAAGTACAATGGAATAAGTGTATGAGGAGAAGGCAGCAATAAATACAGTTGAAAACAGAGCAAGTCTACACTGGCTCATTGGCCCAAACAGGAAGGACACCGGCACCACCTGGACCCGAGCATGTGCAGCCGACTGTCCACGCTCGTTCAGAAACACGGCAGGGAAAGGTCTCAGCAGCTCAGGTGAGAGCATGAGTACACATGCCATCACCATTGCACTCGGATCATGACTTTATTTAAAAATTAGCAAACAATACTTTAGGAACATTGATGTGCAAATGTCTAATATGCCACGTCTTTTCTTTAGTTGGCAGGCACCACCTTTATCTGCAAGTATGAGTTTAGTCTTCCATGTAGATATCAGACACTGCACTGTAAAGGAGCTTCCTGTGGTTTGAAGACACCGGTTTCCGTGGAAGATGGTAAAAATGCATAGGGGTGTCATAAAAGAACTGGCTGGACAAGAGAATGCCCCTTCACAGTATTCCTTTCACTTCACATGCGACATATTGGTTATGCTGTGGGACCCCACTGTCCCAGCACAGAACGGGAACTATTTAGGGAAGAGGCAGAAAAAGGAAAAAGGAATAGACATAAGGCAGTATTTCTTTTAAGCACTGTAAGCACAACAGTGTTTTAGGAAGACAAGATAAAAATCACTCAAGGCTAGTTTGGTTCTCGCTGAATAAAAACAGTGGGCTAAGGACTGAGCTCCCCTCTGTGAGTGGTAATCAATGCCTTGGTCACCATACTGGTAATCGTGGGGGTAATCTTCTTGGTACTCGTCAGGGTATTCTGCCTGGTAGTCACTATCGCTGATTTCCGACCCATCGGTTCCCATTCCTTAGTTCCGGTTGTGAAGGAGGGGTTCTGTTGGAGCGGCATTGGGCCTGGGATCATACACTTGCCGCCCAGGCCATACACACTCATTCCCTTCTGGGAAGCGACTTTGTTGGTGCCCACCTGTAGGGAAATTGTCGAGTTGTCCACAGGCTGCAAGGGGAGCTTCTGGTCGTAGATGTCTCTCCCGGTACCTGGCCCCAACATCCCCGCCTGGCTGGCCCGTTTGTTGGTGCCCATCTGCCGACTGATCATGGTCTGCTCAAAAGGTTTGTCAGTTTGCAACTTGGGATCGTCAAGGTGCCTCCTGGTCCCAAAGGCGGTCATCCTTGCCTGGCTGGTGCACTTGTGGGTTCTCTTCTGCAAGCCAATGACACTCTGGTCGGCTTCTGATTTCCCTTCATCAAACATCGTGTCTGTTTCTCTGCGAACTTCACTCCCATGTCATGGGGGTCGGGAATCCTTTTATTTTAGCCAGGCCAGCCAGGGCCACCAGCGTTGTCTGGACCTGCATCGTGTTTCCATTCTCAGAAAGACCATTTGCTTCGAAAACGTCACGGGGCTTCAGGCCTTAAGCCTGACTGGCTTTAATAAAGTTGCCAATACCTCCAACTGAGGCCAGTTTAACGAGGATTCATTGACCTTCTGCACCGAGCCTGGTTGCAGCTAGTTTATGAGTTCGCACAGGATTAGGCCGTCCTGCGGGCCCAGCTGCAAGTGGGTGCGGATGCTCACGCCAGTCCCCTCTTCCTTCCAGTTGCGGAGGTCTTCCTCGGCCTGGTGGTCATACTGGGAAGCAGTCTTATTTTTGACCTGGGCTGGGAGCCGTAGGAAGGGCCCTTGATGAAGTGGATCATAGTGGTCTGCAAGGCCAAGAGGATGCGCTCCGCTTGGAGTCTGCATCGGCTTCGCGCTCCTGGCCTGGGGTGGCCCCAGCCCAGACATCGGAGGTGGCTCCCAGGGCGGCTGGGTCCACCGTGTTTCAATGTTTTAAGTGTTTTTATTGTAGTTGATTTCTAGGTTCATGCCATTGTGATCCAAGAAAATGTTTAATATGATTTATACTTCACAAATTTTTTAAAAGATTGTTATTTATTTATTTGTTCATTTATTTTATTGTCTTTGCAGCCAGTATGTTAGCTATATCTATTTAAATAGAGAGGAAGGGAGAAGGAAAGAGAGATCAAAACATCCAGAGAGAGAAACATCATTGGCCCGCCCCCTGCATGCACTCCCCTGGGGATCAGGCCCACCACCTGGACATGTGCCCTGACCAGGATTGGAACCGGCCACATCTTGGTGCGTGGGATGATGCTCAATTCACTGAGCCACACCAGCCAGACTTCATTAACTTTTAAAGACTTATTTTGTGTCCTAACATATGTTCTATTTTTGAGAATGTCTCATGTGCACTTGAGGAGAACAGATATCCTGAATTTTTAGGGTGCAGTGTTTTGTAAATGTCAATTAAACCCATCTGATCTAGTGTGTCATCTAGGATCACTGTTTCCTTGTTGACTTTTTGTCTGGAAGATCTGTTCAGTGAAGTCAATGAGGTGTTAAACTCCTCTACTATCACTATATTGCTGTCGATCTCTCCCTTAAAGTCCTCTAAGTTTTTTTTTTTTCTTCTTCAATATATTTAAGTGCTCCTTTAGTGGGTTCATATATGTTTACCAGGGTTATATTGTCTTATTGGATAGATCCTTTTAGTATTATGTATGACATTCTTTGTCACTTGTTATGGTCTTCACTTTGAAATCTATTTTTCAGATATAAGTATTGCTACCCCTGCATTTCTTTAATTTCCATTTGCATGTTTTTGGTTTTTTTTCCTTCCCTTCACTTTCCTCCTGTGTCTTTTATTCTGAGGTCATCATGTTTTCTTATCCATTCAGGTACCGTATGTTTTTTTATTTTTTTTTATTTTTTTAAGTTTTGATTAATCTTCACCTGAAAATATTTTTCTACTGATTTTTTTAGAGGGAGTGGAAGGGAACTAGGGGGAGAGAGAATGAAACATCAATGTGAGAGACACACATTGATTAGTTGCCTCACGTATAAACCCAACCAGGGCCAGGGATCAAACCTGCCACACAGGTACGTGCCCTTGGCTGGGAATTGAACCTGTGACTCTCTGGTCCATGGGCCAATGTTCTTACTACTGAGCCAAAACAGCCAGGGCAGCCACCCTATGTTTTTTTATTGGAACATTTAATCCATTTACATTTAAGGCTTTTATATATTTATACTTATTTATCGCCATTTTAATTCATGATTGTCTGTTTCTCTCTCTCTCGTTTTCTTATTATTATTACATCAGTCCCTTGAACATTTCTTGCAATGCAGGTTTGGTGGTAAAAGCTTGTTTAGCCTTTCTTGTTGTTGTTGTGTTTGTTTGTTCATTTGTTTTTGTCTGAGAAGCTCTTTAATTCACCTTCTATTTTGAATTATAGCCTTGCTGGATAGAGTAGACTTGGTTTCAGATCATTGCTTTTCATTACCTTGAATTCTGCATGCCATTCCCTTCTGGCCTGTAGTGTTTTGTTGTGAAATCACATGACATTCTTATGGGAGGTAACAAATTGCTTTTCTCTTGCCACCTTTAAGATTCTCTCTTTGTCTTTAATTTTGGCATTTTAATTATGTGTCTTGGCATTGGCCTCTTTGGGTTCTTCTGTGCTTCCTGAACCTAACAAAATTCAAGTGACTTTTTCCTTCACCACATAAGAAACTTTTCTGCCATTATTTCTTCAAATAGTTTCTCTATCCCTTGTTCACTTTCTTCTCCTTTTAGTACTCCTTTGTTGTGGATATTGTTATGATTCATGTTGTCCCATAGCTCCCTTAAACTGTCCTACTGGTTTTTAATTGTTTATTCTTTTTGGTCTCTGATTGAGTGATTTTTTTCTTTCCTGCCTTCTGATTCACTGATCTGATCCTTGGCTCCCTCTAATCTGCTCTTTATTCTTTTCAGTGTATTCTTCATTTCTTCTATCTCATTCTTCATTTCTGACTGTTTTTTTTTTTATCATTTCTATATTATTTTTCATGCTGTTGAGTATGCTTATAATCATTAATCTGAACTCTATATCTGAGAAATGATTACCATTTAGTTCTTCTGGAAAATTTTTCTGTTCTTTCATTTTGAGCCTATTTCTTTTTCTCCCCATTTTGCCTTACTGGTTGTTTTTTTGTTTTTTGTTTTCTATGTATTAAGTAGAATGCTACCATTCTCAGTCATGACAGGTTGACCTATGTAGTAAATGACCTGTAGGAGCCTGTGGCATAATCTCTCTGATCACCAGACCTGGGTGCACTAATAATGCACCTTGTACATGTTCTTTGGGCCTGCTGTTATAATTGAGTTTTGATTGCTGTTGGTCCATTTGTTTGTAGACTCGACTATCAGGTTGCCTGACTGTGGGGCTCAACACCCAACACAGTGTTTAGGCTGCTCTGTGGGTCCCTATCACATTCAGTAGAATTCACCTCAGCAGGGTTTGGAGCCTACCAGTATCTTTGTGTGAATATACTGCTTGCGAAGCTTATTGAACCCTGCTCTGTTGTTGTCTGAAGCTGACCACTAAGTTGATTGATATTAGGACTCTTTGGAGGATCACTGGTGCAGCCCAAGGTCAGATGCTCTCAGTGACTGGCTCCGAGCACCCTGTTTGTATCTATCAGTGATCCACAGCTTGCGGCTCCCCTGCTGAGGCTGAATGCATGTAGAAAGGACCTCGCTGCTGAGGCTGAATGCATGTAGAAAGGACCTCACTGCCCATCAACATCTACTTTTACTCAGGAGAAGTTCAGGCAAAGTCTCAAATCACCCAGAGATCCACCTTGGCCTGCAGGCTGACTGTTAGAATCAGTCACTAAATGAGCTTCAGGTTGTAGTCCTCAGTAGTGCATGAACTCCACACTATGGGACAAGAGGTTTCCCAATGTGTGGGGCAGTTGTTTCCCTCCATACTAAAGTTGCATTCATGGCAAAGCTCCACCTGAGAAACATGGCTTCTTCAGCATGGGAGAATGACTCAGCACAGGGATCCTGTAACTGTCCTCTCAGCTCTTTCCCCAGAGCCACCAACTTCAGACTCATCTCACACAACATTAGTCCACTCTGCCCTTCCTCTGCAAGAGCTCAAGGCTGCAAATAAAATTGAGTGTGTTGCCCTTTAAAAAAAGGCCTGTGGCCTGGCCAGTGTGGCTTAATGGTTGAACGTTGACCCATCCACCAAGAGATTGCTGGTTCGATTTTTAGTCAGGACACATGCCCAGCTTGTGGGCCAAACCCCCAGTGGGGGGCATGCAGAAGGCAGCCAGTTGATGTTCCCTCTCATCAATGTTTCTATTTTTCTCTCTCCCTTCCCCTTCCTCTCTCTCTAAAAATAAATAAAGAATATATATATATATATATATATATATATATATATAGAGAGAGAGAGAGAGAGAGAGAGAGAGAGAGAGAAAGGGCTTGTGTTTCTAGCCACATCTCCTTGCCAGATAGAACCCTTGATGCTTTTTACAGCTAGATGTTATGTGGACACCTTTCTCAGTCTGTTTCTCTGGGATGGGGAGCTTAGCTTTGGGTTTAGACGCCAGACATCACAGGAGGAACGCCCCCTCGGCTGAGATATACTTCAGCTGCTGCCTGGGGGAACCCAGCCAGACCGCTTATGCCTCTGAACTTCTTACCAGTCTTGATGTGGCCCCCTCTTCATGTCCTTGGTGAAAAGGGTTTTTTCCAGGTAGTCTTCAGTTGGTTAATCAGGATAACTTTTTTATATTTTAGTTGTCCTGGGAGAAAGTCAGTGCAGCTTCCACGTAATTTGTCACCATCTTGAAATCTCAAACTTAGATAGTTTTGTATTTTGTTTTGGTAACCTTTTCTTTGGGAGAAAAAAATATATATGGATACCTAAGTCACTGCACCTGGAACCAAATCAACAGTCCCCTTTCAACCAAGTTTTCCATTATTAGATAACTACCATGTATTTAAATTTACACTTAGAAAAATATTATTAATGTTGTTAAAATAATCCTAAATTGTTGTTTCTGGTGATGTTTTCCTTGATATTAAACTGGGGGGGAAAAAAAACAAAAATCTTAGAACTTTAGTTTTTGATCTTCCTAAATAAAAATGGTCATTCTTCTTCATAGACATAGGATGGCAGTATCTAATTTATATAGCATCATTTATATTTAAATAAAAAAACAAATGTCCAAATATGATTGAATAACATGCAAATTTTAACAAGATCAGAACTCAACATTCAAGAAAGTTCCTTTAACCCTTTCCTGATTCATGATAAAGAAACAATGCTGCCCTGGCCGGTTTGGCTCAGCGGTTAGAGCGCCCGCCTGCAGTCCGGAGAGACCCGGGTTCGGTTCCCGCTAAGGGCATGTACATTGGTTGCAGTTTGTCCCCGGCCCTGGTTGGTCGTGCGGGTGGCAGCCACTCGATGTGTCCCTTTCACATCGATGTTTCTCTCTCTCTCTCTTCCTCTCTCTCCCTCCCACTCTGTCTGTACAAAAAATGGAAAAATGTCCTTGGGTGAGGATAAAAAAAAAAAAAGAAACACTGCTCCTACCTAATCTACCAGCCATCTTCAAATGAATACCTTTAGCTAAGCTGTTGATTCAGTGAAAATATTCCAAATTTTAGGAAAAGTGCTTCACTTGTGTTTTATTAAATTTATTCATGTATGAATTACTTTATTGTTTATATGAATGCTTCACTTGTGTTTTATTAAATTTATTCATGTATGAATTACTTTATTGTTTATATGAATACCACGTTTTGTTATGTTTTGTTTGCATTTATCTTCAGATAGAGCGGGAGGGAAGGAAGAAGAGAGAGAGAAACATCAATGCGAGGGAGACACATAGACCCACATGACCCCAACTGGGGCTGGGGACAAACTGCAACTGAGATACGTGCCCTTAGCTGGAACCGAACCTGGGACTCTGGTCTGTGGGCTGACGCTCTAACCGCTGAGCCAAACTGGCCAGGGCTACCACCATGTTTTGAACAGGGTTTTAAAGGACAACCGTTGTTTTTTAATATATCCAACTGTTTTATTACAACTACGCTTTAGTGAATGTTTACATACATTATAATAAGTTTGATATTAAAAAAACAACAACTTGTTTTGCCCTTAGCACCAAAAACTTGTTTAATGTCAAAGTCCTCTCCACTCCCCAAAAGAGGTAAAAACAAATAAAAAACAAAAACCTCCCAACTCTTTAGAATAAAGAAAAAAGTATTTGCTAACAGCGAAATTTAGGATAAAATCTAAATTGATTTCAATGTGTTAGCTTAGCAGAAAGAATACATCACATTTTTAATGCATGTTCTAAAGCTAATTTTCTTTTAGACTTCTTTTATATGAATAAAAGGAGAGATAATTGAGATTGGGGAATATTATGTGGTAAGAAGTGCTCATGTAAAGAACACTCTGCCTTTGAGATTCTAGAAATCCTTCATAGAGCTAAAATATCATGGGATGATAAGATTCAGTCACATTTATTCCCACTGTGAAATAATTATGATTAATTATAGTTTTATTATAGCTTAAGATAGTTTTACTTCTCCTACAACACATGGTTTTAAAGTTAATCTAGAGTAAATTTTTTACCTTGACAACAGATAAATTTATTTTTGTGAAAAATTATTTAATCACTGACAATAATGCGAAGATTTCTTTTCTACCCTCAATAAAAACAAGCATAGTCATCAGCAAACAGGTTTATTTACTTTTCAATTTTTAATAAATGTACACAAGTACATTAGGTGAAGATTGATTTTTGTTTTTCTTTTGTTAAACTGATAATCTTCCATCCTTTCCATACAAGAATTGAATGTGTGACTTCCACTCTGTATGAATAACATCTCAGGCAATAATAAAAAGTATTTTTCTCAATAAAACAACAAAAAAATTTTCTTTATGTACCTGTCATGGTACTTTTTGTGTAACAACAGTTGACACTGAGCGAACCATTGAGAAAAAGTAAATAAATGTGGGCAATTCTGATCTCTACCAATTTCTTGAGGGTTAGGAATTATATAATTATTTCAACATTTAATTTATAATTTATTTTTAGACTTACACAGATACATACATTTATCATTTATTTATTTATTAAAGTATTTTTTTTTTCTGTATTGATTTTAGAGAGAGAGGAAGGGAAAGGCAGAGAGAGATAAAAACATCAATGAGAAAGAACATCGATTGGCCACCTCCTGCATGCCCTCCACTGGGGATTTGACCCACAACCTGGGCATGTGCCCTGACTGGGAATCTAACTGGCAACCTCTTAGTGCATGTGTCGATGTTCAACCACTGAGCCATACTGGCCAGGCACATATATATTTTTTAATTAGAGACATATATGTATATGCAGCCAAAAAATTAATTAAGAATGCAAAAGCTCTTTAGACTGTAGCAATCT
Source organism: Molossus molossus (assembly GCF_014108415.1). Classification (NCBI taxonomy): domain Eukaryota; kingdom Metazoa; phylum Chordata; class Mammalia; order Chiroptera; family Molossidae; genus Molossus; species Molossus molossus. The sequence continues at coordinate 112,135,144 of NW_023425388.1, forward strand.
AGCACTACTCTAACAGGGTGTTATCAGGAATGCATAGGAAGGGTTCTAGCCAATGAACTAAGCATATATGCCCAGTATGAAAACAGTCTTCCTATTTTGGCAAGAATAACAAGATAAATAAGATGTAGGGCTCCATCTCCCATCACAGAACACAGGAAGTCAAAGTTGTCATGTGGAGGGTAAACTAAGGGGATGTCTTGTCAGCTAATCAGACACTTTCTCTCAGAGTTTTAAATGAAAATGAGAAAAACAGTGCAGGGTCCAATTAAAATTATTTTCAGCATATATGGTGGAATAGCACTATAGTTACTGGCAGAGATGGCAGAGTCCCAGTCTATGGTTCTAAGTTGACAAGTCTTAGAGTCTTGAGCTTCCTGTATAAGCTTGGTTTTCCAACTTCCTTTCAATTTTATGTTGTATCCTTACACAAAAGTTATCTTCTGCTTCATTAGCCAAAGTGGATTCTATATCTAAGAATCCCACTTACACAATGCCTCTCCTTCATATGCATTTAAGATTTGGCAAGGACAAATACAGGGCTTAAGCAAGTATGTTACACATTTATAATTAGAACACAAAAAAGAGGAAATGTAGTTAACCAAAATCATATAAATTCATTTGCTAAATATTTAGTTTGAAATGTAAAATTGCTGATATCTGATTATTTTGCCATTCAGTGGTGATTCCATATGGTTCAACTTATTAGTAAGAATATCTTATTGAGTTTACTAGACCCGTCTATGATACTGTTTCTTCTTAGGAATCAAAGAAGAATGAATTATTTTTTTCTATGTTGATATTCTTGACTACCAAATTTATTGAATTTTTCTGATTGCTTATAAAATATCAGAATATTATCTGGCTCCAGATGGGTGCTTTCATGATGAGAAAGATAAAAATTATGGTCATGATTTATTTAGAGATTAGTATGAGGTGACTATTTTGGAAAATTATTATGCATGCCTATATAACTCACATATCAAACACACCTTCCCATGAGATCAGTTATTTCAGAATATGGTGTTAACTAGCAAACCCTCTTTAAAGGCACTCCTGGGAATGTCTGATATAATAAACAAAACAACTAAAAATGCCTGCAAAGTATTTACATTTTATTAATATTCAAAATAAAAAATAATATTAAAAATAAAAAATATTGACCTGGCACCTACTATGTCCTAAGCATTAATTATGTTTTTATATGTATTATTTCATTTAACCCTCATGGCAAGCCTATCAGAAATACATTAATATTATGCTCATTTAATAAATGATGTATTGAAGCTAAGAAAGTTCAATAATCTCTCAAAGATTTCAGAGTAAAAAGTGACATGGCTAGGATAATAGCCAAGGTCTCTCTGACTCTAAAATTTATGATTATCAGCACTAGTATATTAATTTAGCAGGCTACCTGGACATTACTACTAATTACTAAATAAAAAGTAAACATGAAGCACATTAATTGTTAAATAGAATTGAAATGCTTTGATTTCTTGTTTATACTTTGACTATTAGTGAGTCTTTCCATCAGAAATGCTATTGTTTCATAATAGACACCTGCATGTTCTTCTATGTTGTTAAAAATTATTCTTATGAAAGATGGTAAGAAAAACTTTATTCTAGGGACTACTGAAATTGGGTTTTGCAGTAGGTGAGAAGAAAAATTGGATTCACCTCCAAACACAGCATGGATAAGTGGAGATTTACAGTCAAGGAGCTGGTTGGAGTGCAGGGCTGTGGACTAACAATTATTAAGAGAAAACATCATGTTGACCATTCTTCCTAAACTGACTTAACCATATTCTTGTCCAAGGCAGGAGAAGGTAAACAGATATTGAGGATAGAAGGTCTTGGCTAAACCCATTCGGCAAGATTCTGGAACAAGGCAATGACCAACCTGGAAATGCAAAAATCAAAGCCTAGTCCATAGAATGGTTCAGAAAAGATTGACTAAAGTTTGGTCAAAGAGTTTTGTCCGTCCTTCCTCTGATTCAAGGAAAGAAGAAACATTCTTCCTTCCTTTGAATAATGTAAGTCTGTTAAGAACCAGATAAATCAGTTTTTTGAGACTTGCTGGTAGAAAATATTTGCAGTTAGTCAATAATAAAGACATTTCTACGAGAATAAAGGAAAAAACAAAGATCAATCGTTTCCAAATTTACAGGGCAGCCAGTTGAGAAGACTTCTGGATATTGAGCTCAAAGTATTGTTAGATGGTGGAGTGAGGACAGTTTTCTGGAACAGTCAGCCATGTCATTCACCTATGTCTCATTGCCAACATCTGCTAAATGCAAATAAAACCACCTGTGTATTTATCCCTTTTATATGCTTTACATATGAGAAAGGGAAGAAAGAGAGGCAGAGAGAGAGACAGTGACAGAGACAGAGATGTTTTATATAAATCTCTATTTCCTGTTCTAAGAAATGACAATATGTCCATTTCCTTGTAGTTCCTAGGCCTCCAGTTTCTGCCCTCCAGACCACAAAACCCAAAAAACCAACAAAATTCCAAACACATCCAATTTTAGGCCTTTGTTAATTAAACCAACAATTATTGGTAATTATTTTTTCAATTAATTTATTGAAAGAAAAATTGAGTCAACACCCGGTTACATTTGTTAACTTCAACCCTAGGTTACTGGTGAGTTCTAGGGAGTTTAACAATGTGTACTCAAGAAAGGTTAGGATAAAGGAAAATATTTTATAACAATATGAGTTGATTTCTATTGAAGTAGTCTTTCTATTTATGATACTGGGTGACTCAGCATCCTCAGTTTATATCCATATTCCTAATTTTGAAATTAAATTTCAGACACATAATAGTAGATATGTGTCTTGAATGTGTTTATATTTGTCTGATAGATTAATTGCTTTCAAAAAGATTTTAACCAAAATATTTTTATATGTATAGACACATATAACTTACCACCTTTATCATGTATAGGACATCATTGTTAATTAATGGCTGTGATAAGAATTCAGTTGTTTGCATAGTAATCTATGTCCTTTGGAATTTCCAAAATTGTGAAGGGGCAGAAAATGTATGGCAGAGGAGTGTAAAGGAAGAAGGAAGGGTAAGATGTACCATTAAACTCATTTCCATTAGTTACCTGAGTGCTCAATGCAACATAGGCTCTGAAAATGTATTTTAATTGAGGCTATTAGAATACAGAATGAAAATGTTCTCTAATGCAATAGCGATCTTATTCATTAGCTCCTGAAAGCATCTCCCAAAATAAAAATATTCTCCTGTAGGATGATTATTTTGTCACTATATTCATTTTATTTTTTGTGTGTGCATGAGAAGAATTGAGGGAAAGTGAATAATAATGGAAGCATACTGTGCACAGTGATTTAAGTGGCTACTTAGAACCATATTCTGCTTCTTGTTTCATCAAAAATTATCAACTTCTTATGACTTATTTTGCAACATAAACCTTTTACATTTCAGGTAATGCTTACATGTTTTCAATTCTTCAGTGTGTGTGCTTTAACATGTGTCTCTGTGTGTTTATGTGTATGTATTCATGTGCATATGAGAGAGACAGAAAGAATCAACACAGAGAAAAAAAGGTTGTCTGCTTTGTTTCTAAATCTACATTCTGAAAAAAAATCTGGATTCAGCAGACAGTAGCTATGCAAGGAAAGAAATTTATTCCACTGTTTAACAAATATTCATTGACTAGCTACAATATGTTAAGTACTTAGAATGATACATATGTGAAAAAAATAGTAAAAAAACCCAAACATCTGTCTTCATGAAACTTATATTCTTGTGGGAGAGGCAATAAATAATATATAATAAACAGTAAAAATATAGAGTGTTATAAATACATGTCTTGTTGAGGAAAAAAATTAAGAAGGTGAATGGAATATACAGTATTGGGGGACAGGCAATAAGAGTGGGCTTGTTTGAAAAGGTAACATTGAACAAAAAAAGAGGAAAGCACATAAGTCTTATAGGTATGGTGGGCAAAGAGAGTTCCAGGCAGATGGAATGACAAGAACAAATTTTCTGAAGTGAGAGCAGTCATGGTACATCCAAAAAAACTGCAAGAAGGTCAGTATAGCTAATAGAGAATAAAACAAGAGGAGGCTGGTAGTTGAGGTTTGAGGGTTACCGAGGGGAGAGAAGTCAATTTTGTAATCTGTTACAAGGAATTTGTATTTTATTTTAAATGGAGGAGAACCACTGGCAGATTGTGAGCAGAGGAGTTGTAGGACCCCTCATTAATATCTTGAAATAGCAGTTTTGGGAACAATGACAGAAGCGTAGACTGTTGGGGAGAATGTTTCAGTAAATCAGGTGAGAGATGATGTTGGTCTGAACTACGGTGATAATAAACTTTATGGTGGAAAGTGAGCAGGTTCTGAAAAGTTTTGAAAGTAGCATAAATTTTCCTAATAGACTTTATATAAAATGTGAATAAAAGAGAAACATTTAAAGAACTCTCAAGACATCATCCCATGAACTGAGAGGTCCTGGTTCAATTCCCAATCAGGGCATATGCCCAGGTTGCAGGCTCGATCTCCATTAGGGGGCGTGCAGGAGGCAACTGATCAATGTTTCTCTCTCACATCAATGTTTCTACCTCTCTCTCCCTCCCTCTCTCTAAAAATCAATAAGAACATATTTAAAAAAATAAAAGAACCCAAGGTACGAAAGGGTAGACTTTCCTTCAACTACAACCAGGAAGACTGTGATAGGAAAACAAGTTTGAGAGGGAAGGTCAGTAGTTTATTTTTGGACTGAGATGTCTATGAGATACCCAAGTGGAGGTGCCCAGCAGGCAATCAAAAATATGAGTGTGGAGATTTAAATTAGGGAGCTGTTGGCACAAAGGTGAGTGTGTACATAAAATCTATGAGTCTAAATGAGACCAGAGAATGAGAGTATAGACGGAAGAAAATGAATGATCGAGTTCTGGAGCAAAATTAAGAGATAGTAGAAAAAAAAAAAAAATGAACCAATGTCCAGTTAAAAAACTAAAAAGCACTTAAGCATTTTTGAATAGAGATATAATATGAAAATGATGTTATATACTTTTTGAAAAAAGAAAGAAATAGGAAAACAAAACCAGGAGGAAGGCACTGATCCCAAAGATTAGGTACTATAGAAAGCATTAAAACCCCCACAATAGCAGGAGCTTGTCTGAGCCACAGTGCCCACTGCAACTGCCTCAAAATGCCGTCACCTGCTGGTTATTACCCTAAAGGAGCCACACTCACAACAACAACTCTTACTGCCAAACTACAGAGCTATTGGAATACCCTGCCATACCCTTCAGTCGTCCAGTTGCCTGTAGCTACTGCTAACTCACCTACATTTGGAACTCTGGCACAGCTGCTGGGACAGATTCTCTCACCTGGTGCTGGTCTCCATCAGCAGAAGACAGCCAGAGCCTAGTTGGCAAGAGAGTATGTGAAAGGTAACTTGCAGGCTTCAGCCTGACAGTAGAAAGAAAAATACAAAAGAGAGAAGTGTATGATAGGGTCGAGGATCAACTAATAATATCTGGAACTCCCAGCCTTTTGATTACTCAGCATTCATGCACTCTCTCACCATGCTAAACTTCTAAATAGCAACAACAATACACCACCAGTTTCTACCAACAAGATGCAGGTTGCCCTCATATAAATGACATCACTCTTATTCTCACCACCACCCCCAAAAGTAGAAAAATACTCTCTTATCCGTCACTATAACTATTTTGGAAAATGTTAATTCATCTTCTAGTTTTGTCACATTTTCCCCACAACATTCTCTATTTAACATAAGAAGAAGGGAAGGAGAAGGAAAAGAAAAAAAAAAGCACACACACACATACTCATTCTGAGGAAAATGATTCATCAGAAGATGGCATTTGATATTTATGACCTCCCTCCTCCATTAACCATTATTTTTAACCTCACCTAGCTAGAATTTTCTGCATTAGGATGACCAGCAACCTAAATGTTTCTTTGTCAAGGTCTTTATTGTTCTCATGTATTCTTCTATTTACTTTTACCTTTCAGTATTGAAAGACTAAGGGAGGTCCCTAATAAGACTTGGGTCCTACACATAAAGCTGTCTCTCCCCTTAATAATTGGCATCTAGAACAACAGAGTAGAATACCCTCTTTTTTGTTTCTTGGTATGAGGATCCCCAAACAATCAGATAGCTATCACATCTTCCAGTTACAAAAATCATATTTTGTCCCTTATTAAAATTATTTCTTCCTTTTGAACTATGACTTTTAAAGCCTAAGTTTTCAGAAAGCAATTAGAAAAGTTGCAGGTGAGATATTACGTTTTTAAGAGAGAGAAGACATTCCAACTTCCATTTGTTGATTACCAGATCTATATATATACTAGCAATGGAAGAGTGTTGGTTCAAATCATATATTAAATTTTGTAAGATGGTGTCTAAATTTGCAAGATTTTATTCTTTAGCTGTCAACAATTCAAAAAATGTATACCATTGTTCTACAAGGCCACCTGTTTCTCTAGTGGAGTATGTTGTAAAAAAGGAGGGGGGAGAGGGGGATATCACAGGTGTGAGCACATGGTTTTGTTTTGTTTTTATTAAATGAGTTCTTTTTATACATTATTTTTATTAAACTATTTTTATTACAGATGTTTCTCCTTTTCCCCCCATTGACCCCTTCCTTCCCCTCCCCCCCGCCTCATCCCCAGCTTTGTTGTCTATGTCCATTGGTTATGCATACATGCATACAAGTTCTGTGGTTTATCTCTTTCCCCCCACCACCCCCTCTACTGAGGATTGTCAGTCTGTACCCTTCTTCTATGTCTCTGAGTCTATTTTGATCATCAGTTTGTTTAGTTCATTATATTCTACAAATAAGTGAGATCAAATGAAATTTGTCTTTTTCTGTTGGCATGTTTCACTTAGCATAATGCTCTCCAGGTCCCTCCATGTTGTCTCAAAGGATAAGAGATCTTTCTTTATTACAGCTGCATAGTATTCCATTGTGTATATGTACCACAGCTTTTTTATCCACTCATCTACTGATGGACACTTGGCCTGTTTCTAGATATTAACTATTGTAAATAGTGCTGCTAAGAACATAGGAGTACATATATTCTTTCTGATTGGTGTTTCAGGCTTCTGAGGGTATATTCCTAGAAGTGGGATCACTGGGTCAAATGGCAGTTTAATCTTTAATTTTTTGAGGTAACACCATAGTGTTTTCCATAGTGGCTGCACCAGTCTGCATTCCCACCAGCAGTGTTCTAGAGTCCCCTTTTCTCCATACCCTGTCCAACATTTGTTGTTTGATGATTTGTTGATGGCAGCCATTCTGACAGGTGTGAGGTGATACCTCATTGTTGTTTTAATTTGCATCTCTCTGATGATTAGTGATGTTGGACATTTTCTCATATGTCTCTTGGCCATTTGCATGTCCTGTTAGGAGACAGCTACATGCAAAAAAATTAAGCTAGACCACCAACTTACACCATACACAAGAATAAACTCAAAGTGAATAAAAGACTTAAATGTGACTTGTGAATCCATAAAAATTCTAGAAGAAAATGTAGGCAACAAAATTTCACACATCATATGCAGCAGAGTCTTCACTGATACAATACCTAAGGCAAGAGAAACAAAGGAAAAAATGAACACATAGGACTACATCAAACTCAAAATCTTCTGCACAGCAAAAGAAACAACCATCAAAATAGAAAGGGAACCCACTATATGGGAGACCACAAGTGCCAATTATACATCAGATAAGGGGTTAATCTCCAAAATATACAGAGTGCTCATACAACTTAACAAAAGAAAGACAAAGAACCCAATTAAAAAATGAGCAGAGGACCTAAGGAGACACCTCTTCAAACAGGACCTGCAAATGGCTAAATGAGTTCTCACAGGAACGACATTACCTGGAATACCTGGATGGAGGGCAAGCCTTTCATAAGTACTCGGATGGCAGTGCTTGAATAAGTAAGCAGATAGGAAAATTAAAAAAAATTAAGTTGACTAAATATGCATATTTGTGGAGACACCTCCCAAATAGAAATGTCCAAAATGTAATCACTTTGCCATTAAATAGGCAAATGATCCCTCAGAATTCAAGTGTCCTATCTGAAATTCAGCTTTAGCTTTACTAATGGAAGTTTGGGCCCTCACTAGTGGCAAATACCTGAGAAAGCTTGTTGAATGTAGATATTTGTTACTGAGCCCATTGCTTAGCTTCCTTTTATGTAGCAAAGCTCACTCTTTACATGAATTTATTCATCGTATGCTGGATTACTAATGAAAGAAAGTTCAACTGACATCCACAAAATAGGTCATTGTCTCAACCTGAAGAGTCTTCTCTACAGTGGTTATACTTTTTTGAATGAAATACTAAGATGCTGCACCCTTTCCAATAGACTTATCCACATGTTTTGTCCCTCATCACTAATCTTTCCATCTTGTTTTCTAAGTTCTTTACCATCCATTCAGATGAGAGAAATAAAGAATATAGCTTAGAAGAATTTCCTTTATTTATGGAACAAATATTTTTTATTACCTGTGCCTGGCACTCTCTTGGGTGTTGATGACATTATGGTGAGCAGAGCAACAATAGAATCAAGATGTGAATAATGCTGAGCAAGAATAGTCTTATTCTCAAGGAGCTTACAGTTTAGTAGTAAATAGTCTAATCAAATATTTTCACAAGAATGTAATTTCAGGCTCTCATGAATCCTTTGGAGAAAAGGAACATGGAGTTATACAAACATATAGTAGACCTAGTATAGGGGGTCAGGGACAATTTTCCTTAAAGTGATACAGAGACAGAAGCTGTGCTCTGCACGAATTAATTAGGGGAAAATGAGAGAAGGAAGAAATATATTTCTGGATGGAGAGCTTGAAGAATTGGGGTCTTCAAACACAGCACAGGGAAACCTTTAAAGAAGCAAAAGAGAGATAAACAGATTTAATGGCGTACTTCTGGTTTTAATATAGAGAAAAGATTACAAGGAGGTAAGCGGAGAGGTGATTATTGGTGTCGTAAATGTCACCACTTGCCCTATAATTCAGCCATGTTTAGGCTAAGTGGGCTTTGGGGTGTTGGCTCTGGAAGTGGATTGCCACTTATAATATTATATTATGGATAAACCAGCTCTTTATTCTACCTTGCAACTGAGGTATGTAGAGACCTATTTCCAAAATAGTAGCCACTACTCTATGTATCTTTTCCAAGTCCACAACCCATTCAATAGCTCATGGAAGAGAAGGCTGCACAAATACCCATGCTATGGGAATGATCATTCCTGAAGTGATGCTAACAAGGAAAAGATTCTAGAGGTGCTGGCGCTGGGGAACCCTCAAGATAAGGTGGCGAAGAAAGGCACAGCCTTTGGAGACAGAGTAACTTGATTTAGAATATTAGACTTATGCCTCGATAACCATGTGACTTTTTGTAAGCTCTTTAATCTTCAAGTCGTGGATTCTTTAGCTTAATATATTGTTTGTCTTGAAAGGTATATAATACCTAAGGTAAAGGATCAACACAGGGATTAACAAGAGATAATGGGTACACAACACCTAGCATAGAGTAAAACTCAATAGGCATCCGATACATGTTCATTCTCTTTAAAATCATCTGAAAGGCCAGTGATAGATTCGTCAGGTCTATTAATATTACTTCCATATAACAGTATCATTACAATTTATTGCATATCCTTTGCCCATAATTGTATTCCATTTTCATTGTACAAATTATAAACAGGGCAAAGTTATTTTCATTCATTTAATTAAAACTAAAACATCTAGGGTATGGGAATTATGCTGGACAAGAGCTTAATAACTACTGATTAATTCATGCATTTATAAAATTGAAAGTACTTACGCTAGAAAAATTACTTTGTTACTGTTAAATTTAGAAAGCTTGAACTTATAAGATTTTTCTTTTCTAAATAGCCAGCAATGCCCTTGTCTTTTTCATTAGAGGGGAAAAAATAATAATAATTTAAAGTCTTCTAGAAGTCACTTTATGGGAAGTGTTTGATATATTTGTCCCATCTTTTCTTCTGCCTTCTTCAGTGTGTATTAATGTAGACATTTTTCACTAAAAGAGAATGAGGAGGTACAGAGAAGTCCAAGTCTATAGCCTGATATTCAACCAGTAACTGAAAAAGCCAAAATTCTAACAAGGACTGACTGACTCATGCTCTCTAATTTCTACTCAGTGCTTTCTGGAGCACCTACTAAGAGGAAAGGGACTGAGTTCCACAGTCTCTCTCTTTCTCTATGAGGCTGACTTCATTCTCCTGGAATATCAAAATAGGACAAGAGATTAGAGCTTTTTCATATGCCAGTGGTTTTCTTTCATGAAATCTTCAATAGAACTCAATAGCAAGCAGGAACAAAGTAGCATAAGTAGTACAGATAAAACTTAAATGTGCCTGGCCGGTGTGGCACAGTGCTTGAGCTTTGACCCATGCACCAAGAGCCACCAGTTTGATTCCTGGTCAGGGCACATGCCCAGGTTGTGGGCCTGATCCCCAGTGGGGGGCATGCAGGATGCAGCCAATTGATGTTCTCTCTCATTGATATTTCTATCTCTTTCTCTCTCTCCCGTCCTCTCTCCCTAAAACCCAATAAAGAAAAAAAAATTAAATGTAAGAAAACTTATTAGTAATTTTTCTTTCCCAATGTCTTCTTCTTTTATGTATGCATCTCAGGAGAAATTGCTCTCAGGAGGAACAAGTAGAGAGTACTTATGTATGGCTCTGAATATCTGTGAGCAGTAAGAGTCATGTATCAGATGCTTTATGACAGGCATGTTTTCCCCTGTTGTGTTTAAAATCTCACACAATGTACTTGTTGTTGTTCAATGTACAAATAGCAGAGTACTGTTTTTCCCATATAGGTCCATTTTGGAAAATATAAAATTTATCCAGACATTTAGCCAAACCCACTCTAATTAAGCTGTATATGCTTACAAAAACCTAAGTAAAGTGATTTAAACCACAAAATTATTTGGAATCCAATTGGGAAGAGAAAGTACCTTAATAATTTGGTGATAATCCAAGGCTTGATAAAAATATTATTCCCTGCAACATATGAATTGTAATAAACATGGTAACACTTCAAAATCTTATCAATAGTCTTCTGGTCAAGATGATAGCATAGGTAAATGCTGTACTAGCATCCTCCCACAATCACATCAAATTACAACAAATCTACAGAACAACCATCATTCAGCACCACCTGAAATCTAGCTGAGTAAAAGTCCTAAAACTAAGGATGTAAAGAAGAAGCCACATCAAGACTGGTAGAGGCAGAGATTCATAATGGACTGGTCCCACACCCACATGTGGTGGATAAAAATCGAGAGGGACATCTTGGCTGCCAACGTCCCCCCTGAGGAATGAAGAGTCCTAGCCCCACATCAAAACCCCCAGCCTAGGGTTCCAGTGCTGGGAAAAGAAGTCCCCATAACTTCTGGCTGTGAAAACCAGCAGGGACTGTGGCTGAGTGAGATGGAGGACTTCTAGATCCTAGGGACTCCTCTTAAGGAGCCTGCACGTGGACTGACTCAGACTCACTCTCTCTGAGTCCCAGAGCTGGGGCAGCAGCTCCAAAGGAATCAAGGACATAAGAGGAGAAATTGGATTGTCTGGCATAAGCGGAAAAGCTGAGGGGCAGCTTTTTCCCAGACAGAAATGCTAGCAGAGGCTGCTGTTCCTTTGCTAAGCTCTCCTCCCACAGACCAAGCAGTTGGGCACCAGATCTGAGTCTCCATCAACCTGGTTATCACTATTTGCCCCACTCAAGTTGTGGGCCCACCTAAGTTGTTTCCAGTGGCTGGAATGGCCAATCTTGTTTCATACTTCAGACTTCAGAGAGATTTCCTAAAAATCTCTCAAACAAGTACCATCTGGCCTTGGGGTGCCCTGTACCTCTAGCTAAGTGGCCCCAGGCCTGGCACTGGAAGTAACCAGGCTTAGTTTGCAGCTAGGCCTTTGATTTTTTAGAAATTTTTTTTTTTTTTTTATCCTCACCCGAGGACATTTTTCCATTTTTTGTTCAGGTAGAGTGGGAGGGAGAGAGAGGAACAGAGAGAGAGAGAGAAACATCGATGTGAAAAGAACACATCGAGTGGCTGCCACCGCACAACTGACCAGGGCCGGGGACAAACTGCAACCGAGGTACGTGCCCTTAGCGGAAACCGAACCCAGGTCTCTCAGGACCGCAGGCCGACACTCTAACCGCTGAACCAAACCGGCCAGGGCGAAAATTTTTTTATATATTTTTCTCTTTCTTGATTTTAGAGAGAGGGGCAGGGACAGAGAGAGAGATAGAAACATTGATGAGAGAGAACATCAATTGGCTGCTTCCTGCATGCCCCCCACTAGGGAACAGACCCACAACCTGGGCATATGTCCTGATCAGGAATCAAACCAGCTACCTCTTGGTGCGCGGGTTGATGCTCAACTACTGAGCCTCACTGGCTGGGCTGCAGCTAAGCCTTCTCTGGACACCTCTTAGCCCAGCACATGTAGCAGCAATCTTAATGTATCTTTATAACTGATGCCAGGTGCCCCAGGGCAGAACACAGGTGGCAGCTGACCTTAGCCTGCACCTCCAGGGAGGTTCCAGAGCCAGTGAACATGATGGAGAGCTTTACACCGCATGGGGGCAGGAGAGGGTGCATCTGGGACACTTCACTCAAGTGAATAGGGAGGCTGTGCCACTGGACCCTACCAGACACCTACAACTACATAAGGCCACTCTACCAAGTCCAGGAGACATAGCCACTCCTCCCAACACACAGAGACAAACACAAGCTGCCTAAATGAGGGAACAAAGAAACATGTTCCAAATGAAATAACGTAACAAAACTTCAGAAAAAGAACTAAATATAATAAAAACAAGCAATCTACCAGATACAGAGTTCAAAACACTGGTCATGAGGCTGCTCAATGAATTTAGAGGAAGAATGGAAGAACTTAGTGAGAACTTCATAAAAAATATAGGAAACAGGGGACTTCCAGTCAAGATGGCGGGGGGGGGGGTAAACGCGGTATCCGTCCTTCCACAACCACATCAAAGTTACAACTAAACTACAGAACAACCATCATTCAAATCCACCTGAAATCAAGCTGAATGGAAGTCCTACAACTAGGAAATTAAAGAAGCAGCCTCATCGAGACTATTAGGAGGGGTGGAGGCCTGACAGGCTGGTCCCACACCCACGTGTGGCGGATAAAAGTCTGGAGGACACCTTGGCTGGGAAGGTCCTCCCTGAGGTCTGAGGGGTCCCTGTCCCACACCAGACACCCCGCTCAGGGTTCCAGTGCAAGGAAGAGAATCCCCATAACTTCTGGTTGGAAAAACCAGCAGGAACTGAGGCTCAGGGAGGCTGAGGTGGCTGGAACCCCAGGCTGCTCCTTTTAAAGGGCCTGTGCATGGACTTATCAAACTCACTCCCTCGAAGCTTGGCGGGGAGGCCAGTTGAGAGGTGCCAGAAACATACAGGGAAGAACTGAGCTGTTTGGCATTGGAGCGAGGGCTGGAGAGGGGGCTTTCTCCTGGACAGATGTGCTATCAGAGGCCTTTGTTCCTTTGGTGAGCCCTTCCCTGGGATGGCAGACAGCCGCCATACCTAGGACTCCAGCAACCTGGCTCACACTGTTAGCCCCACCTTGGTGATTTCCTGAGGCCCTGCCTCACCCAACTTTCAGGCCCACCCAATCTGTTGCCAGTTGCTTTACCATAGGATAGGCCTGTCTTGGATACTGCTTCAGGTTTTCCTAAATTCTTTCAAACAAGCAGCATCTAGTCTCAGCTAGCCCCATACCTCTCATTAAGTAATACATAGAAACAAACACAGGGAGGCAGCCAAAATGAGGAGACAAAGAAACAGGTCCCAAATGAAAGAACAGAACACAACTCCAGGAAAAAAAACTAAGTGAAATGGAGATAAGCAACTTAACAGATGCAAAGTTTAAAACACTGCTTATTAGGATGCTCAATGAACTTAGTGAGAACCTCAGTGAACTTAGTAAGGGCCTCAAGAGCATAAAGAAGGATGTGTCGAAAATGAAGGATGCATAGTCAGAAATGAAGGAGGCACTAACTGAAATAAAGAATAATTTGCACAGATTCAATAGTAGAGTAGGTAAAGCCAATTGATTTGGAATATAAGGAGGCAAAAAACACCCAATCAGAACAGCAAAAAGAAAAAAGAATCCAAAAAAATGAGGATAGTGTAAGGAGCCTCTGGGACAACTTCAACCATACCACATTTGCATCTTGGGGGTGCCAGAGAGAGAAGAAAGAGAACAAGAAATCAAAAACCTATTTGAAACAATAATGGCAACAAACTTCCCTAACTTGGTGAAGGAAACAGACATACAAGTTCAGAAAGCACAGAGAGTCTCAAGATGAACTCCAAGAGGCCCGCGCCAAGACACATCATCATCAAAATGCAAAAGGTTCAAGACAAAGAGAGAATCTTAAAAGCAGCAAGAAAAAAGCAGTTAGTTACCTACAAGGGAGTTCTCATAAGGCTGTCAGCTGATTTCTCAAAAGAAACTTTGCAGGCCAGAAGGGAGTGGCAAGAAATATTCAGAGTGATGAAAAGCAAGAACCTACAACCAAGATCACTCTATCCTGCAAAGCTGTCATTTAGAATCGAGAGCCATATAAAGAGTTTTCCAGACAAGGAAAAGCTAAAGGAGTTTATCACCACCAAACCATTATTATATGAAACATTGAAGGGTCTTCTTAAAGAAAAGGATAAAAAATATGAACAAAGAAAATGGCAATGAATACATATCTATTGACAATTGAATCTGCAAACAAAATGAACAAGCAGAACAGAAACATTCTCATAGATACAGAGAACATTTTGTTGGTTGCCAGATGGGAGGGGTTGGGGGAATGGGTGAAAAAGGTGAAGGGATTAAGAAGTACAATTGGTTGCTAGACTGACAAACCTCAAAGAGAAGGGGGGTTAGGGGGTGAGAAGAAATAAACCAAAGGACTTATATGCATAACCAATGGACACAGACAACAGTGTGGGAAAAGGCAGGAGGGGGCCGGGAGTGGGGAGGAGGGGGTCAATGGGGGAAAAATAAAAAACATCTGTAATACATTCAACAATAAAGATAAGTTTAAAAAATATATAATGAAATATTAAAAAAAATATATAGGAAACATAAATATAGAACTAGAAAATATGAAACAGAACTAGTCAGAAATGAATACATTAACTGAAATAAAGAATGCATGACAGAGAATTGACAGCGGAATAAATGAAACCAAGGATCAAATCAGAAATTTGGAAGATAAAGAAGCAGAAAGCACCCAATCAGAAAAGCAAAAAGAATAAAAAAAAAAAAAAATGAGGATAGTGTAAGGAGACTTTCGGACAACTTCAAGTGTACAAACATCAAGCTCATAGTGGTGCCAAAGGAGAAGAGAGAGAGCAAGGAACTGAAACCCTATGTAAAAAAATAATGGTGTAAAACTTTCCTAACCTGGTAAAGGAAATATACATACAAGTCCAAAAAGCACAGAGAGTCCCAAACAAGATGAACCCAAAGAGGCCCACATTGAGACATAATTAAAATGCCAAAAGTTAAAGACAAAGAGAGAACCTTAAAAGCCACAAGAGGAAAACTATTACCTACAAAAGAGCTCCCATAAGACTGTGAACTGATTTCTCAATAGAAACTTTGCAGTTCAGAGAGAAAAGTGATGTAAAACAAGGACCTATAACCCAAATTACTTTACTCAGCAAAGCTACCAGAATCGAAGGACATATAAAGAGCTAGAGCTTCCCAGAGAAGGAAAAACTAAAGGAGTTCATTACTACCAAACCAGCATTACATGAAACATTAAAGGTCTTCTTGAAGAAGAAGAAAAAGAAGAGGAAGAGGAAAAAGAAGGGGAAGAGGAAGAGGAAGAGGAAGAGGAAGAGGAAGAAGAAGAAGAAGAAGAAGAAGAAGAAGAAGAAGAAGAAGAAGAAGAAGAAGAAATGAACAATTAAATGGCAATAAATACTTATCAACAATTGGATCTAAAAAACAAAATAAACCAGCAATCAGAATGGAAACAGACTTGTAGATGCAGAGAATATTTTAACAGTTGCAAGACGGGAGGGTGGTTGTGGGGATGGGTGAAAAATGTCAACAAATTAAGAAGCACAAATTGGCAGTTACAAAGTAGTCATGGGGATGTAAAGTACACCATAGGAATATAGTTAATAATCTAATAACTGTGTATGGTGTCAGATGGGTATGGGATTTATCGAGATGATCACTTAATAAGTTATATAATGTGTAATCATTGGGTGTACACCTGAGACTAATATAATATTGTCTGTAATTAAAAATAAAAATAAAGAAAAAATAAATAAGTCAAATAAAAAGTCTTACCCATATGCCCTACTGCATTTGTATGAAGGGGTATTTTTTAAATTATAAAATAAAAACTATTTAAAAATGTTGATTATGTAAATGTGAATTTCAGAAAAAGAGACTACAGAAAGTATAAACAGAAAGTGAGGTGTTAATTAAAACATTTTATGAATTCTGCCTTTAGGATTCAAAATTACAGGTGCCTAATGATGATGGTCCATGATTCTCTATGCTCACTGAGATTTTCTGTTCAGGAACCTGTGAAACAGAAATGACCCATGCTTCTGTGAAAAGTATTCTCTCTCACCTGTGGTGACAGTTTTAATAAATTTTTATGTCATCAAAATCTTAAACACACAATTTCTATACTCAGCATAAATACTCACATACATATAACACACACAAGAATTAGTACATGTTAAATTGTTTGTTTTTTATCTTAATTTATTTTATTTTATTTTTTCCCATAACCTCCACCCACTCCCATCCCTCCACCCAATAACCACACTGTTGTTCATGTCCATGACTTCTCTTTTTTAAAACAAACAAAATAGAGACAGACTCATAGATAGAGAAGAGATAAACAGCTGTGTTAGAGAGGTGTTGAGGGAGGTGGAGGGATTGAGCAAGAATAAATAAATACATAAATACATAAATAAATAAGTTGTTTCTTATCTAGAAAACCTTTCCTTGCCAACTTTGCTCTAACATGAAAAGAATCATCTTAAGAAAATTTACTATAACCATCAAGTAAATCTCTAGGCATTAACATGTGCAAAATTGAAACGTGTAAAAATCTTTGCAATCTAGCTTTGCAATGATCTATCTGTGCTCTTACAAAATGTTTAATAAGAAGAAAAAAGTGTATCTTTTAAACTCATGTAGTACAATAATTCTTTTTAGTGGAAAAAAAATACACTATCCCAGCATATCAGTCACTGCTCCTTATATGGATGATGGTCTGCTCATAGGTGACATCGAACACTGTTCATTTTGATGCACCGTGGGTGAACACAGTCACCAGGAATAGTTCTCTCCCTTGGCATTCTTTTGATGGCCCAGTAGATAGATCGTGACATCACTGGTGGAGCTGTGAATATAATGTAAAAGTCAACTGTAGCATTGAACTGAGGTCAGGGAAGATTCTGAGCGCTATGAGTCATTCTTAAAGTGTTTTATACACCAGGTTATAGAATCCATTGACACATGTGTTTTCCTTGGATTTCTAGTCAGGGATAGATTTAACTGGATTTGCACTTTGATGTAGAGTTAAGAAAAAGGCTCTCAATACAGCTGGCCTTTTTTATGACCCCACAAAATATCTGTATTTTTTGTTAGAAAAGATGCAGAGCATTTTGTGTAATTTGGATTTGCTTAATTTAAAGTATGTATATTTAAACAGCTATTCCCACCAAGGAAACAGAATATTCTAAATTTTCTAATTAAATTTTTGAATGAAGGGGGAGACATAAAACTAGAAAAGGCAGAATGCGTATGATTTAAGCCTCACGTTCTTCACAAGCACTGTTCTAAATCTTCTCTCTATAGAGTACAGATAGAATGAATTTCTAATGAAGGAGACAAATGGAAGTAAGTGACAGAAAATATAATGTCAATAGGATTTTGAGGGGAAAAATGATAAGATTGTATTATTGGCTTCTACAATGGAAAGTCTTTGATTCAAGATATAAACACTGTCTTCGGGATACTTTTTTTTTACCTCCATGTCTCTGCTCCATTTCCTCAAATACACACTTTCCTCATTGGGAATAAGCCCACTTTTATTCTTTCAGATTTAAATGAACAGTAAAAGAGAACACCTTTCTCTTCAGCCTAGGTCCTGGATTAGTTCTAATGGGCTTTGATTGAGTCATGTGGCTATCTATGAACTATTTATTGTGGTAGCAAAGGAGTAAGAGTGTGGTAGGTAGTACTTTCTGGAAATGAACTCAGGAAATAATATCAAAAGAAGAAGGAATCAATGGCTGGCAAGCAAACATATAAAAAATGTACTTTATATCAGGAACACATTCTATGGGTCCAAAAATTAAAGGTTACCATTGCATGTTCATCAGTTGGGAGTTCAAAGGAAAGAAGATGTAAGTGTGTTTGAAAAATAGGTGGTAGATCTGAATAGCTAGAAAACAGAGATTTGTATAAAGTATAAGAAAATTAAGACTGAGTTACAGCCTGGCTGGTGTGGCTCAGTGGATGAATGTCAACCCATGCACTAAGAGGTCACTGGTTTGTCTTCCAGTCAGGGTACATGCCCAGGTTGCGGGCCCAATGCCCAGTGCGGGGCATGCAAGAGGTGGCCAGTCTATGTTCTCTCTCATCAATATTTCTACCTCTTTCTCTCTCTCCCTTCCCCTCTTTCTAAACTCAATAAAGTAAAAAAATTAAAAAGGAAAAAACTGAGTTACAAAAAATTGATGAGCCATTAAGTTTGTTTTGGCTTTATGATCTATGGAAAATCAAAGCTAATGATTTCAGAAACAAAAATGTTATTTGCACCTAGTATAGCATATCTAGTATCTCATATGTCCTCACTGAAGAATACATTTTAAGAAAAGCAATACAATAATAATTTGCATTATGAATTAAAGTAGTGGGATAATACAGGTAGGAATCTGCTGAAATAAACCAGTAATGAAATTCAACGAACCCAACAAATTCTGATATGTCAAAAATTTTTTTAGGTCCATGCTAATCAATTCAGAGTGTTTGAGATGACTCTTTCCTTGAATAGTCGTTATTCTTGGATGAAATGGGAGATCTTTTAGAACACAGCACAGAAATGATTGGAGAAATCGCAGTTGGAGCCTACATGGAGAAAAAATTGAAGCAATCCATGAGAACTACAGAGCTGCCCAGTGATACCTTTCAGCAAACATTGAAAATCAGCCCTCACTTGGAGAGCAGGAAACACTTAGCAACACTTTTACGCTCCTATTAGAAAGAGTGGAGAGAAAAGTTGGACTTGTGCCTATCTGTGGGAGTCTGCATTCTATCTTATACTTTGAAGTTTGTACCCTGTCCAGATTTTCCTTCCCAGTGGAAGACAAATGATTCTGTTCTCTGCTCATGCTGGTGCCATCTTTTTGGATCTGGCATCTGACCGTCAACCAAACCCATTTCCGAATGCACCCGCCCATAGAAATAGCTCAGTTCAGCATCCAAAGGGCTTCTGAACCTCACTGTTTCAGGCATCTCCAGCTTTGTGTCTAGTTACAGAGGACACAGATCTTTACTCCGAAGAAGCAGAGGCTGATAACTGAGAGATAAGAGTCAAGAACATTAAAAAATGCAATTAGGTGAGCATTTCATGTGGATAGTGTGGTTCTCAAAGTTGGATGGCCAGAGATAACATAGCCATGCTTCAGGTGTGTGGTCTCTAAGCCTCAGTTTCCTTGCTCATAAAATGAAGTCAGTAATATTCCTATACCCTCAGGTGGTTGTGAGGATAATGTGACATTGCATTCAGTCAATGTGTCAGCCCAGTGTCTTGCACATATTCTCAACAAATATCAGTTCCAGGAAGAAAAGGATCTAAGAAATAACCCTAGATCTATTTGATGGGTTATGTGTGTGGTGAAGGAGGGTGGTGAGTGAATCCTAAAAGATGTAGGATTTAAAATAAATGTTTAATCAGTGCAAGTAGTAAAGTATTTTGAGCTTATATTTTACGATAACTTTTGAAAAGAGATGGCAGAAGGTAGGAGAATTAAGTGTGATTTCAAGGAACACTAATACATTTGATGGCTTAGGAAAATAATGTGCCATTTAGCACATTACTAAACATATACTCAGAGTAGAAGCCTATAATATAGGCAAAGCAATCCAATGAGGCTACTAAAGAAAAATGGAGATTCAAAATAAACAATTAGAGACCAAGAAAATATTCAGTAAATGAACATTGCAGGTGGTGAATGTGAAAGCTTCCTGTAACTTAGAGGTTAAAAATGCTAAAAAATAAAAATATCTGCTTAGAAAAATCCTGAGGAAGAATATAGTAATGTAGTCATGTCAAAATCTCTAAGTGTAGTTTTAAGAACTGAGTTTAAACTGGAACAGATATGAAAAATTCAACACTAGATTGTAACTAACTTTTTCTTGTGATTTAAAAATAAAAAATATTTATTTTTATTTTTTAAATGCTGATATAATTTATTTATTTACTTATTTACATTTTTTATTCTTTTTTAAATTAATTAATTTATTTATGTTACAGATATTTCTCCTTTTTCCCCCATTGACGACATTCTCCTCCCCCTCCCTCCTCGCCCTGTCCCCAGCTTTGTTGTCTATGTCCATTGGTCATGCATACATGCATGTAAGTTCTGTGGTTTACCTCCCCCCAACCACTTTTCTGAGGGTTGTCAGTCTGTACCCTACTCCCATGTTTCTGGGACTACCCTGTTCTTCAGACTGTTACGTTCATTATATTCCACAAGTAAATAAGATCATATGATACTTGTCTTTCTCTGTTTGGCTTGTGTTGCTTAGGATAATACTTTCCAGTTCATATGGAACCAAAAAAGATCCTGAATAGCCACAGCAATCTTGAAAAAATAAGAACAAAGTAGGAGAGATCACATTATCAGCTTTAAGGTTATACTACAAAGCCACTGTAATCAAAACAGCCTGGTACTGGCACAAGAATAGGCAGATAGAAGAATGAAACAGACTAGAGAACCCAGAAATGGACCCAAGACATTATGCTCAATTAATATTTGACAAAGGAGGCAAGAGCATACAGTGGAGTCAATTCAGCCTCTTTAATAAATGGTGTTGGGATAATTGGACAGCTACATGCAAAAAAAAAAAAGAAAAGAAAAAGAAACTAGACCATCAACTTATACCATACACAAGAATAAACTCAAAATGGATAAAAGACTTAAATGTGACTCATGAATCCATAAAAATCCTAGGAGAAAATGTAGGCAACAAAATTTCGGACATAATACGCAGCAGAATTTTCACTGATATATCACCTAAGGCAACAGAAACAAAGGAGAAAATGAACACATGGAACCACATCAAACTCAAAAACTTCTGCACAGCAAAAGAAACCACCACCAAAATGGAAAGACAACCCATTCTATACGAGAGCATAATTGCCAATAAAATATAAAACATTTAAAAGCCTATTTTATAACTATACATTCAAGTTTATTTTGTTGTGGCTTGCATAACCGTCCCTTCTCAGTTAAAGAAAACTATAACCTTCATTAAAACTTGTTAATCAAACTAACATTTTCAACTAAATTAAATTTCACTCTTACTTATCTACCATATTTACTCCTATGGGTTCAGCTGTGCGCCAGGTTAGAAAATTTAAAAGAAACATATAAAATGTCATCTAAGCTCAGAGGCACACCCTGAGCTATATGTGACCACTCCACTTCCCACCCTCTCCTCTTCCAGAAAGCAACATGGGCAACCATAAGCACATCACCAATAGTTTTAGTACATGCCACATAAAATTTTTTTAACTTAGATTTTGTTCAGTTCATTTGCATGCTACATGTTAAAAAGTTACATTAAGGTAACTAGCCAACAATTCCCTAGTGTGTATAAAATATTAGCTACTTTAATTCCAATCATAATTTTAGAGAAACAAAAGTTCTGAATGGAACATGGGATGCAAAATAATTTTAAAGTTTGACAAATATGAAGCACCACTAATTGAACCTTTGCTCTTTTCTAGGTCCATGACATATTTATCTTGTGTCAATCTTAACCTATAGATACAGGTTTCACAATGTTACACATGAAACAATGTGATACAATGCAGTTAGCTAAGTTGCCCAAAGATACATGTTAGTAAATTCAGTTACCAAATTTTGAGCCCAAACATTGTTTCTTTATTTCTTTAAAAACGTTTTATTGAAGACTATTTTGCATATTATAAAAATAATATTTCAAGTATATAACTCAATGATTTTGTATTTTGCTTTACTGAGTGGTGCAACCACAGTTATAAATCAGTTTTAGAACATTTTCACACCCTTAAAAGATTTCTCATGAGTATTTACAGTTAATCCTCATTTCCACTCCCAAGTTTCAGCTAACACTAATCTACTTTATCTTTATAAATTTGCCTTTTATGGACATTTCATATAAATGCAATCATACTCTATGTGGTCTCTTGTGCCTGACTTCTTTCACTTAATGTAATGTTTTAAAGTCCATTCATGATTTAGCATACATCAATAGTTCATTACTTTTCACTACTGAATAGTGTTCCATTGCAAGGGTATACCATACTTGTCTACACATTCATTTGTTGATATATATTGGTTTAACTCATTTATTCCTTTACTATTATGAATTATGTTGCTATAAAAATTTGCATGCAAGTCTTTGTGTAGATATATTTTAATTCCTCTAGGTCAGCTAATTAGTAGGGATATTGTTGGATCACATGATAGTTTTATGCTTAATTCTTTGAGAAACTGATAAACTGTTTTCTAAAATGGCTGTACTAGCCCGGCCAGTGTGGTTCAGTGGTTGAGCATCAACCTATGCACCACAAGGATGCCAGTTTGATTCCCAGTCAGGGCACATGCCCAGGTTGTGGGCCTAATCCCCAGTGGGGAACATGCAGGAAGCAGCCAATCAATGTTCTCTCTAATCGATGCTTCTCTCTCTTTCTAAAAAATCAATAAAGAAAAAAATATTTAAAAAAAACGACTGTACTACTTTACATTCCCACCAGCATTGTATGAGTGTTCCTGTTTCTCCACATTCTGCATAACAGGTTTTATTGTCTGTCTTATTTGTTATAGCTATTCTAATGGATATGAAATGGGATAGCATTGTAGTTTTAAGTTGCATTTCTCCAATGATTTATGATGTTGAACATAATTTGTGCACTTATTAATGATTCATATATATTCTTTGATAAAAATCTTTGTTCATATCCTTTGCCCATATTTTTATTGAATTGTTTGTCTTCTTATTGTTGAGTTCTAAGAGGACTTTGTAAATTCTACATAAAGTCCTTAAATAAATATGTGTTTTGCAAATATTTCTTTCCAGTGTGTTGCTGGCCATTTTGTTTTCTTAATGAGGTCTTTAGAAATGCAAAAATTTTGAATTTTGATGATGTCCAGTTTATGTATATTTTTCTTTTATGGACTGTGCTTTTTGATATCATATAAAATTCTTTCAGTCGTAAGGACTTTATATGTTTACTTCTAAAATTTATACTTTTTAGCGCTTACGGTTAAGTCTATTTTCCATTTGAGTTAATTTTTAGGTATAATGTAAGGTAAACATCTAGGTTTATCTTTTTGTATGTGGATATCCTATTGTCCAAACCCAGGCATTTCTGATACCACTGCCAAAGCTGTTCCACTATGCTAACTTGAGTAGATAAATATGAGTGGATATCAGTACTGACTGATTTCCAATAGTAATATATAGCAGATAAATGGAACTGGAAACCTAGTAATAAGAAGCTAAAATTGACCTAAGCCAAGAATAGTTTTCAAGTGTGATTAGTTCAGTGAGTTAATGTTTACTATACTGGATCTTGTTCTTTGATATACTATCAAGGCTAATGTAATTGGGTTCCTACTTCAGCTAAATATGAATGTAAAGGTTCTAACAAATATCCACAAAAAATTGCACAAGAAGTTGTATAGTACCCTTAATCAGAATAGTCAAAACTAGATACAATTGAGATGTTCAACAGGTGACTGGAAAATATTATGTATTTCTTACAGTGAAATACTACTCAGTAATGGAAAGGAGAGAATTACTGATTCACATAACAGTGTTAATCAATCCCCAAAACTTTTATCCAAGTAAAGAAACAAAACACAAGAGTAAGTCCTGTTTGATTTCATTTATATGTAACTGCAGGAAAATAATCTCTAATGGTAGAAATCAAAACAGAAGTTGTCTGGTAGATGGAGAGAAAAGTGACTGGAATAGCCAGTCAAGTCTTTCTCACAACACATCACTTGGACACTGACCCTTTGGCTTCCCTCTTCCTTATGTAAGGGACATAACCTAAATAGTACCTATTTTAAGGTCAGCTGATTAGCAATCTTAGTTCTATCTACAACCTTAATTCCTCTTCACTATGTGATGTAACATATTCCAGGTATTAGGATGAGGGGTCAAGTGGAGATAATTCTTCCAAGATAGTTGTTGCTGTTTCTTTGAGATCTTTCTTAAGTCACAGTCTTGAGATCTCTTCTTCCTCATAGTTTTGGGGTTTAGCTTTACATAAAGACTGTTACCATTATCCTTAGAACTATGTCAGTAGGCTTGATTTGACAGAGAAAAACAAAGTGGATTGCATGGTTTTGTGTTGTAGTTAAGAACTATTTAAATTTTTTTTATTATTTATTGATTTTAGAGAGAGAGTAAGTGAGAAGAAGAGAGAGAAATATTAATGAGAGAGAACATTGATTGGCTGCCTCCTGCATGGTCCCTACTGTGTATCAGACCCACAACCTGGGCATGTGCCCTGTCCGGGAATTGAACCGATGACCTCTTGGTATATGAGTCAATGCTCAATCACTGAGCCACACTGGCCAGGCAAGAATTATCATTACTTGTTTTTTCATTTTAAAGTAGTTTCTTGATTTATTATAAATAGTACCGAAACATATATTTATACTGAAGGCAGTGGCTCTCAATCTTGGGTTGTGCCTCAAATACTATTCTGATTTAATTGATCTGGGGTCCAACCTGTACATCAATATTTAAAAGGTCTCCAAATGATTCTAATATTCCTCCAGTATTGTGATCCACTGTTTTAAGATCTGGGTTAAGAATTACAGAAAGAGAGCGTGAGCAGGGGTGATTATGGCTAAATGAAAATAGAGTTTACAAATCCAAGGCTCTTTATTCAGAGCCTAAAAAGATGAGACATTCTACATGGTAAATTATGTATCCATGCAGCCAAGGTTAATTTCTGACAGTAACATCTAAATACTTGTAAAATATATAATTCAATCATGGCTAACAAGATATCTTAAGTATTTATTGAGTCAATATTTCAAACAACATCACACAGTATTTTATTCTACAGTCATCGAAGTATGATTGAAGAGATATTAAGGATTTCAAAACACACAATTTTTTCCCCACATACTTTAAATTAATTTAATATTTCAAAGTTTTAAAATAAAACAAAATCTTCATTTTTAGAATTTTATAGCTGAAACACTGTGCTAATGTTTGCTACCATTTTTAAGTGTGAAAGTTATGGAAGAAATATTTTATAATTTTTTGTTTTTTTGTTTTTGTCACTCTTCTTGATTCAATGTTAAGTCTGGATTTCCATAATTTTGCCAGATACAAATATAGTTACAAAAGTGTTTATTGCTTAAGATGAGTTACAGTTTTGAATGATAACCTTTAAAAAAAAATGCTTTCTAATTATATTTCTTTTGAATTCTATTTTTTAAAAAGTATGTGTGCTCCAGGGGAAAAATAATCTGAAGATAGTTATGAGAAAAAAAAGTTTGATTATAAGACTTACACTCCTTTTGATTCACAAAATTGGAGTCTTTGTTTCTTAGCTACACATAATGTGATCTTTTCCCCTAACTTTGCCCAGTGCAACTATGGGTACTGCTTAGGTGACTGTGCATTGGCAAAGAGGAACTAACCACAGTTTTCATGGACTGGCTCCAACAGAACACTGCTCATGAGTATCCAGACCAAAACTTGCAACCAGTGTTAAGGGCCTAGGGAAAGGGAAGTGATAAATGGAATTCAAAAGGAAGTTAATCTCACAATCAGTTCTCTGTGGCCCAGACTTCACTCCGTATGTATTTCCATAGTTGTTTTGTTCATGGTCTGAATTGATATCACAGCCTTGCAGAAACACTCACTGGCTTCCTGATCCTTGGAGCAAGCATTATTATGTAGGAAATAAAAACAGAAGCCACCGGGCCTCACTATTCCCGTCACGACAATAAGTCAAACACTATCACACACCTCTGAGAGGACTGAAGTGGTTATTGTTACTATTACAGCCTCCGAAGATGGAGATCCGTTCCTTCACATTTCCTAATGCTATTCCGGCTAATTAAAAAGACTAGTGGTACCTGGAGAAAGATGATGGATTATTGAACTTGATTAGGTTATGACTCTAATGCCACTACTGTTCCTAGAGGGGCTTCTTACTAAAGATAATTAAAGTGTCCCTGGTACTTGGTGTGCATTAAAATAGCAAGCACATCTTACTTCTTCTCATACACAGAAAATTAGAAAAAAATTCTTAAGGGGCCAGCAGTACAAATATTATGTCTTATCTCAAGGATAGAATAACAGTCCAGCTAAATATTTCAGCCATCCTATCATTCCATAAGACATCACACTGATCACTCTACCGACAGCATCATGGTGATATTTGAAGAGTGGGAAATAGTAAGTCAATGTGATGCATTGGAAATAAATGAGAGGTAAACTCAGGGAAAATGAAAAGGGCCACATCATAGAATCTTCTGAGGTTGAGTAGCATTGAACATGTCAACTAACCCCTTCCCTGACAAGAAAAGTAATTCCTTCCCTGGCAGGTTTGGCTCAGCTGTAGAACATCAGCCCACAGATTGAAGGGTTATAGGTTCAATTCCTGGTTGAGGGCATGTATCTGGATTGCAGGTTTGACCCCTGACCCTAGTCGGGCTCTTGTAGGAGAAAACCAATCTATGTTTCTCTCTCACATTGATGTTTCTCTCTCTCCTACTGCCCCCTTCCTTCCACTCTATCTAAAAATCAATGGAAAAATATCCTGGGGTGAGGATTAACAGAATAGAGAGAGAGAGAGAGAGAGAGAGAGAGAGAGAGAGAGAGAGAGAGAGAGAAGGGAAGGGAAGGGAAGGGAAGGGAAGGGAAGGGAAGGGAAGGGAAGGGAAGGGAAGGGAAGGGAAGGGAAGAGAAGGGAAGGGAAGGAAGAGAGAAAAGTCATTCCTCTTCTTAGAGAGAAGGACAAGTCATTGTACCGTATGTTGTAAATCACCAAGAAGTAGGCACAGTGCCTGGTGGGTTACCTGGATTTTGATGGCAAACACACACCATCTACAGGTGTCCTCTAATCTCTTCATCAAGTTATTTAAAATTGAGTAGAGCTCAGAGGAAGTGTGCAGCCCACTGGTTCAGACCAAAGTGTGAGCAGGTCAACAACTGTTTCTTTGGTCTAAGGAGCCAATGCTGCTGCATTTTGAGGAGCACTTCCCAACCCCCTGAGTGTATCATGTGAAAAACCCTGATAGGGGGGTTACGGCAAAGGTCTCTAGAATATTAGAGGTGTCCCACTTACAATGTATTGTTTCCTGTCTGAAAAGTAAATTGTGGCTCTTGTGGGACACAACTTGGGAGATCAGTTGACCAACTTACCTGAACTGTCCATCTTGAGTTAGGTAGGGACTATGGGATCTAATGAACCATAAAGTAAGAGTTCTTGCCTGACTAGCTTTGCAAGGTCTAGCTAAGTCCTCTAGAATTAGATTTTGGGCAAAAAAAAGCTTATTTTGCAGTCTCTATTTTAAAAAGTCTCTTTTCCATGTTTCCTGCCCCTACAGCTTTATTTATTCACTTATTTATTTATTTTATTGTTGACACTCTTACAGATGTCCCCATTTTCCTCCCCTTTGCCCACTTTCTCCCAGCCTCTGCCCCTCCTTCCTTCTAGCCATCATCACACTGTAGTCTGTGTCTACAGGTTATGCATAAATCTTCTCTGGTGAATCCCTTCACCTTCTTTTATCTGGTTCCCCTTCTCACTCCCTTCTGACAGATGCCAGTCTGTTGCATCCCTCTCTGCCTCTGTTTCTGTGCTGTTCGCCAGCTTATTTTGTTCTCTAGATTCCATGCGTATGTGAGATCATATAGTATTTGTCTTTCTCTCGTTGGATTATTTTGCTTAATTCTTCTCATAGTACTTTCCAGGTCCATCCATGCTGTCGCAAAAGGTAAGATTTCCTCTTTCTTATTGGGTTGTTTGTTTTTGTGCTGTTGTTGAGTTGTATTAGTTCTTTATATCTTTGGATCTTAACTCCTTACCATAGGTGTTTGAAAATATCTTCTCCCATTTGGTTGGTGGCCTTTTTGTTTTGTTGACAGTTCTTTTGCAGTGCAGAAGCTTTTTAGTTTGATACAACCCCATTCATTTATTTGCTTTTACTTCTCTTGCTTTTGAGGTCAAATTCATAAAATCCTGTCTCTGTTTTCTTCAATGTAATTGGTTATTTCTGGTTTTATACTCAGATATTCACTAGTTATTAGGAAAATGCAAATCAAACTACAATGCGATACCACCTCTCACCGGTTAGTATCGCTTTCATCAACAAGACAAGTAATAACAAGTGCTGGAAGGTTTTGGAGGAAACATCCCACTGCCAGTGGGGATGTAAACTGGTACAGCAACTATGGAAAACAGTATGGAGGGTCCTCAAAACATTAAAAATAAAGTTACACACAAAAAAGAGTAGAGAGTTACATATGGCCCAGCAACCCTTCCTCTAGACACCTACAGGGAAAATTTGAAAACATGTATTTACAAAAATATATGCACCTTTATGTTCATTGCAGCATTATTCACAGTGGCCAAGACATGGAAACTACTGAAGTTTCCTTGAGTCGATGACTAGGTAAAGAAGATGTGGTACATAGATACACTGGAATACTGCTCAGCCATAAGAAATGATGAAATACTGCCACTTGCAACAACATGGGTGGATCTTGAGAATATCATGCTAAGCAAAATAAGCCAGACAGAAAAAGTCAAGAACCATGTGATTTCACGTATATATGAGACATGAAATGGAAAAGAACAAATTAACAAAGAAAACAAACAAACAAAAACTCATAGACACAGACAACAGTACGGTGGTTACCAGCGGGAAGGAGGTGGGGAGGTAGTAAAGGGTAAAGGGGGTCAAATATATGTTGACTGAAGGAGCTTTAACTGTGGATGGTAAACACACGATGCAATATACAGATGACGTATTATAGGATTGTACACTTGAAACCTCTATCATTTTATTAACCAAAGTCACCCCAATAAATTTAGTGTATAAAAGCCTCTCCCTCCCCCCTCCTTTTTTTTTTTTTTTTTTTTCCTTTTAAGCTCAGGCGATTGTGGACAGCGTTTTAGTTATCTTGAGAGTGTTTACATTTCAAAAATGTGAGAATAATTACAACTAGAAACATAGAAATGAATGCATGTTTTCTCCTAAGAACTTTGGGTTATAGTTCCCTATCATAAGAATTCTGGAGTAATTACTATTTAAAATTTAACATTGTATTAGGGGCCGGGTAGCATGGGATGCTCCGTCCATTTCGTTGTCAATCACTTCCCATTTGCTCTCTTCATTTTCAGAGGAATTCTAGGTCTTAGCATCCTGATCCGCTGTGTCAGAAGAGCTCAGATCATAATCCTTAGCAGCTTGCACTGTGAGCTTTGCAAAACGACATTTGAGGTCTCTCTGTTCCCCACCTTGTCTGTCACCCTGAAACTAGCAGAGTAGTGCACAATCGCATGTGCTTCTGCAACCTCAGCTCTTTTTCCAACTTTCCAACTGAGCTTCACTCTCGAGTGAGGCATTGGTGGCCCACCAAACTGCCCACAGTAGAGGTCAGTCCTCGAAGGAACCATATGTTTTTCTTCTTTGCCACAATGTACTATGTGCAGTTTCTCAAACAAGCATGTTACACCAACCAGCATTTTTAGGGCATCCCCTTACTTATGTGGCAGTTCACAAACATCTGAATACACGCCACCCCTTCCCCTATAGAGGCTGATGGCTAACTCCAATTTCCTCTGTGAATGACTCTTTTCCAAGACCAATTTCTTTCATTTTCTGGCTAGCTCACAAATTGTTGGTTTGCACACTGGTCCCATTTACGGAGGGCAGAAAGAGACAGAAGAAAAAAGAGACCACCCATATTACTAGGTGATTTAATAAGTAAAGGAACTTTGTTATAAGACTTGTCTTCGGACGGAGGCAGGACCAGTTGATCTTGGCACCCACCTGCAAGAATGTTAAAAATTTATGCAGCCCTGGCCGGTTTGGCTCAGCAGTTAGAGCATCGGCCCGCAGACCAGATAGACACAGGTTCGGTTCCTGCTAAGGACACGTACCTCGGTTGCAGTTTGTCCCCACCCTGGTTGGGGTTGTGTGGGTGGCAACCACTCGATGTGTATCTCTTACTCACATTGATCTTTCTCTCTCTTCCCTTTCTTTCTCCCTCTCTATCTGAAGATAAATAAATAAATAAAAAAACTTTATACAGAGGACTCCATTGGGTTTAATTACATCTACCACCCAGATGGTCTCAGCAACACCAGGAGGGAGGTGAGGAGTCCCTGACTGCCTGGGTCCAGCTGGAGGATCAACTGTTGGTTGTTTCTTCTCAATTACCTTCTCTAACATCACACGTTCTTGAAAGCCCAGGATGAAATCTAGGACCTGGGTGTGCGCGTGCAGAATAGTTGCTTAAAGCTTGTGGCTATGCAGCTGAGCACCTTGAAAACTAATTCCAGAGATGTACTTTGCACATTTCTGAATTACAGTGTTAGTTGAATTAAAATAAACAAACAAACAAACAAACAAACAAACAAAAAACACTCTCCAGGTCATTTATATGAAAGCTAAGGTATTAATTAAGAAAGCATGGACTCAGTATAAAGTCATAGTAAGACACTGACATTCAAATCCCTGAGTTTGAAATCTTATCTGTATCTGTCACAAACAACTGAGGGATCCAGAAAAATTTTCTTATATTCTATCTTACTTTGTAAAAGAAATAGGCAGGTGTATTTTGAAATTTGAGCCAGATAATCCAAAGGAACACTTAAGGGGTAGCTTGTACATAGACAATATTCAGTCGATGCCAACTATAATTATCTCTAATAATTTTGAAATAGATAATAGAAAATTTTTAATAAAGCATTATAGATTTATCAAATGTTTGCTCTGATAGACATTTTTCATGTTTCAGAACATTTAAAATGTATGTCTTACAATCAAGGAGCTTTTAATTATTTGGGGAAAGCTGGAATAAAACATGAAGATTTAAGTGATAATATAGGAAATAAATAGAAAGTCAATGTGGTGAGACACAAAGTCACAAAGTTTTACAGAATTTGTGACAGACGAATATTCTTGATAAAAAAAGATGAAGGGTATTATATTTTTCTTAAATATCTTCTTTTATCAAATGACTACTTGGTTTATGGTATTCAAATAGTTAAACTCATTTCTACATATATTTTAATTTTGTTTATGCTCTTCTTATAGTAGGGATCAGTCAAATCTAAACAGTTGCAAAATTTAACACTTTGGGTTCTGACATTTATTTTTAATTTCCTAAGCCAACAACTGGATCTTTAAAATCTGTAAGACAATGCAGTGATCTAAGTGGAAGATGCTTTAAAAGGTCTTTGTTGTTCGCAATAAGGCTTTATTAATGACAACTGTTCTCACACAATGTATGTACTTGCCATATACCAGTGGGCTTGGTCTTAGACTGTTATTGTTAGTATTTCCTTGAGCAATTTCCAAAGTGACCATGAATAATTTAATACACCTAGTATATTTTAAGGATAAAAAGTCCTTAAATCAAATGTAAATTACTTTTAAAAGAATAATTTAACTACAGATATAACAACTTTTAAAAATGTGATTTGACAAGACAACTGTTTAAAAATATTTTATTGATCAATTTATCTTTCACATTGTTTTACATTATTATATTAGAGATGTTTTCTATGGGAAGAAACTTGACACAAGATCAATAAATATCACAACTTAGAAATGCACATTATTTTAAATGACATATTCAGAGGAAACTATTTTGCTAAATTAATACATAAAAATTTATTTGCAAAATATTCTACACTCCTATATATAACTTGTGAATATAGTAAGAACTGATCACACTATCAGGAGAAATTAAATATGACTTTAAATGCTATAAATTCTGTATACTGTAGAATGTTTCTATCATCATCCTCTGTACAAATAATGTGACTAGCCTGTACTTCACCTTGATTGCTGTGTAGATGCTCACATCATCATCTGATACAAAATGGTGCTCAGAATCATTGCTATTTCTCTTTCTTAAAATTATTTTACTTGTTTATAAATATTTTCATGCATTGAAGATCATAGCTATATTGTTTAATTTTTCATTGATAATTCGCCTCCAATACTATTTGAGTTTTCTTTTTTGTTTTAATATTTTTTCTTTATTGATTTTAGAGAGAGAAGAAGAGAGAGAGAGAAAGAGATAGAAACATCTATGAGCGAGAACATTAATTGGCCTCTTCCTTCATGTCCCCCATTGGGGATTTGGCCCACAACCTGGGCATGTGCCCTGACCAGGAATCAAACTGGGCACCTCTTGGTGCATGAGTCTATGCTCAACGAGTGAGCCAAACCATCCAGGCACTATCTGAGCTGTCTATCACTTCCTTAAATTTGGTTTGCATCATAGCAGGTAAATCCCTCCTTCAATAAACCAGAAGAGGGGATTTTGATCATTTTTCCTGGAGTGTTCAATAGCTAAGAACAAATCAACCTAATTCTAAAATATAAAAAGTGACTGGGAATTCTTGAATAGATCCCTCTTTATTTTATTACTATGATAATTCTTATTATTCTAATTTAACCATTATACACAAACTTGGAGTCTGTTGGTACTCCAGTTACATGAGAAAGATTGCTGAAATATGTACTTAGTTCTCATGTCCTTTTAAACCCATCCCAAAGCATTTCTCATTTCTACTCTGTGTTCTCCATTCTAACCCCATGATTGAGTTCAAGTGGATTTTTTACCTGAACTATATACCCCAATGATTTACTATAACTACAAATAGTATCAATGATTTCATAGCACCAATGATCTCCAAGCATCTACTTTTCTCACCCAACTGACTTCCCAATTACTGACAAATTATATTTTGGAACATAACTCTAGTCACCCTCCCATATAAACAACTATGGCTCTTTGTTATTAATGGAGTAAAATGTAAACTCTTACACCAACAACAGAAAACCAACCATAATCAGACTCTACTTCTCTGCCATGCCCCATTTCCCCCCTGACAAGCCAAACCAGGGATTCTCTCTTCCTTTGCAAACTCTCTGAGCATTTCCTCCTTCATTCTTTCTCTTGTGTAAGTCCTGGGCACACTACCTTCAGCTCTTCCATAGATTTTCTCCAAAACCTCCTCACCCTGCCAAATAGGATTTCTTCTTTGAATATCTAAATTGTTCACTTTTAATGCTCATGTGCACTGTTTATTTCTGGTTTAAATGATCTGAGGCTTAGATTTTTTACTAGTGAAATAAAAAGGCAGAATTCAGATAATCTCTCAGTTTCCTAAAGATGCAAAATTTTATTCTAGGTACTCAAACTGTCATGACAAAATGTAAATATTTCTGTAGACAAAAGTGTTACATTAGCTCTGGCCCATTTGGCTCAGCAGTTTAGAGTATTGGCCCACAGACCAAAGCATCATGGGTTCAATTCCCGGTCAAGGGCACATACCTCAGTTGCAGGTTTTATCCCCAGCCTGGTCAGGGTTGTGCAGGAGGCAACCAATTGATGTCTCTCTCTCACATTGATGTTTCTCCCCCCCACCCCCAATTTTACTTTCTCTAAAAAAAAAAAGAAAAAAAAATCCTCAGATGAGGGTTAACAAAAAAATAAAATTATAAACAAAAATAAAAGAGTACTACAATTAAGGTTCTGTTTGAGATATATTTGTTAATATTTATTTTTAGCGATTGCTTTCTTGCTTGAAAAGGTCACTAGATATAAATGCCCTTAGTTTTCTAAGGTACTGTGATTTCTTACTTTCCCACTCTGCCGAGGATAGTGCCTGGCTTTTATGAAACACAATAGCAAGAAGTCAAAGTTTAATAACTCTGTTTTTTAAAAAAAACTAGTTCTCATTTGGGGACTGTTTTATCCTTAAACCAATATTCTGTTTAGGTCATAACAGTAAATAGCAAACCGTCCAATGTTTATGGAACACAGAATGGAAATATTGCACCAGAAAGAAGTTCACCCATCTATGGGAAGCTGGTTCCTTTTGGGCTCAATAGGAAGGTTTCAAATTGTCCCAGAAGGGGTAGTTCAGAATTTATAAACTGATAAACATAGTTGTTTTCAACGGAGGGTTCAGCTTATGCATAACTTCTCAACTAGAGTCTAAAATTAAGAGAAAGAGGCCATTTTAATCAATTTTATAGATGGTTTGCATTTCAATTAAACCCTGATACTTTTAAAACATTTTTTTTTTAATTTGACAGTATTTGATAGATTATAGAAGGGATGTTTGAATCATTAGAGTAAGCTCCACAGGCAAGAAAGATGAACGGAAAGCAATATTAAGTCTTCAAATAAATTTCCATCGTCTTCACAGCTGTTCAGAAGACATAGCTTTGTGCCCTTCATTCATGTAGCCATTTGACCAGCAAATATTATTGAACACATATTGTTTTCCAAGCACTTTTGAGACAAGCAGCAGCAAACAAGTAGGCAAAAATCCCTGTTTCATGGAGTGTACATCCCAGGAGGAAGACATAGACACAATCAGTAATAAATTATATACCCTAGGTTAGAAGGTGATATGTACTGTAGGAAAGGAAAAGAGAGAGATCTGGATAGTGATGGTGGTAAAATTTTAAATAAAATAACGGGAAGCTCTCACTGGTGCTGTGACTGACGCAAAGCAGTCTCACTTATATTCTTTTGTTGGCATTTTTAAAGAGGCAGGGAACATAGAAAGGGATGCCAGTTTCAGGTAGGTGTTTGTCCTGGGCTTGTTCAACTCTGCTTCGTGGGAGATGGGGTTCAGCATAAAAAGAGAAGAGCAAGCACTTCTGAAAGAGAAGTCCATTGTCCATGTTCAGTAGTTATCCTGGCTAAGGCTTGCAGAAGGTAAGGGAGTGAGGTGGGGCATGTCTGGGGAAAGGACATTTCAGGCTGAGATAGCCTAGCACGAAAGCAGAGTAGGTTCTGGGTGAGCAGGGCAGGGAAGAGATGAGGTGGGAGTATAACAGGGAAGAAACAGAGCATCAGTATTCTTCCAGGACATTGTAAAGGCAAATTCAATCTGAGTGAATCAGAAAGGGGATGGGGAGGGGGTTGTTGCTACAGGACTTTGAGCAGAGGATCCTCGTGGTCAGTTTTATGTTGTAAAAAAATAATAATGACAAATAACAGAGATACCAAAGATGAGCTAGCAGGCATCCTTAAGTATTTTAGTTTACATGGATTTAAAATAATTTTTTTTTCCTTTAATGATTTTAGAGAGAGAGGAAGGGAGAGGGAGAGAAAATAGAAACATTGATGAGAGAGAACATTGATTGGCTGCCTCCTGCAGGCCCCCCACTGGGGATCAGGCCCACAACCTGGGCATGTGCCCTGACTGGCAATTGAATCAGTGACCTCTTGGTGCACCTGTTGATGGTCAACCACTGAACCACACGGGCCAGATAATTTATTTGGATTTTTATCATCTCTGGAAGACACTGCTTATTTGTGTAACTATATCTGTGGACTGATAAAGTTCTTATTCTAGAGCCAAATAGATGCATTGTTTTGAAAAAGCCTCTTGATCTTGATCTCACTGGGCTTTATTGCCCTAACCTGTAAAATTAACCTGATAGACTAACTGACCAAATATCATAACTTGGTGGAAAAATTATTTAGAATTTACCTTAGGAACCTTCTTGAGTTATTGTTATTTTTAATTTATTTTAAAGATGTTTTTATCCAATTTTAGGTCTTATTTAATTTTGAAAATTAGTATTTAATTCTGGAAAATTTTTAACAGTTTATTTCAATATTAATAAAAGTATTACACTGCTAATAATTGAAAATATTTTGTCTATTGTAGATGAAGATGTTTCTTTTCTGCTCTCCCAATAAATTATAAAGAAAGTTGACTAATAAACACACAACATAAGGAATTATTGGAAGAAACACTGAGTAATTCACTTACAATAAAAATGGTATATAAGAACAGGCATCTAGATCAATGGAACAGAACAGACAACCAAGAAATTGACCCAAGACATTATGCTCAACTAATATTTGACAAAGGAAGCAAGAGCATACAATGGAGTAAAAACAGTCTCTTCAATAAATGATGTTGGGAAAAGTGGACAGGTGCATGCAAAAAAATGAAAATACACTGCCAGTTACACCATACACAAAATAAACTCAAACTGGATAAAAGACTTAAATATTAAGTTGTGAAATCATGCAGTTACTAGAAGAATCATACACAGAAAAATCTCAGACATCTCATGTAGCAGAATTTTCAAAGATACATTGCCTAGGGCAAGAGAAACAAAGGAAAAATAAATAAATAGATGTGACTACATCAAAATTAAAAGTTTCTGTACAGCAAAAGAAACCATCAACAAAATGAAAAGAAATACCACTATGTGGGAGAACATATTTTCCAATGATATATCTGATAAAGAGTTCATTTCCAGAATATTCAGAGAACAGATTCAACTTAACAAAAGGAAGACAAACAATCCAATTAAAAAGTAAGAAAAGTGCCCTGGCCGGTTTGGCTCAGCGGTTGGAGCGTCAGCCTGCGGTCCAGAGAGACCCGGGTTCGGTTCCCGCTAAGGGCACGTACTTCGGTTGCAGTTTGTCCCCGGCCCTGGTTGGTCGTGCGGGTGGCAGCCACTCGATGTGTCCCTTCACATCGATGTTTCTCACTCTCTCTCCCTTCCTCTCTCTCCCTCCCACTCTATCTGTACAAAAAATGGAAAAATATTCTCGGGTGAGGATAAAAAATAAAATAAAAAATAAAAAGTAAGCAAAGTATTTAAATACACATTTCTCATACTTCCTGTCAAAATGGCAGTGCAGGTAAATGCGATACTCGCCTCCTCCCACAACCACATCAAAATTACAACTAAACTACAACACAACCATCATTCAGAACTGCCTGAAATTGAGCTGACTGGAAGTCGTACAACTACAAAGAAGCAGCCACAATGAGACTGGTAGGAGGGGCGGAGGCTGATGGGCTGGTCCTACACCCACATGTGGCAGATAAAAATCAGGAGGACACCTTGGCTGGGAAGGTCCTCCATGAGGAGTGAGGGGTCCCCATCCCACACCAGGCCCCCAGATCAAGGTTCCAGTGACAGGAAGAGAAGTCAGCATCACTTCTGGCTGTAAATATCAGCAGGAACTGAGGTTGAGGGAGGCTGAGGCTTCTAGGGCCCCAGGCAGCTCCTCTTAAAGGGCCTATGCACAGATTTACTCAGACTTGCTCCTTCTAAGCTTGGAGGCGAGGCAGCTTGAGGGGTGCCAGAGACATACAGGGAAGAACTGAGCTGTTTGACCTTGGGACAAGAGCTGGAAAGGAACAGCTTTCTCCTGGACAGACATACTGGCAGAGGTTGATGTTCCTTTGGTGAGCCCTTCCCTGAGGTGGCAGACAGCCGCCATATCTGGGACTCCAGCAACCTGGCTCACAGTGTTGGCCCGGCCCTGGAGATTTCCTGAGGCCCCGCCCCTCCCAAGCTGTTTCCAAAGGCTTTACCATAGGATTTGCCTGTCTTGGATCCTGCTTCAAAGTTTCTTAAAATCTCTCAAACAAGAAGCATCTGGTCTCAGAGAGTTACATACATCTCTTT
Source organism: Molossus molossus (assembly GCF_014108415.1). Lineage (NCBI taxonomy): Eukaryota > Metazoa > Chordata > Mammalia > Chiroptera > Molossidae > Molossus > Molossus molossus. The sequence goes on from NW_023425388.1 coordinate 112,173,162, forward strand.
AAGTGGCCCAGGCCTGGCACTAGAAGCATCCAGCCTTGGGTCACAACTTGGCTTTTCATTGGCACCTCCAAACCTGCCACAAGAAGCAGCCATCTGCAGATCACTTTGTAGATTATACCAGTTGGCCCCGGATAGAACACAGGCAGTGGCTGACCTTGTCCCAGAACCAGCACACCCAGTGGACAGCTTGAGACCACATCAAAACACCACCACTCAACCACCTCCACAAGTGACACATTCAATGAGCATACTCAGTGGGTACCAGAGCCCTGATGAAGTAAGTCTTCCTCTGTGTGGTGGGCCCCTATACAGTGGATCCTCCAAGGTAGTCAGAGGCCAGTGGTCAGTGGACACAGCCAGTCCTTGCAGCTGATCAGCCTGAGTAAATCCCTCCCATTAATGTGCCAACAGCAATCAAGACTCGATTACAATAGAAGGGTGTACAATCCACAATAAGGGTGCACTATAAGGGTCTAGCTGGGGTGATCAGGGAGGTTGTGCCACTGGATCCTATAGGACATCTACAACAAGAGGCCACCCTATGAAGCCTAGAAGACATAGAACTCTATTTAACATATAGAAACAATCACTGAGAAGCAGCCAAAATGAGGAAAGAAAGAAACATGTACTAAATAAAAGAACAGAACAAAACTCTAGGAAAAGAACTAAACAAATGGAGATAAGCAACCAATCAGATGCAGATATCAAAATACTGGTTATAAAGTTGCTCAAGGAACTTGCTGAGACACTCAAGAAACTTAGTGAGATCTTCAAGGAATTTAAGTAGACCTCTAAGGAACTCAGTGAAAACATCAACAACATCAAAAAGGACCAGTCAGAAATGAAGGATGCATTAACTAAAATAAAGAATAATTTATAGGAAATCAATAGTAGAGTAGGTGAAGCCAAGAAGCAAACCATTGATTTGGAATATAAGGAAGCAAAAAACACGCAAACAGAATAGCAAAAAGAAAAAAGAATTTAAAAAATGGGATAGTGTAAGGAGCCTCTGGGAAAACTTCAAGTATGCCTCACATCATAAGGGTGCCAGAAGGAGAAGAAAGAGAACAAGAAATTGAAAACCTATTTGAAACAACAATGACAGGAAAATTTTCTAACTTTGTGAAGGAGACATAAAAGTCCAGGAAGCGAAGAGAGTTCCAAACAAGATGAACCTGAAGAGGTCCACAACAAGACACATCATCATCAAAATACCAAAGGTTAAATACAAAGAGAGAATCTTAAAAGCAGCAAGAAAAAAGCACTTTGTTACCTACAATGGAGCTCCCATAAGACTGTCAGCTGATTTCTCAAAAGAAACTTTGCATTCCAGCAAGGATTGGCAAGAGATATTCAAGGTGATGAAAAGCAATGAACTACAACCAAAATTACTCTATCCTGCAAAGCTGTCATTTAGAATAGAAGAACAGATAAAGAGCTTCCCAGACAAGAAAAAACTAAAGGAGTTCATCACCACCAAACCAATATTATATGAAATGTTGCAGAAGAACAAAAATATGAATAAAATGGCAATTAATACGTATCTATCAACAATTGAATCTACAAACAAAATGAGCAAGCAGAAGAGAGACTCATAGATACAGAAAACTTTTTTGTTGCTAGCCAGATGGGTGGGGGCTGGGGGAATGGGTGAACAGGATGAAGGAATTAAAGGGAAGGGGGGAGGAAGGGGGGATGAGATACACCAAAGAACTTCTATGCATATATGCATAATCAATGGACACTGACAATAGGTGTGGTGAAGGCAGGAAAGAGACGGGATTGGGGAGGAGGAGGTCAATGGGAAAAAAAGGGGGAGGGGACATCTGTAATACATTCAACAATAAAGATGAGTTAAATGAATAAATAAATAGACATTTCTCCATAAAGGACATACAGATGGCCAAGAGATATATGAAAACATGCTCAATGCACTAATCATCAGAGAGATGCAAATTAAAACGACAATGAAGTATCACCTCACACCTGCAGAACGGTTACCATGAACAAATCAATGAATGACAAGTGTTGGTGAGGATGTGGAGAAAAGGGATCTTGAGGAAGAAGATGGGGGGAAGGGATACTGGTGCAGCTGCTAAGGAAAATAGTGTGGGATTCCAAAATGGTGGCAGAGTGAATGAAAGCTACACAGATCATCTCCCAGGACCAAACTGGAATTACAACAAAAATAAAGACAAATCATCAGGAAAAAGCAACAGAAAAACAGCTTGGAGGACCATATAACCAGGGACACCAATTGATCCTGGTAGGATTGCGGAGGCGTGAGAGGGGGCCTCGGAGCCCACAGACACTTGCAGCCTTAGCTGTGAGCAGCGCCCTCAGGTTGAACTCCCAAGCGGTTCCAGAGCACAGAGCCCAGAAAGATGCTAAAATACCCACAGCCACTTATCTTGAGCTCCAGAAGAGAGAGGGCAGACTGGACTGGAACTGTGTGGGGACACTCAGGATTTGGAACATGCTCAGAGCTTTTGCAGAGTGGCAACCACGCAGGACGATGGTCATCTTACTCCTTCCCAGAGCTCTTGGGGAGGCCGAGGCCCCTCCCTCAGAGATTCAACCCCACCCAGGTGGCCATGGTAATGCAGATTGAGGCCCATTAACAACCAGCATCTTCCCCACCCTTGGGAAATCCCCTTATGCTGAACACCTGAGGGAGTTTTTCATTCAACTGAAGAGCCACGGCTCTTCAAGTAACCACCACTGATAGCCTCCAGGCAAAAAACTAGAGGATAACTGTACAATTCCTGGGCTAGCAACTCTAACCAGGAAAGTAAGACTTGACAGTGGTGTTTACTGTGGGTTCTCCCTGGCTCAAGAAAACCCAGAAGAGGGACCCACAATCAGTAGAACACCAACACCCACAGGGAAAATTTGGCAGGATCCAAAGCCCACTGTGATAGCCAAAATGGGGAAACACAGAAACAAAAGCCAAATGAAAGAACAAGAGACCTCTACCGAAGATGAAATAAATGAGGTGCAGTTAAGCAAGTTAACAGAACTAGAATTTAGAGCCATGATCTTGAGGAAGCTCAACAGCATGTGTAAGAACATGAGTACCATGAGTAAAGACATAGAAATTTGAAAATCAACCAGTTGGAAATTAAAAACTACCAAGAAAAGAAGAATGACATATCAGAAATAAAGAACACATTGAAAGGTCTAAACAGGAGAGTAGAGGAAGCGGAGGACCGGATCAGTGAATTAGAAGACATGGTGGAAAAAATTAACTAATAAGAAAACCAAAAGGAAAAAACAATTAAAAAACAGGAAGACAGCTTAAGAGAACTGTGGGACAACTGGAAACATAATAATATATGCATCATAGGAGTCCCCAAAGAAGAAGAAAATGAGCAAGGGTTAAAGAATATATTTGAAGAAATAGTGACCGAAAACTTCCTTAATTTGGCAAAGGAAGAAGGCATTCAAGTTCAAGAAGCACAGAGAGCCCCAAGTAAAAAAACCCAAACAGGCCCACACCAAGACACATAGTAATCAAAATGCCAAAAATTAAAGACAAAAAGAGAATCCTAAAAGCAGCAAGACATAGGCAACAGGTTACCTACAAAGGAAACCCCATAAGGATCTCAGCTGACTTCTCAACAGAAACACTACAGGCTAGAAGGGAATGGCATGAGGTAACCAAGGTCATGAAAAACAATAATCTGTATCCAAGAGTACTCTACCCAGAAAGGTTATCATTCAAAATAGAGGGTCAAATAAAGAGCTTCCCAGACCAAAAAAAAATAATAATAATAAAGGCTAAGGGAATACATTAGCACCAAGTCAGCACTGCAAGAAATGTTAAAAGGACTCCTGTAATTAGCAGGAGAAATGGGAAGAAAACTATAACCACACTAAACAAAAATGACAATAAATAAGTACATATCAATAATCACCTTAAATGTAAATGGACAGAATGCCCCAATAAAAAGACACAAAGTAGCTGATTGGATAAGAAAGCATGGCTCATCTATATGTTGTTTACAAGAAACCCACCTCACAACAAAAGACTCACATAGGTTGAAAGTGAATGGACGGAAAAAAATCTTCCAAGCAAACGAAAAGGTAAAAAACACTAGGGTAGCAATACTCATATCTGATAAAATAAATTTCAAAATAAAGGCCATTAATAGAGACGAAGAAGGCCACTACGTAATATTGAAAAAATCTATCCAATAGGAAGATGTAACCTTGGTAAACATTTATGCACCCAATATAGGAGCACCAAAATATATTAAAAATCTTCGGGAAGATTTCAAAGGAGAAATTGATAGCAATACAATCATAGCAGAGGACTTCAATACCCCGCTGACGTCACTGGATAAAGCCTCTAGACAAAAAATTAACAAGGAAACAGAGGCTCTAAATGAAGCATTAGACGAAATGGATTTAAGAGCTACAGAGAATTACACCCCAAAACTACAGAATTCACATTCTTCTCAAAGGCACATGGGACATTGTTAAAGATAGACCACATGTTAGAACACAAACTAAGTGTCTACAACTTCAAGAAGATTGAAATCATATCAAGCATCTTCTCAGATCACAATGGCATGAAACTGGAAATTAATTGCAACAAGAACATGCAAAGACATTTGAACACATGGAAGCTAATTAGCATGTTATTAAACAATGAATGGGTCACAGAGGAGAACAAGGAAGAAATTAAAAACTTCCTGGAAACCAATGAAAATGAACACACAACAACACAAAACCTATGGGATGCAGTGAAAGCAGTTCTGAGAGAGAAGTTCATAGCACTACAGGCCTACCTCAAAAAGCAAGAAAAATCTCTAATAGACTATCTAATCTCACAACTTAAAAAACTACAAAGCAAACAAAAATAAAACCCCAGAGCAAGTAGAAGGAAGGAAATAGTAAAGATCAGAGCAGAAATAAATAACATAGAATAAAAAAATTTAAAAAATTGAAAGGATCAATGAAACAAAGAGTGGTTTTTTCGAAAAGATCAACAAGATCGATGGGCCCTTAGCTAGAATCACCAAGAAACAAAGAGAGAGAACCCAAATACACAAAATCAGAAATGAAAGAGGAGAAGTAACAACTGACAACACAGAAATACAAAAGGTCATTAACAACTACTATAAACAATTATATGCCAACAAATTTGACAATCAAAGCGAAATGGACAAATTTCTAGAAACACATAGTCTCTTAAAACTGGACAGGGAAGAGGTAGAAAACTTGAACAGACAAATTACGACTAAGGAAATTGAAGATGTCATCAAGACTCTCCCAGCAAACAAAAGCCCAGGCCTGGATGGTTTCACGGAGGAGTTTTACCGAACATTCAATAAAGAAATAGCACCCATTCTCCTCAAACTATTTCAAAAAACTTAAGAAGAAGGAAGACTTCCAAACTCGTTTTATGAGGCCAGAATAATTCTAATTTCAGAACCAGAAAAAGACAGTATGAAGAAAGTAAACTACAGGCCAATATACCTGATGAACATAGACGCCAAAATCCTGAATAAAATACTAGCAAATCAAATCCAGCAATACATCAAAAAAATTATTCGCCATGACCAAGTGAGATTCATCCCAGAGATGCAAGACTGGGACAATATTTGCAAATCAATAAATGTGATATACCTCATAAATAAAATGAAAAATAAAAACCACATGATTATATCAATAGATGCCGAAAAAGGCTTTGATGAAATCCAGCATCCATTTCTGATAAAAATGCTCAGCAATGTGGGAATAGAGGGATCATATCTCGACATAGTAATGGCCATATATGAAAGACCTACAGCCAACATCATACTCAATGGGCAACAACTAAAAGCATTTCCCTTAAGAACAGAAACAAGACAAGGATGCCCACTTTCACCACTCTTATTTAACATAGTACTGGAAGTCTTAGCCACAACAGACAGGAAGAAAAAATAAAAAGGATCCAATTGGAAAGGAGGAAGTGAAACTGTCATCATTTGCAGATGACATGATAATTTACATAGGAAACCCCAAAGACTCCACCAAAATTTTACTAGACTTAATAAATGAATTTGGCAAAGTAGCAGGATACAAAATTAACATCAAGAAATTGACGTTATATGAAATTCATATACACCAATGATGAACTCACAGAAAGAGAAACTAAGAAAACGATCCCATTTACTATAGTGGTAAAAAAATTAAGATACATAAGAATAAACTTAACCAGAGACCGAAAAATGGCAGCGGAGTGAACGGAGCTACACAGACCGTCTCCCAGAACCAAACTGGAATTACAACTATAACACAGACAAATCGACGGGAAAAACCAACAGAAAAGCAGCTTGCGAGGATCATACAACGAGGGACACTGACTCGATCCCGGTAGGCTTGCGAAGGCGCGAGACGGGGCTGGGAGCCCACGGTCGGCAGCTCGGCAGCGGCCTCAGCTGTAAGCGGCGCCCGCGGGTTACACTCCCAGGCGGCCCCACAGCGCAGCCGGGACTGAGGCTAAAACAGCCACAGCCACTCACCTTGGGCTCCGGCAGAGGGAGGGCAGACTGGACTGGAACTGTGTCGGGACACTCGGGGTTTGGAGGGCTCTCGGAGCTTTGGCTGAGTGCAGCCACTCAGGACGGCGGCCACATTGCTTCTTCCCAGGGCTCTGAGAGAGGCAGCAGCCCCTCCCTCGGAGATCCAACCCCACCCTGTGGGCCATTGAAGTGTTAATTGAGGCTCACTAAGGACCAGCATCTGCCCCACCCTCGTGAAAGCCCCTTGGCTGAGCACCAGAGGGAGTTTTTCAATCAACTGACAACCCAAAACTCATCAATTAACCTAGACTGCTAGCTTCCAGGCAAAAAGCTAGAGGATAACAGTACGTTTCCTGGGCTGGCAGCTTTAACCAGGAAAGTAAGACTTGACAGTGGTGTTCAACGCGGGTCCTCCCTCGCTCATCTAAACACAGGAGAGGGAGCCACAAACAGCAGAACACCAACACCCACAGGGAGAACTTGACAGGCTCCAAAGCCCAGAGTGATAGCTAAAATGGTGAAACACAGAAACAGAAGCCAAATGAAAGAGCAAACCACCTCCACCGAAGATGAGATCAATGTGGAGCAATTAGGCATGTTAACAGAGCTAGAATTCAGAGCCATGATCTTGAGGAAGCTGAACAGCATGAGTAAGGACATAGAGACACTGAAAATAAGCCAAATGGAAATTAAAAACCAACAAGAAGAGATAAAAAATGACATATCCGAAATGAAAAACACATTGGAAGGTTTAAAAAGCAGAGTAGGGGAAGCTGAGGACCGGATCAGCGAATTAGAAGACAGGGTAGAAAAAATCAACCAATCAGAAAAACAAAAGGAAAAAACTATTAAAAAACAGGAAGACAGCTTAAGAGAACTATGGGACAACTGGAAACGTAATAATATTCGCATCATAGGAGTCCCCGAAGAAGAAGAAAAGGAGCAAGGGATAGAGAATATATTCAAAAAAATAGTGAGAGAAAACTTCCCTAATTTGGTGAAGGAAGAAGGCATTCAAGTTCAAGAAGCACAGAGAGTCCCAAGTAAGAAGAACCCAAACAGGCCCACACCAAGACACATAGTAATTAAAATGCCACAAATTAAAGACAAAGAGAGAATCCTAAAAGCAGCAAGAGATAAGCAACAGGTTACCTACAAAGGGAACCCCATAAGGCTCTCGGCTGACTTCTCACAAGAAACACTACAGGCCAGAAGGGAATGGCATGAAGTAATCAAAGTCATGAAAAACAAGAATCTGAATCCAAGACTACTCTACCCAGCTAGGCTATCATTCAAAATAGAAGATCAAATAAAGAGCTTCCCAGACAAAAAAAAACTAAGGGAATACATTAGCACCAAACCAGCACTGCAAGAAATGTTAAAAGGACTGCTGTAATTAGCAGTAGAAATGGGAACAAAAATAGAACCACACTAAACAAAAATGGCAATAAATAAGTACATATCAATAATCACCTTAAACGTAAATGGACTGAATGCTCCCATAAAGAGACACAGAGTAGCTGATTGGATAAGAAAGCATGACTCATCTATATGTTGTTTACAAGAGACCCATCTCTCAACAAAAGACTCACATAGGTTGAAAGTGAAGGGATGGAAAAAAATTTTCCAAGCAAATGGAAAGCAAAAAAAAGCTGGGGTAGCAATTCTCATATCTGATAAAATAGATTTCAAAATGAAGACCATAACTAGAGACAAAGACGGCCACTACATAATATTGAAAGGATCTATCCAACAGGAAGATATAACCTTGATAAACATATATGCACCCAATATAGGAGCACCAAAATATATTAAAAATCTTCTGGAGGACTTCCAAGGAGAAATCGACAACAATACAATCATAGCAGGGGACTTCAACACCCCGTTGACAGCACTGGATAGATCCTCTAGGCAAAAAATTAGCAAGGAAACAGAGACTCTAAATGAAGCACTAGACCAAATGGATTTAATAGATATCTACAGAGAATTACACCCCAAAACTACAGAATACACATTCTTCTCAAGTGCACATGGGACATTCTCAAAGATAGACCACATGATAGGACACAAACTAAATCTCTACAAGTTCAAGAAGATTGAAATCATATCAAGCATCTTCTCAGATCACAATGGCATGAAACTAGAAATCAACTGCAACAAGAACATGCAAAGACATTTCAACACATGGAGGCTAAATAGCATGTTATTAAACAATGAATGGGTCACCGAGGAGATCAAGGAAGAAATCAAAAACTTCCTGGAAACCAATGAAAATGAACACACAACAACACAAATTCTATGGGATGCAGCGAAAGCAGTTCTGAGAGGGAAGTTCATAGCACTACAGGCCTACCTCAAAAAACAAGAAAAATTTCTAATTGACTGTCTAACCTCACAACTTAAAGAATTAGAAAGCAAACAAAAAGAAAACCCCAGAGCAAGTAGAAGGAAGGAAATAGTAAAGATCAGAGCAGAAATAAATGACATAGAGACCAAAAAAACAATTCAAAGGATCAATGAAACAAAGAGCTGGTTTTTCGAAAAGATAAACAAGATTGAGGGACCCTTAGCTAGACTCACCAAGAAACAAAGAGAGAGAACCCAAATACACAAAATCAGAAATGAAAGAGGAGAAGTAACAACCAACACCACGGAAATACAAAAGATCGTTAACAACTACTATGAACAACTATATGGCAACAAATTCGACAATCTCAGCGAAATGGACAAATTTCTAGAAACACACAGTCTCCCAAAACTATTCCCGGAAGAGATAGAAAACTTGAACAGACCAATAACAACTAAGGAAATTGAAGAGGTAATCAAGACTCTCCCAGCAAACAAAAGCCCAGGCCTGGATGGTTTCACGGGGGAGTTTTACCGAACATTCAAAAAAGAACTAACACCCATTCTCCTCAAACTATTTCAAAAAATTCAAGAAGAAGGAAGACTTCCAAACACGTTCTATGAGGCCAGCATAATTCTAATTCCAAAACCAGAAAAAGACACTACGAAGAAAGAAAACTACAGGCCAATATCCCTGATGAACATAGATGCCAAAATCCTGAACAAAATACTAGCAAATCGGATCCAGAAATACATCAAAAAAATTATTCACCATGACCAAGTGGGATTCATTCCAGGGATGCAAGGCTGGTACAATATTCGCAAATCAATAAACGTGATACACCACATAAACAAAATGAAGAATAAAAACCACATGATCATATCAATAGATGCTGAAAAAGCATTCGACAAAATCCAGCATCCATTTCTGATAAAAACGCTCAGCAATGTAGGAATAGAGGGATCATATCTCGACATAATAAAGGCCATATATGAAAGACCTACAGCCAACATCATACTCAATGGACAGAAACTAAAAACATTTCCATTAAGAACAGGAACAAGACAGGGATGTCCACTTTCGCCACTCTTGTTTAACATTGTACTGGAAGTCTTAGCCACAGCAATCAGACATGAAGAAAAAATAAAAGGGATCCAAATTGGAAAGGAGGAAGTGAAACTGTCATTATTTGCAGATGACATGATATTGTACATAGAAAACCCTAAAGACTCCATCAAAAATCTATTAGACTTAATAAATGAATTTGGCAAAGTAGCAGGATACAAAATTAACGTCAAGAAATCGACGGCATTCTTGTACATCAATGATGAACTCACAGAAAGAGAAACTGAAAAAACAATCCCATTTACCATCGCTCCAAAAAATTACGATACCTAGGAATAAACTTAACCAAAGAAGTAAAGGACCTATTTGCAGAAAACTACAGGTCATTGAAAAAAGAAATAGAGGAAGATATAAAAAAGTGGAAGAACATACCCTGTTCATGGATTGGAAGAATTAACATAATTAAAATGTCCATACTACCCAAAGCAATCTATAGATTCAATGCAATCCCCATCAAAATACCAACGACATATTTCATAGAACTAGAACAAATACTTCAAAAGTTCATATGGAACCAAAAAAGACCCCGAATAGCCACAGCAATCTTGAAAAAGAAGAACAAAGTTGGAGGGATCACATTACCAGATATCAGGTTATACTACAAAGCGACTGTAACCAAAACAGCCTGGTACTGGCACAAGAACAGGCATATAGACCAGTGGAACAGAACTGAAAACCCAGAAATGGACCCAAGGCAATACGCTCAATTAATATTTGACAAAGGTGGCAAGAGCATACAGTGGAGTAAAGACAGCCTCTTTAATAAATGGTGTTGGGAAAATTGGACAGCTACATGCAAAAAAATGAAACTCGACCATCAACTTACACCATACACAAAAATAAACTCAAAATGGATAAAAGACTTAAATGTGACCCGTGAATCCATAAAAATTCTAGAAGAAAATGTAGGCAACAAAATTTCGGACATCATACGGAGCAGAATTTTCACTGATACATCACCTAAGGCAACAGAAATAAAGGAGAAAATGAACACATGGGACTACATCAAACTAAAAAGCTTCTGCACAGCAAAAGAAACGATCATCAAAATGGAAAGGCAACCCACTGTATGGGAGAACATCATTGCCAATGATGTATCAGATAAGGGGTTAATTTCCAATATATACAGAGAGCTCACACAACTCCACAAAAGGAAGACAAAGAACCCAATTAAAAAATGGGCAGAGGAGCTGAATAGACACCTCTCCAAACAGGACATACAAATGGCCAAGAGACATATGAAGAAATGCTCAACATCACTAATCATCCGAGAGATGCAAATTAAAACAACAATGAGGTATCACCTCACACCTGTCAGAATGGCCGCCATCAACAAATCATCAAACAACAAGTGTTGGCGAGGGTGTGGAGAAAAGGGAACTCTAATACACTGCTGGTGGGAATGCAGACTGGTGCAGCCGCTATGGAAAACAATATGGTGCTACCTCAAAAAATTAAAAATTGAACTTCCATTTGACCCAGTGATCCCACTGCTGGGAATATACCCTAAGAAGCCTGAAACACCAATCAGGAAGAATATATGTACCCCCATGTTCATAGCAGCACTATTTACAATAGCTAAGATCTGGAAACAGCCCAAGTGTCCACCAGTAGACGAATGGATCAAAAAGCTGTGGTACATATACACAATGGAGTACTATGCAGCGGTAAGAAAGAAAGATCTCTTATCCTTTGAGACGACATGCAGGGACCTGGAAAGTATTATCCTAAGTGAAAGAAGCCAAGCAGAAAAAGACAAATACCACATGATCTCACTTATATACGGAATATAATGAACATAACAGTCTGAGGAATACAGTAGACCCAGACACATGGAAGTAGGGCACAGACTGACATCCCTCAGAAGAGGGGATGGGGGGGTGGGGGGGTGGGAAGAGATAAACCACAGAACTTATATGCATGTATGCATGACCAATGGACATGGACAACTAAGCCGGGGACAGGGTGGAGGGGGTGGGGTGGGGGGTGCCAATGGGGTAAAAAGGTAAAATATCTGTAACAAAAAAATAAATAAAAATTCATAAAAAAAAAAAAAAAAAAAAGAATAAACTTAACCAAAGAAATAAAGAACCTATTTGCAAAAAATTATTGGTCATTGAAAAAAGAAATAGAAAAAGATATAAAAAAGTACAAGCAAAAACCTTGTTCATGAGTTGGAAGAATTAACATCATTAAAATGTCCACACTATCCAAAGCAATCTATAGATTCAATGCAATCCCCATCAAAATACCAACGACATACTTCACAGAACTAAAACAAATACTTCAAAACTTCATATTGAACCAAAAAGGACCTTGAATATCCACAGCAATCTTGAAAAAGAAGAACGAAGTAGGAGAGATCACATTACCAGTTTTCAGGTTATACTACAAAGCCAATGTAATCAAAACAGCCTGACACTGGCACAAGAACAGGCTTATAGACCAGTGGAATAGAACAGAGAAGCCAGAAATGGACCCAAGGCAATATGCTCAATTAATATTTGACAAATGTGGCAGGGGCATACAGTGGAGTAAAGACAGCCTCTTTAATAAATGGTGCTGGGAAAATTGGACAGCTACATGCAGAAAAATGAAACTAGACCATCAACTTACACCATATACAAGAATAAAGTCAAAATGGATAAAAGACTTAAATGTGACTCATGAATCCATAAAAATCCTAGAAGAAAATGTAGGCAACAAAATTTCAGACATCATACGTAGCAGAGTTTTCACTGATACATCACCTAAGGCAACAGAAACAAAGGAGAAAATGAATACATGGGACTACATCAAACTCAAAAGCTTCTGCACAGCAAGAGATACAATCATCCAAATGGAAAGGCAACCCTAATGATATATCAGATAAGGGGTTAATTTCCAATATATATAGAGTGCTCATACAACTCAACAAAAGGAAGACAAAGAACCCAATTAAAAATGGCCAGAGGAACTAAAAAGACACCTCTCCAAACAGGACATACAAATGGCTAAGAGACATATGAAGAAATGCCCAACATCACTAATCATCAAAGAGATGCAAATTAAAACAACAATGAGGTATCAACTCACACCTGTCAGAATGGCCGTCATCAACAAATCATCAAACAACAAGTATTGGCGAGGGTGTGGAAAAAGGGGGACTCTAGTACACTGCTGGTGGGAATGCAGACTGGTGCAGCCACTATGGAAAACAATATGGTGTTACCTCAAAAAATTGAACTTCCATTTGACCCAGTGTTCCCACTTCTAGGAATATACCCTAAGAAGCCTGAAACACCAATCAGACAGAATATATGTACCCCCATGTTCGTAGCAGCACTATTTACAATAGCTAAGATCTGGAAACAGCCCAAATGTCCATCAGTAGATGAATGGATAAAAAAGCAGTGGTACATATACACAATGGAGTACTCTCCAGCTGTAAGAAAGAAAGATCTCTTATCCTTTGAAAGGACATGGAGGGACCTGGAAAGTATCATCCTAAGTGAAATAAGCCAAACAGAGAAAGACTAGTATCATATGATCTCACTTATTTGTGGAATATAATGAACATAATAGTCTGAGGAATGGGGTAGTCCCAGAGACGTGGAAGTGGGGTACAGACTGATGATTCCCAGAAGAGGGAGTGGTGTGGGAGAGATAAACCACAGAACTTATATGCATGTGTGCATGAACAATGGACATGGACAACAAAGCTGGGGACAGGGCGGGGAGGGAGGGGAAGGGAGAGGAAAAAGGAGAAACATCCATAACAATAATAAATAAATAATTAAAAAAGAAAACCGTGTGGAGTTTCCTCAAAAACTTAAAAATGGAGCTGCCATTTTATCCATAGATCTTACTTCTAGAAATATACTGTAAGAATCCAAAAACACCAATCAGAAAAAATATATGCATCCTTATCTTCATAGCAACATTATTTATAATAGCTAAGATCTAGAAACAACCCAATGGCCCATCAGTTGATGAGAGGATAAAACATTGTGTAAATTTACATTGTGTAAAATTCCGTAATGGAATACTTTGCAGCTGTCAAAAAGACGGAACTTTTACTCTCTGTAACAGCTTGGATGGACCTGGAGTATTTTAAGCTAAGTGAAATAAGCCAGACAAAGACAAATTACACATCATCTCATTTATAAGTAGAATCTAATGTACAAAATAAACTGATGGAAGAAATAGATCCAGAGTCATGGAAGCATGGAACAGACTGATAAACCCCAGAGGGAAGGTGTGGGAGTCACACATCGGTGAAGGACTGGGGGAGGGGGGTGAGAGTGGGTTGGAGGGTGTCAATGGCAGGGGGAAGGGGACATCTGCATTATTTTCAACAGTAAAAATAAATTTAAAATAATTTTAAAATAAAATTATACATTGAGAAAAATAAGAATGGTATGCAGCATATATCATCTTTCTATCAAAAAAGCTTAATTGGAGATATCTGAATGTTTACTGTTTTAATATTACTGAGATATTGTTATGCTTATTAGCATCATACAGTATGATGTATACATCTGTGTTAATAAAGCAACTCATAAAAGAAAGTCTGCAGAGACTTTAGGATTTGATCAATTCTACAAATTTTTCTTGGAAACATGAAAGTAGCTTCTTTAACTACAGTAAATTGAAAAAAAATACAGTGATGCAGTGGTTTATTTAGTATGCTTACGATAAGTCACATCATTTTCACAGTCGGAAATGCAATCTAGATGTTGAGAGCATTGCTGCATCTTGGAATACACTTTTGGGAGGAGCATATCTTTTATTTTCTTATCTGAGTGCCCACTCCAATCCCTCTCAGTTAGCTGTTTGGCCACTACTTTCAAGCACACCACTGTTCAGTTACTCGTGCATGAATAGCAACTTCAGAAGAGAGCCCTATTCACTGAACAAGTTGGTGAATAAAATTTGGAGAAAAGTAAAGGGTCTCAAGTACTGATCAACATTTTACTTGGCATCCTATTAGTCTCATGCTGTAACTGCTTGACAATAAGACTACGCAATTATCTTACAATTACAGCTTCAAGATTTTAACCTGAATGTGTTTGTTGAGTCCCACTTCCATTATTTTTTCCATATGACATACTAATGAATGTTTCCTTGTAGTCTTTCTTAGCCAGTTCTTTCTCACGAGACTGAGAAGTCAAAACAGTAACATCTAATCTATGGTATAATGAGAAATTTAGACTAATCGGTTGATAGGTTTTTTTTTTTTTGCATTCTTTTTTTTTTTTCTTTTTCATGACTGACTAGCTATTAGACTTCACTTGTTATAGTTTAAGTAATTTAGATTTAAAAAAATGAAATACAAGACAAGGGGAAAGAAATCTAGAAAGGAGAAATAAAAAGTGAGCGTAAAAAGAATGAGAAGAAAGAGTGGTAGTAGAGGCAGGAATTACTATATGAGAAAATGTAAGTATGGTTAAAAAGAATCTCTCAGGATATGCTTTCCAATTCACTTGTCAGGCTAATCACTTCTAGAACAAAAAATGCAAGTTAGAAATTATTTTCAATTTTTAGTTTTTCATCCTGTCTCATACCATATTCTTCACTAGAATTCCAAAATTCTGAATTAGAGTTCAGATCACAAACTATAAACTGTGTTTATTAGAATTTCTTAGTTTTATGTCTACCCATATAAATTCATCATGAAAATCTTATCTGAGTCTTTATTTCCATACCATTCTTCATTGATTTATTCATTCACCTACTCAGGCATTTAACTACCAGAAATACTACATATTTTATACTGTATTCATATATAAAATCTGGGATGTAGTTTGATTTAACATAATATTATATAATATTTGTTTCTTGCCACATATTTTCATCATGGGGAAAGTTTATTATGAGAGCTTATTCAGAATAAATAATAAGTGACAGAATAGATGATAAAAATATTTTGTTTGATTTTAGACAGAAATAGAAATGGGAAAAAATTTATCAGCCAACAAGAAAACCTCTTTGACTAGTGTGACTTCTCCAAACCAACTAAATTATATTTAAGACTTGAAAGGCCCCAGAGACATTCTATACAACATAACAAAACACACTGTAGAATTTTTAAAAAATTAAACACAGCAGTGGAAGCAGAACTTAGTATATGTAAAACTTTATATGCAATAAAGTAAACATCACAATTTAATGGGAAAAATTGACTATTCTAAACACATTGTTAGGAAAACTGACCTTATACTGAGAAATCAAAAGTTTTCTGAGGTTCTCATCAAAAAGTCCAACTGGAGATGATTTAGCGAGGGAAAATTTTAAAAAAGAAAGAAAATCAATAAATAACATAAGAGCTTGTAGAAAAAAAAAAACAAAAACAACTAGATATAAATAAAAACACCAGGATGGAAAAAAAAGTATTTTCAATAATAAGGAAATAAATAACAAAGAAAAATTGATGATTTATCATTTAAAATGCAAATTAAAAGACAAAGTGACAAGTGTGCAATATATATGACAGAATGTTGAATAATATTATATACTAAGATGTTATAAATCAGTAAGTATATAAAACGGGGATGAAAGAAAAACACAATACCAAGAAACAAATGTAAAATTCAGTAGTACATGAACTTATGTGTGTGTACAAATTTATTGTTCAGAGCCAGTTGGGATTGTGCTAAGGCTGTCAAAGGCATGCACCTGTGCACTTTCTGGAAAATTCTGTGATGCCAGAACCAGGAGCATTGAAGATAATTACTCTTCTTGTTTCCAGTCTTAAGAGAAACACTTGTAGCTTTTGCCCCACTGAGTATGATGTTGCTGTGGGTCTGTTGTATGTCCTTTACTGTGTTGAGGTATGTTACCTCTGTTCCCACTTTGCTGAGAGTTTTTATCACAAATGGGTGCTGGATTTTATCAAATGCTTTTCCTGCGTCTACTAATATAATGATGTAGTTTTATTCTTCATTTTGTTTATGTAGTAGAGCATGCCTATTGATTTGTGGATATTGTACCGATCTTGCATCCCTGGAATAAGTCTCACTTGATCGTGATCTATGATCTTTTCAATGTTTCACTGTATCCAGTTTACCATTTTTTTTTTTTTTTAAGAATTTTACTATCTATGTTTATCAGGGATATTGGCCTATAATCTTATTTCTTTGTAGTGTCTTTATCAGGTTTTGGAATTAAAATAATGCTGGCCTAGTAAAATGATTTTGGGAGTTTTCCCTCCTCTTGAGTGTTTTGGAATAGTATTAGAAGGATAGTTCTTGTTTTTTTAAATGTTTGGTAAAACTCACCTGTGTAGCCATCTGCCCAGGACTTTTATTTGTTGGGAGTTTTTTATTATTGCTTTAATTTTACTAGTTGTAATCTGTCTATTCAGATTCTCTGATTCTTTCTTGATTCAGTTTTGTAAGATTGTATGATTCTAGAAATTTATTCATTTCATTTAGATTGTCCTATTTGTTGGCATATAGTTGTTCATACTATTTTCTTATGATCTTCTGTATTATTTCCTTGGTGTCAATTGTTACTTCTCCTTTTTATTTCTGATTTTATTTGAGACCTCTTTCTCTGTTTTTTTTTTTTTTTTCTTTTTTCTTGATGAGTCTCGTTAAAGTTGTGTCTATCATATTTATCTGTTTAAAGAACCAGCTATTGGATTAATTGAACTTTTATATATATTTTCACCCTATATTATTTATTTCTGTTCTGATCTGTATTATAACCTTCCTTCTACACACACTGGGCTTTGTTTGTTGGTATTTTTCAAGTTCTTTTGAGGGTAAAGTTAGATTGTTTATTTGAAATTTTTCTTCTTTCTTGAGATAGGCCTGCATAGCTGTGTATTTCCCTGTCCAGACTGCTTTTGCTGTGTATCATTGATTTTGGGTTGCTGTATTCCCATTTTTATTCGCTTCAGAGTATTTTTTGATTTCTTCCTTGATCTCATTGTTAACCTATTGATTGTTTAGTAACACGTTATTTAACTTTCATGTCTTTGTGTGTTTTTCAGCTTTTTCCTTGTGATTGACTTCTAGTTTCATACTATTATGGTAAGAGATGTGTGATATGATTTCAATCTTCTTAAATGTATTGACTTACTTTGTGTCTTAACATGAGGTCTATCCTACTAAATGTTTCATGTGCACTTGAAAAGAATATATATTCTTCTACCTTGAGGTAAAATACTCAGAAAATATTTATTAAATCCATCTGGTCAGGTGTATCATTTAAGTTTGTTTTTACCACTCTTATTCAACATAATACTGGAAATTCTAGCTACAACAATCAGACAAGGAGAAGAAATAAAAGGCGTCCAAATTGGAAAGGAAGAAGTAAAATTGTCATTATTTGTAGATGATATGATACTGTGTACAAAGAACCCCAAAGATTCCACAAAATGCTGCTAGAACTGATAAATTCAGAAGAGTATTCAGACACAAAAGAAATATCCAGAAATTAGTTGCATTTTTATAATTCAATAATAAACTATCAGAAAGGAAAACTAAGAAAATAACCCCATTTAAATTGCTTCAAAAAGTAAAGTATATATAAATTAATTTAACCAAGATGTAAATGATCTGTACTTAGAAAATTATAAGACACCAAAAAAAGAAACTAGAGAAGAATCAAATATTTGGAGGCATATACTACATGATGGATAGGAAAAAAATTAACGTCATTAAAATCTCTGTACAACCCAAAGCAATCTAGAAATTCACCAAAATTCCTATCAAGATACCAATGGAACACCTGATTTCAAACTATTCTGTGAGGCCATAGTAATCAAAAGAGCCTGGTATTGGCATAAAAATAGATATAGATCAATGGAACAGAATAGAGATTCCAGAGATAAACCCAAGCCTCTATGATTAATTTGACAAGTAACCCAGAAATACACAATGGGGTGATGATAGTCTATTTAATAAATGGTTGGAAAAATTGGGCAGATATGTTCAAAAAAATAAAAGGAGACCAATTTCTTACACCATACACAAAAATAAACTCAAAACATATTAAAGACTTAAATTTTAGGCTCAAAATTCTAAAAATTTTAAAAGAAAACTTAGGCAGTAAAATATCAAACATTTCTTGTAGCAATATTTTTTCTGATATATCTCTTGACACGGGAAACAAACAAACAAAAAAAGAAATAATCAAATGGGACTACCTCAAATTAAAAATAGTTTGCACAACAAAGAAAACCATCGACAAACAAACAAGACAACCCACTGAATGGGAGAATGTGTTTGCCAATAATACATCTGATAAGGGGTTAATATCTACAGTTTATTAAAAAAAAATACGTATAAAAACTCAACACCGCCCTGGCTGGTTTGGCTCAGCGGGTAGAGCATCCGCCTGCGGTCCGGAGAGACCCGGGTTCGGTTCCCGCTAAGGCCATGTACCTCGGTTGCAGTTTGTCCCCGGCCCTGGTTGGTCGTGCGGGTGGCAGCCACTCGATGTGTCCCTTTCACATCGATGTTTCCATCTCTCTCTCTCTTCCTCTCTCTCCCTCCCACTCTATCTGTGCAAAAAATGGAAAAATGTCCTTGGGTGAGGATAAAAAAAAAATTAAAAAAAAACAAAAACAAAAAAAAAAAACTCAACACCAAAAAATCCAATTAAAAATGGGCAAAGAACCTGAATAGACACTTTTCCAAAGAGGACATATAGATGGCCAATAGACCTCAAATGATGCTAAACATCACTAATTATGAAAGAAATGCAAATTAAACTACAATATCTTCTCAGACCTGTCAGAAGGATTATCGTCAAGAAATCAAAAAACAAGTACTGGTGAGGATGTGTAGAAAAGGGAACCCTCGTGCACTGTTGGTGGAAATGCATATTGTGCAGCCACTGTGCAAACTGGTATAAAGTTACCTCAAAAGATTAAAAAATGTAACTGCCTATGACCAAATAATTCCACTTTGGGGAATATATCCAAGGAAACATGAAACACTATTTCAAAAGAATACATGCACCCCTATGTTCACTGCCATAGCCAAGATTTGGAAGCAGCTACAGTGTCAATTAGTGGATGAGTGGATAAAAAAGCTGTGGTACATTTACACGATGGAATACTAGTTGGCTGTAAAAAAGAAGGAAACCTTACCCTTTGTGACAGTGTGGATAGACCTGGAGATTATTATGTATAGTGAAATAAGCCAGTCAGAGAAAGACTAATTCCACATGATTATACTCATATGTAAAATCTAATGAACAGAATAATGTGAAAACCAAAATAAAAACAGACTCATAGATAGAGAAAAAACTGACAACTGTCATAGGGGAGTAGAGTTGCAGAGCTGTGGGAAACATTTGAGTGGATTCAGCAAGAGAAGAAAAACATTCATAGATACAGACAATAGTACTGTGATTATCAGAGCAAGGAGGCTGAGGGGAAGGTGAAAGAGTGTACAGAGGGGATAAATGGTGATGAAATGATACTTGACTTGTGGTGGTGAACACACAATACAATATAAAGATGATGCATTATAGAACTGCATACCTTCATCCTATATACTTTTATAACCAATGTCACATTAATAAATTTAATAAAAAAGATAATTGTAGCCCTGGCCAGTTTGGCTCAGCAGTTAGAGCGTCGGCCTGCGGTCCGGAGAGACCCGGGTTCGGTTCCCGCTAAGGGCACGTACCTCGGTTGCAGTTTGTCCCCGGCCCTGGTTGGTCGTGCGGGTGGCAGCCACTCGATGTGTCCCTTCACGTCGATGTTTCTCTCTCTCTCTCCCTTCCTCTTGCTCCCTCCCACTCTATCTGTACAAAAAAAAAAAAAAAAAATGGAAAAATATCTTCGGGTGAGGATAAAAAAAAAAAAAAAGATAATTGTACTTTTGATCGTAAAATTTTACCACAGCTAATATCAATGTATATTAAGAAAAAATATTATATATTTGTATAAAAATTTATATTCACAGATGATCAAAACATCATGACTTTGACATAACTGTAAAAACATCATATTTTTCTAGGTGTATGGTGATAGTAAAATAATTCTATATCTCCACAATAGAAATGTTGCTATAAATATAATAGTTTCTATAAAAATTACATGGTAAGGGTAAATGTTAATGATATAATTTGAGTTACAAAACTGAATTCATTCACATAGAGATTTTTTAAAAGTCTTCACAAATGGGTAGATAGGTAGGTAGATAAAAGGCTGGAATAAAATAAATAAAATATTGTAACTATGATTTCTTTTTTTATTGCTGATAGTATTACAGGTGTCCCTCATTTCATCCCTTCACCCCCTCCATCCAGACCCTGCCCAGCCCCAGGCAGGCCTTCCCCACACTATTCTCTGGGCCAACAGGTTATACATATATGCATATATGTTCTTTGTTAATCTCTTCCCCTCCCTTGCACACCTCTCTCCTCTGAGATCGATCATTCTCTTCTATGTATCCATGCCTCTGGACCTATTTTGTTCATCAGTTTATTTTGTTCATTAGATTCTGCATACAAGTGAGATCATGTTATATTTTTCTTTCTGTAACTGGCTTATTTTGCTTAGCACAATGATCTTCAGATCCATCCATGCTGTTACAATGGGTAAGAGATTCTTCATTTTTACAGCTGCGCACTATTCTATTGTGTAAAAGTTACCACAGCTTTTTGTGAGGTGATACCTCTTTATAGTTTAATTTGCATTTCTCTGATGATTAGTGACACTGCGCATTTTTTTGTCTATCTCTTGGGCATCTTCATGTCCTCTCTGGAGAAGTGTCTAGTCAGGTCCTTTGCCCATATTTAAGTTAGATTGTGTTACTTCCCAGTGTTAAGTTGTATGAGTTTGCTGTATATTTTGGAAATTAACCCCTTATCAGATAAAACATTGGCAAATATGTTATTTCATGAAGGGGGTTCATTTCATTTGGTTGGTGGTTTTTTGTTTGTTTGTTTTTATTGCTAGGCTTTTTTTCTAGGATTTTATGCTTTCATGACTTATATTGTTTTAACTATTTTATCCATTTTGAGTTTATTCTTGTCTATGGTGTAAGAGTTGGTGGTCTAGTTTCATCTTTTTGCCTGTACCTGTCCAATTTTCCCAACACCATTTATTGAAAGGACTTTCTTTTCTCCAGTGTATGTTCTTGCCTCTTTTGCCAAGTATTATTTGACCATATTGACATGGGTCAATTTCTGGGAACACTGTTATTTTCCCTAAATCTATATGCCTGCCTTGCACCTGTATAAAGTTGTTCTGATTGCAATGTCTTTGTGGGAGAGTTTGATATCTGGTATTGTGATCCCTCCAAATTCGTTCTTCTTCCTCAAGATTGCTGAGACTATTCAAGGTATTTTTGGTTCCATATAAAATTTGGGGATATTTGTTCTGGATCTGAGAAATATGTCATTGGTATTATTTTTATTTGTTTATTTATTTATTTATTTTTAGAGAAAGAGGAAGGGAGAGATAGATAGAAACTTTAATGAGAGAGAAACACTAATTAACTGCCTTCTGCACACCCCCTGCTAGGGATGATGCCCAAAACTTGGGCATGTGCCCTGACTGGGAATCGAACCAGCTACCTATGGTACATTGTTTGACACTCAAACACTGAGCCATACCGGCCAGGCAGCCATTGGTATTTTAATAAGGATTGAGTTCATTTATAGATTGTTTTGGGTAGTACAGATATTTTATTGATGTTATATGCTTCCACTTTTTTGTATTCTCTTCTACTTTATTTTTCCATGTCCTATAGTTTTTGCAAGAACAGGTCTTTTACTCCCTTGGTTAAGTTTATTTCCAGGTATTTTATTTTTTTTGTTGTTGCAATGGTAAATAGGATTTTTTTTTTTTTTTAGTTTCTCTTTCTGAAGGCTCATTGTTGATGTATAAACTTGCTATTGATTTCTGGACATTAATTTTCTATTCTGCTACTTTGCCAAATTCATTTATCAAATATAGCAGTTTTTTTTTTGTCAAGTCTTCGGGTTTTCTTCATACAATATTATGTCATCTGTGAATAATGAGACTTTTACTTCTACTTTTCCAATTTGGATGCCTTTTATTTTTTCTTTTCTGATCACTGTGGTTAAGACTTCCAGTCCTATGCTGAATAAGTGTGGTAATAGTGGATGTCTCTGGCTTGTTGCTGTTCTTAGGGGAAACACTTTTAAGTTTTTGCACATTATGTAAGATGTTGGGTATAGGTTTGTCATATATGGCATTTATTATGTTGGGGTATGACCACTCTATTCCCTTTTCTGAGGGTTTTTATCATAAATAGGTGCTGGGTTCTGTTGAATGCTTTTTCTGCATCTATTAATATGATCGTGTGATTTTTATCCTTCAGTTTTTAATGTAATCTATCACATTTATTGATTTGCAAATATTGTAGCAGCTTTGCATTTCCCAGAAAAAAAAAATCCTACTTGGTCATCGTGTATAATCTTTTTAATGTATTGTTGGATCTGATTTGCTAATATTTTGCTGAGAATTTTAGCATCTATATTCATCGGGTATATTGTCCTAAAAATTTGTTTCTTTGGAGTACTTTATCTGGATTTGGATTAGAATAATGCTGGCCTCATAAGAAGAGATTGAAAATCTTTCTTCGTTTGAACTTTTCAGAATATTTTGAGAGGGACAGGTGTTAGTTCTTCTTTGAATGTTTGGTAAAAATCCCCTGTGAAGCCATCTGGTCCTAGACTTTTGTTTGTTGGGAATTTTATTTATTACTGCTTCAATTTTATTAGTTATTATTGACCTATTCATGTTTTCTGATTCTTCCTGATTCAATTTTGTCAGATCATATATTTCTAGAAATTTATCCATTTCCCCCATGTTGTCCAATTTGTTGGCAAATAGCTCTTTATACCTTTTCCTTCCAATTCTTTGTATTTCTGTGATATCAGTTATTACTTTGTCTCTTTCATTTCTGATTTTATTTATTTGATTCTTCTTTCTTTGTTTCTTGATAAGTCTGGCTATTGGTTCATCAATCTTGATTATCTTTCAAAGAACCAGCTCTTGGTTTCATTGATCTTTTGTATTTTTTTTTTTTTAAGTCTCTGTGTTAATTATTTCCACTGTGGTATTTATTTATTTTTCTTTCTTCTACTTACCCTGGGCTTTTCTTGTTCTATTTCTAATTCTTTTTGTTGTAGGGTTGGGTTGTTTATTTGTGCTTTTGTAGTTTCTTGAGATAGGCCTGCAATACTATGAACTTCCCTCTCAGGACTGCTTTTGCTATGTTCTATAGATTTGGGTTATTTTTTATTTGTTTTAATTTGTTTCTAGGAAGTATTTTTATTTCTTCTGTGATCTTATTGGTTATCCATTCATTTATTTTTATTTATTTTAAAATATTTTTTCTTTATCGATTTTAGAGAGAGAGGAAGAGAGGGGGAGAGATGAAAACATTGATGATAGAGAGCATCAATTGGCTACCTCCTGCATGCCCCTCCACTGGGGATTGGGCTCACAACCTGGGCATGTGACCTGACTGGGAATTGAACCGGCAACCTCTTGGTGTATATACTGATGCTCAACAAGTGAGCCACACTGGCCAGGTTCCATTTGTTGTTTAATATTATGCTATTTTCCCTCCATGTTTAAATGTGTATTATTTTTTTTAATTGTAGTTGAGTTCTAGTTTTATGACATTGTAATCCAAGTATATGCTTGATATGATTTCAAATTTTTGAATTTGTAACACTTATTTTGTGTCTTGACATGTGGTCTATCTTTGAGAATGTTCCATGTGCATTTGACAAGAATGTATATTCTGCCACTTTGGTATGAAATATTCTGTATATGTCTATTAAGTCAATCTAATTTAGTGTGTCATTAGAGGTTGCAAATTTTTTTGTTTGGAAAATCTAGTCATTGCTGTGAGTTGGGTATGAAAGTCCCCAATTATGACTGTACAGCTATTGATCTCTCCCTTAAAGTCTTCCAATAGTTTTATTTATATAAACTTAGGTATTCTTATGTTGGGTGTGTATGTTTCCAAGAATTATGTTTTCTTATTGGATCCATCCTTTTAGTATTATGTACTTACTTTTTTTTGCCTCTTGTTATGGCCTTTAAAAAAAATTACATATAGGTGGACCGAAAAATGGCGGCGGAGTGATCGGAGCTACACAGACCGTCTCCCAGAACCAAACTGGAATTACAACTATAACACAGACAAATCGACAGGAAAAACCAACAGAAAAGCAGCTTGCGAGGACCATACAACGAGGGACACTGACTCCATCCCGGTAGGGTTGCGAAGGCGCGAGACGGGACTGGGAGCGCACGGTCGGCAGCTCGGCAGCGGCCTGAGCTATAAGCGGCGCCCGTGGGTTACACTCCCAGACGGCCCTGCAGCGTAGCCGGGACTGAGGCTAAAACAGCCACAGCCACTCACCTTGGGCTCCGGCAGAGGGAGGGCGGACTGGACTGGAACTGTGTCGGGACACTCGGGGTTTGGAGGGCGCTCGGAGCTTTGGCTGAGTGCAGCCACTCGGGACCTCTCCACATTGCTCCTTCCCAGGGCTCTGAGAGAGGCAGCAGCCCCTCCCTCGGAGATCCAACCCCACCCTGTGGGCCATTGAAGTGCTAATTGAGGCTCACTAACAACCAGCATCTGCCCCACCCTCCTGAAAGCCCCTTGGCTGAGCACCAGAGGGAGTTTTTCAATCAACTGACAACCCAAAACTGATCAATTAACCTAGACTGCTAGCCTCCAGGCAAAAAGCTAGAGGATAACAGTACGTTTCCTGGGCTGGCAACTTTAACCAGGAAAGTAAGACTTGACAGTGGTGTTCAACGCAGGTCCTCCCTCGCTCATCTAAACACAGGAGAGGGAGCCACAAACAGCAGAACACCAACACCCACAGGGAGAACTTGACAGGCTCCAAAGCCCACAGTGATAGCTAAAATGGTGAAACACAGAAACAGAAGCCAAATGAAAGAGCAAGACACCTCCACCGAAGATGAGATCAATGTGGAGCAATTAGGCATGTTAACAGAGCTAGAATTCAGAGCCATGATCTTGAGGAAGCTGAACAGCATGAGTAAGGACATAGAGACACTGAAAATAAGCCAAATGGAAATTAAAAACCAACAAGAAGAGATAAAAAATGACATATCCGAAATGAAAAACACATTGGAAGGTTTAAAAAGCAGAGTAGGGGAAGCTGAGGACCGGATCAGTGAATTAGAAGACAGGGTAGAAAAAATCAACCAATCAGAAAAACAAAAGGAAAAAACTATTAAAAAACAGGAAGACAGCTTAAGAGAACTATGGGACACCTGGAAACGTAATAATATTCGCATCATAGGAGTCCCCGAAGAAGAAGAAAAGGAGCAAGGGATAGAGAATATATTCAAAAAAATAGTGAGAGAAAACTTCCCTAATTTGGTGAAGGAAGAAGGCATTCAAGTTCAAGAAGCACAGAGAGTCCCAAGTAAGAAGAACCCAAACAGGCCCACACCAAGACACATAGTAATTAAAATGCCACAAATTAAAGACAAAGAGAGAATCCTAAAAGCAGCAAGAGATAAGCAACAGGTTACCTACAAAGGGAACCCCATAAGGCTCTCAGCTGACTTCTCACAAGAAACACTACAGGCCAGAAGAGAATGGCATGAAGTAATCAAAGTCATGAAAACCAAGAATCTGAATCCAAGACTACTCTACCCAGCAAGGCTATCATTCAAAATAGAGGATCAAATAAAGAGCTTCCCAGACAAAAAAAAGCTAAGGGAATACATTAGCACCAAACCAGCACTGCAAGAAATGTTAAAAGGACTGCTGTAATTAGCAGTAGAAATGGGAAGAAAAATAGAACCACACTAAACAAAAATGGCAATAAATAAGTACATATCAATAATCACCTTAAATGTAAATGGATTGAATGCTCCCATAAAGAGACAAAGAGTAGCTGATTGGATAAGAAAGCATGACTCATCTATATGTTGTTTACAAGAGACCCACCTCTCAACAAAAGACTCACATAGGTTGAAAGTGAAGGGATGGAAAAAAATTTTCCAAGCAAATGGAAAGCAAAAAAAAGCTGGGGTAGCAATTCTCATATCTGATAAAATAAATTTCAAAATGAAGACCATAACTAGAGACAAAGACGGCCACTACATAATATTGAAAGGATCTATCCAACAGGAAGATATAACCTTGATAAACATATATGCACCCAATATAGGAGCACCAAAATATATTAAAAATCTTCTGGAGGACTTCCAAGGAGAAATCGACAACAATACAATCATAGCAGGGGACTTCAACACCCCGTTGACAGCACTGGATAGATCCTCTAGGCAAAAAATTAGCAAGGAAACAGAGACTCTAAATGAAGCACTAGACCAAATGGATTTAATAGATATCTACAGAGAATTACACCCCAAAACTACAGAATACACATTCTTCTCAAGTGCACATGGGACATTCTCAAAGATAGACCACATGATAGGACACAAACTAAATCTCTACAAGTTCAAGAAGATTGAAATCATATCAAGCATCTTCTCAGATCACAATGGCATGAAACTAGAAATCAATTGCAACAAGAACATGCAAGGACATTTCAACACATGGAGGCTAAATAGCATGTTATTAAACAATGAATGGGTCACCGAGGAGATCAAGGAAGAAATTAAAAACTTCCTGGAAACCAATGAAAATGAACACACAACAACACAAAATCTATGGGATGCAGCGAAAGCAGTTCTGAGAGGGAAGTTCATAGCACTACAGGCCTACCTCAAAAAACAAGAAAAATTTCTAATTGACTGTCTAACCTCACAGCTTAAAGAATTAGAAAGCAAACAAAAAGAAAACCCCAGAGCAAGTAGAAGGAAGGAAATAGTAAAGATCAGAGCAGAAATAAATGACATAGAGACCAAAAAAACAATTCAAAGGATCAATGAAACAAAGAGCTGGTTTTTCGAAAAGATAAACAAGATAGATGGACCCTTAGCTAGACTCACCAAGAAACAAAGAGAGAGAACCCAAATACACAAAATCAGAAATGAAAGAGGAGAAGTAACAACCAACACCACGGAAATACAAAAGATCGTTAACAACTACTATGAACAACTATATGGCAACAAATTCAACAATCTCAGCGAAATGGACAAATTTCTAGAAACACACAGTCTCCCAAAACTATTCCCGGAAGAGATAGAAAACTTGAACAGACCAATAACAACTAAGGAAATTGAAGAGGTAATCAAGACTCTCCCAGCAAACAAAAGCCCAGGCCCAGATGGTTTCACAGGGGAGTTTTACCGAACATTCAAAAAAGAACTAACACCCATTCTCCTCAAACTATTTCAAAAAATTCAAGAAGAAGGAAGACTTCCAACCACATTCTATGAGGCCAGCATAATTCTAATTCCAAAACCAGAAAAAGACACTACGAAGAAAGAAAACTACAGGCCAATATCCCTGATGAACATAGACGCCAAAATCCTGAACAAAATACTAGCAAATCGGATCCAGAAATACATCAAAAAAATTATTCACCACGACCAAGTGGGATTCATTCCAGGGATGCAAGGCTGGTACAATATTCGCAAATCAATAAACGTGATACACCACATAAACAAAATGAAGAATAAAAACCACATGATCATATCAATAGATGCTGAAAAAGCATTCGACAAAATCCAGCATCCATTTCTGATAAAAACACTCAGCAATGTAGGAATAGAGGGATCATATCTCAACATAATAAAGGCCATATATGAAAGACCTACAGCCAACATCATACTCAATGGACAGAAACTAAAAACATTTCCATTAAGAACAGGAACAAGACAGGGATGTCCACTTTCGCCACTCTTATTTAACATTGTACTGGAAGTCTTAGCCACAGCAATCAGACGTGAAGAAAAAATAAAAGGGATCCAAATTGGAAAGGAGGAAGTGAAACTGTCATTATTTGCAGATGACATGATATTATACATAGAAAACCCTAAAGACTCCATCAAAAATCTATTAGACTTAATAAATGAATTTGGCAAAGTAGCAGGATACAAAATTAACGTCAAGAAATCGACGGCATTCTTGTACATCAATGATGAGCTCACAGAAAGAGAAACGGAAAAAACAATCCCATTTACCATCGCTCCAAAAAAATTACGATACCTAGGAATAAACTTAACCAAAGAAGTAAAGGACCTATTTGCAGAAAACTACAGGTCATTGAAAAAAGAAATAGAGGAAGATATAAAAAAGTGGAAGCACATACCCTGTTCATGGATTGGAAGAATTAACATAATTAAAATGTCCATACTACCCAAAGCAATCTATAGATTCAATGCAATCCCCATCAAAATACCAACGACATATTTCATAGAACTAGAACAAATACTTCAAAAGTTCATATGGAACCAAAAACGACCCCGAATAGCCACAGCAATCTTGAAAAAGAAGAACAAAGTTGGAGGGATCACAATACCAGATATCAGGTTATACTACAAAGCGACTGTAACCAAAACAGCCTGGTACTGGCACAAGAACAGGCATATAGACCAGTGGAACAGAACTGAAAGCCCAGAAATGGACCCAAGGCAATACGCTCAATTAATATTTGACAAAGGTGGCAAGAGCATACAGTGGAGTAAAGACAGCCTCTTTAATAAATGGTGTTGGGAAAATTGGACAGCTACATGCAAAAAAATGAAACTAGACCATCAACTTACACCATACACAAAAATAAACTCAAAATGGATAAAAGACTTAAGTGTGACCCGTGAATCCACAAAAATTCTAGAAGAAAATGTAGGCAACAAAATTTCGGACATCATACGGAGCAGAATTTTCACTGATACATCACCTAAGGCAACAGAAATAAAGGAGAAAATGAACACATGGGACTACATCAAACTAAAAAGCTTCTGCACAGCAAAAGAAACAATCATCAAAATGGAAAGGCAACCCACTGTATGGGAGAACATCATTGCCAATGATGTATCAGATAAGGGGTTAATTTCCAATATATACAGAGTGCTCATACAACTCCACAAAAGGAAGACAAAGAACCCAATTAAAAAATGGGCAGAGGAGCTGAATAGACACCTTTCCAAACAGGACATACAAATGGCCAAGAGACATATGAAGAAATGCTCAACATCACTAAGCATCAGAGAGATGCAAATTAAAACAACAATGAGGTATCACCTCACACCTGTCAGAATGGCCGCCATCAACAAATCATCAAACAAGTGTTGGCGAGGGTGTGGAGAAAAGGGGACTCTAATACACTGCTGGTGGGAATGCAGACTGGTGCAGCCGCTATGGAAAACAATATGGTGCTACCTCAAAAAATTAAATATTGAACTTCCATTTGACCCAGTGATCCCACTGCTGGGAATATACCCTAGGAAGCCTGAAACACCAAGCAGGAAGAATATATGTACCCCCATGTTCATAGCAGCACTATTTACAATAGCTAAGATCTGGAAACAGCCCAAGTGTCCACCAGTAGACGAATGGATCAAAAAGCTGTGGTACATATACACAATGGAATACTATGCAGCGGTAAGAAAGAAAGATCTCTTATCCTTTGAGACGACATGGAGGGACCTGGAAAGTATTATCCTAAGTGAAAGAAGCCAAGCAGAGAAGGACAAATACCACATGATCTCACTTATATACGGAATATAATGAACATAACAGTCTGAGGAATACAGTAGACCCAGACACATGGAAGTGGGGCACAGACTGACATCCCTCAGAAGAGGGGATGGGGGGTGGGGGGGTGGGAAGGGATAAACCACAGAACTTATATGCATGTATGCATGACCAATGGACATGGACAACTAAGCCGGGGACAGGGTAGTGGGTGGGGGGGGTGGGGGGTGCCAATGGGGTAAAAAGGTAAAATATCTGTAACAAAAAAATAAATAAATAAAAATTTCAAAAAAAAAAAAAAAAAATTACATATATATATATATATATATATATATATATATATTCTGTTTATTCAGCTATGTGTATTGCTACCCTAGTTTTTGTTTTTGTCTCCATTTGAATGAAATATTTTGTCCATTCCTTCACTTTCAATCTGTGTGAATCTCTTGTTCTGAGGTGGGTTTCTTGTCGACAGTATATCTATGGGTTGTTTTCTTATCCATTGAGCTACCCTATAGCTTTTGATTGAAGAATTTAGTCCATTTACATTTAAGGTTATTATTGATAGGTACTTATTTATTGCTATTTTTTTCTTTATACCTATGTTCCTCTCTTTCTAGATATCTTTTTTAAAAACTTTTTTCTTTATTGATTTTTGAGAAGCGGAAGGAAGAGGAAGACAGAGGTATAAACATTGATGAGAGAGGACATTGATTGGTTGCTTCCTGCATGCTCTCCACTGGGGATTTGGCCCACAACCTGGGTATGTGCCCTGACTGGGACTCAAACCAGAGACCTCTTGGTGCATGGGTCAACACTCAACCACTGAGCCACATTGCCTGGACTCTTTCTAGATTATCTTCTTCTTAAAGCAGTCCCTTTAGCATTTCTTGCAATGCTGATTTGGTGGTAATGTACTTTGTTAGCTTTTTATTTTGTCTTGAAAGCTCTCTATTCTGCCATTCATTGTAAATGATAGCCTTGTTGCATAGAGTAGTCTTGGATTCAGGTCCTTGGTTTTCTTTATTTTGAATACTTCATGCCAATATCTTCTGGCCTGAAGTGTTTCTGTTGAGAAATCAGCTGACAGTCTAATGGTAACTTCTTTGTAGGTAACTTTCTGTCTCTTTCTTGCTGCCTTTAAGGTTCTTTCTTTGTCTTTGACATTTGTCATTTTAATTATAATGTGTTTTAGAATGGGTCTCTCTGGATTCATCTAGATTGAAACTATCTGTGTTTCCTGGACTTGTGCAACTTTTTTCTTCAACTGGTTAGGAAAGTTTTTTGTTGTTATTTCTTTAAACAGTTTCTCTATTCCTTGGTCACTTTCTTCTCTTTATGGTACCACTATGATGTAGATGTTATTATGATTTATGTAGTCCCAAATTTCTCTTCAACTGTCCTCCAGCTTTTTAATTATTATTATTTTTTTTTCTTTTCACTGCTCTAATTGGGTGGGTTTCTTTTTTTCAAAATCACTGATTCAATCCTCTGATTCATTCAATTTACTCTTGATTCCTTCCAGTGTATTCTTGATGTTAGATATGGTATTCTTCATTTCCAACTGGTTCTTAGTCATGGTTTCTATTTTCTCTTTCATACTGCTGTAGTTCCCTATAATTCTTAAACATCCTTATTGCCATTACTTTGAAGTTTATATCTGATAAATTTCCTGTCTCCATTTCATTTAACTATTTTTTCTGGAGCTTGCTCTTTTTCTTTCATTTGAGGGTTGCTTCTTTTTCTCCTCATTTTTACTGTTCCTTTGTGTCTGCTTCTATGTGTTAGATAAAACTGTCATGGCTCCCAGTCTTTATGGGGTACCCTTATGCAGTAAGTGTCCTGTGGGACCCTGTGGTGTAGTCTCTTGGATCTCCTGAGCTGGATTCTCTATGAATGTCCTTTGTGTGGGTTATCTGGGCTCTCCTATTGTAATTGAGTCTTGATTGTTGTTGGCCTGTTTGTGGGTGGCCTCTGGCTGGTATCTGTGAGTCTCAACCCTGACCATATTGTGAGAGTGGTTGGACAGGTGCTGACAAAATAAAACAAAACAAGAAACAAACAAAAAATACATACAAAAGACCCTTACAACAACAACAAAGACAATCATAAAAAATAAAAGAATTAGGAAAGTGAAAAGAGAACAATAATAATATAAGAAATAAAAAGAAAAAAATACGAGACTAAAAAGTGGATAAATAAGTAATGTGAAAAGAAAGAAGGGAGAGAAAAATAAGAAAAGAAACATCGTGTAAAAGAAAAAAAGGAAAATTATGAAATGAATAAAAAACAAGAAAGAAGAAATACAAAAAAGAAAAGAAAGAAGAAAAATAGAATAAAAAAGGGAAAATAAGAGATAGATAAAAGAAACAGAGATGAAGATAACAAAGTAATAAGAAAGAAAACAATAATTTAAAATAATGCAAAAAAGGGGGGAACAAGCAAAGTGGAGTTTGTCTCAGTAGAGTTTAGTGCCTCCTGGGAGCTCTCTTCTGATCCTGCTCTTATGCTGACTGCTGATGACTGTTTGTCTGCTGTACCTGGGCCTTCTGGGAGGTACTTTGGTGGAAGGTACTGTCCATGTTTTGCTTTCAGCAAACTGTTCAAAGTTTCAAATGATCCACAGTTTGTTGCTGCCTTCACAGGGCTTGGCTGTGCATGGGAGGGGCCAAGCTGCACTCTAAGGCTAGCTTATTAGCAGCTCGCGGCCCACGGTCGGATAAGCAAAAGTCCCAAGGCTCCTCGGTCTCCACCTCTGCCCCCGTCCTCCTGCTGGCCAGCTGACAGTCTTAGGCACTGTAAGGGCTGCTTCCCAAAAGGCTTTCAGCAGAATCGGGAGGATGGGACCGCTGGGTCCTCCATGAGGGAAGGTGCCATTTAGATTTCAGGGGAGACGGTGGGTATGTTCCCTGTCCCAGTGCCACCTATCTGAATCTGTCCTGGAATAGTTCCCTTATCTCAGCAGTGCACAGTGCTAGTGCTGTCACTGGGTCTGCTGCAAGCAGGGAGTTAGTATCAGCTCTCCCATGAGACAGAAGCACCAGTCAGGTTCCTGGGACAGTGTAAAGAACGCCCCCATCTCCAAGCCAGTCACTGAGCCCCCTGCCCCAGGACAATTCAAGCCCATAGGCTTGGCCTCTGCTGCTGTCTCCTTAGCAGGGATTGAGGTGCAGAGGGTGGCAAACGGGATTCCTGGGGGTGAGGTGAGCTGTATCCCTCAGGGCAGGGTATTTGCCTTTTCCCAGGCTACTGCTGCTGGGAGAGGCCTGTGCCTCTCAGGAAGGGCTGCTGTGACAAATCACAGGACAAATCACAGGTCTCCCGTGGGCCCACAGTGCTCCAGGGCTTCCCACCCAGCTTCTGTCGATGCAGTTCCGGTCTGCACGGCCCTCCCTCAACAGAAGCCATGGTTGAGTGGTTGCAAAGCAAACTCCTGTGCTCTGGGTTTGCTTTTTGTTTTTAAAAAGTACTTTTATCTCCGACAGGCTCTGACTCTTCCTGGCAGTTAGAAGCCTTGCCATTTTTCACAGCGGGAGGTTACAAGGGTGCTGTTCCCCGCCCTGGTGCTCTGGGCTGGGGAGACCATGCTGGGGTCCAAGCCTTGCTCCTCCCAGGGATAAGCCCTGCAGCTGAAATATCCCTCTTCAGTCTTGGCCTGCCACCCGTGGGCGCTGGGACAGCCCTGCTCATGACTCTCCCCTTCCTGCCAGTCTCATCGTGATTTCTGCCTTTCCTTATTACAAGTCCCCTCTTCATCCCAGCTGGCTTGGCTCAGTGGTTGAGCGTCAATCCCTGACCAAGAGGTCACCAGTTCGATTCCTGGTCAGAGCACATGCCCAGGTGGTGGGCCAAATCCCCACTGGGGAGCATGCTGGAGGCAGCCAATCCATATTCTCTCTCATTGATGTTATTTTTTTCTCTCTCTCCCCCTTCCGTTCTCTCTGAATCAATAAAGGGAGTAAAAAAGTCCCCTCTTCAGCTACTCTTCAGTTGATAATTCAGGGTAAATGTTCCCCCATTAAGTTTTATTTGCAGTTTGATTCTTGGAGGAGGTGCAAGAAAGGTCCACCTACTTCACCACCATCTTGGAACCCCAACATTGACCATTTCTTGATGATGTCATTATAAAACTCACTATTTCCTAATTTAAATTTAAGTATTTAATTTTTAATGTGTACTTCTCTAAACTTATTTAAAACTAATGTGCTATGATAGAAAAAGAAAAATATTTTAAATAAAAACGTTTGACTGTCCTTTAGTCTCTTTCTGCCTGCACGTCTTAGAAGGACTCTACAGAGTGACTAACACTGAATGAGCAGATTGAAGATGAGTTCATTTGACCCTGAGAGAGCTTTCTTTCTTTCTCAGACCACACTTTTTCCCCACTTTGCTTCAGTACTCACCTGGCTTCTGAATTAGACCCAAGACCCATCAAAAGCATAAAAATCTGCCTCCACCCTTACCCAGGAGTCTCCACTTTCTCCTGTCACAGTCTGTAGTCATTACAGCAACCAGAGAGGTCTCCCTGAAATTTAAATCAGATTAAACCCTCCACTCAAAACTCTCTGATGGTGTCTCTTAATTCGGAGAAAAGCTGAAATTCTTACAGTAGCACATCCTGCCCTCAAGGTTGGACCCACCACTATTAGTTCTCAACTTTTAATATCTCCCTTGCCCCACATTCTGTTACAAATTTTTCTCTCTATTTCCTGATCTTGAATCTGTCCCAGCGTGCTCCCACCGTAAAGCCGTAACACCGGTTATTCCTATTGCCTGCAGTACTCACTGAAACCACACCATTGAAAATTACAACCTCCTAATTTTCCAAGTCCCTTTTATTAGGCTTTTTTTTTTTTTCTTCACTAGCACTCATCACCTAATAAACTTTAGAGTTTGCTTACATATTGTGGTTTTATATGACTTTCCCACTAGAACATAAGTTCACTGAGGCCGAGACTTGTTATTTCTTCTGCCTACTATTATCTCCAGTTTCGAGAATAGTGCTTGATTTTTAGAAAGGACTCAATTAAATTTGTTGATTACATGGAATTGTATAGTCCCAGCTCCTATCCTAGGGCCTGTCACACAGACATGACATGTATTCAGTAAAGTTTTTGATAAAAAATATAAAAAGAACTTTATATAAATTGTTTCCTTTTATCAACTTACAGCTTCTTTTCTGCTCCCCTTTCCTTCAAAATCAGTAAAAAAAAAAAAAAAAAAAAAAAAAAAAAAAAATAGAATAAAGGGGTGAGGAGAGCTAAATCCCTGCATTCAGCTGCATTATACCAAATATTACTTCAATGAAATAAGTTTCATTTAGATGAAATAAGTTAGGATGAAAGAAATACATTTTTAAGTATAAAAACTAAAATAATCATTCTTCTTTCTCTTATCTTAGTGGTATTCTTTTATTTTTTTTCATATTGCAAATGCTTTCTCATAGTTTTGATTTTTAAGTTTTGTGGTCATGATAAGATACTCATATTTTTCAATGGAGATATAATGGACTTAAACATTTATTGGTTCATTCAATATAATGATTCTATATTTGTATAATAGTATTTAGCCATTAAAAATGAAATCTTGCCATTTGTGACAACATGAATGGACATTAAGGCATCAACAAGTATTCTTAAATATTGTTTGTATCTGTCATTTATAGAAAGAATATCTACAATACCTATATTTCCTTAATAATTTATTTCCAGGAAAGTTTTTCTTCTCCATTCAAGACACTGTTATAAAATTGTAACATATTGATGTCAAAATGAAAGTAACAAAGTTGAAAGCTAGTTGTTTAATTAAAAATAGGTAATCATTATACAGTAGGAAAAGCCTGAGTCAGTTTAGGCTCTTAAGTCTCTCTGCAAATCAGAGTAAATAACTCATATGCCACAATAACTCACACACCGACAATGCTGATACTAATTGCAGTTCCCACAAAACAGTAAGCATGAAATAGGAGCAGAATAAAGAAGTGCCATTAGGAACTGTGTGATATGTGAGGTATTAAGCGCTGCTGTGGTCCTCAGTCCAATGCTATAAAGAGCAGCAGTTTGCACTCAAAGGCGTTTGGGGGCTCCTGGTCCTGGTGGGTTCCTCCTAATACAGGAGTAGCATTGGCCATCACATGTCAGAAAGCCTCCCATGGTACTGCATGCTGTCTCAGTGAGCAGTCCCTCAAAGAGACGGCCATTCTGAAAGCTGTCTGAATGATCCTCCTTCCAAATCTTAAACCTGTGTCAGTCCCTGTAAGGTTGGTCTCTCCCATCAACCTTGTTTCCTTCTATTAAAAAACAAAAAAACAAACAAACAAACAAAACACCTGGACTTAATTTACAGTTCAGTGAGGCAGAAAAGAGACTCCCCTCTCCTGCATTTACTAGGGATATTCCAATCCTAAACCCTAAAGACCAACTAATCAAGGTAAGGGTCTTGTCCAGTGTCCAGAAATTGAAATTTCTCAAAGATTATCCAAGGACCAGCACAATGACGTGCCCATCACATCCTTAGCATTGTTCTTCCTCTTCGGGAGGCTTGCTGCAGGCTCGCCAGTCACGTTGAGGAACGCCGAGAGGCTGGAATGACAAGAGGTGGACCTCGGTTTACCCGAAAGGGTTCCCCTGACATTAGCTTTTTCCTGTCCACAGATGTGAACTGTCTAGTTTCAAAGCAGTTTCAACTTGAGTCTTCTTCTGGATAAACTGACTGAAAAAAAATATATACCGCCTGCTCGTGCAGTAGGCGAAGTTGTGAAAATAACCATATGCTGAACTGTTTTTTCACTGACAAAGAACAAACAACATCCACAGATTATGTTATGCTTTGGTATACTTGTATAATTAACTTAAATTGTATGATACGATCCTTACATAAAAACAGCGGACAATTCCAGAAGAAGAACTGTGAGAATAAGATACGTAAAAGAGAGGGAACATCCAAGTTTCGCTTTACAGTCTGTTTACATCAGTAAATTCTTATCTAATGATCGCTTGTCCTCAGGAATGTCCTATCAGCTCACTATTTAAATCTAAATTTGGAACTTTCAAAATCAACAGTATTTATTCTTTCTTTTTTTAAAAAAATAATTTTCTTTATTGATTTTGGAGAGAGAGGAAGGGAGAGGAGGAGAGAGAGAAACATCAGTGAGAGAGAACTAGATCAGCTGCCTCCTGCATGCCCCCCACTGGGGATTGGCCCACAGCCTGGGCATGTGCTCTGACAAGGAATCAAACCAGTGACCTCCTGGTGCATGGGTCCACGCTCAACTGGCCAGGCATATTTTTTCTTTCTTAACACAAAACATTTTTAAACTACCTATATCCGTGTGTTTGCCACAGGCTTGATGTGACCTGTAATTCACTAGACTGTAAAAAACCCACAATCCCCAAGACAACAGAAAGCTAAACATCTGGAGAAAATCCAGGACCCAACGATAGATTATACAATGTGGTGACAGGTGGTGCTAAGAACTATTAAGTTCATTTTAATAAAAAAGGCAAATATCTTCAATTCCATTTCTTTCCATAAATTCCTTTAAGCAGGTGCAAGGGCAGAAATAGTTTCCTTGTGTTAAGCAATAAAGAGCATTTTTAAATTCTTTTTAGAATCTTTGAGATGACGTACTCTAATTGAAATATCACTGTATACTCTGTTTTGTTTTTGTCATTCAAGAGAAATGTAAATAAAAAATTATCAAAGTAGCTAAATATCTGAAACAACTGTCTACCTGATGACAGATTAAATAGATAAAAATAAACCAGTCTAACTGCAAGACTACTTTTATTTCTAAAAGGGGTTGAAGTTTGTTTTACACTAAATCCAAATAATGAAGACATCTCATGAAAACAGCCTTTAAAAATCAAGTGAAATTCGTGGTTCTCAGACTAAGCATCCATTTTCTCGCAGGCTGGCCACTTAAATCACGCCAGCCTCAGTTTTCTCGGTTCCAAGAGAAAAGCGGGAGGCAATTTGGTCTCTAATTTTAAAATATAGCACAATTCTAAGACTTTGGGTAATTTTCGTAAAAAATATAAATGCTCAGCCCTGGCCAGTTTGGCTCAGCGGTTAGAGCGTCGGCCTGCGGTCCGGAGAGACCAGGGTTCGGTTCCGCTAAGGGCACGTACTTCGGTTGCAGTTTGTACCCGGCCCTGGTTGGTCATGCGGGTGGCAGCCACTCGATGTGTCCCTTCACGTCGATGTTTCTCTCTCTGTCTTCCTTCCTCTCTCTCCCCCACTCTATCTGTACAAAAAATGGAAAAATATCCTCGGGTGAGGATTAAAAAAAATAATAATAAAATAAAATAAATGCTCAGCCCATTCATTGTGGCTTAGTGGATTCAGCCTCATCCCAGGGACTGAGAGGTCCTGGTTCAATTTCCAGTTAGGACACCTGCCCAGGTTGTGGCTCAATCCTCAGTAAGGGGTGTGCAGGAGACAGCCAACGGATGTTTCTCTCTCTCTAAACAAATCAATAAAAACATATTTGAATACACACACACACACACACACACACACACACACACACTCAGCTTTTTTATCTTTGGACCCAAGATGGTCAAGTCATGCTGATTAAGACATGCGTTGGACATCCGAATACAGCTGAACTGGCAACTTAATAAATAGAAGTTAAGTTTTAATTACCTATAAACAATGACAACTCTGAGGTTAATAGACCCTGAAATATTCTTTGGTTACTTGAATGCTGTGACTACCTATCTTTCTTTATACTTTTAATACTTACAAACGAACATGTACAAACATGTTTTTTGTTGAGTTTTTAATCCATGCCGTGCCAGGCTTGGACGATGGGCAGCAGAAACAGAGGTCTGCCGTACCTGCTAGATCCGATTTTCAGATTCATACACTGATGTGGAAATCTTTGATGACGAAATAAATCTAAATTTTTATTTTTGAAAGAATTTTATATTTTGATGCATTTTTCTAAGATTTATGTCTCAGTTATTTCTTCAAGAATTTGAGGACAAAATATACATTATATAAAATAATTTAATTGCATAACTGAAACAAAAACTTCTCAAATTAGTTTTTAAATAATTGTGTG
Organism: Molossus molossus; assembly: GCF_014108415.1. NCBI lineage: Eukaryota > Metazoa > Chordata > Mammalia > Chiroptera > Molossidae > Molossus > Molossus molossus. The sequence continues at coordinate 112,212,798 of NW_023425388.1, forward strand.
TTTTCTACTTCCAGAAGTCCATTAAGCTGAGTAGTCTAATTTGTACATTACATAATTTTAGATTATTTGACTTGCATCCATTACATGACAGAAAAATTATCAATGTAGAATTTTACTTATTTTATTAAATCAGGGTCTGGTTCCTAATATGTGGCACAATTTGGGCTTCAGAAATACAGCTTGCCACATTGCTAAATTCTCTACATACATATTTCTGAAGAACCTCATTTGCTTCACCACATAACAATTTCTATCCATACATTTCCCCAGGAAACCAAAGAAAGAATTTCACACATATATTTTTAAATATAAAATTTGGAAACAGTGTTGCTCTCTGGTTCTAAGATGTTTACAGGTTCAAAGTAATTCCAGAGCAGGTTCAGCTGCTTGGGTTTCCGATCGCCATAAAAATCCCTCAAAAGCGAACCACCATGCATCTGATCTGCCTTTCCTTCTTCTCATAGAGCCTCTTATCTCACCATCTCAGAACTTCACAATGAGAATGAGAAAGTGGCTATTTGACAAAGATGATTCGCAGAGCCCTGTGAATTCTCTGAGTGAGTAAGACAACGAGGGTTTGTTGGTGTAAAAGAACACTGCTGAGATCTTTCTTTCTAACAGCTGCATAGTACTCCATTGTGTATATGTACCACTGCTTTTTTACCTATTCGTCTACCGATAGACACTTGGGCTGTTTCTAGATCTTAGCTGTTTTAGTGTTGCTAAGCACATGGGGGTACATATATTCTTTCTGATTGGTGTTTCAGACTTCTTAGGGTATATTCCTAGAAGTGGGATCACTGGGTCAAATGGAAGTTCAATTTTTAATTTTTTGAGGTAACATCATAGTGTTTTCCATAGTGGCTGCACCAGTCTGCATTCCCACCAGCAGTGTACTAGAGTCCCCTTTTCTCCACACCCTCGCCAACACTTGTTGTTTGATGATTTGTTGATGGAGGTCATTCTGACAGGTGTGAGTTGATACTTCATTGTTGTTTTAATTTGCATATCTTTGATGATTAGTGATGTTGAGCATTTCTTCATATGTTTCTTAGCCATTTGTATGTCCTGTTTGGAGAGGTGTCTATTTAGTTCCTCTGCCCATTTTTTAATTGGATTCTTTGTCTTTCTTTTGTTGAGCTGTATGAGTACTCTGTATATATTGGAAATTATCCTCTTATCTGAGATCTCTTATCCTTTGCAACAACATGGAAGGACTTGGAGAGTATCATCCTATGCGAAAGAAGCCAAGCAGAGAAAGACAAATATCACATGATCTCACTTATTTGTGGAATATAATGAACATAACAGTCTGAGGAATGGAGTAGTCCCAGAGACATGGAAATGGGGTATAGACTGACAATCCCCAGAAGAGGGGGTGGGAGGAAGTGATAAACCACAGAACTTATATGCATGTGTGCATGAACAGTGGACATGGACAACAAAGCTGGGGACAGGGCAGGGAGAGTGGGTATATCAGTGGGGGAAAAAGGAGAAACATATGTAACAAAAATAAATTAATTAATTAAATTAAAAGAAAAAAAATAGCCCTGGCCAGTTTGGCTCAGCGGTTAGAGCGTCCGCCTGCGGTCCGGAGAGACCCGGGTTCGGTTCCCGCTAAGGGCATGTACCTTGGTTGCAGTTTGTCCCTGGCCCTGGTTGGTCGTGCGGGTGGCAGCCACTCGATGTGTCCCTTTCACATCGATGTTTCCCTCTCTCTCTTCCTCCCACTCTGTCTGTACAAAAAATGGAAAAATGTCCTCGGATGAGGATTAAAAAAAAAAAAGAAAAAAAAAAAGAAAAATAATAACACTGCTGAGACGCAACAATGGGGCACTGGGAACACTGTGAGATGCAGGCCTTTTCTTTAAAATTAGTGTTTTCACTTACCATTTGCTGCTATATGCTAAGCGAAACAAGTCAAGTAGAGAAAGACAATATCACATGATTTCACTTATTTGTGGAATATAATGAACTAAACAAACTGATGAACAAAATTGACCCAGAGACATAGAGGTGGGGTACAGACTGACAAGCCTCAGAGAAGGAGGATTGGGGGCGGGGGGAGATAAACCACAGAACTTATATGCATGTATGCATAATTAATGAACATAGACAACTAAGCTGGGGATGGGGGGGAGGGGGATGGGGAGGAGGGTGTCTATGGGGGAAAAAGGAGAAACATCTGTAACAAAAACAAATTTTAAAAAATCTAAACAAAACAATAATAAATAAATAAAATTAGCGTTTCCTTTTCATTCCAGAGAAGTCATTGTATTATATATTAATCTAACAAAATATTGCAATATTGCATTCATTTTTATAACCACAAAGAATGATGGACTTTTTGTTTTGTTTTAATCTGGTAATACCATGCCAAAATAATGAGTATATTCAATGAAGAAATGAAAAACAGAAGAGATTTTACACTGTGGCCTATCTGCTATCTTTTCCCTAGTCTTCACAGTTACGCTATATTTTTTTATTTCCTTAATCCTCTTATTTTCACCTTCCTTTTCCATCACCCCTGAATAAAGCGGATTGGGGGGTGGGGGGTGGGATATGGTCTCTACCTTCAAAGAGTTTAGAACTCAACAGAGAAGACAGAAAATTACTTAAAATAAACTGTAGTGAGCCCTGGCCAATGTGGCTCAGTGGTTGGAGTATCTGCTCATGCACTGAAGTGTTGCCAGTTCAATTCCCAGGGGAGGGTACATACCTGACTTGCAAGTTTCATCCTGCCTGGTTCTGGGCACATGCAGGAGGCAACCAATCAATGTGTCTCTCTCACATTGATCTTTCTGTCTGTCTCTCTCTCTCCCCCTTTCTCCCTTCCACTCTCTCTAAAATTCGATGGAAAAAATACCCTTCAGTGAGGATTAACAAAAATAAATAAATAAATGGTGGGGAGCTTTCCTGGCTAAGATAAAGATCTTTATTGTAGGGGCAATAAGGAACCACTGAGGGAATTAAAACTGGGGAACACTCTGATGACAAAACCAGTTATCTTCAATCAGTTCTCTGTCTCATGAAGAAATAGTCACTGTGGACTTTCTGTCAAGATGGCGGGGAGGTAAATGCGGTATCAGTCCTCCCATAACCACATCAAACTTACAACTAAACTACAGAACAACCATCATTCCAAACCACCTGAAGTCAAGCTGAATGGAAGTCCTACAGCTATGGAATTAAATCAGCAGCCACATCCAGACTGGTAGGAGGGGCGGAGGGCACGGGCTGGCCCCACACCCACGTTTGGCAGATAAAAATCAGGAGGACACCTAGCTGGGAAGATCCTCCCTGAGAACTAAGGGGTCTCTGTCCCACACCAGGTGCCCCGCTAAGGGTCCCAGTGCCAGGAAGAGAGTCCCCATCACTTCTGACTGAAAAAAAATAGCAAGAACAGAGGCTCAGGAGGCCGAGGCAGCTGGAGCCCCAGGCAGCTCCTTAAAGGGCCCGCGCACGGACTTATCGGACTCTCTCCCTCTGAGCTTGGAGGGGAGGCAGCTCGAGGGGCACCAGAGACACACAGGGAAGAACTGAGCTGTTTGGCACTGGAGCGAGGGATGGAGAGGCGGCTTTCTCCTGGACAGATGTGCTATCAGAGGCCATTGTTCCTATGGTGAGCCCTTCCCTGGGGCGGCAGACAGCCACCATATCTGGGACTCCAGCAACCTGGCTCACACTGGTAGCCACACCCTGGTGACTCCCTGAAGCCCCGCCCCACCCAACTTTCAGGCCCACCCAAGCTGTTGCCAGTTGCTTAACCACAGGATTAGCCTTTTTGGATCCTGCTTCAGGTTTTCCTAAATTCTTTCAAATAAGCAGCATCTGGTCTCAAATAACCCCATACCTCTCATTAAGTAATACACAGAAACAAACACAGAGAGGCAGCCAAAATGAGGAGACAAAGAAACAGGTCCCAAATGAAAGAACAGAACAAAACCCCAAGAAAAGAACTAAGTGAAATGGAGATAAGCAAACTAACATATGCTGAGTTCAAAATACTGCTTATAAGGATGCTTAGTGAACTTAGTGAGGGCCTCAAGAGCATAAAAAAGGACCAGTCAGAAATCATGGATGCACAGTCAGAAATGAAGGAGGCATTAACTGAAATAAAGAATAATTTACACAGATTCAATAGTAGAGTACGTAAATCCAAGAAGCAAACCATTGATTTGGAATATAAGGAAGCAAAAAATCCCCAATCAGAACAGCAAAAAGAAAAAAGAATCCAAAAAAATGAGGATAGTGTAAGGAGCCTCTGGGACAACTTCAAGCATACCAATATTCGCATCTTGGGGGTTCCAGAAGGAGAAAAGAGAGAATAAAAAATTGAAAACCTGTTTGAAACAACAATGGCAGAAAACTTTCCTAATTTGGTGAAGGAAACAGACATACAAGTCCAGGAAGCACAGAGAGTCCCAAACAAGATGAACCCCAAGAGGCCCACACCAAGACACATCATCATCAAAATGCAAAAGGTTCAAGACAAAGAGAGAATCTTAAAAGCAGTAAGAGAAAAGCAGTTAGTTACCTACAAGGGTATTCCCATAAGGCTGTCAGCTGATTTCTCAAAGTAAACTTTGCAGGCCAGAAGGGAGTGGCAAGAAATATTCAGACTGATGAAAAGCAAGAACCTACAACCAAGATTACTTTATCCTGCAAAGCTCTCATTTAGTATCACTGGCCATATACAGACTTTCCCAGACAAGAAAAATTAAAGGAGTTCATCACCACCAAACCGTTATTATATGAAATGATGAAGGATCTTTTTGAAGAAAAAGATAAAATATATGAACAAACAAAATGGCAATGAATATATATCTATCGACAATGGAATCCACAAATAAAATGAACAGGCAGAACAGATACATTCTCATAGATACATAGAACATTTTGTTGGTTGCCAGATGGGAGTGGGGTTGAGGGAATGGGTGAAAAATGTGAAGAGATTAAGAAGTACAAATTCATTGCTAGACTGACAAACCTCAAAGGGAAAGGTGGAAGGTGGAAAGAAATACACCAAAGAACTTATATGCATAACCAATGGACACAGACAATAGTGTGGGAAAAGGTGGGAGGGTTGCAGGAGTGGGGAGGAAGGGGTCAATGGGGGTAAAATGAGGAACATCTGTAATACATTCAACAATGAATATTTAAAAATTAAAAAATAAATAAATAAAAAAGAACTAGTCATTCCTTCTAACTATGATTTACATAGTTTCCCCCAGGTTTCTGCTCCTCTCACATGATGAATCATATGTGACATGACTTACTCCAATAGCTTTAGTAAATTACAGTCTTGATACAATAGTCATAAATGTCTAGAGCTCGAAAAGACAATCGTGTTTGTAAAATCCTTTATTGCACAGAAAAAGAAAGCTCATGGAAGAGTGGAGCCTCTCCAAGGTCACCTGGGGGAGCTAAGGGCAGAGTGGGGTATCAGGACTGCACCCAGGAACTAGTGTTCTTACCTGGAGGCCCTTTGAACAATGTCAGGCTGTTTTCAACCTCTAGCTCCAGGGTTGGCAACAGATTGAATTTCTCTGGGGACATAAATTAAAGGAATTAGCCATTAAAAAGTGATCAGTTTGGCGATAACATTTGTTTTACAACTTGGAATTATTCTTATGTAATTTTAGAATATAGAAGAAACACAATGAGCCTTTTGTACCCTTGTTTAATTGGTGTTGTGTTGAACTGAAATAAGTAAAATAATTTAACACCTTGCATCTATCTCCGTACAAGAAACATCATTTGTTAAAGAGAAATCATGTTACCAATTTTCTATCTTTGTTTCATGATTTTATGTGTTTATAATCTGAAACTTCCTATATATTCTTTTCTGAATGGATTTTCTGGTCTTGAAGAGAATTCCCACAGTGGCAAAGCCATTAGTAGAATATCTGATGAAACTGAAATTACTTAAATTGGCATTTTCTTATGCTGTCAAATATTAAGAAATAAAGAGCAGTGTGTCAAGAAACTTGCTTTAAATTTTCTAGAGTAACTAAGACTGTGACTGTTGGAGGTGAAAATCGATTAAAAGTATATATTTGATAGTTGCACCTATCAAATAAAAATGGAGGAATATTAGAATAACTGACAAGGCAGGAAATGAGAAGCTATAGAAAAGCACATAATGGTACATACTAAGAAAGTAGTACTCAGTATGGACATTTTACTCCATTGATAATAATTTGGTGTCATAATAGATCCAAAGAATGGAAGATCATCTCAGTTCCTAATAGCAAGTCGTAAATTAATGAAAATAATATAAGTTAAAACTAGTCAATAATACACTTGTATTTAGCTCTATATCCCCAAATTGTAAAAGACAAAAGGACAATGTATAAGTTATATAAATAAATCAGTCTCTAATAATATAAAGCATCTCCATTAACATGGAGAAATCATTTCAAAATCAGCCTAAAATATCAACTGAATCTAAATTTTCAGCATCGCATGGCTCATAATAGTAAGTTCAGGAATAAATTATACCCATCTAGTCTTAGGAAATGGTTTACAAATGAATACTCATATTATATTAGGGATGGTAAATGAATATTAATGATATGTATGACAACCAAATCTGAGAGAACAGTGAATTGATAGGAGATGGGGGATGTGTGAATTGAGGGAAGAGAGAAAGTATCTAAAGTAGGTCTAACTTTGAGCAAGAAACTTGTCTGTATTTCTTTTCCTTATGTCTAAACTGGACATAATCATAACTATCTTACCAGTTTTACCTGAGAATTAGAAATTTCACACACACACACACTAAACATTATAATCTTTGCCATTGTACCTGGCACATAGCAGGCACCTAACACATGATATTTTTATAGCCATCATTATTATTGGTATTACTATTATAACTATTATCACATTAAGTTAGTCAAGTTTCAAATGAGTATATCAATACAGTTTCCTTTCAAATGAATTGAGTGGTGAGTGATAATGAATGTGTAACTAAATGGTCACCACTTGAAGAGATATGGACTTGCAAGTATATTCTGCATATATGCATGTGTGTAAGTATAAATACACACACACACACATAATGTATATAATTTATATTAGGTAGAAAAACAAAGATTTTAAATTTTCTACTAGAATAAAAATAAATGACATTATGCTACAAAGTATGATCACCAGTCGCTTGCTTAATTCATAAGGAAAAAGATAATTTGCCACAGCTGCTATCTGGAGTTTCGGCACCTTTTGTTAAAGCCGTATGAAAGTCCTCTTCATCCAACAACAATGAATAAAAGGTAGTTAACAATAACAAAAAGAAACGGCCCTGGAGAGCATTGGACAGAAAATTCAGGATGGTCTATAAAAAGCAGGGTGAGGGGAGGGGGTTGGTGAAAGGGGCCAGGGGCCATGTGAATCCATGTGGAAAAATGATCAGTGCTGGAGAAGGTTAACTTCTCAGTCCCTGAAGTCTCGCTCTGGTGGCTAGAACCCAAAAAAGTTAATGAAAGGAAGGAGCACTGACAACTCCTGCTGCTTCGACAGGAGCTCGCCACCTCATTACTGGACAGATTCTCCCAACCAAAAGAAGAGAATGCTCCTGCCAAGAAAAAGAGTGAGAGCGGCAATGAGTCATGCAAGCAAGACGTTGCTGATATTGGGTGAAGATCAAAGTGAGATCAAACAAAAGGAACTGGACAAGAAATAGCTGAGCCAAGAACTATGACCACAGACTAGACATCTCTCCAGACCCGAGGCAGGAGAGATGGAAAGGACAAGTAAAATCCCTAGTCTTCCCTGCTGAACAGGAAGAAGTAAATGAAGTGACACCATCTGCTCACTTTCCCAGAAGAGAGAGTTTGAACTCCTCATGGTTAGCAATGGGAACATTTTCAAAAGCACTACTCTAATTACAAATGATTAGAAATGATTCCTAGAAGGGAAGACTTAACTCACAGTGTGTCTGACTAATGAACATTTTCTGCGTATCCCACTACACTATGAGCTGACTTCAAAAGTACTGGCTACAGATGGTTTCTGGGGTTTTAAAATGATCCTCTGAAAGACAATAAGATGCTTCACTTTTTCTCTTTATTTCTTTAAGCATACAAATGCATGTGTTTTGTTCTTGTTGTTGCTTTGTAAAGCATAATAAATCATTGAGTTTTTCCAGGACTAGCAAATACATTTTTTGTTGTTGTTTCAGTTGTTAGCATATGTGTGAGTGAGCTTGTGTGTGGGTGTTCATACCCAAATGGGGAGTGGGGGGTGTACAGATCAACTAAAGTTAAATGTTCAAAGTTATGGAGATATAGTCTTGAAGACATACACATTAAAAACTGACAATACCAAGTGTTGGTGAAGAAGTGGAGCAACAGGAACTCTCATGCATTGCTGATGGGTGTCAATTTGGAAAGCTATTTGATACTATTTATCAAAGCTGAAGATAAGCCTACCCTGTGAATCAGCAGTTACATAATTCTGGATATAAACAACCAAAATATGTATGAATGGGCATCAAAATATGTGTTCTACCTACAAGTTTTTTTTTAGCATCGGTAACCAAACTAGAGACAATACCAACAGTATTTGGATAAATAAATTGTGGTACACTCTTACAACAGAGTGCTCCACAACATGGGTTGGCAAACTGCCCCTGAACCACATCCAGCCACCATTTGTTTATGTTTTCTCTTGAGCTATATCATACTACAATGTCAGAGTTGAGTAATTGCAACAGAGGTCATATGGCCCCTACATCATGAATATTTACTGTATTTAACCTTGCTAGAAGAGGTTTGCTGACCCCTGCTTTCCAGCAAGAAAAGCAAATGAGCTATTGCTGTACAATTGCCACATCATTACTGGCCAGATTCTTACAATCAAAAGAAAAGAAAATTCCTATCAAGGAAAAGAGTCAGAGCTGGAGTGAGTCTTACAAGTAAGCCATTGCTGTTATCTATGTTAACAACACCGATAAATCTAAAATATATATATATATATATATATATATATACACACACACACACACACACACACACACACACACAGAGAACGAGAGAGAGAGACAGAGAAAGCAGACAGATATACTAGAGAACTTACCATTTCATGCCATTTATGTAATATCCAAAAGCAGGCAAAAATAACCTATAATAACAGATGTCAGAGAAGTGGTTACTTTTGTGGGGGATTAAGGTCTAGAAGGAAGCACAATGAACACTTCTAGTTCTGTCTGCATGGTCAATGGTGATTTTATAGATAGGTTTATTTGTAAATCTCCACTTACAATTTGCAAACTTTCCAGTATATTATATTTCAATAAATCTTTGCTTAGAAAACAAAGAAAGGTCAACCAAAAAAAACTAAAAAATGGGCCTTTTCCGTCTGGGGGCAGGCATTAGGTAAGCCAAGATGGACACTTGCAAGTACATGCCGGAGCTGTGGATGGCAGTCGGATGCAATGCGCTTTCTTCTCCGGGTGCGCTGCTGGCTGTACCGCCAGCTCTCTGCGCTGCACAGCGGCCCCCCACCCTGGCCCACGCCCCCTACATCACCCGGTCCCATAAAGCGCGCAGGCTGGCATACAGGGCCAAGCAAGGTTCTGTCATGTATGGGATTTCTGTGCGCCCTGGTGGCCGCAAACTCCGTTTCAAAGGGTGCGCCCTAGGCAAGCCTGTCCATCGTGGTGTTCACCAGCGCCCGTTCGCTGGAAGTCTCCAGTCTGCTGCAGGGGCGCACGCTGGACACCACCGCGGGGCCCTGAGAGTCCTGAATTCTTGCTGGGTTGCTGAAGATTCCACATACAAATTCTTTGAGGTAATCCTCACTGATCCATTCCATAAAGCTCCCAGAAGGGATCCTGACACCCAGTGGGTCACCAATCCAGTCTACAGGCACAGGGAGAAGGGAGGGCTGACACCTGCAGGCCGCAAGGGCCACGGCCTGGAAAGGGCCACAAGTTCCACCGCCATCGGTGGTGCTCGCCGTGCAGATTGGAGAAGGCACAATACTCTCCAGCTCCACTGTCCCCGCTAATATAAGTAATGTCTGTAAAATTCTTACCTAATAAACATGTCAGACAGTCAACACAAACCAAAACTAAAAACTAAAAAATGGAAGCAGTATCATGTTTGTCAACAGCTAGTTAAGATATTTTCAAAATTTCATTTATCTCCCTAGAGTGTTCTTTGTACAGAAGAGAGCAAGTAAATGTCAAAGCAAATCAACAGAAAATAAAGCGGCAAATGTTAAGAACACAGTATATTTTAAAGTTGAGAAGCGTAAACATGAAAATAAACACATTATCCTAAGTACCTATATACAACCACTATATACGTGCTACATTTTGCTTACAAATAATTATTGAGGTTGTCTACCTATTTGCAGAAATCACCCTCTAATGTCTTTAATCATTACATTTCTACAAGAAAACACTTATACAGCAACAATAATAAAGCATGTTGCTTTTAAGTTGTTCTTTGACATTTGCTTCTCTGTGAAGTCATTTGAAAATTTAGTTACTTAGAATTTTTTCTTTCTCAGAATTCATTAAAAGAAACCTTACATTTATTAATATCAATTACCCACTTTTACTCTTCACCTTGACTCGGTGAGTAGAAGCGATAATCAGGTGCACAGACATTTCTAATTTGCATTATGCCATGTGAGGTTGAAGGTCTACCTGTCATTACTTATCTAAATTATGAGATAACCCAGATGTACTGACTGATGATAATTTCAAACAATAATACATTTTGGAAATCCATGCTGGATGGCTTAAATTTAAGCCCTCTTGCTGTCACTTGTCTTTATCATTGAATTTTTAATGTCACTGAAGAAATTTTACTTAAGGATAATATAAAAAACTAGAAACCATTTCCAAGGAATAAAAAAATAAAACACTATATGCTTTTTATTAAATGTATTGGGGTTGCATTGGTAAAAAACATAAGTTTCAGGTGTACAATTCTATAATACATCATTTGTATATTGTATTGTGTGTTCACCACCCCAAGTCAAGTCTCCTTTCATCACCATATAATTCACCCCATTTACCCTCTTCATTCTCCTCCACACCTCTCCCCTTTTGGTAACCAGCATACTGTTGTCTGTGTCTATGAATTTGTTTGCTTTTTTTGCTTTCAGTTTTATACCCCAAATACAAGTGAAATCATGTGGTTCCTGTCCTTTCCCATCTGACTTAAGATACTCTCAAGTTCTATTCATGTTGTCACAAATGGCAGAATTTTATCCTTTCTTACAGCTGAGTAGAATTCTATTGTATATATGTACCACACCTTTATCCAATCATCCTCTGTCAAAGGACACTGGTTGTCTCCATGTCTTGGCTACTGTGAATAAAGCTACAATAAACATAAGGGTAGATATATCTTTACAAATAAATATTTTCATTTGTGTGTGTGTGTGTGTGTGTGTGTGTGTGTGTGTAGATAGCAACCAGAAAGATTTCTGGTCTTATAGTAGATGTCTTTCTTTCTTTCTTTCTTTCTTTCTTTCTTTCTTTCTTTCTTTCTTTCTTTCTTTCTTTCTCTCTCTCTTTCTTTCTTTCTCTCTCTCTCTCTCTCATTCTTTTGCTGCTGCTTCCTCTTCTTCTTTCTCTCTCTCTCTTCTTTCCTTCATTTCTTCTTGCTTTTTAAATGTTTTTTCTTTATTGATGTGAGGAGGGAGAGGGAGAGGGAGAGGGAGAGGGAGAGGGAGAGAGAGAGGGAGAGAGACAGAAACTTCAGTGAGAGTGAACATCAATTGGCCACCTCCTGCATGCTCCCCACTGGGGATTAGGTCCACAACCTGGGCATGTGCCCTGACTGGGAATCAAACTGGTGACCTCCTGGTACATGGGTCTCAACACTCAACCACTGAGCTATACCGGCCAGGCAATTCTTTGTTTTTTGAGGAATCTCCATTCTATTTTCCATAATGACTACACCAGTTTACATTTCCATCCACAGTGAAAGGTGGTTCCTTTTCTCCACAACCTCTCCAAGACTTGTTATTTCTTGTCTTATTGATAATAGCCATTATAAAAGGTGTGAGGTGGTATTTCATTGTAGCTTTAATTTGCATTTCCCTCACATTTATTCAACATAGTTCTGGAAGTCTTAGCCATAACAATTAAGTGGGAGAAAGAAATAAAAGATATTCAAATTGGGAACAAAGAAGTAAAATGTTCCTTTTTGTAGATGATGATTCAATATTTGGAAAATCTTAAGGCTACTAGAAACCATAAATAAATACAATAAAGTAGCAGGATATTAAATCGATGTACAAAATCCATTACAATTCTATATACTAACCATAATGTAACAGAAAAAGAAATAAAGAAAAGAATTTGATTTGTAAGAGCAACAAAAATAATAAAGCACCTAAGAGTAAACTTAAAAAATAAGTGAAAAACACATACACTGAAAAATATAACACATTGTTGAAAAAATTGAAGTAGATCCAAAGAAATGAAAAGATATTTTATGTTTGTGCATTAAAAATAAACATAGTTAAAATGGCTACATTTTCTAAAGTAATATACAGATTTAATGCAATCTCCATACAAATCCCAATAACATTTTCAAATAAATAGAACAAAAAAAAATTATTAAATTTTATGGAACCACAAAAGACTCCAAATAAGTAAAACCATTTTAAGAAAAAATAACAAAGCCAGAGGTATCACACTCCCTGACTTTAAATTATATTACAAAGCCACTATAATCAAAACAGTATAATATTGGCAGAAAAATAGACACAAGACCACGGAATAGAATTGAGAGCCCATCAATGTTTACTAATTTTATTATAAAGAAAATGTTTTATCAGAAAAGTATCTCTCAGTTGCAAACATGTATCTGATTTTCTGAGATAAGCTGGTTTTTATTTGTTTCCATTTTTTTTTAATGTATGTGGGCCACGAATGTGATTTCTACATATAATATTAAGATTTCTATATAAAATATTAAAATTTAAAAATAAATATTCAGTGTTCTAAACTCTTGAAAATTTATTTTCTTTCAAAAATGGTATTTTGATGGTTAGACTACACCAGGAACTTATTTATTGAATTAATAATAAATCAGGAACAAAATCAAACAGTTGTCTAATTTTTGGAGGAAGAGTGCTTATATTTATAGATAAAAAGTTTTAGGATAGATAGAAAATTGCAAGGACTTTCAAAGTATGATCAGAATAAGATAGGCACGCAGATACACACACACACACACACACACACACACACACACACACAGCAAGCATTCCAGACATAGACAGTTCTTGAATGCCTAAGAACACTGCAGATCATCCATGTTTTTCCTTTCTTTCCCAACCTAAAAAAAACTTACATTTTTCTGAATTAAAATCTCAGTATTTTCTCCTACAAATTACCTATTACCATCTGCTTTCATAACTATAAGTTCCATAAAAACAGAGATATATCTGTTTGCTCAATGTTATTTTTCCAGAGCCAGTATAGTACCTAAAACATAGCAGGAGGTCAATAAATATTTATTGCATAAAAATAAATGCATACATGCATAAAGGCAGACAAAATTGACCCTAAGCAACTACAAAAGAGTCAGCAAATAAAATAAAGTTTAAGTACACACACACACACACACACACACACACACACATATATATATATATATATATATATATATATATAATGTATTAAGTAAGATGTAAAATATACAGTCAAGGGTAGGAAAAGGGGGGCATTTGGGGGTTTGAGAAGCCCTTTTTTTTAAATCTTAAATCACAAATCAAATTCAATTAAAAACATTAATTAAGAAATGAATAGTAGCAGTGGTTATTTTAGGATGATAAAGTTAAAAAGTAATAAATACTCCCTGTATTTTTAGGTATTTTTCAAATATTCTACAATAAGATTTATTATTGTATAATCAGAAAAAGGAGAATTAAGTAAATTAAAATACTTATTTTAAGCAGTATTTACTTATTGCCTAGTATATGGTAGGCATTGCTCAGGTACCTACATATACTATAAAACCAAGATCCCCACCACTCAGAATTCAGACTTATGGGGAAGACAAGCATGAAAATGAACCATTGTATCTAGTATAATGATTACTACAAAAGATGTCTCTACTAAGCACAAGGGAGAAAACACCAACTATACACACACACACATGCATATATACAGAGAGAGAGAGAGAGAGAAAGAGAAAGAGAGAGACATGACAAGTTTTAGAGTAGGTGACCAACATATTGTTGTTTTCAAGGTAAGATTTAAAGGAAATTATTACATGAATCATTGCTTAGTAATGATTTTGTAACAATACAATTTTTTTTTAGAAACATTATAGCAGTTTGAGAAAATAACCTGATGAATAAACCAACCAATCTTTTACAATTTAAGTAAGAATCACAACCATGAAGTAAGGTAAGAAACAAGTAATGGGGTCCTGGCCGTTTGGCTCAGCAGTTAGAGTGTCGGCCTGCGGACCAGAGAGGCCTAGATTCGGTTCCCACTAAGGGCACATACCTTGGTTGCAGTATGTCCCTGCCCCGGTTGGGGTCATGTGGGTGGCAACTACTCAATGTGTCTCTCACATCCATGTTTCTTTCTTCCTCTCTATCTCAAGATAAATGCAAAAATGTCCTTGGGTGAGGATAAAAAAAAGAAAAAAAAATAGTAATGGTATTTGTAGCTGGAAAAGAAAGGGGAGTTTTTTTTTGTTGTTGTTGTTGTTTTAGGAAACATCACTATTAATTGAGAATAAGTTTTATGTCAATAACTCCAAAATTTTATTCTTTCGAAAAATCATGTTTTAGTGATCAATCCTATAATAGAACAATCTAATAATCCCATAAATGTATGACAGTTATGTGAAACTAAGAGGTAATGTTGCATTTGTTCAGACTGACAATCCCCAGAAAGGGGGTGGTGGGGGAGAGCTAAACCACAGAACTTATATGCATGTGTGCATGAACAATGGACATGGACAACAAAGCTGGGGACAGGGCGGGGAGGAAGGGGAGGGGGGGATCAGTGGGGGGAAAAGGAGAAACATCTGTAACAAAAATTAATTAATTAATTAATTAAAATAAAAAAAATAAGGAAACACAATATGTAACTAAAAAAGAAAACAAAGAAAACAAAGAGAGATAGAAAGAGACCTGGAAAATCAAGGCCATTATGGTTCCCTTTACTTGTGCTGCTTTTATATATGCGTTTTTTAAGTCCTACAATAGTGGGTAAATGAAGAAGAGTATTTATTTTCTCTTCCTCTTCTGGAAGTTTTGAAATCAATGTAAACTACACACACACACACACACACACACAGAAAAAGGGAGGCTACACATTGAGTGTGAGAGGAATAAAAGACATCAGCCTTTTAAAGACAAACTGTAGCTGTATCAATATCCTAGAAAATGCAAACATTTTATATACATGAAGCATGATAGAGGGACCTTTCTTTTTTTTTTTTTTTTTTTAATCCTCACCTGAGGACATTTTTCCATTTTTTGTACAGATAGAGTGGGAGGGAGAGAGAGGAAGAGAGAGAGAGGGAAACATCGATGTGAAAGGGACACATCGAGTGGCTGCCACCCGCACAACCAACCAGGGCCGGGGACAAACTGCAACCGAGGTACGTGCCCTTAGCGGGAACCGAACCTGGGTCTCTCCAGACCGCAGGTGGACGCTCTAACCGCTGAGCCAAACTGGTCAGGGCGAGGGACCTTTCTGAACATTCAATTTGTTAAGGAGTTAGATGGCATCTGATTTCAGGAAGTGACTTTCCACCTTTTTAGGAAAACGCTTTGATTGAGGGTAATTTCTATTGTGAATTATTCGTGAGTTTTTCAGAGGTTCCAAACAATGAAACAAATGTAAGACGATGGTATCTTCATTGTTCAACTGATTAAAAATGTTTAAAATGAATGCATTATATAAAAACCATGGCAATATTTTTATGCAATATAAAAATGCCATCTAGTCATCTTGCCCAAGGAATCAATTATTCAGATATGTCGGTACTTAACCCTCAGAATGTCTTGAAGGATAAAAGTGAATAAACCATGAATGGGAGCTTTGCTGTTCATAAGGTTTTGAGAGTAAGGATCTCCAATGGTAGTGAGTGTTTTGGAAGGTTTATTTTTTTCTAGGTTTACTTGGAAGGTTTGGGGCACCTGTCTTACCACCTAGGCCACCAAAATGAGACATCTGCAACAATAAAGAACAAATAAAAAAAGTCATTTATTTCATGCAAAATGACCTGTATTTTGAGTAATGTTCATCATGACAAGCTTGCTTTAGAATGAGCCTTGATTCTCCAGGTGGCTTCTATGTGCAATTATGTACTTTTCACATTGCATTTGTCCTCAGCTGGGGCTGGAAATTATAATTTTTATGGCATTAAGGAAAGGTAAAAGATAGATTTGGGGCAAAGTAAACAGCCTGAAGATACAGTCGATGTTAAATAAACTTGAAAGCAGGTATGTTCTATACCTCTCATCCATAAACACATAGTGTACTATAGAGATTTGGGGCCATTCTTTCAGATTCAAGTATAAATAATATGGCCTATCAGATATACTACCACAATGATTTTTACTGAGACCTTATGTGAGTTTCAGATGAACCACATTCCCCAGCTCTCCTGCTGATAACAGATTTTCCAAGATGCATTTAATGATCTGAATCTCACTGAAGGATGCTTGTTGCAACCTGCCACAAAGGGAAGTCTACCATGAACTCTTATTTAGTTGCCTATCAGAAAAAATTCACTAAACTTCTACTCTCCAGAAGTCCAAGGTTTGGGGAGGAAACTAGGCCAATATCTTATTAGGTACCAGAAGCATCTTCTCTTCAAAACCTTGGAAGAATGAGCTGAAGGCCTGGATAGAGTGATATGTCCTAAAATACATCTTAGAAATTAAAGTCTTTCAGAAAGCTAGGTTTGAAAGTATCTGCCATATGTTTTCAGAGCGGATTGAAAAATTAACATTTGACACGACTGAAAATGGAAGATTTAGGAGCAAAGTATTAAGACCTGTGCCAAGTTTGCAATTTCTTTTTAAAAGAAGATGAATTAGTGTCACACCCTAGCTGGATGAGCATGAATGAGGCAAACTAATCTCCAGGCCGTGACTTGAGAGAAGGTCCTCTCCCACCCTGTCTCATGCATAAGAGAAACTTATCTCCAGCTCTACACTCAGCTGGGGCCTCACCTGCCCTCTACCTGCTCCCTCCAGTGGGCTCCGTCAATTCTAAGGGGACTATGAAAGACATTATAAAGTATGGTTATTTATTAGCTAGTTCAGATTTCCAGGTCTCCTAAATAACTCAATCACATATATACATAATTTTAAGCATTATGGGTTGTAAAATTTTCTTTTTATCCTCACTCGAGGATATTTTTGCATTTATCTTCAGATAGAGCAGGAGGGAGAGAGGGGAGGAGAAGAGAGAAACATCAATGTGAGAGAGAAACATTGACTGGTTGCCACACACAAGACCCCAACTGGGGTGGGGACAAACTGCAGCCGAGGTACATGCCCTTAGCGGGAACCAAACCCAGGACTCTCTGGTCTGCAGGCTGACATTCTAACCACTGAGCCAAACCAGCCAGGCCTAGGTTGTGAATTTTTAAAATGTTTATTACAGACTGTATTTTATTAAATCTGGCTTACAATGCTAATCATAATAATAAAATATAGCTGTTTACTATAATTTCTCTGCTCCAAATTCTTGGCTTCATACTAAGCTCAGATTTTATTTGTGATACACCTACTGTGTGTCAGAAGTGGGGACAGGGCAGTGAACATGTAGCCTGTGCCCTCAGGGAACTTACATTCTAGAGGAGGATACAAGCAAAGAAGTGAATGGATCAAAAAAGGTCTGGTGATACAGGTTATGATGGTGACAAATGTGGATGATACTGCTCAGCACAGAAAGTGACTGGATTAGAGGGGAGGAGTCTAATTCAGGCTGCATCATTTGAAAGACAGCTCTGGAAAGCAGAAGTGAGGTCATTTCTAATTGATGAGGAGGAGGCAATCATGGACTGATCAGGCTAAGATAGGGTCAAGCAAAGGGAAGATCATGAAAATACCTTGGGGCAGTTCCATGTTTAGTGTGTCCTAGAGATAAATAGCTGGCCAGTGAGTGCAAGGAGCCCAGGATATCTTGATATGAAATTAAATCAGAGAAATAGAAAGGTCATATTGCAAAAAGGTTTTAGGTATGAAATTCAAAATTTGATGAAGCTACTCATGAATTCTGTGTTCAGGTATGACATGATATAATTTGTCTCTCTAACTATATATGCAGAATGGATTGTAAAGGAAGTGAAGCATGAAAGGTGAGGATAATTTGGAGGCCAGGTGACCAAATTTGGAGGACAGAAGAGGGAATGGATGGAGTGCATCCTAAAGGGACAACTAATAGGACTTGCTGGCCAATTAGTTGTAGGAGCTGACATGCCTCAAGACTTCAGAGAACCTTGTGTAATTACTATATTTAAGAAGAGCAATTATGCCCTGGCCAGTTTGGCTCTGTGGTTAGAGCATCGGTCTGTGAACCAAAGGGTCATGGGTTTGATTCCAGTCAAGGGTACGGGCCTGGGTTGCAGGTTTGATCCATGGCCTTGACTGGAGTCATGCAGGAGGCAACCAGTCAGATGTGTCTCTCTTACATAGATGTCTCTCTCTCTCTCCCACTGTCTCCAAAGAAGAGGAGAAATTATGTACCTACTTTTTGTATTTCTCTACTTAATCCCAGGCAAAAGCTAATAAAGGTTAAAATTTTATGTTTCCAGTTAATGAAACAAAGTAAAATTTTGAACATTCTAATTACATGAAAGTCCTGTCAAGTTAATGGTTAAAAATTGTTTCAGTGCCAGAATCATCTTAGAGAAGACAAAACAATCTGATTAGTAAAAACAGAGAACACTCAATATAAGTGAAGGTGTTATCACTAGAAGTGGAGTGTCCACTGGTGAAAATGGGGGATCCCTTTTCCCACTGGGTTCTGGGGGTCAGGTTCTTACATTATTTGAGAAAAATAATTTTCTAAGATTTGCATGGGAGAGTGAGTGATCTTTATTTGCTTGGAATTACATTCCTTGGTTTCTCAGCTCCCAGTTCCCATAAACTGGTCCTGAAAGAGAGGCAGCTGGGGATTCAGGAGAGCTAGAAGCAAGACCAGTGTCCAAAGTTCTTGTTCAATGGTGGAATTAAGTCCTGTACAGCATCAGGCTAGGTCCAGTCTATTAGTCCATTGTGTGGGGTCCACAGGGCTGTGAGCTGTGTGCATAAATGCAGGGGAGCAGGAACATAAGCGGCCCATGGGCTAGGAGTCAAGCCCAAGCAAGAGAGAAGGAACCCTTTTGTTTAGGAGCTTATGTATTTCAAATCTTCCCATGCTTGTAGTGGCCACACCTACTCTGGTCAATGACCTATTTCCAGGTGTGACTTACAAGCAAGTACATTCCCCATTTTATTTAGACTTTACTGGGCATGTGTTTATTTGTCCTCCCTTTTGCTCCTTTCCAGTCATTAATTAATTAATGAGTTAATTACAACAGGATTAAAGGGAGCAAAAATATTTTATTTTCATAATATAAAGTAATAATGTGGGGAAATAGCAGAATTATTTGTTCCTAATCAGAACACACATTGAAACCAATCTCAAGAAATAATTAATAAAAACAATACAAGCAGAGACTTATGGTCAAGACCGTAACATAGGTAAATGCAGTACTCACCTCTTCCCACAATCACATCAAAATTACAACTAAACTACAGAACAACCATCATTCAGAACAACCTGAAATAGAGCTAAATGGAAGTCCTACAACAATGAAATTAAAGAAGCCACATTGAGACTGGTAGGAGGGGCAGAAGCATGGAAGGGCTCATCACACACCTATATGTGGGAGACAAAAATCAGGAGGGACACCTCGGCTGTGAAGGTCCTACCCAAGGAGCATGGGGTCCCAGTTCCACACCAGGGCCCCCAGCTCAGGGTTCCAGTGACAAGAAGAGAAGTCCCTATAACTTCTGGCTGTAAAAACCAGCGAAACTGAGGTTGAGGGAGACTGAGGCTTCTGGAGCCCCAGGCAGCTCTTCTTAAAGGGAACGCTCATGGACTTGATCAGATTCACTTCCTCTGGGCTCCAGCACAGGGGAGGCAAACTGAAACGCACCGGAGACATATGGTGAAGAACTGAGTTGTTTGGCATCAGGGTAAGAGTTGGGGGGTCAACTTTCTCCTGGACAGACCTGTTGGTGGAGGCCGTTGTTTCTTTGGTGAACCTTTCCCCATGGGCCCTGCAGACAGGTGCCATAGCTGGGACTCCAGCAATCTGGCTCACACTGTTTGTCCCACCCTGGTGATTCCCTAAGGCCTTGACCCACCCAACATTCAAAACCACCCAAGCTATTTCCAGTGGCTTTACCATAGGAATGGCCTGTCTAGGCTTATGCTTCTGATTTTCCTTAAATCTCTCAAACAAACAGCATCTGGTCTCAACAATCCCCATACCTTTTCTAAGTAGCCCCAGGCCTGGTACTAGCAGCAGCCAGCCTTGGTTCACAGCTTGTCCTTCAAACTGAGCACAAGAAGCAGCCATCTGCAGATAGCTTTGTAGCTTATGCCTGATGGCCCTGGGTAGAACCAGGTAGTGGCTGACTTTGGTGTGTGCCTCCTGAGAGGCCCCAGAGGCAACACATCCAGTGGGCAGTTTCAGACCATGTTGAAGCACCACCACCCAATCACCACTGTAAGTGACACAAGGAGTAGACTCAGTGGGTATAAGAGCCCTGCTGAAGTAAGTCTTGCTCTGTGTGGTGGTTTCCTACCCAGCTGATCCTCTAAAATAGTCAGAGGTTGGTGGTCAGTGGTCACAGTCAGTCCTTGCAGCTGATCAGCCTGAGAAAATCCCTTCCACTGACATGCCAATAGCAATCAAGACTCAATTACAACAGAAGGCTATATAATCTATACCACAGAGGGGTCCACCCAAGTGCCCAGCTGAGGTGATCAGGGAGGCTGTGCCATCAGACCCTCTAGGACACCTACTACAACAGGCCACCCTACTAAGGCTAGGAGATGTAGCAGCTCTACCTAATACATAGAAACAAACACAGGAAGGCAGTCAAATGAGGAGACAAAGAAACATGTTCCAAATGAAAGAGAAGAACAAAACTCCAGGAAAAGAACTAAATGAAATGGAGATAAGCAATCTAACAGAAGCAGAGTTTAAAACACTGGTTATAATGATGCTTAAGGAACTTAGAGAGGACCTCAAGAGCACAATAAAGAACTAGTCAGAAATAAAAGGTATATTAACTGAAATAAAGAATACTTTACAGGGAATCAATAGTAGAGTAGGTGAAGCTGAGAAGGAAATCATTGATTTGGAATATAAAGAAGCAAAACCCACCCAATTAGAGCAGCAAAAAGAAAAAAAATAATCCCCCCCCCAAAAAAAAAATGAGGATAGTGTAGGGAGCCTCTGGGACAACTTCAAACGTACCAACATTCGCATCATGGAGGTGTCAGGAGAAGAGAGAGTGAAACCTATTTGAAAAAATAATGACAGAAAACTTTCCTAAGTTGGTGATGGAAACAGACATACAAATCCAGGAAGCAGAGAGAGTCCTAAACAAGATGAACCCAAAGAGGTCCACACTAAGACACATCATAATTAGAATGCAAAAGGTTAGAGATGAGGAGAGAATCTTTTTTTTTTTTATGTTTTAATTTTTTTAAATTATTTACTTAATTTTATTTTATTATTTTTAGAGAGGTAGAGGAAGGGAGAGAGAGATAGAAACATCTATGAGAGAGAGGGGGAGACATCCATCAGCTGCCTTCTACACGCCCCCCACTGGGGACTGAGCCTGAAAACCCAGGCATGTGCTCTAACCCAGAATTGAATCAGAACCTCTCAGTCCATGGGAAGACACTCAATCCACTGAGCCGCACCAGCCAGGCATAAAGCGAAAATCTTAAAAGCAGCAAGAGAAAGTTGTTACTTACCCACAAGGTATCTTCCATAAGACTGTCAGCTGATTTCTCAAAATAAATTTGCTGGTCAGAAATGAGTGGCAAGAAATATTCAAAGAGATGAAAAGCAAGGATTTACAACCAAGATTACTCTATCCGGCCAAGCTATCCTTTAGAATAGAAGAACAGATAAAGAGATTCTCAGACAAGAAAAAGCTGAAGGAGTTCATCGTTACCAAACCAGTATTACATAAAATGTTGTAGTCTTCTTTAAGAAGAAAAAAATAAAAAATATAAACAATAAAATGGCAATAAATACATATCTTTCAACAATTGAATCTACAATCAAAATGAATGAATAAGAACAGAAACAGACTCATAAATACAGAGAATGTTTTATTGGTTGTCAGATAGGAGGAGGGTTGGGGGGATGAGTGAACAAGGTGAAGAGATTAAGAAGTACAAATTGGGTGTTAGACTGATAAACCTGAACCTCAAAGGGAAGGAGGAGGGAGAGATAAACCAAAGAATGTATGTGCCTATATACATAACCAATGGACAAAGACGACAGTGTGGCGAAGTCAGGAAGGGGGCAGGAGTGGGGAGGAAGAAGTCAATGAGGAAAAAATGGGGATATCTGTAATATTTTCAACAATAAAGATAAATAAAAAAAATACAAACAAGATTAATGACAACGGCTAACTCTAACAATAATAGAATGTGCTAGGGATTTCAACAATCTAAAACAAACAAAATAACTGAAGATATATATTTTTATATTAGCATGATTTTTTCAAGATCTCTTAAACAATTGTTTATCTAAAAAGGAGGGGAAAGGTATTAGCCATTTAAATGCAGGGTAGGCATTGACCACTGCGGGTGTGCGGGATGAGGAAGAAAGAAAATCTCCCTTACAGATTCAATTGTTCCTTGACTCTAGAATTAAAGAAGAAAATTGCTTTAACAGCTGGTGTGAATATCACATCGGTCTTCTTTATTAATACTACAATAAGATTATTAAACTCTTTAATAGGTTGAACCACTTTTCTTTGGCTTTGAAAATGACTAACACTTTTAGTTCAGGGATATTTTTATTAAAACTTTCTTAGACCCAGAAATCCCTACCTTTTTACTGGTCAAGTCTTGACTGAGATGATGGTGACAAAGAAAAGTGTGAAGGATACAACAAACAAGACCGTGTAAAAGAGCTACATTGTTTTCCCCTTGAGAAATGATGTTATTAATTAAGTGGTTTGTAAATTGTTATTATTTTTCCTTGTAATAATGTAAAATGTTAAGGATTGTTAGATTTATTAGAGATGGATTTTCACACAAACAAATCATAGTATACACAGACTTTGTCTTATTTTTACTTGTTTAAAAAAAAATTTCTCCAAACAAACACTATCAACAATATAAAAAGGAAATTAGCAACATTCCCCCCCCCACACACACACAATACCAGTTCTAGCCTTCATTATTTTTTCAATTGTTGAAAGTATTATAGATGTCCTCCCTTTTTGTCCCCCAATGATCGCCTCCTCCCCACTCCCACTTCCCTCCTGCTCTCCCCAAACTAATCTCTGTGTCCATTGGTTGAGCATATATGCATATAAGTTATTTAGTTTATCTCTTTTCATCTCCCCCCATCACCCTTCCAGCTGAGGTTTGTCAGTCTGTTCTCTACTTCCATGTCTCTGGATCTATTTAGGCTTAATTTTTATCCCTGATTCTAGGAAGAGCTATTATATAGCTTTTAATTTACATTTATATGCGCTTACACTTTATTTATTTATTTATTTTTTAAAGATAAACACTTAAAAATTTTTTTCTTTATTGATTTTTAGAGAGAGAGGAAAGGAGAGGGAGAGAAAGATATAAGCATTGATGAGAGAGAACATCTATTGGCTGACTTCTGCATGCCCTCAACTGGGGATTGGCCCACAACCTGGGCATGTGCCCTGACCGGGAATTGAACCCGCAACCTCTTGGTTCATGGGTCAATGCTCAACCACTGAGCCAAACCGGCTGGACATGAGCTTAAAATTTAAACATCAGTTCTTTGAGTGGTAAAATCTAAAAAAATAGTATATTAAGGTCATTCATGCTTTTGAATATTTGACCTTCTCATTCCTATTCATAATTTTAAGAAAAATGTTTTGGCAAGAAAATTAAATTGAAACACAAGTACTTATAAAAATCATACAAAGGATTAAAAGCTCAGCATGTTCCAAGAATAAATTATAAACAATTTGGCATTACAGTCTACTTTGCTAAATCTCACCTCTTACTCTCTATCTTCCACCATCTGAAAAAAATGAGACATATTTAACACTATCTGTAGCAACCATACTCTCATGTTTTCAAGAAAGCAAGTAGGACAATACATAACAAGAGGCCAGGGTAATAAAGTAATGGAAACTTGGTATAACCAAGTGTATCTATTAAGGGAAAGCTGAAATAAGAAGATAGGAGACTCTTGTGCTCAGTCTTATGGAAAGGTACAAAATAAATAAAATGCCTCTGGGTACCTTGAATTAAAATCAAGAAAATAAATAATCTATGATTAAAAGACCCCTCTCCCAAAAAGTATCCATCCTAAACTGAAACCCCACTACTAAAACCTTTTATTTGTCCATTGTTTTGTATTTACACACTTTTTATACATTTTTTTTTTTTTACGCTCATAAATTCTAACTTTGAAATGAGAGAAAAATTATGGGAATATTTAGGTATGGCAAGAGACAAGAATTCTAAAAAATGTTATTTGAAGAGGGAGAAATAGCAACAAAAGATATTTTGAGAATAAGTGATTATCTTGCAAACTCACGTTAGAGACCATAGGTACTCAGTGGAATTTTTCCACCACCAAAGCTATATTATCTGTGATGGTAAAGCTAACTGGGATCTCTGTAAAGCACAGTTGGGACTTGTTTCTAGCAAAATGCAGTATGCTCTTTGAAAGGTAGGGGTCCTTCCAAAGGGGATTATATCTTGCCAAAAAGCTCATTTGTACGAGCTTTCCCCCATCCCAAGCTCACCAGCAACTCTCCCCTTTGCTTGGCACCATGCAGCACCAACACGTGACATTTTGGACTGGCTGATTGAGTTCATTGAACATACAGCCTTGGCAGTAGCAATTATCCTGGCAGTGGCAGAAGCCAGAAAACACATAACAGTAAATGGATCTCATTTTAATCACTGTACATAGGGTTTGCTTGATTTATCCCATATTATACCAAGCTCCAACGTGGCAGCAAGACTCTGCACTCAGTTGCCATGCTCGACAAAAGTTGTAAGGTTGAACTTTGGTTACACTGCCAACATCCAGTTTTCTGTGAGTGTCTTTTCCTTCTTTAATTAATTACTTTTTTTACTGCCATTTTTGTTTCTTCCTTAGGGTTCATTAAAAAGGTTGGGCAGGTTAAACTCGGTTTAATTTTTAGAAACTGTAGAACACTACAACTGTTTTCATTTTAACAGAATTTTAAAATAAAGATTAGAAATGGGGAAAGCTCATACAAATGAGCTTTTTGGCAAGATATAATCCCCTTTGGAAGGACCCCTATCTCGCAAAGAGCATATTGCATTTTGCTAGAAACAAGTCCCAACTGTGTTCCTTTACGGAGACAACACTTAGATTTTCCATCACTGGTAACATAGCTTTGACGGTGGCAAAAAATCTACTGAGTGCCTATTATCTCTAACATGAGTTTGCAAGATAATCATTTATTCTCGAAACATTTTTTGTTGCTATTTCTGTCTTTAATTTTTTTTTTCAAATTCTCCTGTCTTGCCACACCTAAGTATTTTAATATTTTTTCTCGCTTTAAAGTTAGAATTTATAAGAATGTAAAAAATAATAATAATGAGTACACAAAAAGTATGTAATACAAAACAATGAACAGATAAAACAAAGGCTTTTTATAGTGAGATTTTTGTTTACTTTGGGATGCACACTTTTTTTGTTTTTTAAATGCAGATTATTTGTTCCTTTTATTTTAACCCAAGGTACCCAGGGGCATTTTAAAGTACTTAACAGTGTGCTGGAACATAATACATACTCAACCATATTTGTCACCCTATAACAAATCATCATCATCATCATCATCATCATCACTGTTATCAGAAAAATACTGCACAATTATTACTAAGACAATGATGCTTTAATAGTAAAACTTCAAAGGAAATGCAAGAAACAGAGTCCCTAAATAGGGTGCACATTTACTAAGTGTAGACTAGAAACTGGAGGGACAAAGATGGGAAATGGCTTGGGAACCCTACAGCTTTGCAGACTAAACAGAAAGAGAGATGAGGAGAAGAAAACAAATAATTGCAACATGATATTATAGATCCTAATTAAATGTCGATAACTGTTTTTTATTTTTTTCTGGGAGTTGTAAACAAAATGTTTCACAGACTCTATTTTCCAATTTTGAGACACAGAAATCCCATTAAAAATAATCTTTATTAAACCTCTACTACATAACTGGTACCATGCTAAAAAAAAAAAAATGTATAGTGTTCATCCCTATACTATATCAAATTAATGTTACTGCTTTTCAAATTTGAAAATTGTGGCTCGAATTTGTTAAATTACTTGGTGGCTTAGTTAGTTAAGTGCCTGAGCAAGGATGAAAACAAGGACTGTCATATTGACACTTAACATACTGTAGTGGTCTTGTTGATGTGTCCATGTGGCTCACCTACAGTCCATAGTTATTCAATGCAACATTAATCTATGTGTTGCTGTGGAGGTCTTTTGTAAATGTGATTAAAGGCCATAGAGAGTTAACTTTAATATGAGCTTTGGTAATGTAGGTAGGTTTGATTCAGTTCATTGAAAGGTCTTAAAATCAGAGCTGAAACTTCTCTGAAGAAGAAACTTCACATGTAGACAACAACTTCAGCTCATACCCAGGAGTCATAGCCTGACTTTTTGGATGGCTTGCCCATGAGTTTCAGACTTGCCTACCTAGCCTCAAAAATCACATAAACTATTTTTTTTTTAAATTATTTTTATAAATTTGTTTTTGTTACAGATGTTTCTCTTTTTTTCCCCCATTGACACCCTCCTCCCCATCCTCCTGCCCCATCCCCAGCTTTGATGTCTATGTCCATTGGTTATGCACACGTGTATAAGTTCTGTGGTTTATCTCTTGAATCTCTTATTGTGTATTGTCTACAGGTTCTATTTCTCTGGTTTAACCCTGATCGGCATAGTTTTTGGTACCTGGAAGTCCAGTCCTGCTCTAACAGATACCTGAAAACATGAAAGTGCCTTTGAAATTGGTCAATGAGAAAAGGCTGGAAGAATTTTGAGGAATATAATTGCTTTTCAAACCTACAAAAACAAACACAGATCATCTTGAACATACTATTAGTAGAAATATGGTTAATAACTACTAACAAGGACTTGGAAGATAATGAGGACCATGAAAGAGACACTTAAATCACTTTAGCAAACAAGTACTTAAATTGTGATGCACACACTCTCAGTAGATGTGGATGTTAAATGTGCTGCTGGTAAGCAATCAGGAGGAAATGAGAACCCTATTAGAAACTGAAGAAAGGGGAGATGCTTGCTATATAGTGGAAGCAATGAAATTTGACATTTAACTGATGAGGTTTCCAAGCCAATGGGTAAATCTGAAGCATCGTTTCTTCTTGCTGCTTATAGGAAAATGCAAGAGGATAGAGATAAGCTGAGAAAAGAATGGTTGAACACATAAGAACCAGTACTTGATGGTTTGGGAATTTGTTAGCCTATTCAAGTTGAAAAGGAACCTAATTTAAGAGATTCCTCATCAGAAAAGTAGGCTCTAGAGATAAAAAGTCAGGAGTGTGGCTATAGAACCTATAGCTAATACCTAGGAAGATAAATATGTCAGAGTGTTCAGTAACTAATATTTGTTGTGTGACTCATAGATTTCCTCAGCCAACTAGGTAGCAGACAAAAGAAGATTGTTTTATCTAGGAAAGATCTGAGAAGTAGACATTTTTACATGGAGTGGATCTCCATGACGTACACAAGAAAGCCACAAGATCTTTGAGACTGTTATACCAAAAGAAACACTGCCAACTTGGACTGAAAGGAACAGACAGAGAACAAAATAAAAGAAGGCTCTCTGATCTCCAAAATTCTTCAAGATGGAAACAGGCTGGTAAAACTACTCAGTAGAAAACATATGCTACCATTTAATTATTTATGTTTAAATTACTTGCAAGGTGGAGATTCAAGATGATAGAGTGAAACCTGGATCTCAGACTACAGCGACAAGAGTCCAGAGGTTGGAACTGCTAATCCTAGACCTTGAAACCTATTAGTTTTTGCCTGGCTGAATCTTGAAATTATTTGGGACCAGTGACTCTTTTTTTCTTTTCTTTTGTCAATTTTTTGAGAAAGCATGTCTATCACTGCTATCTTATGCCAGTCTTACTATTGTATTTGGGGATTAGATAACTTTTTTTCCTAGTTCCAGGAGTCCATGAATAGAGAGAATTTGCACCAGGATGCATTAATTGTACTTTTACCTAATTTAGATGATTTCAATGATGATCAATTTGGGGGATTTCATGCTGATGAGAGTCAGATGAGATTTTTAACTTTGAGTGGGTGTTATAATGAGTTGAGATATTGTGGACCTTGGAAAAGAGTGAATATATTTTGTACACAGGATGGATTTGGATCTTTGGGTACAAAAAAATCTGTGAAATAGTAGCTGTGATAATCAAAATAATATTTCACCAAAGAAATCCACATCATCATCTCTGGAAGGTATAAATATGGTAGCTCATATAGAGCAAAAGGGACTTTTCAAATGTGATTAAGGCAAGGACCTTGAGATGAGATTATCTGGAATTGGCTGGAAGAAGGGAATGTAATCACAAGGATCAAGAGAAGGACAAAAGAGACAGATGGAGATTTGACTATGGAAGAGTTCAGATGATGCCATGTGAGGGATGTGAGAAGGATTCAATTCACATTTGCTAGCTTTGAAGATACAGGAAGGGATCTACAGTGAAGGAATGTGGTAAACCTCCAGAACCTGGAAAAGGCAGAGATTACAGAGAAGAATGCAGTCCTCGTTTAAAACTTTAATTTTAGTCGATTGAAACAGTGTCACACTTTTGACCTACAGAACAGTAAGATAATAAAGTTTTATTGTTTAAGTGTGGTGAGACTTGATACTGATTTATGGTATTTAGCCAATATTTTGGCTGAATAATCAGGGACTTGAGAAGGGACACAATTAGAAATTTGGTGACAAGAAGATCTGGGAGAGAGATGTAAAACCAATCTCTTTGAATGGACAAAGAATGTGAAGATACTTGTATCCATGTGAACACTTACAAAAGGGAAGAGCAGAGGAGGATTACAATAATCATCTGTATAAATCAATTTGTTCTGTGAATATCAACGTCTCTTTCTGCAGCCTCTCCTCTCATCCCCCAGTGGTCTCATGAACAAAGTGGCCATGGTTGCATGGATGGAGACTATGCATAGTCCCAGCAACATAAACTTCCACTCACCAAAGCTGATGTTCATACAGCCACTGTTGCGTGCTCAATCAGCGAGCATCAAAGACCAACACTCAGTCCCTGATATGACTCGTTCCCTGGGAAGATCAGCCAGCCACCTGTTGATAGGTTGGTTACATTAGACCATGCCCATCAGAGGCAGCACTTCGTTCTTACTAAACTACACAATTATTCTTAATATTCATTTTCCTTCTGTGAACAATGCTTCTGACAAAACCACCACCCATGGACTTAGAGAACACCTTACCCATTATCATGTTATTTCACATATCTTTGTTTCTGATTATGAAACTGTCTTCACAGAAAATTAAGTACAGCAATATGCCCATGCCCGTGCAATTCCCTAGACTTACCATGTTCCCTATTGCCCTGAAACAGCTGGCTTTCCAGAAGAGTGGAATAGCTTTTGAAGACTCAATTACAGTGCCAGCTAGGTGGCAATATCTTGAGGACTTGGACAAGCTCCAGGATGCTACATATACTCCTTATTAGAATCCAATATATAAGGATTTTTCTCCTGTAATCAGGATACACAGGCACAAGATCAAAGGGCGGAAATGGTAGCATAACACTCACCACTGCGGTGACCCACTGGTATAGTGTGTTTGCTCCTGTCTCCACAATCTTATGCTCTGCTGGCCTAGAGGTCTTAGTTTTAAAAGAAAAACTGCTTCTATCAGGAGACACAATGATGATTCCATTGAATTGATAATTGAGACTGTGAAAGGGCCACCTGGGGCTCCTCATGCCTCTGAATCAACAGGCAAAGAAGTGGATTACTGCGTTGGATAGGGTGCAGGGTAAGTTGGTTAGCTTCTACACAATAGCATTAAAGAATAATATTTTTGGAATACAAGAGACCCCCTAAGACATCTCTTAGTACTACCATATCCTGTGATTTAGAGTCAATTGAAAACCCAATTCAGGCAGGATGGCTAATGGTGAAAACTCTTCAGCAGTGAAGGATTGGGTCAAGCCACCGAGTGAAGAATGATGATCAGCTAAGGGCAAAGGAAGTATAGAATGGGTAATGGAAGAAGAAAATTTTAAACACCAGCTGTGATCACATGATCACTGTAAAAACAAAGATTATAATTGTTATGAGTATTTCTTTCTTATTGTGTTAGGGATGTCTGTATGTACAGGATTGGCCAAAATGAGTTTACAGTTTTGTGTAAGCAAAACAAAATTTATTCATGTTTTTATTAATTACTCTTTATTGTATTATTTTCTATACAAACATCTGTAAACTTACTTTTGCCCCACCCTGTATATCAACCAAATGTTTTTGTTTTCTTCCTTCTATTACTCCTTTACTATCTAATATAGAATGAAATTTATCTCACACTATATAAGCTGAATATCAAATGAAGAGAGTGAACATCACCCAAGAACTTTTCATTCCCTTCTAAGTAAAGGGATAGTTTGTTTTTGGTTGTACTCAAGATAGTTGTATCATGTCCAGCATAAATATGACTGCATTATTTTCTTTACTTGGAGATTAACTAAGATTTAAGGAGATGTGTTTCAAGGAGACAGGTGTCTTGAGGCTAGCAAAGGGTGAAATGTGATGGTCTTTTTTCATGTGTCTACTTAGTTACCCTCCACTCCCTACTAGTTATTTAGTCAAATACTAGTCTAGATATTAAAGCATAGTGTTTTGTAGATGTGCTTAAACTCCACAGTCAGTTTAAACTGGACATTCTGGAAGAATTAAATGGCAAAGATGGGTATTTTGTGTAAATGGAGACATTACATGAGATTCTAGGGTACAATTTAAAGGGAGTGCTGGGAGGTGCCTCATTCAATCTTGATTCAGGGCTTTGTGGGTAGAGTGTAATCTTCATCTGAGGAAGGGAAGTAGAGAATTGCAACATGTGCTGTAGGGTGTAATGATAGGCATGAAGAAAAATCGGTTGAGGTCAGAAAAAGAAGGTTGACGTTGAAAAATTAGAAGGATTGGTTTGGGTGGTGAGAATAGTAGATGCATAAAATTAAAAGCAAGATTTTGCTTGGCACTGATTTTGATGTAGATGATTAAAAAAAGAGTACTGAAGAATAAGTAATAGAAAGCACTGTGCAGGATGGATTAAAAAGCTGTGTATAGAGTAGTAGTACCAGCATTGTGGAAATTAAAAAATAATAATAATACTATGATAACTAGTGTCTGTAAAATAGCCAGTACCCACATGAATAGCTGTGAACCATCATCATCCATAAAGAACCTGTACCTTAGCATTTAATTGCTGCAAAGGAGAGAACAAGTCTCATCACCTTAAAAATGAGAGAACAGAGGCCCAAGGAGATGCCATTGTCAGTGTCACAGCGCTAGTTCAAGGTGGCAGAGCTAAGAGACTTCAAAGTAATGTTTGTTTGTTTTCTGTTCGATTCAGTGCCAAGCTAATTCTCCACATTCCTAATTTGAGAGGTAGAATGGAGTAGTGGTCAATAACATGGTTCTCAGACCAGACAACCTGGATTCAAATCCTGAATCTGATACATGTAAACTGTGTGACCTTAGTCAAACAGCACCTTGGCTTCTGCATCTCTAAAATAAGAATGACAAGTGTATCAAACTTGTAGGAATGCTACAGAACATAAATGAGTTTGTTCTACAGTATTTAGACTAGTGTCAGATATATTATAAGTGCATGAACTGTACTATGAAATGATCCTGAATCAACTTTGCACTTTTGGGTCACAAAGCACATAAAGCATGTGGTGATGAATTTAAAGTATAGTCCTAACTACTGCATAGCTAAGGAGAAGACGGATAAACAGAAAGAAGAATGAACACCACCACCACCAAGTCTTTCTTCATTACATTAAATTAAATTAAATATTGTGTTAGGGAATCAATTTAGAAAATCAAATATGGCAAGTAATTTTTTTTTCAATGAATAATGGGATTCAAAAGCTACGAAAAAGAAGGATTTAACCAATAGAAGTGGAAGTTGAAGTCACTTTTAAAGTTGAATCTTCAATGACAGTTGGGTTCAGGAAAAATACAGACTACATCCCAGGGGCTCTTTCTAGGATGGGAATGGTTTTGAAGGGTTTCCCAAGCAGAACATCCAGATAAGTGGTCAGAAAGGTAGACTCACAAAACAGCTCTATATCTTTGGGTAGCAGGAAGGATACTTAATAAGCCTATGAGCTGTTGATAGATAAAACAAATTATAGCAGAAAAACATTTTCTGCCTCACTATGTAGAAAGAAACAGGGACGGTGAGCATATTTCAAGTACTCAATATAAGAATCATTAGACTGAAATAGACCAATAAGGGTCAGTGGGACTCAGTTGAACCCTCTTAGTGCCGTCACTGACTTTGTGAGCAACTACAAGTAACACGTGTTTAAAACGCTAAGCTCTGTGACAGAGTCTTTCTCTGCACACAATTTCCTGAATTGGCTTTTTGAATGGAGGGAGCAACTGGCGGACTCTAACTGAACAAGACGCCGTATGCT
This sequence comes from Molossus molossus, assembly GCF_014108415.1. Classification (NCBI taxonomy): domain Eukaryota; kingdom Metazoa; phylum Chordata; class Mammalia; order Chiroptera; family Molossidae; genus Molossus; species Molossus molossus. Next base: position 112,245,772 of record NW_023425388.1, read on the forward strand.
CTTGGTGTAGGAGTTGCACCAGTGAATCACAACATGGAGTTAAGAAATTAACTGTTTATAGTGCTGGGTACGAAGAATTTTTGTATTTGGCTACATAACATATTTCCTTCCCACAGGAGGTAGGTATGACAAATTAGAAGTCTAAAAATTTTCTGATGGTGTAAAGGCCCAGCTGTCACTGGGGAGACAGTGATCAGATTTCATAGCTGCATGGTCCCGCGGCGCCATGGAGAGCTCCATATGGTCCCCCAAATGTTCCAGCTAAAGCCACTGAACATTTCCAGTCTGAGTTTTACTTGTAAAGAAGAAAATTCTTCTTGTGTGAATTTATCATGATGTGCCTACCAAGAGAATAAATCTTGTTAACTGGTTACAATTTTTTTTTTTTTAGTGGGAAAAATAATCCACTTAAGAACAACTTTGTACAGCTGCTATGTCGTCTTCATGATAAACAAATAATGGTGCACTCCTGGGAACACCACAGAATTTACTTTATATCAATTGTAATACAACCTAGGAATGGTAACTTTTTAATGGACATATCGTGAATAATTAAAATCTGTGGGAATACCTACTTGTATGATAATAACAATTTTATAAACCACTGTTCTCTCATTCCCCCAGACAATCACCTCTGTTAAATTGTTAATGTAATTACTAAGTGTCAGGACACATGTATACATGTCAAAGATGTCAGCTCAAGTCTTACCCAATAACAAATGACAAATGCATAATTTATTGAGTCTTAAATGGCTATGTCCTTGGATATATTTCATATAAGTAATTTGCTTTGAAACAAATCTGGTTCATGAAAGCAAAACCTGTTTTAAAGAAGGTCAACTCTATATTTCCAAGTTAAAAAGAAGGCACAATAATCTTATTACAGCTCTGTACTAACTCAAGAAAGGTATTAAATCTTGTAATTATGCTTTGGGTTTGATTATATAAACAATATGACAAAAGCTTTTCACCAAAATACCTAAATATTTAAAATGTAACCAATAAATCAAATATCCCTTTATAAAAAACTGTTCTACTTTTACCAAAAACATCTGATCTAAGTTTTATAATATACATCACAATCTACTAGGCTGAATATTTGTTTTTTGTGGGTTTTTTTATTATTTTTTTCCCTTTATTGATTTGAGAGAGAGAGGAAGTGAGGAGAGAGAGAGAGAAACATCGATGAGAGAGAACATTGATTGGCCGCCTCCTTCATGACGCCACTGGGGATCGGGCCCACAATCTGGGCATGCGCCCTGACCAGGAATGGAGCAGGTGACCCCTTGGTGCATCGGTCGACGCTCAACCACTGAGTTACACTGGCTGGACATGAAGATGTGTTTTTAATGAAATGTAAAGGCAAGTATTTGGCATTTATTATTGAAAATACAAAATTGAAATATTAATGTAGTGCTTCCAATATTTAATATTTTTATTAAAATTATTTTGCTGTTAATTCTTAATCATATATAGCCTGTATAGCTATTAACAATTCTTGTGGTGGTTCTAAACTTATAAAACAGCTAAGTCCTGGCCAAAAAGTGGTGGGTTTGATTCACACTCAGGGTACATACCCAGGTTGCAGGTTCTATCCTGGATCGGGGCATGTACAGGAGGCAGCTGATCGATGTTTCTCTCACATCAATGTTTCTCTCTCTCTCTCTCTTTCTCTCTTTCTTTCCCTTCCTGTCTAAATGAATCATTAAAAATTATTTTTAAAAATAAAAATATTATAGTTCAGTAATTATCTTACCCTTTATGTTTCTCTGGTAGAGCAAAATATGGATTTTTAAATACACTTTATATTTTATTCTGTTGGTGTGCAAACAAGGACACTGTGGAGAAATACATTTTCAAATCCCTATAATAAATAGCCAGGCACCTTTAACTTTACAGTTCACCTTGCAGCACACTCAAATGTTTAATTATTTCAGGATTAATGGAGGTAGTTTATAATTAAGCTGAAGTATGAACTGATGTCATCATCTCAGTATGATGATATACATTTTTATGCCAAAGCACCTGTTGTTTTGGAAGGAAGCAGCTGATATCATTATCTGCACAGCCAGATAGCCCTGTTTCCTGCTGCTTAAAAAATTATCCAAAGGGTTACCTAAGTTGGAGTAATTCAGCATTTATGTTTTCATACCCAGAAGAGGACAGAATGGAGAAAATGACTTCTCCAGCAATCTAAGGAAGGAAAAGTGAGAGACATGCCGGGAAAAAGGAAGGTAAGGGAAAGAGCCTCCATGTAGGGTAGCAGCTCACCTCTGCGGTGGCCTCCTTCTTAGAACACGTGGAGTTTGCAAAAGACAGAACAATGGAACCACACAATCAATTGTTATCAATGTAAATGAAATTTTACATTGTTGGAGGAAGTAGAAAGAAAAAGATAAAAATGGCCCTGGCCGGTTTGGCTCAGCGGTTGGAGCGTCGGCCTGCGGTACAGAGAGACCCGGGTTCGGTTCCCGCTAAGGGCACGTACCTCGGTTGCAGTTTGTCCCCGGCCCTGGTTGGTCGTGCGGGTAGCAGCCACTCGATGTGTCCCTTCACATCGATGTTTCTCTCTCTCTCTCTCCCTCCCGCTCTATCTGAACAAAAAATGGAAAAATGTCCTCGAGTGAGGATAAAAAAAAAAAAAAAAAAAAAAAAAAAAAAAAAAAAAAAAAAGAAAAAGATAAAAATGTATGCTTTAACAGAAAATTTAACATTACTTGTACCATGTTTCTAAATACTAATACATATGTCTTATTTCTAAATGTTATATATGCAGAATCAATAATCTTTTGACAAGATACAAGTGACCAAAATACTCATTTTTTTCTGTCTATTAGATACCCTGTCCCTGAATAGTTTTATGTTTGTTTGTTTGTTTGTTTTTAGTTATTGGCTGGTTGATTGGTCTTTTCTTATGCATTGATTAGGGATGAAAGTGAAGGTCTATGCAATACAACACAAGCTACTTTTAAATGTATTAATCAGCATACTCACCTGCCCTGTCCCTGGCTTCATTCCCAACCCTACCAGCATCAGATAATTCTAGTGTCCCACACTACCAAATCAATATTCTAAATATAACCTGGACCATTTGTATTGCTCCTACATTCTTCTATAAAAAAGTTGTTGTCTCCTCAGTGTTCCCATTTATCAAACATAACTTCTTCTTCTTCTTCTTCTTCTTCTTCTTCTTCTTCTTCTTCTTCTTCTTCTTCTTCTTCTTCTTCTCCTCCTCCTCCTCCTCCTCCTCCTCCTCCTCCTCCTCCTCCTCCTCCTCCTTCTTTATCTCCTCCTCTTCTTCCTCTACCTCCTTTTTTTCCATTGGGACTTATGGCCCTGATCAATACTATTTATCTGCCATGTTTTATTCTATTCTGTCTTACTTTTTGCTCCTCACAGGCTGTCTCCCAAAAAAACCTACAGGCATTAGTTATTATTTTCCCATAGATCATACTTGTTGTTCATTAAGATAAATTTCATTCTTACAAAAATTTCACTTTGTAGGTATTATCATCTTAAGATTGGAGATGAGAAAGTTGATCTTTATAGAGTTAAATCACCTTGCCTAGGTCACAGAGTGAGTAAGTGCTAATACTGATACTCAACCTCAATCTGCAATATTCAAAGACCATGGTCATAATCAGTACATTATGTTTTTCCAGCTCAACTTTTTCTCCAGTGCTCTTTGCATTCCTTTATCGAACTGAACACGATTCATCTCTGAGGACCACAAACCCTTACAAAACTTATGCTAGGGTATACTCACTGTCTTCACTAGTTGTATTAGTTGGAATAATTACTTCTAGCTGCCTAACATCCCAGGAAATATAGTGGATTAATAAAAGTTTACTTCTCACTTATGTACAATTGTACTCTTAATTATAGAAGAAATTTGGGGAAGCTTGGGGATGAGCACTTGACCAAGTGATAATTCAGAATAATTGTGTCTTTTCATCCAATGGTGCAACTTGTCTAGTGATCAAGGATATTACCTGCAGCATTATTAGCAGTGGCAAAACCCTGAAAGCAACCTAAGTGGCCACCATATAGTTGAAAAGTAAAATATAATAAAATATTGTATTATATATAGAAAAAAATGATGAAGCTTTTAATGCAATGATATAGAAAAATGTTTCAATATACTGTAAGGTAACAACAAGAATAGGTGCAGGAAAATGTGCATCATACATTACTCTGTGTGTATTTTTGTGTGTGTGTTCAATCTCTGAAATAAAACACAAGAAACTAAGGACAGTGTATGCCGCTATAGAAGGAAATGGATAAATAGGAAATTAAGAAAAACGGTGTTTTTTTAAACCATATATCCATTTTATCTACTTAAATTATGTATCATATGCATGTACTACTTATTTAAAAAATTAGTACAACTAATACAAATAATATTTTAAGACAGCCCAAACAAAAATCTCTAGAAATATTGAAGCTATCAGAGAAAAACATGTACCTTGTCACAGAATATTGTCCTCACGGTAGGAATAGATAGCTTTTACCAAGGTTATAAGAAAAGTTTTTGCATTCCAGTATTATATATTGGACTTCTGTATGTATCACTCAGTTTCCAACTGGAAAAACAGAAATAACTCAGAATATTGAAAATAGAAAGAAATTCATACTGAAAATTGGTTTTACACTGGAGGAAAGAAACTGAGATGCCCAACAAGTGACAGTGGGTTACCCTGGAGATGAGCAACAGCTGGAAGCCACTGCCTCCTGGGCTGGGGGGAGGGGCACAGGTGTGTCACCACTGCTCAGCAGCAAGAGTCACCAGGTAAAAGCTAAAACTTACCATAGATAGTCAATTGGAGCCCTGAGGAGTCTCCACCATCGGCCAAAATGGTGAAAGCAGAGGTTCTTACCCTGAGCATGCCAAAAGTTAGAAAGATAAATAGACAGAATGGCAAAAGGTGGAAAACTTGAAGGATGAATGGCCAGTGCCTCAGTACACCAAAAGCTAGAAAGATAAATAGACAGGTCCTGAGTGTACCAAAAGCAAGCAAGAAATTAAAATAGAAAATCAGCCCTCCCCTCTTACAAGAACCATAGGTTTGAGCAAGAAGGGGAGATGGTCTTTGAGATAGGAATCAACCCTTCTCCCCGGTTGCACAGCATCTGAACAAAACCCCCCACCTTTTGATCCAGCCCCCGCCTCACGAGTTTGGTATTCTTTGCATCAGGCAGCCAAACCTGCATTTTCTGGTACAGTTTTTGAAGACCAAGATGGGACAGTGTGGACTTCAGTAAGTCCCAGAGGGTGCGGACTCATGTCCAAGCTGCCTGTGGCAGACCGACCCTGTGAGCAGGACTGTGAGAACTTCCCAGCAGCTGCTGAGAGCTTTCTTGGGAAATTTTACTGCCCTCCTCAAGGTACCACCTGCCTGAAATCCTTGGCTGGTGAAAGGAATCAGGTTTCTGGGGAGAAAATGGATTCCAAAACGGGGTAAGTCAAACCAGTGTGCACACCAGTGGTCTTCTATTCCTGCAGCTGGGGCTTCATGCTACTTGGGCTTCATGCCATGTGGGTCTGGCTAGGACTATTTGCAACACTGGTTGGTAGGCTATCTTAAGCTATCACTTCCACTTGGTCTTTCTGCCACTTGGATTTTTTGCCACTTGAGTTTATTTTTTGTGGTAGTGGTTAGCAGGCGATCCCTGTCGCTTGGGCTTCATGCTACTTAGACTTAATGCCACTTGGGCTCCATGCCATTTAGGTCTGGTCTGGACTTCTTGCAGTGACAGCTGGTAGGAGATAAGACACTAAGACTTGCTTGTGGGTGCTCATTTGGATGAATGGAATTATGGATCAAAGTTGTTGTTTTTAATCCTCACCCAAGAATATGTTTTTCATTGATTCTTAGAAAGTAGAAAGGAGAGAGTGAGAGAGATGTGAGAAAGTAACATTGATTGGTTGGCCCCTGTATGCACCCCAAATGGGGATCAAACCCCCCAACTTGGGTATGTTCTCTGACCGGAAATCAAACCCACCATCATTTGGTGTATGGAATAAAACTCCAACCAACTGAGCCACACTGTCCAGGACAGATCTAAGTTTTGTTTATATGTTCCCACTTTGCTTGGGGTATTTTTATAATTATGGTTTTGGGTTTTTACTTTTGTGCCATCAGGGATTGTTCTGTTTTGTTCCTGAGGGGAGCTCACTGGTTTGAATTTTAACAGATTGGTCCCTGTATAACTATGATGCAATAACTAAGAAAGAATTTGTTTTCTATTGTAACATTGCTTGGCCTATAGATACTTTATGCTATGGGGGGTTGGCCCCTAAATGGTTCCCTAAATTACTACCCTATTATACAGTTTGAATTTCTTTGACAATAGTCAGGGAAATGGGACAAAAATCCCTTATGTCCAGGCATTTGTGCCCTTATACAATAAGGATTAAGCAAAGAAAATGAACAAACTAATGATATAGAGAATGGAATTAGCTTTAAATCCCCTCCCTGAGAGCAAGACATAGGAAGAAAAAGAAAATGAGGAGGTAAATCTCTTTAATGCCCTGAACCTGGGAACCCAGGGTTAGCAGCCAGAAGATGACCTCTGCCACCACTCCTACTGCTAGACAAACCTAAAATAGGGCCCAGAGGAGTGATAGCCCAGCCTTTGCATGAGGAAGGAATGATCTCCCCCTCAAAGACCCAACAGGACACCCAGTTTGGCCAAGGAGCATGTTTATACAGAGTGGGACATGTCCCTTTGGGGCATACTCTATAGGCAGAATAAAAGAGGAAGGTGGATCCCCTTGAAACTGCTGGGCCTTTACTCCATTCTTCACTTCAAATTTATTGACTTGGAAGAATTCCAACTCCGCACATAGGGAGGATCCTCAGAAAATGGCAGACCTCCATTTTTGCCACTTACCATCCAAACTGGGCAGACATACAGGCTCTCCTTAATACTCTGCTAGTAGCAGATGAAAAGCCTCTAATTATAATTAAGGCCAATGAAGAGAATCATCACTTCCATCAGGTGAATCCCAATGGGACCCCCAACCCAGCCAGGTCTATTCCCTTGTTAGAACTCAACTGGGACCCAAGCAGCAGGGACCTAACCTCCCTGGAACATTGCAAAAGGTGCACATTAAAGGGGCTTAAGGAAAGGGGTCCTAAGCAAAGGAGCCTGAGTATCACATGCCATTCAACAGAATCCAAACACAGACCATTCTGGATTTGTTTAATAAGTTTTATTGATTTTTTTTTTTTTTTTTTTAGAAGAAGGGAGAGGGAGAGAGAGATAAAAACATCTATGATGAGAGACAAACACTGATCATCTATCAGCTGACTCCTGCATGCCCCATACTGGAAATCAAGCCGGCAACCTGGGTATGTGCCCCGACAAGGGATCAAACCAGCAACCTCTTGGTGCGTGGGTTGATGCTCCACCACTGAGCCACACCGGCTGGGAAAATCCTTCTGAATTTTTAGAAAGAATCTATCAGGCCTATTAAAAGTACACTGATGCTGACTTATAGGCACCAGAAAATGTCTGGATGGTAAACATGATGTTTACTGAGCAAAGAGTCCTGGATATCAGTAGGAAGGTCTGATATTTAGATGAGGCTTTGGGAATGAATCCTTCCCAGCCAATAGGCATAGCCATGAAAGTTTACCATGCCCAGGAAACAAAAAAATTGAAGCAAGCCACCATTTTCTTAGAAACTAGGTGTCAATCAATGTGCCTATTGAAAATAGGAAGGCCATTGCAGAAAGGGCTGCCCAGAACTCAGAAATAAAAAGGATTGAAACCCTCACTGAGAAAAGTTAGAAAAGAATGACAAATCTGATGACAAATGAGGAGGCCCAGGGTCTCCCTTAGACACTTCCTGACTACAGGGCCCCTGGCTACAGTTGACAGTGGGGGACAAGCTAATTAACTTCTTTGGAGATATAGGAGCTGCATATGCAGGGCTAAATACAAAACTAACCAGAAAAGTTCAGCTGCAGTGTCAGTTACTGAAACTAGACAATTACAAAAACAGGTGTTCCCTCAACCTCTAGAATTCCAGTTTAGGGATCAAAAACATACACATAGTTTTCTCTACGAGCCAGACTGCCCCATCCGTTTGTTAGGTCGAGACTTAATTTGTAAAATACATGCATAAATAACTTTATATTTGAGAAGCAGCAATTGTTTAGAAGTCCAATTAGAACATGCTCTCCAGCTCCAAGTTCTCCTCACTTGCCCATAAAAATCCAGAGGTGAATTCTTTCTATGTGAGATCTATGAACAAGTTGATAGCACTATTTGGGTTGATGGAATCCCAGGTAGCGGGGTTAAAATTCAACCTGTGAAAGTTAAGCTAAATGAAGGGGCATGGATGCCATGGAAGAAACAATACTCCCTTAAAAAGGAAGCTATAGAGGGAATTTAACCAGTATTGCAGAAATTCTTAAAATCAGTGTTAATTCAGGAGTGGGGGCCTGAAGGTTCTGTTAAAAGAAACCTACATGTTTGCGTGCAGAGACTTTGCCATCTCTATTTTGATGTTTGCTTCTCCAAGGCCCCTTTTTTCTTCTTGGTTCCAAAGTAGACTGCAAGAAAACCTGGGATGCATGTGGCCCATGCCTATGTGACTTTCACCTTCCACTCTCAGGATGTCCTTCATGATAAGGTCAATGGGGAGATGTATATAGAAAGGTTATTTGATCATTGGTACAAGAGCTCCACGAATGTGATCTGCACCTGGTTGATGGACTGGGTGGATTTACAGATTCACATTTATCAGTTGTAAACACTAATTAGGATGGTAGAGAAAACCTACAGGGACTTCCAATTGCAAGAGGTTCTAGACTTGACCTTAAACAGCAAAACATATGAGACCATCTGCAACTGTCTTACTGTGGAGGAAGCCACAGCATCAGTGAGCGAAGTGGTGGGGGGTGCCCTGCAGGGCATCAACATGAAGGACAGTGATGAGGAAGATGAAGAAGACTATTAGAACACTCAGGACTGGCGTCCTGCGGGACAGATACTGTATTCAATGCATGTCTTTAGTCTGTTAGTTAACCCTATTAGGGAATATTCTGTCAACTAACATGCCTCTGAGCTGCTTACCAATACAATTGCCATTTTAGCTCTGTGGTATCAAGATTAGCAAATGACCTTCACGCTCACCATTTCCTGATTCATGTCTCTATGTTTACAAACAATATGGAGCACCATTCTTTAAATTCTCTCCATGGAGAATACATAGTCCAAATGCGAGGTGTGCCCTTTTACCAGCAAAAGAAATGATGTTTCATTGACATACTATGTATGTGTTGACAGTGAATGGGATGTGAGGGCCAGTACAGCAATACTTTCACTTCTTTGTCTCCTGTATGTGGATGACAGTTCTTTAGATGAGCACAATAAATTATTTCATTAAGAAATGAGAAACAAAAGGCAAGGCTCCAACAATCAACTTTTGGTTTTCTCTGTTCCCCTAAAACTATAAAATGAACGCCTGGTGTCCTTGTCAACCCTTCCTTTCATTGATCCTTCTAGTTGGTCAAAGCAGGATGGCTACATACCAATGGACTGATCCTCTTCATTGCCATGGCAAGGGTGATCCTATCATGACTTAACATCAAGCACAGTTCAGAGCAACTGTCTTTTGTCCAAGTTTATCCTATCCTACTACATATTACATTTGCTTTTATGTTTCCATAACTGTGTATGTAAAAAAACAAAACAAAAATCCTGAATATTTAAATTCAACCCTAGACTATAAATGTATTTATAATAAGAATGGGTATTTTCTTCAGTAGGCTGTAACCATAATTTAATGATCTTGGTCCCCACTGTTTTTTATATCCGTCATGTATATTGCACTTCTAAAAAAAATAAAATAAAAACAGGATTATTCAGCCATGCCAGTCTTCCTGTAACACCCCCATTTTGCCAGTCAAAAACCCTCACTTTGATGAATATTGCTTTGTACATGACTACAGGGTCAACTGATGTTGTCCAGGACATTCATCCTATGGTCCACTTGAAGGATGCTTTTTTTTTCTGCATCTCAATAAATAAACAGGCTCAACTATGATTTGCCATTGAATGGCAGGACACAGAAACTAAAGCCATGATCCAATGCTGTTAGACTGTGTTGCTACAAGGATTTAAGAATTTTCTGACCATATTTGGGGAAATATTAGCAAAAGATTTAAGGGAAAAATAATTAAAATCGGGAATTCTTTCACACTATGTAGATGACTTACTAATAGCCAGCAATACTTGTGAAGACTGTTTGCTCAACACCATCACAGTTCTGAATCATTTGGCAAAGAGAGGATATCTAAAGTATCACTACACAAGGCACAGATTTGCATACAGGAGGTGGCAAATCTGGGTTTCAACTAAAAATGGCACTAGGAGTTTGATGGCTGATCAAAAACAAACCATCGCTACAATAAAAATGCAAGAGAACTGGAGGCAGCTTTGTGAATTCTTAGGCATTACAGAGTTTTGCTGAATTTGGATTCCAAACTTTGGCCCTATATCAAAACCACTGTAAAATTATTTGATAGGACTAGAATCTGAACCTCTTGAATGGATAAGAGACTGTCATGCGGCATTTGACACCTTAAAGGAAAACTTAGTTTTGACCCCCACAATACGATTGCCCAATTTACACAAGTCTTTCAAATTATACATTTATAAAAGGCAAGAAATTAGACTTGGGGTAACCCAAACCCTGGAAAATACCCTTCAATCCATAGCCTATCTCTAAACAAACCTAGGTCACATGGCAAAAGGATGGCCATCATGCTTCTGGGCACTACCAGCTAGCTGCCATGTTTTTTTAGTTTTGTTTTGTTTTTATCCTCACCTGAGGACATTTTTTGATATTTTGTTCATATAGAGTGGGAGGGAGAGAGAGAGAGAAACATCAGCGCGAAAGGGACACATCAAGTAGCTGCCACTCGCACAACCCAACCAGGGCCGGGGACAAACTGCCACCAAGGAATGTGCCCTTAGCGGGAACCGAACCTGGGTCTCTCGGGACTGCAGGCTGACACTCTCACCGCTGAGCCAAACTGGCCAGGGCTAGCTGCCATGTTTTACAAGGAGCAGAGAAATTCACTCTGGGGCTACTTACTATGGTATTTGTACCACACCAGATCCTAACCATATTGAAACAGAAAGGAGGGTATTAGCTGACAGCAGGGTACCTGGGAAAATGTCAGGCCATTTTTTTTATACAACCCAAGTACCTTACAAATCACTACTACCTTAAACCGGACCACCCTGTTCCTGGACTTGGAAGCTCACACCTCCAACATAGTTGATTAGGAATCATGAAAAAACTTATTCTAGCAGACCAGATGTATTGGACCAGCCACTGAGAGAACCTTACTGGGAATTGTACACAGAGGGGAGCAGCTTCATGGAGAATGGTAAATGATGAGCCAGGTATATGGTAGTCATGACAGAAAAGGTAATAAAAGCCCAGACCCTTGCTATAGAACCCTCAGCACAAAAGGTGGAACTGATAGCCATCAGCAGAGCCTTAAAATTATTCTAGGGAAAGAAAGTTAACATCTGCACTGACTCTACATGACCCAGGACACCAGAAGAATAGTTCCCAAACAAGCCAGAGTAACCAAACTGCCAATATAGCAGCAAGATGAACTGCCCAAGGGCTTCCACAGTGAAAGCCAAACTCATGAGACAGGTGCTGTTGAGAAGGAAAGTGGTTTATCCCAGTGTTGTCTACCTGAGCAAATGGGGGACTCTCCTCACAAAGTCCATTTGAACATCTTAGTGCAGGAAGGGGTTTTTATAGGAAGGGAGAGGAAAAGCAGAAAAAAGAGGTCAAGGGAGAAGCTGTGAACATGCAGTCAGTGTCCTTACTGGTCTTGATATGGATCTTTAATATCAGTGAAACTAGTCAGTTCAGCCAAATTCCTGTGGTTGGGCAATCTGTGTCAACCAAAGTCTTGTGGTCAAGCCCCTTTCTTGTACAATCTGGAACTGCTGAGGTCGGCAATATGATAAAGTTTTTATTCCCTGTTACAACTTTTTGGACTTTTTAAAAACCTTACCCAAGGATATACTTTTATTGATTTTAGAGAGAGTGGAAGGGAAATATTGAGGAGGCAGGAGAGAGAGAGAGAGAAAACCATCAATATGAGACAGAAATATCACATGTGCCCCAACCAGGGATTGAACCTACAACTAGGTATGTGCCCTAACTGGAATCAACACTTTGGTTTACAGGGCAATGCTTCAACCAACTAAACCACCTGGCCAGTGCATTTGGAGGGCTTTAACTCCCCACCTGGACTTAATCAGAATTTAAACCCCAGTACATAGCATGAAATAAGAAATGGGCCCATGAAAAGAATTCCCTAACACTGACCCTAATTCTATATGGAAGATCAACATTCATGGTATGCTCTTATTCCCTGAAGTTCTAGTATATTCCATTCTCAAACACTTACATAAAGGGGCCCATTATGGAAGGGATGCTTTAATGGACTTCATTATGACACATTTGAAGTGCCTCTATTTACAAAAGACCATCTGAAGACTATCCAAGCCTGTCAGGCATGTGCTAACATCATAAGACAGAATATTCCCCAACAAAAAGGGAGTACAATATTAAGGGATTTGTGTGTTTGAGGACTGAAAAGTTTACTTTACATAGATGCCTAAAATCACAGAAAACTTTATATTGTTAGTTTGTACAGATACCTTTTCTGGATGGGTAAGGGTGTACCCTACTAAAACTGAGAAGGCAACTGAAATAGCAAAACATCTACTTTGAAAGAAAATTCCCTAAGTTTGGATTTCCATATCTCAAAGAGACAATGGACTGTCATTTACTTCAGAAATCTTCCAGAAGGTAGAACAGACACTACAGATTCAATGGAAACTACATACATCTTGAAGAACACAATCTATGGGGAAGACTGAGACATTGAACCACACAATAAAGAAGACCCTGACAAAAATATGCCAGGAAACATATTTGAAATGGGACCAGGCACCTCTATTTGCCTTGCTCCAGATTAGGGTAGCACCCCAAAGCAGGCTCAAATTAAACCCCTTTTAAATAGTTTATACGTGATCATTTCAAGATTCTGTTTTAGGAACACCTCTGTTAGATTTAAAACATGAATCAAAAATCAAGTTATATATCGAACATTTAGGGCAAACACTAACAACTTTGCACACATTTGCTTATTGCCAGCCTATCTACACATTTGATGAGCTCCTACACCCATTCCAACCAGAAGACCAAGTCTTACTAAAGACCTAGAAGACTCAAGGTCCTAAATAGCAGTTAGCCAAGCAATGGACTGGTCCCTATTGCATCTTGCTGACAACACACTGTTCCCACAGTGGATAAAGCAGGCACCACCTGAGGAGGGCTCAGATCTTGTCGCTTCTGTAGATAGTGCAAGGAAAAACTGGACTGGGACTTCTAAAAGAGATTTAAATGTTCTCTTTTAGAAAGGGACAGTGCTTCCCACAGCTAAGTGACAATGTTACTTTTCATTTTATTATTAATTTGTGGCAATTTTGCTATATTTTATACTTATGCTTGGACTGATAACACCTTTGTCCACATTTCTCAGACAGTGGCTTCCTTAGCAAACTTATCCTGCAGTTGGGTGTGCTACCCAAAGCCTTGCTCAGGATTAGATGATGGGGATCTTTTAGTCTGTCCAGTTTCTGATTTTACTAAAATTCTACCTGCACTACTAGAGATGCCCCTCACTAAATACTTGATTGTTGGTCTACACAATAAGTCTCACCTTGGAGGCCCATCTGCAACTGCTTCTTGAAATACAGTGAAACTTTGTTTCTTGAACATCTCTTATCTTGAACAAGTTGGTTGTCAACCAAGTTGTTCAAGAAAAAAAAATGTCTCCATTGTGCAACAAAAATGTGTTCTTGACTCAACAACTCTTTCATGCTAATACCTGTATGATCATTCACATATCTCTGAAGCAAAAGACAAAGAAGAGAATGTGTGAATATAAGTCAGTTTACCACTAAACCTCACATTGTTAACATCTCAGGAAATTGTGCTGTGAATATTTTGTGTGTGGTTTTTGTTTTTTTTGCGGGGGGGGGGGGGCTTTGCTTTTGTTACTGGTGAAATGGATGATTAGCACAATTTTATTACATAAAGAGTTCATCAAGAGTGCTGATTATGCTAAGTGTGCTCACAAAAACAATGGCAACAGACGATTTAAGAGGTAGAAAAAGTGTTGTTGATTTTGATAAGCAAAAAGTAGTAAGCCGGTGATAGAATGAAAAAGCCGAGATGCTATATGTTGACCTGCTGAAAGACACCCCTGGAATGAGTACTGAAAATGATTCATTAAAGACTAGTAGGGGGTGGTTCAATAAATTTAAGAAGTGTTTTTTTTTTTGTAGATTAAACACTATATTAGACATGTACTATATATAAGAAAGCTTAAAACAGTGAATCATTTGGGGTTCTGGACTGGATTAATTCAATTTACATTATTTCTAATGGAGAAAGTGATTCAGTTTTTAAACAAATTGCTTCTTGAACAGCCTTCCAGAACAAATGAAGTTCAAGAACTGAGGTTTCACTGTATGAAGCAGTCTACCAGCTTCACCTGCTCAGCAGTGCCATGCTCCAGACATTTCATGTGCCACCTTCTGGAGACAGAAATCCTCTCCCTGGTGTAAAGGCTTTTCTTCATTCTTGACTTCATTTCCTTCTTTGTTTAGTAGATAGCAGGAATCTCTGGAGTTGGAGATAGGTAAGACTATGCCCCTTGACAGCAGAAAGTAAAGAAAATGAGATCTCCATTCATTCACCCTTGTAAGATCGCAAGTGTCCAAAGTTTTGAACAGGGGAATTGTTACCATAGACAGTCAGAGCCCTGGAGAATCTTCTCCATTGGCCAAGATGGCACAGGAGGAGCTTTGTACACTGAGCATGCCAAGCGCTAGAAAGATGAATGGACAGGACCTGCGCACTGTGTTTTTGGTTACAAAACTTTTCAATAGTAGTTGTGGCCAGTGCTTCTAGAGATGTTGAGGAGCTAGAGGGGTGGAAATATTCTGGTCTCTCCCTTTTTTCAGCCCCACATCTAGTCATTGTGCCCTTCACTGGCTGAATCCAGCCAGAAATCAGCTCATAGGGGAGCTTGGGAAGTAAAACATTCAGGGATTGTTCCACATGAAATACAAAGCAGTATTGGATTTGAAAAACAAACAAACAAAAAAAGGACTGGCCATGAGTCTTTTTTATTACTCAGCAGGAGTATTTCTATTGTCGTACCTAAAATAAGCCACATACTATGATGTCATCTTTCAGTCTAATATAAGGGACCCATCCATTATACAAACTGAAATGTTCTTGCCCTGTGCCCAACAATACATCTCTTTCACATCCAGGATCTATCAGAAATTTCTAGTCCTTCCCCATCAGGTCCAGATGTCACACGTTGGCAGTCCGGTGATATATGAAATGAAATTGTAAAGTTAAGCATTATTAACACTCCTCATAAAAAATAATAAGGGGGAATAAATAATTAAAATTCACACACACACACACACACACACACACACACACACACACACAGAGGCATGCATGGCTGCTATAGTCCTCAGTTCTGGAAGTGGTTATGAGGGTTTTCCTGATGTTTATCAGTTTCTCTTTCCACTGTTAATTCCATGTTGCCTTTATTTTTAGATCATCTTCTCAGGATATTTTTACACTGAGAATTGGCCCAAACCTTTTTTCCAGAAGGCTCTGAATCTTCAATGATTTTGCCTTTATTGGGCTGGCTTTTATTATCAGTCAAGGAAGTAATGAGTTTCTGAGAATTCCTTGAGTTCCAACTATATTAGTTCTCGTTCTTGTTTTATAGCAGCAATTCAATATTACCTTAATAATTTGGGTCACCCTTATAAATACCATTACCTCTTCACTGCCTTTCATTTGAGAGGCATGAACAGTCATACCTCTGAAAATATTCAGGGGGTAGTTTCAACTTCCAGTTTAATTGTTGTGTCCCATAGTAGACACTGGAAAAGTAAAAGAGCCTGAAAGAAAAATGGCTGTGAATGGGTCATTATGTGCAATGGTGAGAGAGACCCTTCTCTCTTCAACTTCTTGGATTTGGGACCTTTGGATGCTCTCTATGAGAGAACTAGCATCAATCACATAGCTGTGGCTGAGTTAAAGTGTACATCACATACTGTAGGACAGCATCTCAACTTCATGTAGTCTCACATCAAATATCATTGCTGTCTTCCGTAGGCCATTCTCCTTTCTTTCAGGCTTACTGCTTCTGGGTGATGAGGTTTATGACTGGAACAGAGAAATCCCTGGATATGAGTCCATTGTTGCATATCTCTTGCAGCAAAATATGTTTCTTGATCAAAATTAGTGTTATATGAGGTAAAATCATGATGCATAGGAAATTCTCAAAGTCCATAAATGACCATGCTGAGAAGGTCATGTGGGTATAGAAGGCAAATTCATATCAAGAATAGACATTTAATCCAATAAGCTCACTTCTGAGTATATATTCAAAATTGAAATCAGGATCTCAACGACACATCGCCGTTGCGCAGTCACTGCAGTATTATGCATCATAGCTAACTGTGTAAACAACCTAAATGTCCATTGATGGATACATGGATAAAGAAAATATGGTATATGCATACAAGGACTATTATTCAGCACTGAAAAAAGAAAATGTGGTAACATATTACAACATGAATGAACCTCAAGGACAAAAAAAAATTACTTTCACAATGGAAGAGGTTCAATATAATCCACCTGCAACAGGTTGACTGACCAGTACCTCTGAGGAATGGTGTTACATTGGCCATTTATTATTCACATCTGTGGTGCAGAAATTGAACAGCTACTAGAGACAATAATGAGGTCAACCTTGAGGGAAAGTCTATGTTGTTGAGATCATACATCACCTATATCCAAACTGATATGGCTATTTTTATCATGAGCCCATTAAAAAACAAACAAATCAACAAGCAAACTCAGAGTAGATTAGAAAGTAGGCTGCCAGTTAAGAGGCAGGCTATATTGTGCACATAATTAATGAGATCCTCCTCTGCAGTAGACGCTCCTAGGTGGATACGCATGCCCATATGGTAGTCTGTTTAGATAACTCCTCTCAACCTGCTTGCCATAAATCTTCCAATCTTATTTCTTTCAAGACCTTGACCAATGAAGACAAATATTAATCATTGTCATAATTCAGAGGAGAACTTAACTTCAAACCATCTTTCTTATTACACACACACACACAAGGGCAACCAAATATACTGTCCAAAATCTTAAGCATGGAAACATTGATCTTCACCACCATCCTCAGGTTTACCTCTGAGTAGGACTTTAACAAGATAGCTGTCCGTATGCAGGCTGACCTGGCATATTGGGAAAATTCTATATAAACCAAGAAAAGTGTTTCTTCATCTATCAACTGGTTATAGAAAGCCTACATGAGGCCCTAGTTGTTGCGTCACAGGGGAGCAGCAACACATCAGAAGTGGGTGCGGTGCAAGTATGAGTCACCTTTTCATACTACTGGGTCTTTAGAATCTGCTCAAGCCCAGCTTTATATGCCAAGTCCATTCATAATAATATACTGCTGCACATGTTCAGACTTAAGATAAGACACTTTTGAAGTTTGTATATTCAAGTTAAATTATAATTTTACCATGTGTACCACTGGATTTTGGGCCTGATCCTATGTTGTATCTTCTCTGCTATTACAGATTAGATATTATTTTAAGGTATCCATAATAGCTCTGTGGTTCTCTAGCCGTACTATGAACAAATAACTCAAAATTTTGAGTCTATCATTTTCTTCCTATACGTTCTTCAAAGTCCACTTCAAGGACAGTGTTGAAATCATCATTACTACCATATTTGCAGGGAACAGTTGCTACTTGCCTTTCCAAACCCTTGCCATTAACTGGCATTTCATTCTAAGAAATCATGGGCTAATATTAGTAATTTAAGCCACTGTATACCAGGTATTAGTGTTGTTTCATTTTCCAACTGCAAGAAGTGCATTATTATATTCATACTCAAATAGAGAAGGAACCCAGTCCTGAAACCCACCTTGAAAGCCTAATACTTGGGATGACTCCTTCTAAAACTAAGTTTTCCAATCAGGGTAAAATCAATAAAATTAAGAGAAAAAAATTTAACATAGCAAAGTGGTTAGACAGCGACAGAAGCAGCTGAGAATCAAATCAGAGAGGTGATTCATCAGTACTGTCAATATCCTCCTACTATGCAGCACAGCCAGTCAAACTCACATGGAATGTAAGATATTATTCAAGACAGCTGGCCAATATTCACTGCTCAGAGGATTCGATGTAATGAAAAACAGAGAGGTGAAAAGAATCTTCTCAACTGGGACTAAGTAAAGATACATAAAAGCCCTATTTGAAAGTAAAATTGTTCATATCCTGTATAGGAAAATATAATGTATAATTTATAATATATCATCCAACCTTGGAAATACAACTTTGAAGATAATAAAGATTTTAACAATTACACCAGTTTCTCGTTTACAACAGGAAACAAGAGGGATTGTCCAGGGGAACTAGGCTACATTGTCTCCTAGGTAAGTAAAAAGGACAGTTTTCAGAGAATTCGAGAAATATGAGTATAGCCTGTATATTGAAAAATGTTATTAAATTATCTTAACTTTCCAAGGGGTTATGGTGTCACTGTTATATAGGAAAATGTTCTTATTCTTGGAAGATATATTTATATTGAAGTATTTAGAGATAATGTATCACAATTCATTCTGTCTTTATTTGGATGGTTTGACAAAAAAGGAGTATGTGTGTGTGTAGAAAGATAATAGTGATGAATATAGTGCATTATGTTAATACTAGTCCATTAAGCTAAGAAGTTATGTTTCCATTGTACTGTTTTGTAATTTTTCCACAGGTTAGAAATTGCTCCTCCTCTCCCCCAAAAATGTCAACTACTGGGAAAAAGAGAAAAATAAAAATAGATGATAAACATTAGAATATATTCTTGGGAAAAACAACAGAAACACCACTTCTTATTCCTAACTCTCTACTGCACCCCCCAGTGACACAGGTTTAATTGGTGTAGAATGCACTCAGGACCCATAAATGTTAACAGTTCTCAAACAGGTTTGAAAACCATTAGCTCTAATAATGAATCATGAGCTGGTAATTTTTAGGTCATACTCACTGCTATTCTCTCTTGTTCTACATATAGTTCTGCCCTCATTGTTTCTCTCACAGTATCATTACAAGTCTCATTGTTGATCCTCATTTCCATTATATCCCCTTCTGCAATCAATCCTATGCACCTCAACCAGAGTAAACTTCCAAAACCACTCCTCAATAAAAGAGAACTTTCAGTTATTTCCCAATAACTAATAAATTAAATGAAAAATTTATTCCTGACATTTAAATTCTCCATTGATTTCTCTCAATTTAAAATTTTAACCTTCTCCCATAAGACCACATTGCCTACCTTGTACTTGAGCTATAACTCGGGCTGGTGTTTCATGATCCATACTGAAAGTGTTCCTATAACTTCTTCAAGGACAACCATACTCTTTCATACAAAAATCCTCTATTTATTTATTTGAAAGAGAGAGGGAGAAAGAAACATCAATGTGAGAGAGACACATGGATCGGCTGCTTCTTGCATACCCCATACTGGGGATGGAATCTGCAATCTGGGCATGTGCCCTGACCAGGAATCAAACTGGGAGCCGTTTTGTTGCATGGGATAACACTCAACCAACTGAGCCACACTGGCCAGGGCTATTATCCCCCTTTCGATGAGTCCCCAAAGAATTTTATTTCTATCAAATCCACTTTTCATCTCTAATATTGGAAAGTCTAGGTTTGCATAAAGGGAGCCCCTGGGTAGCTTCTTCATTCTAATCTTCCTTACATCTCTATTTGTACTGTTTATTTACTCATTTCTTTTCAGAGAGGTGATGGCTTATACTGTTTATGTGCACTTACTTTAATTGATCTTTATTTTCCACACTTCCTTACCTGATATTTCAAATGCTAACAAGTCATTAACGGGGAGAAAACTGCCCAAATGAACCTTCAATTGGGTATGTTCCTGGGCATTTGTTCTCCGCGTATCTGCCAGGCCTGCTAGCTTTGTAAAACTTTTACCTCTTACAGTCATTTTCTTCCCTTCATTATAATTACTCAATTTCTCTCTCTAGTATACCATAAACTTATTACAGATAGAAAATATATTTTCCATTTCTATATCTTTGCAACACAAGCTTGCATACATTTTTGTTCAATAAATGTATACTGACTTGAACAAGTGTTTTTAGCATTCCATGCAAATTATTTTGCTGTGCTTTAAATAAATTATCAAAAAATTAGGATTTTTTTTCAAAATAAATATTTTTATATGAAATCATACTTGATGAGTTACAGCTAAATTCTGCACCAATAAGTTAAACTCTAGATCATGGGAAACATAAGAGAGATAAATTGATGGGAAAGCATTTGAAAGGTTAGAAAATGACTAGTAAATGAGAAATAATGCTTCTTTGATTAGATTAAACTAGCTTGAAACTGATATTTATTAAAATTTAAATTGACGATTGCTCCAAAATAGTACACATAAAGATATAATTCTATCTTGAGATTTTAATGGCCGGGATGAACTAAATTAAATATTCTGTCTTTTTTTAATCCTCACCCAATGACATGTTTATTGATTTGAGAGAGAGAGAGTAAGAGAGAGAGAGGTGAGAGAGAAACATCAAGCAGGTGTCTTTTGTACACACTACAACCAGGGATTGCATCCACAACCTGGGTATGTGCCCTGACAGAGAACCAAATCTACAGTGTTTTGGTGCATGGGATGATGCTCCAACCAACTGAGCCGCCCAGCGAGGACAATGTCCTCTCATTTTTAATACCACTATAAACGTTGGATAAAATTAGTCTTATACTAAAGTACATTTGAAAAAGAGAATTCCTGCCCATGTTACATTCACTATATGAAAAACTATAATTTGTAACAAATATCTGCATAATATAATTATGTAAACACCTGCTAAATATAAAATGTGTTATTGTTTTTTAGCCTCTAGGTCTCTGATGGCTTAAAATATAAAGAAAAAGCCCTGGCCAGTTTGGCTCAGTGGTTAGAGCGTCGGCCTGCGGTCTGGAGAGACCTGGGTTCGGTTCCCACTAAGGGCACGTACTTCGGTTGCAGTTTGTCCCCGGCCCTGGTTGGTCGTGCGGGTGGCAGCCACTCGATGTGTCCCTTCACGTCGATGTTTCTCTCTCTCTCTCCCTCCTCTCTCTCCCTCCCACTCTATCTGTACAAAAAATGGAAAAATATCCTCGGGTGAGGATAAATAAAATTTTTTTAAAAAATATAAAGAAAAGCCTGGCCGGTGTGGCTCAGTGGTTGAGCATCGACCCTGCACCAAAAGGTTGTCAGTTCGATTCCCCTGTCAGGGCACATGCCCGGGTTATGGGCCAAATCCCCAGTTGGGGGTGTGCAGGAGGCAGCCAATTGATGTCTTCTCTCATTGATGTTTCTATCTCTCTCTCCCTCTCCCTCTCCCTTCCTCTCTCTTTCTAAAATTAGTAAAGAAAAAAATATATAAAGGAAAGGCGAGAGAGAATAATTCTACTGTTTTATCTTTTAAAAAAAGTGATGTATAGTTACTTTTCTATAAGGTTTTAAGATTGTAATATATGTGGTATTTTTTTAACTGCACAATTATTCTTAACATTTTACACTTCCACTCAAAATAAAACTATTTTTTAATCATCTGTTCATATTTATAATTTAATTGAACAAGACGTCAGAAAAGTAAAAAAAAAAAAAAAAAAAAGTGGTGCAGAATCCCAAATGCAAGGTTATAAGGTAGAGAATGAAAGGGGTGCTGTCAATAAGAGAGATGTGTTCACTTTGGCAGCACATACACTAAAATTGGAAATGAGAGCTTAAAGAGAAATTGATGATTAAAAATATTCTTGTCTCGAATAGGAAAATGGCGGCAGAGTGAATGGAATTACAACTAAAATAAAGACAAATCATCAGAAAAGGCAACCGAAATGCAGCTTGGAGGACCACATAAGCAGGGACACTGACTCAATCCTGGTAGGCTTGTGAGGACGTGAGAGGGGGCTGGGAGCCCACAGTGTGCAGCAGTCTGGGCTGGGACCTGCAGCCTCTGCTGGGACCTGCGGCCCTGGCTGGGAGCTGCCACAGCCTTGTTCAGGAGCAACTGCCTTAGCTGGGGCGGCGAGGGGTGCCCTCGGGTTAAAGTCCCAAGCAGCTCCACAGTGCAGAGCCAGGACAGAGGCTAAATTAGCAGCAGCCACTCACCTTGGGCTCTGTCAGAGGGAGGGAAGACTGGACAGGAACTGTGCAGGGACACTTGGGATTTGGAGGGCGCTCAGAGCTTTTGCTGAATTGCAGCCATGCAGGACTGTGGTCATCTTACTCCTTCCCAGGGCCCTGGGGAGAGGCAGCTGCCCCTCCCTCAGAGTTCAACCCCAGCCAGTGGCCATTGAATGCTAATTAAGGCCCATTACCAACCAGAATCTGCCCCACCCTCTGGAAATCTCTTTCACTGAGCACCTGAGGAAGTTTTAAGGGCAACTCAGAAACCAAGGTTCTTAGGTGACCAGGTTCCCGCTACAAATAGACTCCAGGCAAAAAAGCTAGAGGATAACTACCATTCCCTGGGCTAGCAACTCTAACCAGGAAAGTTAAGACTTGACAGTGGTGTTTAAGAAGGCCCTTCCTGCCTCATCCAAACCCAGGAGAGGGGGCCACAAACAGCAGAACACCAACACCCACAGGGAAAACTTGGCAGACTCCAAAGCCCACTGTGATAGCCAAAATGGTGAAACACAGAAACAAAAGCCAAATGAAAGAACAAGAGACCTATACAGAAGAGGAGATAAATGAGGTGCAGTTAAGCAAGTTAACAGAACTAGAATTCAGAGCCATAATCTTGACGAAGCTCAACAACATGTGTAAGGACATGAACACCATGAGTAAAGACATAGAAATGTAGAAAATGAACCAGTTGGAAATTAAAAACCACCAAGAAGAAATGAAGAATGACATATCAGAAATAAAAAATACATTGGGAAGTCTAAATAGCAGAGTAGAGGAAGCTGAGGATGATATCAGTGAATTAGAAGATAGGGTAGAAAAAAATCAACCAATCAGAAAAACAAAACAAAAAAAAAGAATTAAAAAGCAGGAAGACAGCTTAAGAAAACTATGGGACAACTAGAAACGTAATAACATTCGCATCATAGGAGTTCCCAAAGACGAAGAAAATGAGCAAGGGTTAGAGAATATATTTGAAGAAATAGTGACAAAAAACTTCCCTAATTTGGTGAAGGAAGAAGGCATTCAAGTTCAAGAAGCCCAGAGAGCCCCAAGTAAGAAGAACCCAAACAGGCCCACACCAAGACACATAGTAATCAAACTGCCAAAAATTAAAGACAAAGAGAGAATTCTAAAAGCAGCAAGAGAGAAGCAACAGGTTACCTACAAAGAAAACCCATTAAGGCTCTAAGGTGACTTCTCAACAGAAACACTGCAGGCCAGAAGGGAATGACATGAGGTAATCAAAGTCATGAAAAACAAGGATCTGAATCCAAGACAACGCTACTCAGCAAGTCTATCATTCAAAATCGAAGGTCAAATTAAGAGCTTCCCAGACAAAAAAAAAAGGCTAAGGGAATACATTAGCACCAACGCAGCAATACAAGAAATGTTAAAAAAAGAAAAAAAAAAAGAAGAAAACTGAGGTAATTAGCAGGAGAAATAGGAAGAAAAATATAACCACATTAAACAAAAATGGCAATAAATAACTACATATCAATAATCACCTTAAATGTAAATGGATTGAATGCTCTCATAAAATGACACAGAGTAGCTGATTGGATAAGAAAGCATGACTCATCTATATGTTGTTTAAAAGAGACCCACCTCACAACAAAAGATTCACATAGGTTGAATGTGAAGGGATGGAAAAAAATCTTCCAAGCAAATGGAAAGCAAAAAAAAGCTGGGGTAGCAATACTTATATTTGATAAAATAGATTTCAAAATGAAGGCCATACTAGAGACAAAAAAGGCCACTACATAATATTGAAAGGATCTATCCAACAGAAAGATATAACCTTGATAAACATATATGCACCCAATATAAGAGCACCAAAATATATTAAAAATCTTCTTGAGGACTTCAAAGGAGAAATTGATAGCAATACCATCATAGCAGGCGACTTCAACACCCTGCTGACATCACTGGATAGATCCTCTAGACAAAAAATTAGCAAGGAAACAGAGACTCTAAATGAAGCACTAGACCAAAAGGATTTAAGAGATATTTACAGAGAATTACACCCAAAAACTACAGAATTCACATTCTCTCAAGTGCATATGGACATTCTCAAAGATAGACCACATGTTAGGACACAAACTAAGTCTCCACAAGTTCAAGAAGACTGAAATCATATCAACCATCTTCTCAGATCACAATGGCATGAAACTAGAAATCATTTGCAACAAGAACATGCAAAGATATTTGGACACATGGAAGCTAAACAGCATGTTATTAAACAATGAATGGGTTACCAAGGAGATTAAGGAAGAAATTAAAAACTTCCTGGAAACCAATGAAAATCAAGACACAACAACACAAAATCTATGGAATGCAGCAAAAGCAGTTCTGACAGGGAAGTTCATAGCACTACTGGCCTACTTCAAAAAATAAGAAAGATCTCTAATAGACTATCTAACCTCACAACTTAAAGAACTAGAGAACAAACAAAAAGAAAACACCAGAGCAAGTAGAAGGAAAAAAATAGTAAAGATCAGAGCAGAAATAAATGACATAGAGTCCAAAAAAAAACAATTCAAAGGATCAATGAAACAAAGAACTGGTTTTTCAAAAATATAAACAAGATCAATGGACCCTTAATAGATTCACCAAAAAACAAAGAGAAAGCACCCAAATACACAAAATGAGAAATGAAAGAGGAGAAATAACAACTGACAACACAGAAATACAAAAGATCATTAACAACTACTATGAATAATTATGTGGCAACAAATTCGACAATCTACACGAAATGGACAAATTTCTAGAAACACATAGTCTCCCAAAACTGCACCAGGAAGAGATAGAAAACTTGAACAGACCAATAACAAAGAAGAAATTGAAGATGTAATTAAGACTCTCCCAGCAAACAAAATCCCAGGCCCAGATGGCTTCACAGGTGAGTTTTACCGAACATTCAAAATAGAACTAACACTCATTCTCCTCAAACTATTTCAAAAAATTCAAGAAGAAGGAAGACATCCAAACTCCTTTTAGGAGGCCAGTATAATTCTAATTCCAAAACCAGAAAAAGACACTACAAAGAAAGAAAACTACAGGCCAATATCCCTGATGAACATAGATGCCAAAATCCTGAACAAAATACTAGCAAATCAGATCCAGCAATACACCAAAAAAATTATTCACCATGAACAAGTGGGATTCATCCCAGGGATGCAAGGCTGGTACAATATTCACAAATCAATAAATGTGATACACCACATAAATAAAATGAAGAATAAAAACCACATGATCATATCAATAGATGCTGAAAAAGCCTTTAACAAAATCCAGTATCCATTTCTAATAAAAATGCTCAGCAGTGTGGGAATAGACAGATCATATCTCAACATAATAAAAGCCAAATATGAAAGACCTACAGCCAACATTATACTCAATGGGCAAAAACTAAAAGCATTTCCCTTAAGAACAGGTACAAGGCAAGGATGCCCACTTTCACCACTCTTATTTAACATAGTAAGGGAAGTCTTAGCCACAGCAATCAGACAGGAAGAAAAAATAAAAGGAATCCAAATTAGAAAGGAGGAAGTGAAACTGTCATTATTCGCAGATGACATGATACTATACGTAGAAAACCCCAAAGACTCCATCAAAAAGTAACTAGATTTAATAAATGAATTTGGAAAAGTAGTAGAATAGAAAAGTAACATCAAGAAATTGATGGCATTCTTATACAACGATGAACTCACAGAAAGAGAACTAAGAAAACAATCTCATTTACCATCGTGGCAAAAAGTTAAGATACCTAGGAATAAACTTAACCAAAGAAGTAAAGGACCTATTTGCAGAGAACTACAGGACATTGAAAAAAAGAAATAGAGGAAGATATAAAAAAGTGGAAGCACATACCCTGTTCATGGAATGGAAGAATTAACATCATTAAAGTGTCAATACTACCCAAAGCAATCTATAGATTCAATGCAATCTCCATTAAAATACCAATGACATATTTCACAGAACTAGAACAAATACTTCAAAAGTTCATATGGAACCAAAAAAGACCCCGAATAGCCACAGCAATCTTGAAAAAGGACAAAGTAGGAGGGATAACAATACCAGATATCAGGTTATACTATGAAGCAACTATAATCAAAACAGCCTGGTATTGGCACAAGAACAGGCATATAGACCAGTGGAACAGAATAGAGAACCCAGAAATGGACCCAAGGCAATATGCTCAATTAATATTTGACAAAGGTGGCAAGAGCATACAGTGGAGTAAGTACAGCCTCTTTAATAAATGGTGTTGGGAAAATTGGACAGCTACATGCAAAAAAATATGAAACTAGACCATCAACTTACACCATACACAAAAATAAACTCAAAATGGATAAAAGACTTAAATGTGACCCGTGAATCCATAAAAATTCTAGGAGAAAATGTAGGCAACAAAATTTTGACGTCATATGCAGCAGAATTTTCACTGATACATCACCTAAGGCAACAAAAACAAAGGTAATAAATGAACACATGGGACTACATCAAACTCAAAAGCTTCTGCACAGCAAAAGAAACAAGCATCAAAATGGTAAGGCAACCCACTGTATGGGAGAACATCATTGCCAATGATACATAAGATAAGGAGTTAATTTCCAAAATATATAGAGCGCTCATACAACTCAACAAAAGGAAGACAAAGAACCCAATTAAAAAATGGGCAGAGAAGCTGAATAGACACCTCTCCAAACAGGACATACAAATGGCCAAGAGACATATGAAGAAATGCTCAATGTCACTAATCATCAGAGAGATGCAAATTAAAACAACAATGAGGTATCACCTCACACCTGTCAGAATGGCTGCCATTGACAAATCATCAAACAACAAGTGTTGGCGAGGGTGTGGAGAAAAGGGGACTCTAGTACACACTGGTGGGAATGCAGACTGGTGCAGCCACTATGGAAAACAATATGGTGTTATCTCAAAAAAATTATAAATTGAACTTCCATTTGACCCAGTGATCCCACTGCTAGGAATATACCCTAAGAAGCCTGAAATACCAATCAGAAAGAATATATGTACCCCGTGTTCACAGCAGCACTATTTACAATAGCTAAGATCTGGAAACAGCCCAAGTGTCCATCAGTAGATGAGTGGATAAAAAAGCAGTGGTACATATACACAATGGAGTACTATGCAGCTGTAAGAAAGAAAGATCTCCTATCCTTTGAGAAGACATGGAGAGACCTGGAAAGTATTATCCTAAGTGAAGCAAGCCAAGCAGAAAAAGACAAATACCACATGATCTCACTTATATATGGAATATAATGAACATAACAGTCTGAGGAATAGGGTAGAGCCAGAAACATGGAAGTAGCGTACAGACTGACAACCCTCGGAAGAGGGCATGGTGGGGGTTGGGAAGAGATAAACCACACAACTTATGTGCATATATGCACAACCAATAGATATGAACAACAAAGCAGTGGGGGGACGGGGCGGCGGGATGGGGAGGAGGGTGTCAATAGGGTAAAAAAGGAGAAACATCTGTAACAAAAATAAAAAATAAATAAATAAAATGAAATAATGAAATTTTATCCGTAATTATGCATAAAATAATACAATTTTTCCAAGCGTGAAATGTTATTATTATGTAAATTAAATATTAAGACATATTTTTACTAAATGTATGCTTTGTCATACATCAAATTATATTCACTACTTAAGCAGTTTCTATGTAAGATTTTTTTCTGGTTAGAGTTATACATATTTATTTATTTTAAAATTAAATTTTTGAATTATATTGTATTTCTTTCCATAAGTTAAAAAGTATTCTTACAATAGTTCCAGATATATATATATATATTTTATATTTCATGCAAATAAGATATAGTTTCTTTAGTTACCTACATAAGTTTTATTTCAGTGTTTTTTTAGATAACACTTTTATTTCTTCTTTCAAATGACTGTTGCTTTATATTGTAAAACATTTAGCATTATAAAAATTTTTTTAAATACTTTTTTTCTAAATAATTCTTATTATATTTTTTCCACTTTTCCCCTCAAGTGAATTTAGGCTCTGTTTGTATGTGTACAACATATCAAATAAAAATTTTAATCTCTCCTAAAGACTTTAATTTTTATCTTATTCAACATTTCATCATTAGTCTTAAAACCTATTTCTTGCTCCAATATCATCAGTTTTCTTAAAGCATTTATTTTGAGTTCTGGGCTATCTACAAAGTT
The DNA here is from genome assembly GCF_014108415.1 of Molossus molossus. NCBI lineage: Eukaryota > Metazoa > Chordata > Mammalia > Chiroptera > Molossidae > Molossus > Molossus molossus. The sequence continues at coordinate 112,274,369 of NW_023425388.1, forward strand.
AATGGATAATAAAATAACATATTTTTTATATAAATAGACACATACTGCAAAGTTATTAATTTTCTTCACACATATCTGTCTATCCTACTGGTTAGTAATGTTGTTAGCTCTACTGTCAAAGTGTATCCAGACTCCATTCACTTCACACCATCTCTACCACAACCCCTCCCATCCTCAGCACATCATCTCTCGCATGAATTATTATCAAGGTCTTCTAACTGGCCTCTTGCTTCTGCCTTTGCCCACCCCAACCTCCGTAGTCTATTATCACACTACTGTCTAAATGTAAATCAATTGCAAAAGAAATTGTTTTGTTTCATTTCTTTTTCTAAATTCTCATTATCATGATAACAATTCATTTTGCGATTGCAACAAAATAAATAAAATACCTAGGAATAAACTTAACAAAGCATGTGAAGGACCTATGTACTGAAATCTATAAAGCATTATTAAAAGAGATTTAAAAAGAGACAATAAAATAAAAAGATATGTGTCCGTGGATTGGAAGAATCAACATTTTTAAATGTACATATTATGCAAAGTGATATACAAATTTAGTGCAATCCCCATTATAATCCCGATGACATTTTTTAAAGAAATAGAATAAAAAATCATTAGATTGGTATAGAACCACAAAAGACTACAAATAGCCAAAGTAATCCTGAGAAAACAGTACAAAGCCCAGTTATCACACCACCTGACTTCCAATTATACTACAGAACAATGATAACCAAAACAGCATGGTGCTGGCAGAAAAACAGACACACAGACCATGGAACAGAATTGAGGGACCATAAATAAAACCACATGTCTATGCTAAACAAATTTTGAAAAAGGAACCAGAAACATAAAATAGAGAAAATAAAGCCTCTTCAATAAATGGTACTGGTAACATTGGAAAGCCACATGCAAAAGAATAAAACTAGACTACACTTTGTCTCCATGTACAAATATTAATTCAAAATGCATCAAAGACCTAAATGTAAAATCTGAAACAATAAATTACATAGAAGAAAACATCAGTACTAAACTCATGGACCTTGGTCTTACAGAACATTTTATGAATTTGATTGTACCCCAAAGAAAGGGAAGTAATGTAAAGCAAAAATACAGAAATGGGACTATATCAAACTACAATGTTTCTGCACAGCAAAAGAAACTGCCAACAAAATAAAAATCAACCAACCTAATTGGAGAAGATATCTACAAACAACAGAGTCAATAAGGGGTTAATATCCAAAATATATAAAGAACTTGTACAACTCAAATCCAAACAAAACAATTTAATAAAAAAAATCCGGGCAGAGTGGATTACAAGATGGCTGCTGAGTATTCAGAAGTTACATTCACTTGTTCCCAGCACCAAGTGACTTACAGCTAAATGATAGAATAATTGACCTAAAGAACCAACTGAAGGCTGGTTGAACTGAAATATGATGAAGGATTTACAGAAGTAGCTATATAAACACTGGTAAGAAAGGCAGAGATATAAAAAGGGCTGGCCCCTGCATTTATGTGCAGTGGTTGAAAAGGTGGAGGGATACCCCCGCTGCAAAATTCTCTTCCTCTAGGAGTGAGGGGTCTCAACCCCACACATGAATCCTCAACCCAGAGCAACAGAAATGGGAAGAGGAGCCTGCATCGAATCTTGTGAAAATCAGTGGGGATTAAATCTACCTGGGAGAGAAAAGAGTTTGGTAGAAACCCAGAGGCCACCTTCGCATGGTGTAGCATTACAATTGTGAAAACACCAGCCTGGGGCGTGCACTGCCCAATCTTCCAGCTAGTGATGACAGCTCTCTGCCATGCTAGGGTCCTGCAGAGGGACCTGGGATGGGTCCTCAGATGGCTGCATCCAGCAGGAACCTTAGGGTTGTTCTTATTCTGGAGTAGAATATTCTTGGCAGAAACTCAGACAGTGATTGAACTGTGTAGCTTCGGAAATGGGACCATCCTTCCCCATCTGGAATGCACAGCTGGCGGACCACCTCACACACATGTTGAATCACTGGCCCTTCCCTGCAACTCTGTGGCCCTGCACTGCTGAGTTCAGTCCTGCAGGGGGATCAGTGTGCCCTGCAGAGCTGGGACTTTTGGAGTGTCTCTGGGAGGCTTTTGTCCAGGAGTCAGATGGGCAGTTGCTGGGTTGTGAGGCTCCAACACAGGAGAGGGCACTCTTATTTCCCCTGCTAGCTCAACCCATGCTATCTCCAGAAGGGAAAGAACTGACCACTCCACCCCACCTCCAGGCTTGCCTGTAACACCTGTAACATGAGACTGGATTGGCCCTCCAAGGTCCTAGTTGCCCACCCGATTGAGCTCAGTACCACAGGAAGAAGGGTGTGCTGCTTGGAGCTGGAATATTCAGAATGTGTCTCCTTCAGAGGTTATTGCCTGGGACCAAGACGATGTTCTCAGCTTCCTCCTGTGGGCTTGACCACCACTTTTGATCTCCTGAGCCATGGTGGTTCTGCCCTATTGAGCTTGTTCCTGCAAAGGGGATGGCTGGCTGCACCCAAGCTGAACATGTGTCATGCTCCCCCTGGGGAAACTAGAGTTGAAGACTCTAAAGACAGAGTAACTTGGCTGTGGAGTGGGAGCCACTTTGCCCTCATTGAGTGCCTGAATACTAGCCCCATTCTCTTGACTCAGGTCAAACCACTTACCAAGCTCATGCCCTGTGGAAGGACCTGTGCTTCACAGCCAGCCTGGATGACTGCACAGTTTTTCTTCAGAAGGTTTTGGAGGAACATCAGGCAACCTCTGGGAGAGGCAGAGTAGCTGACAGGTGAAGGCACACCGCAGGAAGCCTCAGACCTTTCATAGGTCTTCTCCCAACTCTAAGCCACACAAGTGGCATACCCAAACAGAGATTCCACGGGCACCAGACCCTGCTGGGAACTACTCCACCTCAGGGGGAAGCCCTTACATAGTGACTCATACACAGTGGTTGATGTTAATTTTTATAGGCAGCCAGCCCAAAGGGTTAACTCTACCCAAGAAAGAGCCAACACAATTCAAGACAGAACTACAACAGGAGTGTGCACATAACCCACAAAAAATATTCCTGAAGCACCAAATTTAGGTGATCTGAAAGATTGTGCCACAGAGCTAAAGACATCCACATCATAAAATTATCATAACAAATTTTGGAGTCATAGCAGATCTACCTAACACACAGAGACAAAATGAAGAGACAAAGAAATCTTCCCCAAATGAAATAACAAGAGAAACTTATCCCCCTCCAAATTAAATGAAATAAAAGCAACCAAAAAACCAGATCTAGAGTTTAAAATAATGGTGGTAAGCGGCTAAAACCTTAGGGGAAGAATGAATGATTTCAATGAGAACTTAAGCAAAGTGGTAGTAACCATTAAAAATGACATAGAAACCATAATAAAAGAAAAGTAAAAAACAAAGAATACAATATCTGAAATAAAGAGCACACTAGAAGGAATCAACAGCAACTTAGAGGAAGTAGAGTATCAAATCAGCAATTTAGAAGACAAGATAACAGTAACCACCCTTGCAGAGTATCAGAAAGAATCGAGAATTTTTTTTTTTTTTAATGAGGAAAGCCTAAGGGAACTCTGGGATAAAATCAAGCATAACAATATCCACATCATAGAGTGTGAGACGGAAAAGAGAGTGAGCAAGGGATAGAGGACCTATTTGAAAATATAATGGCTGAACACTTCCCTAACCTAGTGAAGAAAAAATATCACACAAGTTCAGGAAGCACAGAGAGCTCCAATCAAGATGAACCCAAAGAGTCTCACACCAAGACACATCATAATTAAAATGCCAAAGATTAAAGACAAAGAGAGAATCTTAAAAGCAGCAAGAGAAAAGCAATTAGTTACCTACAACAGAGCTCCCATAGGCTGTCAGCTGATTTCTCAACAGAAACATATCAAGCAAGATGTGCTTGACATGAAATATTCAAGGTGATGAAAAACAAGGACCTATAAACAAGACTACTTTGTCCAGGGAGGTTATCATTTAAAATTGAAGGCAAAATAAAGAGCTTCCCAATCAACAGCAACAACCAAAATGCTAAAGGAGTTTATTAACACCAAACCAGAATTTCAAGAAATGTTCAAGTGCCTACTTTAAGAGGAAGAAAAACAAATAAATGAAGAGAGGAACATAGGTCTAAGATGGCAATAAATAAGTACCTATCAATATAACCTTAAATGTAAATGAATTACATGCCTCACTCTAAAGACATGGGGTAGCTGAATGAATAAGAAAAAAATGACCCATATATAAGCTATTTATAAGAGACTCACCTCAGAATAAAAGATAAAGACAGGCTAAAAATGAAGGGATGGGAAAATATTGCATATAAATGGAAATGAAAAAAAGCTGGGGTAGCAATAATTATATCTGACAAAATAAACTTCAAAACAAAGCCCCTTACAAGAGATAAAGAAGTCAGTTCATAGTGATACAGTTGTAATTAATCTAGTCATTAATAATAGGAAAGGCACAGAGGGAAGGCCAGACATTACAGCCATGTTCCCTGAAATACTTGCCTGTCAATCACATCTGGGAAGAGAGGTCATTGATCAGAATGAGCATGGCCAGCCACTGCAAGTGTGCAGATAGTTGGGATATTTAATCCCCTGAATAAAGGAATTCACCTTCTTGTGCTTTCAAGACCCTTGGACTCTTGTGGCTTGGGGTACACTTCCTTGCATTCTCCTATGTGGCCTACGGCCATTCGGACCCACACACACAGTGGACTAATAAACTGCAGCTGGCCAGATGCTAAACTGGCCCCAGCTGCAACAGGGAATGGACATGCTGGACTCGGATTCTGCTTCCAACTCTGCTGAAACCCCAGCTACACTTCTTCCAGGACTGGACTAAGGGAAATGGGACTTTAGAAACCCAGGGATGTAATTCCACCCAAATAAAAATCACTCATTCTCCCACGAGAGTCTCAGAAAATTTGTTTTCTTGGGATATTATAAGAACCCCCCCCCCGCAGCAGCACCCAATGGGGAAGAGGACCCCCACTTTCTCCGGTGACAGATGGCAGCCTTCAGATGGGAGCCCCAGGGAGAAGCATGGGCTCATGGAAAACACCGCACCTGTAGGACTCCGAGGGCAAAGGCAGCAGAAGAGAAACCTGATGAGAAACAGAATTGAACTCTGCTCCTCCGGGAACTGAATAATTCATCTCTGACTCTCTCCTGTTCTAATTCCGGTGTGAGCAACTGGCTTCCTTTTTTCTGCCTTTCCCTGCTTCAAAGGCTGCTGTTTCAGACCGAGATCCAGGGCCAGCTTCCTGGGTGTGGGCGCCCGAGGGCAGCAGCGGTGGCTGCCAGACCTCAGCAAAGGGCGGGGTCCACAGCATCACTTCCTCAGGCTCATCACCACGGGCCAGTGAAAGGTGCGCACATGCTAAGCGCCAACGTTGTGGGTCCGATGCCTGGTGCGGGAGCCTGGGGAAGCGTCCGAGGCTCCTTTCCCTGTTCCCGGCAGCTGCACACTCAGGCAGGCACTCCGAGGAGGAAATGGTTTCCAGACATGTGCCCCAAAATGGCGAGCCTGGGCAGACAGATTTGTCCCCCTTTGGCAGCTCCTCACCTCCACTCCGAATGTTTGCTCACGTCTCCAGAGCCGTGGCCCACCTTTCAGCAACACTGAGCTCCCGTCCTGGCAAATAGGGGTGACGTAAATGGTGGCCTACAGCCCAGTGCAGCTCCAAGCTATGGGCCCCCCACAAACACTTGCTTCCCTTCACCTCTGGTCTCCCCTCTGTTTCTGCCCTGACCATGCACAGGCCAAGGCAGGCTTGAATTTGAGGGCACATTGTGCCAAAGGGTGGGGGCACAGAGATGGGCACCAGCTGAAGCCGCTGCCCAAGTGTGCGGAGCTCCACCTCCTGGCCCCGTTTCCCAGCCAAAGTACTCAGCTTTGCCATCCCCCTGCAGTGTGCACGAGGGTCAGTCTCAGTCCCAGTGCCCAGCCAAACTGTGGGTGCAGCGTGGTCCCCTTCTGTCTCTCCGGCCTTTTCCCTTCGCTCAGATAGCAAGCATGCGGCTGGCTCACACCTCGCTCAGATCTCCCTTCCCCTAGAATGCTGCTTAAAAGTTTTCCTTCCCTCATACCCCTGCAAGCTTAGGGTGTGCTGCCCAGATCTCATGACTGGGCTGCAAAGGGGGAAGGGAGCACGGATGAGAGGCTCCATCTGAAGTGAATCGCCCTGGCCAGCTGGGACTGCTGGATTCCCCTCTCATTGGTACGGGGTGGGCGCCACAGCTGTTGCTGTGCCAGAGAGCACAGCCCTGGCAGCCATGCTGCTCACAGGAACAGTTGCAACCATGCAACAGGACTAGGAAAACAACAGCTTCTCTTACTGGGACTGTGTCTCTCTTACAAATGGAACTGCTATGTTTTCATTCATGCAGGCATTGCTGCTTGTCATTAATGCTCCTTCCACGATAATTATTAATAGGGAAAAGCCTCAAATGTAAAGATGCTCAAATAAATGAAAGGTTTTTGTTACCTAATCTTGAAAACTGACTGAAACAGGATTTAAACCCCGGGCCCAGGGTATTAGATCTCTCTCCAGCCAGATTAATGGGACATGTTTGCTCCACTCTTAAGGAACACTGTCCCATGCTAACAAGCCCCTTAAGGGACTAAGGCTATTAGAAATACAAGAGCGCTGGCCGGTTTGGCTCAGCAATTGGAGTGTCGGCCAGTGGACCAGAGAGTCCTGGGTTCAGTTTCCGTTAGAGGCATATACAAAAAAAAAAACATTAAAGAAATACAAGAAACCAACAAACAGGTTGCCAGCCCAACTATCAGAGGCAAATTAAAAGGCATACATTTTCTACCCAAGACAGTAAAGGGTAAAAACCTCTAACAAGGTTGGAGGCCAGCAGAATTACCCGTGTGGAATTAAATAATCCCAGCTAAACCATCCTGATCAACACTGACTGTTGGTAAAACCTCCACACCTGGGCAAAATTGTCTTGCCATTTCAAGAAGAGGCTCTACCTTGAGCATGGGGACGGACTTTGGGCTGTGAGTGAATGCAGGTCTCCCAGTCGGCTTCGGTTGGCCAGTCTGTGCGATGCCATGGCCAGCAAGACAGGAAGCTAGGAAGAATAGGAGAAATTCATACCTCCCTCAACTGTTGAATCTTCTATTTTAGGTTCTTCTCCCTGAAATAAATAATAATACACTCTCCATTTATCAAGAGTACCTGCTCTGCCAAGGAATTTTTTCTGGGTTTTTCAAAGAAAAGACTGTCTACCTTTAAAATGCTAATACCTACTCTCAAAATCTCTTATCTGAGCCTTCTGTTAGAATGTTGATTCTGAGAAATAAATCTTATCTGAGCCGAAGCTATCTGAGCCAATCAGTTTAATTCAGTTCACCGGTGATTTGCTAGATCCATGAGTTTTGCTCTCTAGCTGTCTCCATGGAACTATGTTTCTTAAAGTGTCAATATATTTGCCAGTAAAGAAGCCTATGTCTTTAAAAGTTATTAAATGTTTTTGCCAATCTAGGGACTTAATTACCCACTTTTAGCTTTTTCTCCCTCCCTGATCCCTTCAGAATTTGGAAAGTCTTAATGTGTGAGTCATGGCACTAACATTTATTTGCATAATAAGTCCAGTTCAAACTATGTGGTTTTATTAACCAAGACTTTGACAGGAAGGTCATGTCTAAGAGAGACATGCCTGAATTCTGAATGTTACCAGAAAGACTTAAGGAATTGAGATGGATTCTCAAAGCTAAACCAAGCCAATGAAAGACCCTGGCAGAAATAGCCCGGCACCTTGCTTGGTCATGTGGTTCATGACAGTCTTTCCAGGGAAGGAACAAAGTTTGCTTTCCAGAAAGAGAGCAAGATAGGAACCTCAAGACACCACTGGGAACCTGGAGGGTTTGAGGACTCGACTCAAACCTGCAGGTATTACAGGCACTGCCTGTGACTTGTCTTCTGTGCCCTGAGGGGCTGGCTACTCACTAACAGGAAATCTAAAGATGCCTTGTGAGAATTCCAGCACAGCAAATTTGAAAGAGTCTGTGTGATCAGCTTGATCAATGGCTATTCTTGTTGTGTTCATGCAAATAATCAGCTTAAACTAAAACTGGACTTGAACAGTCTCTTGGAAAATGAAGGTAATCTTAGGGAGGATCAATTGAGTTTCAATGGAAATCACCATGTCCAATTGTGGATATTGGACTCCACTACCGTTAGCTGTCTCCAAAGTTTTGTTTTGAAGGCTGTGTCTGTGTGTGCCATGCAGACCTCAGCACCTGGTGACATCAGCACCGAGATGTTCTGACTGCAGGCAGCCGGTCACTGTGTGATTTCATTCCAGCAGAAGCCTGGAATCTGGGCATCTTCTCAACTGGTTGATGATGTGCTGTGCGCATTAACCTTTGTGTTTTGTTTTCTTGATTCTGTTTTAGTGAATGTATGCCTACATCCTTGTCCACCTGATTGCTTGCACACACAATACAGGCCTCATTGTAGAAGACATCGGCATGACTGTCTCCTGAAATGAACTCAACTGTTTGGACTTACGATTGAGTCAATGAAACAAGGATTGTTTATCGGCTTTGGTTGAAACTGCTTTCCCTTTTCTGCCCACCGGTTCATACAAAAAAAAGACCCACAGTTTCTCATGTGCAAAATCTTAGAACATTTCCTTGAGCTTAATTTGAATGAAATATGGTGGACAGAAGGGCTTCAGACAGGTGGGGCACACCGGCCTCCAGGGAAGCCACTCTTCCAACCTAGCTGGGGAACCTAAGTTAATCTTACCCTTTACCACACGGGTTTCTACTCTCAGTAGAGCTTTAGTTGCTACAGGTCTCCTCACTTTTGAATTGTGCCTTTTAACCTTTTCGTCAAGTTTATAATTTCTAAAATATGAGGGTGCCAGATTGCCCAACGCATCATCCTCCTGGGCACCACCTGCATCACCTCCCAGGACACCAGACTATCTGGATTTCACAGAATCCCTCTTCCCTGCACAAAGACTCCCCTTCCTCCTCCCTCCTTCCTCTGTGAGCGAGGGGGACCCTGAGCCTTGGTTTAGGCAGGACTGGGCCACCGGACAGCTGAGAGCAAATACAAGGAGATGCAGACCTTTGTCCATTTCTCCTTTGCAAGATTACAAAGAAGTTTCTTTTCTCTCAGGACCGAGGGGTGATATTATTATAATTAACCTAGTTATTAAAAGCAGGAAAGGAGCAAAGAGAAATCCAGACATAGGCATGTTCCCTGCAATGCTTGCCTGTCAATCATCCCTGGGAACAGAGGTCATTGGCCAGAAGAAGCATGGCCACTGCAAGTGTATGAAGACTTGGAATATTTAATCCCCCAAACAAAGGAATTTGCTCTCTTGTGCATTTGGGACCCTCAGGACCCTTGTTGCTTGGGCATACGCTCGCTCTCCTGTATTCTCCTGTGTGGCCCACAGTGGATGAATTGACTGCAGCTTGCCTGACATGGTACAGGACCTGGCTGCAACATGGAACAGATACTCCGGACTCTGGCTCTGCTTCTAGATTTACTGACACCCCAGCTATGCTTCTTCTATGACCGGACCAAGGGAAATGGGACTGAAAAACCCAGGGATGTAATTCCATGAAAATAAAAATCATCCGTTCTTCTGTGTGAGTCTCAGAAAATTAATTTTCTCAAGATATCTTAAAAACTCCACCCCAGCTGAACCCATTGGAGAAAAAGACGCCCCCTACATACACTTTTTAAAAATAACAATAGTACGAAAGGGATTGATCCAACAAAAGGATATAACCACTGTAAACATACATGCACCCAATATAGGGCACCTAAACATGTGCTGTCTGTGAAGCTTGCTGGATTCTGCTCCAATATTGTCTGAAGCTGGTCACTTGATGTGCTGACCCCAGGCCGCCTGCAGGTTGTCTGGTGCAAGCCAATGTCAGATGCTAGCCCCACTGGGTCCTTGGCAACCTGTGCAGGGCAGACCCCCTAACAGTGTAGTTGGTGTGGGCTCTGGAGCCCAGAGGTTGGGTCTACCTTGAATCTTGCACTTAGAATGTCTCAACTTGAGCTGCTCTCCCTTCTCCTGCAGAACTGAACTCAGGGGGGGTATCTGGGACCTGGCAGAGGTGACCCAAACAGTCTTCTTTTGGGGGTGGTGCCCATAAGCTGTAGGAGGGGGGAGCAGACACTTCCTTTCCTTCTTGGAGCTACATAAGCTGGACTTGATGGGAAACTCCGAACACCCCCATGATGCAGCCATAGAGCCAGCCCACACCTATCTGGCTCCAGGACAGAAGCCTGCCTGGGGGACACAGTTTCAAAAACCAAGCACTGTGTGGCTCCCTGGCACCCCCAAACCACATAACCAAGCAGGAGGGGAACAACACTCAGCTCCAGTTGGCACTCCAATCTCTTTATGCCGCCAGCCACACCAGCGCGAGGAAGACACTCCTGTCTCCACCTGGGCTCCGGAGGGGCCACGTGTTCAATTCCATGACGCCATCAGGGCAACGGGGCGGGGGCAAACTTCCAGCCCAGCAGCTCTCCCCTTTGCCTTAATAACACAGCAGGAGGGGGAAACAGGCCAGTTTAGCAGGTAAGGAGCGAGGCACCACCCATGCAGTCCAGGTGGGCAAGACTAATCCTCTTCCCCAAGCCATGAAGTCTACCCTCTGCCCAGCTCTCTACCCAAAGTCTTTCCCGAGAATAGAGGGCCCCCCAAAGTCAGTGCTGGGTGTACTGAGACCCCTCTGCCAGCCAGGGTGCTTCTGCTTGGCTCCTCTAGCTGTCACAGGCCAGGCAGACCTTCTCAGGCTGGTGTTGTGACAACGGGATCACTCCTTCCCTGGGATGGTGCAGTCTGATTCTCCCAGGTGGATTGAATCCCCACTGATTTTCACCGCCTGATGCTACGTGGGCTCCCCTCCTGTCTCTGTTGCTCTGGATTGGGGATCCCTGTGTAGGGCTGAGACCCCCCACTCCCAGGGAGAAGGACCTCACTGTCACAATGCCCCTCTAGGTTTCCATCTGCCACACCTGCATGATGGGGCTCACCAATTTTGTGTATCCTCCTGTCTTCATTCGTGCTCCAGTTTGCACAATTTTACCGGTTTTTCAAGTTAATTGCTAGGCAGTCTAGCTGCAAGTCTAGTTCTGGGCTGGGAGCAAGCAGACGGAGGTCTGGCTGCTCTGCAGCCACCTTGGACTTCCACCAGAACCTGACTTTTTAGTGGAACGAAAAATAGAAGAACTTACGATCACTTTCACAAGTCTAATCTTTAGGACTTTAAATGGAATAGATTTCTGTGGATGCCATAACATAGAAGATCATGGAAAAGTGATCAGATGTAATACAATCTGCTGCATTTTTCTATAATCAATATGGAGCCCATATCACCTAAAAATGTCTTTGACTGTCACTGTTTTTTGTGTTTTTTTTTGTTTCAATGTTATTAAAAAACAAATAAAAGTATTTTTTCTGATATGACATGGATTTTTCCCATAGCAGAGTCAAACCTTAAGAAATCTGGATGCATACTTAGACACTAGAATGTTTCTTAGACATCAGATACGAATGATTAAATTATCTTCATGAATATGGGATGATGCACGCAAAATAAACAAATTTAGATGTGTATCCAATTACCTGTAATCTGGAAATGAAGTACGTGGTGTTCATGAACTATAATTATTTGCTCCACACATGGAGATATTTTGTGGGATAACTTTGCTGATGCCTTTGAGAGAAACAGTTCATGAATTTCTCTGACTCAAACATGCCAGATTTTATGGCAATGTGGCAAAAGATCACCTTCTGTCCTTGTAAAAGGGTTCAGTGTTTTGAAATTTGTTTGTTCTCAGCCTAACTTCCAGAGACTTGATTTTATGAGCAAGTAAGAGAAATTTTACTTAATTGTAAATTATATTAACCGGGAAGCCATTGTGTGTTTTAAAAATTCTCCGTCATTTTTTTGTCTCTTCAATAATAACAATTTCCAGCCAACTAATAATGTTTTTTAAGACTTAAACCAACATTTTTATTGTTCTTAGTTTCTCTAGTGATAATATTTAAAATGTAATTGTTGCACTCAAATATTTATTTTATTTCCTTGAACTGTTACGTTTTCATGAGAACCCCGTAGAATCTTCTCTTTCTTGGACCATAAATGAGCCCTCAATCCCCCACTCCGGCACATTCCTAATCTAATACAGTGTGTACAGTTATGGGCCATTATACAGATGTTCTCTTATTGTAAGGTGGACAACTGTGACACTGAAATGTGTGTTTACTCTGAGCCAGCGTGGAAACTTAATCATGAGTTTTAGCGGAATAGATTTTTTAATTCTAGAAACCCAAATTTATTCAGCAGTTTGACCTTCAAGTAACATGTTACATTTGAATTCTTGGAGACATAATAACCCAGTGAGAGGCATGTCCAACTTTCTCTGAATTAAATACAAATAAGTAAATAAAATATTTCTCTGATTCATACTGTATCTTTCCATAATAGATTTAACCACTGATCTCAAACCTACTGTTGATATGGAAAGTCCTTAAATTACTGTTGAGAACTACGGCTCAGGAAAAGATTCATTCCGAATTACCACTGCTCATTGACAATGCACCTAGTCACCCAAGAGCTATGTTCAAGACAGACCACGAGATTCATATTGTTTTTTTGCCTGCAAACACAGCATCTATTCTGCAGCTGATATATCAAGGAGTAATTTTTACTTTTAATTATTATTATTTAATAAATACATTTTATAAGGCGCTAGCTGCCATAGATCATGAATCCTCTGATGAATCTGGCAACGTCCATTGAAAACCTTTTGGAAAGCACTGACCATTCTAGATGCCATTGAGAACACTAGTGATTCTCATGAAAAGGTCACAACACCAACATTAACAGTGATTCAGGAGAAGTTGATTCTAACCTTATGGCTGGTTTGGAGGCCTAGCTCTCAGGCTATCTTGATTTCAAGGCTTCAGCACTCCCATCGAATAATTACATAATATTATGTAATGCATAATATTACATAAACTTGGTTGATAAAGCAGTGTCAGGATTTAAGAGATTAACTCAAGTTCTTTAAAGTTCGGCTGTGGGTAGAACACATACCACATAGAAATTGTTCATGAAAAGAAGACTCAACTATTTCTGCCTCATTTGGCCCTTTCAAGACATACTGCTGCCTGAAAGAGTGTCTATCAATTAACAAGGCCTGCAAATCCTAATTGCCGCTATTGTTTCTGGTTTATTTCTCACCTTCGTCTCTTCCACTAATCTTCGAAGCATCAGTCCTAGAGAACTTCGTTCAGTTCCCCAGAATGGACTATGCCTGCTTGCCTCCAGGCCTTCTCACCTGGAGTTCCCTCTTTCTAGAACATTCTCCCTGCTATTTATCCTCATTGATTGGGCTGATCCACATGTGGATTTCAGATCTCTCCTTATATATTCATTTTCTATAGAAATTTTCTGTGATTCCCCTAAGTGATATAGAGTTCCTATCCCATGTACTTCTATTACACCCTATAATTTCCCTGAACAAATGCACATGTTACCTGCCTCTCCTATAAATACTAATCTGAATATACCCATAAGTTTGCCAATTTGTCACTGGTGCCAGTGAAAAATACACTGCATACAAATATATGTTGAAATATGAATGAATAAATATGTACATTAAAAATCCTTTGCAAAACATTAAGGAAAAAGTTCTTTGTTTTCTGCACCTTGCGTCTCTTTCTGCCCTGTAACCTCCACACACACCCAGAATGGTCGATACGGTCACTTATGGTTTTCCATGAATTATCTTCTTACTGCCTCTGTGCCTTAGCATATCCCAGTCTGCTCTCTAGAATGCCTCACATACCGTCTTCTCATAGATCACTCTTCTGAGCCTTCAACTCTTCCAGAAACTGATTTTTTCCAAAAATTCACTGACGTGTCATCCTCTGGACTTCCAATTCCTATGGGAGCATTTCTCTATTATTCTACTCTTCACTGCTGCACGAGTAGAATTTTTCTCCTTAAACAAACAAAAAAAATATTTTGGTATATCTTTTTACCAAACATTTAGAAGATTAACTAGCAAACATTAAGAAGTAATCATTGCTTAATGAATGAAGGAGAAAAAGAACAATCATCGTCATTCATATGCTGTTTCAATGACATGATGAGAGTAGATAAATTTAGCCATGAACCTAAATTCCTGAAAGTCAACTCTCGGGGAGGATTAAATAAAATAAAAATTATATATTAATGTCTTTTACATTCCATGTTCATCAGGGAGAATTTTGTTGGGCCATTCCTTCACAGTCAATAAAAATAACTACTGTATTTATATTTTTTAAATGTGTAGTAAATCTCAACCCCTGAGAAATCTTACCTGATTTGAATAAACCAAATAGCTCTGCTAACTTCATTCCCTAAACAGAAATTCTGCTGCCTACTATATTCACATTAGATGAAATTAAAGTCTGAAGGCTTTGTTTATTCAACTACTCACATGTTCCTCAGCATGAATTTCATGCTAGCCAATTTTTGTTTTGGAAAATATTTATCTTATTTTGGTTTAACTTAAATATTTTAATGTTTCCACTTTTTCAGAAAATACTTTAACAACAATATTTGTGTCCAAAAACAAAAACAAAATTTATACATAAACAGATACATGAAAAAAGATATTTATACTAGATATAAAAATAAGGAGGTTTAACAATTCAAATAATAGTTATTATATAAATTCTTAGAGGAATAACAGAGAACTAAAGTTGTGATTATATTATGTCTAGATTTTAGTTAATGCAAAACAACATTTGTTATTTATTGTTGTGATTAATTTATCTTAAGAGCTATGTGACAATTTAAAATTATTACACCATCCAGTTTTAAGCTTATAATGTTCCAGAATTGAAAAGAGGAAAACAGCATATGAAGTGCTTGTGATAACTTTATGCAAAACTTTGAGAATCATTAAGTAGCTCTCACCCCCTCTTGCCCAGCATCAATTACTCTACCCTGGATTTACTTACTCACTGGGTATAATGAGCCCCCAGAGCATGGTTTGTTGCAGGGAAAAGCACACATTCTTCACTGTGGTCAGTGGAATGTGGTTAATTTGAAATCACTTAAACTATTATATCTGTCAAATGTAGTTATTTTATTTTCAATTCACATTGGTGTGTTAGTATGCATGTTGATTACTGGGTCACACTCGCAGATTAATTTAGGAGCATTCTGTTGCAATGCTCTTCATCACTGTCATTTCATGCAGTCCACTACTGAAAGTTAATACCTGCCCATTAAAATCGATTGCCAAAGATATCACGCTTAATATAAACGATAAGATATAGATGAGAAACTAGGGCTAAACTAGAGATATGGTGCACAGCTTCTGTAGGATGAGGACATTCAGTTATAGAAAATATTTCAGGAAAACTGGAACTCGAAAGCAAAAAGAGGCTAAAAAACATTTGGAGTACTCTTTAAAAACTGCTAATAGACTAACAGGGCTTTTTAAATTATTTTATTCTGTTATTCATTTTCATAGCCAGGATTTCAAATATATACATGTTATGGAGAGAGAAAATAACATATTTATAGATTTATAGGCATATTTATTTATTTATTTATTTATTTATTTTGGTTATAAATGCGTCTCCTTTTTCTCCCATTGACACTCTCCTTCTGATCCTACCCCTGGCCCCAAGCATTGTTCTTTATGTCCACTGGTTACCCATATATACATATAAGTTCTTTGGTTTATCTCTTCCCTCCCTCCCCCCACCCCCTTCTTCTGAGCTTTGTCAGTTCTGTACCCTACTTCTCTGTCTTTTGTTCATCAGTTTATTTTGTTCATTATACTCCAAAAATAAGTCAGATCATGTGATGTCTGTCTTTCTCTGATTGGCTTATTTCACTTAGCATAATTCTGTCCAGGTCCCTCCACGTGGTCTCAAAGGATAAGAGCTCCATAATGTTCTAAAGTGTATATGTACCACAGTTTTTGTATCCACTCATCTATTAATGGATACTTGGGCTGTTTCCAGGTCTTAGCAATTGTAAATAGTGCTGCTATGAACATAGGGGCACATATATTCTTTCTGATTGGTGTTTCAGGCTTCTTAGGATATGATGCTAGAAGTGGGATCACTGGGTGAAATGGCAGTTCAATTTTTAATTTTTTGAGAAAACACCATACTGTTTTTCATAGTGGCTGCACCAGTCTGCATTCCCACCAGCAGTGTGCTAGAGTCCCCTTTTCTCCACACCCTTGCCATCACTTGTAGGGTGATGATTTGGTTGTCAGCCATTTGGGCAGGTTTGAGATGATACCTCATAGTTGTTTTAATTTGCATCTCTCTAATGATTAGTGATGTTGAACATTTTTCATATGTCTCTTGGCTATTTGTATGTCCTGTTTGGAGAGGTGTCTATTTAGGTCTCTGCCTATTTTTTAATTGGGTTCTTTATCTTCCTTTTGTTGAATTTTATGAATACTCTATATATTTTGGAAATTAACTCCATATCTGATGTATCATTGATAATTATGCTCTCCCATAGAATAGGTTTTCTTTCCATTCCGATGCTTGTTTCTTTTGCTGTGCAGAAGCTTTTAATTTAGATGTAGTCCCATGTATTAATTTTTTCCTTGCCTTGGGTGTTGTCTTAGTGAAAATTCTGCTGCTTGTGTTGTTTGAAATTTTCTTCTAGGATTTGCCTATATTTTCTTCTAGGATTTTTATGGATTCACAAGTCACATTTAAGTATTTTACTTATTTGAGTTTATTCTTGAGTACTGTGTAAGTTGGTAGTCTAGCTTTATTTTTTTCCATATAGCTTTTCAATTTTCTGAACAGCATTTATTGAAGAGGCTGTCTTTACTCCACTGTGTGCTCTTGCCTCCTTTGTCAAATATTAATTGAGCATAGTGACTAAGGTAAATTTCTGGGTTCTCTGTTCTGTTCCATTGATCTATACGCCTGTTTTTTGTGCCAGTCTGTTTGATTACACTTGCTTTGTAGTATAACCTGATATTCAGTATTGTGACCCCTCCTACTTTGTCCTTCTTTTCCAAGATTTCTGTGGCTATCCGGGGTATTTTTTCATTCCATATAAATTTTTGAAGTATTTGTTTTAGTTTCGTAAAATATATTGTTGGTATTTTAAGGGGATTTCATTGAATCTATAAATTGCTTTGGGTAGTATGGAAATTTCAATGATGTTAATTCTTCCAATTCATGAACAGGGTATATGCTCCCACTTTTTTATATCTTCCTCTATTTCTTTTTTCAATGTCCTGGAGTTTTCTGAGAACAGGTCCTTTACTTTTGTGATTAAGTTTATTCCTAGGCTTCTTAGTTTTTTTGTTGCCATGGTAAATAGGATTGTTTTTTTGTTTCTTTTTTAGTTTATCTTTCTATGAGTTCATTATTGGTGTATAAGAATTATTTCTTAATGTTAACTTTGTATCCTTGTACTTTGCAAAAATCATTTATTAGCTCTAGTAGATTTTTGATGGAGTCTAGAATTGTCTATGTACAAGATCATGTCATCTGAGAATGATGACAGTTTCACTTCCTCCTTTCCAATTTGGATCCCTTTTATTGTTTCTTTCTGTCTCATTGCTGTGGCTAAGACTTCCAGTATTACGTTAAATGAGAGTGGTGAAAGTGGACATCCCTGTCTTATTTCTGTTCTTAAGGAAAATGCTTTTAGTGTTTGCCCATTGAGTATGATGTTGGCTGTAGGTTTTTCTATGTGACCTTTATTTTGTCGAGATATAATCCCTCTATTCCCACGTTGCTGAGTGTTTTCATCAGAAATGCATGCTGGATTTTGTCTAATGCTTTTTCAGCATCTATTGATATTATATGATACTTATATTTTATTTTGTTTATGTGGTGTATCACATTTATTGACTTGTGAATATTGTACCAACCTTGCCTCTCTGGAATGGATCACACTTGGTCATGATGCATAATTTTTTAATGTAATACTGGATCCATTTTGCTAATAATTTGTTAAGGATTTTGGCATCTATGTTAATGAGAATATTTGCCAGTAGTTGTTTTTCTTTGTAATGTTTTTATCTGGTTTTGGAATTAGAATTATGCTGGCCTCATAAAATGAGTTTGGAAGTCTTCCTTCTTCTTGGATTTTCTGGAATAGTTTAAGGAGAATGGGTGTTAGATCTTCTTTGAATGTTTATTAAAACTTCCCCATGTAGCCATTCGGACCCAGGCTTTTATTTGGTGGGGGTTTCTTGATTACATGTTCAATTTCCTTAGTTGTTATTGGTCTGTTCAAGTTTTCTATCTCTTCCCAGTTTTGGGAGACTGTGTGTTTCTAGAATAAATTGTGCATTTCACCTAGATTGTTCTATTGTTGGCATACAATTGTCCATAGTATTTCTTTAAATGTTTTTTTGTTTTGTTTTGTTTTCTTTATTGGATTTTAGAAAGAGAGGAAGGGAGAGGGAGAGAGAGAAACATCAATGAGAGAGAACAGTGATTGGCCACCTCCTGCATGCCCCTACTGGGGTTTGGGCACAAACCTTGACATGTGCTCTGACCAGGAATTGAACCAGTGGCCTCTTGATGCACAGGTCCATGCTCAACCATTGAGCCACACCATCTGGGCCATAGTAGTTTGTAACAATCTTTGCATTTCTGTGGTGTCAGTTGTTATTTCTCCTCTTTCGTTTCTGATTTTGTTTATTTGGGTCCTCTCTTTTTGTTTCTTGATGAGTCTGGCTAACGGTCCATCAAATCTTGTTTATCTTTTCAAAGAACCAGCTTGTGTTTTATTGATATTTTAAATTGTTTTCTTGTTTTATTAGTTTTCATGTCATTTATTTCTGCTCTAACGTTTACTATTTCTTTTCTTTACTTGCTCTGTTTTTTTGTTTTTGTTTTTTCTTTTTGTTTATTTTTAGTTCTTTAAGATGTAGGGTTAGAAAGTCAATTAGAATTTTTGTTGTTGTTGTTGTTTCTTGATGTAGGCTTGTAGTGCTATGAACTTCTATAGGCACAATTATTTAAAAGTAAATATTTTATTAGAATAAAAAGTCTAGGTTAGACATGGCAAAGGAGGAATAATGATGGCTGAAACACTAGCTTAGTCGATCCCATCAATAAATAGCCAGGCATGCACTAATAAAAGGTAATAGAATTAAAATAAACATTTAGGAAATATATTATTACAACAGCATACATACTGTATTAGTAAGTAGTATTTTTACCATATGTAACCATAATTTTATTATTTTATTATACTGTACTACTGAGCATTTAAAAGTCTCCAACTTTCTTGGAAGTTTTGTAAATCAGGTAAAACCCTGATTAATAATACCTCAGTTTCAAAGATACAAAATTAAAAACAAAACCACAACAACAAAAAACTGATCAGACACTAAAAAGAAAGAACTATATAATCTGGAAACTGCTTTGAAGTTACACCTCTTTCATGGAAGTTGTAGAACAGCAAGAAATACAGCATCACCTTTATTTACCAGCATCCAGAAGAGAGTAACCTTCATATGTCTGTGCAAAACTAGGAGCCACACACACACACACACACACACACACACACACACACAAATCAAGTACAGCCTAAGAAGACTCAGAGATGTAAGTATAAAAGCAACCCACATGAAACCTTCCGACCATGGCAGAAATTTCAAAAGCTGCTGCTTTGAAACCCTACATAATACTGCATCAAGGATGAGAGCGAGGAAGTGTTGCTGGCAGAAAGTAGTAAGATCTTTGCTAGCTGGGGAATGTGGGTCAGTACCTAACCCATTTCCATGCCGCCTTCCTGACACCTCAGAAATATTCTGCTTCTGATCTATTAGTGTTGATCCTGTACAATACATGTAACTCTTAACAAGTCATATGTTTCAAATCTAGTAAATCACAAGCTGTGGTGCAACAAAATTACCATCGTAAATAAAATTTATTAATGACAATAACCAAAACCTTGACCTTTCTCATAGGTTCTTAAACACGTTGTGATCTACTTGTGTGTCCTGTAGGGGATATGTTGTTTTTAATACCCTGGATTATTCTCTTAGCTAAAAGTTGGAAGAAGCAACTGTAATTTTTCTTTTCTTAAATGACTTTATAAGTCATTTTGACACTGAGGATTATGTTTTAGTAAAAGAGAAATAGGTTTAAGAATAAACATCTTTTTCAAGATTGTGGTGGCTATTCAGGGTCTTTTTTGGTTCCATATAAACTTTGGACTATTTGTTCTAGTTCCATAAAATATGTCATTGGTATTTTTATTTATTTATTTTAAATAGTTTTTCTTTATAGATTTTAGAGAAAGAGGAAGGGAGAGAGAGATAGAAACATCAATGAGAGAGAACACCAATTGGTTGCCTCCTGCATGCCCCCACTGGAGACGGGGCCCACACCTGGGCATGTGGTCTGACCAGGAATTGAATCGGGGACCTCTTGGTACATGGGTCAACGCTCAACCAGTGTTTGTTGGTTTCTATCTGTTTGAGCATTATAAGTATCACTAACTTCTTTTCTCGCTTTATCAAATGCAATTAATGGATGTTGTAGACTAACAAGCAAATTAATTCGTTTTCCATAACATTTACTGTTTTGGTCTTTATTTGTTTTTTTGTTTGTTTTGCTTCTGGTCCATTATCAAAATGAATAGAAAAATATTTAAGTGCTTGATTAAAAATAAAGAAAAAGACCCATAAATGCCAGTTTTATCATCTACTTGTTAGTAAGCAGGACTCTTGGCTGCCAGTGATAGCAATCCAAATTAACCTACTTTAATAGAGAAATGTATGCATTTCTTTATATATATTTTTATTTTAGTTTCAATTACTGTTTGCATTCAATGTTATTTTGCATTATTTTCAGGTGTACAGCAAAGCGGTTAGACAATCATGTACTTAGCAAAATTTCCCCACGGTATTTCCAGTACCCACGTGGCACCATACATAGTTGTTACAATCTTGTTGACTATATTCCCCAGGATTCATTGCTTTGTAAGTGCAAAAGGCATGCTAAGGCAGCTGTTAGCAGGTTGCATCCACGTGCTCAAAAAAAGGCATCAGCAATCTTTTTCTCTCCTTCTCTCAACCCTGCTTTTCTGGGGTTGACATTTTTCTCAGACTGGCTTCCCCCATTTAGCAACAAAGATGGCCAACCAGCAGTTCCAATCTCTTATTTCAAATACGTAGCTAATCTAGATGCAAAAGACTACATGCCCAAATGTCTGGCACAAATCCTGGAGCTGACCCTTACTCCCTCAGCTTCATCACAGACGCATCCCTTAGTCAATCCGCATAGCTAATGCCTGTAGAATATTCTGACTGGCCAAATGGTACTGCACCTAATCCCACTGACTGCAAATGATTAGTGATTGAAAGGTCTTTCTTGGAGGAAATAAATTTATACTGTTACCAAAATAGTGGGAAGATGGATAGATAATAATAAGAAATGGTTTCTTAGATCTAGGATCAGCTTATTGTACTGTTCCAGTTTTGACCTGTGCTTTATATGAAATATCTTGTTTATTTAGCTGATGATTTCAGATTGTATTGGTGGCAGTTAACTCTTTGAAAAAGACAACTATTTTTACTGCTAGGGGGAAAGTATGATTTTACATAGTCTTTGTGTCAAGTGGTTAATTATGTTTTAATAGTTAATATCTTTAACCCTAAAAGACATTGAAGATAACCATTTGATTAATACCTAAAGTTTCAAAATAAAGTAAATGCACTAATTCACTGATTATAGTCATTTTGTTATGGTACATGGAGGGTGCATAAATAGCTGTTGTGTTTTCATAGTCATGAGAATAAAATAAACAATATACAAAAATATGTAAATTTTCTATTAAAAATGAAAATTAATTAGTCAAGTATCAAATTGTAAAACTGCCATCTTTCTGTGACTTCCATTCTTTCTCCGGAGACATAGCATGTGAACTTATTTCTTTCACAATAATCAATTAATGCAAAAAAATCACTTATTTAATCAGAGCTAATCATGTCAACACTACCTTTTAAAAGATGTTAAAATATTATACTATAAATATTGAGTCAAAATCAAGACAAAACAAAATGTAAATATGTCCAGAAAGTTAATATCAAGATAATGTCTTTTGTGGTATTCACCACCATGATAGATTTTACTTACTCTGCTAACTTTTCCATTATCTTAAATATTTTGAAATTCCTTTTTGGGAAGGCCTTCAAGACTAGTTTATAATCCACTTGAGAAAATAAGCTTTGTTATTTATTTTCACATCACGTATCTAGTTATTTAAAACAGTTAAAACCACACCTTCCTCAAAAAATTTGACATGAAGTGACTCCCAATTTATTTCTACAATCACACATATACCAAAGGATGAACACTTGTCAGAGTTAAAGACATTCAAAGAATGGAGCACATAAAATCAGTGCCAAATAAAAAAATATTTTTCTTATCGAAAATTATTTGAATTACAACATCTGCAGAACAGGGCGCTAACCATCAGGAGGGACAAAATTGAAAGGAAAAATTTTCTTCTGAGACATGTCATTACTTTGTAGTTACCCATTATATGTACATAGTTACTCTACCTTATCAAAATCAGCAATAAATATAGCTATGTGTATAAAACATACTTTATTTTTTTTAAGTTGAAATTCCATACTAGAGGTGAGGCTAAAAAAAAATGGAGATGATATTAACTCAATCATCGGCTAAATGTCCCTATTTGTATGAGATTTTTAAAAGATATGTAAATATCTCTTTAACATTTTTCATTAGATCTTAAACCTTATAATACATTTTTAACTCAAAGGTGTATTCACCTTTACCTGTCTCTAAGACAGTGGTGTGCTGTTGTTGCTGTTGAGAAGCAGGACAATTTTCCGAGGATAACTTGGAGTGAAATCAATCAGCTGATAAAGTGGCAGGTGCATGCCTCTGTTAAGACTGCGGCACAGGTGAAACCACGGGCACAGGTTTGGTCCCTAAGTGGGCCAGTTTACTTTGCTGCGGGCAGTCCCTCAGACCCTGGCCTGACGTGCTGCGAGCAGAAAGCATCAGTCATCAGGACAAGCGGGGAAAAGCGTGGGTGGAGCACAGCCGGCTCATCCCTGCTCTCGGAAAACAACTTCCAGTCCAAACCAGCAAGCGGTTGTGCCTTGGCATTTCCACTGTAAATAAGAAAAGGGAACTCTCGTCCAAGTGATAGTGAATTGACACAGTTCAGAGTATAACTCCGGTCTCCAGAAATGTACTTTAAGATCAAGTGTGTCAACAATTATGGAATTAGTCATCAATTTTTGGTTTGATGAGCGTTCTACCAAGTAGCATAGGAGGTTTCTAGAGACCCCAAAATAATGTATGAACTTATGTATGATGTATTTGTCACCAGCTTCCACCGAATAATGGATTGCTGCTCAAATATAAGAAAAAATGTAGCTACTGGCAGAGAAATTATGGTAATAGCTTGGATAAAACAAACAAAAGACATTAAAGCATTGCGTCAAAGTTTTATTTTAACTCAGTGAAGGAACTAGCCAGATAACTGAGGCAGTTCAAAATAAATTTAAAAAACTGAGTTTTTTTTTATTCAGCAGGAAAAAAAAAAAAAAGAAGCTGAAATAAAGCACCAAATTAGGTACAAAATTGGTTAAAGTCCTGCAGAGCAATAAAACCATCACACCTTACCAGTTTTACAGGACTATAAAATGACCCTAATCAGTTGTGCAAAGAAAGCTGTAGTCCCTTAGAGCATATTAGAAACAGCTGGGGAGTTTTTAAAACTAGTGACAATTAGGTCCTACCCTGACATCCCTACTTAATTGGAAAGTGGGTGAGGCCTGAGTAGCAGGATTTCTAAAACCTCCTCTGGTGATTCTGAGGTGCAGCCAAGTTTGAGAACCACCATCCTAGAACATGGCCCTTCACCGAGGCTTTCAACCATGGCCCTCAGCACTTGCTACTCAGAATGTGTAGCACCGCCCAGAAGGGTTGCCCATGCCTGGGAGCTGTTTGAAATCCAAAAGCTGGGACCTTAAACCAGATGCAGTGTCAAGTCTGCATTTGAAAAATAAACAGGTCATGTAGGTGCATATTAAAATGTAAAAAACTCTCCTCTAATACGTTGAAAGGACTTGCAATCACTTTTTCCCCTTACTGTACTTCCAAGTTTTAGAATAATTTTCTTAAGATAACATCAACGAGACACTGCCAAATATCCCTAAAAAGGACACAAATAGCACATTAACTTTAGAAATGTCTGTAGAGAGGGAAATCTACTCCAAGTTGGAAAACCTGCACTACCTCAGTCAGTGGTCCCATTTCCCAGAATTCCATGATCACTGACTGCAGTTTTGTTCTTCTTTTTCAAGATTGCTTTGGCTCATTAGGGTCTTTTGTGTTTTCATACAAATTGCAGGGTTATTTTTACTCTCAATGAAATATTCCATTTGAATGTGACAGGGATTGCATTGAATCTGTAGATTGCTTTGGGCAGTATAGCATTTTCGCAATATTAACTCTTTTAATGTATGAGCATGCAACATCATTCATTCTGTTTATTTTAATTGAATTTACTGGGGTGACACTGGTTAATAAAATTATGTTTCAAGTGTACAATTCTAGCGGGAACCGGACCCGGGCCTCTCTGTACCGCAGGCCGACGCTCCAACCGCTGAGCCAAACCGGCCAGGGCAGTGTACAATTCTATAAAACATCACCGTATATTGTACTGTGTGTTTACCACCCGAAGTCGACTCCTTCCATCACCATGGATCCCCCCTTAACCCTCTTCTACATTTCCCACCTACTTTCCTTCAGGTAATAATCATAGCTACCCGAACCCCACCCCTCTGACAGCTGTCAGTCTGTTCTCTGTATCTATGAGTCTGTTTCTAATTTGTTGGTTAGTTTATTTTGTTCATTAGATTCCAGCTAGAAGTGAAATCATATGGTACTTGTCTTTCTTTGACTGGCTTATTTCACCAAGCAGAATACTCTTCAGGTCCAACCATGCTGAAATAAAGGGTAAGATGGCCTTCTTTTTTATGGTTGAGTAGTATTTCATCATGTAAATGTACCACAGCTTTTTTATCCATTCATCTACTGATGGGCACTTCCAAATGCGATGAAAATAACATCACAATTAACATAGGGGTGCATATATGTTTTTTTAATTAGTGTTTTGGGGTTTTTTTGGATATATTCCCAGAAGTGGGGTCACTAGGTCATAAGGCAGATCCAGTTTTAATTTTTTTTTTTCCTCACCCGAGGACATTTTTTCATTTTTTATTCAGATAGGGTGGAAAGGAGAGAGAAGAAGAGATAGAGAAACATTAATGTGAAAGGTACACATCGAATGGCTGCCTCCCACATGACCCAAACAGGGCCAGGGACAAACCGCAACCGAGGTACAAGCCCCTAGTGGGAACCAAACCTGGGTCTCTCTGGACCACAGGCCAACGCTCTAACTGCTGAGCCAAACCTGCCAGGGCCCAGTTTTAATTTTTGAAGTAACTCCATCCTGTTTTCCACAGTGGCTGAACCAATCTGCATTTTCACCAACAGTGCAGGAGAGTACCCTATTCTCCACATCCTCACCAACACTGTTGGTTGTTGATTTATTGATGATAGCTATTCTGACAAGTGAGGTGATATCTCATTGTCACTGTCATTTGCATTGCTCTGATGATTAGTGACATTGGGCATCTTTTCATGTCTATTGGCCATCTGTATGTCCTCTTTGGAGAGCAGTCTATTCAGATCTTCTGACTATGTATTGGATTGTTTGTCTTCCTGGAGTTGAGTTGTATATGTTCTTTATACATTTTGTATATTAACCCATTATCAGATGTATCTTTGGCGAATATGTTCTACCAATGAGCAAGCTGTCTTTTAATTTTGATCATGGTTTTCTTTGCTATGCAAAATCTTTTTTGTTTGATGTCGTTCCATTTGTGTGTTTGTTTGTTTGTTTTTTTGTTTCCAGTGCCTGAAGAAATGTATCAGAAAAAATATTGCTACAAAAAATGTTCAAGATTTTACTGCCTATGTTTTGTTCTTATGATTTTTATGATTTTGAGTCTAATATTTAAGTCTTTAATCCATTTTGAGTTTACTTTTGTGCATGGTGTATAAAAGTAGTCTAGTTTTATTATTTTGCATGTATCTGTCCACTTTTCCCAGCACCATTTATTGAATAGACTATCGTTATCCCACTGTAAGATTTTTTCCTCCTTTGTCAGATATTAATTGACTATGAAAAGGGGGTTCATTTCTGGGCTCTCTATTCTATTCCAATGATCTGTAGGTCTGTTTTTATGCCAGTACCATGTTGTTTTGATAACTATGGCCTTGTAGTATAGTTTGATATAAGGTAGCATGATTCCTCCAACTTTGTTCTATCTCAAGATTGCTGTGGCTTTTCGAGGTCTTTTTTGATTCCATATAAATTTTTGGAATGTTTGTTCTAATTCTGTAAAATATGCCATTGGTATCTTGATAGGAATTGCATTGAATCTATAGATTGCTTTGGGTAGCATGGACATTTTAATGATGTTAATTCTGTCTATTCATAAACATGGTATGTGCTTCGACTTATTTTTATATTCTTTTTTTTTTTAGAGTAGGAGGGGGAGAGAGGAACAGAGAGAGAGAGAGACATCAACGTGAAGGGACACATCGAGTGGCTGCCACCCGCACGACTGACCAGAGCCGGGGACAAACTGCAACCGAGGTACATGCCCCCAGAGGGAACCGAACCTGGGTCTCTCGGGACCGCAGGCCGACGCTCTAACCGCTGAGCCAAACAGGCCAGGGCTATTTTTATCTTCTTTAACTTCTTTTTAAAATGTCTTATAATTTTTCGAATAGAGGTCTTTTGCATCCTTGGTTAAATTTATCCCTGGGTATTTCATTTTTTGATGTCTGTGTTATTGGTATTGTTTTCTTAGTTTCCCTTTCTGATTGTTTATTATTGATACATAAACATGCAACTGATTTCTGGATATTTATTTTATATCCTGATACTTCACAGAATTCATTTATCAGTTCTATTAGTTTTTTCATGGAATCTTTAGGGTTCTCTATGTACGGTATCATGTCATCTGCAAATAGTGACACTTTTACTTCTTCCTTTTTAATTCAGCTGCCTTTTATT
Organism: Molossus molossus; assembly: GCF_014108415.1. Classification (NCBI taxonomy): domain Eukaryota; kingdom Metazoa; phylum Chordata; class Mammalia; order Chiroptera; family Molossidae; genus Molossus; species Molossus molossus. Next base: position 112,301,552 of record NW_023425388.1, read on the forward strand.
TCTTCTTTTCTAATTGCTCTGACTAGAACTTCCAGGACTATGTCAAATAAGAGTGGTAAAGTGGACATCCCTGTCTTGTTTCTGATCTTAAGAGAGACACTTTTAGTGTTTGACCATTGATGATAATGTTGGCTGTGGGTTTGTCATATATGGCCTTTATTATATTGAGATATGTTTGCTCTATTCCCTCTTTGCTGAGAGTTGTGTTTGTTGTTGTTGTTCATAAATGACTGCTGGATTTTATCAAAAACTTTTTCTGCATCTATTGATATGATCATGTGGTTTTAAACCTTCATTTTATTTATGTGGTGTACTTCATTTATTGATTTGCAGATATTTGTACCATCTTTGCATCCCCGAAATAAATCCCACTTGATCATGGTGTATATTCTTTTTAATGTATTGCTAGATTTGTTTGCCAATATTTTGCTATAATTTTCTTTCTTAGTTTTTCCTCCTCTTAAATTTTTTGGAATAGTTTGAGAAGGATAGGTGTTAGGTCTTCTCAAATGATTGTTAAAAATCACCTGTTAAGCTGTCAAGTCCAAGACTTTATTTTTGCTGGGAGTTCTTTGACTACTGCTTCAATTTTTTTTAGTTGTAATTGGTCTATTTGTATTTTATGATGCTTACTTATTCAGGTTAGGAAGATTGTGTGTTTCTAGAAATGTATCCTTTTTTTTTCAGATTGTCCAATTTTTTTGGCATATAATTGTTCACAGTATTTTCTTAAAATTCTTTGTATTTCTGTGGTGTCAGTTGTTACCTCTCCACTCTCATTTCTGATTTTATTTATTTGGGTCCTCTCTCTCTCTCTCTCTCCTTTGATGAGTCTGGTTAAAGGTTTGTCAATCTTACTTATCTTTTCAAAGAACTGTCTTTCGTTTCATTGATCTCTTGTACTATTTTTTTTTTACTCTATTTCATTTATTTCTGTTCTGATCTGTATTACTTCTTTTCATCTGCTCACTTTGCACTTTATTGTTTTTTTTTCTAGTACCTTTAAGTGTAAAATTGGATTGTTTATTTGAGATCTTTCTTATTACTTTAGATAGGCCTGTAATGGTATAAATCCCCACCTTGAAACTATTTTCCCTGTGCCCCATGGATTTGGGGTTGTTGTGTTCTCATTTTCATTTGTTTCAAAGTATCTTTGATTTCTTCCTTGATCTCATATTCAACCTATTCATTGTTTAGTAACATGTTATTCAGCTTCCATGCCTTTGTGAGATTTTCAGTTTAAGTCTCATGATGGATTTCTAGTTTCATACTATTATGGTCACAAAAGAAGCTTGATATGTTTTCAATCGTCTTAAATTTATTGAGACTTGTGTTTTGTCCTGACATGTGATCTATCCTGGAAAATGTTAAATGTATACTTGAAAAGAATGTGTGTTCTACTGTTTGAGGGTAAAATGCTCTGAAAATATCAATTAAATCCATCTGATCTAGTGTGTTATTTAAGAACCCTGATTCCTTGTTGATTTTCTGTCTGGAAGAGCTATCCGTTGATGTCAGTGAGTTGTTAAAATCCATTACTATGAGTATTTTACTGTCAATCTCTTCCTATATTTCCATCAATATTTGCTTTATATTTTTAGTTGCACCTATGTTGGGTACAGAAACATTTATAAGGGTTATATTCTCTTGTTGGATTTATCCATTTTTCATTATGTAGTGTTCTTTCTTTGTCTTTTATTATAGCCTTTGTTTTAAAGTCTATTTTGTCAGATAAGTATTGCTTCCTCAGCATTTTTTATTTGCTTTGCATAAAATAACTTTCCATCCATACACTTTTAGTCTGTGTATATTTTTTTGTTCTAAGGTGGGTCTCTTATAGACAGCATATATATGAGTTTAGGTTTTTCATTTATTCAGCTACCCTATGTCTTTTGATTGGAGCTTTTAAGTCATTTACATTTAAATATTGATACATACATATTTATTGCCATTTTATTCTGTATAACTATATTCTCCCCATCCCCACCCAAATTTCTTCTTAAAGAATATCCCTTAGCATATCTGTAATATTGGTTTTGTAGTGGTGAACTCCTTTAGCTTTTTCTTGTCTGGGAAGCTCTTTATTGCTCTGATTTTAGATTATAGCCCAGCTGGGTAAAGTACTCTTGGTTGTAGGTCCTTACTTTTTATCACTTTGAATATTTCATGTCAATCTCTCTGGCTTAAAATGTTTCTGCAGTAAATCAGTTCACATTCTTGTGGGAGCTGCCTTGTAGGTAACTTCTGTCTTTCTCTTGCTGCTTTTAATATTCTCTGTCGTTAACCATTGTCATTTTAATTATAATGTGTCATGATGTGGGCCTGTTTGGGTTCATCCTGTTTGGACCTCTTTCATTTCCCAGACTTGTGTGCTTTTTTCCTTTGCCAGGTAGGGGAATTTTTAGTAATTGTTTATTCAAATGTGTTCTCAGTCTCTTGCTCGCTTTCTTTTCCTTCTTGTACGTCTATGATTTGGATGTTGTTATGTATTATATCGCCCCAGACATCCCTTTAACTATTTTCATTTTCTTAAATTCTTTTTTTACTTTTTGCTGCTCAGATTGGGTGTTTTCTGCTACCTTGATTTCCAAATCTCTGATTCAGTCCTCTGCTTCATCTAACCTACTGTTTATTCTTTCTGTTGTATTATTTATTTCAGATATTATAGTCTTCATATGTGACTGGTTCTTTTTTATGATTTCTATGTGCCTTTTCATGCTGTTGTAGTTCTCACTAATTTTACTTATTTCTTTTCTATTTTGTATGTTGCCTTTTGTTTTTCTTTCCTAGTTGCTCTGGCTAGGCCTTCCAGTAATGTGTTTAATAAAAAATAGTGAAAGTGGCTATCCTTGTCTTGTTTCTGATTTTACAGGAAAAGCTTTGGGTATTTCATTATTGAGTATGATGTTAGCTGTGGGCTTCTCATATCTGGATATTACTATGTCGAGGCATATTCCTTCTGGACCCATTTTGTTGAGAGTTTTTGTTATAAATGGATGTTGAATTTTGTCATATGCTTCTTCTACATCTATTTAGATTATTATAAGATTTATGTCTTTTATTTTGTTAATGTGAAGGATCACATTGATTCATTTGGGGATTCTGAACCATCTGAGTTTCTGGAATCCCATGTGATCATGGTGTAAAATTTTTTAAATGTAAAAATGTTTTAATTCAATTTGCTAGTATTTTGTTGAGGATTATTTAATATATATCCATCAGCAATATTGGCCTATAATTTTCTTTTCTTCTTATTTTGTATCTTTTATCTGTATTTTTATCTGGATAATACTGGCTTTGTAAAATCAGTTTGGAAGTTTTTCTTTATTTTCTTATTTTAAAGAGTATGAGAAGGGTTGATAATACTTTTTTAAAGGTTTGGTTGAGTTCACCAGTAAAGCCTTCCCATTTTAGACTTGTTTTTGTTGTTGTTGTTGGGAGGTCTGATCATGGATTCCATCACTTTACTAATAACTAGTCTATTCATGTTTTTTATTTCTTTATGATTCAGCCTTGGTTGGTTGTATGTTTACAGGAATTTATTTTTAGTAGGTTGTTCAACTTGTTAAGTATAAAATTGTTCATAGTAGTCTTGTATGATCTTTGGTATTTATGTGGTATCACTTATAATTTCTCTATTTCATTTTGACTTTTTAAAATTTGAGTCCTCTCTTCTTTATTCTTGGTGAGTGCAACTAAAGGTGTGTCTATTTTGTTTATCTTAATACAAAGGTCAGCTCCTAGTTTCATTGATTTTTCTCTTATCTTTTCAGTCTATATTTTACTTCTCCTCGTTTCTTTGTTATACCCTTCCTTTTACTAACTGTAAGCTTAATTTTGTCTTCTATTTCTAGTTCCTTGAATTTTAAAGTTAGGTTGTTTTTGAGGTTTTGGTTTTTTTTGTTGTTGTTGTTTCTTTTTTTAAAGTTATATACACTTAATGTGTAACTTTAAGTTGTACATAATATTTATTTGATAAATTCATCTATTGTAATACAATTGCTGATTTACCAATATTTATTACATTACATAATTATTGTACAATATTAATGTGTATATTCTGTATACTGTGCGTTATCTCTATGGTTAATTTACTTCTCATTAAAAGTTTATACCTTTAAACACCACCATACTTTTATTTCCTTCTCTGTCCCCTGGAAACCACCATTTTACTATGTTTCTTTTTTTTTTTTTTTTTTTTTTTTACAGATTTGAGTGTCTTAGATTTCACCTTTAAGTGATAACACACTGGACTGGTTGTTTTCTGTCTGCTTATCTCACTTAGAATAATCTGCTCAATTTCTATCCTCATTGTCACAAATGGAAGGATATCTTTTTTCCTTAAGGCTGAGTAATATTTCATACTATTTTTATCCATTTATCTATTAATGGGCATTTAAGTTGTTTTCATATTTTGCCTATTGTGAATAATGCTGGGATCAACATGGAAGTGCATATATCTCCTCAGAATTCTGTTTTCATTTCCTTTCGCTATATACACAGAAATGTAATTGCTGAATAGTATGGCAGATTTTATTTTTAAATTTTTGAGGAACTTTAATATTGTTTCTCGCAGTGGTTAGACCCTAACCCACCAACAACATATAAAGGTTTTTTGGTATTTTGATTTGTTTTTTCCAACACACCCTTGCCAGCACCTGTTGTCTTTTGTCTTCTTGATGATAGCCATTCTCAAAGATATGAGATGATATGTCATTGTGGTTTTGATTTATATCCCCCTGATAATTAGTGGTGTTAGGTGTGTTTGCATGTGTCTGCTGGACACTTTAGATAAACATTTTTTCAAAGAGGACATCAGTTTTTCTGTGTACTTTTAATCAGATTTTTGTTGTTTTGTGTTGATGAAGTTATTTATATATTTTGAATATTAACTTTTTCTCCAACATAAGGTTTGCAAAATTTTCTCTTATTCTATATAAATTGTCATTTTAATTGTTTCTTTTGCAGTGCAGAAGCTTTTGAGTTTGATATAGTCTTATTTGTTGATGTTTTTCTTTTATTGTTTGTGCTTTTTAGTGTCACGCCCAAAATATTATTGTCAGGACAAATACGGATGAGCTTCTAGGAGTTCCATAATATCAGATTTCATGTTGTCTTTGATCCACTTTAAGTTTATTTTATATGATATAGGGTTCCAATTTCTTCTGCATGGGTTGCTCTAGTTTTCTCGGCACCCTTTCCCACTAAGTATTCTTAGTTTCCTTGTTTTTTGTTTGTTTTTGTTTTTTAAATATGTTTTCTTGTAGAGAGAGACGGAAACATCAATGTGAAAAAGACACATCGATGGGCTGCCTCCTGCACGCACCTCACTGAGGAGTGAAACCACAACCCGGGCACGTGCCCCAACTGGCAATCAAACCGGGACCCCTCAGCCCATGGGACAACGCTCAGTCCGAGTCACACCAGCTGGGCTTGGCTTCCTAGTTAAATATTAGTTAACCACATATGCTGGTGTTTAATTCCAGCTCTCTATTCTGTTCCACTGGTCATGTGCTTATTTTTGTGGTAGTATCATTCTGTTCATATTACTATGGCTTTGTAGTATAGTTTCAAATGTCATAGCATGATACCTCCAGTTTTGTTTCTTCTCTCAGGATTGCTTTGGCTATTCTGGGTCCTTTGTGGCTCCACATAAATTATAGGATTGTTTCTTCTATTTCTGTGAAGAATGCCTTTGGCATTTTGATGGGGACTGCATCAAATCTGTAGATGGTTTTAGATAGTATGGCTATTTTACAATATTAATTCTTAAGATCCATGAAAATGAGATTTCTTTCCATTTGTGTGTGTCTTTTTTTTTTTCTTTCAGAAATGTTTTGTGGTGTTAATTGTAGAGCTCTTTCACTTTCTTTCTTAAATTTATTGCTAAGTATTTTAATTGTTTTTGATGGCATTATAAATGGAATGAGTTTCTTTATTTTATTTCCAAATGTTTGATCATCTATGTAAAGGAATCCAATTGATTCTATATGTTGATTTTCTATCCTGCTGTTATGCAGAAATTGTTGATTAATTCCAACAGCTTTTTTACTGACTCCTTGGAATTTTCTCTATATAAAATCTCATCATCAGCAAATAATGGTAATTTTACTTGTTTATTATAATTCCAATGCCATTTATTTATTTGTCTTACCTAATTGCTTTAGCTAGGACATATGGTACAATATTGAGTAGAAGTGGTGAGAGTGGGCCTCCTTGCTTTGTTCTTAATCTTAGAAGAAACACATTCAGTTTTGCTCAATTGAATATAATGTTTGCTGTGGGTTTATGACATATGGCTTTCATTGTGTTGTGGTTTGTTTCTTCTATACCCAGTCTTTTAAGGGTTTTTATTACAAAAGGATGTTATATTTTGTCATGTGTTTTTTCTGCATCTGTTTAATCGTGATTTTATCTTTAACTTTGATATGACATATTACATCAATTCATTATGTATGTTGAGACCATCTTGCATGCCAAGGATAAATAATGTGTTCTTGAATTTGATTTGCTAATATTTTGTTGGAAAAGTTTGCATCTAGATTCATCAGAGATACTGGTCTATCATATTATTTTCTTGTGTTATCCTTATCTGGTATTGAAATCAAAATAATTCTGGCCCTATAGATGCATTTGGAAGTGTTTCCTCCTCCTTGACATTTTGGAAAACTTAAAATTTTTCTTTAAATGCTTGGTAAAATTCTACAGTGAAGTTATCTGGTCCTAGATTTTCTGTGTCAATAATTTTTTAATACTGATTCAATTTCTTAACTCATTATTGGTCTGTTCATATTTTCGATCTTGGTTGGTTGTGTTTTTCTATAATAGTTTTAATTTCTTCTAGGTTATGTAATTTGATGGCATATTCATAACAGTTTGTTATGATTCTATGTATTTCTATATTATTAGTGGTAATGACTCCTCTTTCATTTCTGATTTTATTTTTTTGGGTCTTCTTTTTTACTAAGTCTAGCTAAATGTTTGTCAATTTTGTGTTTTCTTAATAAACTAGCTCTTAGTTCATTGATCCTTTGTATTTATTTTCTGGTCTCTATTTCATCTATTTTCACTCTGATCCTTATTATTTCCTTCTTTTTTCTAACTTTGGGCTTGACTTGATCTTTTCCTAGTTTCTTGGGGTGTATAGTTAAGTTGTTTATTTAAGATCTTATTTTTTAATATATACATTTGTTGCAATAAACTTTTCTCTCAGAATTGCTTTTGCCGCATTCACACTATTTGATATGTTTTTATTTTTATTTTTTTTCTAGATTTTTAAAAAATTTTTCTTTAGATTTCTTCTTTGACTCAATGGTTGTTTGGAATTGTGTTTTTATTTACCACATATTTGTAGATTTGTAGTTTTATACCCTTTTGTTCAGAGAAGACAGTTGGTATGATTTCAGTCTTCTAAAATTTGCCAAGATTTGTTTTGTGGCCTATCACATTGTCTATCCTGGTAAATGTTCCATGTGTACTTGAAAAGAATGTATATTTTGCTGCTGTTGGATATAATATTTATGTCTATAAGATAATTTGTTTTAATGTGTGATTCAATTCTAATATTTCCTTGTTGATTTTATGTCTGGATGTCCTCCCACTGCTGATAATGGAGTATTGAAGCCCCTATAAGTATCATATTGCTGTTTATGTCTCCCCTAAGAAGATCTTTCTTGTCTCTTTTTTTATCCTCACCCGAGGACATTTTTCGATATTTTGTTCAAATAGAGTGAGAGGGAGGGAGAGCGAGCGAGAGAGAAACATCAATGTGAAAGGGACACATCGAGTGGTTGCCACCCGCATGACCCAACCAGGGCCAGAAAAAACTGCAACCGTGGTACATGCCCTTAGTGGGAACCAAACCCGGGTCTCTCAGGACCACAGGCCGACGCTCTAACCATTGAGCCAAACTAGCCTGGGCTCTTTCTTGTCTCTTAATGTAGGCTTTTATAGCTATGAACTTCCCTCTTAGGACTCTCTTCCTGTGTCCTATAAGTTTTGGTATGTTGTATTTCCATACTCATTTCTCTCAAGGCATTTTTTAAAATGTCTCTTGATTTTGTCTTTGTCCATTGGCTGTTCTGTAGCTTGTTATTTAATTTCCACATATTTATGAATTATCCAGTTTACTTCTTGTAATTTACTTCTAGTTTCATATCACTGTGATCAGAAAAGATTGCAATGTTAAATTTATTAAAACTTGTTTTGTGGCCTCACATTTCTCTGCCCTGGTGAATGTGCTGCGTACATTTGAAAGAATGTGCATTATGCTGGTTTGGGGAGGAACATTCTGAAAATATGTGTTAAGTCCTACTGCTATAATTTGTAGTAAGTCCAATATTTCCTTGTTAATTTTCTGTCTGGATGATTGAAAATAGGGTATTAAATTTCCTCACTATATTGTATCGCTTTCTATTTCTCCCTACAGGTCTATTTTTATGTTTCAATGTTGGGTACATAAATATTTACAAATATTGTATTTTCTTCCTGGATTGACTCCTTTATCATTATATAATAATTTTCTTTTCCTTCAGATGAAGTCTTTGTCCTAAGGACTCTTTATTCTGGTGTAAGTTTCTGCTGTTATTCTTTCTTTTGCATGGAACATCTTGTTCCATTTCTTCAGTTTAAATCAGTGTGTGTCCTTAAAACTGAAGTTAGTGTCTTTTAGGCAGAAAAAAAAAAAACGGGTCTCGTTTCCTATTTATTCAGTCACTTGGTGTCTTTTTATTGGAGATCTTTATCTCTTTATATTTAAAGTAGTTATTGATAGGTATGAATTTACTATTGCCCTTTTGCTGATTATTTGCTAGATATTCTGGAGTTTCTTTGTTCTGTTTATCTTTTACTCTCTTCCCTTGTGATTTGATGATTTTCTTTTGTGATATGCTTACATTCCTTTCTTTTAGCTTTTGTGTGTTAATTATAGGGTTTTGCTTTGTAATTACCATAAAGCTTATATAAAATATCTTGTATTTATAAGCCTGAAAACAATTTATGTTAAAACACATATTAAGCCCTAGCCGGTTTTTCTCAGTGGTTAAAGCATCAGCCCGTGGACCGGAGAGTCCCAGGTTCGGTTCCCACTAAGGGCATGTATCTCAGTTGCAGTTTGCCCTGGTCCCTGGTTGGGGTCGAGTGGGTGGCAACCAGTCCATGTATCTCTCTCACATCGATGTTTCTCTCTCTGTCTTCCCCCATCTCTCCCTCCTGCTTTATCTGAGGATGAATGCAAAAATGTCCTCAGATGAGGATTAAAAAACACAACACAAAAAAACACGTATTAAAGCTTTAACCTTTTACATTAAACTTTACATCCTCTTGTCCTCTGTATTCATTAACAAATTATTCTAGACATGGTTAGTTTTACTACATTTGTCTTTTAACCTTCATAACTGATTTATAAGTGATTTACTTCCCATAATTGCAAAATTAGACAATCCTATATTTATATATTTACCTTTGCCAATGAGATTTATATTTTTACATATTTTCCTGTTAGTAATTAGTGTCCTTTTGTTTCTGCTTAAATCATTTCCTTTGCCAGATCATGTAAAGCTGGTCTAGTGGTAATGAACTTATTTGGGTTTTGCTTGAATAACAACTTTACCGGGCATTCTCAGTTGGAAGTTTTAGTTTTCCTTTAGTACTTTAAATATATCATGCTACTCCAGGTTTGCAAAATTTCTGCGGATAAATCTGATAATAATCTTATAGGGTTTCCTTACATGTAAAGTTATATATTTTTTTCTAGATGCTTTTACGAGTCTCTTTTTGTCCTTAACTTTTTAAATTTTTTTTTCTTTATTCATTTTAGAGAGAGAGGAAGGGAAAGCAAGAGAGAAATAGAAACATCAATGAGAGAGAACATCGATTGGTTGCCTCTTGCATGCCCCCCACTGGGGTTTGGGCCCACAACCCAGGCATGTGCCCTGACCTGGAATCAAACCAGCAACCTCTTGGTGCATGGGTCGATGCTCAACCACTGAGCCACACCAGCCGGGCTGTCCTTAACTTTTGACAATTTAATTATAGTATCTTAGTATGGGTCTCTTTTAATTCATCTTATTTGGAAGTCTTTGGGCTTCTAGAATCTGGATGTCTGTGTATTTGCTCAGGTTAGGAGAGTTTTTAGCCAGCAGTTCTTCAAATAATCTTTCTTCCTCCTTTTTCTCTGCCTTCTCCTTCTGGTACACCTAAAATATGAACATTGGTCATTTGAGGATAGTCCCACAAGTTACATTCACTGTATTTTTTTTTCTTCTTCTCTGATTAGATGGATTCTACTGCCCTTTCTTTAAATTCACTGACCCTTTCTTCTACTTTATCTAGTCTGCTGTTGAAACCCTCTATTGGATTTTTTTTTTATTCAATTATTGTATTCTGCAGCTCTGTAACTTCTTTCCAGTACTTTCTTATATTTTCAGTCTCTTTGTTGAAATTTTCACTTTATTCATGCACTGTTCTTTTGACCTTGGTGAACATCAGTATGACCATTATTTTGAAATCCTTATCTGGTGAATTATCTTCACTTCATTAAGTTCTGTTTCTGGGGTTTTTATCTTGATCTTTCTTTTGGAATACATTCCTTGGTTTCTTTATTGTCCTTACCTCTCTGTGTTGGTTTCTGTGGATTAGATAAAAGGGCCACCTCTTCTAGGCCTGAAGGAGTGGTCTCATGTAGAAAATAAACCTTGTTCAGCCCAGCCTTAGCTTTTCACTGTCTCGAAATTTGTGATTTCCCAAGCAGCTCTCATTGTTCTTAGTGGCTTCCAGTAACTGAGGGTGTGCCAGGATCTGTCAGTGTTTCAAAAAAGAGACTCTCAGTCCTCACTTGGACATAAGTGATTAAAAGCTGGACCGTTAGGCAATAGCTTCCAAGGTGTAAAAACAGACCTCTTTCGAGGAAAGAGTGAGGGATGGAAACCTCTGCCCACTTCCTCTGCATCGAGCCTGAGGGGGACAACCAGCCGAGAACAGTCTCTTTGTTTGCATAGTCTCCCTGAACCCTTGAGCACAAGCCCCACAGTTCACCAGAGCCAGGTTACCCCGGGACGTTTCCTGTGGGCCACCAACATCAGAAACAGGAGCGTCAGACCTGTGCCCAAGCTTCCTGCGTGGAGGCAATGGCAGTCCATTTCGATGCAGGTTATTTTCATGTTCACCTGGTGTATAGAACACGCTCGCCTAGTCTCTGGATTTTTTTCCACGGGGAATCGTTCTGTATGTAACTATATTTGGTGTGTCCATTGGAGGAGGTTCATTCAGCAGGTTCCTATGTTGCTATCATTAACTGGAACCCCTGTTCTAAGTTTCTTGAGGGAAGGAATCTTCTCTTATTTTCTTATTTGTGGGGCTTAAAAGGTGCAATGAATCATATTCCTATTTATTCTCCCTTCCTGAACCGTTCCATATTCTCTGTGCTCCTCTTCACTGTTAGTAAACTGTCCATTCTCCTTTCCAAAGGTAACACTTTCCCTTATTTACAAGATCCCTTTCTCTCTTTACTGCTAAAAATCAAAGGCAGGAATGGCGACTCTACGTAAGAGAAAAAAGTCAGGAGCAGTGTTTTTGAGCTCAAATTTTCTTATTAAGATGAATTGAATAAGGATGAAATAATGTATGACCTTCTTCAGGAAAAAGTTCCCTTTCAGTGGTAGAAGAAATGAAGATTCTCTGATGTTGAATGTAGATAGAGTACGGTGAGACTTCAACTGATGGAAATTATTAATTTGTTCATATAATTTAATAATACTATGCCTGTTATTATGGCCAGCTCTGAACTAGATACTGGGCATACAGTTTTGCATGACACAATATGTAGTTCCTGCATTCAGAGTGCGTATAGTCCAATGGGATGAACATAGAGTAAACAACAACAAAAATTAATTTTTAATTTATTATAGTGTTAGGAGAAAAAAAAAACAAGTTATGATAGAAAGTAATAGCGCAGGAGTGACTCAAATAAAGTGTTCAGGATTTCCTCTTCCATTTCAGTAACATACTGTACCAGGCCTACTGACAATGAATTAACATAGCAGCCCTCTCATCTTGACTGAGACAGCAATTTCCTCTGAGAAACTTCATTTACAATTCTGAAACCAAATCAAAGTTCACAATATGTTTTAGAACCTTTTCTTTTCCCTACTTATTTTAGGTATTGTGTCTGGCCCTACCCTGGAGGATAGGTTCTATGTCAGATTCTTTTTAGTTAATAGGCAATAAACCCCAATCTCCTAATATGCAAATAACTTCAGGTCTATAATTTTAGTTTTTTTAATGTATTCTCCTCAGACGTATGCAAATTATTTGACACAGGGCTTCTCAACAGCGGCACTACTGGCAGATTGAACCAGATAATTCTTTGTTGTGGGAGGCTCTCCTGGGCATTTTAGGATTTTTAGCAGCATCTCAAGAATGTCAGGCAACCCACACACAAGGTGTGACAACCAAATTTGTCTCCAGACATGTCAAAGTAACCTGGGATGTGGAGGAGAAGCACCCCACTCTCCAGTTAAGAACTATTGATTTAACATATTTGCTACTCTGTTGTTAGATAGAAATACAACTTTAATTTGAGATTCAAACTACACAAGACAGGCACTTCCTGAGTTTTACATAGAGTACAGAGTTTGAGGCCTCATGGTTATTAATATTCATGGTTATTCGTATTCAACAACTTTTGTTACTTAAAAAAAGCTATCATCTTATTAAAACAACCAAATTTAAACATTGAAAAAGTAACATGCACTGGAGTTTGGAGGCAAGGTCTAAATAAACCATCTGAAGGCAATTCTTATCCTGTCGGCCGGGCAGCAGGACCGGTCGGCACTTGGCCACTCTTAGTTCCTCTCACACACTGCACGTCTGCCATTTCAACAGGAGAACATCCTCTCTGTACTCCTCACCACTGCTCAATAGGAAGATCATTCTATTGCCTGCCTCGATTAGTCAGTCTCTAAGTCTTCAACACTTTTGATTCCAAATGGATGAAGGTAGATTAAAAAAAGGGGGGGGGGAATTTAAAAGAGGGGTGCAGAGCATGTCCTTGGATCTATTCTGTTAGGGTGTAACTTCCCACCCAAGCCAAGGAACAAGGAAAACACCTCCCCATCTCTGCTAGAACCAAGAGTTTATTACATCAATTTGCATATAGTAATTAAGTAATCAACAGTCTCTTCACAAATTTTCCCAGCCATACATAACACACTGCCACTTAGAATACTTTGACAAGATTTTAGATCATCAATTTACATTAAAGACTTAAATAAATATTAAAAGAATATCATTCTCAGGGCAATATTTTGAGAAAACAACTGAACTATTTTTTGTTTAAAAATGTTTGCATGTGAATTGTAAAATGGTATAATTGATTTTCAAAACTGTTTGGCTATTGCTTATAAATTTAGATTACATCAGCTCTGTGTCCAGTAATTGGACTCCTATGTATCTCCAAGCAAAATTAAAATATACATCTACAAAAAGACTCCTTCAGAAATATCTGCAACAGCCTTATTCATAATGGCCTAAAACTGGAAACAACCTAAATGTTCATCATCAGAAGAAGAATAAACTACTCATGGTCTGTGCATAAAAGGGGACACTATCTAGCAATAAAAAGTAGCAAAGTATTAATACATTCAAACTAATATAATCGTGTATATTGTATATGTTACAAAACAAAACGGAGGCATTTATATGAAACTTTAGTTGGGCAAAATTAATCTATGGCGATGGAAGTCAGAAAATACTTGCATGTGGATGGAGCACTGGGGGCTAGATCAAAAAGTATCATAAGAAAATTTCCTGGGGTAATGAAAATATTTAATATCTTGTTTTGAATAATAATATAAAAGTTATATAATTGTCAAGATTCATTGAACTGAACTAAACACTATGTATTTTATTGAGTATAGTGTAAAAAAATATTTATTTTAGAAAATAAGAAAAACAGAGCAAGGGAAAAATATTCATAATTCTAACATTTTAGGATTGTCATCGACTTGTTTGAAATTATCTTTGCTTATTTTGATTATTCTTTTATATTTCCTGAAACTCTACACGCAGAAGTTTCCCAGGCATCAGGCCCTGGACACTTTTTATTTTTTTCCATTTTACTCCCTGTTTGTGATTTCATGAAGTCTCATTGCTCTTAATATTACCTATATAGTCATGGTTCTCCAATTCCCAGTTGTCTCTTACCATCCACATGAACAGACATCTCAAACGTAATATGTCTATAACAAAATTCCTGAATCCACCACCAAGTCCACTCTCAGCTCCTAGTTTTTCTCATCTCGATGAATAAAGAAACTCGTTCCTGCCGTGGCCAATGCCTACCGGAAAGGCAGACTGCATTTCTCCGTGTCTCTCACATCCGCACATTCAGGAATCCAACCTTTCTCATTCTCTCAACTGCTGGCCCCCTCTTTGAAGCCACAGACATTCTCAGTCTGGATGACTGCAGGTTCTGAACTGGTCTCCTGCTTTTACCCCCTCTCCTCGGCAGTCTATTCAGGCAACAGGCAAAATGATCCTGTTAAAATACAAACCAGACCAAGTTGCTCATCTGCTGAAAATCCTGACATGGCTTCTGCCCCATTCAGGGTACAATGACCTAAATGGCTTTGGAAGATGTGCCCCACCCAACCCCCACTTAGCTTAGTTCTCAGCTACTTCTACTAAACCTCTCTGTTTGCTGTGCTTCCCCCTTTATGTTCCTTGATCACATCAGGTATGAATGCACTTCATGGCCTTGGGGTCCTCTATTCCAGAGGTTCTCAACCTGTGGGTCACGACCCCTTTGGGGGTCGAACAACCTTTCACAAGGGTCACCTCAGACCATCAGAAAACACATATTTCCAATGACGATTCATAATAGTGGCAAAAATTAGTTGTGAAGTAGCACTTAAAATAATTTGATGGTTGGGGGGGTCACTGCAACATGAGAATGGTATTAAAGGGTCACGGCATTAGGAAGGTTGAGAACCACTGCTCTGTTTCCTCTGCATGGAACATCCCCAAGGTGTACCCATTATTCCCCACATCATGTCCTCTGGGTCTAACTTGGAGGGGTGTGTGTGTGTGTGTGTGTGTGTGTGTGTGTGTGTGTGTGTGTTTGGGTAGGGTAAAGAGCATTCCCAGAGAATGGGCAAGATGCGCAGGAACAAATGCACAAACCTGGTGAGGAAACAGCACATGTTTCAGTCGAGCTGAGGATTACACTACAACATGTTAGTCACGAGAATGAAAAACTATGAAGTAAGGAAACAGGTTCAAGGGGAAAATCCCCCAAATCTTTGCATGCCAATGTAAACAATTTGAACTTAAAATATGGAGAGGTCGTCATCATTCTACTAATAATACTGTAGTCGAGTTAAACAGAGAGATAGAAAAAATACAGAAATTAGCAAAGTTTTCTCTGAAAATCATTTTATGTTTGGTCACAATTATGTTGAAGGTTGTTAATTACAAGATATCATATGACATTCAGAAAATGAAATATTATTCAGTGCTAAAAGGAAACAAGCCATCAAGCCATGGAAAATATGAAGGAACATTGAATGCAGATTACTAAGTGAAAGAAGCCAGTCTGAAAGGCTACATAGTGTATGAGTTTAACGAAGACATTATGAAAAGGTAAAACTATGGACACCATAAAAAGATCACTGTTTGCTAGGGGAACCAGGGGAAGAGAGGAATTGGTAGAGAGCACAGAGGACGTTCAGGGCAGTGAAAACCATCTCTATGACATTATAACTGATGGCTACATGCCATGATAAATTGGTCCAAACCCATAGGTCGTACACTAGTGAACCCTAAGGTAAACCACAGGCTTTGGGTGACTGTGTCAATGTAGGTTCACCAACTGTAGCTACTGTGCCATTCTAGTGAGTGATACTGATCATAGGAGAGGCTACCAGTGTGGGGACAGGAGGTAGATGAGAAATCTGGATACATTCCTTTTGATTTTGTTGTGAGCCTGACGCTCCTTTTAAAAAATAAGATTTTTAGTCCAGCTGGTGTAGCTCAGTGGTTGAGCACCAACTCATGCACCAGGAGGTCACCGGTTTGATTCCCAGTCAGGACACATGCCCAGGTTGTGGGCTTAATCCCCAATACAGGGTACGCAGGAGGCAGCCAATCTATGTTCTCTCTCATCCATGTTTCTATCTCTCTCTCCCTCTCCCTTCCTTTCTCTCTAAAATCAATAAAGGAAAAACAAACTTTTTAAATAAGATTTTTAAAAAACAAGTTTAAAAAGAAAATTAACCCCACATCATATCTCTGGTCTCCCTCTTACCTCACGCTCCACTATAAAATTATATCACAGTGGCCAAAGTGATGTTTGAACACATCTCAGATCATGTTACCTCCTTGCTTTACAGTTTCCATGACTTCTTGGGGCATTTGGACTGAAACGGAAAATTCTTACCCTTCCTTCAAGAGCCCTGTGTGATCTAGCCCCAGATCCCTCTCCCATGCTGTCTTCCCTTTTCCACCATACTCACTCTGACCCTCCCGTCTCAGTGACCTCTGTTCTGTTTCTCAACAGGCCAACGTCGAGCCTCCGGTAGGGACCTGACACTTGTTCCTCCCCGGGGGATTCTCATCACCCTGATTCTCATCAACGCGGCTCCTGTTTATCTTTCAGATTATAGCTCAGTTGGCATCCCCTCCTAATGATCTTAATTCTTTGTGTACTTGGTTATTATCATCTCTCACCCTAGAATGTAAAATCCTTGAGAAGAGAGATCTTCTCTATTTTGTTTACTACCCTAATGTTAGTGCCCAGAGGAATGTCTGATGCATAGTACCTGCTCAACAAATATGTGCTGAATAAATGAAAGAGAAGGTGGGATTCCTCTTTTAAAAAATAAAAAAAACAAACAAACAAGATACAAAGTAGCTGTTACTCTTTTACATATAAATATGCAGCATGTCTAGATGCATGTATTTGTGATGTCCTCCTTTGTACTGAGGACGCAAAAATGGAAAAATAATTAAATGTGGCAGCTACAAATATAAATAAACAAGTAAAATGTGAAAAAAAATATATCAAAGAAGCAAATCAGAAAAATATATGTGGGTGTGCATGTAAAATATTTAATGTGTGAAATTTGTGTCTTCCTGTTCCTGTTCCTGAAAACCAAACAGTTGCAAGGAGAATAAAATGAGAAAAAGCTCATCCTTGATCCCATCTGTAGAGCTAGTACAAAGAGAGACTTAGAAGAAAGGGGACAAAAACATGCTGGGTTCACAGAAGGAAACTAAGTTGAAAGGAGGAGAAAAATCTGCATTCCAAGTCATTTGGAACAGAGAAGGAAGGGAGACATTATCTGAAGATCATGTTCACCAGAGGCAAAGAAGCTGAAAAGGAAATCAACATCTGTGAGAGTCTCGTGCGCTCAGATCTGAGGAGCAGATGAAGATTGTTTATGTAGCACAAGGAGGTGTTGGGAGAAGGAAGGAACAGGCTCACATGGAAACATATGCTCTCCGACGCTTCTTAAAAAATAAAGCATGCAGAGGAGAGAGAAACATCTGTGTTGCACACGGGCAGACCACCAGTAGTGAAGCAAGCTTGAGGTAGAGAGAAAAGGCATACACAAACAAGATCGGACATTATGTCTTGTCAAAATGGCATGTAAAGGCACCGAGTCTGCATCTCATTCTGTGGTGAGCAAATGGGAGCCCAGCCATCTGGGGAAATCAAGGATGAGTAAGCTAGCTCCTTTGGTGTTTTCGCAGTTTTGCAGAAATGACAAAGCATTCACAAGTTTTTTCCAGTGCTACTTTATTTTTCCTACTGGAAAGAAAAAAAAAAAAAAAAACTTTGGAGTACAGCTTATTTTTTTTTCTTAGAGAACATATTGTAGAGCTTTTATTCCAAATCTTCTGCAGTAATAGAAGCAGCTGGATTTCTCATTCCTGGACAGCAGATTTTCAGTACATCACAGCTTTAGAAAGCATTCCTTCACATTGGTCAAAGATTGTAGGGATTTTGTAAAACATTAAACAGATAATCATTTCTCTTTAAATGAAGAATGGGGAAGTCTGAAATATTCATCTTAAGAATATATATTGAATTTGCAAAACTAAATTACTAAAACTGGTGATAATAGTTAATAATTTGTTAGCATATAGAAATACATTTTAAAGTCTTTGCTATCTTCTTTATACTATTTTATTGGTAAAACAAAGAGATAAAAATTAGAAATTAAGTCAAGTGACAACTGGCAGTTATATTACAAAGACCATTTATTATAACTTGTAGATACCTATTTATATGTATGTTTATGTAAAACATATAACCACAGTCATCTTTACACAGATAAAAACAAGCATTCATTTGTATACCTATATAATCTTTTATTATGAACACCAACCTGTTTCTAAAAGGTTTCACAGATGAACAATGATGTCAAAAGTAAAAAAGGCAGGTAAAAAAATAAATAGTACTTCAAGCATGAGGTATTTAAATCCACAATGGGATTCTTAAAACTATTCAGAAAAAATTTTTTACATAAAATGTGGTGAAAGCACAAATGTTTTAAAGAAAACTTAAAATTATAAAAACTGATTTTGCAATATCTTGATAATATAGAAATATCTAAGACCTAAGCATTTACAGCAATCATTCCGTAAAGAGTAACTTTGGAGCAAACATGGAAAGTGTAGAGTAACTTCACAGTAAATATGGTATAAGTGTAGACTACGTGTGTTAGAGGGAAAAAAAACCAAACTAAAAAAAATTGTTTGTCTATAGAATTGAGATAATAAGCCAGATGCACATAAAACCATCAAAGTTAAACCAGTGATGTTTGGCTTTTGTGATTTCTTGGAATCTTTTGTGCCCCTCTCTCTAAATAAGTGCCCATGACCAATCCCCCATGAGGCTGTCTGTCTGTAGTTTACATACCGTTTTATTCTCTACATCTACCCACAGTAATATCACCATTGTATACTACTTCAACATACCTTGATTTCTGCTATGGAAGGAAAAATGACGTTTATTGAGAGTTTACTTAATGCCTACTTTTTATTGTGTTATCTAATTCTTACAGAATCCTTGCACCGTTTTTATTGTTCCCATTTTTAAAGACATGTAAACTAATGCTAAATATAGAAGCAATATAAGATACTGAATTAAGAATGAATATACAGATATTACTCCCAAAATTGTTCTATTTTCTTAAATTATATTTCCTCTTTAATAAATTATTCCTGATGGGTTATTAATATCTGATAACAGCATTAAGCCATGACTGGAAATTATCATTGTCAATATTTTGAAAAAACAATTTATTTTTTTCATTTTTGTGACTTTCCAAATGGTACATGTTATCATAAAAATTTCTAAAATATAGAATAGCATGAACACAAACAAAAAATATCATTTTAACCAAATCACCCAGAGGTGAAAATCATTGTTGTTGTTTCTTTAAAAATGTTTTTATTGATTTCAGAAAGAGGAAAGGAGGGAGAAAGATAGAAACATTACTGAGAGAGAAACATCGTTTGGCTGCCTCCTGCATGCCCCCTACTGGGGATTGAGCTCACAGCCCAGGCATGTGCCCTGACGGGGATTTGAACCTGAGACCTCCTGGTATATGAGAGGATTCTCAACCATACCAGCCAGGCAAATATCATTGTTAATATTTTAGAAAAATATTGTTTAGCTATTCTCTGTGCCACTTGTATGAAACGTCTAATTCCATGTAATGGCGAGCCTTCCATCAATAAATGGCTCGATTCTAAGGTTCACATCAAGGAAGATTAAAGACTGACTTCCAGAAGAGCAGAGTGAGGATCTCAACAAATCACTTACTCTTTCACCAACACTATAAAAGCACTGGCACAACAATTAAAAATAACAATTTCTAGGACTCTAGAAATGAACCAAAGCAACAGAAAAGAATGGCGAAGCCTGAAATTCCAGGTGCAGCCTTTATATCTTTGATTCTCATAGGGCCCCAAAGACCAGGTGGTGAGTTCCTGCCCTTGCCAGGTATGCCTCCCATTCAGCGTAACCAGGAAGGCAGGTAGCTCCCTATTAGCTGAACCAGCTACACGCCACCCGACCTTCAACCTAACGGAGAACAGTAAAAAATGGAAGAGAAAATCTTGAAAGCAACAATAGAAAATGAAATCATCACATGCAAGGACCTCTCAATAAGATTACAAGGTGACTTCTTGTCAGAAACCACAGAATCCAGAAAGCAATGGAATTAAAAGTGCTGGGAAAAGTCTGTAAACCAACGAGCCTTCTATGGCCAGCAAAAATTTTTCAAACAATGAAGTAGAAATTAAGATAAAACAAAGAAACAAATAAACTAGAAAATCTGCCACTAGAAAATTCTGCCGTACAATAATTATTGAAGTGAGTTCTTCAGACTGAAATAAATGAGCACTAAACAATAATTTGAACACAAATGAAAAAATAAAGAGCATCAGTAAATATAACTACATAAAAAAATATAAAAGCCAGAATAAATTATTTTTTATTTGGAACTCTCTTTATAACTATCTTATTTAAAAGCAAATTCATAATGCATTAATTATATAACTGTGTTGATGGACTAAAACATAAAATGTAATGTATATAACAAGTATATCACAGAGGAAGAGGGATAGTCTATATCTCTATTGGAACAAATTATTTGTATGCTATTGAAATTCGGTGGCTATTAATCTAAATTGGATTACTTGAAACGTTAATTATAATCTCCAGGGCCACCATGAAACAACAGAAGTATATAATTTTAAAAAATAAGAAAATTAAAATGGTATGCTAAAAAATCTAGTTAGAAAAAAGAAGGCAATAAAGGCCAAAGGACATAAGACACAAGGAAAAAAATTGCGAAATGGCACATTTAAATCCTACTCTAAGGAAAAATGGTGGCAGAGTGAATGGAAGCTATACAGACTGTCTCTGAGGACCAAACTGGAATTACAACTAAAATAAAGACAAATCATCGGGGAGAAAACACCTGAAAAGCAGCTGGAGAGAACCCATATAACCAGGGACAGAAAGAGGACACCAAATTGAGCCTGGTAGGAACTGCGGAAGTACATAAGGGTGGACTGGGAGCCCATGGAGAGCATCAGAGGGCTGTATTACTTGTGAGACTTTCCCACTGAGAAGGCAGGGTTTTTAAAATGCACCAAACAGCTACAGCCACTCACGTTGGGCTCCAGCAGAGGGAGGGCAGACTAGACTGGAACTGTGTGGAGAGAGTTCAAGGCTCCTGGCATCAGCAGAGAGGTGGAGGGGAGGACACGGGGAGTTTTGTGTTGAATCTCTCCCTTATAGAACAGTAGCTGTCTTACTCAAAGAGCCCCTTCCCAGAGCTCCAAGCAACAGCCACTCCCTCAGAAAACGAACACCACCAGGCCAAGCCAGAGAAACGCAAATTGAGGCCCATTATGTGCTAGAATCCAATAGCAAGCAAATGCCCTACCTCCTGGAAATCCTCTTATGCCTGAGGGATTTTCCATTCCGGTGAGAGCTACAAATCGAGGATCATCAAGTAACTGAGACTAATAGCCTCCAGGCAAAAAGCTAGAGGATAACTAAACCTTTCCTGGGCTTGCAAATCTACCCAGGAGAGTAAGACTTGACAGTGGTGTTTGACATGGGTCCTGCCACACTCGTCCAAACCCAGTAGAGGGAGCCACAGCCAGCGAACATCCACAGGGAGAATTTGGGAGGCTCCATAACCCACTGAGACGGCCAAAATGGTGAAACAAAGGAAAGAAAAAAAAAAATGAAAGAGCAAGAGAATTCTACCAGGGAAGAACAAATAAAATGGAATTAAGCTAGATATCAGAAGGAGAGTTCAGAGTAATAATCACGAGGAAGCTCAACAGCATGAGTAAAGATATAGAAACATTGAAAACCAATCAACTGAAAATGAAGAATGGCATAGCGGAAAGAAAGAACACATTGGAAGGAAGAACCAGCAGAGCGGAGAAAGCCGAGGACCAGATCAGTGAATTAGAAGACAGGGCAGAAAAAAATCACCCAATTAGAAAACCAAAAAGAAAAATAACAATTAAAAACCAGGAAGGCAGCCTAAGGAAACTGTGCCTCGGTTGCAGTTTGTCCCCAGCCCCAGTTGGGGTTGTGGGGGTGGCAACCACTCGATGTGTCTCTCTCATATCCATGTGTCTCTCTCTCTCTCTTCCTTCCTCTCTCCCTCCCAATCTATCTGAAGATAAATGCAAAAATGTCCTCAGGTGAGGATAAAAAAAATGCTTAACAAAATATTAGCAAATCAGATCCAGTGATTAATTTAAAAAATTATTAACCATGACCAAGGGGGATTCATCCCAGGGATGCAAGGCTGGTACAATATTCACAAATCAATAAATGTGATACACTGCATAAACAAAATGAAAGATAAAAACCATATGATCATATCAATAGATGCTGAAAAAACATTTGTCAAAATTTAGCACCCATTCTGATAAAAATGCTCAGCTATGTGGGAATAGACGAACCATATCTCAACATAATAAAGACCATATTTGAAAAACTGACAGCCAACAACATACTCAATAGAAGAAAAACTAAAAGCATTTTCCTTAAGAACAGGAACAAAAGAGGAATGCCCACTGTTGCTGCTCTTATTTAACATAGTTCTGGATGTCTTAGCCACAGCAATTTGACATAAAGGAAAAATAAAAGGAGAGGAGAAATGGGAGAGGAGAAAGTGAAATTGTCATTATTCTCAAATGACATGATATTGTACATAAAAAACTCTAAAGACTCCATTAATAACCTACTGGAGCTAATAAATTAATTTGGCCAAGTAGCAGGATACAAAATTAACATCAAGAAATCGACAGCATTTTCTTTTTATCCTCACCTGAGGACATTTTTGCATTTATCTTCAGGTAGAGCAGGAGGGAGAGAGGGGGTAAGAGAGAGAGAGAGAGATAAACATTGATGTGAGAGACACGGATTGAGGGGTTGCCACCCCCATGACCCCAACCAGGGCCAGGGACAAACTGCAACCGAGGTACATGCCCTTAGCGGGCACCAAACCCGGGTCTCTCTGGTTCATGGGCCAACACTGTAACCGCTGCGCCAAACTGGCCAGGGCTTGATGGCATTCTTATACATCGATAATGAACTCATAGAAAGAGAAATTAAAAAAATAATCCCATTTACCATTGCAGCAAAACAAATAAATAAATAAATAAATAAATAAATAAATAAATAAACTAAGAAGCCTAGGAATAAATTTAACCAAAGAAGTAAAAGACCTGTTCTCAGAAAACTATAGGATATTAAAAATGGCTTAAATACTCCAATAAAAAGATATAGCTGATTGGATAAGAAAACATGACCCATATATATGCTGTCTACAAGAGACCCACTTCATAACAAAAGATTCACACGGGATGAAAGTGAAGGGATGGAAAAACATTTTCCAAGCAAATGGAAATGATTAAAAAAAAAAAGCTGGTGTAGCAATACTCATGTCTGACATGATAGACTTCAAAACAAGGACCATAATAAGAGACAGAGAAGGTCACTGCATAATATTGAAAGGAGCAATCGAACAAGAGGCTATCACCCTGGTAAACATATACGCACCAAATACGGGAGCACCGACATATATTAAAAACCTTCTGGAGGACTTCAAGGGAGAGATCAATAGCAACATAATCATAGTGGGGGACTTCAACAGGCCACTGACAACACTGGATAGATCTTCTAGACAAAAAATTAACAAGAACATAGAGTCCTTACAAGTCAAACTATATCACTTGGACTTAATTGATATTTACAGAACATTTCACCCCAAAGCTGCAGAATATACATTCTTCTCAATATACATTCTGCAAATGAGTCATTCTCTAAGATAGACCACCTGTTAGGACACAAAGCAAGTCTCTACAAATTCAAGGAAATTGAAATCATATCAAGCATTTTCTCAGATCACAGTGGCATAAAACTAGAACTCAATTACAATAAAAACACAGAAAAACATTCAAACACTTGGAAGCTAAATAGCATGTTATTAAACAACAAATGGGGAAGGGCTGGGGTCAAGATAGTAGCGTAGGTAATCGCAGTATCACCTCCTCCCACAACCACATCAAAATTAAAATAAAACTACAACGCAACCATCATTCAGAACCACCTGAAATCCAGCTGAATGGAAGCCCTACAACTACAAAATTAAAGAAGCCCACATTGAGACTGGTAGGAGGGCAGAGGCACAGACAGGCTGGTCCCACACCCACGTGTGGTGGATAAACGTAATGAGGATCCCTATGGAAAGGTCCTCCCTAAAGAGTAAGGGGTCCCCATCCCACATTGGTGCCCAGCTCAGGGTTCCAGTGCCAGGAATAAAAGTCCCCATAACTTCTGGCTGTAAAACCAGCAGGAACTGAGGCTCAGGGAAGCTGCAGCTGCAGAAGCCCCAGAAATTCCTCTTTAAGAACCCATGCACAGACTTACTCAGACCCGCTCCCTCTGAGCTCCAAGAGGAGGCAGCTTGAGGGGCACCAGAGAACAGTGAAGAACTGAGCTGTTTGGCCTCCGGATGAGGGTTGGAGAGGCAGCTTTATCCTGGACAGACGTGCTCTCAGAGGCCTTTGTTCCTTTGGTGAGCCCTTCCCTGGGGCAGCAGACAGCCGCCATATCTGGGACTCCACCAACCTGGCTCACACTGTTTGCCCCGCCCTGGTGATTCCCTGAGGCCCTGCCCCACTCAACTTTCAGGCCCACCCAGGCTATTTCCAAAGGCTTTACCATAGGATTGGCCTGTCTTTAATCCTGCTTCAGAGTTTCTTAAAATATCTCAAACAAGCAGTAACAGGTACCTGAGCCCACCTGTGCACCTGGCACCATCAGGCCAGTGGACACTCTGAGTCAACACAGACCAGTGCATAGTAGTGG
This sequence comes from Molossus molossus, assembly GCF_014108415.1. Lineage (NCBI taxonomy): Eukaryota > Metazoa > Chordata > Mammalia > Chiroptera > Molossidae > Molossus > Molossus molossus. The sequence continues at coordinate 112,326,471 of NW_023425388.1, forward strand.
AGCTGTCAAGGGGCGGGTTGCAGAAACCACAAATGGCCAGGAGCCCAGCACCATCCCCCGCAGTAGCAGCTCAATCAGAGTCAAGATATACCCCCAGCAACAGAGGCCAGGGACCAGACATATATACCCAGACAACAAAAGCACAGACCAGAAGCAGAGAATTATCCTCCTGCCAAAAAAAAAAAAAAACTATAGCAAAGGCTGAGCAGGAACTGAGCCCCACTGGGCAGCAGCACTTCCCAGGCACCAGCAGTGGGACCAGGGGCTCCATAGGGTGTTGTGTGACCCAGTGGCCCACAAGAGAGAAGTGGAGCCAGGGTTCCAGACGAACCTGTGTGACCCAGAAATTAGGGATGCAATTACTGAAATAAAGAATAATTTATAGGGAATCAATAGTAGAGTAGATAAAGCCAAGAGGCAAACCATTGATTTTGAATATAATGAAGGAGAAAACACCCAACTAGAACACCAAAAAGAATCCACAAAAATGAGGATAGTGTAAGGATCCTCTGGGTCAACTTCAAGTGTGCAAAAATTCACATAATAGGGGTGCCTGAAGGAGTAGAGAAAGAACAAGAAATTGAAAAACTATTTGAAACAATAATGACAGAAAACTTCCCTAACTTGGTGAAGAAAACAGACATACAAGTCCAGGAAGCACAGAGAGTCCCAAACAAGTTGAACCCAAAAAGGTCCACACCAAGACACATCATCATCAAAATACCAAAAGTTAAATACAAAGAGAGAATCTTAAAAGCAGCAAGAGAAAAGTAGTTCATTACCTACAAAGGAGCTCCCATAAGACTTTCAGCTGATTTCTCAAAAGAAACTTTGCAGGCCAGAAAAGAGTGGCAAGAAATATTCAAGGTTATAAAAAACCATGACCTACAAGCAAGATTACTCCATGATGCAAAGTTATCATTTAGAATCGATGGACATATCAAGAGTTTCCCAGACAAGAAAAAGCTAAAGGAATTCATCATGACCAAACCAGTATTATATGAAATGTTGAAGGGTCTTCTTGAAGGCAAAGAAGAACAAAAATATGAACAATGAAATGGCCATTAATACATATCTATCAACAATTAAATCCACAAACAAAATGAGCAAGCAGAAGAGAAAGAGACTCATAGATACAGAGAACTTTTTGTTGCTTGCCAGATGGGTGGGGGCTCAGAGGATTAGTGAAAAAGATTAAGGAATTAAGAAGTAAAAATTGGTTGTTAGACTGATGAACCTCAAAGGGAAAGGGGGAGGGAGGGTGGAATGAGATAAAACAAAGAACTTCTATGCATACATGCATAACCAATGGACACCAACAATAGTGTGAGGAAGGCAGCAGGGATGGGAATGAGGAGGAGGGGGTCAATGGGGAAAAAAGGGAGAAACATCTGTAATACATTCAACAATAAAGATGAGTTTTTTTTAAAAAAAGACAATGAATGGGTTACTAACAAGATCAAGGAAAAAATTAAAAAATTCCTGGAAACCATTGAAAATGAACCCACAACAACACAAAATCTATGGGACACAGCAAAAGCAGTCCTGAGAGGGAAGTTCATAGCACTACAAGCCTACCTCAAAAAACAAGAAAAATTCCTAATTGACTTTTTAACCCTACAACTTGAAGAACTAGAAAGTAAACAAAAAGAAAAACCCAGAGCTAGTAAGAGAAAAGAAATAATAAAGGTCAGAGCAGAAATAAATGACATACTGACTAAAAAAAAAACAAACAAACAAAAAAAAAACAATTCAAAAGATCAATGAAACAAAAAGTCGGTTCTTTGAAAAGAAACAAGATTGATGAACCTTTAGCCAGACTCACCAAGTAATGAGAGAGAAACCAAATAAACAAAATCAGAAATGAAAGAGGAGAAGTAACAACTGACACCACAGAAATACCAAAAAATCATTGAAACATACTATGAACAATTACACGCCAACAAATTGGACAGCCTAGGAGAAATGGACAAATTTCTAGAAACACACAGCCTCCCAAAACTGAACCAGGAAGAGATAGAAAACTTGAAGAGACCAATAACAACAAAGGAAATTGAAGATGTAATCAAGAAACTCCCAGTAAACCAAAGCCCAGGCCCAGATGGCTTCATGGGGAAGTTTTACCGAACATTCAAAAAAGATCTAATACCCATTCTCCTCAAACTTCCAAAAAATCCAGGAAGACAGAACACTTCCAAACTCATTTTATGAAGCCAGCATAATCCTAATTCCAAAACTGGATAAAGACACTACAAAGAAAGAAAACTACAGGCCAATATCCCTGATGAACACAGATGCCAAAATTCTTATTAAAATATTAGCAAATCGGATCCAGCAATACATCAAAAAATTTATTCATCGTGACCAAGTGGGTTTCATTCCAGGCATGCAAGGATGGTACAATATTCGCAAATCAATAAATGTTATACACCACGTTAAAAAAGGAAAAATAAAATCCATATGATCATATCAATAAATGCTGAGAAAGCATTTGACAAAATTCAGCACCCATTTTTGATAAAAACGCTCAGCAATATGGGAATAGAGGGATCATATCTCAACATAATGAAGGCCATCTATGAAAAACCTACAGCCAACATCATACTTAATGGGCAAAAACTAAAAGCATTCTCCTTAAGAGTGGGAACAAGACAGGAATGCCCACTTTCACCACTCATATTTAACATAGTACTGGAAGTCTTAGCTACAGCAATCAGACAAGAAGAAAAAATAAATGGGATCCAAATTGGAAAGGAGGAAGTGAAACTGTCATTATTTGCAGATGACATAATATTTTTGTACATAGAAAACATGAAAGTCTCCATCAAAAAATCTACTAGACTTAATAAATGAATTTGACAAAGTAGCAGGATACAAAATTAACATCAAGAAATTGAAGGCATTCTTATACACCAATGATGAAATCACAGAAAGAGAAACTAAAAAGACAATTCCATTTACTATCACAGCAAAAAAATTAAGATATCTAGGAATAAACTTAACCAAAGAAGTAAAGGACCTCTTCACAGAAAACTACAGGTCATTGAAAAAAGAAATAAAGAAAGCTATAAAAAGCCCTGGCCAGTTTGGCTCAGCGGTTAGAGCGTCGGCCTGCGGTCCGGAGAGACCCGGGTTTGGTTCCCGCTAAGGGCACGTACTTCGGTTGCACTTTGTCCCCAGCCCTGGTTGGTCGTACGGGTGGCAGCCACTCGATGTGTCCCTTCGCATCGATGTTTCTCTCTCTTTCTCCCTTCCTCTCTCTCCCTCCCACTCTATCTGTACAAAAAACAAATGGAAAAATATCCTCAGGTGAGGAGAAAAAAAAGAAAGAAAGAAAGCTATAAAAAAGTGGAACCTTATAGCTTGTTCATGGATTGGAAGAATTAACATCATTAAAATGTGCATACTACCCAAAGCAATCAATAGATTCAATGCAATATTCATCAAAATACCAATGACATACTTCACAGAACTAGAACAAACACTCCAAAAGTTTATATGAAACCCAAAAAGACCTCGAATAGCCACAGCAATCTTGAAAAAGAAGAACAAAATAGAAGGGATCACATTACCAGATTTCAGGTTATACTACAAAGCCACTATAATCAAAACAGCCTGGTACTGGCACAAGAACAGGCAGATAGATCAATGGAACAGAATAGAGAACCCAGAAATGGACCCAAGACAATTTGTTCAATTAATATTTGACAAAGGTGGCAAGAGCATACAGTGGAGTCAAGAGAGTCTCTTCAATAAATGGTGTTGGAAAAATTGAAGAGCTACTTGCAAAAAAATGAAGCTAGACCACCAACTTACACCATACACAAGAATAAACTCAAAATGGATAAAATACTTAAATGTAACTAGTGAATCCATAAAAATTCTAGAAGAAAATGTAGGCAACAAAATCTCAGACATCATATATAGCAGAATTTTCACTGATACAACACCTAGGGCAAGAGAAACAAAGGAAAAAAATGAACATATGGGACTACATCAAACTCAAAAGCTTCTGCACAGCAAAAGAAACAACCATCAAAACCGAAAGGGATCCCACTATATGGGGGACCATAATCACCAATGATGCATCAGATAAAGAGTTAATTTCCAAAATATATAGAGTGTTCATGCAACTCAACAAAAGGAAGACAAAGAACCCAATTAAAAAATGGGCAAAGGACCTAAATAGACACCTCTCCAAAAAGGACATACAAATGGCCAAGAGACATAGGAAGAAATGCTCAACATCACTAAGAATCAGAGAGATGCAAATTAAAACAACAATGAGGTATCACCTCACACCTGTCAGAATGGCGACTATCAACAAATCATCAAACAACAAGTGTTGGCGAGGGTGTGGGGAAAAGGGGACTCTAGTACATTTCTGGTGGGAATGCAGACTGGTGCAGCCACTATGGAAAACACTATGGTGTTACTTCAAAAAGTTAAAAATTGAATTTCCATTTGACCCAGTGATCCCACTTCTAGGAATATACCCTAAGAAACCTGAAACACTAATCAGAAAGAATATATGTACTCCTATGTTTATAGCAGCACTATTTACAATAGCTAAGGTCTGGAAACAACCCAAGTGTCCATCAGTGGATAATTGGATTAAAAGGCTGTGGTACATGTACACAATGGAATACTACACACCTGTAAGAAAGTAGGTTCTCTTATCCTTTGAGACAACATGGAAAGACCTGGAGAGTACTATGCTAAGTGAAATAAGCCAAGCAGAGAAAGACAAATATTACATGATCTCACCTATTTGTGGAATATAATGAACTAAACAAACTGCTGAACAAAATTAACCCAGAGACATAGAGGTGGGGTACAGACTGACAAGCCTCAGAGAAAGGGGGTTTGGGGGGGGATAAACCACAAAACTTACATGCATGTATGTATGACCAATGAACGTAGACAACAAAGCTGGGGATGGGGGGGGGGGAGGGGAGGAAGGTGTCAGTGGGGGAAAAATGAGAAACATTGGTAACAAAAACAAATTAATAAATAAAATTAAATATATATATATATATACACACTCTGTTGTATATATATATACCTTACAACAGAGTTTTAAAATATACGAAGCAAAACCTAACAAAATTGAAGGGAGAAACAGACAATGTAAGAAGAGTTTGACACACCAATTCTACACTTTCAATAATAGATAAGGGTTGCATGAAGAATAATTTATCTTTCTAACTAAAGGTGCCTGTACCCATGTTCTTTCACATTTCAGAAACCAAGCATTTTTGACACATCCTCTCCTTTACTTTCAATATCATATTATCACCAAAGCTCATATTTTAAATCCATTGACTTCTCTCCATCACCAACAAGTTCCACAACCTTAGTTGGAACCATCATTATTTCTCCTCAGATTAGTCTAGCAGACTCCTATAGTAAGTATCTCTAATTTCCTCCCACAAACCCCCTTTTCCCAATTCATTTCATTTTTCACATAATACAAATGCCATATATTTTTTAATGCTTTTTGGATTATGCCATTGCCCTCATGCCACCCTTACAATCTTTCAGTTATGCTTATTTATGTTTTCCTTCTTGTTTATTGAGGTGACACTGGTTGACAAAATTATATAGGTTTTAGGTGCACAATTAAACAATACATCATCTGTACACTCTATTGTGTGTTCACCACCCAAGTCAAGTCTCCTTCCATCACCATTTATCCCCCTATACCCTCTCCCACCTCCTCCAACCCCACCCCCTGGCAATCCCTACAGTGTTTTCTGTGACTATGAGTTATTTCTTTCTTCATTTCTGTTTTTTACTCAATTTCTCCACACCCACCACCCAGTCACCCAGCCTCCACAACATTATATTTAAAATAAAATCCAAATTCTTGTTCCTGGCCAACAAAGTTCTGTATAATATGGGTGTGCTTGATTCTCTAAACTAATTTTTCATTACTGAATTTCCATTCTCTTGACCCATGGCCTCTCTCTCTTTAGCAAACTCGCCAAGATCCTTTTCCACTTAGTTTTCAAGCCTTCTATTCCTTCTACCCAAATTGTACAAGTGTCAGCTTAAATGCATCCTTCATTCCCCAGTCCAAACCACATCTCCTTACCACTGTTTTTCACGGGGCTCTACACATTTTCCTTCAGAGGACTTATCACTCTTTCTGATTACATGTTTATTAGTAGTGTTATTAAAAGAGTATTTAGAAACTGAACCCAACCTTTATTAGTTTTCATTTGTGTTAACAATTTGTCTTAAGAAAATACATATATTCAGCAAACTTTTATTTGATTTTTAAAAATAATTACAAAAGGAGAAAAGTTTCCTGTGACTTCTTCAGACTATACTTCTGTTCTGTGAATTATTTCTCTTTTGAGGTAGACTGTGAGAAGAGAGGGAGAGGTTTATAAATGTATTCAGTTTTAAGTAGCAGCAAAAATATGGTTTATGGCTAAATTCTCTTAGCCATGAGGCTGGATGTCATTTTCCTTAAGATCAAATCTCCTTTTTATCTCCAGTTATTCCATTTCACCCATTGTCAATATGCATAATCTTGGTATTCTAGAATTTTATAAAGTCAATCAAATATGCTTTTATCCAGCTTTAAACATGTACTCTTTTATGGTCTTCATTATTAATAATGGTCAGTGGTGTCGTGGTTTATGGTTGTTTCAGACACACGATGAAGCCTGTTAAGGAATATGTGTAAGTATAAATTTGCTTAACTTTTTTGAAGGATATGGTCCCTTTGCTTAAAATGTTGGTGATATTAAGAACGTTGTTTTTAGCTTTGAGAAAGAGAGATTTTTTTACGTACTTTATTTCAATACAATTTTAACTGTCTCTTTGCCTCTTGCTATTTGGAGATTATGGTGATCTCCCTGAAAAACCCTTCTCCACTAAAAGTGATTGAGAAAATTTGGCTAGCACAAAGTACACTACATTTGTTCCCACTCTTTTAACATTTGGTGTCATTAGTGTAACAAATGTCTCTGACTGATATAAACACCTGACACGGTGCCCAGATGTTATTAGTGAGAAATTAATTACTTGCCTGGAAATTCTTTTGAGAGGCGTAGGTTCTGATTAATTTTCACTGTCACTGTATAAACAGGGTATACGTTTTTAACTTTTAAAATCATATACTGTTTCTATTTTTGGTGAAAAAGCAGCCACATACTAAACCTGACAGGCTCAGGAGAGGTCTGCATGGTGTCCTTACAAACTCAGACCCAGAGTAAGCACAGAGGATGGTGTGAAATGGAAACTTCCTGAAAGTGAGTGATGGCAGTGAGCTATGTCCTACGTCAGTTAGCTTCCCTGACAAAGGTTAATATTTATCTTAACTGGACCTGTCTATTGTTTTTGTTTGGTTTGGTTTGGTTTTGCATCTAATATAGCATACATTTGGAATATCTAAGTAATCCCTTCTTTCCAGACCCCTCAGGGAACAACCTCCCACCAGAACAAGAGACCACAGAACCCCTCATTGTTATCTTGTTGCTAAAATACCATCTCTACATGCTGTAAACCTTCCTTGTTAACTAATCCTATACCCACCAGGGTAAAAGAAGTATATGCCTGCCCATTTTACTTTTTATTTAATCTCAGAGATTTCCCTGCTTTGCTTTCTCCTGCCTCCCTAATCTATCCCCAGTGGATTTCATACAACCCCCCTTATGTCTCCCCTTTGATTCTGATGTGGTAAATAAATGCTAAAACTGCCATTTCCCAGAGCATTTTCTCAATCCATTGAGATTTTGCTTCCCGGCAATTTTCATCAGTTTGACTCAAATAAAGTCACAAAATTTTCTACAGGTTTGGCTGTTTCTTACGTCGACATACTGTATGAAAATTTAGCTATCATACAGTTTGCCACCACAGCACAATCCGTGGTAGTCTCTACCATGGACAGAAATGTTTTTCTATACATACCTGTGTACATGTCTCATGCATTAACAAGATATTTTGGTGAAAAGTTTTATTAAAATGAATAGGTGACTAGAGGCGGAATCGCCAGGGAGCTACATTTTAGAGACTTTGTTACTCTTCTCTGTCATTCCTGAGTTATACATTTCAAGTTTAGCTTCCTTACTAATGAAACAAGTCTCGGGGATAATGTTTAGCTCTTAGGTGTACTATTTTTCCAAGAACAATATTAAAATTGGTTTCAAATGCATGTTCACCCATAATATAATCATCTCAAATTAATCTCTTCTAATAAAGACCATCCCAACTCTTCCTGAACACAGCATAGGCTTTTAAATTCTCAAATTTCAGTTGGCATGAGAGAAGTGACTCATTCCATTGCTTAATGGTCATTGTAGATATCAAAAATATCTACAGGAAGCACGGATGCCCACTTCAGCAGGAGAGCAAAGAAACTATGAATAAAAAGTATTGCCCTGGCTGGTTGGCTCAGCAGTTGGAGGGTCAGCCTTCAGAGCCAGGGGCTGTGGGTTCAATTCTGGTCAGCTCTACTGGCCCCATAGCAGATGAGAGCCACTGGCCCTGCAGAACCCTAGGAAGCCAAGAGCTACCAGCCCCTCAGTAACCGAGAGCCAGCAGCCCCACAAGCCCTGCGGCTGCCAATGAGAGCCACCGGCCGGGCCACTGCTGCTGAAAGCCACCAAGTCCCTGGATGACAGGAGTGGATCTGAGAACTGGCCCACTGTGACCTAGTGCCCCTGGATGCACCAACCTACCAACACGACCTGGTGTGCCCAACCCAGTGCCACCAGAAGACCAGACCCACTGACGCCACCCAGTACAATTGGGTTCTTCCAGATGCACCAACCTGCCCCCACAACCCGGCCCACCTCACCCGGCCCTGGAACGCCAGACCACTAAAACTGTGAACAAAGACATGACTCACGGATGAAAGAAAAGGAGGAGTAGCCAGAAAAGGAACTAAATAAAATGGAAGCAAGCCATTTGTCAGATAAGAATTCAAAATAATGGTTTTCAGGGTTCTTAAACAACTTAGTGAGAACTATAAGCAACTTAATGAGAACTAAAAGGAACTCAGTGGGAACTATACCAGCATGAAAATAGAGGTAAATGCCAAGGGTTGCAGGTTCGATCCTGGTTGGGTTTGTGCAGGAGACAACCGATCAATGTTTTTCTCTCACATCAATGTTTCTCTCTCTCCTCTTTCTTCCTCCCTCCTTTCGACCCTATCTAAAAATCGAGAGAGAGAGAGAGAGAGGAAGCCCTGGCCAGTGCTCTCTCTCTCTCTCCCCCACCCCCACAATTCCTTCTACTCTCTCTAAGTAATCAATGGGAAAAAAATATCCACAGGTGAGGTTTAAATATATATATATATATATATATATATATATAGAGAGAGAGAGAGAGAGAGAGAGAGAGAGAGAGAGAGAAGGGAAGAAAACAGCTTTTAAATTTTAAATTTTGAAGGGTCTGTAAATGACTTGTACATATCTGTGCTATACATCACTCAGAAGGACTTTGAGTTATAGTTACTTCACTATTTTTGGTTACTTTGATCCTCCATGAGGGCAGATCCTGAGCCATTACCTCCCAAGATGCTTATATAGGTGGTATCTCTACATTATTAATATGAAGAGTTTGAAACATTGTTGTTGCCCTTTTGAACACTCCTTTGCTCATAAAAAATTGAGCACATATCTATTTGGCACATATGTATAATACTGAGTCAACCTTATGTTTTTTTTTAATCCTCAGCTGAGGACATCTTCCATTTTTTGTTCAGATACAGTGGGAGGGAGAAAGAGGAAGAGAGAGAGAGAAACATTGAGGTGAAAAGGACACATCGAGTGGCTGCCACCCGCACAACCCAAACAGGGCTGGGGACAAACTGAAACCAGGAACCAAACCCAGGTTTCTCTACACCGCAGGCCAACGCTCTAACCGCTGAGCCAAACAGGCCAGGGCTCAGACTGATTTTTTAAAAACCTGACAATTAACCTATGCAAGTTTGAGACCAGGTAATAAAGGAATTCTCTATAGTACCAGATTATTTCTGACAGTGCTGCTCTAGAATTGAATATAGAAGAATATAAGGGGCAATAATTTATTTAGATAGGAGACCAGAGGGATTGTCTAGAACTGACCAAAAGCACTGTCTTTTTGTTTGTTTTATAATCTTCACCAAAGGATATTTTTTCATTTATCTTCAGATAGAGGGTGGGAGGGAGGGAGGGAGAGAGGGGGGGAGAGAGAGAGAGAGAGAGAGAGAGAGAGAGAGAGAGAGAGAGAGAGAAACATCTATGTGATAGAGACACATGGATTGGTTGCCTCCCACATGACCTCAACCAGGGCTGGGGATTGAACCATAACCGAGGTACATTCTCTTGACCAGAATGGAGCCCATGACTCTTTGGTCTGCAGACCACGCTCTAACCACAGCTAAATCAGCTAGGGTAAGCACTATATTTTTTAATTGGAGTGCATATTTATTTGCGATGGCTTGAATAATTTTCTTAGCAAGCACTGTGTGTGTGTGTGTGTGTGTGTGTGTGTGTGTCTATCCTCACTTGAGAACACTTTTGCAATTATCTTCAGGCGGGAGGACGAGAAGGAGGAAGAGAGAGAGAGAGAAACATCGACGGGAGAGAGACACATTGACTGGTTGCCACTCACACAACCCCAACCGGGGCTGGGGAGTAAACGCAATCGAGGTACGTGCCCTTAGAAACCAAACCCAAGACTCTTTGGTCGGAGGGCTGATGCTCTAACCACTGAGAAAACCGGCCAGGGCAGCAAGCATTATTTTTTAACTTGAATTGTATCTTTATTGGTGGCTTAGTGAAGAAAAGAGACACAATTAAGTAATCTAATATTTTCACTGTGTACAAAGAATCAAGAAGACCAGAGAAGTGTGAGAGATTAAGGTAAACCAGAAATTATGTGCCTCAACTTGTTTAATTAGACTATCTATACCAGCAATTTTCAACCTTTTTCATCTCTTGGTACCAACAAATTGGTTACTAAAATTCTGAGAAACCCCAAAAATATATATTTTTTCCGATCTGACAAAAAAAAAGTAAGTGCAATTTTGTTTCATTCATACCAGATGGCTATTGTTATGTTGTCTGTTGTCATTTTTTAATTTGACAGTCTAAGGGGAAAGAGGTCAGTGCCCCTGACTAAATAGTCAGGTATTGCATGTTCTAAAAATTCTTGCAGCCTCTGATCTATACAGATATAAGAACTTGTACGTGACTGAGAATTAGAATCTTAAAACATTCTTAAGAAGTTTAGCTCATGCGATCATAACCACACTTACAGGGTCATCTCTATGCCAGACATCAAGGCACAATAAAGAAGTCACTTATACCATCAGACATGATCTTAACTGTAGTCATCATGCCGGCCCTGGTGCATTAACATATTCTTGCAGTCAATAACGTATTCATCTGATTAAGTTATTTAGGACTTATCTGTTTACCTCATCCTGTATCGTATTACATGTTTACTGAGTTGAACCGAAAAACTTAAAAGGGCTCTATTGCTTTAAGGGTGTTGACGGGTATAGGCTATTCTAAAAGACATATTCTGAAAATATTCAAGCTATGCCTTGAACAGAATATCTTCCTGATCTTTCCCATGTGGAGTCTGGGCCACGTTTACATCTGGTGACCCTTAAAGTGTTCGTCTCCGTTCCCTGGACCTCTTCCCAACTTCCTCCCTCTGCTCTCCTGGTCCACTCACCTCAGCACGGGCCAACGGGGCTTCTTTGCGCTTCCTGCTTGCGCGGCCCACGTCCTGCCTTTGTGCCTTTGTTGTAACAACGTCTTCAATCCGGACAGTTATTTTCCTTATTCCTATTTTTCCTATCCCAGTATTCATAGGGTTCCTCTTGAAACTGTGCTTATTTTTCAAAGAGCTCTCCAACGCCACATCCTTCCTGAAGGTTTTCTCGCTTTCTCCTCAAGCAGACAGATTGGTACATGGTGTCACTTGCTCCTTCATGCCCTTCGATTGACATATGTCACTTTCCACCTTATATTATGGTACTTTTTTATCCCTGGCTTTTCCTCTTTATTACATTTTTATTCAACTCTGTGTACCTTGTATCTACTGCTTTATAAATATTTGTTGAATTGAAAGCTTCTTTGCCAAAGTAGTAGTTCTCTTGGTTCCATATACATAGATAATCACTGATAGTAATACTCAAGCAACTGATACCATGGTATACTGGAAATAAGTATAAACATAACCTGGAAACGTTTTGAAAATATAGACTCTTAGGGCCCACCCCAACCCACTGACAGATTCTGTATTTTAAAATGATCTGAGATCATTTACATGTACCCTAAAGTTTGAGAAACACTATATAAAGTTTATATATATATTTAAATTCAAAAGGACTCCATGTGAGGCTAGGCTTCACCATTTGCTGGCTAAGGATCATTGAACAAGTCATGAAGGCTCAGTGGTTTCAGTCTTGGGTGACTGATGGAAACAGGGAACGCAGGGAGCACACAGTAATCAGAAAAGGGAAATGCATTTATGCAAAGATATATAACTACTACTACAATGAAGCCAAAATGAAGAATCATTTGATATCAGATGCTATATTCTAACTCATATTCAGAATCACTACATACTTTAACTGCAATGTGAAAAAGATTCATTGTCAGGGTAGACGTCATGGGAATCTATAAGAAGATGTCTAAAATTGATGAAGATATGTTTTCATAGAAAAAGAATGCATTATAGGGAAATAGAGACTGTCAAACGAAAGAAGAATTTAAAATTGTTGCAATAGAGTGTGAATTCATATTGGTCTAAACAAAGGAGGGGTCAGCAGGAGTGAAATGAGGGAATGAATTTGAAATTCTTTGAAGCATTAGTGTTTAGCGTCAATGGATTGTGGAGATTGGTTAAATGTGAGCTATGGAGTCTTAGAGAGCATTAACTGAGAACAAATACAAAAGGAGAGAGAGAGAGAAAGGGAGGGAGGGAGAAAGAAAGCCACATGAACCCAGTTAGCACCACTGGACAAATTGGATTTAAAAAGGCACCCAAGATCTCAGAGTAGAGGGGTGTGGGGGATGGGAGGAGATTACCCAGAAACCTTACATGCATATATACTAGCTCATGACCATAGATATCAGTGTGGTTAGAGCCTGGGGTGGGGCAGGGGCTGAGTGTAGGGGGGCGAAGGGGAAGAAAATGCGGGACATCTGTAATACCGTCAACAGTCACAAAAAAAGTCACCCAATATTGAGATTGGCACACTCACACAGCAGGGCCACAATCTGAGAAGTGATGCAGGACATGGATTGCAGTCCCCCAATGTCCACTGGCCATCAATGTCCAGTGCCCTTGTGCACCTATGACTATGATCCTGGAAAGGAAGATGGTGATAGTTACTTCAAGGTTCAAGTGCCTATCCATTCGATGACCAGAAAAAGGAGAAAACAGCATTAAGTATCTGAGAGTCATTTATATAAAATGTTAACAGAAAAGACAACATAGTGAATAGTTCTTCAAGGTCTCCCTAAAAATGTTATCATTGACTACTCTCACAAATGTACATAGAATTGTTGAAATCATCTCAAGTTCTATATGCTGGCCACTCATGGTTAAATCCACTGCAACAAAATCAAACTGACATATGTAACATGAGGATTTTCTTGTTATTCTCCTTACTTACCTATATGAAGGAGGTACACCTTAGGCAAAAATTTACACTGGAAAAAGTTTATGTTCAAGGGTAATTGTATCCCAAGAAAATGATTCTCTGACTGAAACTCTTAAAAGAAAAGCATTTGTATTGGGGATAGTATTATTGTATATATTTATATGCATATAAGGTTGTGAAAAATCAACATTTTTTAATATAGCATACTAAGGGATTAGCTAAAGAACATGTATGCATAGCCCATGGACACAGACAACATTGTGATGGAGGTGGTGCGGGGACAGGGTGGAGGTTGGCAAAAAGAGGGGAAATGTAGGACATCTGTAATAGTGTCAATAATTTTAAAATACCATTTTGTAGAATTCATTTTTTTCAACCAATTGCCTCAATATAGTCATACTTTTAAAGTATTTTATAATATAATTTGATTGGTATTGCATTCAAAGTTTTAAAAATCTGAAACCATAAAGATTTTGACATAAGACTTAAACAAGCCAAATATGACTTTATTATTCTAGGTATTTAACTTACCTAGAAAAAGCAATTTTTTCTAGAGTGTCATTTTTAAAATGAACTTCATGGTCCACTTAAATTTGGTAGGGATAGATGGGTTGGGTTAATTAAAAGGTGAAATAACAATTTTCAAAAAAACACATTGTCAAATATATTGCTTAATTTTACTCCTTGACTCTATCTTGTGGATGCAATTTAAACAAGGCTTAAGGGGGGGAAAAAGTATTTTAAGAGCTATAACACTATAACTTTCTACTATAGTTCATCACTGTGAAAATCAGTTTTATAATTGTGCAGCCCTACTCGCATTACTTGTTAATTAGCTTCAATTATACTTTGAGCTAATTACTCAAAATCTGACCTTTTCTAACAAAAGTTCGACAAAAAGAATGTAAGTGAGACACAGGAATGAAAATATAGGCAATAAATTGAAGATATATTTTTTTTTTTATTTTTTGCTTACCGACTCAACACTTGGCCAACTCATTACTAGTTACATTTTCTCTTATCCAAATTTATGAACTCCATTATCTTCACCACAGAATTTTCTAACAAACTAAAATACAAAAGTGTTATTTAACCTTTACAAAGTAGCTTAAATGGACTCTTGATTACCTGAAATGAACTTAGTTGATAGCTGTCATGTAATCAAATCTTCACTTATTACATTTGGGGGAAAAAAATCCTATAAACAAAACTTTGAGTTATAGTAGCTGTAGTAAAATATACCTTTCATTTGATTTTACTCTATTAATGTTATTTCTTTTCAGGAAAAAATTACCAGCTACATTACATTTTAAGGTATATAAATTTAGTACAAACCATTTAAGTGGGACTTGGGGAGTTGGTAGTGCCAATGCCTTGTCCTTGGCTATAGGTGAGCCATCACATTCTATAGCTACCTGCACCCTAACTTAATCCTCACCAAGGTCACAGAACAATTCAAAATTTTGCAAACTTGTAAATTGTTGGAGATAATTTAAAAATGCATCTGCTAAATGGTACATTAAAAGACTGAAATGCATGTAATACTTATTTTAAATAACCTATACTTTAGCTGGAGACAAACAAGCATAAAGGAAAAATTAAAATAATCAATAAACTCTACAGTATACGTCCTTTCTTGGTTTTATATGACTCTTTTTTTTTACATAGCTATGGTTAAACTTATTGTTGGTTAACTTCATGGTTTAACACCAAAAATTACACCTAGAAGTTTTCAATATTATTTATTAAATCCTTCATGAAATTATGTCAATGAGTTCCTAACAGTCCATGCTAGGAAGTCATTTTATGTTCCCTTTTCTTTACTATTAACATAATACATTAATCATAAATGGTTCTGAAGTTTTTAAAGAAGTATGTTTGCGTCTTAAGACTCCACAAGTTCTGCTCTGCTATAATGTTCTCCAATCAAGTCTCCTTGCTTTTATTCAGGGGACTTATGTGGTGATTCTCAACTCCTAATTACATATGGTTGAGTATTTAATTTGCTTCCAACACTGTAAAGATCATATTTACAAATAAAATTTGTCTGTGTTTTTGACAAATTTTGAAAAAGTTACTAATATGTAGTACCTTTATAGATTTTGCAACTTTGTCGAATTAGGAAATCAACAGCATTATGTAGAATTTAGTACTTTTAATAAAATTAGCATATTGTCTTTATTTAGAAGGCCTGAAAGAATATGGAAATTAATAGAAAATCTTTGCTTAAAACTCCAATTCTCCTTAAGTTTACCCCAGGCTTTCAGAACTCTATCTTTGATGTTCTTTCCTCCCAAATAAATTTAAAGTCTATTGAGGTTAGGGAACATAACTTAAGATTCTGGGTTTCCACAGTTTCTAGCTCATAATTAATTACTAATGGTGATGAGATTATAATAATGATAACAAAGAATGACACACTTTAACATATGAGTAATTAACAAAGAGTAACTTTGGTTATATGTTTTGCAGGATGGACATTCTCTTCAAAGCCCTCCAATGTCTCTGTGTGATGTACTTACTGATGCATGCTGTGTGCAGAGGACTGAATTTATAAAAATCTCCTTAGCACACCCTCCCATGTCTGCTTTATTGATTGAGTTGTATATTTAATAAAAAGTCAGTGATGTATGGGCCCAAAATATTTATTTCAACTTGGTTCATTACTCAACTTGTATAATTTAATTAAATATTTCATGACCCAGTGGAATATGAGTACAGAGAGAACATTTTTTGTTTTCATGAAAGTTGAATTTTTTTCAAATGGCTCAAAAAATTGTTGTGCAGTTAGATCTATCCAAGATAACCATAAAGGCTAGAGAACATTTTTTTTTAATCCAGAAGAACCCTGAAATGTGTTTTTAAATTCTTGCTCTAGTTTAAAGATAATGAAACCAGATAATATAAATAATTCAAACAGGTTGAGATTTATTAAAAATAGATGTTGGGGACCTCCAATTAGCATATTTATATATAACATGTTTGTTTAAGATCAATTTAAAAACATGTTTAAAGTATAAATGTACCTTTTGATGATTTCATATTTTTAAGCAGTTTTTAAAAGATAAACTAAAAGAATTGAGTGGTTGTATTTCAGATTTAAAGCAGGGTCTAAAGTGACATCTCAGTAGACACCAGTAAAAGGAATTTGAACTGCAAACTACTCTTCTCTAAGTCAAATTTCTCTCATCAATAAGACATAGGCACTGAAATGAGTTACCTGTATGGTTCCCTCCAGTGTTAGGCGGGAGAAAAAATAAAAAGGTATGCTTATACAGGCAGCAGGTTCTAAACATACCATGAGAGACAGAAATAATAATAAACTGGCTAAACAAAAATGGTTTAAGCTAGGTATTAGAAAGCATTGGGAAAATTCAGAATCAGTGGGTTTAGTTAAGCATTAAATAACTCCCGGCACTACCCATTTTTGTCATAATTGAACATCTATTCCACCATGGGTTAGCAGGAAACATGGCTGCCCAGGCAGAGACCACATTTCCTGGCCTGACTTGCATCTAGGTATGGCTTAATTCTTATCTACGGGGTATGAGCAGAAGTGATTTATGGGACAACAAAAGCATGCTCCTAGAACATTTGGACACAGTGCCTCTTCTGGGCGGGCAAGCCCATATACTGCTTGGGAGCCAACGTTAGCCATAAATCTCACAAATACCCTAGAAAGTCGTAAAGCACCAACACAGAAGAAACTTGGTTCTTGTATGACTTTGTGGGCCAGAGAGTCCCCTCTCAGACTG
Organism: Molossus molossus; assembly: GCF_014108415.1. Taxonomy (NCBI): domain Eukaryota; kingdom Metazoa; phylum Chordata; class Mammalia; order Chiroptera; family Molossidae; genus Molossus; species Molossus molossus. The sequence continues at coordinate 112,343,847 of NW_023425388.1, forward strand.
CACAGCTACTTCAAGACTGTTATACAATTATTAAATACACATGAAATTTGTTTGAGTTGTGGTATTTTACAGCATATCTTAAGCCATTCATACCTATGTATTTTTTTTTTTATCTTTATTGTTCATAGTATTAGAGATGTCCTCCCTTTTTCTCCCAATTGCCTCTCTCCACCAAGTTTCCACCAGACCCCAGGCCTAAACCCTAATGGCTATGTCCTTGGGTAATGCATATATGCATATAAATTCTTTGTTTGGCTAATCTCTTCTCGCCTGTCCTCCTCACTACACTCTGAGATTTGTCAGTCTGTTCCATGTTTCTACGCCTCTGGTTCTAGTATTCATCAGTTTATTTTGTCCATTAGATTCCACATATGAGTGAGATTATGTGGAATTTGTCTCTCTTGACAGGCTTATTTCGCTTAGCATAATAATCTCCAGGTCCCTCCATGCTGTCCAAAGGGTGATAGCTCCTCCTTTTTATCCACAGCTTTTTATCCACTCATCTACTGAAGGACACTTAAGGCCATTTCCAGATCTTTGCTATTATAAATAACACTGCTATGAACATAAGGGTTCATATATTATTTCTGGAGGGTGTTTCAGGATTCCTAGAAGTGGGATCACTGGGTCAAAAGGCAGTACCATTTTTAATATTTTGAGGAACTCCACACAGTTTTCCCAAGTGGCTGCACCAGTCTGCATTCCCACTAGTGGTGTATTAGGGTTCCTTTTTCTTCATGTCCTCACCAGTACTTGTTTGTTGATTTATTGATGGTAGTCATTCTGGCAGGCATGAGGTGATATTTCATTGGCATTTTAATTTGCATTTCACTGATAATTAGCAATGTTGAGCATTTATTCATACGTCTCTCTGCTATTTGTATGTCCTATCTGGAGAGGTGTCTATTCAGGTCCTCAACCCATTTTTTAATTGGACTGTTTGTCTACCTCTTGTTGAGTTGTATGAGTACTTTATGTATTTTGGCAATTAACCCCTTATCAGATATATCATTAGCAAATGTGTTCTTTCATACAGTGGGATTCCTTTTAATTTTGACGCTGGTTTCTTTGGCTGTGTAGAAGCATTTAAGTTTTATGTAGTCCCATTTGTCTATTTTTTCCTTTGTTTCTCTTGTCCTAGGTAATATATCAGTGAAAATTCTGCTACATAAGCTATCTGAGATTTTACTGCCCATGTTTCCGTCAAGGAATTTCATGGTTTCACAACCTACATTTAAGTATTTTATCCATTCTGTGTATGCTGTAAGTTGGTGGTGTAGTGTCATTTATTTGCATGTACCTGTCCAATTTTCCCAACACCATTTATTGAGAGACTGTTTTTACTCCACCATATACTCTTGCCTTCTATGCCAAATATTAATTGCGCATAATGGCTTGGGTCCATTTCTGCATCCCCTTTTTGTTCCCTTGATCTATATGCCTGTTTCTGGGCAAGTACCAGGATGTATTGATTACAATGGCTTTGCAGTATAACTTGATATCTGGTATTGTGATACTCCAAGTTTGTTCTTATTTCTCAATATCCCTGTTGCTATTTGAGTTCTTTTTTTGTTCCATATAAATTTTTGGACTAATTGTTCTAGATTTGTGAAATGTGCTGTTGGCATTTTAATAGGGGTTGCATTGAATCTATAGATTGTTTGGGGTAGTATGAACATTTTATTTATTTATTTTTTTAATCCTCACCTAAGGATATTTTTACTTTAATCTTTAGATAGACCTTGAAGGAGAGAGGGAGGAAGAGAGAAAGAGAGAGAAGCATCGATGCGAAAGAGACACATCAATGGGTTGCCACCCACACAACCCCAACTGGGTCGGGGATGAACCCCAACTGAGGTATGTGTCCTTGGGCAGAAATGAACCTGGACTCTTGGGTCCATGGGTGATGTTCTTACCACTGAACCATATGGGCCAGGGCAATATGGACATTTTAATTATGTTTATTCTTCTAATCCATGAACCCAGTACAAGTGTCCAATTGTTCATATCTTTCTCACTTTCTTTTTTCAATGTCCTGTAGTTTTTCAAATACAGGTCTTTAACTTCCTTGATTAAGTTTCTTCTTAAGTATCTATTTTTTTGTTGCAATGGCAAATGGATTCTTTTGTTTGTTTTTTTCTCTGTCTGAGGATTCATTCAAATGCCATCAATTTCTGGATGTTAATTTTGTATCCTGTTACTTTGCTGAAGTGATTTATTAAATCTAGTATAAGGAAAAATGGCGGCGGAGTGAATGGAGCTACACAGACCATCTCCCAGGACCAAGCTGGATTCACAACGAAAATAAAGGCAAATCTTCAGGAAGGGGCCACCGAAAGACACCTTGGAGGACCACGTAACCAGGGACACCGACTCAATCCTGGTGGGCTTGCGAGGACGCGAGAGGGGGCCGGGAGGCCACAGTCCGCAGCGGCCTGGGCGGGGACCAGGGGGCTCGGCGGAAAATTGCTGCTGCCACCTCGGCTGCGACCCCGGCTGAGTCCTGTGAACTCTGCTGCCTGCTAAGCCCTCGGTTCGTGCCACCCAGACTCATGGGGACCAGGGGACTCTGCTGGAAGCTCCTGCCACCCCGGCAGTGTCCTGAAACTGCGGCTCAGTCCTGGGGCTTCTGCTGAGTGCAAAACCCTCTGCTGGTGCCACAGCCGTGGCCGCCCTTGGCTGGGAGCAGCGCACTCGGGTTAAAAGTCCCAGGCGGCTCCACGACGCAGAGTCTAGACAGAGGCTAAATTGGCAGCAGCCACTCACCTTGGGCTCCAGCAGAGGGAAGGCAGACTGGACTGGAACTGTGTGGGGACACTCGGGTTTTGGAGGGTGCTATGAGCTTTCCCTGAGTGCCGCCATGCAGTACTGTGGTCATTTTACTCCTTCCAAAGGCCCTGGGGAGAGGCGGAGGCCCCTCCCTCAGAGATTCAATCCCACCTGGAGGCCATTGAAATGCTAATTGAGGCCCATTAACAACCAGCAGCTGCCCCACCCTCGGGAAATCCTCTTACACTGAGAACCTGAGGGAGTTTTTCAAGCAACTCAGAAACCAAGGGTCTTCAAGTGACCTCTACTAATAGCCTCCAGGCAAAAAAAAATCTAGAGGATAACTACCATTCCCTGGGCTAGCAACACTAACCAGAAAAGCTAAGACTTGACGGTGGTGTTTAAAGTGGGCCCTCCCAGGCTCATCCAAACCCAGGAGAGGGAACCACAAACAGCAGAACACCAACACCCACAGGGAAAATTTGGCAGACTCCAAAGCCCACTGTGATAGCCAAAATGGTGAAAAAAAGAAACAAAAGCCAAATGAAAGAACAAGAGACCTCTACGGAAGATGAAATAAATGAGGTGCAGTTAAGCAAGTTAACAGAACTAGAATTTAGAGCCATGATGTTGCGGAAGCTCAACAGCATGTGTAAGGACATGAGCAACATGAGTAAAGACATAGAAATGTTGAAAATAAACCATCTGGAAATGAAAAACCAACAGGAAGAAATGAAGAATGACATATCAGAAATGAAAAACACACTGGAAGGTCTAAAAAGCAGAGTAGGGGAAGCTGAGGACCGGATCAGTGAATTAGAAGACAGGCTAGAAGAAATCAACCAATCAGAAAACCAAAAGGAAAAAATGATTAAAAAACAGGAAGAGAGCTTAAGAGAACTGTGGGACAATTGGAAATGGAATATTATTCACATCATAGGAGTCCCTGAAGAAGAAGAAAATAAGCAAGGGTTACAGAATATATTCAAAGAAATAGTGACAGAAAACTCCCCTAACTTGGTGAAGGAAGAAGGCATTCAAGTTCAAGAAGGACTGAGAGTCCCAAGTAAAAAGAACCCAAACCAAGACAAATAGTAATCAAACTGCCAAAAATTAAAAACAAAGAGACAATCCTAAAAGCAACAAGAGATAAGGAACAGGTTACCTACAAAGGAAACCCCATAAGGCTCTCAGGTGACTTCTCACAAGAAACACTACAGGCCAGAAGGGAATGGCATAAAGTAATCAAGGTCATGAAAAACAAGGATCTGAATCCAAGACTACTCTACCAAGCAAGGCTATCATTCAAAATAGGAGGTCAAATAAAGAGCTTCCCAGACAAAAAAAGGCTAAGGGAATACATTAGCACCAAACCAGCACTGCAAGAAATGTTAAAAGGACTGCTGTAATTACCAGGAGAAATTGGAAGAAAAATAGAACCACACTACACAAAAGAGGCAATAAATAAGTACATATCAATAAGCACCTTAAATGTAAATCAATTGAATGCTCCCATAAAAAGATACAGAGTAGCTGATTGGATAAGAAAGCATGACTCATCTATATGTTGTTTACAAGACACCCACCTCACAACAAAAGACTCACATAGATTGAAAGTGAAGGGTTGGAAAAAATTTTTCCAAGCAAATGGAAAAGAAACAAAAGCTGAGGTAGCTATACTCATATTTGATCAAATAGATTTCAGAATGAAGGCCATAATTAGAGATAAAGAAGGCCACTACATAACATTGAAAGGATCTATCCAACAGGAAGATATAACCTTGATAAACATATATGCACCCAATATAGGAGCACCAAAATATATTAAAAATCTTCTGGAGGACTTCAAAGGAGAAATTGATAGCAATAATATCATAGCAGGGGACTTCAATACCCCACTGACATCACTGGATAGATCCTTTAGACAAAAAATTTAGCAAGGAAAAAGAGACTCTAAATGAAGCACTAGACCAAATGGATTTAATAGATATCTACAGAGAACGACACCCCAAAACTACAGAATTCACATTTTTCTCAACTGCACATGGGACATTCTCAAAGACAGACCACATGTTAGGACACAAACTAAGTCTCTACAAGTTCAAGAAGACTGAAATCATATCAAGCATCTACTCAGATCACAATGACTTGAAACTAGAAATCAATTTCAAGAAGACCATACAAAGAAATTTGAACACATGGAAGCTAAATAGCATGTTATTAAACAATGAATGGGTCACTGAGGAGATCAAGGAAGAAATCAAAAACTTCCTGGAAACCGATGAAAATGAAGACACAACAACACAAAATCTATGGGATTCAGTGAAAGCATTTCTGAGAGGGAAGTTCATAGCACTACAGGCCTACCTCAAAAAAGAAGAAAAATCTCTAATAGACTATCTAACCTCACAACTTAAAGAACTAGAGAGCAAACAAAAAGAAAACCCCAGAGCAAGTAGAAGGAAGGAAATAGTAAAGATCAGAGCAGAAATATATGACATAGAGACCAGAAAAACAATTCAAAGGATCAATAAAACAAAGAGCTGGTTTTTTGAAAAGATAAACAAGGTTGATGTACCTTTAGCTAGACTCTCCAAGAAGCAAAGAGTGAGAGAACCCAAATACACAAAATCAGAAATGAAAGAGGAGAGATAACATCTGACACCACAGAAATACAAAAGATCGTTAACTACTACTATGAACAATTATATGGCAACAAATTCGACAATCTAAGCAAAATTGACAAATTTCTAGAAACACATAGTCTCCCAAAAATGGATCAGGAAGAGATAGAAATTTTGAACAGACCAATAACAACAGAAGAAATTGAAGATATAATCAAGACTGTCCCAGCAAACAAAAGCCCAGGCCTGGATAGCTTCACGGGGGAGTTTTACCGAACATTCAAAGAAGAACTAATACCCATTCTCCTCAAACTATTTCAGAAAATTCAAAAAGAAGGAAGACTTCCAAACTCGTTTTATGAAGCCAGCATAATTCTAATTCCAAAACCAGAAAAAGACACAACAAAGAAAGAAAACTACAGGCCAATATCCCTGATGAACATAGATGCTAAAATCCTGAACAAAATACTAGCAAATCGGATCCAGCAATACACCAAAAAAATTATCCACCATGACCAAATGGGATTCATCCCTGGGATCAAGGCTGGTAAATATTCACAAATCCATAAATGTGATACACCACATAAATAAAATAAAGGATAAAAACCACATGATAATATCAATAGATGCTGAAAAAGCCTTCGACAAAATCCAGCATTCATTTTTGATAAAAACACTCAGCAGTGTGGGAATAGAGGGCTCATATCTAGCCATAATAAAGGCCATATATGAAAGACCTACAGCCAACATACTCAATGGGCAAAAATTAAAAGCATTTCCCTTAAGAACAGGAACAAGGCAAGGATGCCCACTTTCGCCACTCCTATTAATCATAGTACTGGAAGTCTTAGCCACAGCAATCAGACAGGAAGAAAAAATAAAAGGGATCAAAATTGGAAAGGAGGAAGTGAAATTATTATTATTTGCAGATGACATGATACTGTACATAGAAAACCCCAAAGATTCCATCAAAAGTTTACTAGACTTAATAAATGAATTTGGCAAAGTAGCAGGATACAAAATTAACGTCAAGAAATCGATGTCATTCTTATGCACCAATGATGAACTCACAGAAAGAGAAACTAAGCAAACAATCCCATTTATCATTGTGGCAAAAAAATTAAGATACCTAGGAATAAACTTAACCAAAGAAATAAAGGACCTATTTGCAGAAAACTACAGGACATTGAAAAAAAGAAATAGAGGAAGATATAAAAATGTGGAAGCACATACCCTGTTCATGGATTCGGAGAATTAACATCATTAAAATGTCCATATTACCCAAAGCAATCTATAGATTCAACGCAATCCCCATCAAAATACCAACGGCATACTTCACAGAATTAGAACAATTATTTCAAAAGTTCATATGGAACCAAAAAAGGCCTCAAATAGCCACAGCAATCTTGAAAAAGAAGAACAAAGTTCGAGGGATCACAATACCAGATTTCAGGTTATACTACAAAGCCACTGTAATCAAAACAGCCTGGTACTGGCACAAGAACAGGCATATAGACCAGTGGAACAGAATAGAGAACCCAGAAATGGACCCAACGCAATATGCTCAATTAATATTTGACAAAGGTTGCAATAGCATACAGTGGAGTAAGGACAGCCTCTTTAATAAATGGTGCTGGGAAAATTGGACAGCTACTTGCAGAAAAATGAAACTAGACCATCAACTTACACCATACACAAGAATAAACTCAAAGTGGATAAAAGACTTAAATGTAACTCATGATGCCATAAAAATCCTAGAAGCGACTGTAGGCAACAAAATTTCAAGCATCATACTCAGCAGAATTTTTACTGACACATCACCTAAGGCAATAGAAACAAAGGAGAAAATGAACACATGAGACCACATCAAACTCAAAAGCTTTTGCACAGCAAAAGATACAATCATCAAAACGGATAAGGCTACCCACTGTATGGGAGAGCATAATTGCCAATGATATATCAGATAAGGGGTTAATTTCCAATACATATAGAGTGCTCATACAACTCCACAAAAGGAAGAAAAAGAATCCAATTAAAAAATGGGCAGAGGAAATAAATAGATACCTCTGCAAACAGGACATACAAATGGCTAAGAAACATATGAAGAAATGCTCATCATCACTAATCATCAGAGAGATGCAAATCAAAACAACAATGAGGTATCACCTCACACCTGTCAGAATGGCCACCATCAACAAATCATCAAATAACAAGTGTTGGCGAGGGTGCGGAGAAAAGGGGACTCTAGTGCACTGCTGGTGGGAATGCAGACTGGTGCAGCCACTGTGGAAAACGATATGGTGTTACCTCAAAAAATTAAAAATTTAACTTCCATTTGACCCAATGATCCCACTATTAGGAATATACCCTTAGAAGCCTAAAACACCAATCAGAAAGAATATATGTACCCCATGTTTGTAGCAGCACTATTTACAATAGCTAAGATCTGGAAACAGCCCAAGTGTCCATCAGTAGATGAATGGATAAAAAAGCTTTGGTACATATTCACAATGGAGTACTATGCAGCTGTAAGAAAGAAAGATCTCTTATCCTTTGAGACTACATGGAGGGACCTGGAAAGTATCATCCTAAGTGAAACAAGCCAAACAGAGAAAGACAAGTTTCATATGATCTCACTTATTTGTGGAATATAATGAACAAAACAGTCTGAGGAAGGGGGTGGTCCCAGAGACGCGGAAGTGGGATACAGACTGACAATCCCCTAAATAGGGGGTGGTGGGGGAGAAATAAACCACAGAACTTATATGCATGTATGCATGAACAGTGGACATGGACAACAAACTGGGGAAAGGGCAGGGAGGTGGGGAGGGGAGAATCAGTGGGGGAAAAAGGAGAAACATCTGTAACAAAAATTAATTTAAAAAATAAATAAATAAATCTAGTATAATTTTTGGTGGAGTCTTTAGTGTTTTCTGTGTATAAAATCATGTCATGTGCAAATAACAACTGTTTTACTACCTCTTTTCCAATTTGGATGCTTTTATTTCTCTTCTTATCTGATAACTATGGCTAGGACTTCTAGTACTATGTTGAGTAAGGTTGTTGAAATCGGATATTTCTGTCTTATTCCTGTGCTTAGGGGAAATGCTTTTAGTGTTTGCCATTGAGTATGATGTTGGTTTGTAGGTCGTCTTATATAGCCTTTATTATGTTGAAGTATGATCCCTCTATTCCCTCTTTGCTGAGAGTCTTAATCAAAAATGGGTACTGGATTTTGTCAAAAGCTACTTCTACATCTATTGATATGATCGTGTAATTTCTGTTTTTGTTCAGATAGAGTGGGAGGGAGAGAGAGAGAGAAACATCAACCTGAAAGGGACAGATAGAGTGGTTGCCACTTGCATGACCCTACCAGGGAAGGGGACAAACTGCAACCAAGGTACATACCCTTAGTACATGTCCGAACCTGGGTCTCTCTGGTCTGCAGGCCGATGGTCTAACCACTGAGCCAAACTGGCCTAGGCTGATCGTGTGATTTTTATTTTTCAATATGTTTATATTATGTATCACATTTATAGATTTGTGAATATTGTACCAGCCTTCCATTCCTGGAATAAATACCACTTTGTCATTGTGTATGATCTTTCTAATATATTGCTGGATCTGATATGCTAATATTTTGTTGAGGATTTAGCATCTATGTTCATTAGGATTATTGGCCTGTAATTTTCTTTGTTTGTAGTATCTTTACCTGGTTTTAAAATTAGAATAATGCTGGCCTCATTAAAACAGCTTAGAAGTCTTCCTTTCTCTTGGATTTTTGGAATAGTTTCCAGAGAATAGGTGTTAGTTCTTCTTTGAGTGTTTAGTAAAACTCCCCTGGGAAGCTATCTGCACCAGGGCTTTTGTTTGCTCAGATTTTATTGACTAATGCTTCAATTTCATTAGTTGTTATCAGTTTACGCAAGTTTTCTGAATCTTTCTTGTTGAGTTTTGGAAGACTGCATGTTTTAAGAAATGTGTCTATTTCACCTAGGTTGTCCAATTTGTTTGCATGTAAGTGCTCATAGTATTTTCTTACAATCCTTTGTATTTCTGTAGTGTCAGTTATTACCTCACTTCTTTTTTTTCTGATTTTATTTATTTGCGTCCTCTCTTTGTTTCTTAATGAGTATGGCTAAAAGTTCTTCCATCTTGTTTATCTTTTCAAAAAACCTGATCCTTGTTTCATTGATTTTTTTTTTTTTTTTTTTTTAGTATCCTATGTCATTTATTTCCATTTTTATCTTTAATTTCCTTCCTTCTACTTATTCTGGGCATTTCTTGTTATTCTCCTTCTAATTTTTTAAATTGTAGCATTAGATAGTTTATCAGAGATTTTTCTTGTTTCTTGAGGTAGGCCTGTAGTGCTATGAACTTCCCTCTCAGGACTGCTTTTGGTGTGTCCCTTAGATTTGGGGTTGTTGTGTGTTCATTTTCATTTATTTACAGAAATTTTTTTTCTATGATCTCATTGGTAACTCATTCATTGTTTAATAACATGCTATTTAGCCTCCATTTGTTTGAATATTTTTGAGTGTTTTTATTGTAATTGATTTCTAGTTTCATGGCATTGTGATCTGAAAAGATACTTGATATGATTTCAACCTTCTTGATCTTGTAGAGACTTACTCTGTGTCCTAATATATGGTTTATCTTTGAGAATTACCTATGTAAACTTGAGAAAAATGTATATTCTAAAGTTTTGGGGTAAAATGTTCTGTAAATGTCAGTTAAATCCATCTGATCTAGTGTGTCATTTAGGGTCACTGTTTTCTTGTTGATTTTTTGTCGAAAAGATCAATCCAGTGCCATCAGCGGGGTGTTAAACTTTCCTACTATGATTGTAGTGCTGCTGATCTGTCCCTTAAATTTTTCCAGAAGATTTTTATATATTTAAGTACGCCTATATTGGGTACATATACCTTTACTAGTGTTGTATTCTCTCGTTGGATCAATTCTTTTAGTATTATGTAGTATTTAGTATTATTTAGTATTTAGTGACCTTCTTGTTCTTGTTATGACCTCTGTTTTGAAGTCTGTTTTGTCAGATATAAATATTGCTATGCCTGCTTTTGTTTCTTTATTTGTTTCCATTTGCATGAAAATATTTTTTCCATTATCTTTACTTTCATCCTGTGTGAGTCTCTTGTTCTGAAGTGGGTGTGTTATAGACAGCATATAGATAGGTCATGTTTTTTGTTTGTTTGTCTTTTACCCATTCAGCTACCTATGTCTTTTAATTGACGCATTCAATCAATTCACATTCATGCACATATAAAATTATTATTGATAGGTACTTTTTTTCCCCATTGTTGTTCTTTATGCCTATGTTCCTGTATATACATTATTTTTCTTCTTCCTCTTCTTTTTCCTTTTCCTTTTCTTTTTCTTCTTTCTCCTTCTCCTTCTCCTCCCCCTTCTTCTTCTTCTTCTTCTTCTTCTTCTTCTTCTTCTCCTTCTTCTTCCAGCAGTCCTTTTACCATTTCTTGCAATGCTGGTTTTGTGGTACCATTAGCCCTTTTTTTTTCCTGTAAAACTCTTTATTTCACCTTCAATTTTGAATGATAGCCTTGCCAGATAGAGTAGTCTTGGTTTTCAGATCATTGCTTTTCATTATCTTGAATAACTCATACCATTACTTTCTGGGCTATAGTGTTTCTGTTGAGATATCAACTGACAATCTTATGAGATATTCTTTGTAGTTAACAGATTGATTTTCTTTTGCTGATTCTCTCTTTCTTTTTAATATATGGCATTTTAATTATGATGTGTCTTGGCATGGACATCTTTGGGTTCTTCTTGCTTGGGACTCTCTGCACTTCCTGAATTTGTGTGGCTTTTTCTGTCACTGAGTTTTCTGCCATTTTTTCTTTAAAACATTTCTCTATCCCTTGCTTACTTTCTTTTTCTTCTAGTACTCCTATGATGAAGATATTGTTACATTTCATGTTGTCCCACAGCTTCCTGAAATGGTCCTTCTACTTTTTAATTCTCTCTCTCTCTCTCTCTCTCTCTCTCTCTCTCTCTCTCATTCTAGTTCTCTGAGTGACATTTTTCTACATTGTCTTTTAATTTGCTGATTTGATCCTCAGCTTCCTCTAATCTGTTGTTCATTCCTTTCGGTGTAGTCTTTATTTCTACTATGTCATTTCTCATTTCTAACTGGTTATTTTTCATAGTTTCTATTTCTTTTTTTATTCTATTGAGCATCCTTATAATCATTGCTCTGAACTCTATATCTGATAAATTGCTTATCTTCATTTCATTTAACTATCCTTCTAGAGAATTCTCTTGTTCTTTCATTTGGGACTTGCTTTTTTGTCTCCCAATTTTGGCTACATCTTCATGTTTATATCTACTTGTTAGGTTGATCTGCTATGACTTTCAGTCTTGGTGGGCTGGTCTTCAGTCGTGGGACCCAGTGGTGTAGTCTTCTTGATCTTCTGAGCCGTGTGCTCTAGAAATATACCTTGTATGAGCTGTGTGGGCACTCCTATTGTAATCAGCTCTTAGTTGCTGTTGTCCCTTTCATGGGTGGGCTTGGTCTTCAGGTTGGCTATGAGGCTGAAGCCCAACCATGTCAAAGGCAGCTGTTATGCAGGTGCTGACAGAACAAGACAAGACAAAAGAGGACCAAACCAAAAACCACACACATACACACAGAGAATAAAAACTAATTAAAAGACCCAAAACAACCCTATCACCACCACTAACAAAATCATTAAATTAAATTAAAAAATAAGAAAAGAGAAAAGGAAGAAATGGAGATCCAAAGGAACAGTATAATAGAAGAGATAAAAAACTTAGAGGAGAAAGAAGGAAATAAAGATGGAGAATATGAAGGAAAGGAGATGGAGAGAAGAAAGAAAAAAAGAAGAAGAGGAGAAGAAGTTATATATAATTATATATATATATAAAGAATAATAATGATGAATATAATAATATGTGGAATAGAAAGAGAAAAGCAGAAAGAAAATAAATTTTTTTTTAAATCAAACAGAATGAAAATATAGATGGAGAAAAGGGAAGGGAGAAATAAAGAATAGAGAAGACAAAAAGAGAAGCAGAAACAGTGAAATCTAAAATAAATAAATTTTAAAAATTATAAACAAAATAATATTAAAGATATAAAAGGACAAAGAAAAAGGAAAAAAGTGGAGTTCGGCTCCGCAGATTTCAGTGCTCACTACGTTCACCCTTTGGAACTGCTACTTGTGGCACTTGCGAAATTTTGCTCAGATGTTATCCAAGACTGGCCCCTTGTTGTGTCGGCCATAGTCCTCCTGGTAGGTTCTCTGGTGCAAAGTCAGTTGCTATCCCTGCCTGGTTTTAGGCCACCAGTCTGACACTTGGCAAGGCAGAATTCCAACCAGTCTGGAGGGTGAGATCTCTGAAGCCCAGAAACTGGGTCTGCCTCGGGTCTTGCCCCCTGAACATTTCTGCTCTGAGTTGCTCTCCCTTCCCCCATGGATCTTCACTTTATGGTGTTATCTGGTACCTGTCTGGTGTGGTTTAAGCAGACTTGTGTTGGGGGTCATGCTATAATTTGTAGGAGTGGGGGCAGTCACTTCCTTTTTCCCAGTGTTTAGCTGGCTATACTCACTGGGAAGTTCAGATCTACTTCCCTGCAATGCTGCTTTGCCCAGCATATGCCCCTTTGTCTCTAAGACAGAGACTCACCCAGACAGAAACCCACCCAGGACACACTGTTGCAACACCTTAGCTCTGCCTGGATCCCCGGCATTCCCTTGCTGACACTCAACCTGGCATTCCCTTGCTGACACTCAAAGTAGGAGGGGGTCAAAAAGCAAAACAACAACAACAAAAATAACAAATACAAAAATCGGCCCCTCTTGTCACTTCAGTTTTCCTGTTCAGCTGGCTTCCTTTGGTCAGGGATTCTGCCCAGATTCCAACTAGCTAAATGTGCATGACCCCTAAGCTGATGGACGGAGCCAAAAGGGTGCAGATATCTAGCACTGTGACTTTTTCCTTTGGCTCAGATCACAACAGAATGAGGAAGAGGTAGTAGATTGGCAGGTTGGGGGCAGGGCGCCATCAGTATGCTTGACATAGAAGTGACATAGGCAAGTTCCATCTCTATTCCCCGCCAGGCACACAGACTAGCCCGCGTCTGGTCTCTGCCCAAAGTTCACTAGGGAGGCCCTCTCAGAGTCACTGCTGGCTGTACTGATCAGCTCCCTCTGTAGCTGAGCTCTGCTGAAGCGCCCTTCTGTGGGAGTAGTTTCAGCTGCCCTGGCTCAGTGGGATTGATCAAAAGAGTCTGCAGTGGAGAATGTTGCCAGTACCACCCGCAGGAGGGAGCTAAGCATTTCCCCCTGGTGTCAGACAATAGCCCCTGAGGGTCTCCCACTTGGAACATACTGCTCTGCGCTATTCTTCTGTTCTCTTACAGGGAGCTCGGATCAGCTTCCCCACAATGCAGTCACACAGCGCAGCTCTCGCTCATCTGTCTCCCCAATAGGAGCCTTCTCATGGGAGACAGACCAAAAATCCTGACTCTGTGGGAACCCGGCACCCGGGGCCACGGATCCAAATTGGAGAGGCTAGAAAAGCATTCCTGTGCAGAACACAGATCTCCCCACATGGCTGGTTTCAGTAAAGCAGGGGCCAAAAACCCCTCTCTGCTTGTGCTCCCAAGTCTCCACCGTGTGGGCCCAAAATTCCCTATCTGCCTTGCTCCTCCAGGCCATGCTGCCAACCCTTCGGGAGGGAGCCGTCTGGAGCATCCACTGGTGGGAGGAGGGGTTCCTACCCCACACTGAATGTGGAATAATCCCCTCCCTTTTCTCCTAGCCAGACAGTTTAGTCACTAATCGGGGCTCTGCACAATGCCTTCCAAGAAAGCAGACGGTTCCTCCACGTCTCCGCTGGGTACAGGCCCGAGGTTCTGTCTATTTTTGACCAACCTGCTGCGTCTTTGCAGCAGGCCTTTCTAGTAACCAGAGCCCAGGGCAAATGTCTCAGGCTGGGGCTCCTAATAATAGGCACTCTCCTTCGCTGGGAAGATGCTGTCCCATTTGCCCAGGCGGCAGAATTCCCCGAATTCCCTCTACCCAATGCTACACGGCTTCTTCCTCCAGCCTGTGCTGCTCTGGGTTTGAGATCCCTGCATGGACGTGAGAACCCACACTCCCAAGGGGAGAGAATTTTGCAGCCACTGGGGCCTCTCAGCTGAGCATCAGCTCTCGTGGGCGCCTCCTTTCCATGACACCCCTTCTCCTACCTGGCTCTATGTTGTTTCTTCAGTGTTCCTTAAGTAAAATATGTCAATCAACCACACTTCTCTTGTTTTCCAAACTGATTGTGTAGTCTTTCAGCTGTGAATCTGGTCTCCGGCTGGGAGCGAGGGTATGCAGCCTCCTGTTACTCTGTAGCTACCTTTCCCCAGTGCTATGCTCTTGATAATCTCAAACGTATGTGTTCTTGATAGGATTAAAAACAAAATTTGTATATGGTCCAGATTTTCAAAAGGGAAAAAAAACGAGGAGTTGTAATCGAAACTGAGGCGGAAGAGACTGATCCATACCTATGTGTTTATCCCGGGTGATTTCTTCCAGCAAAAGAAGCAATCAGTGTTTATTTTCATGGTAGTATTAATTTGTACTTCTAATCTACATTTTAAGTTTTGGCCAATTTAACAAAGTTGGTGTAACTTAAATATTTCTGTATATCTCTACTGAAATATATTTTGAGCTTCTTGAGGTCAAACTCTTACTTGCTGGAAGTTCCACTATCAAGTACACATCTCAATAATAACAACACTACACATATTCATCCATAGAACATGGACTTGGAGTGGTCAATACCTCAGCTCTTATGCTAATTAACCCAATGACTTTGAGCCTAATGTTTATATATAAAGTGCTGACTGTATACTTGTTACTTAATAAATGCTACTTCCAAGACTAGTCTAAAATTTACAGACTATTGCAAAGCGAGGTGAATAATGTTTTGTAGTTGATCACACATTTGTTTTACTAGTGTGCTTGTTTTTTGTCGTTTTTGTTACTGTTTTGTTGTTGTTGTTGAGATCCTTATAAGCTGTTTTGGAAGAATTTAAATAGCTCCATGAAATTTTATTCTTTCATGTGTTTTATATATATATGTTGCCTTAGTTTTGTAATATCCACTTAAAAAGACAATTTTACTAAATAATCACAGATACATCAGATTTATTTATCAATATCTTTGTTTTTCTTATAATCTTCTAAATAAATTTTTAAATTGTTCACAGTTTTATATTATATTTCACTTTCAACACCTCAATATTAATTTCAAATTTATTACAAAGCTACAGTAATCAAATAATATCGTACTGGCATAAATACAGATACTTAGACCAATGGAACATAGAGGCAAGAAATAAATCCAAGTCTGTGTGGCCAAGCAATGTTTGAAAAGGTGCCAAGAATTCACAATGGGGAAAGAATAGTCTCATCAAAGAGTGGTGTTAAAAAATAAAATAAAATAAATAAAATAAAACTATATCTACATCCAAAAGAATACAATTGCCATCAACAAATTATCAAACAACAATGCTGGCCAGGGTATGGAGAAAAGGGGACTCTGGTACACTGCTGGTGGGAATGCAGACTGGTGCAGCTACTATAGAAAATAATATGGTGTTTCCTCAAAAAACTAAAAATTGATCTGCCATTTGACCCAGTAATCCCACTTCTAGAAATATATCCTAAAAAGTCATAAACACCCATTAGAAAGAATATATGTACCCCCATGTTCGTAGCAGCACTATTTACAATAGCTAAGTTCTGGAAACAGCCCAAATGTTCATCAGTAGATGAGTAGATAAAAAAGCAGTGGTACATAAAAACAATGGAGTACTATGCAGCTGTAAGAAAGAGAGATCTCTTATCTTTTGAGACCACATGGAAGGAACCTGGAGAGTATTATGCCAATCAGAGAAAGACAAATACCACATGATCTCACTTATCTGTGGAATATAATGAACAAAATAAGTTGATGAACAAAATAGACCCAGAGACATAGAAAGGAGTACGGTTCAGACTGACAGACCTCAGAGGCGAGGGATGGGGCGATAAATGAGATAAACCAGAGAACTTATATGCATATGAGCGTAATCAATGGACACAGACAAAAATGCTGGGGGGTGTGGGGGGTGGGATGGGGAGGAGGATGTCTAGAAGAAAAAAAGGAGAAACATCTGTAACAAAAATACATAAAAGTTAAAAAAAAGAATAAATTTGGATTCTTATATCATACAAAAGAATCAACTCAAAGTGGATTAAAAAATAAATGTAAGACTTAAAACTAAAATGTCGAAAGAAAACATAGAAAAAGGTCCTTGACATTGGTTTTGGCAATGATTTTTTGGATTTGACACCAAAAGAATAAGAAAGAAAAGCAAAGATAAACAAGTGTACATATAAAGCTAAAGAACAGTCTTCATAGTAAACTATATGTCAGCTAAGAGGTTGATATTCAGACTAGATGAGTACCTAATACAACTTAATAGCAAAAACAAAACAAACAAACCAAAAATCTTGATTAAAAATTGGGCTAAGTACTTGAATAAATATTTTTCCAAATAACACATACAAATGGCCAACATGTATATAAAAATCTGTTCAACATTAATAATAATCAAGAACATGAATATCAATACCATACTAAGATAATTTCTTTCATCTGTTAGAGTGGCTCTATATCAAAAGGACAAAATATAGCAAGTGTTGGTGAGGTTGTATAGAAAAGGGAACACTTGTGCACTGTTGGTGAAAATGTAAATTGGTACAACTATATGAAAACCAGTATAGAGGTTTCTCTAACAATTAAAAATAGAACTATAACATAAGGCAGCAATTTCACCTCTGGTTATATATCCAAAATAATTAAAATTAGTATCTCAAAGAGATATCGGCAATCCCATATTTATTGCAGTATTATTCACAGTAGTCCAGATATAAAAACAACCACAAAACTGTTCACTGACAGAAATTAATGAAATTGTGGTGTGTGCATATAATGGAATATTACTCAGTCTTAAAAAAGAAAAAAAATGATGTCATTTGTGAACCTGAAGGATATTATGCTTATTAAATTAGCCACACACAGAAAGGCAAATACTGCATGATTTAATTTATTTAAGGAATCTAAGAAAAAATGTTGGACTGATAATAACAAAAAGTAGATTGGTGGTTACCAGAAGCTTGGGGTGAAGGGGAATTAAAAATAAAGATGTTGGTGAGAGGGAACAAACGTTCAGTATAAAATAAATAAGTTCTGGAGATCTAATGTACAGCAGGTGATTATAGTTTATAATAATAATAATGTATTATATACTTAAAATTTGCTGGTAGTGAATCTCAAGTTTTCTCATAAAAAAAAGGATAACTATGTGATTTGATGGATAGATTAACTTAATTGTGGCAATCATTTTACAGTGTATTTGAACATCAAAATGTCAAGTTATACAATCTGAATATACACAACTTTTGTCTCAATAACACTGGAGAAAAAAAAAGAGGAAATTGATGCTATACCATCATGCTACTGTATACCTGATATGTCTTTCATACTTTTAACTATTTGGATTTATATAAATGAAAGGAAATTAGTTTCATTTCAGTATAATACTTAATAATTCATCCTTTGAATGAGTAAAATTTAATACAGTATGATGCTTTAGCATACTTAAAAAAAATAAAGTTTGAACCCAGGCTAGTTTGGCTCAGCAGTTAGAGCATCGGCCCAGGGACCAGAGAGTCCTGAGTTCAGTTCCTGCTAAGGGCAGATACATCGGTTGCAGTTTGTCCCTGCCCCAGTTGGGGTCATGTGGGTGGCAATCACTCGATGTGTCTCTCTCACATCGATATTTCTCTCTCTCTCTCTTCCTCCCTCTCTCCCTCCTGCTCCATCTGAAGATGAATGCAAAAATGTCCTCAGGTGAGGATTTAAAAAATAATAAAAATGAATAAATAAATAAATTTTGAGAGCATATTCTTTGAGATTTATTATCACAAATTAAAACAAACTTATACTGAATAATTTCCCAGTTTAGTAATAATATTTTTATTTACCACTTAATAATGGTGTATTAGGAAAAATAGATACTCATAATCACTGCCAGTGGGAACGTACATCACCACCACATTTTTTGCAAAGAAATTTATCAGTAAGAAGAGATTTACAATGTGTACTCTAAATCTAGTAATTTCACTTTTGGAAACCTATCCTAAGAAATAATAAGAGACAGGGGCAAGGATTCAAGCAAATAAAGCTGTCTGTAGCAGCATTATTTAAATAACAAAAATCAAAATGACTCAAATAATCCAGTTAGATAAATTTCACACATAAGTGAAATAATTAAGATTACATTTTATGAAGAACTTTTAATTATTTTGATAAGTGGTTGTGGTACAATATGAATAGAAAATTTCTTGAAACTAAAACATTATTCTTTTGTTGTTGTTAATTCTCACCTGAGGATATTTTTCCATTGGATTTTTTTAGAGAAAGAATAGAAGGGAGGGAGGAAGGGGTAGAGAGAGAGAAACATCAATGTGAAAGAAACACATTGATTGGTTGCCTCCCGCACACACCTCGACCTGGGCCAGGGATTGAACCTGCAACCCCGGTATGTTCCTTGACCAGGAATCGAACCCGAGACCCTTCAGGGCATAGGCTGATGTTCTAACAACTGAGCAACACTGGCCAGGGCTAAAACATCATTCTTATAAAAATAAATGTATCTTTATTATACAACATAATAACTGAGTAAAAATTTAGTGAAGGCTTTTTACTTCCTTTTAATGCTTTCTGTATGCCCTCTAACTTTTATATTGGGAATGATTATATATGTGATTTAAAGTGAAGTATTATTTTTTAAAAATATAACTCTGATCTCTGCTTTGATCTTAAATTCACCATACAGTACTCACTACTGTTACTCTTCAGAGAAAGATCTCTGGTCTGCTACAAAAGATTATACAAAATGCCCTAAAACATGGTTACCATATTTATGCAGTTATTTCACTGTTTTTTACTTAAAGCGGTGTTTTTATAGTGGGATTTATCTTCTCTCTTATCCTCTCCTGATTAAGCAACACCCTCTTTTCACCTTTTATTTTACGTGGCTGGCAGCCTCCAGGTTTTCCCCACACTTACTATTTACACAAGGCTCTGTGCCCTATTGCTCACGTTAAAGTGCAAAAAGAAACATCTGGGTTTCGGAAAAGCAAATATTGTAAGAACAAAGGCATGAAAGATGGATTTTCTTTTTAGTACAGATTCTTATTCAATCATACAACTTTCTTTTATCACATAACTCACATGGCAAACGAAATATGCTGAACGACCTGGTCTCTCTTTTCTCTCTCTTGCTCAAAAGCGTTTTTATGTGATGGAAAAATTGAAAAGAAATTGAGATAAGGATCAAGAAATGTGCTTCCCTAAACATCTACAAAGAATAAAATTAGGAGCGAGCACCGATTATCCAGAAGAGAGATTGTATCATCACTTTCCAACAGAATTTTTGATGATGGGGCTGTTTTGTATCTGCAGCATCCACCACACCACCACCTACATGTAGCCAGTTAGATCTTCAAATGAGGCTAAGGTAATTGAAGAACTGAATTTTTAATTTTATGTAATTTTAATTAATTTAAGTTTAATTAGTCACATGTGTTTAGGGGCTAACCTACTGAACATTGCAGTCCTATTCCAGTTTAACCTGAATTCAGGATAGTGTGTGTAGTTTCAGTATCATCACTTAGCTATAATTTCTTATTATCTATCATTTAACAGGGGTTTCTAAATAGTAAATAATTTATAATAATAAACAGTTTATAATAAGATAACTTTTTTAGGAAAGTCAAGGGATCATAGCTATTATCGCCAAATTCGTCCATACTGAGAAAATTAAACACTTGTTAAAATATAAAAATAGAAAGTCATATTACAATACGTCCATGTAGTACCAAAATACTTGGCATAATCAAAAGTATATATGTGAAAGTTAAAAATTCTGCATTTGGAAAAATATCCAAAAATAGTAAAAGAAAAAGAAAATAAGGACTTTTATGTCCATGTTAAATCTAAGGAATTAAATGGGGTTGAATTTAATTTTTTTACAAGTTACAAAACACAGCAGGTGAACAAATTCTATTTCTATAAATACAGTACATTGTATGGAATGTGACATTTATAGCTATTATAAATAATTTTACCTTATTACTTTGTAATAGCTATATATCATCGCTCTATAGAGAAATGTTTTTAATATACAAGGAAGTAGAAAAACCCTATATTCCAATTAACCAAAACAACCCTCATCATCATTTAATGTGTTTCCTTTATTATTTTATCTGTTTGCTATATTTTTCTGTGGAGTCGATAATATCATTAAAGACTCTTTGCAAACAGTTTAGATGACTGTGTAGTATTCCATTGAATGTCCGTGCAACATTTACTTAACCAATTCTCTTTCAGGACACTTATGCTATTTTCAAAGGTTTATGTTAAAATAAGACTAGGATAAAGATTCACATTGTGTAAAATTTTGTGTGTGTGTGTGTTTTATCAACAATAGATACAGTTTTTGCTCTTAGACAACATTTGTTATGATCATACTCTGAGAGAAATTTTCCTAGAATATACTATAATAATTTTTATTATTAGAATAGTAAAGAAGAAAGTGGTCTTCACAATATTTGGGGTGGGGCATGACTAGAATTTAGGTATTTCTTATTGGTAACATGCCGCAAGAAAGTTCCTTTTAGTGTTTTTCTATGTATCAGGTGAAATAATAATAGCACGCAAAGAAAATGCCTGAACACTCATAGGCAGGCACTGTTCTGAGATCCCTTGTAATAAATATCTCTTGTCAACACAGCAAGCAGAGAAGGAATACCCCATGCCTTTTTGGTCTTGGATCAGTTGGATCCATATGGTCCTATAGCTTCATGAACATCTACCACCCCCCCCCAAAATCTCCACCTCTTTTAAGCTGTAAATTCATTCTTCTTATTACAGAACAGAAGATTTGGAGATGTTGGCTTTATTTCCAATTTAGAAAGCCCGTAGATTTACAGTTTCTCAGACTTAGTGTTTTCAATTAGAGAAAATTAAGGTTAAAAAGGGTTCATTATTGGTCTTGTCCCCAAAGGATTTTAATAAGCTGTCTGCTAAGGTAAAATGGATAGTACAAAACAAAAACAAAACAAAGTAACAATAATTAATACCAATTCTTTAAGGATAAATCAGACAAACATTTGGAAATACTCTGTGTCCCATTGATCAGTTTTAGAGGAACAAGATGAAGAAACCCGAGGTCACTTTATTTACATTTCACATATTTTATCTAATGCTTATTAGATACTAATTCAAGTATGGAATTGATATCAATAAAGCTACATATTATTTATTCATACCTTTCTTTCAATTAATAATGTACATAGAATTTTATATTTTTTTGCTCAACCACAACTCTATCATTCAGGAGGTGTTGAAATTCAATTTACAGGCTAAAACAAAAGATTAAATGGTGTGCTTTCTGTTTTGTGAATCACAGACACTGCTTTACTGATACAACACCCAAGACTCTAAGCTGACATCAAAGCCAAAAAAAAAAAAAAAAATCTTCTGAAATGACAGCAGCAGCTGCAGCATCCGCCTCTAAATTAGGCTGCGTTTCAAAGTCTGGATGCAACTGCAAAGCAGCAGAAAGACCCAGGAGGAAGGCTGCCCAGGACAGAGTGAGCCTTCCGACCTAACACATCAAAGTAACACATGCTACGAAGAGCAATAAACGCATGTGGCCCACATCCACGTGCTGCCTAATTGCACCGGGCTCATGAAACCAAGACAAACCTTCCGCTGATTCCTGGTGCAAGGGAGGGCTTGAGATCTCTTCTATGCAGAAGCTGACACAAATTGGTTGCAGATTAGAGTCTGACTCTGCAGCGCGAAGCATCCCATAATTTCAAAAGATGGCCATTTCAGTGTCATATGGATCTTCAAAACATCAACTTCTTAATGTAGCAGCATATAAACTAACCATTAGGTATAAATAAAAGTTAAAAAATAAGCTTCATAAACGAGGAAAGCCTTAATTTGTACATTAAGGGATAGATGCTTTGAGGAAAGGCTTTTTCATTTGTTTTGCATATAAATTACCAATTTGGAGGGCATTTATCTTCTGAAGCAGACGCTATTTAACAAGAACTTGGAATGCTAATATCTATTAAGAGAGGGGAAAATAGTTGTATATTTTAAAAGTAATTTTTGGTAGGAATGCCTTCTGTCGTAAGGTTTGCATTAAGGGAGCATTAGTATATATAGATGATGTAACATATTTAGTTGCAATTAGATATATAGCAACACACATAAGAAAAGCTTAATGTATGAGGATGCTGAATTCTTTTACTCAGGATTCATCCCTTTGCGCTCTTGACTGTATTTTGCAGCACAATGCCCTATTATTCTATGACGTACTCTTCTATGTGTGTGAATTACCAAAGTTAACTTGCACAATCACTTGAGGAGATATTAATGAGAATTAGTGGAAGGCCGATAATTAATCCTATTAAGTAGAGTGTGCATGAGTTTTTACTGAGCATATTCACTTAAAAAAAAAAAAAATACAGAAATATGCCGGGTATGTAGATGAGAAGAGAAAGAAATGAAAAGCAATACTAAAATTCCAAAATTGTTGGCTATAAGTTTAACTAAATAAATATAATTGCAAAGCTTTGAGAGTCAGACAACTTTAGGATTAATATATTCAGTGCCCAAGTTATAAACATCATAAATGAATTCTAGAAGAATATGTTATATCATGTATTAAGAGCCTTTCTTCAGAATTGTGATGAAGGTCCAATTCCACTGACATTAGTCAACACTGAATTTATGTCTAGGATATATAATAGATTAAGTCACATGATCTCACTGCTTGGAAAATATAAGCATTAAGTAGTTGCAGAAGGGAAGATCATGTAACGGATCATTTTTCATTATGATGGTGGGAATTAGGGGAATAAAAATATAATTTCAGCCAATTTTACACAATGGTCTCTGTTATTAATATCTGCTATTAATGTGGCCCTTAGGAGAAAGGGGAGGAAAAACTATTTTTACCTTTGTGACCACTGGTTGCAGTGCCTGTCTGAACATTCCCAAATTCTCCTTTACAATCATGATTGTCTCACTACACGAAGTGACCTCAATGAAGGCTTTTTGACATGGTATAAATTGATAGTATGCTCAAATCACAAAGAGACCATAGCTCCTGTCCTGAAAGGTTGAATAGATCTGTTCCTTGGCACATCTCCCTGATCCACATCTACTGCAAAGCAACTGAAATGAGAGAAGTGGATTCTGATGCTACCGAAGATCTGGCAGGGACTGCCAAAAGATCCAACCTAATAAGAACTTCAGATTTCCCTGGATGGTAACAGTTCCCCCATTTGGTACATGCCAACCGCAATTCTAAATTGTGTCGTTCCACTTCTCTAAATAGAACATATAGATAGCCGATAGACATATTAAAAAATGTTCAGTGTCACTAAGACATTTCATCAGAGAAATGCAAATTAAAACCACAATGCGGCATTACCTCACATGTGTCAGAATGGCTGCCATCAATAAATCCACAAACAATAAGTGTTGGTGAGAATGTGGAGAAGAAGGACCCCTAGTGCACTGCTGGTGGGAATGCAGACTGATGCAGCCACTATGGAAAACAGTATGGAGCATCCTCAAATAATTAAAATTGGAACTTCCTTATGACCCAGCAATGTCACTTCTGGGTATATTCAAAGAAACCCAAAGCACTAATTTGAAAGAATATATGCACCCCTATGTGCATTGTATCATTATTTACAATAGCCAAGCTATGGAAGCAATCCAAGTGCCTACCAATAGGCAAGTGGATAAAAAAGCTGTGGTATGTATATACAATAGAATATTACTCAACCATAAAAATGAATGAAATTTTACCATTTATGACAGCATAGATAGACCTAGAGTGTATTATGCCAAGTGTAAGAATTCAGTCATAAAAAGACAGATACCATATCATTTAACTAACATGTGGGATCTAAAGAACAAAATAAATTACCAAACGAAATAGAAACAGACTAATAGATATAGAAAAGAGACTGATAATTGCTAGACGGGAGGGGAATTGGGGCACTGGGTGAAAGGGTGAAGGGATTATGAAGTATGAACTGGCAGTTACAAATTAGGTGCAGGGATGTAAAATACAGCATAAAGAATACAGTCAATTATATTGTAATTACTATGTATGGTGCCAGATGGGTACTAGAATTATTGAGGGGGGAATCACTTTACAAATTATAGAAATGTCTAACCACTATGCTATATACGTGAATCTGATGTAAAAGAATATTGACTGTCAACTGCAATTTAAATTAAATTAAATTAAAAAATAAAAGTATATAAATAGAATCAGCATTGTTTGTATAAATTCATATTCAAAAAGTAGCTTTATTTATTTAAAATTCTAAACAATAGGTGTCTTTTATATGTCAAGCGTCATTCTAGGTACTGCGGTACAACAACAACAAAAAATGTTCCTTTCTCATGACGCTCACACTCAGTAGGGGAAATAAGAAACATAAACAAACGGAGGGGGTAAGAAGAGGAGGATTGCAATTTTGGGACATATTTAACATACATCTGTTAAAGAAACTATCCTAGAACGTGGTATAGGGAGTAACTGGGGTTAGGAGAAGGTTCACTTTAGATTTTCTGGCAGAAAAATCTTCTTTAAGGAGTTGATGTACTAACGGTTTTCACTGACAAGAATGGGCCAGCCAAGTAAACATCTAAGGGAAGAAGATTCCAGGCAGAGGAAAGAGCCACTTAAGGACTGTAAGGTAAGAACGAGCTTGGTTTATTGAGGCAACAAGTAATCGAAGACAGTGTGGCTGAAACTGAATGGAGAGAAAACCAGCACTGGAAGACCCGAAGAAGGTGAGACTTAGGGCCATAACACGGAGCTAGGTTGACAGAACGAGGGACTCCAGGACCCTCTTAGGTAAAAGTGAGGGAGCCTGGAGAGGTGAATGCATCAGGGGGGTCATTGTAAACAGATTACTTTGAATTTTAGACAGTATCATGAGAAATCAGTGAAGGGTTTTGGGAAAACAAGTGACACGCTCAGTTCAGTGTTTTAGCTGGTGGGGGGCTTGAATGGGGAACAAGAATAGAAGGAGGATGGACAGTCAGAGGACCATTTCAGGAGCTCAAGAGGAAGGGATGGTGCTGTACGCAAAGTTACAAGGGTGGAGACGGGAAGAGGAAGCAGAGTCAACATCTCATGGTGCTGACGAAAGCCAGTGGTGTTTGACCCAAAGATTCTAAAATGCATTCTTTCAAAGAGCGTTATGTTAAGGGCACCACACATACAAAAATAATTTTAAATAGTGTACTAAAAGTAAAACTTATAAATACTTCCTTCCTCTTCATTTGATTATTTTCTCTCAGGATATCCTAAATTGGTTTGTTTCTTTACTGAATCTTTCTATCTAAGAAGACTTACCTTTATCTATAGACCCCTAAATGCAGTTCATATTGAACTCATATGCATCTCTAACTACATCAACTTAAACATCACTTTAGTTAAATTGAGATTTCTTTATTTTCTCCTGCTGTTTTAATGAGAATATATTCTGCTTTCTGATATACAATAAAAATTACATGAATACAAATCCATTATAAATCCTCTGGTTTTGAAAGGAATGATACACTTTTATATTATTAATTGTTTTAAAAAATAAAGCTCTTGTGAAGGAACATGAAACAAAGCTGTTTACATTCTTACCAGATGAGTTTCAAATCTAAATGCTGTTTTTATTACTTCCACAAGGAATAGTAATTGATTCTGTGAGGATGTTCCTACTGCATGTGAAAATATTTTTATTTCTCCCTCCTACCAATTGGTGAAGATAAAATAAAAAGAAATTTTGCAAAATTTCAATTTTCTTTTAGAAGTCTTACAGGTTAACCCTTTAGTTTTGAGTCTTAAGAACATTTGTTTTGCCCTTCCTTAATAAGAATATACTGCAAAAGACACATTACCTCAGTACAGAGAAGACTGCTATCTCAGGATATATTTGTAATGGTAGAGGATATAACAACTCATACGCTAATCATCAAAGGGTCAGCTCAGTTAGAAGCCTTTGGAACTTCAGGAATTTCCCAGAGGTTTGGGTCACAAAGAGATGAATTTAAGGATGTGAATCACATTATTCATTGAATAATCACTTATTGTGCACATACTATTGGGTACGCACTCTGCTTCTTGGTGAAGTTTCCTATATGAAAAGGAATTACACAGTGAAAGATCTGGAAAGTAAAGAATAATCCAAAGCCCAAGGGATGAGTGTAATAATATAAAGTAGTATGTGTTTTAGGAACCCAAAGGGAGCAGGCAATCTAGCCAAAAGAAAATAATTTTGAAGAAGGGACTATATTCAGAGAAGATGTCCTTAAAAGCAGTACTGTCTACGGAATACATATGAGTTGGACAGCCGATGAGAAGCAGAAGAAAAAATCTCAGGTGGGGTTGAGTGGATACTGTTGCTTACAAATCCAATATTTTCCCCCATTTTCCCCATTTTTATTCTTTTCTAACAGAACTTGAGTTTTTCTGAGTCCTCCACACATCCCATAACACAACCAGATGCTTCAGAAGACACAAACTCTCTACCTAGATTCATGAGTGGTTCTGATTGGGCCAAAGTACAGGTTCCCAACAAGAGTACTATTGCTATTCAGGGTTGGTTAATTCCTTGGTTTCAGTTTTGAGAAGAGAATGAGTGAGGATGTTCTGTTCATTGTAAAATATTTCGACATACCGTTGGCCTCCACTCACTAGCTAACAGTAGCACACCCTCCCCTCTCTTGTGACAGCAAAATGTATCTGCAAATATTGCTGAATGTCCACTGGGGGTGGTGCAAAGTCACCCCCTGTTTATAACCATGGCTTCAAGGATAATATCAATGGTTCAGAGATGGGCATGCTGTGAAATTCTGACTCTGCTGTAATTCACATTGTTGAGCTATAACTTTGTTGTAGAAACTGCTTCAGCCATTTTTGTGTCAGCCTGGAAACAAAACAAAAATGTGATGACCAAAGATAGTAGAGGAAACCTAGAAAGAACCTGAGTTCTTTATGACCTCATCAAGTGAATTTCCATTGTGGGGAGCTGTTCCCAACATTCTGATATGTGAAATAATATATGTATTGCCCAAGACAGTTGTACTGAGGTTGTACAAATTGCAGCTCAGAGATCTTTAACTGGTGCCAAGAGGAAGTGGCATGAGCACCATCCTGAGCAGGGGCATCTGGGGAGCACAAGTGATTCAATAGGTTGAAGTACAAATACTAAAGAGATGAAATGAAGAAAGATGATGTACATGACAGCGATTAAAGATAACAATGCTGTGTTCCGTGATAAGCAGCGATTGGGAGATACTGAAGGTTTAAGCAGGGTCAGAATGAGGTCTTTAAATGCAGGTTGGAGAATGAATGAGGAGAGTGAGATTGAAGTCAAAGCTTACAGTGAGGTAGAAGTTGCAGTAACACCGGTAGAAAAGGATGGCGATGTCCTCACGTCCACTTCCCCCAAACAGTTTGCTCCTTAGTTCGTCTTTGCAGCATTCAAAGCAAAAGACAAAGTTTCCACTTTCTAGTCATTGTGTGAACTTCCCCATAATGTCTGCCTTCTCACCTGAGGAGCATTTCTCACCCACCGTTACCTGATCCAACTCTGGTGATGAACATAACCATCAAAAGTACTTCTACTTTGATACTTTCAGGTAAAACAGACTTCTACATGCAGAAATTTAACTTGGATGCTTACAAATCTAATGATACGATAGTCTCTTAAGCACATAATAAATAGATTATCAAGACTTTCACAAAGCTGGAGTGATACATGCGTGGACCACCCTGCACAGCAGCTGAAAGTAGTAAATGAGCTCTGAGAAAGAGAACAGGGTGAAAACACAAGGGTTGGTTTCAGATGCTGGAGCATGCTGAGGTCTACCCTCCACTAAAATGGTATATTGGTACAGTCCATTCCCCAGTTAGTTAGAGAGTCGCATCAACATCTTTAAATGGTTCAGAGCAGAATAACTTTTAAAGTTAAATTAGGCTCTGGCCAGTGTGGTTCAGTTGGTTGGGCATTGTCCTAGGGACCAAGAAGTTGCCCACTGGGTTCTGGTCAGGGCACATGCCCATGGTTTCGAGCTCAATCCCTAGTAGGGGGCTTGCAGGAGGCAGACAATGATGTCTCACTCTCACATGACTGTCTCTCTCTTAAAAAAAAAAAAAATCCATAAAAAATCTTTAAAGAAATAAATAAAGTTAAATTAGAATTATATGGAAGTTTCTACTTTAAATTTGGGTTATGCAATGCTTGATTGTGAAGTGATGTGGGTAAAATCAACCCTAAGAGATCAGGCCATTTGAAATCACTGTTATCGCCCTGGCCGGTTTGGCTCAGCGGTTAGAGCGTCCACCTGCGGTCCGGAGAGACCCGGGTTTGGTTCCCGCTAAGGGCATACAGTGATACCTCGATTCTCGAACGCCTCGGTTCTCGACCAAATCGGTATTCGACCAGGAGATTCGAGAAACTTTTGTCTTGGAATCCGAACAAATATTTGGAACTCGAACTTCCGAGATGAGCCGAGATGAGCCGAATGGCGTTCATTCGGCCCAGCGCGCCTTGCTCGCGTCATCAGTGTGAGTGCAGAGAGAGAGTCACGCTTTGTGGAGAGAGTCACGCTTTACACTGAATTTAACCCTTAGACATACTGTACACTTTTATTTCTTGTTGAGACTTATGTTTTTCTACATATTATATACAAATTAGGCCAGTAAATAGGCATTTTCTGGGGCTTGGAACGAATTAATCCAGTTTCCATTATTTCCTATTGGGTTTCATTGCTTCGGTTCTCGAACAATTTGGTTCTCGACCGTCCTCCTGGAACGAATTATGTTCGAGAACCGAGGTATCACTGTACCTCAGTTGCACTTTGTCCCCAGCCCTGGTCGGTCGTGCGGGTGGCAGCCACTCGATGTGTCCCTTTCACATCGATGTTTCCCTCTCTCTCTCTTCCTCTCTCTCCCTCCCACTCTATCTGTACAAAAAAAAATGGAAAAATGTCCTCGAGTGAGGATAAAAAAAAAAAAAAATGAAATCACTGTTATCATTCTCTTCATGGTTCAGCCCGCCTCTGAGACGGGTCTACATGGCACAGCTGTGCAAACACTCCCTCCTGACCAAGTTTTCTGTCTTGTTTTCTCTGTCTCATGACACTGATGATACTGAAATTCCACCAGAAACAAAATGTTAGTGGTTTGGAAACCAATATCACTGTAAGTCAAAAAATTTCTATTTGGAGCCCGGGCTGTGCAGCTCAGTGGTTGAGCATTGACCCCTGCACCAAGAGATCACCAGTTCAATTCCTGGTCAGGACACATGCCCAGGTTGTGGGCCCAATTCCCAGTGGGGGGCATGCAGGAGGGGGCCAGTTGATGTTCTCTCTCATTGATGTTTCTCTCTCTCTCTCCCTCCTCCTTCCTCTCTCTCTAAAGTCAATAAAGAAAATAACATTTTATATTTGGAAATGTTGAATATGTAAACTTTTTTCTCTTTGTAATAAAGAATAAAATGAATCTATCATGTTAAATAAGACCAATGTATCAGGTTAAAGAGGAAAAATCTATGATCAATATCTTTTTGATATTTAAGCAGTTTCTTATATTGGTTTTTATTTTCAGAACTGTGTCTACCACCTGCATCCCTTTCCTAGTCGCCCAATTGACCTGTGAAATTGACTTTATATTATTTAAAGATTAAAGCTGTGGCATTAACTGCTGCTTTACTTATTTTTAGTTGTGTGCTGAAAGAGGTAACTGATATGTTCATGCCCGGACCCCATAGAAATGGCTAGAAATAATGTCCATAAAGTTTTGGCAGTGGTTATATCAGAGAGGGATACTCACATCAGAGCACTTGTAAAAGTATGTATGATGCTCACAAACATGTGCATGTTTATAAGGATTTTAATCTTTCACCAATGAGCAGGTGATGGGAGTGAGTAATGTTTGTAAATCCCTACGTACCACAATGGAAACATGAATTTTCTTTTAATCATAGTGGCTCAAAAAACAGAGAAATTCTTAGATCATCTGTTACATCCCTTAGCAAAATTAGGATTAGTTCCAAGAGAATGTCTTCCAGAACTTATGCAAAGTTTGGGTTTCTTCAGCAGTGATCATTTCTTCCTATTCCACGTCACTGTCTGTGGTTAAGTAGCATGTCTAAACTTACATGACATGTTTATTCGATCATTTCCCTCTTAATAGTTCTAGGTATTCACAAGTGAACTCATCTATTTAATTTATTTTTTAAGAAGTAAAGACATATTTTAATTAGAATATGTTAATTAGCAGTTACTATAATATAAATAATTCAAATACATTATTTACAAAAAAACTCATATATAGTTATGAAATGTCTCTGAATCTTCATTTTAAACCTTACTAGGCAAAGAATGCATAGTTTTCATCATTCTTTGTGAGCAAATACTCATTTTGATGTCAAAACTCTAAAATGTTTAGCTATAAATCAAGAGCCCACTTATCCCTTAAGGAGACATTGGAAACAACCTAAATGCCTAACAATGTGGGAATTGTTAATTAAGCCAGTTTTCCACTTAATAAAACCTCATGCAAGTTCTGTCTTTTATTCAGTACCAATTTCAAACCCTGGTGTATAGCAGGCACTCAAAACATATCCGCTGAATTAATGAATGATGCAGCCAATAGCATGATAATTGGAAACGCTATGTGATTAAATGGCGGAATACTTCTGATGCAACGTGCAAAGTTTAGCAGAAAAGTAAAGATGTAAATATATCTGTAATTTGATTACTATGAAAAATAGTGGGCAGATGGAAAATAATGAATAAGTACAAATAGAGTTATCAAGATAATTTTGTTTGCAAATTTTTGGTCATATTTTTTCTATAAATAGAACCAAAAACAGATGCATGCAAGGGTGACAGTTTAGGGTGAGGACACTCCCATCTTTTTCTTCTTCACTCCAGTACTAAGCTTTGATCACCTACTGCTTCCCTCATATACAACTTTGTCTGTACAGCTCCTTTTCCCATTTTCCCTCCCTCACTTCCCTCAATTCTGCCTCTCCCAACATTTTCCATAACAAGAGCAACCCATCTGGATTATTCCAGACAGAGGGCATCCACCTGTAACTGGCATAGAACTCGTCCTATGGCTGTGATTCCCAAGGAAAGGTGCAGTTTTACCTCTTGTCTCATGATGCATCTCATTTCTGAATACAAGTTCACAGTGAAAAACCCTGAGTCCAATCTCATGGCATTAAAAAATGAGACAACTGCCCTGGCCTGTTTGGCTCAGCAATTAGAGCATCATCCCGCAGACCGGAGAGTCCCGGTTCGGTGTTCGCTAAGGGCATGTACCTTGGTTGCAGTTTGTCCCTGCCCCAGTTGGGGTCATGTGAGTGGCAGCCACTCGATGTGTCTCTTTCTCATCGATGTTTCTCTCTCTCTCTCTTTCTCCCTCTCTCCCTCCCACTCTTTCTGAAGATAAATGAAAAAAAAAAAATTAGAAAACTGTTATAGAGTGATAACTATTTATAGATTAAGACAATGACTAACGTAAATTGTAAACATATTTGAAGTAGATGAGGATTAAATTGGTCCATGAATGGACACTAAATTTGGGGTTGAAGTAGGAAAATAAATATTCAATTATTCACAAATATTTCTGTAAAGAAAGCACTGATGATTTTTCCCTCATTCGGGCCACATGAGTACTTCATTGGCATAGCATATTAACCCAGAAATAATGTATTAGAACTATTCTAATGTCTGGAAGCACAGACAACTTAGCTAAAAGATTATGTATCACAAGCAGGGAAAGGGCTGCTGGTGGAAGTAAGGCTGGTGCTAGATGAGGACACATTGTGCTGGTGTGGTCTCATGGCATGTTTAACATTGTTGCAGTTTTAACACTTTTTGTGTGGTTATATGTCAGAATAGATGCTTTGTCAGAGCAGTGACCAAGTATCTGCAATGCTCAGCATGTTCAGCATGTTGCCTGACATATTCTAAATTCATTAACCCTCAGACTCCATAGAGAATATTTTGAGTCCTTATTTTGAGTACATGTCAGGGGAAAAAAATGCTGCCAAAGACTGAA
The DNA here is from genome assembly GCF_014108415.1 of Molossus molossus. NCBI lineage: Eukaryota > Metazoa > Chordata > Mammalia > Chiroptera > Molossidae > Molossus > Molossus molossus. Next base: position 112,376,526 of record NW_023425388.1, read on the forward strand.
TTATGGCATACCATCACATCTAAAACTAATTCCATGTTGTATGTCTTCCTGGGAGAAGTGTATGTTCAGGTCCTCTGCCCATTTTTTAATTGGATTTTCTGTTTAGTTGAGTTGTATGAGTTTTTAGTATATTTTGGTATTAATCTCTTGTTGGAGCTGTTGTTTGCAAATATCTTTTATTCAGTCAGTTGCCAGTTTTTGTGTTGGCAGTTTCTTTTGCTGTGCAGAAGCTTTTTAGTTTGATATAGTCCCATTTATTTATTTTTGTCTTTACTTCCCTTGCCTTTGAGTTAAAGTCTTTTTTTTTCTCTCTAAGACTGAGGTCCATAAGTTTAGTACATGTTTTCTTTTATGTAGTTTATTGTTTCAGATCTTATATTTAGGTCTTTGATTCATTTTGAAATAATTTTGTACATGGAGACACAAACTGTAGTCTAGCTTCATTTTTGGGGGCATGTAGCTTTCCAATTTTCTCAGCACTACTTATTGAAGAGGATTTCTTTGCTCTATTGTATGTTTTTGGCTCCTTTGTCATAAATCATCTGTCCATACACATGTGGTTTTATTTCTGGGCTCTCAGTTCTATTCCAGGTCTGTACATCTGTTTTTCTGCCAAAACTGTGCTGTTTTAATTATCGTAGCTCTGTAGTATAATAACTGAACCTGAGAAAGTAACATGAAAATAATCCCGTAGGATGTTTAAGTAAATTAACAACTGTCTTCTTGGAAAAAAGAAATAAATAATAAAATAAAACTGATCCCAATTCTTAAATGTTAAAACATAAGCAAAAGGTGTTCCTCAGAACTGAACTGTGTTAGTAGGAATCCCATAAATGTGGGGTGTGTAAACCACACACCTTAACCGTCCTCATAGGAATTCTAGACATCTGTTTTGTTTTGTTGGATGGTTGATAACAGCAAAGTTAAGATATACAGTGTGCTCTACATTCTCAGAGACCACTGAACCATTTAACTCTAGAGGTGAGAAGAAAGTTAGAGTTAAACTAGTCCACACTTTTATTCAACAAAAGTGAAAACTGAGACTCATAGAGGTGAAGTGACTTGTTAAAAAATCCAATTCTGTGACAATCATAAAATCCCTAAGAAGACTAAAACTTAAAAAAAAATAATAATCAGTAGCTCCAGCATCAGAAATAACTTGTATCAAAATGATAGTTTACATTAGGTATTAGTGACTAAAACAAATTTCTAATGCTATATTAAACAATACTACTAGAAATTTTTAAACCCACTGATTTTGCTCTAATTCTATTTAACTATGTCATGCATATCACCTTTCACTATAGGAAGGCGTTTTGCAAAAAATTTTTATAGACATGAGCATAATAAAATGGTATTACTATTTTTCCAGTAGTGGCCATTATGGAGTAATCAGTTTGTAAACACTGTATTTCCTCTGTACCCCTCCCTCTAAATAGTCATTCCCATTAGCATCATCACATTTCTTCATATTCTATCTATGTTTTGAAACTCAGCCTTTAGAATGACTGTTTTGATTTATTATCACATAGCTATCGTCTAATAGGTTTATCTTGATGTTTTGTTCTGCTGACAGAACTGAACATAGCGATACATTCAGCAGATGTGCTCGCTAAGCTGTCTGCAGTGATGTAAAGACCCTTGCCGTGGGGAGATTAGAGCATGGCTGTGGGAAAGTAAGTTTCACCTCAATATGTTTCATGAGTCCGAAACCACAGATTCCATTGAGATGAGACTTCAGCCTTTGGGTTTCACTTGGTATATCATGTTCACATAGTTGTAAAAGAAAAAGCAAACTCTGGTGAACTCACTAGTTTAATAAGCCCTCTAGGACTTATATTGCTCCATCTGTGGTTATTCTACCTAATAGGAAGAACTTACCTATAGGGCCATCCCCCAAAGTATGGGCCTGTAAGCAAGTTATTCTATGCTGCCATAACACTTGCACCCAAGTTACAAGTGTTTGAAGTGAATATCAGGAGGTGTGAGAGGGACCATGCCACATATAGAGAGGCTGAGAAACTGGGTCACGAGGATGATGATGGGAGTGAAAAGAGGGGTCTTAAGGGGTGACTTACTGCTTCCCTACTATTCTCTCTTCTTCACACCCTGAGATAATGCATAGTTTGGGGCATCTGCCCCCTTGCACTACAGTATGTGGAGCTGGATGAATTGTCACTCCATATCCCATACCCTGGAGGCAGTTTTTTTGCTCAAAAAATAAAAAATTCAAACTTGGAAGCTGCCTTCGTGAAACTCCTACAAACCTTCCAAAGCATACTCCTCCACAGTCTGTATCTTCAAACTTTTACGCTTGTTCCTTTTCCCCTCCACTCACCCTGTCCCCCATTCTTCCTCCCCCTCCCCTGCTTCCATCCCATTCAGCCGCATGCCCGTTCTAGCACTCTTGCAAGTTTGTTGTGCACATTTATTTCTCACACACAAAAAAATGCAATTTCCCTGAAAGAAAAGGAGGTGATAAACTAAATTGGGCTGACAATTACAAGATCCTCTTTGACACTCTAAAACAGCGAGGATACCTGAACTCAGCGTAATCCCAAATTAATCCACTTTGCCCTGTCCTGTTCCATAATCAAACCTATTACTCTTTTATAACGTAATTTTCTGTAAACATGATCTGCGTATAAATGTTTCCCCACGATAAGATTATTTAATTATTCACTAGCTCATGTGTTTTAATTTTCAAAATATGACAGTCTGCATTTTTTTTATGGTAGGAAGTAGGGATCTCATTTTTTCCTATATAATTAGCTAGCTGTCACAAAACTGTTTTCTGAATGATCTAGTCTTTCTATACTAATTTGAAGTAACTGTAACATGAACATACTCACACACATTTGTTTTAGGAGTCTCTTTACTGTCTTAACTATCTTACCAGAACCAAATGGATTTAATATCATTATATTTTATTGATATTTGGTAACACAAGTGGCTTTTTATATTTTAATAAGCAAAACTGGTTCTTCTAATATCTTTACTTTTTTTATATGAACTTTTCAATCAATTTATCAAATCACCAAATAATCCCATTAAAATTTTGCTTGGAAATGCCTTAAATGTGTATATTAATTTAGTCAGGACAAGGATAATACTTTTATTAAAACTTCTCAAGTAGAAATGTCTTCATCTTTTATAGTCTAGATACACTTAAGTTTATTTTTAGATGCTTTTGCTAATATAAATGGGATATTTTATTACTGTATTTCATAGTTGGTTGCTGCTGATCTATAGGAAAGCTATATAAAGAATCTTCTATTGACTAAGACTTTTATTAGGCACTGGAGATGGAAGACTAAGGGGAGGAGGAAGAGGAGGAGGGAGAGGAGAAGGAGGGAGATAGAGATGAGGAGGAGAAAATGCTGATTCCAGTTGCTTGCGATTTAGATGGGTGAGGCTGTCAGGTAAATTGAGGTATAAAACAGAGGGCATGATGGTGAGCTCCAGTGGCATGGACATCTGTTCACCTTCTTTGCTGTCTACACAGGTGTTTAGTGTCTGAAGTAATCCATCTAAATTATCCATATAATAGAGTGGAGTTATTCTAGCTGGTAGATAAGTACCATTTTTCTTGCCACACACAAGCTAATGACTTGCTCAATGCTACTTCATTGAATGACCGTGAATCTACTTGGTGCCTGACGTTTCAGCAGGCAACGGGGATTCAGAGGAGAATAAAAGAGATACAATCCATTCACGCAATCTATGCGTATGTACTTTGTAGTATATCTGGTCAGGTGTAAAATACCTTTCTTGAAGACGTTTTCTGGGCCTGGGCACATGCACCTGAGTAGTGTGTGCACAGCTGCACACAGGTGCTTCTATAAAGAAGCCAGCCGTCATATGTGAGAAACAAAGTCATCTCAAGTTCCTTTCAGAAACCTATAATGACAAATTAACTATGCTGGTGCAGGAGGCTGAACAGTTCTCTCCCTGAAGATGCTCACATCCTGTTTCCCAGAACCTGTACATATTTTACTTGAAATGGCGAAAGGGACTTTGAATGTGATGACATTGTGGATTTGGAGATCGCGAGGTTGCCTGCGTTGCCTGTGTGGATCCAGTGGAATCCACAGGAGGGCCACAGCCGGAGAGAAGGCAAGGTGGTGGCAGAAGCAGAGGTCAGAGTGTTGCACGGAGGGACCATGGGCTGAGAAATGCAGATGGCATTTGGAAGCTTCAAAAGGCAAGGACAGGAAATCTCCCCTAGAGCCTCCAGAAGGAATGCAGTCCTGTCAACCCATTTTATTTTATTTAACAATATATTTTTTTCTTTTCTCTATTGATTTTAGAGAGAAAGGAAGAGAGAGGGAGAGAGGGATGGAAACATCGATGAGAGAAAACAACAATCAGCTTCCTCCTGCATGCCCCCCACGGGGGATTGGACCCACAACCTGGGCATGTGCCCTGACCAGGAATCGAACCTGCAACCTCTTGGTGCATGGGAGCTCAACCACTGAGCCACACCAACTGGGCATGTCAACCTATTTTAGACCTCAGGCTTCCAAAACTGTAAGATTTTAAATTTGAGTTGTTTTAAGCCACGGGGATTAATACAGCGCTATGATCAGTCCAAAGTCATCGGTTTAACACTCCCTTTGAAATGACTACAGCGCCACACTGGCTTGATCGCTCCTGGAAGGCTACATTGGCTCATCTAAAGCAGCAGTATAATCCACACCATCTTCTTGCCTTCTGCGTCTTTTCTTACCTACCCCCAGCTCTGGCCATTTCGCAGCTCCTTCTCTGTGCGATTCATGTACGAGGCCTGTTTACAGCTGAAGAGGTCAATTCGTTTTATGCCGCGATTCGAATCTTCCGCAGGCCAGTGGTATTCAAACAAGACTGGAGCTTTCTAAACTCAATACTGTGCTCTGTAATTCTCCTCATGGCATCTGGAGTATCCAGTATGGTGCTCACCCAGATTGTAAACTTCCCAAAAAACAGGGGTCAGGGACTCTATCTGCCTTTGTGCGGACAGGGCCACCCAATTTTCTCACATCGTGGCATATACAGAAAAAAAATAGAATTTGCAGAGCACACTTAAGTACGTGTACGTGGTTGTTTCTGACCAGGTGTCTGGCTACCCCAGAACCTGCCTGAAGGCCAGGTCAAAACTCGGATGTTAACTCAAAGCATGGAAGCTGAGGAACTTTCCTAGGCATTTAACATCATCTGTCATTTGATGCGTTTCAGTCATGTTGGCAAACTCTTCTTATTAACCAGGAATAATAGAGCTACCGGGATTTCTAAATTCAGAGCTATATGGCAGTTAAAAAAGAAAAAGAAAAGAAAGGATTCGTACTTTTTAGAACTGTAATCCATAAAGTGCTTTGACACACAACTTCATGACCAAGAACTCACAAGAACCCTGTGAGATAGAAAGACGGTTATCACTGCTGTTCTTGGAATGAAGAAGCTAAGACTTAGAGGTGCAAATTATTTCCCAGAGCTATTAAACGGCAGAACCAGACTGCAAACTAGCACTTCTACTCTGTGTCCATTGAGGTTTTTCTCCCCTATGATGATTTAAGACCCCCCAAAGCCGATAATGGTGTTTCTAAAACCCAGATTAAAATATAAGTAAACTCATTCTTTAAGTTTAAAATAAAAACTTGGAATTTTACCTTCTAAGAGCTAGGTGTTTTTATTTTTAAGTTTATTTTCTCTTCTAATAAAAAACACACACACACACATTAAATAGCCATATATTAACATAATGCCATGTTTTATGATATTTGTCACTTAGGGGGAAGAACCTCATGGGCTTTCACTATTAAACATAAAAGTATTCTTTAATCATATTATTTATTTATATACAACTTCAATGGCAATTACTAATTGATCCAAAAGTTCCAGCCAACACCCAATGGAAGTGATGACAGGTAATTATATTCCCTAGCTATTCTGATCTCTCTGTGCATGTTAGCTACTCGGGGAAACATTTTAATTACAAAATTTCGAATGATCTGTGCCCTGGACTCAGGCTACAGATGGATGAAGTAGATGACTCCGAGCATCCCTCTTCCATGAAAAACATAAAAGTTTTTAAGTTTTATACTTAACTTGCTGAGGTAGCAAACTGCAGCCCCATTGGGGAAATGCTACAAGGTATTTGAAGATAAGAGAATGGCTCAAATGGAGAAACCAGATGCATTCTGAAAAATGCTTCAGGGACTGCACGGCTGGATGATGTAGAAGATATATATCTCTGCCCCTGAGAAATAGGAATAGCTAAATTCTTTCATTTTCTATCACCTATTGAAGTCAGCAAGTTCCTCCAGGAGGAATCAATAGAACAGCTGCATCTTTGGAAAGAATATCAGTAAGCTATCTGCTATCCCTCTATTCGAACATAAAATCAAGGGGAATTTAATTTATTCAAATTAGGAGGGTGATAAACTGGTAACCTACCTTAAGCAACATTCAAGCCTCCCCAAAATAATAGTGTGATCGTTAGGGGTGCCCCAGGATCAAGCAAAAGAAGAAAATAACTGCTGTGCAGTTTGCGAATGCTCTGTCACCTAATAATTACAAATTTCATAAAATAATTGCTTTAAAAAAGTGATTTTTTTCAGGAAGCATGTGTGTGGAAAGAAGGTCAGCTTTGTTGCACATTTTGGAAAAGTTAAGTGTTGGTGCTCTTCCTTTGCTCATTCGAACAAGCCTCATTGAAGCAGTTTTCTGCATCCCATCTATATTACACTAGTTTTTCCGAGTGGTTACTTTTAAAATGGAAATGGCTTGATATACAAGATGGACATGGTGATCTTAATTACAGTTGATTCTGGAGGTGAAAATCTAGCTGTATCTCTTATTAATTATGTAACCTTAGGCAAGTTATTTAGCATATCTTAGATTCTCATCTGCAGAATGAGTTATTAAAAATAATCATCCCTACTCAACAGGGATTGTTGTGAGTTTCCCATAAAATGACACATCTATAGTGCTCAGCACAGTGTCCACCACCCCTCCATCTTCCTTCGCCAGGGTTTCTCTCTTCAATTAATTTCAGAAGACACTTTCATTTCTACAGTTGTTCCAAACTAGCACAAACCATTAGAGTTGCCAGATGAAGAAACTTCATTTTAGGCTCAGCGATGCAAATGCCTATGACCCAGCAATGCCTCTTCTAGGTATTAGCCCGAAAATTTGAAAACATTTATTTGTAAAAATATATGTCTCCTTATGTTCGCTGCAGCATTATGCACGGTGGCCAAGTCATGGAAACAGCCAAAGTGTCCTGTGATAGATGATTCAATAACGAAGATCTACCATTTTGAGCCACAGTTTTCTTGTGAGTAAAATGAGAAGAGTTCATTGTTTTTGTAGAATTGGGGTAAAGACTAGAGATGAGCTGCGCAAGAACTGGCACTTTGTAGGTGTCCGATAAATAAGAGCTGTAATAATGAGCAATACAATCCCTGCTTGAAGAGCTTTTGTGTGTTCATACTCTTCGATGTCTACACACAATTCTAAAGAATATTCCAATATTTGGTTTAGTATAACATCACAGACTTTTAGATTTTGATAAGGGACAAACATTTTATGTGTAAATATATATTTAAGGATACTTTTATATTTCATGATATCTAGTGCTTCTAATGCTTATAAATCTTCATCCAAGTTGACACTACAGGCAAAAACATTTTTCTAACAGTATTTTGACACAACAGTGTGATTCCTTTGGAGCAACTGACAAAGCTCACAAAGCAAGACGGAAAGAGGGAGGAAGTTCTTTTCCAACCTGTTGGCACATGTCTCCATTCCGTTTGCTGCCATCATCGAGCACAAAAGCTACATTCCTGGAATAGTATTGAAGCAGAACAACTACAATGGATCCAAGGCAATGGTCTGGAGCTGGAAAGAAAACACGATAAAAAGAACAGCAGAAATGAGGTGCAAACAGATAAACCAATTAAAAATAAATAAATAAAACACCTGCTTATAATACATGGCTTGAGCCAGCTGATATAAGCACATGTTTAAGATGTGGTGAACTTTTCCTTGAGGTTTTAACATTAAAAGTGAATCTCCTGCGAGAGCCCATGATGTTTGAGACTTGAGCCTCCTTCACGAGTTGTTTTGTAAGTACACAGGGCTAAAATAATAAATGTTATGGCATTTTAGCACAATAGTCCACATTGATTCTATAACACCATTGAAATAGATGTCACGAGCCTCCAAAGAGACAAGTTTGAATCTTCCCTTTCCTCATTGCCTGTCCTACCTAATAAAGAAAACAAAGCCAACTTGTAAAGACATTGCATCTATGTACCTATGAACAACCATCTGTGTATATTTACTCATTCCAAACAAATAAACATTTTGGCAAAATATCTATCACTCTAATAGAATTGCCAAAGAATCTAAACAACTAGGAATCAAGTTTTTAAAATAATCATCCAAATAAAAAGGTCCCATAGAAACGATGGCAAACCAACTGGATCTACCTTCCAAAGTTTAGTAAATGAATACAAGTCTTTTCCCACAGTGGAACTACTTGGTGTGTGAAAGTTATTAATATTAAAATTTGTAAGTTACCACTTGTTTACTTTTCTAAGTTTGTTTTTTGTGTTTTTTTTTTTTTCTCTTGAAATCATGTCCAATAGAAGCTTCCTTGGGCTGTCATTAGAAGGGCATAAAGGAACAATTATGGAGACCGAAATCACACAGACCCCAAATTTAACCCTGAACAAAAGAGCTACCATTTAGTTTCAAAAGAAGAATTTATAAAACATGAATGGTAGAAATCATTTATATGTGAGAAAGAAGATTGGATAAAAGCAGCCATCTGTAAAGACATTAAGGTGCTTATAATATTTTACATTAAAAATACAGAAGCAAATAACTAAAGTTTTAAGAAGTTTAATTTGATAACATCAAAATTTGTTTTTGTCTATTAGTATGTCCTAGGGTGCATCGGAAAAAATAAGAAAAGAAAAAGGAGTGAGTATTCAGGAAGGGAGACAGAAGCAAGATGAGAGAGGTAAAAATCTCATTTCAAAATTTGACTCATGATGTGGAAAAAGATAAAGACACGAGTAAGAAATATATTATTCTCTGAAAAGCATAGGATCAATTTTATGGCATAAAAGTCTACCCCTGCCCCAACAGGCTTCTCCCTGGTTTATCTATACAACGTGTTTCTTACCTAAGGGCAATGACAATAAAAACTCTGTTAAAAGAAAATGGATCTCAAACACAGGAAAATAAACCAAATCTTCCTATTCTTTATCTTTTTTGATGTTTAAAGGATTTAGGATTTTAAATGTATGTTTCATTCATAGATATCATGCTGAAAAGTTGTAAGATAAATAAATCCTAGTTAGAAACATACACCCCCCCCCCCAAATAAATGTGAATTTAGCTGGTACTAATCTAGCAATGTACTTTTAACTTGTGGGGGTGGGGTGGGGTGGTGGTGGTGGTTATAGCTTACAATTCCCAACAATATAAAACCCTGTTTTATATCGGTGTCTCCTTTGTAGCAATCACTCTTACCTTTACTGAATTCCAAGGCAAACTTACAATATCAATCCTTTTCTTTAATTTACAAAACAGGAAAATCCCAAGATTGCCTTCAAACAGAAGGAACACAGCCTCAATATGTTTCTATCACACAATGAAGACTGTTAAGACTCCCTATAGGGTACTTTGACATAAATCCTATAAATTTCCTGCTTAAATTTTCAAACAGGGGAAACCAGGGATACATAGGAGAACATAAACCCACCTTTTGGAGATGTTTCTATACTAGTCTGTATTGCTAAAGGGTATAAAAGAGGCCATAAAGGAATTAAAATTATACTGAACAGGATCTCAGACTCCACATTATATTTGTAAACACAGACCTCTGTAAAGTGAACAGAGACATATGGGCAACTATTTTCAAATATCTAGGTTGGGAGGGAGGCCCTTAGCAAGACATTTACCCCACAGGGTCCCTTCGGACTGACCAACAAATCCATCCAAGTTCCACAGACATAAATGAAATAGCTAGCACACAGTGTCTACTTATACAGACACACATGCCATTACTTACTTCAATTGTTTTGTTTTCACTTCCTACTTCTTATGGACAAAACTCACACATAGGCTAACAAATACTAAATTTTGCAATTTATCCTTCATCTTAAATTCCATCACAAAATACTTAAGATATGCCTTTGTTCACATTTTCTGTTTTAAAGAAATACAGAGAACAGGAATTTGCAACTAAAATAACTTGTGGGTTTTCTTTATCTGGATTAAAAAATAAGGCACTACTTCCTTTCTGATTGTTCAAGTACAACTTCAAATTAAGGTCCCCAGACCCCTGTACCCTTTTTCCTCATAGTTACTATCATCAAGTATTGCAATTGCATTTTTACTAATGAGTCTCTTTCTCAAGACTATAATAAGTTATTGAATGGCAGGAACAATTATGGAGACCGAAATCACACAGACCCCAAATTTAACCCTGAACAAAAGAGCTACCATTTAGTTTCAAAAGAAGAATTTATAAAACATGAATGGTAGAAATCATTTATATGAACAAAAGTTCATTCAGGAAATGTCCTTGGTAAATGTTTAGTATAGTAATTTGATTGGTTAAAGCCTTAACAGCAAATAAAATACTTTCAGTTCCATAATTTAGAACTGTGCTCATTTATTCTATCTGACAAAATTTATTGAGTGCCTATTATGTGCCAGAGACTGTCATAAGCAATGGGAATGTAGCAATAAATAAAATAATTAGTAAGGTTCCTTGCCTTTAAGAAAATTACTTTCTTTGGGGGCAGCCAATTACAAAATAAAACAAAAAATAATCTGAAAATAAACAATAGGAAGATAAGTACCAGAAATATAAAATGAGGCTAACATACACAGGAATAGCCAGGAGCAACTACCTTCACAATAGACAACACAAAATAAATAACAAAACAAACAAACAAAAACTTCTCTTTGAGGACCAGGTACAAGTTAGAAAGGTCATACTAGACGGCAGTCGCATAGGGTGAAAGACCTAAACTCCATTCCAGGTGCTGCCTTGACACCTCAAACCAGGAGAGTCTGGAATGGCCCAAACTCAAGTTCTCCCTACTCTGCAATGTCACGTAGCAGAACAACCCTCCTTCGCAAATGCACCAAACTCAGTCCCTGCTGTCCCTGAAGAGCAGATTTCAGTTCCCCGCCAGCTCTCGAAATCATTGGAAGCAGCCAATCACAGCTTACCACAGCGACCAGGGCGCCCTGAACCACTGAGTTCAGCAAAGCTGCCTCCCACAGCCCCTCTGGTCTCCTCTTTTCAGGAGCACCACCCCTGTGCGCCATGCGTGGGTGTGAGGTCCTCCTCCTCCTCTGGGAGTTCTGTAACTAATAAGCCACTGTCAATGTCATCTGTCTGCTGTTGCCACCCCATTATGCTAAACTAGGAATCCCCCTTCACCCACAAGGGGAACAGGATGCAATCAAAACAGAGTTCTACATTTCTAGCCCAGAGTCACACAGAGAAAGACAGGTGCATTTCTAGGTGCTGAATACTAGCCTAGGACTCAAAAACCCCGAGACAAATCTTTGTACCTTCTTTGAGCTTCACTCAGTCTCCTGAATTAATAAAACGAGTCTTAATACTTACTTAGAAGTATATTTCAACTAAAATGATGTTTGAAAAGTTTCCGTGCACACTGTAGATACAAATCATGTTTGCTTTTTGTACACAGTATCTAGTGGTTAAGGACACTCTGGATAAAGAGATGTCTTCAGCCCTGGTCAGGTAACTCAGATGTTTAAAGTGTCATCCAGATATGTCGAGATTGCAGTTCAATCCCCGGTCAGGGCACATGCCCAGGTTACAGGTTTGATCCACTGTCAGGGTGTGTACATGAGGCAACTGATCAATGTTTTGCTTTCACATCGATGTTTCTCTCTCTTTTTCCTTCCTTCCTTCCTTCCTTCCTTCCTTCCTTCCTTCCTTCCTTCCTTCCCTCCCTCCCTCCCTCCCTCCCTCCCTCCCTCCCTTCCTTCCTTCCTTCCTTCCTTCCTTCCTTCCTTCCTTCCTTCCTTCCTTTTCTCTCTCTCTCTCTTCCTTTATTCTCTCTAAAATCAGTAATAAAACAAAGATATCCTTGGGTGAGAATTAAAGGAAATAAAAAAGACTCAACCAATGAATGCATAAATAAGTAGAACAACAAATCAGTGCTCTCCTTCTCTCTCTCTCTCTCTCTCTCATCTCCAAAAAGCAATTTAAAATAAAGATGTTTTTACACATTCCTGATGCCTTGGTTGTCTTCCCATGACTATTCTTTTAGAGGTAACTTTTCCCCTGTGACCCCAAATTTCTTCTATCTAAAACCGTCCCAGCTTTAGCCAGAATGAAGTATTTCTTCAATTGCATGAATGTCCACACCACCACAGCACACATTTGACACTTCTAATTCACTGGTATCTATTGCTGTTTTTTCCCATGAGTTATGTCATCTTTCTAACCAAGAGTAAATGCCTTAGCTTCTGTGAAACATTGTTTTGCATCTCTAAAATTTTTCCTGTAAATAAATAATAAATGTTTGTTGATAAAGTCACTAAACCTTTATCCTAACTTTCTTGCCATTTTGCTTACTCTTTAATAAAAGTTGGTAAAAAAAAAAAAAAGTACTGTGTTTATTTTGCATCAACAAAAGGCTAAATATTACATTAAGGACATGTCTCATAGTTGAAATCAATTTAAGCAAGTTCTAAAGTTTTGGCATGAGGATTAAATATATTGAAGGTTGGTTTTGATGATTGTACTTAGTACTCTTAAGTCATTTGTATTTGAATAGAAGATTTAATTTTAAAAAGCAGCTTGTAAAACCTATTCATAGCTATCATTTATTTCCTGTGGGCAGGTTCTCTGTAGGCAGGTTCTCATTCGTCAAAGATTTGGTTTTACACAGACTCAAAAAAATGTGAAGCTTTAGGGCTCAGCCAGGCATCTCAAAGCAGCAAAGCGGTCAACCCTGGAGACTGCTGATGAATTAAATGGACTTCTTAGAATGCCTCCAAAGCTATCAATAAAAGTACATAAATACATCCTACCAATAATGAGTACCCTGCCAACTACTCAGCACTTTTTATAAAACCTTTGATTTACAACTATTCCACAGCATAAAATATCTAACCTATCATTGAAATTGTATTCCTGTTTATAAACACATTCTATGAGCCCATTTCAGGTACAGAATATATCTATGTGGCTAAAATATGCCTTTAGAGTATCACATTTTGCAACTGACTGACCTGTAGGCAAACTTCAGTTGAATGTCATAATGTTTTAAATCTTTGAATCTTAATGCTTTCAAAGAGGGCGGGTTCTGTCACATTTCCTGAATACCTGGCTTGATTCCTATCTTTGTGTATCTCCACCTGCCTCACACACAGGATTTTGAGTCTGTAGAAACATCTCCAAGAGACAGATGGGTGCTGGACAACTGGTACTCGAAAGGGAAGTCAGATATCCTGGCTGCTAATCATGCCTCTCATTCCCTGTGTGACCTTGGAGAAGTCACCTCATTCTTCCAGACCTCAGTTACATCATTGAGAAATAAGAGGTTCAGCTAATCACTGACATCACATCCAATATAAGTTCCCACTGCAGTTCTTCTATGTTGTTTGTGATAACTAGAATGTATTCAATCACAAAAACCGAAGGAATGAAAGAAATGGGCTTTTCTACACTAATTAATCATCACTTGCATTGCATTTTTTTAGGTGTCTTTGATAATGTCTACTCACTACAAAGTTGTTGGTATATCTTCCAATAACTTTTTTTTTATTATGTTCTAACTACCTAAAATCCATCACCAAAATTTTTGAAGTCACTGTGGTAATTAAAAATTCCTTTTTATCACTTATTCTTCTATTATTTAGCAGTGTTGCTTTCTAAAATAATAAAATGACTGTTCTTTTTTTAATGAGAGAGGTAAATAACGTGTCATGTTTTAATATGTAGAAGTTTATTGAAATTGTAATGTTACTTTGACTACAACAGTATAGATTATATGTATGATTTATTTTAATACAGAAAGTCTTTAAGTGAGAAGAAACATATTAGACTTGTTGAGAACTTTATAAATCTATTTTTTAAGTTTTTATTTCTAACTTGTTTTTTTAATTTTTTAGATTTTAAAGAGCAAGTCACAAGTCCTAGTGGAATCTTCAGCCTCACAGTCCAGGGTGTTGATTCTCCCTTCTGGTGCTCAGCAAATGCCTAGTTGCCATAATAAAGTGTATTGTTGGAAGGTGGCAGATGAATCACAGGGAGGGACCTGCTCTGGATACCTCCTAAAAATACCCTTGATAGCCCTGGCCAGTGTGGCTCAGTTGGTGGGAGTGTCTTTTCATGCACCGGAAGGTCATAGGTTTGATTCCCAGTCAGGGCACATACTCAAGTAGTGGGTTTGAACTCTCACATCAGTGTTTCTCTCTTCCCCTTCCTCCATCTCTTAAATCAATAAAAAAAATAAATAGGTAAAATGTTTTAAAAAGACCCTTGATATACTTTTCTGCATTCTTTCATAAGTAATTTTTATTATTCAAAATAATTTGTATAGTAATTGAGTAACTGCAAGTATATTATAATTCCAGTTACTCTACTTAATGTAATAAATATGTTTAAAATTTTATGATTAAAGGTCATTTTAAATTTCTAATGTAAAGATTAGCCAAGGCTCTAAAAACAACTTCAAGATATATTTATATTAATAATGATAGCCTTCTGAGTGCTTCAAGCTCAATTTTATTTTATATTTAGAACAGAAAGTTCAAGTTCTAGATTGTATAATAGCAATCAGTCATTGCAGAGTTAACTGTCACAGCCATCTTATTGAATTTTTATGATATAAAACGATATTAGCATTAGAAAATAAAAATAAACTTTTTGCCTCTATAGAAGACAATTTGTTCACAACTGTTATGCAGAACTTTTATAATGAAAAATATTCCAGGTCATTTTTAATTTTCTTTTTCTATATTTGTGAATAATATAATCAAATCATGTCAGTTATAGTATCAAATAAAATATGTCAAAATACAATTATTTAGGAAAGCCCACCATTGCAAGGGGCAAAAGGGGTATTTTTCCTCAATGACAACTCTATTCCTTATCAGCTAATAGGTATCTTTCTTTCCTAAATTAAATAAAAGCAACTAATTGTGCTATAACAAAGAATTGTAATTAATAATTATTTGATTTTTCTACTTAATAGTTGCTGATCACAGTGAGAGACCTGACTTTGAATTTGACCTACGGATGCTCAATAAAGCATACATAGGTGATATTTCAATATTTATTTGGAAATAGACTCTAACATGACATTCTAAAATAAAAGCTTATATAGGATTACAGAAGAAACTTTGGGGGCTAACACATTGAAGGAACTGAAGTGTGAGAAGACCAAACAAGAAGTTGCAACCTGGGAAGATAGAGAAATTTGTCTTGAGATAAATATAAATTAACTCTAAAAGAATAAAAATTATAGGGATTTGAAAAAAATAAAAATAAAATATATATATATATATATATATATATATATATATATATATGACAAATTCAATGCACTTTCTTCCTAGAACATCCATAAATGGCAACATACCTAGAAAGACATCATTATGTTTAGGATCTTCCAAAAACAGTGTATATCAAAGGCAAAAGTAATTATAGGTCATTATAATTTTCTATCATATCTGTATCCTTGACAAAGAGGATCTTCAATTTGGAATTAGGAAGTAAAATATAAAGAAGGTTATGTAAAAATAAATCTACAATCCTGAATTTGAATAGGAAATATCAATATGAGTGTATATGCAGT
Organism: Molossus molossus; assembly: GCF_014108415.1. Classification (NCBI taxonomy): domain Eukaryota; kingdom Metazoa; phylum Chordata; class Mammalia; order Chiroptera; family Molossidae; genus Molossus; species Molossus molossus. The sequence goes on from NW_023425388.1 coordinate 112,392,374, forward strand.
ACTACAGGATATGTGTGAGTGTGTGTGAGTGAGTGTGTGTGTGTGTGTGTGTGAAATATGCTAGCTCTCTCCACTAAAGGAGCTTAGCAGCAATGACTGACCAAATTTTCCTTTAGCCTAGATAATGGTCATAAAAATATTATTTACCAGTAACAGAAACTGGTGCTTCTTAGAGCTACGGGACACTCCAGTTCTGGGGAAGAGATGCATCTGGAACACTGTGATACTGAATGAAGAAGAAACAATCAAAGACTATTAGGACCATATCAAAAGGACTCAGTTGCCAACTTTAGAGGTTCCCACTGGACAATGATATAATAATATGAGGTTCAAGAACAAATATGTTAATTAACATTTATTTTTTTTCTTTATTGATTTTAGAGATAAAGGAAGAGAAAGGGAGAGAGAGAGAGAGAAAACATCAGTGAGAGAGAACATGAATCCGCCACCTCCTCTATGCCTCTCACTGGGGATTTGGCCCACAACCTGGGCATGTGCCTTGACCAGAAATCAAAATGGCAACCTCTTGGTGCATGGGTTGATGCTCAACCACTGAGCTACAATGGCCAGGCTAAATAATTTTTTTAAAAAAATTAATCTATGAGTTTATAATATTTTCACACTACAGTAAGCCCTCAATTTTGCACACCTCAATTTAATGGACTTCAGATTTAACTGACAAAATTTCAGGTCCATATGTCATATGTGAAAATTAACACCTTGTTAATTTTTAAATGCTTTGAACCAGATTTGCTTATAATTAAATTAACAACTTAATTTTTTGTTATTAATTCACTGTTATTTTTAACAAATTTGAGCAAATAGGCCATATGTTGGAAAAAAAAAAAAAACACTGTAGTAATTTTGCCAACATAAATATCACATATCTGCAACTATAGTCTATACATTTAAATGCAGGAGTCACCACTCATAATGCTGCACAAATAACTTGTTTGTTTGGGGAGATCACTGAAAAGTTTTAAACAAGGGTGTGATATGATCCAATTTATTATTTATAAATATCACAAAGGCTGCAACATAGCAAAGAGACTGAAGAAGATCAAGACTGGAGATAAGGAGACCAGTAAAGACAATATTCTGTAATAGAAGAAAGAAATTATGGAAGCCTAATAAAGAGGATAATAGTGGGGCCAAGAAAAAATAAGAGTTGAAAGATGATTTTTTGAAAAATGTTAAGGGCTAAGGGGTTAAGATGGTAGAGTAGGAAAATCCTGGGCTCAACTTCCCGTGCAGGTACATCAACTCTGCAAATAAATATAAAGCAACTATGTTTGAGAACTAGCTGAAAACTGGCAGAACAGATCCTCAACAATGGTGAATACGAAGAAAAAGCCACACTGAAACAGATCAGGGGGGCAGCAGTGTGGGGTCTCACAAAGGGAGAGATGTCACAACTGTAGGAAGCCACCCCACCAAAAGAGAGGCTCCAAGGTTAACTTTATGCTCCCCAGCCTGGGGGACCTTCCCTGGGAAGAGGAGCCCTATAGTATCTGGTTGAGAGAAACACTGAGTCTATGCCACAGAGAACTAAGGGACTGTAGGAACTAAATATCCTCCCCTGAAGTACCCACCCCAAAGCTCACTATATTTGAGCCCCAGCACCTGGAGACAGAAAAGGTGTGTGTGTGTGGTGGGAGGGAGCCTAGACTTTGCTCTGAAAGGGCCCACACACAATATCACTGAGTCCAGCACAGAGACAGCAAGTTGAATGGCACTTGGGTCATATGTGAAGGGATGTGCCAGAGGGACCTGCTCCAGCTCTCTCCAGGACAGTCACTAGTGTAGCATTCTTGATGTGTTTGCCTTACTGCACTCTCTCCTCCCAGCATGCCTGTGCTGGTGGGTGACAGGTCCTGCACTCTCCATTAGCCTGGTAAATGTTTGCTCCACCCAGCAGTTCAGGAAGAGCCACCCAGCCCAATCTCCCCACCCAGGCCAGCATACACCTGAACCCTCAGAACCCAGAAAACCTCTACAGTTGCAGCCTATACCCAGCAGACCTGTAAAGAAGCACCCTAACCTACAAAACAGGCAGGTGCCCCAGGGGCCCCCAAAGTGGCAGCCCACCTGACAGCACCCAGGAGACTCCCAAGGTGGCACTTCACCCTCCAGCTGCTGATGGGCTCCAAAGGTGTACCCCATCCTCCTGCCCTCCAGCATCCTATAAGCCCTGGGGTCGGCCCCCAAAGCAGTATCTCACCCTCCAGCACCTGTCAGAAGCCTGAGAAGGCTCCCAACCCCATTTCCTGAGCACAGCATCTGGCTAGCTTTCAAAGTGGCACCCCACCATTCAAAACACAGCAGGGACCTTGGTAAGTCCCAGCACAGCACCCATCATTCAGCACCCAGCAAGCATCCAGTAAGTCCCCAAAGTGGTGACTCCTACCAGCACCCAAGCAGATGGCACTGGATTGCCCCCAAAGCAGATATAAGGAGCCAGCCCCCATACACTAACACACTTTCTACAGTAGAGGATAGATCGCACAGCCACTCGCACTGGAGACTTGCTCTGCGCACCAGCAGCAGTCATGGCCAAACTCTGTAGCCAGCCACATCACGGGTCTTTCCCACACAGCACAGCAGTGGTGGCCAGTCATCATAGTAAGCTAGTTCAGGGGCGAGACCTGCCCACCAGCATGCCCACTAGCATGCCCACAGCCGTCAGGGCCAGGCTCAACAGTGCACCCAAAACACTCACAGCTTAACCACTACAGGGGTACACATGCAGCCAACACTGGGGACAACCTTGGAGCACTTGGTCCTGGTGACCAGAGGAGACTGTGCTACGGAGCCCCAGAGGACACCTTCGGCACAATACTGTGAGACATAGCTGATCTACCGAATACATAGAACAAATACAGTCTTAGTCCAAATGAAGAGATAATGAAATATGTCCCAAATAACAAAGTAAGACAAAAATCCAGACAACTAAAAAACTGGAGATGAGAAGTCTACAGATAAAGAGGACAAAGTAATGGTCATAAGGTTACTCACTGTACACTGGAGAAGAATGAGTAAATACAGTAGAACTTCAAAATAGAGATAGAATATATATAGAAAATCAAAACTGAAGAATACAATAAATTAAATAACAATACACAGCAGGTTAGACAAATGGATCATGGAAGACAAGGTAGTGGAACTCATCTGAATGAAACAGAAAATTTCTTTCTTAAATTTTAATGAGGAGCATTTGAGGAACATCTGGGACAATATCAAACATACTAGCAGTTGCATTTTAGGGGTTCCAGATGAAGACGAGGGAGAGAAAGGGACAAGAAATCCTATTCAAAAACATAATGGCTACCCTAACAAAGGAAACAGACATCCAAGTGTAAGAAGCACAGAGTCCTAAACAAGAAGAACCCAGAGACCCCCACCAAGTAACATTATAATTGAAATGAGAAAAGTTAAAGACAAAGAAAGAGTCGAAAAGCAGCAAGAGAAAAACAACTAATTGGGTACAAACAATCCCTCCTAAGACTATCAGCTGAATTTTTAGCAGCACTTTGCAGACTAGAAGACAGTGTCAAGGTATATTCAAAGTGATGACAGGAAAAGAAGACCTTCAACAAATAATAATCTACCCATCCAGGTTATCATTCAGAATTGAAGGCAAGATAAAGAATTCCCCAGGCAAGTAACAGCTAAAAGAGATTATCACTAGTAGACTGGTATTACAAGAAATGCTTGCCCTGGCCGGTTTGGCTCCGTGGTTAGAGTGTCGGCTTGTGGTCCCAGAGACCCAGGTTCAGTTCCCGCTAAGGGCATGCAACTCGGTTGCAGTTTGTTCCTGGCCCTGGTTGGGTCATGCGGGTGGCAATTACTTGATGTGTCCCTTTCATGTTGATGTTTCTCTCTCTCTCTCCCCCCCCCCCAGTCTATCTGAACAAAAAATGGGAAAATGTCCTCAGGTGAGGATAAAAAAAAAAAGCTAAAGTGACTTCTATAAATAGAAAATAAAAGGCAAAACCTGGAAACAAGAATATATAAAAAAGAAAAACTCAGTGAAGTCAAACATATAGTAAATATAGTGGATCAACCATTTATAAAGCTAGTATGAAGGTTAAAAGAAATACTATTAAAATCACGTAGATCTACAATAATAAGCTGAGAAATTCACACACACAAACACAAATGTAAAATATGACATCAAAATCGTAAAATGGGGGAACGGTTGTAAAATGCATTTAGAGTGTGTTTGAACTTAGGCTACCACAAAATAAAAATAAACTGCTATATAAACAGGAAATTATATATAAATTTCAAGAGAACTACAAACCAAAAACCTATAATAGAAATACAAAAAATTAAAGAGAACGAAATCCAAACAACAATAAAGAAATCCATCAAGGGACGAGACCAACAGAAGAAAGGATCAGAGAAGAAATACAAAACAACATAAAGCAATGAACATATTGGCAATAAGTACATACCTATCAATAATAACTTTAGATGTAAATGAACTTAATGATTCAAATAAAAACCATTGGGATGGCTGAATGGATTAAAACAACAAAACCTATACCCATGCTGCCTACAAGAGATTCACTCCAGACGTAAAGACATACACAGAGGAAAAGAAAAAGATATCTCATAAAAATTAAAACAGAAAGCTGGGATAGAAATACTCTTATCAGACAAAATAGACTTTAAGACAAAGACGGTAGCAAGACACAGAGAAAAACATTACATAGTGAAAGTTAGACGGAGCCAGGACTGTTGAACAAGCTAAGAACCAGCTGCCTCTTACACATGAAAATGTACGGCACAGCCCTTTCTTTTAGGACATTTCACCTTTAGCAGTAGAGATAAAATTTTGCTAACCTAATGCTCATCCTTTGCTTTGTTCCCCACTTTGTGTCCAAACTCATGCTTTCAATGTTGATTTGGGTAGAGTACACACTGGGGCTATAAAGTAGCCAAACCTAATTGTTCCATATAGGGTTTGATCTATGACCCTGGCCTCATTAGCACCCTGCATTTAACAACTGGACAAATCAGGCAGAGAGAAGTAATTCATCAATCACACAAATAGCACATGATTGAATAGCAACACATGTCAACCACTCAGAAGTTTTAGTGAATACAAAGAAAGATAAAACATAGTGTCTGTCTTTTGGGTCATTTGGAGGAAATAAATGACAGGGACACAGCAACAGAAACTTTAAAGCAACAATAATAAAAACGATTAACGCAACTGATTAGAGAAGAAAGTGCTAGAGGAAGTTGGAGAAAACAATTTAACTTCCATAGAACAGTGAGCATTTGGAGTTCATGAGTGAAGTTGTGGCATGGTGGTTTGAGGTTTTCCAGAAGACTAATGTTGTAATGGCTTATATGTTGGGCTGGAATGTGGGCAATGATTTGAAGTGAATGCAGCAACTCAGGGATGAAGTAAGTTGTACTGAGGAGAAAATAATGATAGATTTAAGAAGCACTTTTTGAAAAGACTCAACCACATGTGAAAGCAAATGAGATCTATGGGGCCAGTGAGAAAGAGGTTTTTTAAAGTTTCTGGCTGTGTTTCAGGGGAAGAAATAAAAGTTGGTGAGTGGCAGCTTTTGGAGAGAAGAGTTAATGATAACTAAATATTAAACTTCAATTAAAAAACATATAATAATAACATATTGAGAAAAGATACATGTATATGAATTTAAAATAGCAGTGGGACATCCGAACTATATAAGTTTGGGAGTAATAATAAAATACTCAAGCTTAGTAGCCTGCGGGGCACATGTAAACAGAAACTAGCAGGGAAGGCAGGCTTGTAGGTGTACATTAGTTGTCATTTACCTATTAAATTAAATATCATAAATATTACACTTAAAGCAAATTTTATAAATATGTAAGTCATAAAAATTTATAGAGATTATTGAGAGCAAAAGACCTTGTACGACTTAATAACAAAGCTGGAAATGACAGTAAAATAAAGGAAATTCACACACTCTCTCAGTTATTATAAATAAAAAATTTCTAAGGAAAATATTAATGAATTTAGCAATTATTTAACATAGATTTATAATATTGTGATTGAAATGTATATATGTATGTATATGTATATATGTATTTCCAAGAAGCAAAGATCATTTACATTAGAAAACTTGTTTAATATAATCTACCATATTACAAAGAAACAAAACATATGTATAAATCAATAAATACAGAAGATCATCCTGTATCATCCAACACATATTTATAACTAAAAATAGATATACCTACTTAACCTAATAAATAACTAGCAAAATCCCATCATATTATATTTAATGGTGAAAATCTAGGTATAATTTTGCAATCAGAAAAAGGCACAGAGGTCTACTGTATCCATTTTAATTTGCTATGTAAATGGGAATCTCATCCAATGCAATGAAGCAAGAAAAAGAAATGAGATATAAGATTTAGTATGAAAAATCTCAAATGAGTTAATGTACTCAGGAAATGAATACATAAAATAACCTAATTTATACCCATGCACACAATTTACTTATTTATTCTGTCATCTACAATAAAACCTAACATGTAGTAGACACATACTAAATATATTTTAAATGAATGAATGAATCTGTGATCAAATATTACAACCAATAAGCATGTTTGTTGGACTAAGATAACTATACAAATAGGAAGAGAATTCTAATGTGCCAGCAACAGCCATGAAAAAAAAAAATAATTAAAATCAACCATAATAAGAGTTCAATATGACAACAGATCAGGTAGAAGCTACACTGACCTTCTCCTGGGACCAAACTGGAATTATAACTAAAATATAGGAAAAGCATCATGACTAACCAATTGAAGACAACAGGAAGCTTAACAACATCCATGTCATAGGGGTACCATAAGGAAGAGAGAAAGAGCAAAGAATGGAGAATCTATTTGAAGAAATAATATCTGAAAATTTCCCTAACCTGGTAAAGGAAAAGGATGTACAAGACCAGGAAGCACAGAGAGTCCCAAACAAGATGAACCCAAACATAAAGGCCCACAGCAAGACACATCATAATTAAAATGTCAAAGCTGAAAACAAAGAGAGAATGTTAAAAGCCATTAGAGAAAGGCCATCAGTTACCTACAAGGGAGCTCCCATAAGACTATCAGCTGATTTCTCAACAGAAACATTGCAGGCCAGAAGAAATTGGGATGAAATATTCAAAGTGATGAAAAACCTACAACCAAGGCTACTTTACCCAGCAGGGCTCTCATTTCAAATTGAAGAAGAAATAAAGAGCTTCCCTATGATAAAGATGTGCATTGTAGAATCAATAGAATCTCCTTACACGAGCTTGACTACATATATATTGTTATCATACCTATCATAAGAATAGTAAAAAAGATAATAATAATAAGAATAAGCTTTAGGACAGAATGATATTATCTGATTGAGAAGATTAAGGATAGAATAAGCATGCATACATATGAACTGAAATTTTAAAACAATATTTTCATAAGTAATTGCAAAGAATGAAGGCACTATGATAACAGAAACTAGAATAAAGCAAAGCATAACAGAGAAAAAGTCTAGACCATATTAAAAGAAAAGCAAGAAGACACTCAGAAGCCACCGGTAGTTTGGAAGAAGGGAAGTTACATTACAAAGATTAATCTGGCAACAATAAATGAGAATGGTGTCTAAGAATTAAATACTAGGAAACGAGTCATTTAAAAACATTCAGGGTTTAAGATGCCAGTATAATGTCCATGAAAAAGTATGTCATAAGCCATTAGAAATATCATTAGGCGAGCATTCAAGAATGATATTTAGGAATACACTATATCTGGACAAAATGAAGTGATGAACGTAATAAAATAGTTCATTTAAAATGTAGTAAAGAGAAATAAAGGTAAGAGCACAACCTCAAGAAATTCCTCCACTAAGTGATAGGAGAGAGAAGAGGACCAAAAAGAGAATGGAGAAGAAATAAGAAAAGACAGAGAACAGTGAAATAAAAATTGGAGAGACTTTCAGTGTGAACAACAATGTCAAATGTCAATGTCAGTTTGGTTAATGAGCAAGACAGAAGCCATTCACTTTGTAGGTAAAAGGCACCAGTAACTTCTGCTGGAGCAGTTTCCGTAAAAGAAGAGAAGCCACTTTAGAATAAGAGAAATATAGGCTTAGAGAATCTCACTGAATAAACAGTGATACCAGAGCCTAACACAGCACATTTGACTCCTAGTGATTTTCTGGCTTTGTGATCACGGTTCCCCCAGGGTGTGTGGTAAAATGTTTTAACTGAAAAGAATGCACAGGGCAGTGTAATGTCTTCTAACAAGCTAGGCATTTATCTACGTCAGCAAACACTCCACATTGAGAATAAACACAAGAAAACGGTCTCATCTCTAAGCAGAGTGACACCTTCAAGATATTTTATAGGGAGGAAAACTCATTTAGTTTTATTTAACATCATTCTGACTAGCACAAGGTATAAGTGAAGAGCTTTGAAGTTGGAAGGGAAAATGGAAATATCAATATGAAAGAGATAGAATGACAAATGTGTGAGAGAGAATGCTATGAACTGCAGGGCTCAGGAATTAGGGGGAAGAACAAAGGCATGTGGTCTGGGAAGCTGGGAGGTGGTGAGGCATGGAGAGCAGATGTAAGCTGTGTATCATTTCACATTCCTCTGCAGCTTCAGAGAAAGGACAGGGGCATATGAAAGAATTGGTGTGTCATGTGACTAAACAGCCCCCTAAACACCAATGGTTAAGAGCAGAAAGAATTCACATAATGCTTTGGGATAAGAAGAAAGCACTTTAATAGCAGATTCTAGTTCAGAGGATACATATTAATTGTGAGAGAGGGTGTAAGAAAGAGAAGACTTGACAGGAAATGACATTGGTTTTGTGAGTTGAAAATTACCAAGAAGGCAAGTTACAGAAAGCTTTGTAAATCAGAACTAGAATTCTTCTGCTCTTGAAATTATAGGTCATGAAAACATTTGATTTAACCAGTCTCTAATGGTGCCAGACTGGCAGGCTGAAGATTACTTACATGAGTTGCTTACAATAAAAAAAAAAAAAAAGAATAACCCTATTAAATTTAAGAAGGTTTAAATGCATTTCCTTTTGATGAGATTAAGAACATCCTAATATTTAGGAAAAAAAGGGAACTAATATTAAGTTTCTGAGGGATTGACTTGCTTTAAATATAGTTAAATAACAAAAGAACTACATTCATCTTGACCTAAGCATGTAGGAAAGAGAATAGTATGTGGAAAAAAAATGTTTGTTTTTTTTTAATATTTGCAAGCATTTGATAGATTTTAAAGGGTTGTTGTTTCCTGTTCTTTATTAATGTACTTAGAGTAAAACAGCAGAGAAAAGAAAGAAAGAAAGAAAGAAAGAAAGAAAGAAAGAAAGAAAGAAAGAAAGAAAGAAAGAAAGAAAAAGAAAAATCAATAGAGTGTCAACTGCCTTGGCAAAAATCTAAATTTATTGTCTGTTTTATACATTATTATTATTTCCTTTTAGGAATTCCAATGACATTTTTTGTTGTTTATACTCTACCCATATACAGTGCAATAAAAAGATACTAAGAAATTATATGTATTATCCAAAATGTCAAGGCTACTTAACCACATGTTTCCCATCTCCCTGTACTGTCTGCCGGAGTCAGCTGGTGATAAGAGTCAAGAAGACAAACCTGAGGAACTGGGTTCAGAGTAATTGATGTGAAGAGTGCTTTTAGCTAAAGACATCAACGTTATAATAATCTATCAGCTGCCTGCCTGTATTATTTATTTTTCTAAGGACATTTCTTTGGTTTTCTAACCCTCCTAACTTGAGTCATCAACTGCAAACTTCTTTTTGAATTGGGAAAGTTTTGTCCCTGAATGAGGGCCACTCCAAATATCAATATAAACCAGTTCCCTAAGAAGTTTCTTATAAGTTTAATTATTGAACCATGTCATATTTCTTATCCTGCTTTTTTGGACAAGAATCTCTAAACACAGAAAAGACTCAATATCTATCCTAAATTCAATATTTATTTGAAGTCTTACATATTATGTTTGAAATAAAAACTAGTTTTATATTCTGCTCCTGTAACATATTTGAGTTTATTTATTTATTTATTTTCACATGCATCTCTCTCTCTCTCTCTCTCTTTTTTTTTTTAACCAGTTATATTCAATATCATTCTGCTCCAGTTTCGGATGCACAGCCAAGTGGCTGGACAATCGTGCATTGTACAGAGTGGTCCCCACACTGCCATGGATGCTGCTACCTTGACATTATTGACCATGCCCCCCATGCTGCAATCCACACCTCTGTGGCTATTCTGCAACTGTCAACGTGAACTGCTTAATTCCTTCACCTTTTGCACCCAGCCTCTCCCCTCCTCTGCTCTGACAGCTGCCAGGCTGCTCTCTGTATCTATGAGTCTGTTCCATTTTGTTTGCTTGTTTATTTTGTTCATTAGATTCCACGTATAAGTGAGATCATATGGTATTTGTCTTTCTCTGACTGGCTTATTTCACTTAGCATAATAATCTCCAGGCCCATCCATACTGTCAGAAAAGGTAAGATCTCCTTCTTTTTTACAACCACATGGCATTCCACTGTGTAATTGTATCACTGCATTTTTATCCACTCCTCTACTGTGGACACTTAGGCTGCTCCCAGATCTTGGCTGTCGTCAATAGTGCTGCAATGAACATAAGGGTGCATATATTCTTTCAAATTTGTGTTTCGGATTTCTCCGGATCTGTTTCCAGAAGCAAAATCCCTGGGTCATAAGGCAATTCCGTTTTTTACTTTTTTAGGAACCTTCACACTTTTCAAAGGTGGTTGCACCAATCGGCATCCCCACTAGGGTTCCCTTTACTCCAAAGAATAACTAACATAAAGGCTCCTAGAAAGCATGACATTTTTATACTACAGGTTCTAGCACCTGAGGCTACCCAAAGGGAAAAGCAAAAAGGTACACACTCTAACTTGAAAACAGACTCCCTATGATATAAATTACTTTTTTAGTAATTTAGATATCAGTAGCACAATATACCCAGGTGTGATATTTCACTGGACCTTTATAGACTTTCCTATAATAAAACATTTTTGCAGATGATTACACCAAGTAAAAGAAACTACCTCTAAGGAGAACATGGTCAGAGAGAAGAAAAGCATTCTTTAATTTAAGCAGTAAGTGACATTTCTTTTACATGATAAAGTCCGTTAAATCATTAAACTGCCTAAACTTAAAGAAGACAAGCAGGAAGCATTTAAAAAATGAGAATAATGAGCTGCAATCATATTTGGGTCCTAATCTCTTGCAATGAAATGATCATACAGGGCTCCCTCTATTGGCTCCTCTGTGGTCTACCTATATTTCATCATGAAGGCCATGCAACCCTCCAATATATTAAAGATATGTAAAGATTCATCAGAAAAGACTGTAAATTATCAAATCAGCTCCTTAATCAGCTAAGGCTGTCTCTGTAGATCTACCAAGTAGATACATCTAGAAGCCAATGTTCATTATTATAAACATATACGTGTGTGTGTGTGTGTGTGTATTTCTGAATAATAAAAATGAAGTATTTATTGTACATAGTAGAGATTTATTTTACCTGAAGAAAGAATTTTTAAGCTATACAATATTAAATTCTAACAAACTCTTTGATCTTGCTTTGAGGTAGTTATAGACCTCGTGGATCAAGTTGTTTTAAACACAAGGTTTTAGCCCGACTGGTGTGGCTCAGTGGTTGAGCATCGACCCATGCACCAAGAGGTCACTAGTTTGATTCCCGGTCAGGGCACATGCCCAGGTTGTGGGCCCATCCCCAGTGGGGGGCATGCAGGAGGCGGCCAATCCATGTTCTCTCTCATCCATGTTTCTATCTCTCTCTCCCTCTCCCTTCCTCTCTCTCTAAAATCAGTAAAGAAAAAAAAAAAGTTTTAAACATGAGGTTGACAGCCCAAGTGTTGATGATCACTGTTCTTTACTGAATTCCTTCTTCAGTTTTCTTTTCTCTCTTTCTTTACTGGGCTTTCCTACCCCCTCTCTCCACCCCACAGCACACACATTTTCTACTTCACTTTCTCCTCTTTCTCCCCGCCTCCTACTCCTACTGCAAGTCCTCTTAATTTCCTGATCCTGCGGGGGGGAAAAAATGTGTTCATAGCAGTATTCATTTCAAATTTTTCTATCAATTCACAAATCTCCCCTTAAACACTTCCACCTATAGAATTCTCAATTCTCACTTCAGCGGCTAATTGCTTTATTCTTCTGTCTAAAACCTGGGGGAGATTATGGTCCAACACACAGCCTAGTAAACACTAGTCACACACTCTATTTCAGGTGCACCTCCAGTGGATGGAAACTCCTAGAATCTGACCTCAGTAGTGGGGAGATGCTCTCCAGAGACCTGGAAACACATTAAAGGACCTAATAAGGGATCGTCATGTGACACTACCCTGCTATTTTAGTTTCCACTGTTTGCTGCCACATTTTAATTAGGCAAAGGCAATGAGCCCTTAGTTCTGCAGAATTGCTCTAAAAACTTCTTCAACAGAAGTCCTTCTGGCAAAGGAGCATATGTTAATTCCACATATTCCGAATTCAACCAGCGATCACTAGGAATGAGGTACATGTGGGGTTTTATCTGCTATTAAGTATTCAGTTCCTATTCTCTATCACCTGCAGAAATGCACAGACAATCCTGAAGGCCTTCTGTAGTAAAAATCCTATATTGAAATAATCATGTGGAAAGTAGGAAAATGAAATCTAAATCTTTTTATTCCCACATAATCTTCAGTACTATTTCAGGATGATACCTTATTCTCAGTTAAGGAAGAGATGACATTAACATCCATCTTTTAGATCTCTAATTTTGTGAACTCCCAGGTTAAATGAACTCCCATCCTAAATTCCAAATTCACATGCTAGGCTCCGTTGAAACAGCCTAGAAACCTTATTAAATGCTATCTAAATGCTCGAGACAAAGGATTTACATCTGCTGGTTCCTTTTTTTGTTGTTGTTGCTCCACAGTGTTTCCTTAAGGCAAACACCACTTTAAACCATTTAAAATAGTAAAATCTCCATTATTTTATGTAATTTTTTTTCTTTCTTAGTCATTTCTAAGCCAAGGATTGTAACAATTTGAATAATAAATCGCTAATCTGATTTACGTCATTGGGTGTTTTGGACTTTAACTCCACACATTTCATTTTGTACTCCTCTGACTGCTATTATTAAAAAGTAATGATTTCATCTTGCTGGTGTAGCTCAGTAGATGGGGTGTTGTCCTGTGGACTGAGAGGTCCCAGTTCAATTCCCGGTCAGGGCACATGCTCCAGTTGCAGGCTCAATCACCAGCAGGAGATGTGCAGGACTCAGCCGATCTATGTTTCTCACATTGATGTTTCTATCTCTCTCTCCTTTACTCTCTCTCTAAAAAAAAAAATCAATAAAAACATACTTACAAAAAAGTAATGTTTTCAGGATATCGCCCATTGTACCTCAGAGCCAGCCGTTACAGTTGAAAGCATTCAGTACTTCAAATGATAATGTCAAACGTGAATTACAGCTTTCAAAATAAATTGTTGGGGTACACTACATTGCAGAAATAGTATACTTGCAAGCAAGGGTTAAAAGTCACTTTCAATTGCATCTTTTGAAGATACTAACTTTCCAAATATTTTTAGAAAGTTTAGAGTTTCTGGATTTTCACCATCCCTTTTCAAATATCAACTACTTACAAAACCAACAAAAGCAAGAATAACCTAAAAACCACCCACTTGGTACTCTGGATTATGGTTAAAGCTTTGTATTCAATATTCATTAGACTCTGGGTTATTTTCTCTTGAGCTTTGACTACTGGGTGTTACTGTAGAAACTCTGTTTTTATAGGTACAGACTGGGTCATCGAGAGCTCAGTGAATGGCAATGGATGAGCTACAACAAAAATATTGAGTATTTTTCTCCATTTTATCTTTGTGCTTGCAGAATCTTCACTTGTATTCTTTTAGAGAATCAGGATGCTTCCCATAAAAGGAAAACAAAACACTATCTGATTAAACATAAAGGGATATATGCCATAGACATCAGACTCTCAAATATCTCTTCAAATCTTGGGTCTGATCCCCAGTTGGGCAGGTTGGTTTCACTATCAATTCCTGACCGCCACCCTCAAATCAATACTACATAGCCAGTTTGCTTTTTCCCTCTTCATACCTTCATAATTTCACAGCTTCCTTTTTCTGAAATCTCTAACTTCCCTTTATCCTCTTCAGTTAGATAATCTTGCAACAATTTTAACCAAGAAAATAAAAGCAGCCCTAGCCAGGTTGTATCTGGGCACATAGAAGAATCAACCAACAAATGCACAAATAAGTGGAACAACAAATCAGTTTCTCACACTCAAATTAATGAATAAAAGTGAAATTAAAAAAGAAAAGTCACTAGATATGACATTTTTTCATCTCTTGACCATACAAATTTAGATAAATATTCACCGTTTCTTTCTTTCTAATTAAAATGAAGAGAGCACCTATAACCTTATCCCCCTCCCCTACTATGTTTGCAGAGCCATCCTTTTGTCCATCATCCCTCTCTGAAGATCTGCGTTTAATCCTCTACGATGTCTTTGTGTCCTTGCCTTTAGCAACCATACATATCTTAGCACACAAAACAAAAACAAAAAAAACTCTATAGCTATTTTTATACCTCTCCTTTCATCTTAAAAAACAAGTATTCCAAGTAAACCTCTATTTAGATTCACTATCTCTTCCTCATTACCTTTTGTTCATTTTTCAGTTCCCTCTAACATGAGTTCATACCTCAGAAGTCAAGAGACTGTTCTGCCCTGGCCGGTTTGGCTCAGCGGTTAGAGCGTCCACCTGCGGTCTGGAGGGACCCAGGTTCGGTTCCCGCTAAGGGCATGTACCTCGGTTGCAGTTTGTCCCCGGCCCTGGTTGGTCGTGCGGGTGGCGGCCACTCGATGTGTCCCTTTCACATCGATGTTTCCCTCTCTCTCTCTGCCTCTCTCTCCCTCCCACTCTGTCTGTGCAAAAAATGGAAAAATGTCCTCGGGTGAGGATAAAAAAAAAAAAAAAAAGAGAGAGTGTTCTGCTCTTGCTAAAGATGAAAGGTATCTTTGTTGCCTATCCCAAAGATGTTTTTCAGTCCTCACCTTATTTGACTTCTGCATTAGTTTCTTTGAGTTGCCATAACAAACTACCACAAACTGGGTAGCTAAAAATAACAGAAATTCATTCATCTGCAGTTCAGGAGGCCAAGAGTCCAAAGTGAATGTGTTGACACAAGGTTGGTTTTTTCTGGACGCCCTGAGGGAGAAACCATCCCATGTCTCTACCCGAGCTTCTACTGGCTTCCAGAAATCTTTTGTGTTCCTCAACTTGTAGCAGCATCACTCCAGTCTCTGCCTCTGTGTTCACATAATTTCTCTCCACATTTTTGCATATCCTCCCTCTTCCTATAAGGATATCAGTCATTGGATTTATATCCCACCCAAATCCTATGTAACCTCATCTTAACTTGAATACTTCTGTAAAGACTGTCACATGCACAGGTACATGGAGGATGGGACGTTAACATACATTTTTGGAGAACACAATTCAACTCACTACAACATATCAACAGCATTCAACAAAGTTAAAGCTATTCTTAAGTTACACTTTTTTTTTTTTTTGCTTGCCTCTGGAATGCTACACTCACCTGATTTTCTTCTTGACTATTCTGTAGCCTCATTTAGGGGTTCATTTTTTTCTGTATCTAACACTTACATTTTTGAGATATTCAGAATTCCACTCTGATCCTCTATTCTTCTCCCTCTATACTTACTTTCTAGGCAACCACATCTGTCTCAAACTTTTAAAAGATCTCAAATTTTTGTTACTTTTGTTTTTAATTTTTTTTTCTTTATTGATTTGAGAGAGAGAGAGAAAGGAAGAGGTAGAGCGAGAAAGAAATATTGATGAGACAGAACATTGATTGGCCATCTCCTGCATGCCCCCCATGGAGGATTTGGCCCACAACCTGGGCATGTGCCCTGACCGGGAATCAAACTGGCCACCTCTTGGTGCAGGGTCGATGCTCAACCACTGAGCCACACCGGCCAGGTTCAAATTTTTAATTCTATTCAGATGTTTTCTGAGCTTTAGACTACTCTTTCCAACGACCTACATGGATGGCATTTCTATTCAATGATTCAGATTTCTAAGACAGTATATCTAAAGCTAACCCCTGATTTTCTACTTGGTTCCTTCTAATATTTTTTTATAGTACTTTGTAATTTATATATATATACACACACACACACACACACACACACGCGCGCGCATGCGCGCGCGCGCGCGCGCACACACACACACACACACACACAAGCTTTGTTCTAGTCATTGTGCTTAAATATTAAGGAAGAAGTTTATATTGGATTACAAATCAGAATAACATAATCCTAATGTTGACCCTACCATTGATTAGCTGAATGGGATGCTTACTTGATTAGAGTGTTACTATTCTAAACTTAAAAAAAAAAAATGCTTGATATTCTCAATATTGATATATTCAGTAGCTTTTCATGACTATGAGTATATGGGTATAAATGTATTAATAGCTAGCCTTTATTTATAAGGCTAGACCTAGGAAAATTTGAAATCTTTACCTAGCAAAAGTCACCCAATTTTCTTCATTTTATCTCTGCCATTTATAACCACAAACCCCAGATACTTTGTACCCTCTGCTCATCCTAAAACTATTCAGAGTCACCAAGTGACTCTCATGAAGGCTGGATCTTTCTGAAAAGCTCATCATTGTGAAAGTTTACTCACATAAAACACAGTTGTTCCTTAGACTCTTATTCCAAAATCTCACTTATCATAAATCAAATAATGTTGTTTCTAAATAAACAATCAGCTAACACAGTAAATTATTTTATGCAGGGTTTGTAAGTTCTAAAACTAGTATGTTACTTTTTCCAAATAGAATGTTTCTATTAAATGAATATATTTTTGTATTCATTTTCAACAATAAACTATGTTAATTTAAACTCTAAAAACATGACATGCCATTATTATATTTTGTTACAAGTTAGTCATTTACAAATGTGTTTTTATTTCTATTTTATACATAAATATAGTGTTTTAATTATATGTATAATTCCTTACAAATGTATTCATACTGAAAAGAATTCAAACATTTAGAAATGTCAATTTAATAATAATTTAAAAAATCATTTTCTTCCATTTTGATTTAGAGAACAAAATTTTACTTTTAATAATCAGCAAATCAATACATTTCTAACATATAGCATCATGTTTCTAATAACAGATTTTAAAAGCACAGGTTATTGCTAAATAAAATGATGAAGAACTATAATATCTCTTTCAAGGAGACGTTTCTCATCATAGTCTCCATTCTTTGTCTCTAAAACATACTTCAATTTAAAATAAATGCATCATATACTAATAATTTATCAGTGTCTTCCTTTACATTTTAATTATTACCAACCATACCTTATTAATAGATATGTAAAAACTTTTCTTTAAAAAATTATATTTTATTCACCTTGTCCACTGGTTTGTCAACATAATTAAGATATATATTATAAAAAAGAAGAAAGGAAGGAAGAAAGGAATAAAATTAATTTGGTTGCTCTATGTGACAAAAGAAATTGATTAGGCATCCCTCTTTATTTAAGAGATATATCAGTACATAGAGTTAGAGTCTATTCTCATTCAGTCTGTTCATTTCTGGTACTCCATATTACATGAGAGTACATCCATCTGAATCTCTTTAATATTCATGATCCTCTCACAAGCCTGAGCAAAAGAGCTAAAGCATTTGATAGCAATCTGAAGAACTTGATTAACAATGTACTAATCATCAGTACCATTGACCTGATTCAAAAATGTTTTCAATTCATCCATCATTTTTATAACCAAAGATGATTGCGTTACTTTACCATTTTTTTATTTAAATAAAACCCCATGGGCTGAAAATATCCAACTATTTCTACTAAGTGCACCTTGCAACAATCTATTTTTAAACTATGTTCTAAAGTGACTATAATAACCAATTAGTGCTTGTACACAGCAAACTCTACAAATGGTCTGCAGTAAAATAAATTCACTTTGGCTTCACATCGCTAAATGTTAAATTATGCCAAGGAATTAATTTTGCAATATTTTTTTTTAATTTTTACAAAAATATGGTAAAGGATATTACTAAGAGTAATTATTCATATATCAAAATGCACTAAATATAGAGTATGAACTATAAATAGGCTCAATATTGCTTATTATTCAAATGTTACTCTTAAGAATTTCTTTTTATAGCCATTACGTCTTTACATTTTGTTCACGAATATATTTTAATATGTTCTAAATATACACCACTGGCATAGTAAATTTAATAACTTAAAAATATAAACATACACTAGTGTATCACTTCTGGACTCAACTATTAATTATTAGCACTACATTACTATAAGATGATAAAAAGCTCTAGAAGTGGAACAAATTGCCTTTTGTGTCAAAATGTCACTAAGAACTATTAGTGAATATATACAGTATTATATATATTTAGAAAGAATATAGCACTATGAGATTGAATACATCTGAGAAAAATAGCAACATCATTCTCTAGACAGATTGAAACATAACTTTAAAATAATTGCTCAAGCCCTGGTCGGTTTAGCTCAGCGGTTAGAGCGTCGACCTGCGGTCCTGAGAGACCCAGGTTCGGTTCCCGCTAAGGGCGCATGCCTCGGTTGCAGTTTGTCCCCGGCCCTGGTCGGTTGTGCGGGTGGCAACCACTCGATGTGTCCCTTTCACGTCGATGTTTCTCTCTCTCTCTCTGTTCCTCTCTCTCCCTCCCATTCTACCTGAACAAAAAGTGGAAAAATGTCCTTGGGTGAAGATAAAAATAATAATAATAATAATAATAATAATAATAATTGCTCAAAAGTGATAAGTAATTTGCCTCTTATCTACACACATGTTCTTCTACTTTCTCAAGTATAAAACTAAATTAAATGTCATATTCAGTAGCGCACCTGTTGCAAACTGTTTTAAATCATGATTTTTGTATTAATTCAAAATATTTTTATTCTCCAGTTAATTTTTTCCTGAAATTTGATGTAGACATGATTTAATATATTTAGAATATCACATATATTTATATCATTATTATAGTGGCCAACCATTGGTAACAATGAGGTAATAGATTCCAATTTGTTTAAAAGTATCATCTAACTCTTCATGTGATAATCTAATTTTTCAAAAACTTATTTTATCAATACTTTGGCAAAGACAACATGCATGTAATTCCAGGAAAGTAAATAGAACAAAATACCAAAATACTTAGTGGAACAGAGAATGTCTCTGTGCTCATGAGGATCTCGCTTTTCTGGGAATCATGCCATTTCAGATCTATGCAGACAGAACTTAATGAATCAAATACACTAAATTTAAATGTTTACTGCTAAGATTATTGTCTTTTCTATTTACAATGCAGTTATTTAAAATAACAATCTCATGAGACATTTTTTATTCCATTAATTTTAGCTAACTAATAAAATATTTTCAATGTACAATTAGTAGGAGTAATTTCTATGGGCCTTTCAATTATGAGATTTCAATAACAATTACTGAACATCAATATTTAATGTTTATATATCTATAAACCTATATTTAAAAGCAATATATTCTTTTAAATTCCCCAAAGCATGAAAACCTGTTAGAAAAGAGTTAGATCTTTCATATAGAACAATTTTTAAATATTCTAATTGAAAAGTGTGAGTTCTAGCTTGGAGGAAAATTTCCAAATAAAACACTGCCCATCTGTAAAGAGCAAAATGAATATATAATGAAAATATTAGGACTATATTTCATACCTTAAATATTAAATAAAGGTGGATATCTGGACATTTCAAATATGACAGTAGATAAATTTCTTTCTTTTCCACATTGTTTCATCCATACTAGTTAAAGATGTATTGAAATATATTTAAAATTATGCAAATAACTCAGTAAAGTTTTAATATGTCCTATGATTAAACTATGCTGTTCTTTCTAAGTGGAAATGGTGATACTGAGGGAAATGTTTTGATAAAAACTCTTTTTACATGTGTGAATTTGTAAAATGACAAAAAGTTTGTGGCTCTTCTAAATAATTAAAACGATACAGCAATCTAAGCCTCCTTGGTTGTCTCCAAAAATATTTTCCCTTGATAGATAACTGCCTTGTGGATGATGAACTGAAGTATGAATTTGGGTAAAGTGCATAGTATAAAAAGTCCCGAAATGCTATTTGCAAAAAATTCTGCAAAGAGGCTACCATTGAATTGCCCTCTTGGTCATAAATGTATCGTACCTACCATGTGGAATAGAAAGCTAAACATCTAGATAACATTTTTAAACTATTTTTTAAAATAGTTTTATTAAAACCTTCCATTCTTAATGTAAAAGAAGTTGGTCAAGGCTAAAATGGAAAGTTGGGTTTTCAACAAGTAAACTATTCCTTTTAAATTTTTTTTTGCTTTCATATTTGTAAGGACAAATATACACAAGGCACACATGTATATATGTCAATGAGCATTAACAAAAGATTAGCATTCTTTTATATAAAGTGATGAAAACCATCTAGTCTGATATCACATGCCTGTTGGTTTGTCTGGGAAGTTTCTTAGGTTCTCATAGTAAAAAACAGATCGAAATAAAACTTTGTAGAAAACAACCCCCCCCCCCCCAAAAGGATTCAAAGGTTCTTTATGTGGAGCTAAGAGCAAATATTGGCACAGAGTGAAATATAAGTTGATCTCCATGGGGGTGGGAAATAATATATGTAGCAATTTCTATAATTATTACTTGTCTTGGAACACTTTTATAAACTACTTTAGATAATAATTCAAATTATTCTTCTGATGAAGCATGTGCTCTTGGAGCTCACTGGCTCTGAACTGAACTGGAATATTGGGCACATTTTCCATGAGAGATTGAACAGCCTTCTGGCTTGCACCTGTAGGTGATACCTACATTACCCTAAAGGTATGATTAGTAGAGTCCATTTGTAATCACTAAGACAACCTTCTATAAATTGAAATTTTTAGTTTCAAACATCTTTGGGGGCACTCAGGTAAATACAGCATGAGTTTATAATTAGTCTGACATTTCTAGACACAATTAACTTGCAGATTTAAATACTTGATTTACATATATAAATATCATTCTGCACTGACAATTCATAATCTTCCTTTGGAAAATGTAACTTCATCAGAAGTCATTTTCTGGTGGATATTCATATAATTCTCTTTATGGCTACACACACAGACTTGTGACATTCAGGAGATCTTTATTTCTTAATCACTATAAAAATTGCTATGCAATAGGTTTCCTGGCTTAGTAGTTTCACAGATCTTATCTGACTTTAAGATATAAGTATAAACCCTTTAAATCTCTAAAAATGTATCAAATTAAATTTTATAGATTTCTTTTGCACATTTTCTAACATACTTTCATTTTCTCACAAAACACACACTTTCATTAATTGATGTATTAGATGTTTTAAAATCTGAATATTAGCAAGTCACTTGTGAAGTTATTTTTAGTATGGAACTAAAATACAAATATAAATCAAACTACATGGTCATTATTCAAATCTTTGATTATAAATTTATTTAATGAAGTAAATGTTTGTCAGGGAAATAGATGTTAATTTCTATATGAGACTTTACCTACTGTCTGACATTATTTATGTTCATATTTGCACATGCCTTTTTTGTCAAATGTTCAAAATATATAAACCCACATTCTATCTGAAAAGTGAATGAGTCAGAAAAAGGGAGAGAAGAGAAATATCAAATAACCTATAAAAATAAACCCCCAATTTATGTGAATAGATTGAAATATACACTCAGTCACTGATATCCAAAAATATATATATATATATATATATATATATATGCATCTCTTTAGAGAGCTATTGTGTATAAACCATTTATTTCCCATTATTTTAAGAAAGTGTTGCTTAAATGGGGGGTATTTTTGTACTATAAAATGTTTAAATTGAATAGATTTAATTTTAGGTCCAGTCAAATGTGTAGCTGTCAAGCATTTAACGCTGAAATGCATTGCCTTAAGAAATGGTATTTCAGAGCTGTTTGCCTTTGACATTCTAACGTTGTGTATCTATTTGTCTGGCCGCCATCAGGGAGACTATTGTAGCTGGAGGCGTTGGTGGGAAGATGACTAAAGGGCTACATCATGTCAAACTCTCAAGTAGGAATTATTGCCCTTTTTTACCTCAGTTCCCAGCTGTATTATGTCACCAAATCACATCACAGTGTAATCAAAGATGAATAAAATATTTTTTTTCTTTACCTTAAATGCGTTTTCTGTCAATTACAATCAAAGAACATGATTTCAGGTCTGTCACTTAGTGAAGCTCTTTCCCCCTGATGACTAGAGCTGTAATCGGCTAAACATAAAATGAATCAGAAAAGTCTTAGAATGATTTTGCTATTAAGAAGAAGAATGTTTTCTTTTTCTCCCACAGAGAAGAGAAAGTAATTGGTCTTTAAAGAATGAAATCAAAGATTTTTTTTTTTTAAATGACCTTCTTGGTTTTGTTTTTCTTTTCTTTTCTTTTTTTTTATGCTTTCCTTTTCCTACCTTAATTATAAATCTTCAGTTGCAACATTGGTTTGTTTTTCTGAGGATAATAAACATAGTACTCTAATCCAAACTATGTAGCCCTGTAAATATTTGATTAGACCCTTGTTTTCTTATGGCCAAAACTTTCTTGCCATATTACTGCCGATTAGGTACCCTGTAATATTAGCGGTAATTTTGCTAGATAACTCCAAGTTCGGGGCGGGCTACTGGCTTGATTACATTATTAACCATAATCAAACACATTTTCCCAGAATGATTTTAGCTTGGTAGTAGGGATGGCTTCCTTTGATCTTCTTCACATTATTTTACGATAGGTTGCTCGTCATTTACACTACAAATGCCGGCAAAAATGAAAGTGGTGTTTCTGCAAGCAATGCCTGCTAAAATGACGGGTTCAGCATCTCTGCCGGTGGCTTTCATGATGAAAATCGGGCTGTTTATAGTGGAGAAAGGCGTAGAGTGTAAATGCTTGCCATCACGAGATGCTTTATGGAACTTGTGGTGAACCTCTGCCTCTTTCCTCAATTAAATTCCTTCCTATTTCTATAGTTTATATTTAAGTGTATGGTTGTGCAATTAAGACATTGTCCTGGTGTGGCACACTGAATACTATTCCTGGATGTTCATATAAAACTACTCCTAGGAAATGTAAGATATAGATGCAACGTATACGATCTTAATTTATTATCCGCAGAATTTCTATAAGCTTCCCCATGGCACTATACTTCTCCTTGATCTTCCAGAGCTATGTATTTACCAAAATGAGAAATAAATAGTTAGCTGCATTGCTATGTTGTTGTAAGATGTTTCTATTTTTTTACAGTGGAAGAAAATAATCACGAGCCATTTGTTGTTAATATTCTTCTGTCATTCAGCATCCGTGTGCACACACATACACACACCCAGACAGGAGCAGAAATGCCAGACTGAGGAAAATAGTGTGGAGTCAAGCACTGCCAATAACCTGGCAATAAATACCAGTATTTAAGATTGCATTTTATTTCAGATGCCACTAATTCAAATCACTTAAAACAATCTATCAGACACTGAATACACAGACCCAAGGGCCTTCCAAGTACTTTGGCCAATGAGAGGTTGCCCAATGCATTACAAAAGAAATCTCTAAAGAAAGACAGACAGAATTCTGCTTGTGATTTTGTTACTGACTATGGGCTCTTGAAGTTGACTACATTTTCAGTTTCCATGTACATGCCCCTAAAACGTGATGGACGTCAGACTAGTCAGCAGCCCCACTAATTCTAAAAACGAAAGCAGTTACACTACCTTGGAATCACAGCCCTGCCCTCCTTCACAAATGAAGGATAAAGGACGAAGATTCAGGACACAAAGCAGAAGAAAGCTATTGCATAGCAGGTCTAGGTCGAGGGTCTCTGAAGCAAAAGTGTCTCAAAAGATTTAGCATCAAGCTTCATACCTAAAAATAGCGTCTAGACAAATGAACATGACGAACTTAAAAAAAATTAAGTCCATAACTAATATCTAAATATATTATTATTTAAAAAAAAATTCACAAAAGGCTAAATTCCCTTCACTTACCAATGCATATTTGAATCTCTTTTACTGAACTCAAAGAAAAAATATTGCTTCAGAATAGTTTTCTTCCGAAATTTTTATGTGTGTATGTACTTATATATGTATGTATGTATGTATGTGTAAGTGTGTGTATGTGTGAGAGAGAGAGAGAAAGAGTGTGTGTGTGTGTGTGTGTGTGCACATTTACTATTTGGGAGGGAATCTAAGTATGATCTCAAACTCAGGGAATCTTACAACACACTGAATCCTAATATTATGCATACAGTCTGATGATAAGCAAGGGACACGCCATAATGGCAGGAAACTTTCAATAACGTTATAAACAGAAGTAGTCTTTATACATGTACACATGTTTTTATCTAAACTACTGGATTCAAATCCTTTTAAAAATATATTTTAGTACTAGGACTTTTAAAAAATATTTAAGCTCTCTGAGAACCCATACCTTTATCTGTATATAGTGAAAGTAATAGTATCTCTCTCACTGAGTTTCTCTGAGGATTAAATAAAATTAAATACCAAGGACAGTGCAAGGAACATAATATTAATTGCCATATCACTTATTACATTTTCATTGCAATTAATTACCTTCCTTTACCATAGAAATGTTGGTTGCTAGAGGGAGAAAGAGAAACACCAGGCAACATTCAGTGAGCATTCAAAAACTTCTGATTTGTTGGCTGCCCGCATGAATGCATGGATTAGCAAAGGTGTCCACAAGCCAAATGAAGTAGGGAACTAGCAACTGTTGGCTATATTTGGTCAACTACTTTCTCTTCAAATGTTATGTTTAACCAGTGTTTCCAAACTCTCACTCTTCACCAACATCATCTGCATGATTTTTGCCATACCACGGATCCTATACATCAGTGCTTCCCAAACTTTATTTCACCAGATAACAATAATATTTGTTTGAGTCATTTAGGTTTACTCACCAGGCTTCTCAAGAGCAGAAGCAAAGGAAGAGAGAATCACTGTTGTTCTAAATGCACCCAGGGCTTCAGAAACGCAGGAGGTCATTAGTAACCCCTCATAGCACTCCAGCCTCACAAATGGGGCAGGAGGCACTGAACGCTCTGATTTACCGAATACAATTTATTGCCATGACTTTAAATGGTATGTTTACAGTTAACCTTGCCCTGAGCACTCATATCTGTGAAATCACAGCTGTTATGATCTAATTTTTGTTAGTCAGTAGAAAAACCTTAAGAATCTTGGTGGTTTAACACCACATGCATGTATTGCTTGTGTTGTCCATTGAGAATTGAATTGTTCTTTGGAGCCTACGGTCCATCTTGTCTTGACTCGGGGATGAAGGCTGAAGGAGCTTCCTCCAGTGACAGTGTCCCTGGTCACTGTGTTAGCAGGAAGATGCCATGGTGAATTGCATATTCATTAATAAAGCCTTCTGCCTCAAGTTTCACTGCACACACAGGTTTCAGGGCCATGATCAACACCAAGGCAGTGAGAACATGCAGTCTTACTATGTGTCTGACCGGAGGGAACTGAAATACTGACAAATAGTTAACGATTGCTATTTGTTGCCTTTTCTTTTTCTCCTTCCAATATGATAGAGGCCTTCGTTTAAGGAGTACATATAAATGGTAGCATATCAAAAACAATAAAATGATTTTTCTACAAGATATTCAGAACATAATAATGTTATTTTAATCTGTAAGTACAGAGGCAGAGAAATGTTGAAGTAACTTTGCAATCAAATCGGTGGCTATTATTTGCAATGTCAAAATTTTACATAGGTTAGTGATACAATTCCGTGTGCTCACCCAACTATCATTTATAAACTCTAAGTTAGATTTTCAAACGTTGAAGGTGTCCTCAACACCACTGTACATGAAAACACACACCTGTTTTTTAAAGATTTTGTAACTCCTTTAGCCAATACTGGACTTATGAAATAAAAGGACACATTTCAATGTATCTCTAAGTGGCAGACACAGCTGCCCTGTGGTTCCATGGTGGGCATAGCACAACCAAGATTTTTTGTTTGTTTGTTTGTTTGTTTGTTTGTTTGCTTTTTTGTTAATCGGCACTCGGGGATATTTTTCCATGATTTTTAGAGTGAGGGAGGGAGGGAGAGAGAAACATGGATGTGAGAGACGCATGCAGAATGGTTTGCTTCCTGCACCACCCCAACCTGGGCCCAGGACTGCACCTGCAACCCAGGTAGGTACCCTTGACCAGAATCAAACCCATGACCCTTATGTCTGCAGGTTGACGATGCTCTAACCACCACATCAAACCAGCCAGGGCCACAATCACAGTCTTTTCGCTGTTTTAACTGTGATATTGCCGCCAGTCCTCCAATGACCCCCACCTTACAGAACCAGCATAATATATCAAAGTGACTGTCTAGTGTAGGCCAGAGTATTCTGATTGGTTAATGAAGTGTGATTCAGCTGACAGAGCCATATAGATTGGCGATGAACAAATGAATGCGATACAAATTTACTTAGAGGAAAGCTAATTATAAATAGAAATGAGTTCGATGAGTTAGGATTATGTCTACAGTTTAAAAAAAAAAAAAAAGTATCCAAACAGGTACTGGCATAGCGTTACATAGCAAAATATCCAGCTATTTCATCGAATGTTTTGCTCTTCACTTGGATGTCTTAATGCTTCCCTGCCTCATTCTGTAGAAATAGCATAAAAATAGCACATTCTGTATCCCATGCGCAGGGTCTGCACTGACATGTGGCAGGTGGAAGGCGACTCTAAAAGCAAGGTGCCTCTATATTTCCAAATGCCCGGTAGCACACCTTGATGATACACAGTATGATATGAGAAATGTGCCCTGAATCTTCAATATGGCAGCTGATTTCCATTCTATACACAAAGCAGATACGAAGCGTGGAGGCCTGATGGAACCCGTATTTTTCAACCTGGTAAATGAAGCTAGATTAACAAAAATATTTTAAAACAGCCAATAATTATGAAAGCCTTGCCTGCCATTGCATAATTATTTAATAAACCATAAAACATACAACTGTTATTCAGTCACAGAGGCCCTGTGCAGGCTGCACCATATGGCTAATGGCTGCGATGGCTCATCACGCCATACTGCGAATTCCTTCTCATCGCACCACATTGGCTGCAGACTCCGTTTGTGGCTAATGCCTGTGTTACCCTTTCACTGCATGTTTATTTTATGAGAAGGCGGCATCTGTTTTGGTGTTGATTCTGAAATGATAAACTACTGTTTTTAAAACTTAACTAGTAAATTACCTCAATATTAATTTTCCTAGATGGATTTTAAAATGCAATTTTTGTTATCCCCAGTTGTCACTTCAAACTCTGGCCATTTGCATTTTGATACACGTCAACGATGGAAGTCTACATTTACTTTAGTGTCAGTGGTAGACACAAAAAGCTAAACTAAATGATCTCTGGGCATCATTTGAGAACATTTAACTGGGAGATGTCTCTGTATCTACAGCAGGGTAATAGCATGGCTCCAGGAGACCCAAATAATTTATTTCCAGAAAGTCAGTCTTTGCCCTCCAGTCACCAAGAGCACCTCATTGAGCCTCTCAAAGCAACTTGTACTGAACATCAGCACATGTTGCGGTCTTCCAGATAAATGTCTTCAACATATTATTTTCCAAATGAACATTAATTGAATAATGCACATTTTGTTTTGAGGATAAACATTTTTTTTTTAAATGCTAGATTGAAATGTTGCAAAAGTAACTTATTTAATTTGATTTTTAAACATAAGACCAAATATTTGGTCAATTTACTTAGATTTGACAAGCATCTGAGATGAATGAATTTTTTTTACTTTCCAGACCAGATGTTTGGTATTGGTTTTAGATTCTAAAATTATTTGAATGGGAGGGTTGAAATTTTCCTTGGGAGTAAGGACCCTAGGCATTTATTTGAACAACAAAAAACACAAAGTAAAAAGCACATGATTAGCACCACGATTTCCTTGCCTGGGAATAAAAGAAAATATAAGATTATACATTCTGTTTTACTTTGGGTTTTTGAAAGAGATATAGTTTCAATTTTATATTAGAAAAGCCCATCTCTGATCGACAAATTCTCTGTTTCTGAACATTAAGAAAATAGCAAGTTAGAAAAAAAAAATGTTTACTCTCTTTGAATCTAATCAGATTAGTTGATGGCAGAAATTAGCATGACTAGTGCTGAGCAGGAAATCAAGATGATTACTCCTAACTCATCCCAGCTTTAAAGAACCCAACGTGTTCATTTTGTATTTCAGCCAACATAATTTTATAACAGTTTGGTTTCTACTATATTTCAAGGATGAGCAGAATAAATGAATGTTTTCCTTGTTCTCAGAGGACTCATTTAAGGATGAGACAAATTTGGATACTGCTTTAGTTTGAGCAAAGAGCTCCATAATCATAAAAATTCACATGGAATTAAATGGACAACGGTTTCTAGGATTAGAAAGCAAAATAACACTAGTATAATATTCCCAGATGCAACAGAGCATCCTGATTTTTTTAGGGACACCCAATTGCTGAGTAAAAATTACATATGTCTGTGTGTTTCATCATAGTCAATCCTAAAACTCAAATAACTCCAGCTTTTATTGTTGTTAATCTTCACCCAAGAATATTTTTTCCCACTGATTTTTAGAGAGAGTGAAAGGGAGAGATGGAGGAAATGAGAGAGTGAGGGGGAGAGAGAGAAAGAGAAACATGGATGGGAGAGAGATACATCGATTGCTTGCCTCCAGCACGCACCCAACAGGGGTGGGATGGAACCTGCAACCCAGGTACATGCCCTTGATCAGGAATCAAACCCCTGACACTTTGGTGCATGGGCTAATGCTCAAACCACAGCATCACACTGGCCAGGGCAAATAAACCTAGCAAATGAAACTTGGTCCATTCCCAGTTAGTTATACCCTTTCAGGAAGTCTTCAGAATTAACAGC
This sequence comes from Molossus molossus, assembly GCF_014108415.1. Classification (NCBI taxonomy): domain Eukaryota; kingdom Metazoa; phylum Chordata; class Mammalia; order Chiroptera; family Molossidae; genus Molossus; species Molossus molossus. The sequence continues at coordinate 112,421,511 of NW_023425388.1, forward strand.
TGGTTACATTTTAAATGTCAGTTTAAAAAAAAAAAAAGAAAGAAAATCACTAAAGACATCAATATCATCTAGCTCTCCAAACTGCCAGTTAAGGAAGCATCTACTTTTCATAACTTATTTAACCTATTTCTACAGGACTTCTATTAAATTTTTTTTTAATGTATCTCTCTCCGTACTAAAAATCTTATTTTCCAATATAATCAGCTTTGTGGTACATTTATACAATGAAATACTATGCAGCTGTAAGAAAGAAAGATCTCTTGCACATGCTGCCTAATTTTCAGGTTGGCAGTGGGGACATGATTATGTTTTAGAACTGATTCTTATTTTTATGAAACTTGGCCATTTCCTTATTTACCATGTTATTAATCTGGCTTTTTCTTTTTTTAAGTAGCCGTGGTAAAAACAAAATGCATAAGGGTTGCCTTTATCAGATATGAACTTTCTCCCAGGTTCTTCACCTCAAGGGTTGAAAGAAATCTTTGGTTTGCTTTTCTTCCCAACGGTGAGCAAGAAGAGAGCTTGCAAATATCACATTAAATGGAAGGTTTGGGTGACTTGTCCTCAGGGATAATTTGCTTGCTCTGATTTTTTTTTGCTTTGCAGAGGCTGAAGATAAAATGTATCTTATGACTAGAGAAGCACCCCAGCTGAATTAGCTACCATGAGTCCTTACCACTTAACTGGGCTACTGACTAAAATTTGTAGGGTCTGGCTTCTTGGCACCACATAGTTTCATTACCACCGATGCTATAGAGGAGACGGGTGTACAAGGGCACCAGGATGCCCATGGTAAATTAGTTGTTTCAATGCAACTAATAATAATCTGGTGCCCAGGACGTGTTAACTCACTTCACCTGAGTGAACAGTCTACTTCTAGACAGCAGCTTTCCCACCCAGGCTCACGGTATGATGGTAGGATTGGTTCATTAGTAACAAGGCTTTAGCCTTTGTTCAGGTCCCCGGGGGGTCCTACCTTTGATGAGCTGTTTTCAATCATTGCCTTATGGTTTGGTGCATTGATATCAAGATCTTTTTTTTGTTTGTTTGTTTAACTAATTTTAGAATTATAACCCATTTCAATGATGAAATGTATTCCCTTATAACATGAAAAATTTACAACAATTCGTTTGGATGTTTCTGATTCTTCTCCAAGTTTTCTCACACATTTTCAGTCAAAAACACCTGGGGAAAGAATAGGCCCAAAATGCTGAACTCTCCAATGAATATTGTTCTCTCTCTCTCTCTCTCTCTCTCTCTCTCTCTCACACACACACACTACTGAGCTTTAATAGCTTGTTAATAAATTTTCTTAACTGACCTACTGTAGTTTGCTGTATTCTGCGTTATTGTTTGCTTGTTTTGTCCATAGACCATATTGTGATATTGCCTTGATGAACCAAAGACAGGGACATGTACAGCCTGAGTATGTGTAAACTAAAACAGTTGGCATTTCCCTCTCCTGGTGATTTTTATTCTTTATAAAGCTATTAAGAGATGTTTTTTAAAAGACACTCGGAAAATCAAATTTGGAATAAGAAAGCTTTCATTACTATAGATGATCTCACATTTCTGCAAACCTACCCCTAGTTCTTCATTCTCCTTCCTTAATCATGCAATTAAGCTACATTTTTTTTTATGATGTTTTCAGTCAACAATAAATTTGCAATGTGTTTTTTTGTTGTTGTTAATATTTTAGAGAAAATTAGATTTTGTCAAGAGCTAACATCCAAGCCAACAGGTTCACACAATGTTGGCGTACAAATTCTTCAGTGGGTTTTAAACTTAGAAAAATGATATTTTCTGTCCACCTCAATTAGAGAAGCTATTTTGTATAATAGAGTATTCTGCCAGGTAATGTACCGTATATTCTATTTGAGTTTGCACCATATTTCATCTACTTGCATATAGCTCTGAATATATCTACAGCAAACATTCATTCTTTTAGAGATATGTTTGCAAGGACAGTATGAAATGGGGAAAATGCAAAATCTGCCTGAGATGGGGAAGATACCCAACTGTGAGGAACGTGAGAGTGGAAATATATGAGGTGTGACAATAAAGTAATAAAACTAATTTCCTTGTGTGGTTCATAAACTAGCTCTAAGGTTGATTCCATGAATGAAGTTCCAAAAATGCTCTGAGCATTGGCAACCCTACAAAAATCAGCACATCAGCTTCCCAAGTCCAGGGCAAAATGGTACAGAACACATTTCTGTATTAACATTTGCATATATTTGTGAAAAAATATTCTTTTAAAAGTCTCGTCTTGTGAAATGTTTTTAGAGCTAATCTTTCTGACATTCTATGACGAACATAACATAAAGTTCTTTTTTTTATAGATAAATATGTTTACTTTTAAAAATCACCTATAATCTATCAGAAAAACCACTATTTTTAAATTACTATCCTTCTAATTCTTTTGCTTTACATACATATATATTGTTTGTTTCTTTATATTTAAAAATAAGGGTGTACCTTAAGTCCAAAGGCTATGATGAAATATAGGTCCATGTCATAAAATATACTTCAACATCATTTTATATGAGTTAGCTTTACTTTCCAGTATTGATGAACAAGTTTAATCAATTTCTTCTTTAAGGCAATTAGATAAATTTTAATTTTATACTATTATAAACACTACCTTGAAGAACATTCTTGTAGCTAAGCCATAGTGCATATTTATGACATTTTCTTATAATACATTATTTTTTGTTATTAACTTTTGGTACAGATGTTTCTTCTTTTTCCCCCATTGACATGCTCTTCCTGATCCCACATCCTCCCCCCTTACCACACACACAGAACGGATGTCTATGTCCATTGGTTATGCATACATGCATATAAGTTCTTTGGTTTATCTCTTTCCTCTCCCCCGCCCCCCTCTTCTGAGGTTTGTCAGTCTGCACCCTATTTCTATGTCTCTGAGTCTATTTTGTTCATTGGTTTATTTTGTTCATTATATTCCACAAATAAGTGAGATCATGTGGTATGTGTCCTCCTCTGATTGGCTTATTTCTCTTAACATAATGCTCTCCAGGTCTCTTCATGTTGTCTCAAAGGATAAGAGATCTTTCTTTCTTATAGCTGCATAGTATTCCAATGTATATATGTACCATAGTTTTTTTATCCACTCATCTATTGATGGACACTTAGACTGTTCCCAGATCTTAGCAACTGTAAATAGTGTTGCTATGAACATACAGGTACATATATTATTTCTGATTGGTGTTTCAGGCTTCTTAGCATATATTCCTAGAAGTAAGACTACTGGATCAAATGGCAGCTCAGTTTTTAATTTTTTGAGGAAACACCATATTATTTCCCAAAACGTTCTTGTTTGTCTCTGACTGGCTTATTTTACTTGGCAGTTTCCCAGTTCATCCTTAGTGTCTCATAGGGTAACTTTTTTTTTTCCTTTTTACAGTCAAGTAGTATTCCATTGTGTAAATGTACCAGACCTATTTAATACACTCATCTACTGATGGACACTTGGTTGTGAAGTACTTTGATTCCTTTTTCATTTTCTTTTTGATATCCCCTATGGATATTTCTTTGTGGTTACCATGGGGATTATGTAAAACATCTTATAATTGTAGCAATTTATTTTAACATGATAACAGCATTGCTTAAGTTACATACAAAACCTCTTCTTTACATCCCTTTCACTTTATAACATCCATGTCACAAATAACATCTTTTTTATACATCTATTAACATAGTTTTATAGTTATAATTATTGTTTATGCTTTTATCTTTAAATTCTATATCAAAATTAAAAGTAAATTATGTATCCCCTTTACAGTATTACAGGATTCTGTATATTTCTATGTATTTGCCTTTGCCAGGGAGCTTTATATTTTCATACACTTGTGTGTGGTTGTGTAGCATCTTTAAGTTTCAAGTTAAAGGACCCCCTTTTGCATGTTTTGTAAGGCAGGTTTAATGGGATGAACTTTCTCAGTTTTAGATCATCTGGAAATATCTTTATTTCTCCTTCATTTTTTAAAAAATATTATTGAGGGAAAAAAACTGGTAGCGAAGTGAATGGAAGCTACACAGATCATCTCCCAGGACCAAACTGGAATTACAACAAAAATAAAGACAAATCATCAGGAAGGGGCAACCGAAAGGCAGCTTGGAGGACCACATAACCAGGGACACTGACTCAATTCTGGTAGGCTTGAGAGGACACGAAAGGGGACCAGGAGCCCACGGTCCGCAGTGACCTGGGCTGGGACAAGCGAACTCGACTGGGTTCAGGGGACTCAGCTGGAAGCTGCGCCCTCGACTGGGTCTTGCGGCCCTGGCTGGGACCTGCGGCCCCGCCTAGGACCTGCTGGGGCCTCAGCTGGGACCAGCAGCCTCCGCTAGAACCTGCACCCTCGGCTGGGACCTGGGGCCTCGCCGGTGACCAGCGACTGCCTAGGCTGAGACCTGCGGCCTCGGCTGCAGCCTTGGCCGCCCTTAGGTGGAAGCAGAACCCTGGGTTAAAGTCCCAGGAGGCTCCACGGTGCAGAGCCCGGACAGAGGCTACATTGGCAGCAGCTGCTCAACTTGGGCTCCAGCAGAGGGAGGGCACTGGACAGGAACTGTGTGGGGACACTTGGGATTTGGAGGGTGCTCAGAGCTTTTGCAGAGTTGCAGCCACTCAGGACTGTGGTCATCTTACTCCTTACCAGGGCCCTGGGGAGAGGCAGCACTCCTCCCTCGGAGATTCAACCCCACCCAGTGGCCAATGAAATGCGAATTGAGGCCCATTAACAACCAGGATCTGCCCCACCCTCAGGAAATCCTCTTACACTGAGCACCTGAGGGAGTTTTTCAGGCAACTCAGAAAACAAGGTTCTTCAGGTGACCACTACTAATAGTCTCCAGGCAAAATAGATAGAGGATAACTAACAATCCCTGGGCTAGCAACTCTAACCAGGAAAGTTAACACTTGACAGTGGTGTATAAAGTGGGTCCTTCCTGGCTCATCCAAACCCAGGAGAGGGAGCCACAAACAGCAGAACACCAACCCCACAGGGAAAATTTGGCAGTCTCCAAAGCCCACTATGATAGCCAAAATGGTGAAACACAGAAACAAAAGCCAAATGAAAGAACAAGAGACCTCTACCGAAGATGAGATAAATGAGGTGCAGTTAAGCAAGTTAACAGAATTAGAATTCAGAGCCATGATCTTGAGGAAGCTCAAAAGCATGTGTAAGGACATGAGCACCATGAGTAAAGTTATATAAATGTTGAAAATGAACCAGTCAGAAATTAAAAACCACCAAGAAGAAATGAAGAATGACAGATAAAAAATAAAAAACGCATTGGAAAGTCTAAACAAGAGAGTAGAGGAAACTGAGGACTGGATCAGTGAATTAGAAGATAGGGTAGAAAAAATCAACCAATCAGAAAAACAAAAGGAAAAAATAATTAAAAAACAGGAAAACAGCTTAAGAGAACTGTGGGACAACTGGAAACATAATAACATTTGCATCATAGGAGTCCCCGAAGAAGAAGAAAATGAGCAAGGTATAGAGAATATATTTGAAGAAATAGTACAGAAAACTTCCCTAATTTGGTGAAGGAAGAAGGCATTCAAGTTCAAGAAGCACAGAGAGCCCCAAGTAAGAAAAACCCAAACAGGCCCACAGCAAGAAACATAGTAATCAAAGTGCCAAAAATTAAAGACAAAGAGAGAGAATCCTAAAAGCAGCAAAAGAGAAGCAACAGGTTACCTACAAAAAAAAAAAAAAAAACCCCATAAGGCTCTCAGCTGATGTCTCACAAGAAACACTACAGGCCAGAAGGGAATGGCATGAGGTAATCAAGGTCATGAAAAACAAGGATCTGAATCCAAGACTACACTACACAGCAAGGCTATCATTCAAAATAGAAGGTCAAATAAAGAGCTTCCCAGACCAAAAAAAAAAGGCTAAGGGAATACATTAGCACCAAGCCAGCACTGCAAGAAATGTTAAAAGGACTGCTGTAATTAGCAGGAGAAATAGGAAGAAAAATAGAACCTCACTAAACAAAAATGGCAATAAATAAGTACATATCAATAATCACCTTAAATGTAAATGGATTGAATGCTCCCATAAAAAGACACAGAGTAGCTGATTGGATAAGAAAGTATGACTCATCTATATGTTGTTTACAAGAGACCCACCTCACAACAAAAGACTCACATAGATTGAAAGTGAAGGGATAAAGAAAAATCTTCCAAGCAAATGGAAAAGAAAGAAAAGCTGGGGCAGCAATACTCATATCTGATAAAATAGATTTCAAAATGAAGGCCATAACTAGACACAAAGAAGGCCACTACATAATATTGAAAGGATCTATCGAACAGAAAGATATAACCTTGGTAAACATATATGCACCCAATATAGGAGCACCAAAATATATAAAAATCTTCTGGAGGACTTCCAAGGAGAAATCGACAACAATACAATCATAGCAGGGGACTTCAACACCCTGATCACATCACTGGATAGATCCTCTAGACAAAAAATTAGCAAGGAAACAGAGACTCTAAATGAAGCACTAGACCAAATGGATTTAATAGATATCTACAGAGAATTACACCCCAAAACTCAAGTGCACATTGGACATTCTCAAAGATAGACCACATGTTAGGACAGAAACTAAGTCTCTACAAGTTCAAGAAGACTGAAATCATATCAAGCATCTTCTCAGACCACAATGGCATGAAACTAGAAATCAATTGCAACAAGAACATGCAAAGACATTTGAACACACGGAAGCTAAATAGCATGTTATTAAACAATGAATGGGTCACTGAGGAGATCAAGGAAGAAATCAAAAACTTCCTGGAAATCAATGAAAATGAAGACACAACAACACAAAATCTATGGGATGCAGCGAAAGCAGTTCTGAGAGGAAAGTTCATAGGACTACAGGTCTACTTCAAAAAACAAGAAAAATATCTAATAGACTATTTAAGCTCATAACTTAAAGAAATAGAGAGAAAACAAAAAGAAAACCCTAGAGCAAGTAGAAGGAATGAAATAGTAAATAACAGAGCAGAAATAAAGTACATGGAGTCCAAAAAAAAAAATTCAAAAGATCAATGAAACAAAGAGCTATTTTTTACAAAAGATAAACAAGATTGATGGACCTTTAGCTCGATTCACCAAGAAACAAAAAGAGAGAACCCAAATACACAAAATCAGAAGTGACAGAGGAGAAGTAACCACAGAAATACAAAGGATCATTAACAACTACTATGAACAATTATATGGCAACAAATTCGACAATCTAAGCGAAATGGACAAATTTCTAGAAACACATAGTCTCCCAAAACTGGACCGGGAAGAGATAGAAAACTTGAACAGAACAATAACAACAACGGATATTGAAGATGTAATCAAGACTCTACCAGCAAATAAAATCCCAGGCCCAGACAGCTTCATGGGGGGTTTTATTGAACATTCAAAGAAGAACTAACACCCACTCTCCTCAAATTATTTCAAAAAATTCAAGAAGAAGGAAGACTTCAAAACTCGTTTTATGAGCCCAGCATAATTCTAATTCCAAAATCAGAAAAAGCCACTACAAACAAAGAAAACTACAGGCCAATATCCCTGATGAACATAGACGCCAAAATCCTGAACAATATACTAGCAAATCGAATCCAGCAATATATCAAAAAAATTATTCACCATGACAAAGTGGGATTCATCCCAGGGATGCAAGGCTGGTCCAAAATTTGCAAATCAAAAAATATGATACACCACATAAACAAAATAAAAAATAAAAACCACATGATTATATCATTAGATACCAAAACAGCATTTGAAAAAATCCAGCAACCATTTCTGATAAAAATGCTCAGCAATGTGGGAATAGAGGGATCATATTTCGACATAATAAAGGACATATATGAAAGACCTACAGCCAACATCTTACTCAATGGGCAAAAACTAAAATCATTTCCCTTAAGAACAGGAACAAGACAAGGATGCCCACTTTTGCCACTCTTATTTAACATAGTACTGGAAGTCTTAGCCACAGCAATTAGACATGAAGAAAAAATAAAAGAGGTCAAATTGGAAAGCAGGAAGTGAAACTGTCATTATTTTCAGATGACATGATATTATACATAGAAAACCCTAAAGACTCCATCAAAAATCTACTAGACTTAATAAATGAATTTGGTAAAGTAGCAGGATGCAAAATTAACAACAAGAAATTAATGGCATTCTTATACACAAATAATGAAGTCACAGAAAGAGAAACTAAAATAAAATTCTATTTACCATTGTGACAAAGAAATTAAGATACCTTGGAAGAAATTTAACCAAAGAAGTAAAGGACCTATTTGCTGAATACTACAGAATATTGAAAAAATAAATAGAGGAAGATATAAAAAAGTGGAAGCACATACCTTGTACATAGATTGGAAGCATTAACATCATTAAAATGTCCATATTACCCAAAGCAACCTACACATTCAATACAATCCCCATCAAAATATAAACAACATATTTCACAGGACTAGAACAATTATTCCAACAGTTCATCTGGAACAAAAAGACCCCAAATAGCCACAGCAACCTTGAAAAAGAAGAACAAAGTAGGTAGATGACAATACCGGATATCAGGTTATACTACAAAGCTACTGTAATCAAAACAGCCTGGTACTGGCATAAGAACAGGCATATAGACCAGTGGAACAAAACAGAGAACCCAGAAATGGACCCAAGACATTATGTTCAATTAATATTTGACAAAGAAGGCAAGAGCATACAGTGGAGTAAGGACAGCCTCTTTAAATGGTGTTGGGAAAATTGGACAGCTACATACAGAAAAATGAAATTAGACCATCAACTTATACCCTACACAAGAATAAACTCAAAATGGATAAAAGACTTAAATGTGACTCATGAATCCATAAAAATCCTAGAAGAAAATGTAGGCAACAAAATTTTAGACATTATACGCAGCAGAATTTTCACTGACACAGCACCTAAGGCAACAGATACAAAGGAGAAATGAACACATAGAACTACAACAAACTCAAAAGCTTCTGCACAGTGAAAGAAACAACCACCAAAAGCAAAACAAAACCCACTCTATGGGAGAGCATAATTGCCAATGATACATCAGATAAGGGGTTAATTTTCAATATATATAGAGTGCTCATACAGCTCAACAAAAGGGAGACAAAGAACCCAATTAAAAAATGGGCAGAGGAGCTAAATAGACACCACTCCAAACAGAATATGCATATGGTTAAGAGGCATATGAAGAAATGCTCAACATCACTAATCATCAGAGAGATGCAAATTAAAACAACAATGAGGTATCACCTCACACCTGTCAGAATGGCCACCATCAACAAATCATCCAACAACAAGTGTTGGCAAGGGTGTGAAGAAAAGGGGACTCTAGTACATTGCTGGTGGGAATGCAGACTGGTGCAGCCATTGTGGAAAACACTATGGTGTTACCTCAAAGAATTAAAAATTGAGCTTCCAGTTGACCCAGTGATCCCACTTCTAGGAATATACTCTAAGAAAAGTGAAACACCAATCAGAAAGACTATATGTCCCCCATGTTCATAGCAGCACTATTTACAATAGCTAAGATCTGGAAACAGCCCAAGTGTCCATCAGTAGTGAGTGGATAAATTAACTGTGGTACATGTACACAATGGAGTACTATGCAGCTGTAAGAAAAAAAAGATCTCTTATCCTTTGAGACAACATGGAGGGACCTGGAAAGTATTATCCTAAGCAAAACAAGCCAAACAGAGATAGACCAATATCACATGATCTCACTTATTTGTGGAATATAATGAACATAAGATTCTGAGGAACTGGGTAGTCCCAGAGACATAAAACTGGGGTACAGACTAACAATCCCCAGAAGAGTGGGTGGTGGGAGAGAGATAAAACACAGAACTTATATGCATGTATGCATGAACAACGGCCATGGACAACAAAGCTGGGGACATGGCACGGAGGATGGGGGAAGGGGTTATCAGTGGGGGGGGGGGAGGAAGAGAGACACATCTGTAACAAAAATAAATTAATTAATTCATTAAAGAAAATTGAATATATATGACTTTTTCTAAAAAATATAAAACTTCTCCACAGCAAAAGATACAATTATCAAAATGGAAAGGCAAACCACTCTATGGGAGAGCATAATTGCCAATAATATATCAGATAAGGGGTTAATTTCCAATATATATAGAGTACTCATACAACTCAACAAAAGGAAGACAAAGAACCCAATTTAAAAAATGGGCATAGGACCCAAAAAGACACCTCCCAAAGAGGACATACAAATGTCCAAGAGATACATGAAGAAATGCTCAACATCACTAAGCATCAGAGAGATGCCAATTAAAACAACAATGAGGTATCACCTCACACCTGTCAGAATGGCTGCCATCAACAAATCATCAAACAACAAGTGGTGGCAAAGGTGTGGAAAAAAGGGGACTTTAGTACATTGCTGGTGGAAATGCAGACTGGTGCAGCCACTATGGAAAACAATATGGTGTTACCTCAAAAAATTAAAAATTGAACTTCCATTTGACACAGTGATCTCACTTCTAGGAATATACCCTAAGAAGCCTGAAACTCCAATCAGAAAGAAAATATGTACCCCCATGTTTGTGGCAGCACTGTTTACAATAGCTAAGATCTGGAAACAGCCCAAGTGTCTATCAGTAGATGAATGGATAACAAAGCAGTGGTACATATACACAATGGAGTAATATGCAGCTGTAAGAAGGAAAGATCTCTTATCCTTTGAGACTACATGGAGGGACCTGGAATGTATTATCCTAAGTGAAACAAGCCAAACAGAGAAAGTCAAGTATTATATGATGTCACTTATTTGTGGAATATAATGAACATAACAGTCTGAGGAATGGGGTAGTTCCAGAGATGTGGAAGTGGGGTACAGACTGACAATCCCCAAAAGCGGGAGTGGTGGGAGAGAGATAAACCACAGAACTTATATGCATGTATGCATGAACAATGGACATGGACAACAAAGCTGGGGACAGGGCAGGGAGGGAGAGGGAGGGGGGAATCAATGGGGGGAAAGGAGAAACATGTATAACCAAAATTAATTAATTAATTAATAAAAAAATAAAATAAAAAAATGGTAGTCTGGTTTTATTATTTTGCCTGGACCTGTTCAATTTTCCCAACATCATTTATTGAAGAGACTGTCTTTACTCCATTGTATGCCCTTGCCTATTTTGTCAAATGTTAATTGAACATAATGGCTTGGGTCAATTTCAGGGTCCTCTGTTCTGTTCCATTGATTTATATGCCTGTTCTTATACCAGTTCCAGGCTGTTTTTATTACAATGGCTTTGTAGTATAACTTGATATCCGGTATTGTGATCCCTCCAACTTTGTTCTTTTTTCTCTAGATTGCTAGCAGCTATTTGGGGTTTTTTGGATTCCATATAAATTTTTGGAGTATTTGTTCTAGATTTTTGAAATATGTTGTTGGTATTTTATTATTTAATTTTTTTTTCTTTATTGGTTTTTGAGAGAGCAGAAGAGAGAGAGAGAGAGAGAGAGAGAGAGAGAGAGAGAGAGAGAAACATCAATGAAAGAGAACATGGATTGACCACCTTTTGTATGCCCCCCACTGGGGATTTGGCCCACAACCTGGGCATGTGCCCTGAGCAAGGATCGATTGGTGACCCTCTTGGTCAATCACTGATCGACACCAGCTGGTGATGTTGGTATTTTAATAGGGATTGCATTGACTCCATATATTGTTTTGCGTAGTACGGGCATTTTAATTATGTTAATTCTTCCAATCCATGAACTCTGTATATGCTTCCATTGGCTTATATCATCCTCTACCCTGTTTCTCAATGCCCTGTAGTTTTACAAGTACAGGTCTTTTACCACCTTGATTTAGTTTAGTCCTAAGTATCTTAATTATTTTGTTTTAATGATAAATGGGATGGATCTTTTAGTTTCTCATTCTGAGAGTTTATTATTGGTATATAAAAATGCCATTGATTTCTGGGTGTTAATTTTATCCTCTTATGTGGCTGAATTCATTTATTAAATCTAGTAGCTTTTTGGTGGTGTCTTTAGGGTTTACTATGTACAATATCATGTCATCTGCGAATTATGACAGTTTTACTTTTTCCTTTCCAATTTGGATACATTTTATTTCTTCTTATTCTCTGACTGCTATGGCTAGGACTTACAGTACTATGTTGAATAAGGGTGGTGAAAGTTGACATCCCTGTCTTGTTTCTGTTCTTAGGGGGAATGATTTCAGTTTTTGCCAATTGAGTATGACATCAGTTGTAGGTTTTTCATATGCTTATTATGTTGAGTTATGATGCCTCTATTTCTACTTTGCAGAGAGTTTTTACAGAAAATGAGTGTTAAAAAAAAAGGGTGTTGAGGAGAGTGAAAAATGGTGGCAGAGTGAATGGAGCTACACAGACCATCTCCAAGGACCAAACTGGAATTACAACAAAAATAAAGACAAATCATCAGGAAGGGGCAACCGAAAGGCAGCTTGGAGGACCACATAACCAGGGACACTGACTCAATCCTGGTAGACTTGTGAGGATGCGAGAGGGGAACAGGAGCCCACGGTCCACAGCGGCCTGGGCTGGAAACAGCAGACTCGGCTGGGACCAGAGTACTCGGCTGGAAGCTGCACCCTCGGCTGGGTCCTGTGACCTCGGCAGGGTGCTACGCCCTTGGCTGGGTCCATCTAACTCGGCTGAAAGCTGCTGCCACCTCGGCTGCATCCAGCGACTGTAGCTGGATACTGTGGCCTCGGCTGGGTGCTACGCCCTAGGCTGGTGCTGCAGCCTCGGCCGCCTTTGGCTGGGAGCAGTGCCCTCGGGTTAAAAGTCCCAGATGGATCCACAACGCAGAGTCCGGACAGAGGCTAAATTGGCAGCAGACACTCACCTTGGGCTCTGGCAGAGGGAGGGCAGACTGGACTGGAACTGTGTGGGGACACTCGGGATTTGGAGGGCACTCAGAGCTTTTGCTGAGTGAAGCCACGTAGGACTGTGGTCATCTTACTCCTTCCCAAGGCCCTGCGGAGAGGTGGTGGCCCCTCCCTAAGAGATTCAACCCCACCCAGTGGCCACTGAAATGCTAATTGAGGTCCATTAACAACCAGCAGCTGCCCCACCCTCAGGAAATCCTCTTACACTGAGCACCTGAGGGAGTTTTTCAGGCAACTCAGAAACCAAGGTTCTTCAGGTGACCTCTACTAATAGCCTACAGGGAAAAAAAAGCTAGAGGATAACTACCATTCCCTGGGCTATCAACTCTAACCAGGAAAGTTAACACTTGACAGTGGTGTTTAAAGTGGGTCCTCCCTGCCTCATCCAAACCCAGGACAGGGAGCCACAAACAGCAGAACACCAACACCCACAGGAAAAATTTGGCAGACCCCAAAGCCCACTGTGATAGCCAAAATGGTGAAAAACAGAAACAAAAGCCAAATGAAAGAACAAGACACCTCTACTGAAGATGAGATAAATGAGGTGCAGATAAGCAAGTTAACAGAATTAGAATTCAGAGCCATGATAAGGAGGAAGCTCAACATCATGTGTAAGGACATAAAGATGCTGAAAATAAGCCAACTGGAAATTAAAAACCACCAAAAACAGATAAAAAATGACACATTAGAAATGAAAAACACATTGGAAAGTCTAAAAAGCACAGTAGAGGAAGCTGAGGACTGGATCAGTGAATTAGAAGGCAGGGTAGAAAAAAATCAAATAATCAGAAAACCAAAAGGAAAAAAACGATTAAAAAACAGGAAAACAGCTTAAGAGAACTGTGGGACAACTGGAAACGTAATAATATTCACATCATAGGAGTCCCTGAAAAAGAAGAAAATGAGCAATGGTTAGAGAATATATTCATAGAAATAGTGACAAAAACTTCCCTAATTTGGTGAAGGAAGAAGGCATTCAAGTTCAAGAAGCACAGAGAGCCCCAAGTAAGAAGAACCCAAACAGGCCCAAACCAAGACACATAGTAATTAACGTGCCAAAAAATAAAGACAAAGAGAGAATCCTAAAAGCAGCAAGAGAGGAGCAACAGGTTACCAACAAAGGAAACCCCATAAGACTCTCAGATAACTTCTCACAAGAAACACTACAGGCCAGCAGGGAATGGCATGAAGTAATCAAGGTTATGAAAAACAAGGATCTGAATCCAAGACTACTCTACCCAGCAAGGCTATCATTCAAAATAGAAGGTCAAATAAAGAGCTTCCCAGACAAAAAAAAAAAAAAGGCTAAGGGAATACATTAGCACCAAGCTAGCACTGCAAGAAGTGATCTCACTTCTAGGAAGCCTGAAACACCAATCAGAAAGAATAGATGTACCCCCATGTTTGTAGCAGCACTATTTACAATAGCTAAGATCTGGAAACAGCCCAAGTGTCCATCAGTAGCCGAATGGGTAAAAAAGCAGTGGTACATATACACAATGGAGTACTATGCAGCTGTAAGAAAAAAGACCTCTTATCCTTTGAGAATACATGGAGGGACCTGGAAAGTATCATCCTAAGTGAAACAAGCCAAAGAGAGAAAGACAAGTATCATATGATATCACTTATTTGTGGAATATAATGAACATAACAGTCTGAGGAATGGGGTAGTCCCAGAGACGTGGAAGTGGGGTACAGACTGACAATCCCCAGAAGAGAGAGAGGTGGGGGAGAGATAAACCACAGAACTTATATGCATGTATGCATGAACAGTGGACGTGGACAACAAACTGGGGACAGGGCAGGGAGGGAGGGTGAGGGGGTAATCAGTGGGGGGAAAAGGAGAAACATCTGTAACAAAAATTAATTAAGAAAATAAATAAATTAATTTAAAAAAATATGAAAAATAAAAATTAAGGTGACAGAAAATTTGTTACAAAAGTATATTGCACAGAAAACTATAACCAAATATGTAAAGACTTTCAAACAAAATATATAAAGCAAAGATTAAAAATTTGAAAAAAAATATGGGTGTTGAATCCTTTTTCTGCCTGTATTGATATGATCGTGTGCTTTTTTTATTTTTTTATTTCTTTATGTGATGTATTCCAGTAATTGATTTGCAAATATTTACCAGCCTTGCATCCCTAAAATAAATTCCACCTGGTCATGATATATGACTTTTTAAAATATATTGCTGGATTTAATTCACTAATAGTTTGCTGAGGATTTTAGTATCTATGTTCATCAGGGATATTGACCTGTAATTCTTTTTTTGTAGCATTTTTATCTGGTTTTAGAATTAGGATAATGCTGGCCTTGTAGAAAGAGCTTGGAGTGTTCCTTCTTCTTGGGTTTTTTGAAATGGTTTGATGATGGTAGGTGTTCGTTCCTCTTTAAATGTTTGGTAAAACTTCCCTGTAAAGCTGTCCAGACCAGGGCTTCTATTTGCTGGGAGTTTA
Organism: Molossus molossus; assembly: GCF_014108415.1. Taxonomy (NCBI): domain Eukaryota; kingdom Metazoa; phylum Chordata; class Mammalia; order Chiroptera; family Molossidae; genus Molossus; species Molossus molossus. The sequence continues at coordinate 112,436,957 of NW_023425388.1, forward strand.
TTATGATGATGAAGAAGATGATGATGATTACTGCTTCAATTTATCAGGTTTTCTGATTTAGTATTGGAAAATTATATTTTTCTAGGAATTTGTTCATTTTGTCTAGGTTGTCCCTCTTGTTGGCATATAGTTGTTCATAGTATTTTCTTGCAACCTTTGTATTTCGTGGTGTCAATTGTTACTCTGCCTGTTTTGTTTCTGATTTTATTTATGTGAGTCCTGTTTCATTATTTCTCAGTCAGTCTGGCTAAAAGTTCATCAATCTTGTTCATCTTTTCAAAGAACCAGCTCTTGGTTTCATTGATCTTTTGTATTGTTTTTTTAGACTCTAGGTAGTGTATATACACTCTGATTTTACTATTTCCTTCCTTCTACCTACTATAGGTTTTTTTCTTGCTCTTCTCTTTCTAATTTGTAAGTTGCAGCATTAAATTGTTTATTAGAGATTTTTTTTTATTTCTTGAGGTAGGCCTGTAGTGCTATGAACTTCCCTCTCAGGACTGCTCTCACTGTTACACATAAATTTTGGGTTGTTGTGTGTTCATTCTCATTTGTTTCCAGAAGTTTTTTTTTATGTTTTATTTCTTCCTGGATCTCATTGGCAGCACACTCATTGTTAAATAACATGCTATTTAGCCTTCATGTGTTTGATTGTTTTTGAGTATTTTTATTGTTGTTAATTTCTAGTTTCATGCCACTGTGATCCAAGAAGATGTTTGATATGATTTCAATTTTCTTGGCCTTGTAGAGACTTACTTTGTGTCCTGACATATGGTCTATTGTTGAGAATGACCCATGTACACTTGAGAAGAAGGTGTATTCTGAAGTTTCGATGTTAAGTGTTCTGTAAATGTCAAGTAAATGCATTTGGTCTAGTGAGCCGTTTAGGGTCATATTTCCTTGTTGAGTTTGACATCCAGTATTATCAGCGGGATGTTAAAATCCCCTACTACGGTGACACCAGGACCCGTCCTGATGGGAAGGGGGTTGGCGCCGAGGTGACCAGCGGGCGGGTGTGGGGGCGGCAGGGCGCGAAGCCTGCGGAGCGCGTCGCCCGCCAGCGGACAGGATGGCGAAGGAGACGCAGGACTACGGCATCCTGGGCGTGAAGCCCAGCGCGGCGCCGGAGGAGATGAAGAAGGCCTACTGGAAGCTGGCGCTCAAGTTCCACCCCCAGAAGAACCTGCACGGGGGCGAGATGTTTAAGCTCATATCCCAGTCACATGAAGTGCTTTCAGATTCAAAGAAAAGGGCTATTTATGTCCAGGGTGGCTTGCAGCCCCAGCTTCTCTTCCCCCATGGACATCGACATGTTCTTCGGTGGTGGAGGGCGGATGGCCAGAGAGAGAAGAGGCGAGAATGTTGCACATCAGTTGTCTGTAACTCTTGGAGATTTATATAATGGAGACACGAAGAAATTGGCCCTCCAGGAAAATGTAAGTTGTGAGAAATGTGAAGGTGTCGGAGGGAAGAAGGGCACCGTGGAGAAGTGGCCGACGTGCACGGGCCGCGGGATGCAGGTCCACCTGCAGCAGATTGGGCCGGGTGAGGTGCCGCAGACCCAGACCGTGCAAGGGCCAGGGCGCGCGCATCCACCCCGGACCGCTGCGAAAGCTGCAGGGGCGCCAAGGTGATCCTGGAGAAGACAACCATCAAGGTGCACGTCGAGAAAGTGTCTTTCAGAGACGAGGCCATGACTTGATTATGAAAATGATAATTCAGCTTTCTGAAGCCCTCTGTGGCTTCAAGAAGACGATAAACACCCTAGATGACCGAGTCCTCGTTATGACATCCGAATCAGGGGAGGTGACGAAGCATGGGGACCTGAAATGCGTGTATAACGAAGGGATGCCCATCTACAAAGCACCCCTGGAGAAAGGCAGCCTGGTCATTCAGTTCCTAGTCATCTTTCCTGAAACACAAGGGCTTCCTCTAGACAAGCTGCCTCGGCTGGAAGCTTTGCCCCTCCTCGGTGGAAAGTGAGGGTCACAGACGACATGGATCAAGGAGCTGCAGGAGCTCTACCCCAGCGATCAGAGCTGGCGCCAGCACAATGAGGCGTAGGAGGAGGACGAGGACCGGTCCCGGGCCCCGGTGCAGTGCCAGATGGCATGACGTGGTCCCGGTGCACGAGCATGTGACGAATGTCAAGTTGGCACAGGGCCTCACTTTCATAGCCTGTTCGGGGTGTCCTGAGAATGTGTTGAGCATTCTCAATTGCTGAGTGTCTTTTTTGGGTTTTCTTTCGGTTGTGACCTAAGTGATGGCTTAATCTATATTTCAATGTTTTAAGTGTAAACCACCTCTAGTCTGCACGCGGAATCTGTTTATGTACATGTCCAGGACCCATCGGAGGTGTCAGTGACCACAGTGCCACGTTGCGCTTGTCCTGGCTTTGCTGTGATCCAGTCCCACCAATAAAGCACAGCCCAGAGAGCAGTCCCCCCAGGCACCAAGCGGGCACCTGGCCCATCTCTGGTCTGGGTTTCTCTCCCCTCCGTCCTGTGGTCGAGGTGCTGAGGGCGTGATCTCAGGGCTTCTCATGTGGCATTTGAGTCTCGGTTCCAGCTGACCCTCCTCGGGAATAGAGGCCCATCTGTGGACTCGACGTGGCGGCGGCGCCTGGCTCACACTCACTGGGCTGCAGGGCCGACTTGGTTCCAGTGTTCTGCGCCCGAGTGAATGGAAAGGCGTGTGTGTGTCTGATCACCTCTCTTGGAAGCTTCCTGAACCTTCCAAGCCTCATGGTGAAGACAAACCTGTGTTTGAAATGACACACTGACAGACCTGTTGGCCTGTGTCCCTCACCTTGTTTTGTGTGGTTTTAATGATTTTCTGTTGATAATGTTTGCAATGCTCTCCCACCAAAGTGCTGCTTATCTGTAAAGAAAACGTAAAATTCCGTGTCCCCGGCAGCTTCAGTGCAGCCGCAGAACCGTGGGAGAGTGCGAGTGGGCTCGCCCCAGGACACAGCGCGCTTCCTGGACGACTTGGGGGTGTGGAGAGGTACAGGACTAGTCCCCTTGCAAAGGACCGCACCACAACCCTCCTCTTCCACCCAAGCCCACTAGAAAGTCGATCTGCATATGGACCACGACTGCCGGTGTCCCATTCCTGTGCTGTCTCTTATCAAATGACCGCTGGAGGACTGTGTGCTTGATGAGGCAGAATTACACCCAGCTCCTTCCTTGTCGTGGACGTGGAATCTGGAGAGTGTTGCTGGAAATTTATTCCACCTGTACACTTGTCACTTTGAAATTAAAGTGGAGCTGGTACAAGAAAAAAATAAATTAAATTAAATTTTAAAAATTAAATAAAATCTCCTACTATGGTTGTATTGATGTTGATCTCTCAAAGTCCTCCAAAAGTTTTTTGTTTTGTTTTTTAGTTATGTTTTGTTTTTTTGCTTTTTAAAATGTATTTGTGTGCTCCTATATTGGGTACATGTATGTTTATTATATGTATATTGTTGCATCTATCCTTTTAGTATTATGAAGTGGCTTTCATTGTCTCTTGTTATGGCCTTCATTTCAAAGTCGATTTTGTCAGATAAGAGTATTGCTAACCCAGCTGTTTGTTTGTTTGTTTGTTTGTTTCCATTTGTATGGAAAATTCTTTACCATCTCTTCACTTTTATCCCATGTGAGTCTTTTGTTCTGAGGTGGGTCTCTTGTAGACAGCATATATGGGCCATGTTTTCTTATCCAATCAGCTACCCTGTTCTTACTATTGATAGGCACTTATTTGTGTCTGTGTTCCCATCTCTCTATTTCTTCTCCTTACAACAGTCCCTTTTGCATTTCTTGCCATGGTTTTTTGTTTTGTTTTGTTTTGTTTTGTTTTGTTGTTTTTTGTGGTAATGAACTTCTTTGGTATTTGTGAAGCTTTTTATTTCACCTTCAACTTTGAATGACAGCCTTGCTATATGCAGTACATACATATGCAGTCTTGGATTCAGTCCCTTGCTTTTCATTACTTTGAATAGTTCATGCCACTCCCTTCCAGCCTACAGTGCTTCTATTAAGAAATAAATCAGTTTACAGTCTAATGAGAGCTCCCTTGTAGATAACTTTCTCTCTTTCTTGCTGCCTTTAAGATTCTTTTGTTGTACTTAATGTTTGCCATTTTAATTATGATGTGTTGAGGTGTGGGTCTTTTGGGATCATCTTGATTTAGATTCTGTGTTTCCTGGAATTGTGTGACTCTTTCCTTCACCAGGCTAAAGATTTTTGTCATTATTTCTTCAAACAGGTTCTCTATTCCTTGCTCAGATTCTTCTTCTGTTACCCCTATGATGCAGATGTTGTACTGTTTCATGTTGTCGCAAAGTTCCTCTAAAACAGCGGTTCTCAACCTGTGCGTCACAACCCCTTTGGGGGTCGAATGACTCTTTCACAGGGGTCTCCTAAGATATAACAGTAGCAAAATTACAGTTATGTAATTTTGGTTGGGAGTCACCACAACATGAGAAATTGTATTAAGGGGTCATGGCATTAGGAAGGTTGAGAACCACTGCTCTAAAATATCCTCCCACTTTTTCATTTTTTCTTTCAATTGCTGTTCTGATTGAGTGGTTTTTTTTTTCTACCTTGTCTTCTAATTTGCTAATGTAGTCCTCTCCTTCTTCCAATCATTATTGATTTCTTCCAGGGTATTTTTTATTTCAGCTCTGTCATTTCTCATTCCCATGGATTCTTATTCATGGCTTTTACTTCTATTTCCATGATAATGTAGTTCCCACTGGATTCCTTATAGTTCTAATTAAGTTACTTGTAGTTCTCATTAAGTTGTTTGAGCACCCTTAAAACCAATATTTTGAATTCACATCTGACAAATTACTTGCCTCCATTTTTATTTAGTTCCTTTTCTGCTATTTCTCTTTTTCTTTCATTTAGGAGTAGTTTCTTTGCCTCCCAATTTTAGTGGTCTGGCATTCCAGGGCCAGGTAAGGTGAACCAGGTCAGGGGCGCTGGTTCATGCATCTGGATGCATCCAATTGCACTGGGTGGCATTAGTGGGTCTGGTCTTCTGGTGGTGTTAGTTTCACTGGCTATGTTAGTTGTGCTGAGTCATATTGGCTGGTTGGTGCATCCAGGGGCACTGGGTCACAGGAGGCCAGTTCTCAGATCCAGTCTTCTCATCCAGGAACTTGGTGGCTTTCAGCAATAGTGGCAGGACTAATGGCTCTTGGCAGCAGCAGTGGCAGGGCCAGTGGTTTTCAGCGGCAGCAGCAGGGCTTGTGGGGCCAGTGGCTCTCATCTGCTACAGAGCCAGTAGAGCAGACAGCTGGCGGCTGACAGCTGCCGCCTTGGCAGGAGTGTGGGCAGCCTCGGTGGACCCAGAGGGGAGGATGGGAGGTTGTGGGGCCAGCAGAGGCAAGCTCACTTGTAGCTTTAGGGCACTGGGTCTTGGCCACTCCCTGCAGTCTTCTCCCAAGGAGGACCCTCAAATCCTTTAAAATGGCACACTGTCCAATCCTAAGTGGGGAGAAGCACCCTTCCAAGTATCACGAGGAAGCAGTTGGCAGCTCCCCCACCCAAACTGCCCACCCTGAGTTCCTATACCAACCCACAGACCCCCACCCTCACTCACACCCATGCACAGTTTCTGTGCACATGCTTACCCATTCACACTCTCACCTTCACTTCAGTCTTGCTCGCTGCCATGTTTTTTACCTGCTTTTTTTCTCCTTTTTTTTGAAGGACAGTTTTGCTTGATATAATATTCTTGGTTAAAAATTGATTTTATCACTTTGAATATATTATCTTATTTCCTTCTGGCCTGCAAGATTTCTGCTGAGAAATCTGTAGGTTGTCTTATGGGAGCTCTCTTGTATGTGGCAAGTCTCTTTTATTGCTACTTCAAATTCCTTTTGTCTTTGACTTTTGGCAGCATGGTTATAATGGGTCTTGTTTAAACTTCTTTACATATATCCTATTTGGGATCTCTTAAAGTTAATGAATCTGGATATGTAGTTCTGTCCCCACATTAGGAAAATTTTCTCCATGATTTCTTCAAATAAGCTCTCTGATCTAGTCTGTATTTTATCTTCTGGGATTCCTATAATATGTATTGTGTCTGTATGGTTGTGTCTCATAGAACCTTAGGCTTTTTATTCTGTTCTTTTTTTTTTTCCTTTTTGTTCCTCTGACTTGATAATTTCAAATGACCTGTCTTTAAGCTTTCTGATACATTCTTCTGTTTGATCACGTCAATTATTGAACTCCTTTAGTAAAATTTGCTATTCAGTTATTGTATTCTTCAGTTCCAAAATTTCTCTGTTTATTTTTTATATTTTTTTTCTTTGAAGATATTTTTATCTGGTTCATGCATCATTTTTTTCTGATTTGGTTTAGTTGCCTAAATGTGCTCTTGTAGCACACTGAGTTTCTTTAAGAGAATTATTTCAAATTTTTGTCAGTTAATTCATAGATTCCTATTTTAAATCTTCACCCAAGGATATTTTCCCATTTATCTTTAGATAGAGTGGAAGTAGGGGGAGAAAAACAGAAAGAAAGATGTGAGAAAGACACATTGATTGGTTGCCTCACACATGACCCTGACAAGGGCCAGGGACAAACTGCAACCGAGGTATGTGCCCTTGGCCAGAATCAAACCTGAGACTCTTTGTTCCACCAGCTGACGCTCTAACCATGGAGCAACACCAGCCAGGGCTGTTCAATAGACTTTAATAGGTGTCTTCTACATGATTATTCTTGCCTAAATGCTGGAAATACTAAGATAATAAAACATATAGATTTTTATTATTGTAATTCCATTGGTTTCTAAATTCTCTCAGTAGCATCTTATTTACAGGATAACTAAAAGTTCTATGCATAATATTATTTACTTTTTAATTTTTCTTAGCTTCATTGAGGTATAATTTACTTTATAAATATGTTTTCTCGATTTGCCAGTTAATTTATTTATTGCCAGGTTTTAATCAAAGCTAAACTTTAATTTTTTTTTTTTTTTAATTTTAGAGAGTGAGGAAAGGAGAGGGAGAGAGAGCTAGAAACATCAATTGGCCACCTCCTGCATGCCCTCTACTGGGGATCAGGCCCACAACCTGGGCGTGTGCCCTGACTGGGAATCAAACAGGCAACCTCTTGGTGCATGGGTCAACACTCAACCACTAAGCCACACATGCCGGGCAAAGCTGAACTTTTTGTGAAAACATTTATAACAATTTCCTATAAAATATAATATATTTAAATAAGTTTATTTCATTTTCATAATTGAAACAGTTTTATATGTGACATCATGTAAACAAAGTGAGTTAGAGAGAAGGTCACAGTAGTGATCTGTAGAGAGATCATATTTCATCAGAATCTAGATTCCATGTCAAATTAATCATATCTGGCATTGTTAGTTTAGTTCTAGTAGTTTAAAATATGATATTAATTGTAACTAAATTAATATAAGTAAATCAAAAAACTTCACATATAAATGACCATGCATCACTATTATCTATTACATTGAAAAGAGCATACATATTGTTCTTTTGCTTTATAGTAATCATCATATAACATGATATTTTTTGAAGAAAGGATTGTTTTTAGGTCGTTTTGTTTTGGCAGTTCTTGACCTATCAGGACAGTTCCTGACACGTCAGTCTCTGTCTCCTAAGTATATGATTGAAACTAAGAGAAATTAATTTAGACTCTAGATTAGCAATATATCAGTTGATAAACTAAGGAAAAAGGATATTCGGTTATGGGAACTAAGAAGTAAAGAATGTTGGTTTTTCAAAAATTAAAAGTAAAGTAAATGAGAAAAGAAAGTCAGACAAAGATGGAGAGAAAATGCTCTGGGCAGTTTTTAAATCTTTTCTGAGGTCCACCTGCATTCCTACACCTAAGTTCTGTGAAGCCCTGCAGCTAACATAATGCTTTCCTTTTATCTAAGTCAGCAATTTTCAACCTTTTTCATCTCATTGCACACATAAAATAATTACTAAAATTCTTTGACACACCAAAAAATGTATATATTTTTCCCAGTCTAAGAAAAAAAATAGGTATAATTTGCATTTATTCACACTGGGCAACTATTGTGTTGGATGTTGTCATTTTTTTTTTACTTGATAGTCTAAAGGAAAAGAGGTTAGTGCCCCTGACTTAATAGTTAGATATTGCCTATTTTAACAATTCTTGTGACACACAGGTTGAAATTGCTGATAAGTTAGTTTACACTGTTCTGTTTTAAATAATTACTTCTCTGGATACTAAGAATAAGCCTATCTCTTATTTTATGTGAATGAGCCAGATCTCTTGTACATAAAAATGGTAGGTTTCTAATGGTCACTCTGGTATAGTGAATTTTCTGTTTCCAGTGATCAGTTTATGCCTAGAATAAAGTTTATTCAAGATGAAATCACTCCCAGTAAATTTTCCATAAGAGAATTATAATAACAAATTCACTTCTCAGTAGACTCCCTTCACACAGTGCTAAGTGTTATCGGTGGAATCACCAATCTCCCCTGCTGGCCATAGGTTGATCATAATATCACATGGAAAAGTATATTTTGGGGGGTCAAATCAATATTTGTACAGAATAGTTCTTTGTAGATTGTTCTTTATACAGAGAGACCCTGTCTTCCAGATACTAAAGGGCCTCTACCTAGATTCCCCGAAATAAAATTTCAGCTCAGTTGAAAATCAACAGCAATTAATTAATAATTATATTCAAAATGCAAACTATTTTCATCTATTCATTTCTAGTTCTGCTTTTAACTATAACCTCATAGAGAGACTATATTACATAAGTCTGAGGAATTTATCCTTGACAGTGATTAAAAGGCTCCCCTTGAGCTGGGAGTTGGGGCACAGTGAAAAATATGAGCTACCAGGAAATGAGATTCAGATTTTCCCTCCTCCTGGTACTAACATCACTGGCTCTTCTTACAAGCAAAACCATTCTCAAACTTATGACTACTTTTTGTGTTTTATACAAAATGACCATTTTGTGAGGCTATTTTTATTTAATGTCTAGGTTAGATTTAGCCTTTTAAAAAATCAAGTTTCATTTAATAACCAAATAACTGGTCACTGGTCAATTGCTTTCAGAATGACCAGATGTTCATCAGCATAATAAACTCAAACTGAACAAACCCTCGCGCTCCATCTAAAGTGCATAGTTTTCCATGGCACTAGAGCTGGGACAGTGTGCTGATTATTTGTCTATCACCAGCCAAAATAATTCTGATCCAGTTCACCTCCCTCCTCTTTCCCTTTTTCTGTTTACCCATTTTAGAACTCCCACTTACTGCTCCCAAAAACTTATGAGTATAACAGCATATACTGTTTGTTTGAGTGATCTTTCTATAGTTCTTCAACTTCTTTAAGGAAAGTCAACATATAAAACTAATAAAAAATAAAGTTCCAAATCAAACACACTTCAAGGTAATAAAACTTGTATTGAATACAGACTATGAAGCTAACACCCTTTACTTCATGATTATAAATCACGTTTTGGTTGGCCTGTTAGCTGTATTTCATGAATTCTGTGTACATTTTTAATAGTTAATTACTACAACTCAATAGCTTTTTTTCTGGTACATTTCCTGAATAGGTGCCAATCAAGCTGAAGGAAAATGTTTAATCTATGACGTGGTCTATGGCCAGTTCAATTTGACCTCATTCATCATCTTCCTAAGCTGGAGCTTTTAAATGTAGCCAAAGGACACAGTCCTAAATTGTATAGCCCATGTGGTAAAAGTGTGGTTCTACTGCTACTAAGGTCTCTTTGTTGATATCTCATTGCCGAAGTAGCAGAACACAGAACATGCTCAAACATAAATATCTAACACTGTTCTTGAGAAAATTCAGTTAGTTGTTAGCTGTATAAATGTGTAGTTTGCTCCTAGTGTACAAACCTTGAAATGAGTTATATCCCAGAGGGTCTACAAAACCTGTGGAAGATAATACATTGGTCAAATTTCTACTCTGTGATTTTTCTTTTGAAATATTATTTTGTAGATAGGTATCAAGATGCACATTTTAATTAGCATTTAAGAGTTCTGTATAATATTGAGAATATATATAAACATCATACAATAATTACTGCCTAGAAACCAATAGAACATTAACACATTTATTTTCTGCTGCAGAGAAAAGTAAAAGGAAATATGGTACTCTCTGCATCAATGGTTCATCCATATATAGCACCCCTTACAATATACCAGTGAAATGGATATATTCATTTAATGTGTTCATGACAAATGACATTTCATGGCCCAAACCCATTTTGTATAGCAGTGGTTCTCAAACCTAAACATGCATCAGAATCATCCCAAGAGTGATTTATAGATTGCTAAGCCACACTTCCAGTGTTTCTGATTCCACAGGTCCTAAGTAAAGTTCAAGAATGTACATTTCTAACAGGCTCTGAAATATTGTCTAGGCACCATACTTTGAGGATGAAAGTTAGACATAATAAAATAACCATCTAAGTTTAGCTGGACCATATCTATTAACATTTCACCAAATAAAATGGACAACTACTACTTTAAAAAAGAACCCAGAAAAATGGTCCTTGCCATGAACCCTCTTCTTAGAAATCCATTCTAGAAAGTTGATTGAATCTATGAAAATAAGACAAAAATTGTTCAGAAGAGTGGAACATTGAGTACTGGATAATTTTTACAGAAATTTCCTGTTTGCTAACAAGTTTACTCTTCATCCTTCACAAGAGTAACTAACATCTTTACACCTTCTCTTCAATCTGTAAAAAATCCTCTAATTTCTAATACCTAATGTGGCTCCAGGGGAAAAAGAGAGAGAGAGAAGAAAGTGCATAAAATACTTAGTAGGAAACTTCGTTCATTTGCAGTTCTCAACAATAGTAGAGATAAAACATTTCTATTTTTGAATTAACTGTTAACTTATTTCAAAAACTAATTAGATATCTTCATATATGCATTACAATTTGAATTGTTTAAATGTTTTATTTTAATTTTAATGTTTTTATTAGCCAGAGTTCTTAAAACTAATCTCCAAAGTCATCTGTTTAAAGAAAAATGTAAAAATCTAAATTTTTATAAACGATATGTCTTAAAATATTTAAATTATCATGACAAAAAAGCAGTAGAAATGAAAATTATGGAGGGCAGTAGTAGATCTATTTACCTGGTGTTGAAACTAAAAATATGGTAGCATCATTATGAGAATGACTAATGTGAAGCAATAAGCATTTTGAAAACCATATTCTAAACTACTGTAATACTCGTACACACAGGTCACATCAAAATCAGTTTGTGATGTTCCCACTAAGTATTGGTCTTACAAACTGAAAACCGAATGATTTGCTTGAATGATCATCTAAATTTCATCATGACTTTGATGAGAAGGCATGCATAAATATGCAAGTACTTTTTGGTTATTTCAGACACATGAAATCATAGGCAAATTGCTTCTGCCATTTACAAGGTATCACTCTTTCCCTTGTTTTCATCAATTAATTAGTCTTAATTGCCCCCCCTAGGCCACAACAGACTTCACGTCCAAATTGTACGAACTATGTGATCTTGCAAGTTTATAAACATAAAACCCACATGAAAATTGTCAACAACTTTCTAATATAAGAAGTATGGGAAGTATCTCAAATTACTTATGGAAAAAATGGTTAAATGACAATACAGGCTTCTTTTACATCAGGAATAGTAGAAGTTTTTATTGTATGTTCTTTACTGGGAAAAGTAGAGCTGGACATTTATTTGGAGATTTTAAAATATAATATCCCTAGAGCTTAATTCTGTAATCACAAAAGTTAAGTGATATCCATAACAGTATCAGGTGCTCCCCTCTAATTTGAATAAAATAAACCTAATAAATAGTTCCATAGTTTTGAGAATGAGATCATTATGTAATATAGAAGATTCACTCTAGTAACACAAGTATCGATCCACATGTTTATCAATTATAATGTTATATAAAATATTAAAAATTAAATTAAATAACATTTTTGTTAATGTAATAATATAAAAATAAAATATTTTTTTTATTTTTGACACTATTAAAGATGTCACCCACTGCCCCCCCTTTTCCCACCTGACTCTCCCAATATATGTACATTAAGATTTACATCTTATTACCAGACTACAGAAAAGTCAAATAGTCCTTTTTATTTTGGTGAGGAAGACAAATGTTCTGAGATTCTCCAAACAGCAAAACTGTTCTGGCTTTACTCTTTTCAGTAGGATGAATTTTTAGTTCATTTTCTATTTCTCTCATTTGGATTAACTTTTACTAATTGTCTGAATATTAAGTTCTGTAAAGACAGGGGTTGCATCAATTCTTTTCATTACAGTAACCCCCCCAAAATGTTATTTACAAATGAATGTTCAACAAATGTTTGCCAAATACTGATCTCTGTAAAGATCAGATTATACAAAAAACTATTTGACATTGTATAAACAAGCAAGATTTATATCGGTATAGTCTCAGCCAAGTACTACAGTTAGGTCTTGATATTGCTACAATCTATGGACAAAATCCAACATTGACATGGCTCCTTCGTTTGACTCTGGAAGCTCACGTTGACCTTCTTAAACTGCCTGTTATTGCAAAAGCACTTTTTTTTTTTTTACCATGCAGTCCTCTCATTTCTGGTGATTTTTTGTCCCGTATTCAGCTGAAACCAGTATATCCCTCTTAAGATCAAAAGGTAAAATGGTGACCTTTACACTGTTTGATATTTAAATAATATTCTTCTATAAGTATCTTCTATTAGACAAGATTTACTTCATGCCACGTTCAATCAACTGTATAGACAGGCAGGGTGTATGTAAAAAAAAAAACCATTCCTCTATTCAAGCTAACAAAAATATTTCATCTACACTTTGTTTATCCATGGAAAGAAACTGAGCATGTCCTCTGCGGTTTTACTACAGGTCATCTGAGGGGCAGCCCCTGGATTCCCCTGATCCATGCAGGCTTCCCAGGGGCGGGAGAACAAGGCCCGTTTGATCCAGCACCTCCTGTGAGGCCATCACTTGGGTACTTTTTCTACAAATTTTTGCCAGACTGTGAGTAGAGTCATATGTAAAAGAAAAAAAAAAGGCAAAAGCTCAAAGGACAATAGGAAAATCAGCAGGAAATCAACAGATACCTTTAAGAACCACTGATCAGTCATCTCAGCATTACCTTCCTCGATATGGTTACACCTGCAACAGGTCAGCAGTTGGCTTCTGAACTGATAGATGTTGTTTACATGTTTTATAGCTTAAAATACCTTCAGAGCTTTGACATGAAATAACCCTATTTACTAATCTTTCACTTCTCTATAGAAAGAGCCATAAGCAACTAAAACGTGTACTAAGTAGAATAATATCAGAGATTGGAAAGCATTTATGAAAAAAAAATTTTTTCTCTCATTAACCTAGTAAGCAATATGGTGTTCCATAAAAGAGAGAAAAGAGGGTCTACATTTCTAAATGTAGTTAAGAACATCTTTGGAGTGGAGGTTAATAGGACTAGTCACATCTCATACAGTATCAATTGAAAGTGAACTAAAGTCAGAGTCAGCTTCTGTTCTGTTTGTAAATTGATAACACCTGTGCAGAATCTTATGTTCTACCAACTAGAATAAACACTTCCCAAATTTAAGCAACTGCGGGTATAAGGATGGTAAAGAAGCAACATCCTTGAGTCATTTAGTTTCGCTGCGAATGTCCATACTGCCTGACTCAGATACCACAAACTTACGGGGTACAGGTACAGGGAAGCAGCAACTGGCACAGAACAATAGAAAATACCACCAATAACCTCAAACACATCAGCTCTTCTCCCAGTCTTCTCAGCAACATTCATTAAATCGGGTTTGGCAGTATTTCTCTTTTGAGCCATTAGAAAATGCCTCAACCAAAACAGCATCTCTGTCTTCTAAGAACTCACAGTCTATGACAGAGTACTCCAAGACATGGACAGAAATAGTAGTACCAGGAGGAGCCCTTGTGAGATCATCACCGCAGAACAGGGGAGTTTCCGGAGGAAACAGAATTCCTGCTGGACCTTGAAGGGCCAGCAAGATTTCAATGGCAGAAATCTACAGTTGTCCGTTTTATGAAGAGAAGTTATACTGAAACAACTTCTGGTATTTTTTTGCATCCCTTGGCCTTGAGTCCAACGCCTTAACATAACAGCCATTGTGTATGTATTTACTGCTGAAAATATTTTATACTGAAGAAGGATACTGATGTGTCAATGCACGTCTTAGCCTGGCATTCTCGACTATGCATGACCTCACGCCAACCGTTATTTAATCATATTACACAATACTCTCTGGGAGAGATGAAAGCTCTACTCACCATTTTCATATTTTCCAGCACGTACACATTTGCTCACGACAAGTACAACCCAGAATCATGTTTCTCCACAAACGTCTTTGCTAATCGAACTCTTGTGCCTCCTTGAAGATTCGGGTCAATCTCACCTCCTCCTGAAGCCCAGGCATCCATCATCCCTCTCTTATTTAACTCCTTGCATATATTTTCTCTTTATAATGAATTATTCTTCTCTTATACTTGAGCCTTTCAAGTCAGGGAACCACATCTTAAATAGTATGGTTTATTCCTAAGTGTCTCGTTTCTTACACATAATCGTCATATGATAAATGTCTTTGAATCTCTGCCAAAGTCCACATAATTAGTGAAGATTTTTTTGTTTTGTTTACTTTCAGCTTGTTTATTATGTATCTTTAAGTTTTTACTTCAAGACACTAAAACTGGAAGTAATTGATAGCATAATATGGCTGCAGTTTATTTACTTTTTCCCTTTTTATTCTGGACTAATTTTAGACTCATATAAAAGTTACAAAATACCACAGAGAGTTTCTGCATATCCATCACTAGATTCCCTAATGTTAACTTTTTACACAGTCTTACTACATTATTATAGCTAAGATATTACCATGGCACAGTATCATTAACTATATCACAGATTCTATTACATTTCACCAGTTAAGCCACTAATGATCTTTTTCTATCTTGAGATCTTATCCAGGATCCCACATTGTATTTAGTTACTATTTCTCCTTAGTCTCGTTCGATCTGTAACAGTCAATCAGTTTTGTCTTTCATGGTCTTGACCTTTTTCCTAAATACTAGTCAGTTATTTCACAGAGTATCTCTCAGTTTGGTTCTAACTGATGTTTTCTCATAATTAGAGTGAGGTTGGGTGAGACATTTACATGATGTCTTGCTTCCAAGAGGGAAGACAGGAAGGCAAGTGTCCCCTTGAAGCCTGGAGAACATCACTTCAGCTGCACTGCATTGGTCAAAGCAAGGAGCCGGGCCAGCCCAGAGTCAAGGGGAGGGGCCCCAGCTTCCAGCTCTGGACGTAAGGAACACAGCCACCTACATGAATGGAAATAACAGATGGTGGCCCTCTTGAAAAGTATCCACCACAACTGGGTTTTCAAAAATATGTTAAGACCCCACTTATCAACACAATCTGCTCCTATCGCACTGAACATTTTTTTAATTATCTCAAGTATCTTTGAAATAGAGTTCATTGTGCCTGCTCTGCCTCCTTCCCTGGGTGTAGTAGCCAAGGAGGATTTGCTGCTAAGATCTACCTTAAAAAGCCAACACTTCTAGGAGGGGCACAGGTAGCCAGCAGCTGCTGGAGGCTGCGTTGTTGTGGGCTCTGTTGCAGCACTAGGTCAGGGCACACCTCCCCAAGCCGCAACAGCCAGTGACTGAGTAGGCGGTGGGACTGGAACAGGGCACTCTGCTTGTCACAGGGGTCCTCTAAGGAGCACTCTGCTCGGGAGCTCCCTGTCATCCCACAGAGGTGTACACATAGCTCCGCTGCAGCCTAGGACTCTGCCAACCAAGTCTCCTTCCTCCTCTTGTCCACTAGTGGATGTGAGATCTGCATTGTAATTAGTGGTGTTTCTTAAAATAGGGTTTTATTGATTTTTTTAGAGCGAGAGAAAGGGAGAGGGGAAGAGAGAGAAACGTTAATGAGAGAGAAATGTCAATCACGTGCCTCCTGCACACCCCCACTGGGGATGGAGCCCAGGACCCAGGCATGGGCCCTGACTGGGAATTGAACCAGTGACTTCTTGGTACATGGGATGGCATTCAACCAATTAAGCCACACTGGCCAGGGTAATTAGTCATTTTTTAATACTTAAATTTCAAAAAGGATAAGTAACCTAAGTTTAAGGAAACAAAATGAAAGTAGAAAAAGATTAATTCATAATATTCTCATTAATCAAAACCAATATCTTCACAAATATTAATACTTAATCACCTCTTTTATTCTCAACATTCATCCACATAGAGCAAGTATCTCTTCTTAAAAACAGTATAATAAATCTTAACATCTCAAATGGCTTTTATATAGAACTACATCTTCAAAGGAAAAATATACAGTCCTTGTATGTATCTTGTTTTAGAGGAAATAAAAAATATCCCTGGGCAACACAACCCAATCAAATATTACCATAGAGAAAGCATTACTCTATAACCAGGCGTCGATCCAATCAAAGTGACGGACCACCAGTTGGTCAAATATTATATTTTCATTAAGATCTTAGTAAACAGCTTGTCATGCCATCGACTTCAGATATTATTTGATACTACATTAATTTCCAAAATACTTTTGTGCATAGAAAATACACTTAATTATCAATCTAATACACATATTTTTCTAAGTATATAAATTCTACTTACTGCCTGGGGTGGGGCAGGAGCCAGGAGAAAAGGGTTAAGGGGGGAAATGAAGGATATCTGTAATACTCTCAACAATAAAAATATCTATATATTGCTTATCAAAAAATTCTACTTATTAAAATGAATAATACAACACTAAAATGTATAAATCACAACTATAATGTTACACATCAAGTTCTTTTAAATATTCAAGCTATTTTAAACTGGAAAATTTTGACATATTATAACAAATATTTAGTCACGTTACACTTGCATTTAACCTAGCATCAAAACATTGATACCAATGATATAATTTATTTGGGAACATGTTTATTCTTATCTTTAGACCTCACAACAATCAAAATATACTGAAAATTAAAAAGCCCGAATTACAGCCATGGCTGGTTTGGTTCAGTGGTTAGATCATGGGCCCAAGGACCAAAGGTGTCACGTTCTTGATTCTGGTCAAGTGCATGAACCTCAGTTGCGGTTGGATCCTTGGCCCTGGTTGGGGTCGTGCAGGAGGCAACCAGTCAGTGTGTCTTTCTCACAGCATCTCTCTCTCTCTCTCTCTCTCTCTCTCCTTCCCTCCCACTCTGTCTCAAATCAATAGAAAAATATGCTCAAGTGAAGATTAAAAAAAAACAAAAAAAAACTCGAATTACAGCCTATCAGAACCCTAGGTTTTTTATTATAAAGTAAGTGATTCTTAGTGGGACATGGATCTGGAGTAACACTTCCAAGAAGATTAACCCCATCCTAATATTCACCAGGCCAACCTTTTTTTTTTTTTTTTGGCCAATAGTATATTTCTAGTACTTTCTTTCAAAGAATATTCATGTTTTAAACCTGATGCCTTTTCCCGAAATAATGTGTCCTTTAGTATTGACTTAGTATCACTTCGTAAGTAAGAGTTACTTAGTTTAGGAATTTTAGAAAGTAGTAAAGAGGTTGGAATGTCTTTTCAAAAAATTTTGGTTAATTTTAATGGAGAAGGGTAATAAAAACCAAAATTTTATTTATTTATTTTTTCTTTTTTTGATTTATTTTTTAAAAATTTTTACTTATTAATTTGTTTTTGTTACAGATGTTTCCCATTTTCCCCCATTGACACCCTCCTCCCCTTCCCCACCACCCCAATCCCAGCTTTGTTGTCCATGTTCATTGGTCATGCGTACATGCATGCAAGTTCTGTGGTTTATCTCTTCCCCCACAACCCCCCCTCCTCTGAAACTGTCAGCCTGTACCCCACCTCCATGTCTCTGGGTTAATTTTATTCAGCAGTTTGTTTAGTTCATTATATTCCACAAATAAGTGAGATCGTATATTTGTCTTTCTCTGCTTGCCTTGTTTCGCTTAGCATAATACTCTCCAGATCCTTCCATGCCATCTCAAAGGATAAGAGATCTTTCTTTCTTACAGCTGCATAGTACTCCATTGTGTACATGTACCACAGCTTTTTAATCCACTCATCTACTGATGGACACTTGGGTTGTTTCCAGATCTTTGCTATTGTAGATAGTGCTGTTACAAACATGGGGGTATATGTATTCTTTCTGATTGGTGTTTCAGGCTTCTTAGGGTATATTCCTAGAAGTGAGACCACTGGGTCAAATGGTGGTTCAATTTTTAATTTTTTGAGGTAACATCATATTGTTTTCCATAGTGGCTGCACCAGTCTGCATTCCCACCATCAGTGCACTAGAGTCCCCTTTTCTCCACACCCTCGCCAAAACTTGTTGTTTGATGATTTGTTGATAGCTGCCATTCTGACAGGTGTGAGGTGATACCTCATAGTTATTTAAATTTGCATCTCTCTGCTGATTAGTGATGTTGAGCATTTCTCCATATGTCTCTTGGCCATTTGCATGTCCTCTTTGGAGAGGTGTCTTTTTGGGTCCTATGCCCATTTTTTAATTGGGTTCTTTGTCTTCCTTTTGTTGAGTTGTATGACACTATATATTTTGGAAATTAACCCCTTATCTGATGCATCATTGGCAATTATGGTCACCCATATAGTGGGATCCCTTTTCCTTTTGGGGGTTGTTTCTTTTGCTGTGCAGAAGCTTTTGAGTTTGATGTAGTCCTATATGTTCATTTTTTCTTTTGTTTCTCTTGCCTTAGGTGTTGTATCAGTAAAAATTCTACTGCGTATGATGTCTGAGATTTTGTTGCCTATATTTTCTTCTAGAATTTTTACAAATTCACAAGTTACATTTAAGTCTTTTATCCATTTTGAATTTATTCTCTTGTATGGTGTAAGTTGGTGTTCTAGTTTCATTTTTTTACAGGTAGCTGTCCAATTTTCTCAACATCATTTATCGAAGAGACTGTCTTGATTCCACTGTATGCTCTTGTCACCTTTGTCAAATATTAATTGAACATACTGTCTTGGGTCCATTTCTGTGTTCTCTACTCTGTTCCATTGATCTATCTCCTGCTCTTGTGCCAGTACAGGCTGTTTTGATTACAGTGGCTTTGTAGTATAACCTGAAATCTGGTAATGTGATTCCTCCTACTTTGTTCTTCTTTTTCAAGATTGCTGTGGATATTCGAGGTCTTTTTTGGTTCCATATAAACTTTTGGAATGTTTGTTCTAGTTCTGTGCAATATGTCATTAGTATTTTGATGGGGATTGCATTGAATTTATAGATTGTTTTGGGTAGTATGGACATTTTAATGATGTTAATTCTTCCAATCTATGAACAAGGTATGTGCTTCCACTTTTTTATATCTTGCTCTATTTCTTTTTTCAATGACCTGTAGTTTTCTGTGAAGAGGTCCTTTATTTCTTGGGTTATGTTTATTCCTAGGTATCTTAATTTTTTTCTGCTGCGATGGTAAATGGGATTGTCTTTTTAGTTTCTCTTTCTGTGAGTTCATCATTGGTGTATAAGAATGTTGTCAATTTCTTGACGTTAATTTTGTATCCTGCTACTTTTCCAAATTCATTTATTAAGTCTAGGAGATTTTTGATGGAGTCTTTAGAATTTTCTATGTACAATATTATGTTATCTGCAAATAATGAGAGTTTCACTTCCCCCTTTTCAATTTGGATCCCCTTTATTTTTTCTTCCTGTCTGATTGCTGTGGCCAAGACTTCCAGTGAGTGGCAAAAGTGGGCATCCCTGTCTTGTTCCTGTTCTTGAGGGGAATGCCTTTAGTTTTTGCCCATTGAATATGATGTTGGCTGTAGGTTTTTCATATATGGCTTTTATAATGTTGCGATACGTTCCCTCTATTCCCACATTGCTGAGCACTTTTATCAAAAATGCTGGATTTTGTCGAATGCTTTTTCAGCATCTATTGATATGATCATATAATTTTTTTTTTTTTTTTTTTTTACTATTTATATACTTTTTTTTTTTTTATCCTCACCCGAGGACATTTTTCCATTTCTTATTCAGATAGAGCGGGAAGGAGAGAAAGGAAGAGAGAAACATCGATGTGAAAGGGACACATTGAGTGGCCGCCGCCCACACGACCCAACCAGGGCCAGGGCCGGGGACAAACTGCAGCCAAGGTACATGCCCTTAGCGGGAACCAAACCCGGGTCTCTCGGGACCGCAGGCTGACGCTCTAACCGCTGAGCCAAACCGGCCAGGGCTGATCATATAATTTTTATCTTTTCTTTTGTTTATGTGGTGTATCACATTTACTGATTTACAAATATTATAGCATACTTGCATGCCTGGGATGAAACCCATTTGGTCATGATGAGAAATTTTTTTGATGTATTTATGGATCTGATTTACTAATATTTTAATAAGAATTTTAGCATCTGTGTTCATCAGGGATATTGGCCTATATCTTTCTTTTATTGTAGGTTTTTTTTCTTTTGGAATTAGGATTATGCTGGCCTCATAAAATGAGTTTGGAAGTGTTCCATCTTCTTGGATTTTTTGGAATTGTTTGAGGAGAATGGGTATTAGATCTTTTTTGAATATTCATTAAAACTCCCCCGTGCCCTGGCCGGTTTGGCTCAGCAGTTGGAGCATCGGCCTGCGGTACAGAGAGACCAGGGTTCGGTTCCCACTAAGGGCAAGTGCCTCGGTTGCAGTTTGTCCCCGGCTCTGGTTGGTCTTACAGGTGGCAGCCACTCGATGTGCCCCTTCACATCGATGTTTCTCTCTCTTCCTCTCTCTCCCTCCCACTCTATCTGAACAAAAAATGGAAAAATGTCCTCAGGTGAGGATAAAAAAAAAAAAACAAAAAAAAACTCCCCTGTGAAGCCATCTGGGCCTGGGCTTTTGTTTGCTGGGAGTTTCTTGATTACATGTTCAATTTCCTTTGTTGTTATTGGTCTGTTCAAGTTTTCTATCTCTTCCTGGTTTAGTTTTGGGAAGCTGTATGTTTCTAGAAATTTATCCATTTCTCCTAGATTGTCCAATTTGTTGGCATATAAGTGTTCATAGTATGTTTTGATGATCCTTTGTATTTCTGTGGTGTCAGTTGTTACTTCTCCTCTTTCATTTCTGACTTTATGTATTTGGTTTCTCTCTTTTTGTTTCTTGGTGAGTCTGGCTAAAGGTCCATCGACCTTGTTTATCTTTTCAAAGAACCAGCTTTTTGTTTCATTGATCTTTTGAATTGTTTTTTTAGTCTCTGTGTCATTTATTTCTGCTCTGACCTTTACTATTTCCTTTCTCCTACTAGGTCTGTTTTTTTCTTTTTGTTTGCTTTCTAGTTCTTTAAATTGTAGGGTTAGAAAGTCAATTAGAAATTTTTCTTGTTTCTTGAGGTTGGCCTGTAGTGCTATGAACTTCCCTCTCAGGACTGCTTTTGCTGTGTCCCATAGATTTGTGTTGTTGTTTGTTTTCATTGGTTTCCGGGAAGTTTTTAATTTCTTCCTTGATCTTGTTAGTAACCCATTCATCGTTTAATAACATGCTATTTAGCCTCCAAGTGTTTGAATGTTTTTGTGTGTTTTTATTGTAATTGAGTTCTAGTTTCATGACACTGTGATCTGAGAAGATGCTTGATATGATTTCAATTTTCTTGAATTTTTAGAGACTTGCTTCATGTCGTAACATGTGGTCTATCTTTGAGAATGGCCCATGTGCACTTGAGAAGAATATATATTCTGCAGCTTTGGGGTGAAATGTTCTGTAAATATCAATTAAGTCCAACTGATCTAGATTGTCTTATAAAGACTCTCTGTCCTTGTTAATTTTTTGTCTAGAAGATCTATTCAGTGGTGGCAGTGGTGTGTTAAAGTCACCCACTATGATCGTGTTGCTACTGATCTCTCCCATGAAGTCCTCCAGAACTTTTAAAATATATGTTGGTGCTCCCATTTTTGGTGCATATATGTTTACTAGGGTTATATCCTCTTGTTCGATTGCTCCTTTTAATATTATGTAGTGACCTTCTCTGACTCTTATTATGGCTAGAGACCAAAATTTTAAATAATCTGAATTTCATTGAGTCTAATTTCTAAGGTATGAAAAATTAATACTTTTGGGTAAAACTAAAAATAAAATGTATTTATTTTGAGTCTATAAGTGCACAGTGATAGTTCCAATTTAGTTCTAACATCACTAAATTTGTTTTTTCTTAAATAAAAATAAGTTTTTGCAATATATTTCAGATTCCAACCAATCACATAAACTATAATTATACTCTCTTTTCTTTTATAATTTTCATGTGTTGCATAGACCATATCTCTGTCATCACCTTTCTAACATCATTAAGGTTTTGAGGAAGCTGCCTTCATTGTACGGCCAGCTGAAGAAGGACAAGGACGAACTTAATTTGACATCATTATTGGCACTGATTTGTGCTTTCTCTGAACTCCTCTATACCAAAGAACATTGTCCTGGACATCTTCTCCCTCAGCTTCCTGCTCACACCAAATAAGGCTGCTTGCTTCCTAATCTACTCTTCTCCATGTCTTTACCTTTCCCTCTCATACGTCACCTGGTCACTAACTCAACTCCTCTCAAGAAAAGAGCTCTACACATTCAAATAATTTTAATTCTGAATTATATAAAATGAATTATTTTATTATTATGATCATTATTATTATTTTAGAGAGAGAGGAAGGGAAAGAGAGATAAAAACATCAATTGGCTCCCTCCTGCACACCCCCTACTGGGGATCTAGTCCACAACCCAGGCATGTGCTCTGACCAGGTATCGAACAGGGACCTCTCAGTCCATGGGATGACACTCAGTCCACTGAGCCACACCAGCTGGGCTTTAACACTAATTCTATTACTTATAAGATACAAATCATCCGCAGATTGAATATTCTCTATATTTTTTCTAGGCCCATTTTAAGAGATTGGGGCACAGTTTTAAAATTGCATTGCACTTAGCTACAATTAACTGACTTTCTGGTATATGAAAAGAATAATCCCAGTGTAATCTTATAGCCCACATGATAATAAAATCTTAAACTTTTAATACTCATGTCATCACCAAGTATGCTTTAAATATCAGCAATTTGCATAAAATATTTAAACTTGAAGAAATACCTAAACTTCTCTCAAGTTTGGGAAAATGTATTTTTTTTCCATTGTGAAAATAACATAGTTTTCTGAAGAAAAAGTTACAATAATAGACAATTACATAAACTTTCCTATTGAGTGAAAGTGTAATTTTATTGACATTGACAAATACAAAGCAATGTATAGAATACAAAGTATGTGCTGATCTAACGTTCAATGTTAATTAGATTAAAAATTCATGTAAAAAAATTGCCAAAGAGAATTTACTAATTTTTCTAAATACATGTTTCAAAGATTATGATCAATTTTATCCAGCTGCTGCATATATTTGGTTCCCATAGGAAACAATTAGATAAATTTACTGGTTTAAGCATTTATTTTTTACATGAACATGTTTCCTATTTTTGCTAGTTATCAGTATATAGTCTCTCAGCTCTAAATCAACCCTTCACTGCCCTGCTTGTGATACTGGAGCTGGATCTTGTAAGCACTTCTCTTTTGCTGGCAAGATTTTAATTTGACAGTAGAGGGCCCTGGCGGGCTGCTGCTGGAGGAAGAGGCTTCTATGCCTGGTTCTGTTGCTTTCCTGCCTTCTTCCTCTTGCAAATCTCAGCTGGGTGAAAGACTCCCTAGAGAGCTCACCAATATCCAATTTCACTCACATGCCCTGGGCAGCTTCTCAGCTAATTCATCAATACTCACCACGGTCAGCTTCCTGTTAAACTTCCTTGGCACAACAATAGGTGGTGTCCTGACTGCCAGGCTCAGCCTGGTGCTCTGCTGTGGATTTCTCCACTACCAGTGGCCATACCCACTCCAACCAAGTCTAAATCTCAGCCTATAAGAGAGGAGATTCTCCCAAACGTGCTGCTCCCTTCAATACACTGTCTCTGCCCTGCAGGGTAGTGGCCGCCCCCTGTATCTGTTATTCTTTTGTGCTTCAGAGTTCTTTGTATGCTTATTAGTCAATCCTTGTTATACCAAGACACCGTTATTAAAGAATAATCTATAATTATATGCTATAGTAAATAAAACTTTCCCTGATCAAATTTCTGTGAGGTTTTTGTCTTCTAGCTTGACACTGACAGATACATTCTTCATAAGAATATTTTGAAATTTTCAACTTTGCAAATCTCACCCAGCCTACAAATCCCAACACTTGAATTATGTACTCACAAACTCTTTATCATTTATGATAGTCATTCTGACAGATCCATAAAGTCTATCTGGAAAAATTTTACTGTGGCAGACAGCAAAATAATCATAAACAAAGGTCTTCGCTTTATCCCTGCCCTTTTGTAATGAATGCCTTCTACGTTGACTGTCAGCTAGTGATGTGACTTTTTTTGGCCAATTGAAATATAGCAAATCTAATGTAAAGAAGGGCTTAAAAAGCACTTGTGCAATGAAGCTTGCCTTCTTATGTTGAGCCAGGAACCCAGAGACTGCTATGAAATTAGTCCAAGCCAATATGTCAAAGAATGAGAGACCATGTGAAAGATAACTAAGATACCCTGACAAACAGCTACCATTAAGGCCATGCTAGTTCATCCATGGAGCAGCCAACCCACCACTGAACCACAGATGCATAAGAGGACAGCTGAGAGCTCTCAAAATAGTCCATACAAAGAAACCTTCCAGCTGATTTACAGAATCATGAGCCAAGTAAATTGGGTGCTATATTAAAACACTAAATTTTGGCGTGTTTTGTTACACAGCAAAAGCTAACTGATACACATATCAAGTGCTTTACTTTATTTTCCAAGAGGAGGAAGGGGGAAATAAAAGTTAAGGTTTTTAGTTTGAAGCAAGGAATCATTAAAATTAAGTCCACGATGGATGAAAGTTTTCTCTAAAAATACACATTTGTCTAATCAGTTTAATTTAGATCAACCAAATGTTCAGTAAATTTTTAAAACAGAAATATCAGTCAACTATATCAGGCATTTGATTTTATATTTTTAAATTATTTAACCTATTGAGGCCGATTGAAATAGTTAACAGTGAAAAGTTTATATGTGATTATTAATACAACTTAAAATGTTCTCTTAAACTATAAGTGTATTTCATAGAATTCCTGAACACAGTTGCTTTTATAGAACCGATAATATCTTAAATACTAATTATTATGTTACAGAATTTTAATATATATCATAATTACATTTCAGAAGGCTTTGTAAATGCAGTATAGAACTTTCATTATATAGGGTCATCTTCTAATGTTAAATTTAAAGTTCTATTGAATGTACCACAGTACAACAAACACAGTAAAATAATTACTGAGTGTCTTCTCATAAACATGGTTTTTCTATACATATTACTTCAGTAAGTCCACCATCTAACCAATGCACATGCTAAAAACATGGAGTTATTGTACATGTCAGTTGCTCCCTAATTTTCATGTTACCTTTGCTACCCAGAATCTTTTTGACCTCCTTTTGAGTATTTCTTCTTTCCATCCCCACTGCCAATACCGTAATCATTCTAAACCTCTCCTTACTTCCTTCACCCTGAGATTACTCATCCTAACTAGTGACTGATTTCTCCAGTGCATTACCACACGTATAAATCATTTACCATCTTATCTCACATACTCCCTCTCATCATTAGCTACACTCTCAGGTTAGTTTTTTCGTGCTCAGAAAAGAGACTGAACATGTCCTTTGGCATCTAGGCTACTCCAGGTTTCTGATCTTCTATCAATGTTTCCATTCTTTTTCTCTGCCTTAATATTAAATTTTGTGAGCCTTGGGATTCTGTTTTCAGATCATTAGTCTCTTCACCCCAGTAAACTACATATTTATGAAAGCACCTTATCAATATAAAACTATACAAGGAAAGATTTGATAGTTAAAACCCATTATAACATATGCCTGATATAGTTATGTTATGATAACGACACCTCAAAGAAAGAATTTTCTATAATCTATAGAGCAATATAGTTTTCATCATAAATCCACAGATTCCTTACTACCACATAAAGAAAAAAAGTACTAAAAGAGATGCATAATATTCACAATTCATTCTATAATTCATGTCGTTGAGATTCTGTGAAAAAAAAAAATATGGGATAATTTTATAGTGATTAAACATGGATTTGAAATAAAAATTTCTTAGAATAAAGGGGTTTTCTACTTATATGAGACAGATTTCTTAAACTGTATTATTTTAACTATTTACTTCATTTGCTTGTAAAATAGAAAAAATATTTCATGCCGCCACCCATGTCCCTGCTGCCCCCACTGCACCCCTGCCAGTGCCATCACCCCACCCCCACTCCTGCCTGAGCCAACCATCCCAAGCCAAGGCAACTACCGCCAGGGCAGAAGCAATAGCCCCAGCCTCAAGTCCATGGCAACTGAACACAGAAGCTTGTGGCCCTTCAGTGGTGTGCATTGGCTGCTTCTGCTGGTTAGAGGCCAGCCCCTCTATTCCAGCCTCCAAGGAGTGGATACAGAGTGAGCTCTCCATGCAACACTTGTTCAGAGAAGACCTGGATGGAAGCGGGGGGGGGGGGCAGGCAAAGCACCAGTATAAAAGTTGGCCCAACATGGTTAGGGTTGAGCCTCACAGTGAACAAGCCCAGAGGCTGAGCCCATCCATGAATGGGACAACAGCAATCAAGACCCAGATACAACAGGAGGGCCCATGTAACCCACAAAATGGACATTTCTAGATAACACAGCTCAGAAGATAAAGGAGACTGTACCACTGGGTCCTACCAGACACCCACTACAGAAATCCACCCCACCAAGCCTGGGAGTCATAACTGTCCTGTTTAATACACAGAAACAAAGACACACACACACAAAAATAAAACAACAGAATTGGGGAAGCAAAGAAAAAGGCCATAAATAAAAGAACAGGAGGAATCCCCAGAAAAAGAGTTAAGTAAAATGGAGGTAAGCAATGTAGCAGACCAGAGTTCAATATAATGGTTTTAAGAAGGCTCAACAGCATGAAAAGGGACATAGAAACCATGAAAAACAATCAGTTGAAAATGAAGAATGACATATCTGAATTAAAGAATACACTGGAAATAATTAACAGTAGGTTAGCAGAAGCAGAGGATCAAATCAGCAAGTTAAAAGACAAGATAAAAAAACCACTCAATTAGAGCAGCAAAGGAAAATAAATAATTAAAAAGCATGAGGATAGTTTAAGGGAACTTTGGGACATCATGACATATAACATCTGCATCATAGGATTACCGGAGGGAAAAAAATGTGTGCAAAGGATAGAGAACCTGTTTGAAGAAACAATGACAAAAAATTTCCTAACCTGGTGAAGGAAAAAATAACACAAGTATAGGAAGCACAGAGAGCTCCAATCAAGATGAATCCAAAGAAACCCACCCCGAGACACATCATAATTAAAATGACAAAGGTTAAAGACGAAGACAAAATTGTAAAAGCAGCAAGAGAGAAAAAGTAATTTACCTATAAGTAAGCTGTCAGCTGATTTCTCAACTGAAACACTACAAGCCAGAAGGGAATGGCATGAAGTATTCAAAGTAATGAAAAGCAGGAACCTAAATCCAAGAGTACTCTAGCTTGCAAGGTTATCATTTAAAATTGAATACAAAATAAAGAGCTTCCCAGACCAAAAAAAAAGCTAAAGGAGTACACTACCACCACCCCAGCATTGCAAGGAATGTTAAAGGGGCTGCTTTAAGAAGCAGAAGGAATTGAGAGAGAGGAACCTAGGTATAAAGAAAAAAACAGAAATAAATAAGTACCTATCAACAATAATATTAAATATAAATAAAGTAAATGCTCCAATCAAAAAACATAGGGTAGCTGCTTGGATAAGAAAACATGACCCATATATATGCTATGTACAAGAGATCAAAAGACATACAGAATGAAGCCAAGACTACTCTATCTAGCCAAAACTCGACCAGGAAGAATCTAAAAACACCAGTAATAACTAATGAAATTGAAGCAGTAATAAAAAAAATCCCATCAATCAAAAGTCCTTGATTGAATAGCTTCACAGTCAAACTTTGCCAAATATTCAAAGAAGAATTTGCACGAATCCTCCTCAAACTATTCCAAAAATGTCAAGAGAAAGAAAGACTCCTTTTAGTGAAGACTGTATTATCCTAATTCAATAACCAGATAAAGACACTACACAAAAAGAAAATTATAGACCAATAACTCTGATGAATACAAATGTTAAAATTCTCCACAAACTATAAGCAAATCATATTCAGCAATGAATTAAGAAGATCATGCAATATGACCAAGCAGGATATATTCCAGACAAAAGGGTGGTAAAATATTTCCAAATCAATAAATGTGATACATCACATAAACAAAATGATAGGTAAAAAGCACATCACATTAATAGACATGATAAAAACATATGACAAAATCCAGCACCTATTTATGATAAAAACTCTAAGCAAAGTAGAAATAGAGGGATCATCTCTCAATATAATAAAAGCCATATATGTCAAACCTACAGCCAACATCATACTCAATGGGCAAAACTAAAAGCATTTCCCTTAAGTTCACTCTCAAGACATGAATATTTCCATTCACCACTTTCATTCAGTATAGTAGTGGAAGTACTAGCCACAGTGATCAGACAAGAAAAGAAATAAAATGTATCCAAATTGGAAAGGAGGAGGTAGAACTGTCATTATTCACAGATGACAGGATAGTGTACATAGAAAATCCTAGACTCCACAAAAAGACTACTAGATTTAATAAATTAATTCTGCAAAGTAGCAGGATACAAAACTGATATCCAGAAATTAATAATGTTTTCATACATCAATAATGAATTCTCAGAAAGAGAAACTAAAAAAAAAAAAAAAATCTACCATTGCAACAACAGCAAAGACACCTAGGAATAAACCTAACAAAGGAGGTAAAAGACCTGTATTTGGAAAATTATAGGACATTGAAAAAAAGAAATAGAAGAAGATATATATAATGAAAACATATACTATGTTCATAAATTAGAAGAATTAACATCATTAAAATGTCCATGCTCCCCAAAGCAATCTATAGATGGACTTAATCCCTATTAAAATACCAGTGACATACTTCACAGACCTAAAAAATATTTCAAATATGTATATGGAACTAAAAAGGGGCAAGAATAGTCACAGCAATCTTGAGAAAGAAGAAAGTTGGAAGGATCACGACACTGGATATCAAACTATACTACAATGCTATTGTAATCAAAACAGCCTGTTACTGGCACAGGAACAGGCATATAAGTCAATGGAACAGAACAAAGATCCCAGAAATTAAACCACACCATTATGGTCAATTAATTTTTGACAAAGGACATGAGTATACAATAGAGTAAATACAGTCTCTTCAATAAGTGTTGTTGGGAAAATTGGACAGATATATGCAATAAAATTAAACTAGACCACCACTTACACTATACATAAGAATAAACTCAAAATGGATAAAAGACTTAAATGTAAAATTATTAGAAGAATACATAGGCAGTAAAATCTCAGACACCTCATGTAGCAGTATTTTCACCAAAACATCTCCTAGGGCAAGAGAAACAAAAAATAAATAAATTAAATAAACAAATGGGACTATATCAAAGTAAAAAGCTTATTCACAGCAAAAGAAACAATTAACAAAATGAAAAGGGAACCCAGTCTATGGGAGAACATATTTGCCAATGATATATTGATAAGGGGTAAATTTCCAAACTATAAAGTATTTATACAATTCAACACCAGGAAGACAAAAAAATCCAACTGAAAAATGGCAAAAGGACCTGACATTTTTCCAAAGAGGATATAAAGATGGTGAACAAACATATGAAAAAAATGCTCAACAACACTAATCATCACAGATGTTGATCTTTGATGTGTGAAGTATCACCTCACACTGACCAGAATGCCTACAATCAATAAATCAACAAACAACTAGTGCTGGTGAGGATGTGAAGAAAATGGAACCCTAGTACACTGCTGGTGAGAATGCAGACTGATACAGTCATCCTGCAAAATAGTATGGAGTTTCCTCAAAAAATTTAAAATGGAACTGTGTTTTGACCCAGCAGTCTCATTTCTGGGTACATACCCTAACAATCTCAAAATACCAATCAGAAAGAATATATGCACCCCCCTATGTTCATAACAGCATTACTTACAACAACCAAGATCTGGAAGCAGCCCAAGTGCCCATCAGTAGATGAGTGGATAAAAAAGCAGTGGTATATCTGTACAATGGAATACTATGCAGCTATAAAAAAGAAGGATTTCGTACCCTTTGGAACAGAATGAATGGACCTGGAGATTATTATGCTTAGCAAAATAAGCCAGTCATAGAAAAGCAAATATCACGTGATCTCATTTATATGTGGAATCTAATGAACAAAATAGGTTGAGGCATGGAAGCATGGAACAGACTGACATACCTCAGAGGGGAGGAAAGCCTGGAGAACAGGAAGAGATTAACCAAAGAACATATATGCATAGTCCATAGACACAACAGCAGTGAGGTGAAGGCATGGAGTGGGGTAAGGTCTGGGTAAAGGGGCGGGGGGAGATGGAGGACCTCTGTAATACTACCAACAATTTAAAAAAGATTCAAACAATGAATGCATAAATAAGTGAAACAGCAACAAAAGAGGAAAGAAAAAACATTTAATTTGTAGGCTTCTTATAAAAATGAAATAAACTTCGATATTTAATGCTTATCGCAATTTCTAACACTTAATAAGAATTAGTAGATGACAATTGAAACAATTATTTGGTTTTTGTGTCTTCTCTTTGTTTTCCTACACCCAGATATCTCAATAAAGAATGGCATAAAATTTAGGAAATCATTAAAGGCTTCTTGATTCCTAAGATGTTATATTCTTCGCACATGCAACAATGTAAACTTTGAGATGTAACTTTCTGAATCCTTTTAGGCCACCACCACTGATCACCATGAATGCATGCCAAGAGGGGAAAAAATGTGGACCAGTAGAATTTCTCCTTGGATGTGAAAACGCAGAGCAGAAATTAAAAAATAAAAGAAAAAGAAATGTGGTGTCTTATATATGGGGGGGGGGGGAGTAGAATGGCAACAGTCCTATACCATTTTTCAATCCCTAAACAGGCCCTGTTCCAAAAGAGACCAAGGCTCTTGGAGTGATCAGGTTGCTAACAGAAACAGATGGAAAGATGGAAAGGAAGGGGGAAGCAGTTCCTGAAGACAGGTTAGTAGATATATCTGGGTGATGATCATGTATTTTTTTTAAAATGTGCACTGCAGAGTCTCTTAAGTTCTCTGCTTATCTGCTTGGCTTTTTTTTTTTTTTCTTTTGCCTTCCCTTTGTTTATTTATGTGTTTAAGAGTGAGTACAATAAATTGCTTGAAAGAGTGATCTTTAGTGATTGAGGTAGCCCCCTCCGGTATTCTGAGGACGAGATTTATGGGCACTCAGGTCCCGTTTACATTACCCTTCCAAGGTTCCTCCATTTCAATTCCAGTTGTTCACATCCTGTTTCAAGAGACACCCTATGGAGCTGATCACATGCAGGAGAGTCTGTTTCTATCTTATTTATTAGAAAAATTCTCTTTCCGAGTCTAAGGCCTGAGAGAGAAGACCCCAGGGCCCCATGACCATGATGAATGTGCTGATCCCTCTGCATTCAGCCTTCCTCATTCCGTTCACCAATTCATCGTTCCTTTCATTTTACAACTAAAAAATATTTTTTAATTCAAAGCTGACTGTATCAAAGGAATGTTGGCCAAGTCTCTTTTTAGTGTAATTTCATATTAATTTTGGAATTTCATGTTTTTCAGTGTAGTAAAACATTTTATGTGTCTGATCTTGCTACTCACAAATACTGTCTTTCCTTTTGTGTTATAATCTTGCAAATAACTTTATATCGTTTCTACCTGGCCAACAAAAAAGTGTGATTAGAACAAAGTCAACAATTGACAGCCCACCGGTCAGGTCCAACCTATATACACATATTCTGTTTGGCGTGCAAAATATTTAAAAATCCTTTGAGTGTGTTGCCGACCTTTGAAAGTTAGAATTTTATGTTCATCTGGATTTCTTGGTTCTTATGAGGTACTGTAGGTTCTCCCACTCCTGGATTAACCTTTACGCTTGAAAACAGTTGGCTGAACCCCTTTCATCATGGGCTCCTGTTTTACAGTTCGACACAGCCTCCACCCCCGATATATTTGTCCCATCCCACCTCATTCATTTATCTTCTATTTCTGACCTATTTGAACACATGCATTTGTGACTCCTTGCCTATGTTAACACATACACAGAGTATATCTGATATCTAATATATGGAAATACTCTTCTCAAACTTTGTATGTCTTATCATTTTCTCTCAACAAATATGGACTGCTTTAAATCAAAATCAGTGCTACTTAGAGAGTGCTTCTACATTTTCCGTTTGACTAGAAAGCTTTCAAATGGAGCAGAGCTTCTACTTCAAGCCAAGCTGAGGTTTAGACATATTGGATGTGTACAGGGACCTAAGAGATGGTCATGGAAGAAACTTGCCAGGACTCTCATTACACGAGACTCTAAAAAAGAGAAGGCCTGGGAAAAACTAACTCTAAGGTCCACCCGGGCCCAAAGTCAAGACTGCAGTTTCACTGAGGAAGTGAGGCTAAGACAGCAGAGCTAACTCTCAGCCAACTTGGCAGAGTCACCTCAAGTTTTGGGAGAGAGGGGAATAGAATTAGAAACCACTAAGATCTAGTTGTCAGAAACCTCTGTAGGACCATAGGAAACACATAACACTTCTCTGTGAACCTGAGAACAGCCCAAAAAAATCATTACCTTATGTCAGTCAACTGAGATAGTCTCAATGGGTAAAATAATTAGTTAAGTGTAAAGTATAAAAATATAAATCAGGTGAATATTTGGATATTCTTGAGAGTAAAGAAAGATTTTTTTTGTTTGTTTTTGGTACTTGCCCCTAGTGGGAACCGAACCCAGGTCTCTCTGGTCCACAGGCCGATGCTCCAACCACTGAGCCAAACCAGGTAGGGCAAGAAGGATCCTTTGAAACACCAAAGAATGAAATAATAGAGGAATGATCCAATGACTATGTACATTTTTGAAACTCCTGCCTGGCCAAACAGTTCAAAGTATAATGGAAGCTTATTTGCAGTGTAGATGATGAAGTAAAGTGCTATTCATATAAAAGGTGCTCTTATAAACTCTAATAAACGAATAAGAAAATTAATAGAAATTTGAGCAAAGAACATGACAAATTCATAAAAGATAGGCAAATGTCTAGAAATATATGAGTAACCATTTTGTCATTCATTACTTAAAAATATGTAAGAATCTACATATGGCCTAAGGAAGATAGGAGTGGTGTGGAGGGGACCAGTGGGGGAAGGGAAGAGATCTGTAATACTTTCAATAACAAAGAGAAATTAAAATAAATGAAAAAAATAAAATAAGTTAAAAAATCTCAATATAAGATTTTTTTTTCACTGTCAATTAACAAAGATAAAAAATGGCACTACCCTTGTAAACCACTGTATGTAAGAATTGCCACATTCTTTCTGAAGGGTACATTGACAGGAATGGAAAAGATGTTAATTTTCATATTCTTCAATTCAGCAACCTCTTTCCTAACATATGTATACTTTAAAAAACAAAACAGAGATTTAAGCAAAGATATATGTATATATAAAAATGTTCATTGGAATGTCGTAACTATTAGTAGTAGAGAACTGAAATGAAAAGTAATGTGTAATAAAAGGATCAAGGAAGCAATTTTTTATTAATTAATTTATTTTTGTTACAGATGTTTCTCCTTTTATCCTCCTAGACACCTCCTCCCAATCTCACTCCAACCCCCGAGGATTGTTGTCTATGTCCATTGGTTACACATACGTGCATATAAGTTCTTTGGTGTATCCCTTCTCCCCTCCCCCCTCCTCTTAGGTTTGTCAGTCTGAACTGTACTCTTTTCTATGTCTCTGGGTCTATTTTGTTCATCAGCTTACTTTGTTCATTATATTCCACAAATAAGTGAGATCATGTGATATTTGTCTTTCTCTGATTGGCTTATTTCACTTAGCATAATGCTCTCCAGTTCCCTCCATGCCGTCTCAAAGGATAAGAGAACTTTCTTTCTTACAGCTGCATAGTACTCCATTGTGTCTATGTACCACTGCTTTTTTATCCATTCGTCTACTGATGGACATTTGGGCTGTTTCCAGATCTTAGCTATTGTAAATAGTGTTGCTATGAACATGAGAGTACATATATTCTTCCTGATTGGTGTTTCAGGTTTCTTAGGGTATATTCCTAGAAGTGGCATCACTGGGTCAGATGGAGATTATTTTCACTGAGTTTATTAGTGTTTCATTTGTTAATAGGATCATACAGGTTACAGATATAGATTACTATGATACAAGATCTGTATATTGTACTGTGTGCCCACCACCCAACGTCAAATCATCTTCTGTCACCATGTATTAGGCCCCCTACACATCCCATTCCACACCCCCAAACTTAATCTTCAATGTTAATCAAACAAGTTAATGGTTGAGGAAGTAAATAACCTAGCTCTAGATTTACACCAAAATTGTCCATTAAAAGTTGGGTGTAGAGCCAGACAAGAGGCTACACAGCAGTAGCATGGTCAACAGCACGCGTGGCAGGCTTTGAATCATCCAGCAGAAGTAACAGAGGTCTCTGACAGACATGAAAATTCCCAGTGGAAGTGGTGGCAGCGCCCAGTGCAGATAGGTGGCCTGGCCAGGATGGCAGCAAGAAGAGAGGACCAGCAGCGGTGGCAGGGATGCCAGGCAGCTGTCCTTCGGATTTGATCATGAGCAAGTTAGATTCATGCCCTGGACACTTCAGAAATGGTTGGGGCAGAGCTTATAAAGAGCTGAGATCTTGCCCTGGCCGGTTTGGCTCAGCAGTTAGAGCATCGGCCTGTGGTCCAGAGAGACCCGGGTTCGGTTCCCGCTAAGGGCACATACTTCGGTTGCAGTTTGTCCCTGGCCCTGGTTGGTCGTGCGGGTGGCAGCCACTCGATGTGTCCCTTTCACGTCGATGTTTCTCTCTCTCTCTCTTCCTCTCTCTCCCTCCCACTCTATCTGTACAAAAGATGGAAAAATGTCCTCGGGTGAGGATAAAAAAAAAAACGAGCTGAGATCTTATATTCACAGGTAGACACAAACGCCTCTAAATTATAGGTGAATTCTATAAAAGTATAAAAGTGACCCCATTGTTTAGACTGTGGCAACCTGAGGAAATATGAGCAGATCCGGTTGCATGGTTTTAACAATGATACCTATATTCACAGATATTGCTCTTTTATCTTTATTTTGATGATTCATAAATTATATCTTGCTAAAGATTACTTATATTGCCTGGCTGGTGTGGTTGAGTGTCGACCCATGCACCAAGAGGTCGCTGGTTCATTTCCCAGGCTATGGGCCCCATCCCCAGTGGGAGGCATGCAGGAGGCAGCCAATTGATGTTCTCTCTCATCTATGTTTCTATCTCTCTCTCCCTCTCCCTTCCTCTCTCTCTAAAAAAAATAATAAATAAATAAATAAATAAAGATTTCTTCTACTACTCTTGGATGAAATACAGAATTTAACTATTATTTAGTTACGTGAATAAATATATTCATTAACTAAGACCATTTTATGAAGCCAAATGATAAATTAATAGACTCAAACCCTTGTTATTTTTAGGCTATAATATTGTATATATTTATAGGCAGATCACTAAATTTTTTAATCCTTTAAAACAGGGCAAAATAGACATGTCTAAAGTTGTTAGAGTTTTTGTACATATAGTGCTAATAAGGTAAGATTTTGAGGATAATATTTAATAGCCTTCAATTGCAGAGGTTAGTGACTCAGTGGTCCTCAAACTCATGGATTTAATTCAGGTAATGCATTATTATTTCAACATACAGTACAAATATACTGTTTTGTTTTGTTTTTTCAGTTTCAGACTATATCCATACAAGCAAAATCCAAGTAAATCACTTACATTTCTAAACCTCTGTCAATTTGTTTTTGTAAATCTAATGTGACAATTAAATTTTGCTTTTTATTTCCAACAAAGAAAAGCAGAGACAAACTAATTAAGCAAATATGGCAAATCTTAATCATTGATAAAATTGGGTCATGGTTATAGAGTAGTTCATCTCACACTTCCCTCTGCCTTTGTCTATGTTTGAAGATTTTTCATAATAAAAATAGTTTATCAAAAGTTGCAACCACTGCCCTGGCCGATTTGGCTCAGCAGTTGGAGCTCTGGCCTGCAGACTAGAGAGTCTCAGGTTTGGCTCCTGCTAGGAGCATGTACCAAACAACAACAAAAAATTGTAACCACTGATTCAATAGCATGTATTTTAGCATCTCAATACAGATCCATCATATATCAACATTATAACTTGCATTATGAAGAAGAATTTTACTTTACATTGCTCTCTTTTCACTATGTTCCTTCTCTAACCCAAAGTTTTTCAAGATGCAATGGAGGATACTGTTCATTTATGCTCCA
Organism: Molossus molossus; assembly: GCF_014108415.1. Classification (NCBI taxonomy): domain Eukaryota; kingdom Metazoa; phylum Chordata; class Mammalia; order Chiroptera; family Molossidae; genus Molossus; species Molossus molossus. The sequence goes on from NW_023425388.1 coordinate 112,473,565, forward strand.
AATTTTAATAAAAAATATATAATAAGAACCTCCTGTGAACTCTGCAATGTTCTGTTCCAAAAGGGCCAAATGTGTGCATCCATTGCCTCAGGAATGAAGCCCCTAACTTCAGTGATAGACAAATATCACTCGACAGTGAGATGCATTTAAAATTTTTCCTGGCATGTGCTCTGGGTTCTCACAATCCCAAAATAGGGTCAAAGCCACAGCCATTGAAGAATTATTTGCACAGAGAAATAACTCAAATACCAGACCTCTTTGGTTTTTACTAATTTATTATTTGTTTTCTTGTTGTCAAGGCCAGCTACTGCCTAGCACCTCAGTGAGTATTCTGTCTAGATCCAAATACCTCTTTCTTTTTGGTACACCTGTGCTACCGTCTCACCACCCACTGAGGTCTCAGCATTATTACTCCGTTTGCCCAGAACAGTGGTGGTTTATGCCTACTTGTCCCAGTATAATTATTAATAACCTCACTTCCCACAATGCAACCTCTTCCCTACATTCAGTGTCATCAATGATTCCTTCATTTCCATATGTACCAAGAGATATTTTTCTTCTGTACCTTCAAACACTTTTTTCTTTGAATGGAATGCACCCCATGCCTAGAATTTCCATCTTTACAAAATAATACAAATTTAACTGGGGATGCTGCATCTCAGACGAACAATGAATTTTTTTTAGTATGTCCCAAATTTACTTGAAATTAAAATTTAACTAAGCAATCTATGTTTTATCTGGAAATCCGATCACACCCTAATCTACATATTCAAAACGGAACTCAGATGCTTTTTCCACTCAGAAGCCTTGCATGGAGCCTTCTTCCTGCCTCCCTAAACATGTTCACTGTGCCTCTCCCGATACCACAGCGTCCGCTCGTGTCCATCTCTCCTCTGTTTGTTTTTATGTGACTAGAGGACAAGAAATGAGCTTCCTTTTTTCTTCCTCCTATTACTAATTATATATTGATTTATACTAGCAATAAATAAATATTTCAAATGTCTAGGAATAAGCATGATATTGATTTTAGTTGGACTTTACAACTTAGTAAATTGTTTCAATTTCCCCAGGATTATTTTGAATATCTCTTAGATGGCTTGATAGCATCTCACAAAGACAGTTAAATAATAAACCCATTCATTCATTTACCTGCTTTAGAATTAAAAATACAGCTACTAGATTCATTGATTGTAGCAACCAATGCACCACCTGGTTTGCAATGTTGCTAGTGGGAGGCTGTGGGCGTGTGGACCAGGGGTACACGCAGTGCTCTCCATTTCCTCCTCAAATTTTCTGTGACCCTTAAACTGCTCTAAACAGTCAATTTTTAGTGAAATGGGTCAATTTCAATTGAGATTTATAAAATGCAGTTGCGATTTAAAAATGTCCTAAAATAGTAATATGAACCAGATGAGAGATAAAATTATTGACATATGCAGTAATAAAAGTACTCTATTTTCAAAACTAACCTTGGATTTGAGTAAGTTTATCTTGAAAATTTAACAGGAAAATTCTACAATGTCAATTTTGCATTAATGTTTAGGTTACAGTATTTTCAAACGAATGTAAAGCATACTAGTCCTATTTGCCTTTAGTTTTCTGGTGAATAATTCCCTTTCAATGTGCCATGATTTAATATTATTAGAATACCTTATCTGTAAAGAAAATTGCACTTGATATAATTTTAATCCCAAGATAGGAAGGTCAGTTATGAAAATTATTTTAGTACCATTTATTTTCTGGCATGTGTGTGTACACACAGGAACAAAATATTCAAACCAATTATTACTAACTTTCATACTCTTCCAAAGACAGAAATAATAATTTTGTTGGTTAAATTATGTTCATTAAAATATATCTTCCTGCAGAATATTTCTCATAACCTTTTTTTCTATAGTTCTTTGTGATCACTCAATTTATTCACTGTTCACTAATAATTTATTGCATAGCTATTAGCTATAGCTTAATTATTGGCTGTCACAGCAAACTATGGCTTTTGCCACAACAATCTAAAAAGGCAAATATTAAATATTTTTATAACAAAAAATCAATCATTCAAAGTACAAGCTAAAATGTTTTCTCAGAGGATATAGTGTTACATCAAATTAAAAACACAATCTCAACCCACTTTTGGTTAAACAATTTTAGCTTTTATTTTAAAGTGGTCTATCAGACCTTTGGTCACAGGTTGAATCAAAGGCGGGCTGATGAACAAAATAGACCAAGAGACATAGAAAGGAGTATGGTTCAAACGGACAAACCTCAGAGTAAGGGGTTGGGGGGAGTGGATGGATGAGATGAACCAAAGAACTTATATGCATGTATGCATAACCAATGGACATAGACAACAATGTTAGGGGGGTGGGGAACAGGTTGGGGAGGAGGGGACTTGGGGGGGGAGGAGAAACATCTGTAACAAAAATAAATTAATAAAATTTTAAAAAATAATAATAAAAATACTTGTGAAACTTAAAAAAAAAAAAAGAATGCTAACAGCAAAACACCATTTCCATTTTGACAAAAATGAAGTGGTTCTGATCTCCCTAGGGATGCCATTGTCGTCCACCAATGCACAGCTTTCAGGGTTGCGAGGGAAATATATAAACCCCAGCCCAGCCAGCCAAATCACTGAATCAACCCTAGTAGGCAGTAGGATGATGCTGTCACAACCAGACCACACTCAGAGTCACAAAGATCATGTACTCTACGACCAAAGAAAGAATATAAACATTACAGTGTCTTTCAGACAACAATAAGGGAAATAAACAGGATGTTTCCCTAAATTTTATCGTTATTGAAAGTCATGATTTGGTCCTGAGCTCCACATAGAAAGAAATGGAATTTAATAAAATTTTGAATGAATTCCCTTTCTAACAAAACTGTAAATAAATATAAGTAGAATTGAATAACATGATGGCAATTTTATTTTTTACTAACAGTGCAGTCGCCACAAATATTTCATCATTACAATTCAACTGCAGTAGTATTTTGTTAATTTTTAAATAAATTAACAAATCATAGCAAATATAATTAATCTTCCCTTCATTGATACATAAGTAGTATTTGGTCACCGCAATAAATTCAATTTTAAAAAAGAAGTACAAATTGGTAGTTACAGAATAGCCATGGGAATATAAACTACACTATAGGAAATATAGTCAATAATATTTTAGTAACTATGTATGGTGTCAGCTGGGCATTAGTTCTATTGCGGTGATCACTTTGTAAGTTACATAAATGTCCAATCACTGGATTGTACACCTGAAACTAATGTTCTGTTGTATATCAACTGTCATTAAAAAATAAAAAAATTATTTAAAAATAAAATAAAATAAATAAAATGCACAGAGAAAAAAGTTTAAAAGCCGCATTTATGCATTAAATTATTAATGCAAGTATAATGCTTCCACATTGTATTGTTTTGCAACAGCTATCATGGAATCTTCACCATTTATCATACATGTACTTCTGTCTTTTTCCTACTCAGAGGCACAGCGTGAAAAAACTTCATTTCACATTGAAACATCACTGTGTGGAACAGGACGATGAAATGAGACACAGGAGGAGTTATACTCTGGTAAACAGTTGGTCTACAGAATGATAGCATTTTATGTTGAGACTGATATATCAATTTTAAGTCTTAAGAGATGACTGATCTGAAAGCCAGAATGTCACTAGTGATGAAGTACACGCATGTGAAAAATTACAGGTAACGTGACGAGGCCTGCTGAGAGGCCCCTCACACACGCCTGTTTTCCAAACCAACACCAAGTGCATGCCCCCCCACCCCCCCGGTGATGGCTCCTGATTAATTATTCCATATTGCTGGTCGACAAAAAGCATTTGTGTTGTCATGGACATTGAAAACGTGTCACTAAAAATCGAAGTTTGATGATATTGTGAATGTGAACAGAAATATATTCATGGAGAGCATGGATTTGCATGCATTTTATATTTTAAAAATGGAGGTTTCAGGAGAAAAACGGTTCCACTCAACAATCTAGGAATTCACAACAATATATATAGATTATATAGATATAGATATACAATATTTTTTTTCCAAATAAAAGAAGCAGCACCTGGTTTTGTTTTATCCCACATTCTCCAAAGCACAAAGTATTTCTCACTGTTTATATAAGCTGTGGAACAATTTTGAAAATATTTTCTTGATTAAATAAGAGGCTCTGAAACTGCTACTGCTGGAAGCTACAGTTACCTGGATATAGCTAGCATTTAGCACATCGTCTGCATAAAAGACAAATGCTAGAGATCTTGACTTGATTTTTATCATCTTATACATTTTCCTTCATGTAAAAATATAGAGAATTGAGTCGAAGATACGTATGATTATGAAATAATAGCTTCTGAATAGCCAAGGGCAAGTTCTCTATGCCTCAGTTTTCTCATCTATAAAATAGGCATACTAGTCTTTTCCGAGACAGTTTGAAGATTAAACAAGCACATGGCAGAAGTCATATAAGGATTTGCTGTTATTCACTGTTATTCAGTATGCATGGTGACATTGCAGGAATACACAAAATACGTTCTTTCAAAGCCAGGGAGTATGCAAACACTAACATGTTAACATTAAAACAAAATTTAAATGGGATAGTATAAGAAAGTGGATATATGGCAGGTACCTGACCCAAAATTGAAAAGCCAATATGACAAAATGTTATTTAGTAACACATCCTGTCAAGCAATATCCAGAGGTATCATATATCTGTGAGCAAGCATACAATCGAATGTCTGTGTTTGATTTCTATTTTCAGAAGTTTGATCATAACAGACAAGTCATAAAAATTCTCTACATCTCAGAATTTATATCTAAAATATCTACCCTTTTCAGAAATACATTTCAAACTTTAAATATGATGCCAATTCTGAAAACAATGAGGGAGTATTAAAACAGATTTTCTACCATATGCCAATATAATCTACAATTACTCTCGTAAAATCTCTCCTGTGCCTATATTATCACTGAACTTCATAAAATGTAATTGCCTTATGAGAAATAGACTACTACTACTATTATAAAGACAATGGATGGAGAAATAACTTCAAAAGAAACCATATAGACATTTCTGACTTCTTAAAATACATGACTATAAGAAAGACTTATAGAACAAAAAATGTAAGCAATTTACCTAAGGGGCTCTTCAATAATTTAATTTAACTATTGAAGGGACTCAAAATATTGGTGTCTCTTCCAACATCTTTGCAGTCAGCAACTGAATCTGTTAACATTTTCTCACATCCCTTATTGGCCTCTGTCTTTAAAGTACAAACCATGGTAACACCTATATATTTGTCTTTTTTACTTTTTAATATATGGTAGCTTCAATTTTCACATTGTCAAAACTCTAATTTTTTTCTTTGATACGTTATTCATGATTTGATGCTTAGAAATTCACCCAGAAATCATGTGTACACCTTACATGTTCTTCCTTTCATATTATGCTTTCGTATTTTACCTAGAATCTCTGGAAGTTTTTTTGTTTTGTTTTGCTTTGGTATATGGCCAAGGGAAGAAATTCATTTTATTCATGTCTCTAGTAAACCAAAAGTCTGTACAATATCACTGAATACAGTAGTCATTTTAAGCCGATGAAGAAAGAGATACAACTTATAAGTGCAAACAGTCGAAAGAAGAGTTGAGAAAATTCTCTTTGGGTTGAAGAAAGGTAGGGAAAGAGGAGGGTTCCGTAGGAGCAACATTAGCGGGGGGTGCAAGAGGAGAAAGGAAGGGCACCTCTCCCAGGAGCTAGCAATGAGCCACACTCAGGAACAGAGACCTCTTCTCTTATGAAACGGTCCCTGGGCCAGCCCAAGGAGAAGGCTGGCAAGGAGTCCTGTTAGTGGTCCGACCTTTTCGAGAAAGTATAGTCACGGTAGTCCAGCCACACCTCACACAGTAAAGAACATGTCTGTTAAGTAATCTCGCATAATCCAAGCACATTTTAACATAGGAGTTATTTTTGAAAAGAGAAAGTAAATGTAACTAGTGACTTATCTATTTGTACTTGTCTTCATTCTGAAGTGTTCATGTTTTTCTCCTTTTCTTAGCTACAAGAGATTTCTTAAAAAATGAATTCAGAAGAACAGAAATATAAATCACCTGCAATCCCATCTCCTGAAACACAAAGTTAGATCTTCTTAGCATTTGGCAACTAGTCTTCCAGCCTTTTATGAACACTTTTCTTTTTTTTTTTACAAGTATAGTATCATAACATAAATTCACAAAAATTATAAAGAGATGTATAAAATTCACCAATTAGAGAAAAAAGTTATAAAGGAAAACACCAGGACAGGACCAAGATTTGGAATGTAGCTAAAACAAGAATAAATATGGAGACCACTGACTATACAGATGAGCCACAAATTGTACTCCAAACCTCTGCGAATCAAACTGAAACAAGAAATGCAATTTTTATATAGTTCAAAGCTCCATTAGATTAAAAATAAAGTTTTTTTTAAAAGGAGGACATATCTCCCCAGTGTTCCAAGAGAGTGAAATGTTTTATAACAAACAGTATTCTTTTTTTTTTTAAGACCTATGGAATATATCTACAAACTGGTGGAACTTTTCAATATTTGCAAACTAAGATGTCTATAAAGAGGTCAGGCAGAGATCATAAATGATTGACAGCACCTGATTCAAACAATAGAGAAGGATTTACAGTAAGCTTGAGAGTACACGCCTTGCTTATCTATATTCAAATGTGTAAGTATCTACCCATACAGACCTCTTTAATTTTGAACAATTCTGGCCATACAAATTATATTTGTTCTTAGAAAGTCCCCAGTATACAATCCCTGTTACTTGGTTGCTGGTTTTGTTTCCAAGGTCTTTGCCTATGACCCTCATCACCAATATACATCACTCATTAATGCTGTTGCATGTGAAGCACCATGCTGGTTACTAAAGAAGGGGACTTAAAAAACATGTAATATGTTCTCTAGCATCTTTATCACTTCATTCTTCATAAAAGCACATGTGTCAAAAGACTTCAAAGACTTTAGAAGTTTTGAAATGTGAAAAACCTTTGTGGATTTTCAGGATGGAAGAGAAGCAATGAGTATTATTTCAATTTTGAAACCAGATTTTAGTTGTTAGGATAGATGTTGATGTTTGTTTATAAATAGAACAACAGAGATCATGTACTTTAACTGCTATCATTTTAAAAGTGGCAAAACTGATATGGAAAGAGGCAAAATAAATCATTAAAGGTATTCCTAGTTAGTGAAAGTATTAGTTGGAATATAGGATTTCTGAATTATGCTGCTATCAAAATAATGGTGTTAACATATTTCCAAAGCATGTATGACATTTATTTATGGTGAATTAAAAATAGCTACTGTATCAAATGAAAGTCAGTATCTAAGTTTTCTAAAAATACGTGTCAAGCCTAGGTTATATGAATTAAAATAAAGATACGTTATCTGAAAGAGCAGAAATTAACCTAAAACCTCTCCTGTTGTGTTTATTTTTAAATTAACATACAGTAAAAATGACATTTTTGTATAGTTTTATGAATTTTATCACATTTATATCTGTATAACTACTACCACCATATGGAGATGGAACTTTTCATCACTCCCCCAAAATGCCCTCCTGCCAACGCTTTGCCATCCCTCCGTTCCTTCATCCTCACCCCTTGGCAACCACTGATTTGTTCTGTCATTATATTTTTGTCTTTTTGAGAATGTCATTTAAATAGAATTATGCAGGATGTAACCTTTTGTGACCAGCTTTATTACTCAGCAAAATGCCTTTGCAATTCATCCAAGTTTCACAGATATCAATAATTGATTTGTTTTGTTGCTAAGTAATATTCCATTATCTGAATGTACTGTGGTGTGTTTCCCCACCATCACCCACTGAAGGGTGTGAAGGGGCTGAGCCAAGGTCTCTTGTTCCTGTGGTGTTGGCACGGACTTGCCCAGGAGCATTAGTCACAAGGCCACTTGTTGACCTGTGGGCTGGCAAGGACCACGCAGGAACATTCTGCCCAAGATCTCTTGTTCTTCCTATTGCCCAAGGCCCACACAGGAGCCTCCTGAGCCGGGGGCGAGACGTAGGGACAGTCTGGGCCGTGAGCTCAGAGGCCGATGGAAACATTTGGTATCTGAAGACAATGAAGCTTTTGAACTCCTCCCCCTCCCTTCAATGGGCTGTATAATAATCTGGCTGAGCTAGTTCGGGGTCACTGTGTCCCACCTGGCCCCAGCTCTCCTCTCTAGAATATCTCTGTGTCTTTCTCCTCAGTCTCCTGCTGCCCCTCCTCAGGTCTGGTTCGACTCACCATGCAGGTTGTGGCAGAAGGATATCTGGGTTGTTTTCAGCTTTGGCAAATCTGAGTGCAGTCGCTGTGAAAATGTGCGTACAGATTCTAGGTGAACCTAAGTTTCCATTGCTCTAGGGTAAGTATCTAGGAGTGCAGTTCCTTAGGTAACAGGGTAAATATGAGTGTAACATTGTATAAAGCTCCCACGCTATTGTCCAGAGTGGCTGTATCATTTTGCATCCTCCCCAGCAACGTGTCAGAGTTCCCATAGCTCCCCATCATTGCCATTCCCTAACATTGTCTGGGTTTTGTTTTTTTTATATTACATTATGCACATAGTAGTATCTCATCAGGGTTTTAATATGTATTTTTCTTTCTTTTTGTTTTTTTTTAATCCTCACCCGGGGATATTTTTCTATTTATCTTCAGACAGAGTAAGTGAGAGGGAGAGAGAGGGAAAGAGAGATAAACATCGACTTGAGAGGGACACACCTACTGGTTGCTTCCTGCAAGACCCCGACCGGGGCTGGAGACAAACCATAACCGAAGTATGTTCCCTTGACCAGAATGGAACCCACGAGTCAATGGTCCACGGGCTGATGCTCTAACCCTGAGCCTAATCGTCCAGGGCTTAATATGTAGTTTTCTAATGACTAATGACAGTGAGCATTTTTCATGTGCTTATTAACCTGTCCTATATCCTCTTTAAAATAACATTTGTTTAAATAATTTCTTATTTTAAAAATTAGGTTGTTTGACTTCTAATGGTGAATTTTGAGAGATCTTTACATATTCTGGGTGTAAGTTTGTTTGTCAAGTATGTGACTTGAATATATTTTCTCTCAGTCTGTACTTTTTCTTTATATTTTTTAAAATGTTTTTGCAGGACAAAAGTTTTTTTTAATTAATTTTTTTTCTTTTACTGATATTTTAGAGAGAGAGGAAATGAGAAGGAGAGAGAGATAGAAACATCAATAAGAGAGAACATCAATTGGCCTCCTCCTGCATGCCCCCACTGGGGATCGGGCCCATAACCTGGGCATGTGTCCTGATTGAGAATCAAACCAGTGACCTCTTGGTGCATGGGTCAATGCCCAACCACTGAGCCACACCAGCCAGACCAGACAAAAGTTTTTAATTTGAAGTCCAAGTTATCAATTTATTTTTTATAGCTTGTGTTTTAGGTGTCACGAAGCAATCTTTACCGAACCCCACCTTACTATACTAACAAATCAGCCTCGCTTCTTTTTACTTTAACCCATTTACATCATCAAATCATTAAATTTAGGTAACACTTAACTGAATTTAGCTACATGGCAAATGTGTTATTCCAGAAAAAGTATATTCATATAAATTGACATAATTAATGCAGTTTTTATTTTTTTTAATCCTCACCTGAGGACATTTTTGCATTTATCTTCAGATAGAGCGGGAAGGAGAAAGGGAGGGAGGGAGGGAGAAACATCGATGTGAGAGAGACACATCGACTGGTTGCCACACACATGACCCCAACCAGGGCCGGGGACAAACCGCAACCAAGGTACATGCCCTTAGCAGGAACCGAACCCGGGCCTCTCTGGTCTGCAGGCCGACGCTCTAACCGCTGAGCCAAAGCGGCCAGGGCTCTTATGGTTTTTTTAATTATCTAAGTTAAATTTTTATTTTAATAGGAAAATTTTTACAATATCGATTAAATGCTTAAAAATAATGTATTATTTCTACCAAAAAATACTTGACAAATTTCAAAAATTTAAGTCATACAAATTACATAATACTCTTTTTCTTTCATTAAAGAGAAAAAAACTAGGAAGTTAAATTATCAGTGAATGACAATAACAGCAATCCCTTGCAAATATGTTGAATATAAAAAGCCAAACAATGTCTGAAGGGGTTTTTATGGCCAAAATGATTACAGGGACAGGAGAAAATAAGCTCATGTGAAAAAAATGCAAAGTAAAATATTGCTATGAGTAAAGAATGAATCAATGAAGATAAAAATAAAAACAGACAAAAAATAGAATGATCCCCAAAACAGGAGCTGAGTATATAAGACCTACATAACACAGAAAAGCTTGGCAATATGAACAAGGAAATAAAAGACGAATCACTGGGTACAAGAAACATGAGAACAACAAGCCTGAGTTTAAGATTTAGGAGAGAATGCAGTGAAAGGCTTTACTCCAGTAGATCTACAGATCAATACAGATTTCAAGTGTATTGATCTGATCCTGAAGCAGAGAGCAGTCCACGCCCCGGGGTCGGGAGTGCCCGAGACCAACGGCCCAGGCAGGGGAGAGTGGAACAGGACAAGGGACAGAAAGAGCACAAGATGAAGGCTAGGGTTTTGTCGGAGTTTTCAGAAGGACACTCTAAGGAGAGAGGGAGGATGTCTACGGAGTTTTATAGGACGTGTGTTCATTTCTTGGTTTGAAGAATTGTGTACAACATCCACCTTGCCCCTTTTAGGTCACTGGGGTCAGATCATCATTTTTCTTTGAATAGTATGTATAGATGAGGTCATAGGATTTAGGACCTGTAGATTTAGATATGAATATAGGTGAATGACTAGATGAAGATTTAAAAAGATACCAGCTTAATAGTGATTACCTCTAGAGAACAGGATTAAAATAAGGGGAGTGGATGAACAAGAAAAGATTTTTTTATTTTACTCCAAACCTATACTATTCTTTAGCTCTTTTACAATAACTATATATATATATATATATATATACATATATATATATACACACACACAGACACACACACACACACACATATATATACACACACATATATACATATATATAAATTGTTTAAAATAAAGTAAATTTCAATGTTGTATTTAAAAACAAAAAAAAATTCCTTAACTTTCCATTTGAGAAGGGTTAATAAGACGGGAAATTCTTCAATATGTCATTACAAGTCTTGCTCAGTGTCCATATCTCTTATTCAATCCTACATTCCAATATTAAACTATAGTTCTATTTCACAAGAAAATTATAATTTTACTGAGGAAAGAGAAAATAAATGACTTTTGTTCTTTTGTTGTTGTTGTTAGTTGGTTTTTAAACCAAATAATGTAATAGCAAATGACGAGCATGATGGGGACTTAGAAAAGACGAATTCAGGTCAAGACATTGTGGTCTGCTAACATTGTTTAGGAAGAATTACTAAGAAATTACTTTGGAGAGAATAAAGAAAGGAGAAAATTTGCTCAAGAAGAATACTGTCTCAGAAAGAAAGGAGATGGAGGTGTTTGAGGGTGGGAGGGGATTCCGCTCTGCAGCAAACCAGCCCTACCAGAGTGGAAGGCCCCCGGGCGCTTGGTTAAAATGGGAAAATAGCAGCAGAGCAGGGAGAACCTGGTACCCAGTCAGAAGCCAATAGTGTAGCGTTAAAAGCTGTGTCTCCAGAGTCCAGGGCTAGAGTTTCTAACCTTCTTTTTTTTATGTTTTTTATTGATTTTTTTTAGAGGGAGAGGAAGAGAGAGACAGATAGAAACATCGATGTGAAAGAGAAATATCGATCGGCAGTACTGGGGATCCCGCTGGCAACCCGGACATGTGCCCTGACAGGGAATCGAACCAGGACCTCTCAGTCGGTGGCATGATGCTCAGTCCACTGAGCCACACTGGTGGGGCTAGTTTTTAACCTTCTTATGCCACTTGCCACTTGTCTGGGACAAGGATCTCTACTTCCTGAGCCTCAGAAAAATAAAAATAATGTTAATACCAACCTCAGAGTTATCATAAAGATTAACTTTGAAAAAATAATTAAAGTACTTTGTAAAGTGATTTTTCAGTGATTTGTTGAATGTCAACAATCTTTCATTATGTTTTGTTCATGAATGGAGTTTAGATATTATCCAATTGGCCAGCATTTTCCAAATTGTATTCTACAGAGCACTAATTTTTAGCTAGAAAAATTTTAGTCTTTGCTCAAAGAATAAAATTTCTTGGGTGGAAATCTTGAGAACCTATGAGTTAGATATTATTGTTAGAAACTCTAATATGCTGACACTGGCACTACCTTTGAGGTTGTATATCCAAAGCCATTGTTTTGGTTCTTTTCTATTGAAATTTTGTTCCTTGGAGCCCCGTTTGAAATCAGGGCTCCACACCAGGAAACTGCGAAAAACCATGAGACAGTGTTGCAAGTCTTTGATCAGCAGAGTAGCAGGAGGTAAAAATAATGTTAAATCTTGGGATCTTACCCAGGTTGAAAAAATAAAGATAAGTGGAAAAGATTCTGCAATAGACTTGGCATTGGATGTCAGAAGCCGGGCCTACAATTATCTTCTAGAACCTGTAAAGGGAAAAAGTGGAATGCAGCAAAGAGAGATGTCAGCGGAGTGCAGCAAAGAGAGATGTCAGCGGAACTTGGCAAATGACTGGCACGGCATGAGGGGGAAAGGAAGTATTAGGTAGAGACAGAGGTAATAACCATTTCTACTCAAAGCAATTAGAACATTGGGGATGCTATGATAGAGCAGAAAAATGAAGGAAAAGAAAACGACTTTTTAAAAAGTGATATAAAAGTAAAACCTGGGAACTTGAAATAATGGTAAATTTCCCAATGAAGGTACAAAGTCACTAAAGAAAATCTGTTCTGCCTTGCAAAGCAGATTAAGGCTTAGAACATGACTGCCATATGGAACAGACTGACAAACGTCAGAGGGGAGGGGGCAGGGAGGCTGGATGAAAGAAGGTGGAGATGAGCCAAAGGACATATATGCATAGCCCATGGATACAGACACGTTGTAGTGAAGACCAGGGCAGGAGGCGGGTGTGGCTGGGTTGAGGTGGGCAAAGGGGGAAAACGAGACATCTGTAATACTGTCAAAAATAAAAAGTAAAAAGTTTTTTAAAAGGTGCTCAATAATAAACTGTATTCACAAAGGAGTCAGCAGAGGGGTGATTGATAAATCTTTGAAAGGCGTGCCTGCCCAAGGGGTGATGTAAACAGGTCCCCTGAGCTTCTGATGAGGAAAAGGAGGAGTCGTGGGTAGGCGATGAGAGAGCTGGAGAAATAAGCAGAGAGAGAAGAAAGAAAAAGTGGTGTAATAACCAAAGGATAGAAGCATTTCAAGAGAGAAAATAATCAGTAGGAAAAGAACAGAGAATTCAAGAGAAAATAAAATTTAGGAAAAGATACTGAGAGGTTCTAATGAAAGGTTTTTGGCTTTGTCATTTTCACGACAACAGAAACCAAATTTCAAGGGTAACAGACTGCATGTTTGTTGAATAAAATGGCACAATAGGAAAAAAAGCGTTCCATGAGATTAAAAAAAAAAAAAGAAGAAAAAAAAGGAGCTAGGGACACTTGCAAAATAAAGGAGCAATGACTGCTGATTAGCTAGAGTGAAAATTAATGGTTTTGTTTTATCAATCTCTATGTCTAGTATGGTCTGATTCTTTTTGTTTGCTCCTGGATAGGGAAGAAAGCAAATGGTAAGGCACTGTTCAGCTTGCTAAGACATCAGAAGTTAATAGGAAGTAGTCCAAGAAACAAATACTGAAGAGAATCTGGAAAGAGAAAAAATAAAGAAATATGAGGAAAGGAAAAACTTTAAATTTTTTTCCATTAAGAGCCTGAGTATAAGAAGAAATCATATGGTTTTAATTTATAAAATTACAACAGCTAAGTCTACATATACAATGATCTATCAAATCTATGCTTTTTGGAGCTCTATAGAAAAATGCATTTGGGGCAAATGAAAAGTATTACTTTATCTAAAAGTAAAATGTATAACTTGTAACTCATGATCAGAGAAAATATTGATGAAATATACAGAGATTCAAAAGCACAGTTTATGAAATGGATACATGGAAATTCATTGTGGATTATTAAACATAACCAAGTAGTAAACATTGGCATGAGAATGGTCAACTGAGGTCAGCTATCACTCTCAGAGTACATCCTTATTATAGAAACCAAGAGAATAAATCAAGAACTAAGAATAAAAATTCTGATATTTTTTTGTGAAAGTAACAAGATTCTACAGTTTTGAAAAGCAATCAATACCAATCTCCTATCTTATTTTATTTTGTAGAGCCAACGCTCTGTCTTCAGAATCCTGACAGGTTCCATAAATAGTAGGACATTTCTTTTAAATACATCCATAAAAGTTCACGCCTTCCTGTTGTATTTACGAGCATCCACAATCCCACTTTCATACGCCTTTGAGACCTTAGATGTCAAAGACAGACACAAGCTCATGCACTGAAATCATGGACCTCCACCGGGACAAGTAGAACTTGATAAAGGAAAGTTACAGCAATGTGAAGTCCTCAACTTTCAGGATCTAGTCTATTTCATCAGTAAACATTTTCAACTACGAAAGACAGTCCATCACAATAATATTTTCAATAAAATTTCTGCAAAATTAGATGATAACGAGACCATGATATTTTAAATTGAATGAATTTGAAGATAGTTAAGAATTAGACTCCCGGAGGAATACTTTATGTCACGAGCTATGAGCACTACTGTTTAATGTACACTCATGCTCCATCTGCTTCCTTTTCCATTATTCGAATCTCCTAACCAGTTTCTCATGCACACTTTTCAGCTCCATGCTGTGTTTTCTATTTATTGAATACATTTCTCACTTCAACATTTTTCCACCTGAGCTGGCAGTTGTGACTTTATGGCTGTATTCATGCAGGTCTCCCTAGATTATGAACTTCATATTTTTTCATTTGCCTCATGCTTCAGTTCTCCAGCTTAGTAGGCCCTAAAATGTGCAAATTGAGAGGTGTTTTGAGGCAGCCATTGCTATTCTAGGCCATTGACTTGTCATCAATTAGATTAAAACATTGGTTTACAAAAATAATGTTTTCTCTCTACTTCATAAAAAATAAAACACTTGCAAAAAGGAACCCAGCTGTGCTAAGAAGCAAATTACTTTATGTGGGTAAGCAAACATCTCCTGATCAGGACTGCAATGTATTATTCAGGTCCATTTTACTACATCAGTTTTAAAGTAATGTGAATAGTATGTGTTACTACCAAGTGAAATAATGGGGGCAAAGTCCAAAAAGTTGACTTGCTTTTGTTTCTTGTTTATTTCTTTTAAATATGCAGAAATCCACTTTGGTTCTTCAAAATTATGTAATCTGCAATTCTATAAGTAAGAATGAATAACTTGAATGGCAACAAAGGTTCTTATTGTATCAATATCTCAAAATTCTGTATTAAAAAGGTTCATTAGTAGATGCGTGAAAACCCAACCCACAATCCTACATCATGTAATTTTGCAAAGGAGACAAATACGTAAAAGTGGTTCACTTTGATATGTGAATGAATTTTATAAAGGAAGGAGGTAGGAAAAACAGGAAACAAATTATATATTTTCTAGCTTATTGGTAAAATTGGAGGACTTTATATATTTAGCAGATTCTAAAACAACCAACTCTAATAGTTTGTTAGCTAATAAAGTTTTCTATGAGCAAGAATCTGTGTTTTAAAATCATAAGGGATGAAGATCATAGTTTACTTCCATGGGCAGGTGATTTACTCTTTATCATTATATTAATTTCCTTCTAATTGTTGTCAGTACAACTAATTAAAAGCATGTTCTTCTATCAATCTTTCTGATGCAAATGTAGTTCAGAATTTTACCAGAGCTAGAAATGACAGAACCAGTTTCATTGGTGCAAAAGTAGCATTTACACTGCCTGCTAGCAGATTCGTTTGCCAGGAAATGTCTAATGCAATAAATTTAGACAATTTAACCAGTATGGTGGATTTGTCCATTTTTGCTGTCAAGTATCAACACTGGCACTTAACCCAAATATAAAGAGACACATGACTAAACTTACAATGAAATATCCCCAAATCATTAACGGTTGTCAAATAGATGTTTTATGGCTTTGTGGTGTGAACATATGTACATGCATATATATGTATGTAGGTATCACTTAGCTGATGGAATCAATATCAACATGTGATGAAAAGTCATCTCAGTTCTTTGATTTTGAAAGAAGGAAAAGGTAATCCTAGTATAGTTTGCTTTTGCTGCTAAATGTGTTTTGGAAAGTTAATGCACAAAATACACAGGAATCAACCAAATACCATCTAACCCTGTCAAACACAGGTCAGTGCCATCAGAGCAACCGATTGAAATTTCCTTCAGTGGAGCAGGTGAATGCTCTGGACACACAGAAATGGAGACAGAATTATAGAGGCATTGTGTAAATAATACGAATGTGACCAAGGGGGTTAAGACCCATAATTGGAGTGATACTTCAAAGCGATGACTACTTTTTCAATGCTATTTTGTGCAACCAGATAGGAAGATGGCTTGTTGGGGTTTATTGGCCATGAACAGTACAGCAAAAGTGATATTTTCAACAGCTGCTGGTGCATTTGTGCTCTGACAAATTAGAGGCAAAATCAAAGCATTAAAAAACATCAAAGGCTTAATTTAATGCAAAAACAAGTACTCCAACTGGATCTATTTTACAGTGAATTAATAATGCATATTTACACATAATGTAGATGCTTTGTGTGTTTTTTTAAGTTTCGGAAGAAATTTTTTTGCTTACAAAATATAAAATCCATAGGCTGTCTTTTTTTATATAGGCTGTCATTTTTAGCTATGTAAAAGTGAGCATACTGTGTAAATTCTAGAAATTTACTAAGTGACTGACTATTTAAATTGGAATGTGTATCAACTACCAAAACTAAGAGCATTTGCCATGAACCCAGTGGCAAAATCAACACACAGTTGAACCACTGAGCCCAGATACACTACTTCTAAAGGGTTAGATGATAATTGCTTCAGATGCCATAAGTATTTCTTGTCTATTATTTTGATTTAAGAAAAGTATATGCACATGTACATACATACTCATTCATGTACATGCCAAATTGAGGAGTTATGCATATGCAGTAGTACACTTGCTTAACTATGTGCTTACCAACACTTCTTTTCAAAGATGAAAAGTATGAAACATTTAGAAATTAAAAACACAGATACAAATGCAGCTTTACAAAATAAAAATGCTACTTAATGTTGATATGAATGAAGATAAATAATTCTAAGAATTAAAGATGGTGATTTTTTTTCTTAATTCCTTAGAAACATTCACAAATGTTAGCTGTTCTTTCTTCCTAGATTGGAACTTAGCCTAAGTTTTAAAACAGATTTTAGTGCATTGGAAAGTCATCTAGCAGATGTGTTTGACTAGATTTATCCTATTTATTTTTACTAAATGTGTAATATTATCTTAGTCTAAGACCACCCTAGGAATATCTCCAAACATATTCCAAAATATACAAGTCACAAAAAGAAATACCAAGTTTTTCCAGAAAGTAGCCCC
Source organism: Molossus molossus (assembly GCF_014108415.1). Lineage (NCBI taxonomy): Eukaryota > Metazoa > Chordata > Mammalia > Chiroptera > Molossidae > Molossus > Molossus molossus. The sequence goes on from NW_023425388.1 coordinate 112,491,179, forward strand.
ATATAATTATAAGAATCCTTTGGAGAAACTCAGAACAAATTATAGATTGTTTCTTATGTTAGCATATTTAGTCATATATGCAATTAATACTTAATAGTGTAATGTTTCATTTGTTTTTTTTTAAATTAAGACTATGTGTATTTAATAGTTTACTTTTAAAAAAAAAATCATGTTGATCATTAAATATATCATCTAAATTAATTTCTTGTCGGGCCAAGAAGGGCAAGGCACTGGAAGTAATTAGTGTCCATTTTTACTGCAGGAAGAGAACAGATGCTGCCAACACACTCTGGTGAAAAGTACACAAAATATCCGGGCTCTGGTACAAACCGAATGCCCCGTTTGAAAACAGTGAATTTGTATCTATTATATATTACAATAAGTCCTCCTTCCTCATTAATTTTACTGAAGCTTCCAGATGGGAAACAAAATATTAATTTTGTTCAGCCTTAGGCATTGTTGACTGTTAAGGTACTCACTAAATCAGTGCTTTTATTCATATTAATATTATATTTCCACTATAAAAATTTAGAACCCTTGGGTACAGGGTTCAGTTTGTCATAAGTATAATTAATTGTTCTTAAAAATGATTAATTTGTCATAATAGAAAAAAAAAGTATTGGGAGATGAGGCTCCTGAGCCAGCTAGCCTACCTTAAAGTCATGGTAACACTCATGAAATTATGCAAATTAATTGACTCTTTCAATGTTGCATAAAATGCTACTTCTTGTACAGTGCATGGAACATTAGGCTGTTCATCCAGCAAAAAAGAAGGGGGAGGGGGGATAAAGAAATTGCATTTCAGAGCCTGAATTCTTACAAGCAAGGCCTTATGGTTGAGGATACTCACAACTATAATCTATTTTTCTACAAAGCAACTGGCTTTCAACCATAGCACACAGAACTTGGCCTGTTTATAACAAATTTTTCCCCAAGCAATTGTCAAGAAAATGTCAGCTATGTCTTATGGGTTTTCCCTCCTCTTAATACAAAAAAAGGAAAAATATTTTTATTGTTCTATCACACTCGTTAAAAATAATATTTATTCTAAAATTTAGGAATAGAGATTTTTACTGAGATAGGCTCATTTAAGAGTTCCCCAACACATGATATGGTATGTTAAAAATCTCAGAGATTAACTAAATTATGTCAAGTTGATTTACTTACTAAATAGTAAAAATCAGTGATAAGAGCAAAATAAAAAACAATGCCTTCAGAATAATTATCCTGTCTAAACGTCAACTCAGTCAATTTTCAAAGACTAGAGTAAGAACGGCAAATTTAGAATGTCATATGTTACTAAATTTGGTGATATCATTAAGCATTCTTATGTTAAGTCACCTCTAGTAAATGAGTGCTATAATTCAGAAATACTAAAAATTAATTTTTTTTTTAATTAACAAAATTGCCCTATAGCATTATCAGACCTACTATAAGGAAATAACAGAATCTCTCCTGTAAAATTTAGGGTTGCATTACAGGATTTCTTCTGGTTTCTAACTGTGCTCTCCCATTAGACAAATGGACTCATGTAATCAATGTTATGGTTTGAGGCAACAACTCCAGCCTTAGTTATATATTAGTTTTCAACTTTCCTCCAATATTATATTAATAAGCATATCAAAGCAAAGCACTACTGTTGCAATTATGTCTATCTCTCAGAGTTATATTGCTTTGGCTTTTCACTTTTTTTTACATTCCTTTAAAATTAACCACTTGATTATAAAATTAGAATAATTGATTTTTGCATTTCACCTTTTCCTACATTTATAATACAGAGCTTTAAAAATTTTCTTTCAGAGCTTCCAATCAAGATGAAAGAGTAGGTAAAAGCTGTGCCCATCTGCTCTCATAACTACATCAAAGTTACAACTAAACTACAGAAAAACCATTATTAAGAATGGTCTAAAATCTAGTTGCACAGAAGTCTTATAACTAAGGATATATAGAAGAAGCCCCATAGAGACAGGTAAGAGGGGTAGGGACATGGAACTGGCTGATCCCACATCTACACATGGCTGTTAAATATTGGGAGGGATATCTGGCTGTGAAGGTCCCCCTGGAGAAGTGAGGAGTTTCAGACCAAACCAGGATCCCCCAGCCCATGGCTCCATTGCCAGCAGGAAAAAAAAAGTCCCCATTATTTCTGCCTATGAAAACCATTAGAGATCAAGGCTGAGTGAGATAGAGGGCTTCTGAAATCCCAGGTATCCCTCTTAAAGGGCCCACTGAGACTTACTCAGAATCACTCACTCTAAGCTCCAGCATTAGGACAATAGCTAGAAAAGTACTAGGGACATATGGGAAGGAACTAACTAAATTGTCTTTCTTTAAAAAGAGAACTGGAGGGGCAGCTTTCGATTAGACAGAAAGGCTGTAACAGGCCATTGATCCTTTGCTGAGCCTTCCCTCATGCAGAGCAGGCTGGCAGGTGCCATGGCTGAGTCTCCATCAAGCTGGCTAATGTTCTTCTCCTCTCCCCTGGTCCTGTTGATTCCCTGACACCCTGCTCCACCCAAAATGTGGGCCCACCCAAAACTCTTTCAGTGGCTTTTTCGTACAAACAGTCTGTGTTGGCTTATACTATGGACCTTCCTAAATTTTCTCAAAGGTTCACAAACTCCAAGCAAGCAGCCTCTGGCCTCTGCATGCCCTTTCCTTCTTGCTAAGCAGCTTCAAGCCTGGAAACAGTGGCAGCCAGCCACATTTCACAGCTGAGCCTCTCCCAGGCATCTCTAAGCCCAGCACAAGTGGAAACAATGTGCAGATCACTTTGTAATTTATACCAAGTGGCCCCATTCAGGTCACAGGCAGTGGCTGACCCTGGCCTTCACCTTCCAAGAGGCCCCAAAACCAACACAACCATTGGCCAGCTTTAGACCACACCAAAGCACTAAACAAATATCTTCAAAAATGACACACCCAAAGGGCAGACTCAGCAGGCACCAGAGCCCCACTAAAGTGAACCATGCTTTGTAAAATCAGTTCCTGCAAAACAGATCCTTCACTATAGTCATGGCCAGTCCTCACAACCAAGCAGACTAAGAATCAATCTCTCCCATAGTTTTATCAACAGTAACCAAGACTAATGATGTGCCAACAACAATGAAAAAGCACACACAACCCACAGAAGGGACATATGTGAAGCACAAGCTCAAGGCTCATGTGACCAGGAAGCCTGGTCCCCACAAGATACCTACTACATAAGGCCACTCTACCAGCACAGGAAAGATAGCAGCTCTACCTAGTATATAGAAACAAACACAGGGAGGCAACCAAAACAAGAAGACAAAGAAACATGTCCTAAATGAAAGAAGAGACAAAAACTACATACACACAAACTAAAAAAAAAAAAAAAATCATGGAGATGAGCAATCTACCAGATGCAGAGTTGAAAACACTGGTTATAAGAACACTAAATGATCTCAGTGAAAACTTGAACAAGAAGATAGGAAACATAAAACTGGAGATAGAAACATAAAAAAAGAATTAGTCAGAAATGAAGAATGCAATAACTAAATAAAGAATACATTATAAGGATAAAAAGTAGATTAGATAAAGCACAAGTGATTTCGAAGACAATGTCACAGAAAACATCCAATCAGGAAAGAAAAAAGAAAAAATATATACATCCAAACAAATGAGGGTATTTTAAAGGGCCTCTGGGACAACTTCAAACTTACCAACATTCACATCATAGCAGTAGCAGGAGAAGAAGAAAGAAAACAAGGAATTAAAACCTATTTGAATCAGGTCAAGATGGCGGGGAGGTAAACATGGTATCGCGTCCTCCCACAACCACATCAAAGTTACAACTGAACTACAGAACAAACATCATTCAAAACCACCTGAAATCAAGCTGATGGAAGTCCTACAACTACGGAATTAAAGCAGCAGCCACAGCCAGACTGGTAGGAGGGGCGGAGGCGCGAGGGCCAGTGGTGAGACGGGCTGGTCCCACACCCACGTGTGGCAGATAAAAATCAGGAGGATACCTCCACTGGGAAGGTCCTTCCTGAGGACTGAGGGGTCCCTGTCCCACACCAGGTGCCCCACTCAGGGTTCCAATGCCAGGAAGAAAGTCCCCATAACTTCTGGCTGGAAAAAACAGCAGGAACTGAGGCTCAGGGAAGCTGAAGAGGCTGGAGGCCCAGGCAGCCCCTTAAAGGGCCCGCACACGGACTTATCGGACTCTCTCCCTCTAAGCTTGGAGGGGAGGCAGATGGAGGGGCACCAGAGACATATAGGGAAGAACTGAGATGTTTGGCACTGGAGCAAGAATTGGAGAGGGGCTTTCTCCGGGACAGACGTGCTGTCAGAGGCCTTTGTTCCTTTGGTGAGCCCTTCCAAGGGGCGGCAGACAGCTGCCATATCTGGGACTCCAGCAACCTGGCTCACACTGGTAGCCATGCCCTGGTGACTCCCTGAAGCCCCGCCCCACCCAACAAGCTGTTGCCACTTGCTTAACCATAGGATTGGCCTGTCTTGGATCCTGCTTCAGGTTTTTTCTAAATTGTTTCAAAGGAGCAGCATCTTGTCTCAGCGAGCCCCATACCACTCGTTAAGTAATACACAGAAACAAACACAGGGAGGCAGCCAAAATGAGGATACAAAGAAACAGTTCCCAAATGAAAGAAAAGAACAAAACCCTAAGAAAAGAACTAAGCAAAATGGAGATAAGCAACCTAACAGATGCTGAGTTCAAAATACTGCTTATAAGGATGCTCAATGAACTTAGTGAGGGCCTCAAGAGCATAAAAAAGGACCAATCAGAAGTTATGAATGCACGGTCAGAACTGAAAGAGGCATTAACTAAAATAAAGAATAATTTACACAGATTCAATAGTAGAGTACGTAAATCCAAGAAGCAAACCATCGATTTGGAATATAAGGAAGCAAAAAAAATGCCCAATCAGAACAGCAAAAAGAAAAAAGAATCCAAAAAAATGAGGATTGTGTAAGGAGCCTCTGGGACAACTTCAAGCATGCCAACATTCGCATCTTGGGGGTGCCAGAAGGAGAAGAGCGAGAACAAGAAATTGAAAACCTGTTTGAAACAATAATGGCAGAAAACTTTCCTAACTTGGTGAAGGAAACAGACATACAAGTCCAGGAAGCCCAGAGAGTCCCAAACAAGATGAACCCCAAGAGGCACACACCAAGACACATCATCGTCAAAATGCAAAAGGTTCAAGACAAAGAGAGAATCTTAAAAGCAGCAAGAGAAAGACAGCTAGTTACCTACAAGGGAGTTCCCATTAGGCTGTCAGCTGATTTCTCAAAAGAAACTTTGCAGGCCAGAAGGGAGTGGCAAGAAATATTCAGAGTGATGAAAACCAAGAACCTACAACCAAGATTACTCTATCCGGCAAAGCTGTCATTTAGAATCGATGGCCATATAAAGAGTTTCCCAGACAAGAAAAAGTTAAAGGAGTTCATCACCACCAAACCGTTATTATATGAAATGATGAAGGGTCTTTTTGAAGAAAAAGATAAAATATATGAACAAACAAAATGGCAATGAATACATATCTATTGACAATGGAATCTACAAACAAAATGAACAGGTAGAACAGAAACATTCTCATACATATAGAGAACATTTTGTTGGTTGCCAGATGGGAGGGGTATTGGGGGAATGGGTGAAAAAGGTGAAGAGATTAAGAAGCACAAATTCATTGCTAGACTGACAAACCTCAAAGGGAAAGGGGTTGGGGGGTGGGGGTGGGAAAAAATAAACCATAGAACTTATATGCATAACCAATGGACACAGACAATAGTGTGGGAAAAGGCAGGAGGGGGGCGGGAGTGGAGAGGAGGGGGTCAATGGGGGAAAAATGTGGAACATCTGTAATACATTCTACATTCAACAATAAAGATTTAAAAAAAAACCTATGTGAAGAGCCTTGGCCAGTTTGGCTCAGCGGTTGACCCGCGGACCAGATACTCTAGAGTTTGGTTTCTGCTAAGGGGACGTAACTCGGTTGCAGTTTGTTCCCGGCCCCAGTTGGGGTCGAGTGGGTGGCAACCACTCAATGTGTCTCTCTCACATTGATGTTTCGTTCTCTCTCTCTTCTCCCCTCTCTCCTTCCTGCTCCATCTGAAGATAAATGCAAAAATGTCCTCGGGTGAGGATAAAAATATATTTTTTTAAATAAATGTAAATTGATTAAATTCTCCAGTCAAAAGATACAGAGTGGCCCTGGTTGGTGTGGCTCAGTTGGTTCGAGCATCATGCCATACACCAAAAGGTGGCAGATTTGATTCCCTGTCGGGGCAGATACCCAGGTTGCCTCAATCCCCAGTTGGGCTGAATGAGGGAAGTAACTTATCAATGTTTCTCTCTCACATTGATGTTTTTCTTTCTCTCTCTCAAATCTATTTTTAAAAAGATACAAGGTGACTGAATGGATAACAAAACAAGACATTTATATATGATGCCTACAGCAGTCTCACTTTAGATGGAAAGATATACACAGAATGAAACGAAAGGAATAGAAAAAATATATGTCATGAAAGTGGGAAAAACCCACAAGCAGGATAGCAATGCTCCAGACAAGACAGACTTCATAAGCTAAAAGGACAAGAGACAATAAGGGCCCAGCAATTCCGCTTGCGTATTTATCCAAAGAAACCCAAAACATTAAGTTAAAAAGACATATACATCCCTATGTTCATTGCAGCATTATTTGCAGTAGCCAAGATAGGGAGACAACTTAAGTGTCTATCAATAGCTGAATGGATAAAGAAGAAGTTACACATATGTACAATGGAATATTACTTAGCCATAAAAAGAATGACATCTTACCATTGGTATCAACATGGATAAATGCAGAAGACATTACGCTAAGTGAAATAACTGAGAGAAAGACAAATAACATATGATTTCACTTATATATAGAATCTGAAAAACAAGGTAAATGAACAAACAAAACAGAAAAAACTCATAGATACAAAGAACAATTTGATGGTTGCCAGATGGGAGAGAGTTTGGGGAGATGGTTGAAAAAAGTGAAGGGATTAAGAAATATAAATTGGTAGTTACAAAATAGTTATAGGGAAATAAAACATAGCATGTGGAATATAGTCAATAATATTGTAATAATATATGGTATCAGATGGGTACTAGAATTATTGGGGTGATCACTTTGTAAGTTTTATAAATGTGTAATCACTATATTATATACCTAAAATATATATAATATTGTATGTCAACTGTAATTAAAAAATAAAAATTATTTTTAAAATTATTTTCAAAACTAGAAAATGAGGACAACAAAAACATGTGAACATATTCATCTCCCAACAATAATATGACATAAAGTAACTACCTAATTAGTGATCCAGCATTCTGCTCAATGAGTACACCAGTTATTAAAAAATCAGAAAAGAAATGTTTTATTTAAATTAATTATGGTCAATTGATGCAATTACCCATTTTTTCCCCCAAATGTATTTTAATTCATGGGCATTTATAACTCTACAGCCTATGCATCTTTCCTATAATAGAACAATTTGTGTATATTAATGTATTATGTAGATTCTTAGGTGACAAAAATATTTGTGGGTTACATTTGCTGAATCCAATATAAACCGAGTTACCACGTTTTATTTAAAACACAAGTTCTGTGTCTACGTATTGGTCAAGGTAATTGTGATCTTAGTCCCAGCTAGGAGCGTCCAGTTTATTAGCCCAATCTGAGACAAACACTGAGCAAAAGCTGCTACAGTCAACTTGCTGTGTGGAGTTTGTTTTATAGATTCCAATTTTAATGTGTAGAGAAAAAATGGCCCCACACAAATATAGGCAAACAGGTGGTATGTTTACCAGTGCCCAAGTATTTTCCTCATCATCTCTTAGATGAGCCTTAATGAGCCTTTTGTTCATTAAGAATCCTCAAACTCTCATTAAGAACCCGTTCTTCACATGTATACAGAGGACCTGCTAACACTATGGAGTAAGATTTTATTATTTGTCATATATATCATCTCCTCTGGTTGGTTGTTTCTCCCTACAAGTTGTGTCTCTGAGCTGTAAGCACAAATTTGGAAACAAAGCAAGTATATAGCCACTATCTTTATATTTGGAAGATTCTTAGAGAATAGAATGATTAAAAATAGAATAATTTAAGCCTATACCATGAAAGGTCCATAAAATGTGAGGTTATAAAACATTTTCACATTTGTTCATTCGAACAAAAGCATAAATGTCAACACACATCATAACAGTTGCTCCAGCTACCTTTATGGAAAACTTACCATGAGCTAGCACCATGACACGGTCTACATTTGTCATTGCATTTAAACTTTGCAACCATCCTGAGGCAGAAGTCTTTGCCCACTCTTAAACTTGAGGGAACCAAGTCATAGAAAGAGGAAATATCTTGCTCTAGGGTCCCAGTGACACAATTTATAAGCTACACAGCTAGAATTTGAGACCCCAGAACTGGTGGCCCATTTAACAACCAAATAGTTATCACTATTTTTATCAATCCCTTACTATGTGCGAGTCACCGGGAATGAAAAGTGTTTCTGTTTTTAAGAACCGCTGAGACAGGGAATACAATATAAGTTTACCCAGAATAAAACTGTTGATAGGCTCCACTTCCATAAAGTCATCAAGAAAGGACAGTAGAGATCTGTCAATTCATGTCTCTGGCCTGGAAGTTTACCACAAGACCTGGGTTTGTTTCAGCAGTAGCGGCATGTTATAGATTAGCAATGCATATTAAAAAAAGGACCGAAGAAACACATACTCAAAACTTCATTTGCGTCACAAGTAAGTAGCCTGCTATGGTTTTCTGATATCTCACTGACATGTTGCAGGGAAAAACAGATAAATAAAAACCAGTGAGTCTCTTCCCAGGTAATAAACGGATCTTGAATAAAGTGAAGCTGCTATTCAATCTGTTATTCAGCTCAGCATGCAAACACACGCCCATTCTCTTTCCCACAAAGAGAATAAGGATGATAGGCACTGGAGGCCCCCAGCATGGAGGGACCTTATGGTTCTGCACATGCTAAACAGCAAGCTGAGAAAACAAAGAAGAGGTTGTAGTGAAATGGAGATGAGGCATACTGCTATATAAGTGACAATTATAAAAGGAGTAAGCATAGATCAGACAAAGGCATAAAATGAGGAGTTATAAGGAATACTACTTTCTTCTTGGTCACTCTACTTAGATCACTGTGTAATTGTATTCTTGCTTAAAAGCCAGGAAAACAGGTATGCTGGATCTGAAATCTCATCCTGTGCAATGGCTACTGGCTGTGTTGATAGGTTAGCAGATTTCCAAGCTCTTTGCAAAAATACCTGATCATGCCTCTTTCCAGATGATCTTGAAGAGATCAGATTCTAGAATCAGACAGAACTCTAAGAAAACAGAATACCTCACAATCATAAAATAACCATATGGCGATGGCACTTTGCCTGGCCAAAGGACATTCTGAGGTCAGCAGACATACGTAATTTCATCTGCAATGCAATAAAAAAATCCTTATTCTAATAAGAAAAAGATCATTAACTTGGTGGATTTGAATGAATAATGGTAAAAATTAACTGATTTCATTATAAGTTTCTAAAGCAAACTGAAACTCACTAAATTGAAGACATCAAAATTGTATAATACCATTTCTTTTTCTTTAATCTTTTTTTTCTTTATTGATTTGAGAGAGAGAGAAAGGGAAAGGGAGAGAAAGATAGAAACATTAATGAGCGAGAACATTGATTGGCCGCCTCCTGCATGCCCCCCACTGGGGATTTGGCCCACAACCTGGGCATGGCCCTGACTGGGAATCAAACCAGCGACCTCTTTGTGCGTGGGTGGATGCTCAACCACTGAGCCACACTGGCTGGGTGAGATAATACCATTTTTTTTATTGTTGACAGTATTACAGATATCTCCCATTTTCTCCCTTTATGCCCCCTCCACCCAACCCTCACCCCACCTCAGGCCTTCCCCACACTATTGTCTGTGCATGTGTGTGTGTGTGTGTGTGTGTGTGTGTGTGTATTCATTCTTTGGAAAATTTCTTCCTGTCCCCTTCCATTTCCCTCCCAATAAGATCTGTTATTCTGTTCTATGCATCCATATCTCTGGACCTATTTTGTTCATCAGTTTATTTTGATCATTAGATTCCACATATAAGTGAGATCATTTGTCTTTCTCTAACTGGCTCATTTCACTTAGTATAATAGTCTCTAGGTTCATCCATACTGTCACAAAGGGCATGAGCTCCTTCTTTTTTTCAGCTGTGTAGTATTCCATTGTGTAAATGCACCAGTTTTTTAATCCACTCAATTCCTGGTGGGCACTTGGGCTATGTTCAGATTTTAGCTATTGTAAATAATGCTGCTATGAACATAGTGGTACATGTATTCTTTCTCATTGGTGTTTTGGGATTCTTAGGATATATTCCCAGTAGTGGGATGGCTGGATCAATGGCAGTTCCATTTTTAATTTTTTTGAGGAACTTCCATACTGTTTTCCAGAGGGGCTGCACCAGTCTGCATTCCAACCAGCAGTATACTAAGGTTCCCTTTTCTCCACATCCTCCCCAGCACTTGTAATTTGTTGAATTGTTGATGGTAGCCAATCTGGCAGATATGAAGTAATACTTCTTTGTAGTTTTATCTTGTATCTCTCTAATGATTAGAGACATTTCTTTGTTGTTGTGTTGTTTTGTTTTCATATGTTCTCTTGGAGAAGTGTCTATTCAGATCCTTTGCCCATTTTTAATTGGATTGTCTGTCTTCCTGGTGTTAAGTTGTGTGAGTTCTTTGTATATTTTGGAATTTAACCCCTTATCAGATGTATCATTAGTAAATATATTTTTTTTAGAGTAGGTTCCCTTTTCTTTTTGTTATTGGTTTCTTTTGCTGTGCAGAACTTTTTAGTGTGATGTATTCCCTGTTGTTAATATTTTCCTTTGTTTCCCTTGCTTTATGCAATGTGTCAATGAAAATACTGAAATTTTACTACCTGTGTGTTCTTCTAGGATTTTTATGGTTTTGTAACTTACATTTAAGTCTTTTATCTCTTTTAAGTTTAATTCTTGTGTTTGGTGTAAGTTAGTGGTCTAGTATATATATATATATATATATATATTTTTTTTTTTTTTTTGCATATACCTGTACAATTTTCCCAAGATTATTTATTGAAGAGATTGTCTTTACTCCATTGTATGCTCTTATCTCCTTTATCAAATAGTAATTGACCATACTAGCATAGGTCAATTTCTGGGGTCTCTGTTTTGTTCCATTCTTCTATATGCCTGTTCTTGTGCCAATACCAGGCTGTTTTGATTACAATGGCTTTGTAGTATAGTTTGATATCTATAATGTTGATCCCTCCAATTTTGTCCTTTCTTAAGGTTGTTATGGTTATTCAGGGTCTTTTTTGGTTCAATATAAATTTTTGGAATATTTATTCTAGATCTGTTGAATTTCCAGATGTTAATTTGTATCCTGCTACTTTGCCGAATTTATTTATTAAATCTAACAGATTTTTGGTGGAGTTGTTCAGGTTTTCTATGTAAAATATCATGTCATCTTTGAATAGTGACAGTTTTACTTTCTCCTTTCCAATGTGGTTGTTCTTTTTTTAATTCTATTTGTCTAACTGCTGTGCTAAGACTTCCAATACTATGTTGGATAAGAGTGGTTAAAGTGGACATTCCTGTCTTGACTTGATCTGAAGGGAAATGCTTTTAATTTTTGCCCATTGAGTATGATGTTGGCTGTAGGTTTGTCATATATGGCCTTTATTATGTTGAGGTATGATCCTTCTATTCCCACTTTGCTGAGAGTCTTTAGCAAAAATTGGTGTTGCGTTTTGTCAAATGCTTTTTCTGTTTATTGATATGATCACATGGTTTTTATCCTACATTTGCTTTATAGGTTGCACCATGTTTATTATTTTGCAAATATTGAACCATCTTTGCATTCCCAGAATAAACTCCACTTAGTCATGATCTATTATATTTTTAAAGTATTGCTGGATTTGATTTACTAATATTTTGTTAAGGATTTTAACATCTATGTTCATCAGGGATATTGGCCTGTAATTTTCTTTCTTTTTAGCATCATTATCTGGTTCTGGAATTAGGATAATACTCACCTTATAGAAAAGGGTTGCGAGTCTTTCATCCTCCTGAATTTTTTGAAATAGTTTGAGGTTGACAGGTGTTAATTATTTGTTGAATGTTTGGTAATACTCACCTGTGACGCCATCTGGTCCAGGGCTTTTTGTGGGGGAGTATTTTGATTACCGCTTCTATTTCATCAGTTGTTATTGGCCTGTTCGAGTTTTCTGATTCTTCCTGATTGAGGTCTGGCAGATTGTATGTTTTTAGGAATTTGTACCTTTCACCATGTTGTCCAGTTTGGTGACATATAGATGTTCAAAGTATTTGCTCACAAATTTTTGTATTTCTGTGATATCAGTTGTTAATTTGTCTCTTCCATTTCTGATTTTATTAATTTGGGTCCTGTCTCTTTGTTTTTTGGTGTGTTTGGCTAAAGGTTCATCAATCTTGTTTATGATTTCAAAGAGCCAGCTCTCGGTTTCAGTGATCTTTTGTGTTATTTTTTGTTTGTTTCTAATTTATTCATTTTCACTTTGATTGTTATTATTTTCTTACTTCTACTTACTTTGGGCTTTTCGTGTTGTTCTTTTTATAATTCTTTTAGTTTAGTGTTAGATTGTTTATTTGAGCTTTTTCTTGTTTCTTGAGGTAGGCCTGTAATGCTATGAACATCCTTCTCAGGACTGCTGTTGCTGTGTCCCATACTTTTGGGTTTGTTGTGTGTACATTTTTATTTGTTTCCAGGAGGTTTTTTATTGCAGCCTTGACCTCACTGATAATCCATTCATTGTTTAATAATAAGCTGTTTAGTCTCCATGTGTTTGAATGGTTTGAGTGTATGTTTTGTAGTTGATTTCTAGCTTAATGCCATTGTGAGACAATAAGATGTTTAATATGATTTCAATATTCTTGAATTTGTTAAGACTTATTTTGAGTCCTAAAGTGTTGTCTGTCTTTGAGAATGATCCATGTGCACTTCAGAAGAATGTGTATTCTGCCACTTTGTGAGGAAATAAAAATATGAAAGGGCAGAAGGGAAAGAAAAAATAGAAGAATAAAGAATGGAGGGAAGAAACTGTATAAAAGAAGAGGAAGATAAGTGAAAATATTAAAAAGAAGAAAGACAAAAAATAAGAAAAAAGAAGAGAAAACAGCAGAAAGAAATATAATCAAGTAAAAAAGGAAAGAGATATGAAAGAAAAAAGAGATAAAAATAATACCAAAGCAATATAGAAGATAATGCAAAAAAAAAAGTGAAGTGACCTTTGTCTCAGCAGAGTTTAGTCCCTCCTGGGAGCTTCCTTTGGATCCTGCTCTTCTGTTGACTGAGGCCAACTTTTTTCCTGCTGACTCTAGGCCTCCCGGGAGGTACTTTGGTGCTAGCCACTGTCCAAAGCTGTCCATGTTTGGCTCTCGGCAACCTGTTAGAAGCTTTAGTAATCCAGTTTGTTTCTGTCTCTACAGGACTTGGCTGTGAGCGGGAAGGGCCAAGCTGCACTCTAAGGCTGGTGTGTTAGCAGCATGGGGCCCAGGGACAGGTCAGCAGACTTCTCCATGTTCCGCATTCTCTGCCTCTGCCCACCTTTGCCTGCTAGCCAGCTGTCAGTCTTAATCACTGAAAAGTCTGGTTCAGAAAGGACTTTTGGCAGAATCGGGAGTATAAGACCTCTGGGTCTCCCTCGAGAGAGAAGTGCCAATTCGGTTTCAGAGAATACAGCGGTGTGTTTCCCCATCCCGGAGCTATTACTCTGAGAGTATCCCAGATATTTCCCAGCCCTCAGCTGGGCAGAGACCCTCATACACAGTCTGGTGGGATCAGTCTCCGGGCGATTTCCGCCCTTCCTTGTCATAAGTCCCCTCCCCAGCTGGACCTCAGCTGGTGATTCTGGGTGAATGTTTCCCAATGGTCCTGGAAGGACATGCAAGAGAAGTCTGCCTACTCTGCTGCCCTCTTCCCCTTCCAAATACCTTTCTATAATCATATTAAGAGGCGCGAAGTTGTAGCATTTAGAGAAGCAGACCTAATAGTAAATAAAGTCTGGCTGTTTGCTACATAGAGTAAACTCTCTTCATATGATCGCCTCTTTAGTCTCTGAGTGGCTACAGCATCTTTGGAAAAGGGGGTTCTTTAACTGTGGTGGCTTATGTGGGGAAGTGAGGCTGCTAAATCTTTTGACTAATGTTTTGAGTGAAATAACTCAATCAACTCAATCTCTGGAGTTCTACACTAGCACAAATAATAAAAGTGAAACATTTTCCCCAGCATACAAGTAATAAATGGAAGAACTAACAATCTCCATTTGCTTCTAAAATTCAAACACATTAAATATGTTTTACTATTTCATGATGATAAGGATTTTTTGAATAAGTAGTAAATAAAAATACATTACATTTTAAATTAGTGTTCTCTCCAAATAGCAGGTCAAGGTTTTCATTTTTATTTAGTTTTCCCTTGTATCCACGCACTTTAATCCTATGAAGTTCTTGTAATTTTATTCCAGAGTCCCAAAAACCATATGCTTTCACTTTTAAGTAAAATTAATTTTACCATGGAAAAATATTATTAAAATTAATTTTTAAATGTATCCATCAAAAATTAGTACTGCATCCAGAGTATTTTAAACTTACATGTACTTCACACCTGTAAAACACCTGTATTGTACCATGGCTTTAAACACTATTATTAAAATCAAAATATATTTAAAAATAGATATTTGTAATATAAGGGAAGACAATAATTAAAAATTAAGTTTACTTACACCATTTTCCATGCAAGTTTTTTTTTAAAATTCATTTCAAGTCTACCAAAAAATGCTATTACAAACTTGCTCAATGATTATAGAAGTGACATGAACATAGGTGCCTTATCTGAGATATAGTTTTTTTTCTTTATAAAGAAGTACATGGACATAAAAGAGATTGTAAATCAAGCTTTTCTACGTGCATAAACACAATGCATGGTTCATTATCATTCTGCTTGATTTAATAACTTCGGAGCAGAGGGTTTGGGGCACCGCAAAGAGAGAACAGCTCAGTCATTTTCTTCACCTACACGGAAGAAGCAGGACCTTGGTGTAAGATGTGACACCCAGATCAGACATTAGGGTTTCACTTAAAATAGAAGCCATCCTTGTCCCTCTGTTTTATGAAAGTTAAACGCACTGAGTTGTCGCGCTGTATATATTGCATCTCCCTCCTGTGGGACCCACCAGGGCACCCATGAAAATAAGATGTATCTCAGTAGGGTTTTCCTTGTAAAATATTTAAATGAAAAAAATAAACATTTAAGGCTTTCACAATCATTCTTGTTCATCATGCAATAAAATATTCATACAATGCAAAAACTCTGCAGTTGTTGCAGCATTTTAATTTTAAAAAATAAACAATACAATGGTGATTTCTAAGAATGCCATACAGTAGGATAAAGGAAATACCAAGAGGAAAGAAAATTATTTTTTTAATCTCCTAGAATTTAATATTTAACAAAGCAATCCTTCACTTTTATTTCAAACAAAACTCTTTTTTTATTAGAAGAATCAAAGACAAATTTTGTAGGTACAGGGACGATTATTTACTTGATGATAGATTTTCAGTTTGTAAAATGGCATTACCACTTTTATTATTCCATTGTTTAAGCTCATCACATGACTAAGTCTGCAAACCCAGAAAGACTCCTCTATTCATTCCTTAGGAAGTAATTTGGATTCTTTATTGAGTTGGGGTGCTGGAACATTTGACTAGAAGGAGAGTTGATAAAGATTATTTAAAGTTTTAAAAGTTACACAACAAAAATATTTTAGAAGTTTCTCAAAGGAAGTTATCAAAAGAAGACTGAGCTAATATGTAATGGGTGTGTCATATGTAAATTCAATGGAAGCATTTATACAAAGTATGTCTAAATATAACAAATATAATGAGATAATATATAGTACACACTTAAAGCATTGCAAAAACAAATGTCAATGCATATTCACTCTCCATAGGAGAAAGGTAACTCATGGTTCATGAAATCAGATTATGAAAAATTAAGTTCATGGGTCACTGTATAAATCACAGAAGACTTGGTGTTTCATTACTTTAAAAAAAAAAGAAGAAGTATAGGCACCACCTGTGTAAAATACATCAAGTAAAAGCTACATGTTATTTTAACTAGAATTAAAAGTCATTTATAATGGTCAGCCCTTTTAAAGACACTAGCATTCTTCAGTATAAATAATATGTATGCATGTATTTATTCCTCACTAGGCATTTGAAGTGATAAAGAACTATCACTTATTTAGATGTTTACATTTTGTTTCTGGAAATATTTTTTTCTAGAACATATTTTATATGGATACAATTCTTAGTGCTTCATCAATAAAAACTTACAAACAAGAGGTTACTGAAACATAGGACACAAGCTTGCCTTTGATGTGACCCAACTTTCTATTAAAATTAAATGTTGGAACTCTGCAGGAAGTCAGCACACTGGGTGTGCAGGGGTTAAGCTATGCGTAGGGTCAAGAGGAATTGAAGTCAGCAGGAGGAACCAGATGTTGGGGAACCCCAGGCACCACTTCGCAGTTGGTGATCAGCCTCTCTGGCCCCACCTTGTCTCAGTCTCTGTGCTTGAATCATGGTGCTTCCCACTGCCCTCCTGGCTCTGACCTCCAGGATTCCTGACCTGAGTTTGCCAGTCTGGCTTTGCTCTGTGGTAGCCTCACTTCGACCTGACAAGCTGATTCTAATGTTCTGCTCAGTTTTTGATCTTGCTTCCTGTTTGCTCTGTCTACAGTATCCCAGGTCTTAATCGCTCTGTTTCCACAACCAAGTATCTACTCTTCACCACTGGTTTTGTTTGATGCTTTGGCATTTTTATGACTAGTCATGTACCCTAGTCAATGTATCTATTTAACAAAAGAAGGAACGACCCTAGCCTATCACTTCACAAATTTTAGATTCCATTGGAATATCAGTTTCTGGATGTTCGTAAATATATGTAAATCCTATACATTTTTGTATGTATGTATGTATGTATGTACTTATATACAGGGTTGGCTAAAGTAGGTTTACAGTTTTGAGTATACAAAAGAGTGTTTATTCTTATACTGTTATTTATTTATTAGTTTTATTTTTCCATACAAACAACTCTAAACCTACTTTTTTCACACCCTGTTGTCAGTCATGTAGACTTAGGTAGTCAGCCCTTTATCAATCATTTTAAGATATTAAGAAGAGTCAAATTTTAAATTATGTTTTATTTTCTCTATGTATTAAGCCTGGTAGAATCAATTGTGTATTTTCAAACATATAAAATTTGTTTTTATTTATCTCATATTAAACTACAAAATGTTTATAAAAAGACAAAGTAAAAATTTGCTTCCTAATAACAAGTAGATATAATAAAATTTCATTTTCTGTGGCATCCTTTTTGCAAATATGATGTGGGGTGAAGGTGTCACACTGTGAAGTTTTAATTAAAGCGCAGATACAATTCCAGTGCTTGGCCAAGAATTATAACTAGCCTGACTTTACATTATCAGTCAAAGTTTGTTATCTAATATAATTGCAAACTAAAATTTCCTGAATTTTTAAATACACATAATGAAAAAATGTCCACTTATGATTAAGTACTGAACCGAGTAATTGTTTACTGTCATCACATGAAGCTGCGATACACCAGTAAATCAACTACAGCTTAGAAGAAATCAGTCAGCAAGCCCTAGATGAATTTTGCATATTTAACACTTCAAAGAATAAAAATTATGCATATTGATAAACCCCATGAAGGTTCATAAAACTAATTGCAAGCACTTACAGAACTAGTAATCTGTAAGTAGCTGCAGTTTAAAGGGCTGACAAAATATGAAGTCCAGAAACAATCCATGTCCACGTCACGGGTGTTATTCTACATCTTTTTGCTCAGAAAACTCTGAACGTCCTACTTCAGAAAATCAGGGGCCCCCAAACTGTGTTCCCTGATAATTATAGCAGTCAATATGCACATACCTGGGTTCCCAAACACAGACAGGTAAACAAGATGTGAAACTAAGGGTGATTTCAAAGCCACTCTAAATAGCTGATACTCTGATTATATGTTTGTAGTCTTGATAAGGATAGGAATTATGTGAGGAGATAATTTATACTCTCCATTCTGATTAAATTATGATGTTTTAAAGTACACACCAAGAAACAAAAGAGGAGTTTAGTGGGCCTCATACCAGTCTCCAAGTCTGTGAAAATCCAATTATGTCTTCACCTCTTTCAACCCATTAATTTCTTCGGAAAGAATAAGCTCTTACATATCTTGGAATGCCTATTGCTTAAGTGTCTTTTGTTTGTTTGTTTGTTTTGCTTTGTTTTTTATCCTCACCTGAGGACATTTTTCCTTTTTATGTTCAGATAGAGTAGGAGGGAGGGAGAGAGAGAGCAAAACATCGACATGAAAGGGACACATCGAGTGGTTGCCACCCACACGCCCATCCAAGGCCTGGGACTAACAGCAACTGAGGTACATGCCCTTAGCAGGAACCAAACCCGGGTCTCTCTGGACCGCAGGCCGACGCTCTAACCGCTGAGCCAAACCGGCCAGGGCAAAAGTGTCTTTTTTGAAAGAAGGAAATCACCACATTTCTCCAGCAACGGAACAGAAGATTTAGTGGAATGCTTCCCACCGAAAACAGGAAACACTGTCAGCAAAGGGGAAAAGGCCGAGAGTTTCAACATAGTAAAACCTTACCAGAGTATCTTAACCAGAGGAAGTACTTTACACACACACACACACACACACACACACACACACACACACTCTCTGACTTAATCCCAAATGGAGTTTTTATATTGGAGTAAGAAGAAACAAAACAGAAGGGAGAAGACCAAAAATACAATTATAGACAAAAAGATAATTCCCTCAAGAGGGAAATCGTTCGATGTCTTATTTTTCCCTCCTCTGTACCTCCTGCCTGCCTGGCCTACGCACTGGTCCAGCCTTTGGAATACTTCAGGTGTGTGTGTGTGTGGGGGGGGGTTACCTAATCCTCTCTCCAGTGTAACCAAGGTCACAGAGTCTTGGTTCCCACCTGGCTGGAGATGTACAAGCTTCAATGGATACGGGTCTGCAGCTACATTCTGCATCTGGGAATCATCGGGCTGAAGTGGCATTTGAAAGGCTGATGAGGAGCTGATGGTCCTAGAAGGCAGGAACTTGCAAATGTGTACCACCAACCTTTGTGGGACTGCTCTCTGGTTCCCAGTGACCCCCAGGACCGGTCAGAGGTAACACAGTCTTTGTCCTAACCTGCATTCCCTCCGACACGCCTAACACAATCACATTGCCATTATTTCCTGGCTTGATACCTAAGAACTAGAGACTATTTAAGAAAACAAACACTAAATTTAAGAAATGGCCCTGGCCAGTTTGGCTCAGCGGTTAGAGCGTTGGCCTGCCGTCCGGAGAGACCCGGGTTCGGTTCCCGCTAAGGGCACGTACTTCGGTTGCAGTTTGTCCCCGGCCCTGGTTGGTCGTGCAGGTGGCAGCCACTCCATGTGTCCCTTTCACGTCAATGTTTCTCTCTCTCTCTCCCTTCCTCTCTCTCCCTCCCACTCTATCTGTACAAAAAATGGAAAAATATCCTCGGGTGAGGATAAAAAAAAAAAAAAGAAATGCTCCAAGCTGGGGAGAGGGATGATGTGTTTATATATGAAACCAGTGAAAAATCAAAATGTTCCAATCACTTATTTAGCACTCTCTGTCTAAAGATAGTTCAGGATTTAAATTTTATTTTTCTTGTTTTTAGTTGCATTTAAATACCAAGAAGCATTTCTAAAATCCCCATCGGGGTTAAAAAAAAAAAAAAAAAAGACATGAACTTGGCCCTTTGAGCACTGAGCTGTGACAAGAATACTTTTGTCCACCAGCATTGTTTACTTCGACCATGCCGCCTCATAAGTGGTCATTCGGAGCCCCCAACATTGAGAGGGAAAGGATCTTCTGTTAAGTATCTGTATTTCCTAAAATTCACTGCTTTGTGGCACAGCTGTTCTCTACTATCCTGGAAATACAGTCAGCCCTTTCTCCTCATTGATTTCAGTAAGAAGTAAACCAGAGTAAAAATTACCACATGGCTAGTAAACCTACAGCGAGACAGCCTTCTGGGGAAACACGCAAGCCCGCTGGGCCAGTAATCTGGAAAAGCTGAAGTGTGGGGAAGACGGTAGGGCAACCACAGTTAAATCTGAAATAGAAAAAAAAAGGAAGAAATCTGAATCAGGCAACTTCTCGAGGGTTTTCTTTCCTTCCTTTCTTAAGAAAGAGGAGAGAGAATGTTTGTTTAATACAATGTTTTAGCAGCACTTTATTTTTCTTCATATGCCTATCGAGAGTTGTTATATATTAGCAGAAAAATCTGAGCTGCAAAAACACTATAGTCTTTTGGTTAGGATGAAGCACATTAAAATTTTTAATAACTTGATGTATGTTTTGGCCTGATTTCTGGATGATAATGCACATGAATAAGTTCAAGTACCTAGCCAACTAATGACTGCTGTTTTTCTGCCTCCCCCAGCCCATAAAATTTATGGTCTACTTGTATTCACTTCAAACATTTTCACCAAATTTGATGACTGGTCATTACTACTTAAATTAAAGTCATTCTATTATTGCATACTGTAAGTGAATTTCAGAAGGAAAAGTATGACTTCCTTGATAGATACTATTTTAATTATACACAGAGTAATATAGGTTAAGGGTTTTTGAGTGGAATAGAAGCAGAAACACTTTTGCAACAAAAATAGACTATTTAGGATTGTGTACTCTGTCACGTTGCTTAAAAACTGCAGGTTAAGCAAATTACCGTAAGGACTTTATCCTTAATTCTGCCCATCTCCTAAGTGAATGATCAAGTCTGAACCTTCACGAGAGCTGCATTTTTTTCCTAAATACCTTCCTTCTCAGCAGCAGAAAGAGCTGGTGACATCGGTAACACCTTCTATGCGCTGTCGCATCCCAGCTTGAACACAATACACTCAGGGCCTTTGAAATCTTTAAAGCCAATCATACATAAGACAGATTCTATACTGCAGGGCTGGCTGGCTACACTTCAACACAAAACAATATTTCAAGCTTTCTGATATACATGTGTCACCTCTTTGTGACAAATAGCTGGTATTAATTAGGCACTAGACTTGGTGAGATTGCTGTTATTAACTGAGAGAAGATGGGTTGGATTTAATTGTGTGTGACATCAAAGTCAAGTGACTGATATTTCAAGCATCATTTAAAGTGTTTGATATTGAAGTCATTGTATGCACATAAAGACCATCTAAAAATATAACGGAGACTGATGAGAAAAGAACTAAAATGCATTTGTACATCTATCTTATGAAACGCGTTTGATGTCATTTTACTGCTCTTTTCAATGCACATATGTAATATTTATTTGTTTAACTGCATAAAATTTTTATTTCATAATGGACTTTAAAGTTTTTAAAATTAACACTAAGCCAAATATAATCTGTTTATAGAGATAACTGATGTTTAAAAGACAAGGCTATCAAGTTGTTTAAAATATGCTTTGATGTAAATAGAAATAAAATAAGAATATTGCACAAAATTATTTCAATAAAGTATTATATTATCTATAAAAGATCATTGAGAATAACTAACATAACTAATAAGCACTGAAATTTTTTAAAGATGAAAACTTTGTAAAGAGGTGCACAGAGAAAGCAATTTTGCTACATAAAAAATAAATTAAAACACTGTCACTTGAATTATTTAATGATGATGAGCACTTTCTATGTTTTATTCACATACAAAAATGCAGGCAAGAAACACTGTAAGTCAGGGTAATCAATCCAATAAACCCAGTTAGTTAAAGTAAAGACATTATAATATCAAAGTAGCATAATAATTTGTTTAATTACTTTCAGAGAAAAGATGAAGATATTTATTTGTTTGACAGTTGATATAAAATACACAAGACAATTACATGGAAATCTGCTTAATTGAAATATAATATGTTGTAACAAAATATCCCTTGGGTATTGTTTTAAGAACAGAAATATAGCTCACAATAACCAAAAGTTAATATGATTACTAACATATCACTGAATGCTCTAATAAAAGCCAACAAAAGATATACAAATATAAAAAAAGTTAAGAACTGCATAAACAGTATTAAACCATTGTATTTATAATTGTTTTCAGTGTTCTTAATATTTTTTAATCATATAGGTATATCCTTGAGAAAATATAGTAAAAAAAAAAAAAAGTATGTTTAATTTTTTAAACTCTATTTTGGTTATTGTATTATGTACATAATTTCTCCCCTTTATTCTCAAAGTAATCTGAATTACTTATGAAAATAATCATGATAAGTCATTATATTTTTCAATATATTTAACTAATGATAAAAAATGTAAATGTAGAGAAAAATAGTGATTCTTAAAATAGAAGTGCTAAAATTTGATCTTTGAAATAATTTCTTCCCAAAATTGTAATCAAGTATTTTAAGGTGATCATGAGCTATTAATTCTGTAGACAAATGGTAGGATGTGTGTTGTACCTATGAATATTTATAAATGTATGTACAGTAAGTTCTAGAAGTAAATAGAAAGAAATTCATAACCTTTGCTTTCTATAAACCTGATTAAATAATTGTAATTGAAAAGCCAACTTACTATACCCATAAAGCTAAAGGCATTTTTCAATAACTTTAAATATATGTCTTTTGAGAGTCAATATTTTTTAAAGTATTGGTATAAAAATAAGGAATATATTGAAATTATTTATTAGCAAATATTTCTTTAATTTTTCTAAATTTATCACAGAAAACAATTCTGTATTTTGTCTGTGATTTATTCTGTTTATCACATTTGGCCTTGAAAAGCTGGTTTCAAAATTATATTCAATTTAGTCATTGTAGTTACTTCAACTGGCTTGTAAATTGTAAAGAAGTATTGAAATATAAAGTATTATTAATATAAAATTATAGGAGTAATGTCCTTTTTATAATATTACAGTGTCTGTGTTCTCACTCATTACAAGGATATTTTATTAATAAAACAAATCAGACTCACTTCATAATTATGCTCGGCATTCACCACAGGCAACACTGTGAAATATGTAACAATCATGATAACCTTAGTTTACATATCATACTATTGTTTGCAAACTATTTTCATTTTATTTTACCCAGTGTTCATAATAACCCTAAAGCAGGTGGAAATGTTTATTTGTCCTTGAACTATGTATGAATTTTTGTCTGTTCCTTTATACCTCGTCCTCTTCCCCACCCCCTGTCCTTCTTTGTTAGATGAATGATTAGCTAAACCTATGCAGAAGTATTCAAGGGAATGGTAGTTTAATGTGGATCAATCTCAAATAAACTCATTTCTAGCAGAGCCCTCAGAACTTAACCAGAGAAGTACTTAATGTTGAGGCCACCTGACTCCACATTTTAATGTGACGGATACACTGGGGTTAGAGGACTTTGCTGCATCTCTGCACTGTAGTTGTAGGTGAGCGCCTACTTCCCTTGAATGCAGAGCAAGCCCAGGTCTCACTCATCTGATTGGGTGGTGGTGTTTCTCTTCCCCTCCCATCTTTCTCAATGTATGTCACTGGTTGTCTTTATCAATGTAGATTAGAAAATGTAGCTAAGGATAAGAAAGAAAGACCTCTTATCCTTTGAGATGGCATGGAAGGACCTGGAGAGTATTATGCTAAGCGAAACAAGCCAAGCAGAGAAAGACAAATATGACATGATCTCCCTTATTTGTGGAATATAATGAACTAAACAAACTGCTGAACAAAATTAACCCAGAAACATGGAGGTGGGGTACAGGCTGACAAGCCTCAGAGGAGGGGGGGTTGTGGGGGAAGAGATAAACCACAGAACTTACATGCATGTATGCATGACCAATGAACATGGACAACAAAGCTAGAGATGGGGCAGGGGGGAAAGGGAGGAGGGTGTCAATGGGGAAAAAATGAGAAACATCTGAAACAAAAACAAATTAATAAATTAAAAGTTAGGAAAAATACACAAAGTTATATTACAGAGTTAAAAGAAAATGTAGCTAAGAAAACTATGTTTATAGATTTGGTTTACCTGTGAATATAAACATACCCATAGAGCTGCCAGGCATTTTGTGGATTTAGATTAGTTATAAAGTGAGACAGGTGGATAGAGCAATCCCTCAGTCACACCAGATGGGTAGGTAAGTAGGTGGGAGGGTCGATGGATGAGTGGGTGATATATACATACATAGATAATGGGTTTCTAAAACGAGGCAATAGCCTGGGGACTGGAAAGTGATAAGGGAACTACCAGCATGATCACTCGGAGGCAACGAAAGCCCAGGATTCTTGCTCTCAACCTTAACTTGGGCCAATCGCCCACCTGACCCGCTCCCCTCCTCCTTCACCTGCAGAAGGTTCATAAACTCTATAGCAATAGGGGCTTTGTCTTCTTTACCATTGCATTCCCCAGTGTCTAAGACAGAGATTGGCACATAGTAGATTCTCAATAAATAGTTAGGGGGTTTTCTGTAAAACGCCCTACAGAGATGATTAGCGGTTTTATTTTCTTTTAAAGGATAATACATTATTTTTTAAATCAAGAATCTTTAAAAAAAAAAAAAAGTTTAAAGAATCCTAGTCAAGCTGCAGAGGTCACCCCCAGAACTGATTTTCAGCCAGAATGTGGCTGGTGTGTGGGAGGAAGGCTGTACGGGTCCATGTATTTAAATACTTGCAACTTGGGAAAAGTTGCTTTCTGAGCCACCTCACCCTCAGCCACAAGTGGGAGCCTGGAAGGCACTGCCCTGGTGTCTTCCAGCAGCCAGACCTGCCAGCCAACCCATCTAAGCTCCTGCTTCCCAGTCTCCACCCCAGCACTGGCCTCTGGGCAGAGCAGGCCGCAGCCGGGTACACAGTGCCCCACAGTGGCAACGCAGCCTGGCAGGGAGGTACTCAGTGCCCATTTCATCCACTGCCAACCTGCACGCCCCTAAGTCACAGTCACATGGCTGCTTGCGGTCCCTGAGCTTCCACAGTTCACTGCATCAGCTCAAATATTCTAAAGAGCACTCCTGTGTACCACTGTGTATGTACAGACATTCATCTGCCAAAGACGAAGGTAAATCACAGAGCATTCGAACTGGGAGGGACTGAAGACATCATCTTATTTTAACTATTCATGCCCCAGATTAAGAAACTCAGGTCTAGAGAAGTTAAGCAATTTGTCTAAGTTTACACAGGACGTAGGAAAAAAGTTAGTACAGAAGAGTTTTTGTATGCATTTTCAAAATATTTTGTTTCTTGATCTGAATCAAAATGTTTTTAAAAACCAAAATTATTTTCTAAAACAGTTAACAAATGCACTAATGGAAATAGAAACTCCAACAGACACCACCACTGCCGTGTCCTTTCCAATTCCCGTGGCAGGTTTTGGAGAGATAGAAATCAAGACAAAATGTGAGTGTTGTGTAATAACTGATTGACGTTTCCTCAAAATATAAATTTAATGGCGTTCGCACTTTCAAAATGTGAAAATGTCACGGAAAGTCCTGACAGATACCTATTCAAAATGTTAAATCCCATTTAATTAATACATCGAGTTATAATTTCATCTAACTGTTTCTTTAAGCTGTATTTATATATGACAAATAAGCCAGAAAACCGTGTCTTAAGTCAACTTTTTGAAGGTTTGTTCCTCCTGTGTCCCACTCTTGGTCCTGGGGCACTGTCACCACCCAGACGTACTCCGTTCCAGGACGAATGGAGACAGACGGTGGATTCAACCATGAGTGGCCCCACTGCACCTGCCACAGCTTCAGCTCCAGAGAAAGGCACAACAGGCAGAATTTGAGGTTCCCTCCAGGGAGGAAGGACATGTGAACCGAAGGGTCTCCTCAGCTCTACTGAGCTCTCATCTATGATAGCAAGCAGAATTTATGTCCTGGCGGCTTGCTTTCTCTCAAGGTCTACTAAAGCCAACAGAAGCCTAATTGTCTGTAACTGGCATAACAAACGTCAACTAATATTTTTAAAGCATTTGTAGGAAAGCCAACACAACACTGTCAGTAATTTGTATTTTAAAACAATATATTCTGAGCTAAAACATGCTGGGTATAGGCTCTAAACATATTCAGTGTGCCTCACTTCATAGCAAGCGAATTCCAATAATATTTTTTTTTACGTAATTTCCCTTTAATCTTTGCCTTGAAAGTTTTCCCCTTCCATGTCTTCCCTAAATAAAAATGATAGAAATGGTCATTATGATTGAAAAGTATTTACTTAATGGTTGAACAGTTCTGAGAACCAGTAGGTCAAAGACCATTTATGTTTGGTATCTTGAACGGACTAAAACCTTAATGCAAGATGCGTATAACTGAAATTGTTAAGTGTGCATTAAAGTTACCATTTAATATAGTTCACATTCACTTCTTTTCAGATCATCAGAGAAACACCATTCTTTCATCAAATTCATGTTACAAAAGAGTAGATGTATTGCTCTTACATAACCACTCTTCAACCGTATGTATTGGGCAGCACTATAGCAGTAACAGTAAATTAGACACTAAGCATCTTGTTTCATGGAATTTATATTATAGTTGTGGAGAGAGAAATGTAGTCAAGAACAGAAATATGTAAGTATAGATCATGATAAAAGCCATAATAAATAAATAAATAAATAACTATTGTGGAAGAATTACAGGGCAGGAGGGGCAACTAAATGTTTGGGGAAACCATCTCTGAGAAGGTGATATGACATTTAAGCTGTGTTCTGTGTGACAATAAGAAATTCACTATGGGGCCCAGGCTGGGAAGCTCAATTGGTTATCTCATTTTCCACGGGTGAGGGCAGTAGGGTGACCTCAGTTTCCATCGATTTGATGTTCTACTTATTTACACATTTATTGGTTGATTCTTGTATATGCTCTCACCAGGGGTTGATCTAAGTGCAGTATAGAGATCTCGGTTTCCGCAAGGGAGTGTAGGATATTGATATAAATAATTATGCTGGCCATACCTCTCATTGCAAAGTTAAATAATCTAAATATTTTAGTCTGCTGTACAGTACATAATTTTAAAAAGAAAAAAACAAACTTGCCACTGAAGTGAGAACCAATATTTCTGGGTTCTCCAACATGTAAAACTTGGTAAATTATTCAGAATAAGTAAAACATTTTCAAGTGCAAATGGTTTTTCTCTGCCTATCTGCTTAAATAATACCAATAATATTTTAGAAAATGATGAATACACTAAAATTTACTCTAAAACAATCGATTAAAATGGATTAAATTATTTTTATGTTTTGATATTTATTTTAGAGAAAGGAAGGAAGAGAAATGGAGACAGAGACAGAGAGAGAGAGAAACTGCTTGGCTACTTCTCATATGCACCCTGCCCGGGGATCAAACCTGCAACCCAGGTATGTGACCTGACCCGGAATTGAACCTGCCATCTTCTGGTATACAGGATAATGCTCCAACCAACTGAGCCACACTGGCCAGGGTGATTCAATTATTTTTATTCTCTCAATTCAAAAGATACGAGCCATAGTTTCCTGAACCATCAAGAAAAGGGCCATCTACAATTATAAAAACTTTTCCAAATAATAATATTAAAAGTATTGGATTCTAATCGATTAATTTTCAGTCTAATATAGTCTCGAGACCCAATAGGGCGAGGATAATATTTTTAAAACAAAATTATTAAAGGGTTCCAAGATGGCTTCGGACAAGCGGGAAGCTCTGTCCACTTTCTCCCAGCACCAGACTGGACTGGTAGCTAAATTGCAGAGCATTTGGCTTGAAAAAATCAGGTAAAAAATTGGTGATCTGAAATTTTGTGAATGGGGACAGGAGAAGACGTGGGGAGAGTGAGCCAACACATGCAGCCACACAACTGGGAAGCTGGACGTGTGTCACAGCCCCTGCCCTCTGGGAACATGTGGTCTCGGCCCATGCAGGGATGCCAGTCCAGAGCAACAGAGAAGGGTAGGTGAGCCCACATTGCATTGCATGGTGGGAAGCAGTGAAGATTCAGTCCACCTGAGAGACTCAGACCACACTCTCCCATGCAAAAAATGATTGTTTTATTACAACACCAGTCTAGGAAGCTCACCACATCATCTGTGGGAAGGAGGGGCTACATGGCAGAATTTGGGGCTGGTGGAGGGGTCTTACCACTACACCTAGCAGTGAATCTGAGGGACCCTTTATTCTCTGGAAGAACATTTGGCAAAGAGCAAAATAAGGACTGGGCAGTGTGTCTCAGGAAAAAAGATCAGTTCTCCCCACTTTAAGGGCAGGGGAGGTGCCCCTTCCTCCACCTGCAGGATAGCTGGTTCTGTCCCTCCTGGCTATGACTGGAGGCAAGGGGAAACAGCTCTGGGCTAGAAATCTACATCCATGTGACTGGGCCTGGAGGTGTGGGGGTCACAGACATTTTGCATGGTGGGAGGCTTGGCATAGACCCCCACCCAGTGGGGGTCAGCTGGGCTGAAAGATTAGAGTTACAAGTAGGACTTTTTGAAAAAAAAATTTAATACCCCCTCTTGCTTTGGGTGGTGATGAGAGGGTGCCAGAAAGCCAGGCAAAGCTGATGCTTTGAAAGACAGGAAGTGCCTGCCCCCTACTCCTACAAGCTACAGGTACGACCCATAATATGACACTGTTTAAACCATCCTGGCCAGGACCCAGATACCCCTGCAGAGACCAGTTTCATGGGAGAAGGAAAAGCAGATCAGAACAGGGACATTCAAGGTGTGAGACCTGATGCAGACCCAGTATCTGGGTTGTGGAACCCTACCTTCTGGGCTACTTGGGACTCCACCCTGCCATGCTTCAGTCAGGTTTCCCAAGACTTGGGAGGGACAGCAGCACATAATGGCTCACATCAGAGGACCTCCCAGGAGGCCCAGGACTGACACACCAAGGGGCCAGATTCAACATTGGAGCAAAATTCAGTGAACTCCACAAATAGCAGATACAAAATATATTTTGTTGTAGCTGTTGTTTTTGTTATTGTTGTTGCTGTTGTTTTTGTGTACAGTTTTTGGTTTGGTCATGTTTTGTTATGTTAGCACCTGTAGAACAATTGGCATGATGTGGTTGGGGTTGAGACTCACAATCAACAAGCCTGAGGGCTGTGTCCACCCACAAATGAGACAAAAGCAATGAGGACCCAAATACAAAAGGAAGACCCATATAAACCACACAAAGACATTTCTAGAGCACCCAGCTCAGAAGATCAAGCAGATTTTACCACTGGGTCCCACAAGAAGGCCATTCCACCAAGACTGGGGGCCATACCAGCCTTATTCAGTGCATAGAATAAAGAAACAAAAAATAGAAAAACAAAGAAACAAGCCCCAAGTGAAAGAACACAAGAAATTTCTAGAATAAGAAGTTAATGAAATTGAGAAAAGTAATGGAGTATAAAATAATGGCTTTTAGAATGTTCAACAGCAAGAAAAAGAACATGAAAATCATGAGAAAACAAGCAGTCAGAAATGAAGAATTAAATAGTTGAAATAAAGAATATCCTGGAAGGAATTAACTGTAAGTTAGAAGAAACAGAGGATTAGCAAATAAGAAGACAATGTAGAGAAAAATTACTCAACGGGAACAGCAAAAAGAAAAATTACTTTAAATGAATGAAGATTGTTTAAGGGATCTATGGGACAATATAAAATGGAAAAACATCCACATTGTAGGGGTACAAGAGGGACAAGAAAGTGAGCCAAGGATAGAGAACTTGATGGGAAAAAAATAACAGGAAACTTTTCCAATATGGTGATAAAAAAAAAAGTCACACAAATTTAGGAAGCACAGAGTCCCAATGAAAATGAACCCAATGAGACCTGCACCAAGACACATCATAATTAAAATGGAAAATGTTAAAGACAAAGAGAGAATTTTAAGGACAGAAAGAGAGAGTCAGTCAGTTATCTACAAGGAAGCTCCCATAAGGCTGTCAGCTGATTTCTCAACTGTAACACTACAGGTCAGATAAGAACAGCATGAAGTATTCAATGTAATGAAAAGCCAGGATCTGAAATCAAGACTATTCTATTCAGCAAGGCTATCATTCAAAATTAAAGGTAAAATAAAAAGCTTCCTAGACAAAAAAAAAAATGGGTTAAAGGAGTTTATTACCACCAACCAGCATTGCAAGAACTGTTAAAGGGACTGCCGTAAGAAAAATAAATGAGGGGGGAGGGCAGGGGAACAAAGGCATAAAGAATAAAAATGGCAATAAATAAGTACTTATCAATAATAAACTTAAATATAAAAGGAGAAAATACTATAATCAAAAGACACAGGGTAACTGAATAGATAAGTAATTATGTGCCATATATATATCCTGTCCACAAAAGACCTTCCTCAGAACAAAAGTCTCACACATGAAGAAAGTGAAGAGATGAAAAATATTTTCCATGCAAATAGAAACCAAAAAAATCAGAGGTAACAATACTTTTTTCTGACAAAATAAACTTCAAAACAAAGGCCATAACAGGAGGCAAAGAAGGTCACTACATAATACTAAATGGATCAATTCAACAAGTGGTTTTAACCCTGGTAAACATGTGCAACCAATATAAGAGCAATGAAATACATATTAAACAAACAAACAAAAATTCCTGGAGGACTTTAAGAGAGAGATTGATAACAATTCAGTCAAAGTAGGGGACTTTAGCACCCCATTGACATCACAGATAGATTTTCCAGACAAAAAATTCAACAAGGAAACAGTAACCTTAAGTGATACAAAAGATCACATGGATTTAATTCATATTGATAGAACATATCATCCCAAAGCAGTAGAATATACATTTTTCTCAAGTGCACATGGAACATTTACAAAGATAGACCACATGTTAGGACACTGAATAAGTCAACAAATTCAAGAAGATTGAAATTGTATCAAGCATCTCCTCAGTTCACAGTGGCATTAAACTAGAAATCAATTGCAATAAAAAATTCAAAAACATGGAAGCTAAATAGCATATTATTAAACTATGAATGGGTTACCAATGAGAACAAGGAAGAAATAAAAAACTTCCGGAAAATAAGTGTTAGAAGCCTTTCTAAAAAAAACAAGATAAATCTCAAGTGAGCTAACCCTGCAACTAATAGAATTAGAAAGAGAACAACAAAAGTAGAAGGAAAAAATAATAAAGATCAGAGTGGAAATAAATGGCATAGAGACTAAAAAAACAAAAATTCAAAATATCAGTGAAACCAAGAGCTGGTTCTTTGGAAAAATAAACAATATAGATGAACCTTTAGCTAGACTCATCAAAAAACAAAGAGAGAGGACCCAAATAAGTTAAATCAGAAATGAAAGAGGTGAAGTAACAATTGACATCACAGAAATACAAAAGATTGTAAGAAAATACTATGAACAACTATATGTCAACAATTTAGACAACCTGGGTAAAATGGACAAATTCCGAGAAAAATGCAATCTTCCAAAACTCAACCAGGAAGAATTAAGAAAACTGAATAAATCAATAACAACTAATGAAATTGAAGCAGTAATAAAAAATAATGTTCCCAGCAAACAAAATACCTGTATGTGGCTACATAGGATCATTTGTGCTTTTATATAAATTGTTAGAACATTTGTTCTAGTTCTATGAGATATGCCATTGGTATTTTAATAGGAATTGCATTGAATCTATAGATTGCTTTGGTAGTATGGACAATTTAATGATGTTGATTCTTCTTATCCATGAACACAATATATGCTTCCACTTGTTTATATCTTCCTAAAATCTTATATTTAGTGTCTAGTAATTTTTTGAATACAGGTTTGTTTTTTTTTAAATACATTTTTTTTCTTTTTTTAAGATTCCAAAATAGAGGCAGAGTAAATGGAAGCTACACAGACCCTCTCCCTGGACCAAACTGAAATTACAACTAAACTATAGACAAATCATCAGAAAAAGCAACAGAAAAGCAGGTGGAGAGGACCCACATAAAGCAGCTGGGACAGGAAAAACCAACACTGAATTGAGCCTGGTAGGTGTGCAGTTGCAAGAGGGTGAGCTGGGGGCCCACAAATAACAGCTGTTTTAGCTGTGAGCAGCTCTCTCAGGGTTAAAATCCCAAGCCAGCTCCACAACTCAGAGGGCTAGGACAGAGCATTAAATTGGCTACAGCCACTCACCCTGGGCTCCAGGAGAGGGAGGGCAGACTGAATTGGAACTGTGTGGGGACACTCAGGATTTGGAGGGTGCTCAAAGTTGTTGTTCAGTCACAGCCACACAGGACAGTGGCCATCGTGCATGGGAAGCCCCTTCTCAGAACTCTGAGGAGAAGCAACAGCCCCTCTCTTGGAGATTTAACCCCACACAACTGGGCCAAAGAAATGCAAAGTGAGGCTCATTAAAAACCAGCATTGGCCCCACCCTCTGAAAATCCTCTTAGCTAAACACTTGAGGGAGTTTTTCATGTAGCTGAGGACTACAACCCAAGGCTCATCAAGTAATTGAGACAAATAGCCTTTAGACAAAAAGCTAGAGGATAACTGAACCTTTCCTGGGCTTGCAAATCTACCCAGGAAAGTAAGACTTCACAGTGGTGTTTAATGTGGGTCCTCCCTCACTCATCCAAACCCAGTAGCCACAAATAGCAGAACACCAAAAACCACAGGGAAAATTTGGCAGGTCCCAAAACCCAGTGAGATAGCCAAAGTGGTGAAACAAAGAAACAAATCCCAAATGAAAGAACAAGAGAACACTACCAAAGATGAGATAAATGAAATGCAGCTAAGCAAATTATCAGAGGTAGAGTTCAGAGCCATGATCTTGAGGAAGCTCAACAGCATGAATAAGAACATCAACACCATGAGTAAAGATATAGAAATATTGAAAACCAACCAAGTAGAAATGAAGAGTAACACAGCAGAAATAAAGAACACATTGGAAGGAATAACCAGTAGAGTAGAGGAAGCTGAAGACCAGATCAGTAAATTAGAAGACATGATAGAAAAAAATCAGAAAAACCAAAAGTAAAAATTAATTAAAACACAGGAAGACAGCTTAAGAGAACTGTGGGACAACTGGAAACGTAATAATATTTACATTATAGGAGTTCCAGAAAAAGAAGAAAAGAAGCAAGGGTTAAAGAATACATTTGAAGAAATGGTGACAGAAAACTTCCCTAACTTGGTGAAGGAAGAAGGCATTCAAGTTCAAGAAGCACAGAGAGCCCCAAGTAACAAGGACACAAACAGGCGCACCACAAAACACATAATTAAAATGCCAAAAATTAAAGACAAAGAGAGAATCTTAATGGCAGCAAGAGAAAAGCAACAGGTTATCTACAAAGGAACCCTCATTATGCTATCAGCTGACTTCTCAACAGAAACACGACAGGCCAGAAGGGAATGGCATGAAGTAATCAAGGTTATGAAAAACAAGGATCTGAATCCAAGACTACTCTATCCATCAAGGCTATCACTCAAATTAGAAGGTGAAATAGAGAGCTTTCCAGACCAAAAAAAAAAAAGGCTAAGGGAATATATTAGCACCAAACCAGCACTGCAAGTAATGTTAAAAGGACAGCTATAATTAGTAGATGAAATAGGAAGAAAAATATAACCACGATAAACAAAAATGGCAATAAATGAGTACATATCAATGATCACCTTAAATGTAAATGGATTGAATGCTCCAATAAAAAGACACAGAGTAGCTGATTGGATAAGAAAGCATGACTCACATATATGTTGTTTACAAGAGACCCACCTCACAACAAAAGACTCACATAGGTTGAAAGTGAAGGGATGGGAAAAAAATCTTCCAACCAAATGAAAAGGACAAAAAATCTGCGGTAGCAATATTCCTTTCTGATAAAATAGATTTCAAAATGAAGGCCATAACTAGAGACATAGACGGCCACTACATAATATTGAAACGATCTATCCAAGAGAAAGAGATAACCTTGGTAAACATACACGCACTCAATATAGGAGCACCTAAATATATTAAAAGTCTTCTGAAAGACTTCAAAGAAGAAATCAACAGCAATACAGTCACAACACAGGACTTCAAAACCCTGCTGACATCACTGGATAGATCCTCTAGACAAAACATTAACAAGGGAACAGAGATGGTAAATGATGCACTAGACCAAATGGATTTAATAAATATCTACAGAAAATTACACCCCAAAACTGCAGAATTCACATTCTTCTCAAGTGTACATGGAACAGTCTCAAAGATAGACCACATGTTAGGACACAAACTAAGTCTCTACAATTTCAAGAAGATTAAAATCATATCAGGCATATCTTAGAACACAATGGCATGAATCTAGAA
The DNA here is from genome assembly GCF_014108415.1 of Molossus molossus. Classification (NCBI taxonomy): domain Eukaryota; kingdom Metazoa; phylum Chordata; class Mammalia; order Chiroptera; family Molossidae; genus Molossus; species Molossus molossus. The sequence goes on from NW_023425388.1 coordinate 112,525,588, forward strand.
ATCAATTGCAACAAGAACATGCAAAGACATTTAAACACATGGAGGCTAAAAACATGTTATTGAACAATGAATGGGCTACCAAGAAGGTCAAGGAAGAGATTAAAAACTTCCTGGAAACCAATGAAAATGAGCACACAACAACACAAAATCTATGGGATGCAGCAAAAGTAGTTCTGAGAGGGAAGTTCATAGCAATACAGGCCTACCTCAAGAAACATGAAAAATTTCTAATTGACTAACCTCACAACTTAAAGAACTAGAAAGCAAACAGAAAGAAAACTTCAGAGCAAGTAGAAGAAATGAAATAGTAAAGATCACAGCAGAAATAAATGACATAGAAACCAAAATAACAATTCAAAGGATCAATGAAACAAAGAGCTGGTTTTTCAAAAAGATCAACATAATTGATGAACCTTAGCTTGACTCACCAAGAAACAAAGAGAGAGGACCCAAATACACAAAATCAGAAATGAAAGAGAAGAAACAACTGACACCACAGTAATACAAAGGATCATTAACAAATACTATGAACAATTATATGGCAACAAATTGTACAATCTTAGCAAAATGGACAAATTGCTAGAAACACATAGTATCCCAAACAGAACTGGGAAGAGATAGAAAACTTGAACAGACCAATAACAACTAAGGAAATTGAAGATTAAATCAAGACTCTCCCAGCAAACAAAAGTCCAGGCGATATAGATTCACGGGCGAGTTTTACCAAACCTTCAAAGAAGAACTAACACCCTTTCTCCTCAAACTATTCCAACAAACTCAAGAAGAAGGAAGACTTCCAATCTCATTTTATGAGGCCAGTATAATTCTAATTCCAAAACTAGATAAAGACACTGCAAAAAAATCACAAGCCTGATGAAGTCTGATGAACCCTGATGAACAAAGATGCCAAAATTCTGAACAAAATACTAGCAAATTGGATCCAGCAATATATTTAAAAAATTATTCACCACGACCAAGTGGGATTCATCCCAGGGATACAAGGCTGGTACAATATTTGCAAATCAATAAATGTGATACACCACATAAACAAAATAAAAACCATATGATCATATCAATAGACGCTGAATCCATCAGCCATTTCTGATAAAAACACTCAGCCATCTGGGAATAGAGGGATCATATAGCAACATAATAAAGGCCATATATGAAAAACCTAGAGCCAACATCATACTCAATGGGAAAAAACTAAAAGCATTTCTCTTAAGAACAGGAATAAGAAAGGGATGCAAACTTTTGCCACTCTTATTTAACATAGTACTGGACATCTTAGCCACAGCATCAAATATGAAGGAAAAATAAAAGGGATTCAAATTGAAAAGGAGGAAGTGAAACTGTCATTATTTTCAGATGACATAATAGTGTACATAGAAAATCTTAAAGACTATATTAAAAATCTACTTGACATAACAAATGAATTTGGCAAAGTAGCAGGATACAAAATTAACGTCAAGAAATCGACAGCATTCTTATATACCAATGATGAACTCACAGAAATACAAACTAAAAAAACAATCCCATTTACCATTGCAGCAAAAAAAAAATTAAGATAGCTAGGAATAAACTTAACCAAAGAAGTAAAGAACCTATTTGCAAAAAACTACAGGACATTGAAAAAAGAAATAGAGGAAGATATAAAAAAGTGGAAGCACATACCTTATTCATGGATTGAAAGAATTAACATCATTAAAATGTCCATACTACCCAAAGCAATCTATAGATTCAATGCAATCCCCATCAAAACACCAATGACATATTTCACAGAACTAGAACAAATACTCCAAAAGTTCATATGGAACCAAAAAAAGACCCCAAATAGCCACAGCAATCTTGAAAAAGAAGGATAAAGTGGGTGGGATCACCATACCAGGTATCGGTTATACTATAAAGCCACTGTAATCAAAACAACCTGGTACTGACATAAAAACAGACATGTAGATCAATGGAACAAGACAGAGAACCCAGAATTTACTTAAGACATTATGCTCAATTAATATTTGACAAAGATGGCAAGAGCACACAATGGAGTAAAGACAGCTTCTTTAATACATGGTGTTGGGAAAATTGGACAGCTACATGCAAAAATAAATAAATAAATAAAACTAGACCATCCACTTATACCATACACAAGAATAAACTCAAAATGGATAAAAGACTTAAATGTGCCTTGTGAATCTATAATAATCCTAAAGGAAAATGCAGGCAACAAAATTTCAGACATTATACACGGCAGAACTTTCACTGATACATCACCTAAGACAACAGAAACAAAGGAAAAAATGAACACATGGGACTACATCAAACTGAAAAGCTTCTGCACAGCAAAAGAAACAACCATCAAAATGGAAAGGGAACCCACTGTATGGAAGAGCATAATTGCCAATGATACATTAGATAAGAGGTTAACTTTCAAAATATATAGAGTACTCATATAACTCAACAAAAGGAAGACAAAGAACCCAATTAAAAAATGGGCAGAGGAACTAAATAGGCACCTCTCCAAAAGGAACATACAAATGGCCAAGAGACATATGAAGAAATGCTCCCCATCACTAATCATCAGAGAGATGCAAATTAAAATAACTATGAGGTATCACCTCACACCTTCCAGAATTACTTCCATCAACAAATCATCAAACAAGTGTTGGTGAGGGTGTGGAGAAAAGGGGACTCTATATGCTGGTGGGTATGCAGACTGGTGCAGCCACTATGGAAAACAGTATGGTGTTCCTCAAAAAATTAAAACATTGAACTTCCATTTGACCCAGTGATCCCACTTCTAGTAATATACCCTAAGAAGCCTGAGACACCAATCAGAAAGGATATATGTATCCCTATGTAGATAGCAGCACTGTTTACAATAGCTAAGATCTGGAAACATCCCAAGTGTCCATCAATTGATGAATGGATAAAAAAGCTGTGGTACATATATACAATGGAACACTATGCAGTTGTAAGAAAGAAAGATCTCTTATCCTTTGAGACAACATTGAGGGACCTGGAGAGTATTATGCTAAGTGAAATAAACCAATCAGAGAAAGACATATACCACATTATCTCACTTATTTGTGGAATATAATGAACAAGGTGGGCTGATGAACAAAATAGACCCAGAGACATAGAAAGGAGTGTGGTTCAGACTGACAAACCTCAGAATAGGGGGTGAGGGGGCTGGATGAGATGAACCAAAGAACTTATATGCACATGTACATAATCAATGGACATAGACAACAATGCTAGGCGTGGGGGTGGGGGCAGGATGGGGAGAAGGGTGTCTAGGGGAGGAAAAGGAGAAACATCTGTAACAAAAATAAATTAATAAAAATTGAGGGAAAATAAAATTAAAATGAATATGTTTTTATTGATTTTTAGAGAGAGAAACACTGATAAGAGAGAAACATTGATTGGCTGCCTCCTGCATGCCTCCTACTGGGGATCAGGCCCGAAACCCAGGCATGTACCCTAACCAAGAATCAAACCAGTGACTTCTTGGCGCATGCAACTATATTTAACTAACTGAGCCACACCAGCAGGGTTGAGTACATGTCTTTTACTTCTTCGGTTAAATTTATTTCTAGGTACCTTATATTTTTGTTGCAATTGTAATGAGATTGTTTTTTTTTTTTTTTAGTTTCTCTTTCTGATAATTTTTTATTGGTGTACAAAAATGACATCAATTTATGAATATTTGTAGCCTGCTACTTTACTTACTTTCTTTATCAGTTTTAGTAGATTTTGGTGGAGTCTTTAGGGTTTTTTCTATAATGTATTTTTTCATCTGCAAATAATGACAGTTTTACTTCTTTCTTTTCTAGGCGGATGCCTTTTACTTCTCCTCTGATTGCTGTGGCTAGAACATCCTGTACTATGTTACGTTACGAAAGCAGACATCCCTGTCTTGTTCCTGATTTTAAGGGAAATGCTTTTAATTTTTGCCCATTGAGTATGATGTTGGTTGTGAGTTTGTTACATATGTAATTCTGCTTTATAACTGTATTGACTAATGAGAGACTTAGAGCAGAGATACACTTGGCAGTTTGTGGTAGGAAATCCACATCCCTGACGTGCATTCCACTTGTAACTCACCACATACCTCCACTTGGCATCACTACATAATAATTAAACTCCCAGAAGTCAATCAAGGATCCAGATTATGAAAATTATTTTACTGTCCAAACCATCCAATGAGATGGATACTATACATAAAAATAAAATAAACATGTTTCTATTATGCATATGTATTTGTTTTTAAAAGAATAAAAATCATAAATAAAATAGACACTCTGACTTTGTTTCTTAAGAGCGTCTCCAGACTGACAGTTGTCCCTCCAAACCCTGGGCAAAGATTTCTTTAGAGACACCATGACCACTTTTCAGCAACATCCCATCTGTGGAGTGGGTAAGGCAGTACGAGGTCAAAGGCCTTTTCAGTTCTGGAAGCCCAGTCAGCTACGTGATCTAAACCCATTTCAGGTCTCAGCCTTTATCTATATCTAATCATTTTACAACCAAACTTTATTTACAACCGAGTCCAGAAAACTCTGCGTATCTCTTAGCCTTAAATTAACTCTTTTCTCTGTTTGCCTTTCTCTGGCTGAAGTGTACTGAAGACCATCACAGGGAATAAGAATTGATGTGTTTAGGAAAAGTAGGACACAGATGAAGCTGATTTAGCAAGAAAGCATGGTGGTTGAAACCATGTGGTGGCAGTAAAGATAGAGAACTAGATCTAAGGAAAAAATGCAAACAGAATAAAATTATTTAACATTAAAGCAATAAACAATAATAAAATGAGAACGAAAGGAAAAGAGAATGGCAAAGAAAAGAGAGATGGGAGAGAAAGGGAAAAAGAGAGGTTGATAAAACAAGCTTCCACATGTAACTCTTTCCAAGTGTTAGTCAACTTCTCAAAAATTTAGTTGAGCATCCAGTCTCTTCTTTCTCACCTCTCACGCACTAGTCAGACCATGAAATGTGGCTTCTACTCCATTATTCCACTAAAGTCATCATGCCAGGCTCACCAATCATTTAGTTGCTAAATCCAACATACACTTTTTTTGTTTTATGCTTTTTCTTTATTGATGTTAGAGAGAGAGAAGAAGGGAGAGGGAAAGATAGAAACATCGATGAGCGAGAACATCGATGAGAGAGAATATCCACTGGCTGCCTCCTGCATGCCCCACACCGGGGATCGGGCCCACCTGGGTCTGTGCCCTGACTGGGAATTGAACCAACAACCTCTTGGTGCATGGGTCGATGCTCAGCCACTGAGCCGCACCAGATGGACCCAACATACACTTTTTAAATGATCTTTTCTTAGCATCATTGCAGTTTTTAACTTCTTTGTTTTAAAACATACACCCTTTGCTTCTCTAATACCCCTGGTTTCCTATATTGCACCCTTCCAAACAATACTTTTTATGGCATGAGATAACTCTAATAACACATTAGTAAATGGAAAAAGTAAACTGAGTATATAGAGTTTCTGCTATGTAAATACGTAATGCACATTACATAGGAAAAGGCTTTAAGAAAACATTAAATGTGATTATCTCTAAGTAATAGATAATATGAGCAATCTTATATTTTTCCCTAGTTTTTCTTGATTTGCCAAAATAACTTAATAAAGGTAATTTTTGTATGTACATGGAACATTTAAAATACTTATAAAGACAAAGAGATGTCTCTTTACACAAAGACCTTTTTTTTCTTTTGTTCATACCAAAATTAGAGTGACCTTTCCAAATATATTAGACAATACAACTCTCAGGTATTTACTGAACAGAAATGTATACATATATTAATCAAAATATATTAATAAAAATCTTAAAATCAATATCATATGTAATCATTGCAAATTGAAAACTACCAAAATGTCCATTAAGACAAAAAAACATAAATATACTCACTAAATAGAATACTATACAGTAATGAAAATGGACAAATTACAACCACATAACAAAAATGAAAACATCTCATGAAGATAATCTTGAATGAAAACACCAAACACATATATACTATAGATTTCATTTATCTTGGGGACTGATGAAATATTCTTTTTGACTTGGGTGTAGCTTATAGGGGTTTGATCAGTTCATAAAAAGTCAAGTTGCATATTTATAATTTGTGCATTTTTTCTGTATGTGTAATATTTCCTTTTTAAATTTTATTTATTGATTGTTTTGACAGAGAGAGAGAGAGAGAGAGAGAGAAAGAAGGGGGCAGAAAGAGAAAGATAAACATCAATTTGTTGTTCCACTTATTTATGCATTCATTGGTTGAATTCTGTATGTGCCCTGACTGGGGATCAAACCTGCAATCTTGGCATATGGGGACAGTGCTCACCTAGCTAAGCTTTCTGGCCAGGGCCATGTGTTACTATTTTGATAAAAGTTCACAATATGAACTAAAAAATATTGCCATATTTGAATTGAGGAAGTATCACTACAATGTTTCTGTATGAATCATATTTTCCACTTTAAAAAAAAATGTCTGAGCCATATTAAATATAGTTGTATCTCCTCTGGAAAATTGTAAAAAAAAAAAAAAAAAAGTAAGATTAATTTAAAGGCAAGTTTGTACAAAGAAGGTTTTTATTCTTATTTTATGACCTAATTCTTTTAAATTACTTTTCATCTAGAGAACCTGTCACTGTCTATGTGTATGGGCACATTAAGAGTAGAGTTCCAGCCTTGGCCAGTGTGGCTCAAATGGTCAGACATTGTTCCATGCACCAAAAGGTTGCAGGTTCAATTCCAGGTTAGAGAACTTGCCCACGATGCAGGCTTGATCCCCTGTAGGGGATGTGGAGGAGGCAGCCAATCAATGTTCCACTCTCACATTGATGTGCTCTCTCTCTCTCTCTGTCTCTCTCTCTCTCTCTCTCTCTCTCTGCCTCTCGCTTCCTCTTTCTAAAAATAGATTAAAAATCTAAAAAACAAAAAAAGAATAAAGTTCCACTCCTGAAAATTGTCTTAGTCTTGTCAACGAAAAGGGGCCACATACTAACCCTGACAAGCTCGGGGAGGTCTGCATGGTGGGCCTTGCAAACTTAGACCTAAAGTAACCACATAGGATGGTCTGAAATTAAAACATTTTGGCTAAAAGCAGTTTATGGCAGGTAGTCAATGTCCTGTACTAAAATCTTCCCTAAGAAAAGTCAATGTTTTCCTTAATTAAGCCTGCCTATTTTTGTTATTTGCATTTACAATAACATATCTTTGGAATGTCAAAGTAATTCCCTTTTCCCAGACCCTTCGAAGCATTGATACCGAAGGCTGAGACCAAAAATCTCCTTGTTGTCATTGAGTGAATTATTGACTATTAAGTATCCTGTACCCACCTATGTAAATGAAGTATTGTTTATCATTTTACTCTTTATCCAACCCCAGAGGTTTCCCCACTTTGCTTTCTCCTGCCTCCCTAATCTATGACCATTAGATTTCGTGGAACCCACTTATGCCTCCTCCTGTGACTGTAATGTATAAAATAAGGTGTAGAGCTGCCATTCTCTGGAGCATTTTCTCAATCCGTTGAAATTTTGCTTCTCGGCAATTGTCATCAGTTTGGCTCAAATAAGCCCACAAAAATTCTCCACAGGTTTGAATGTTTCTTATGTTGACAGTTTTATTATCTAACTTAACACTGGTGCACAGAAAAAGGAAAAACAACAACAACAAAAAACTTTGAAACCCCAATTAGGTCAGGTCGACCAGGGAAGCCAGAAATCAGAGGATAATCAAAAAGTAAATGAAACTCCTGGACAGTTTAGTCAGAAAATCTCACATTTAAATCCTGATTTATCTCCCTATTAGCTATGTAACTTTAGAGAAGTCACTTTCCCTTTGTCAGCCTCTGTGTTCCCACTTGCAACAGACTATTTAGTAAATTTCCTCATGAAACAGAAGGACAGAACAACTTTGGGCAGAAGAAATGTTCTTCCAAACAAGAACAGAAGATTTCAAATGTAGTTCACTTAAGTAATTATGCAGCACTATAACCAAATTCCGTGTTTTATGGAAACCTCCTTTGAGACCACACTTGCATAATTTGCTTTTGTATTACGTTATCTGCAAAGGTGTGTATGGTTGCTTGTAAGTCTATACTTATTTATATATTAAATAGGAACACTTTGGAAGTGCTATTTACTCATTTCTGTTATATTATTTGAGAAAGGGGAAACTGTTAGTATAATAAGCAAAGTTTTAGCTCATATTGATTAAAAAATGATGCCTCACTGAATCTGGGGATCTGAGAAGGAACTCCCAGTGTTCAATAAAATGTTCAAGAATGGAATTCTCATTAACCTTGAACATCCTCCAGATGCCCCTTTGATAATGTTAATTACCTTACACACCACGGTTTCGGTCACTGACCCATACAATCCATGGTGTGAAGGCTCATGTGAAACCTGGGATCAGAGTTTGAGAAAGGTGGATTGTCCAATTTCAGATGAACCTCTGCAGACTCAATATTTTTGTTAGCTCTTGTTGAGTAACGTTAACAATGTGGTTTTCTTCTTTTTTCTTTAGTTACTTATCCAGATGATGGAATCATGTGTTCTCTGTTGTCTTTGATTTTAAAGGCAGATGAACTGTGTGCGTCGCAGGATTCTAAAGATCCTGGAAAAGATCCTGTGGCATTTTTGTAGCCAATGATGGTCATAACTAAAACAGTAACAAGATTTCTAGCTCCATTTAAAGTTAAAAATAGAAATCTACGCTGAACGTTTCAATGTCAAGAAGCAAGAAAGCAATGAGAGCTCCATGAAGATGGGAATGTTTTGGGTTTTTTTTTCCTGTCCATATCTGCAGAATCAAGCACAACGCTTAACACACAGTGGCACTCAATAACTCTTCATTGAGTGAGTGAGTGAGTGAGTGAACGAACGAACGAATGAATTAATGAATGAATGAATGAGTGAATACAGCCTCCTCACTAGCAAAGATATTAATCTACATTGCTGAACCTTGATTTGCCCACAAAATCTCTGGGACAGTTTGGAAATTATATCTTTCCCTTTTATTTCCTTTCCTGCCTTTTCTCCAGTAACTTCTAATATTTACCATTTGAAATACTTTTTAGACATGTATTAGACCACTCGCCTTCTTCTTGTAAATATGATGATCAGAACTAAATGCAGTGCCACAGCTGTAGTATAAATGAAACAGGTATAGTGATTGTATTTATGTATTTATTCCAGACATGTACTTTTAGTTTCTAATGAAAAGAACCTTCAAATATTGCCAGTTTTTATTGTGTTTGTTTTTTGTTTTTTTTCTATTACAAGCATTATGGTGCTCGTAAATACTTAAACTGGAACTAAATTCCTTTGTCAAGATCTCACCAATATAAAAATGCACTGATGACTTTATTAGGACCCAAATGACAGACTTTACATCGAACTCCATGATTTTAAAAACTTAGACTTGTCATTACTAACGCGCAAGGTCTTTTACAAACTATCAGTGGTAAAGGTGTTCACCATCATTGTGGAGCAGTACCATACAATGGCTACATTGTACTTGTTCAAAGCAATTTGTCCTCTTAGAAACAATAGAAGGTTTGGCAGGCTCTAAATAACCAAGGATTCTGCACTCGGTCTCGAAACACTTTTACACTGAGTGTAACTAGGATTCTAGGTGCCAGGCAGGGAGCCTGCACAGGGACTCTCAAGTTCCAGAAGTACAAAGTCACACAGAAGAGCAAACAGAAAAAGCTGAAAAAGAAAAAGGGCAACATTCAAAATGTGGTAGCTGCTGGTACTGAAGCTAGAAAGAGTTTTGTTCACACACGCTCAATACTCTCCAACAATTCCTAGCATCCGCCGTCCTCTCTCTCCGTTCTTGTCTTCCTGGAATCTCAGAGATAATGGAGCATAAGGTGTAATCTTCTGCATCTTCCTTCTTCAAACAAGTTCTTCCTCATGCAAAGAACTAGAGAAATGTTCTCATAGTAACCAAAAGACTTTTCCTTAGCTTTTTTTTAAACACAAAACTTTTATGACACACTCCTTATCTTTTTACTTATACATTTTACCTTTGGTTTGTAACCTCTGTTTTGTAGGTGGACATAAACATTTAGGGGGATTCTAAATGTTGTTATATTTTTCTGCTTTTTTGAAACAATGAGCATCTTGAGGATAATAACTGTGTCTTGATACCAGAAGGTAGCTACTTAATGCCTTATGACAATGATAGTGTTAGTGTTTGCAATTATCAAATAAGTTAATTAATAGTATGATCACAAAAAAGCAATATTTTAAGGAAAAGTCAATATGTAAAGATAGTGTTTGGAGGGTAAAACTAATCATCAGAAAATGAGAAATAATTCAATACATTTTCAAATCCCTTAACAAATGGTTATTGAGCACTGTCTAGGCCCTAGAGATATGAAAGTAAACACAACTGTCAAGTTGCTTTCATCATAAAACGTCCATTTCTTTCTTTCTTCTAGTTGTCTCTCCCCTCCCTTCCTTCTTCACTTTCTCCTCCTCCCTCATGCATGTTTTCCACTGACAATGGGACAAATACTTCTTACCAGTTATCACTTCAAAATAATTACAGAAAACATCATGAGTTCAGTAGCCTACTAAATGTAAGAATAACCATAAGTAGGTATTTGCTGTGTTCTTAGCTATGACACCTTGAGCAAGTCTGTTAACCACACTGAGCTTGTTTCTTCATTTACTAATATGAGAATAACAACACTTACCGTAAATGTTTTGTAGTAAGCTGAGGAGATAACGTATATACAGCTCCTACTACATTGCAGTGTATGGAATAGGCAATAAATGAAACTGTGATCATTAAATTATAACAGAATGTTTAAAAGTCAGCCACAACAATACCTCCAATCACACACATGCTTCTGCAATAAGACCTTGCTACTCCCTCCTCACCCCACCCCACCCCACCCATGCTTCTAAGTAGTCCAATGACAGCAAAAGTAATATGGTATATATTTAGGTGCAGCCCTTACCTTGCCTGGCAGTTTCTGCTGTTCTCTTAGAGCCCTGAGCTGCCATCAAGAAGGGTGGGCTACTCTGGAGAAAGGTCATGGGCAGAAGCACCAGGCACAGACCTGTGAGGGAAGAGGCTATCTTCGCTGTCCTGACTGATTGAGCCTTCAGATGAGCTCAGCCTTGGCAGCTGACAGAACAGCTGAGCCCAATCCACCCCAAACCCATGAAAGATAATAATAGGTTATTGCAGTAGTGAATCCAGGCAGGCTTCCACACTGTGCCCGGGGCACTTGTTTCTTTCTCCTGCACAAAATGTTCCCTTCTAGGAAGAAGCGGGGCGTTCCCATTTCCAGGGAGCAAGAAGAGCCAAGAAAATGGCACCAGTGTAGGTGCTGCTAAGGAGAAAGAGGAAGGGAGAGGGAGATGAAACATCAGTGTGAGAGAGACTTCAATCAGCTGCTTCCTACACACACCCTACCAGCGATGGAGCCCGCAACCTCGGCGTGTGCCCTGACAGGGAATCAGACTGGGACCTCTTAGTCCAAGGGACGATGCTCCATCCACTGAGCCACACTGGCTGGGCAGATCCTTTTTCAGTTAAGCCTTCAGAGAATAAATAGGTCAAGACGGCGGGTAGGTAAACGCGGTATCATCTCCTCCCACAACCATATCAAAATTACAACGAAACTACAAAACAACCATCATTCACAACCACCTGACATTGAGCTGAATAGAAGTCCTACAATTACAAAATTAAAGAAGCCACATGAGACTGGTAGGAGGGCAGAGGTGGATGGGCTGGTCCCACACCCACGTGTGGCAGATAAAAATCAGGAGGACACCTGGCTGGGAAGGTCCTCCCTGAGGAGTGAGGGGTCCGCATCCCACACCAGGTGCCCAGCTCAGGGTCCCAGTGCCAGGAAGAGAATCCCCATCACTTCTGGCTGCAAAGCCAGCGGGAACTGAGGCTGAGGGAGGCTGCTGGAGCCCCAGGCAGCTCCTCTTAAAGGGCCCGCACAGACTTACTCAGACTTGCTCCTTCTAAGCTTGGAGGTGAGTCAGCTTGAGGGGCGCCAGAGACGTACAAGGAAGAACTGATCTGTTTGGCCTTGGAACAAGGGCTGAAGAGGCGACGTTCTTCTGGAAAGACTGCTGGCAGAACCTGACGTTCCTTTGGCGAGCCCTTCCCTGGGACTCCTGCAACCTGGTTCACACTGTTTGCCCCGCCCTGGTGATTCCCTGAAGCCCTACCACACCCAGCTCTTGGGGCCACTCAAGATGTTTCCAAAGACTTTACCATAGGATTGTTCTGTCTTAGATCCTGCTTCAGCATTTCCTAAAATTTCTCAAACAATCAGCATCTGGTCTCAGCAAGCCCAGTATTTCTTGTTAAGTGGCCCCAGGCCTGGCACTAGAAGTAGCTGGCCTTGGTTTACAGCTTGGGTTTTCCTGGGCACTTCCAAGCCCAACACAAGAAGCAGCCATCGGCAGGTCAGTTTGTAGCTTATGCCTGGTGGCCCTGGATAGAACACAGGCAGTGGCTGACCTTGCCCCACAGCCAGCACACTCAGTGGACAGCTTCAGACCACATCAAAATACCACCACCCAACCACCTCCACAAGTGACACAGTCAATGAGTGGACTCAGTGGGTCCCAGTCCCTGCTAAAGTAAGTATTTCTCTGTATAATGGGTCCCTACACAGCTGATCCTCCAAGGTAGTCAGAGGCCAGTGGTCAGTGGGCACAACCAAACCTTGCAGCTGATCAGCCTGAGTAAATCCCTCCCATTGATGTACCAACATCAATCAAGACTCAATTTCAACAGAAGGATGTACAGTCCACACTAGGGGTACACCTCAAGAGCCCAGCTGGAGTGAGCAGGGAGGCTGTGCCACTGGATCCTATAGGAAACTTGCAACAATAGGCCACCCTACGAAGCCTAGGGCACATAGCAACTCTACCTAATACATAGAAACAATCACAGGGAAGCAGCCAAAATGAGGAGACAAAGAAACATTTCCCAAATGAAAGAAAGGAACAAAACTCCAGGAAAAGAATTAAACAAAGTGGAGATAAGCAATCAATCAGACACATAGTTCAAAACACAGGTTATAAGGTTGCCCAAAGAACTTGGTGAGTCATTCAAGAAACTTAGTGAGACCTTCATGGAACTTAAGGAGACCTTCAAGAAACTTAGTGAGAACATCAACAACATAAAAATGGACCAGTCAGAAATGAAGGATGCACTAACTGAAATAAAGAATAATTTACAGGGAATCAATCATAGAGTAGGTGAAGCCAAGAAGCAAACCATAGATTTGGAATATAAGGAAGCAAAAAACATACAATCAGAACAACAACAACAACAAACAAAAGAATCCAAAAAAATGAAGATAGTATAAGAGCCTCTGGGACAACTTCAAGCGTGCCAACATTCGCATCATAGGGTTGCCAGAAGGAAAAGAGAGAGAACAAGAAATTGAAAACCTCTTTGAAACAATAATGACAGAAAACTTCCCTAACTTGGTGAAGGACAAATAAGTCCAGGAAGCACAGAGGGTCCCAAACAAGATGAACCCAAAGAGGACCACACCAAGACACATCATCATCAAAATTTCAAAGGTTAAATACAATGAGAGAATCTTAAAAGCAGCAAGAGAAAAGCAGTTAATTACATACAGGGAATCTTCCATAAGACTGTCAGCTGATTTGTCATAAAATAAAAAATAAAAAACTTTGCAGGGTAGAGGGATTGGCAAGAAATATTCAAAGTGGTAAAAAGAAAAGACCTACAACCAAAATTACTCTACCTTGCAAAGCTATTATTTAGAATCAAAGGACAGATAAAGAACTTCCCAGATAAGAAAAAGCCAAAGGAGTTCACCACCACCAAATCAGTATTATATGGAATGTTAAAGAACCTTCTTTAAGAAGAAGAAGAAGATAAAAAAAATATGAATAATAAAATGGCAATAAATACATGCTTATCAACAATTGAATCTACAAAGAAAATAAACAAGAAGAACAGAAACAGATTCATAAATACAGAGAAGTTTCTGTATCTTGCCAAATGGAAGGGGTTTGGGGGATGGGTGAAAAAGGTGAAGGGATTAAGAAGTACAAATTGGTTGTTACAAAACAGCCATGGGGATGTAAAATATAGCATACAGATTATAGTCAATAATTTTGTAATAACTATGTGTGGTGTTGGATGGGTGTGGGATTTATTGGGGTGATAACTTATTAAGTTATGCAATATCTAGTCACTGGGGTGTACACCAGAAACTAATATAATGATGTATGTCAACTGTAATTGAAAATAAAACATTATTGCCCTGGCCAGTGTGGCTCAGTTGTTTGGGCATTATCCCCTGCACTGAAATGTTGCTGGTTTAATATCTGGTCAGGACACATGCCTTGGTTGTGGATTCTATCCCTAGTAGGGGGCGTGCAGGAAGCAGCTGATTGATGTTTCTTTTTCACATTGATGTTTTTCTCTCTAAAAAAAATAAATAAATAAATAAAAATAAAATAAAAAAGGAAAAAATTAGTTAAAGAAATATACATTAGCCCTGGCCGGTTTGGCTCAGCAGTTGGAGCGTCGGCCTGCAGACCAGAGAGTCCCGGATTTGGTTTCTGCTAGGGGCATGTACCAAAAAAAAAAAAAAAAAAAGGAAACATACTTTATAATGAAAATACAAATGGTTAAAGTCAAAAGAGAATCTTAAAAGCAGCAAGAGAAAAGCAGTTAGTTACCTACAAGGGAACTCCCATAGGACTATCAGCTGATTTCTCAACAGAAACTTTGTAGGTCAGGAGGGAGTGGCAAGAAATATTCAAAGTGATGGAAAGCAAGGACCTATATCAATATTACTCTACCCAGTAAAACTATCGTTTAGAATCAAAAGACATAGTTTCCCAGACAAGGAAAAGTTAAAAGAGTTCATCACCACCAAAAGAGGTCTTATTTAAGAAAAAGAGAAAAAAAGATAAAAAATATGAACAATAAAATGGCAATAAATACATATCTATCAAGAAATGTATCTTAAAAAACAAATAAAGAAGCAGAACAGAAACAGACTGATAGATACAGAGAACATTTTGATGGTTGCCAGATGGAAGGGGAGGTGGGGGATGGGTAAAAAAGGTGGAGGGATTAAGAAGTACATATTGGTTGTTATAGAATAGTCATGAGGATATAAAGTACAGCATAGAGAATATAGTCAATAATATTGTAATAACTATGTATGGTGTCAGATGAGTACTAGATATATTCAGATGATCACTTGATACATTATATAATGTCTAATTATTGGAGTGTACACCTGAAACTAATATAATAATGTATATTAACTGTAATTAAAAATTAAAAATGATTTAAGTTAAAAATAGCCCTGGCCAGTGTGGCTCGGTTGGTTGGAGTGTCGGCCTGCAGTCCGGAGAGACCCAGGTTTGGTTCCCACTAAGGGCAGTACCTCAGTTGCAGTTTGTCCCCGGCCCTAGGTAGGTTGTGCAGGTGGCAGCCACTCAACATGTCCTTTTCACATCGATGTTTCTCTCTCTCTCTCTTCCTCCCACTCCATCTGAACAAAAAATGGAAAAATGTCCTCGGGTGAGGATAAAAAAAAATAAGTAAATAAAAAATAAAATATAATAAAAATATTTTTAAAGTAAAAATGTATATATACAGACTCAAAAACATAAAAATTCTACAAGAAAACATAGGCAGTAAAAACTCAGACATTTATTGCAGCAATATCATATATATATGTATATATATATATATCCTTGGGCAAGGGAAGCAAAAATAAATAAATAAATAAGTGGGACTATATCAAACTAAAAAGGTTTTGCACAGCAAAGAAAACCATCAAGAAAATGAAAATACAGTCCACTGAATGGTAGAACATATTCACAATACATTTGATGAGGGGTTAATATACAAAATTTATGAAGAACTTGTAAAACTCAACACCAAAGTAACAAACAATTCAATTGAAAAATGGTCAAAGAACCTGAATAAACACTTCTCCAAAGAGGACATACAGATGGCCAATAGATATATGAAAAGATGTTCAATGTCACTAATCAACAAAATGCAAATGAAAACCACCATGAAGGCCCAGTTGGTCTGGCTCAGTGGACTGAGCTTTGTCCCATTGACTAAGAGGTCCTGGTTCAATTCCAGGGCAGGGTACATGCCCAGGTTATTGGCTCGATCCCCAGTAGATGCAGGAGGCGGCCAATCGATGGTCTCACATCGATGTTTCTATCTCTCTCCCCCTTCCTCTCTCTCTAAAAAAATCAATAAAAAACATTAAAAAATTAAACACACACACACACACAGTGAGGTATCACCTCACACCTGTCAGAATGGCTATCATCAATAAATCAACAAGCAACAAATGTTGGCCAGGATGTGGAAAAAAGGGAACCCTCATGCACAGTTGGTGAGTATACAGATTGGTGGGTATACAGATTGGTACAAAAGAAAGAAAAAAATTGCGGTAAAGCTGTAACTGGCCCTGCTCTGCCACCACTGCCTGGACCTGGAGTGGTTCACTAAGCGGTGAGGACAGAGTCCAGAAGCCAGGAACCCACACCTCCAGCTCAGACAGTGTCCAGCAAAGTCTCCTTGGTTCTGGTCTACCCTGGTGGCCTGGACACCTCCTGCATTGTCATGTGGCTGAAGGAACAAGGCTATAATATCACTGCCTACCTGGCTAATTTCGGGGAAGCCAGGAAGAAGGTGCTGAAGCCCGGGGCCAAAAAGGTGTTCATCAAAGATGTCTGCAATGGGTTTGTGGAATTCATCTGCCCTGCCATCCAGTTTAGCGCACTGTACAGGACTGCTACTTCCTGGGCACCTCTCTGGCCAGACCCTTCATACCCACAAACAAGTGGAGATCTACCAGCAGAAGGAGCCAAGTAAGTGTTCCAAAGCACGACAGGAAAGGGTGGTAACCAGGTCCATTTTGAGCTCACCTGCTACTCACTGGCTCCCCAGATTAAGGTCATAGCTCCCTAGAGGATGCCTGAGTTCCACAACTGGGTCCAGGTCCAAAACAATCCAATGGAGTACGTGAAACAACACAGAATCCCCATACCAGTCACCCCAAGAACCGTGGAGCATGGACAAGAACCTCTTGCACGTCACCAAGAGGCTGGAATCCTGGAGAACCTCAAGGACCAAGCACCTCCTGGCCTCTACGCTAAGACGCAGGGCCCACCCAAAGGTCCCAACCACCCTGACATCATTGTGACTGAGTTCAAGAAACGGGTCCCTGTGAAGGTGACCAACATCAAGGATGGCACCGCCCACTGCATGTCCTTGGAATTCTTTATTTACCTGAAAGAAGTTGTGGGCAAACGTGGTATGAGCTGCGATGGCATTGTGGAAACCGCTTCATCGGGATGAAGTCCCGAGGTATCTTCAAGGTCCCAAGAGGGACAGTCCTTTACCACACTCATTTAGACATCGAGGTCTTCTTCATGGGTTAGGAAGTGCACAAAATCAAACAAGGCCTGGGCTTGAAATTCACCAAGCTGGTGGACAGCGGTTTCTGACATGGCCCTGAAGATGAATTTGTCCACCACTACATCGCCAAGTGACCTGATCTCATGGAAATAGAAGTTCTGGTGCCTCTCTTCAAGGGCCATGTGTACATCCTCGGCTCTGAGTCCCCACTCACCCTCTACAATGAGGACCTGATGAGCATGAACTTGCGGGGCGATTTTGAGCCAATCAGTGCTACTTGTTTTATCAACCTCAACAACTTGAGGCTGGGCCTCCTCACTTTGCCCATCTCCCAACTACAGGTACTGATTGCCACAAAAATTTATATTTGTGATTTGTTCTCTGGGGAAGGGGCTGGCAGAGTAGTGGGGGTGCCTGGCCCAGTTTTGTTCCTCGGTCCCCTGTAGCCTACAAAAGTGGTCATGAAGGAAATGGCTACAGTGGGATGCTATAAAATGACAATTAAAAAAAAATATTCATTATAAAGAGAGAGAGAGAGATAACATGGATAACAGTGTCATGATTGGGGGGGCAGGGAGTGGGCAAAAGTGAAGGAGGTATAAGGAGGATAAAAGGTGATGGATGGAGACTTGACTTGGGGTGATGAACACACAACGCAGATGTTGTGCTGCAGAATTGTGCACCTGTATAATTTTGTTAACCAGTGTCACCCCAATTAATTGACTAAAAAGATAAATTAATAAATAAAGACATTTATTTTCTCTAATACTTTCAGACTAGATTAGGTCTTGGCATATACTTGCATAGCAGTGTCTACATCTCTTTTTGTAACACAGATTACACTTGAAATTAATTGTTCCACACCTGTCTTCTCTACTAAACAGCAAGTTCCAAGAAGGAGGAAACATATGTTTTATTTACTAACATTTCATTCCCATTGCAAGCACTAAAATAATTATTTGTTGAGTGAATAAAGTAATGATTGCAAACACAAACTATACATCTGCCAAAGTTTTCACAGTGCTGTAAATGACTCATCAGTAGAAATAGACGAACAAAATCTAGAAGTGACCATCAGCCCAATTTCTGAATACAATCTAAAATCTAGTATTTTATTAGTACATAGAACACACACACATGTTTACTGTTGGTAGTCAGCGCTACCAACTTAATACAGACCATAAAGAGTGTTGTTGAAAACCACTTAATACAGACCATAAAGAGTGTTGCTGATTTCTGAAATTTTCATATGCTACCTGGCAATTTCTATAGTGTTTTTCTTTTACACTGTATTGTTTATATTGTTTTAAAACTTTACTTATATTTTGGCTTTAGTTTTTCCAACTAGATAGTAAATGACTCAAATGTTATTATGTGTATATATTTATATCCCTCTGCACTCTGCAACTGTCTTAGACCTTTACATATAGTAGGTGTTCAAAAATAGGTTGATTTGAAGTTTGAAGTAACCCACAGTTGATGAAATAGTAAGCAAAAGAAAATAAATTTGCCATGTATATTATGGCCAGTTGACCACAAATAACAAATTTCTTTCACCCATTGTCCTGAGAATCCTTAAAGGGATTCAGATTGGTCTTACATCAGAATATATGGTCTTTTAGTGTGTGGACCACAATTTCCTTTTTTCTAACCTCAGGAGTATTCCAAATCTATTGCACTGTTCAAACTGAAACTCACCTGACTTCCCCAGATCTTCCAAGCAACAAAATAAGTATTCCTCTTGGACCTTTAGTTTTACTACCGAACCCCTAACATTCTGACGGTCTCCATAGTTTCCAGATCTATTTGGGTTCAGGTTCCAAACACCTTTAAGAACAAATGTCAAACTCAGTCTAACTTAGAGCCAATTTCATGTTTTAGTCATTTCTACATCCACATCTTTACAGCCCTGCTCCATTCTCTTCTTCCTCATGAAAACCTAAGTAATAAATTCCCACATTCATGAAATCCAGAAATCCTACCTTCTTCTCCAAACTGTACGCGTTGGTATAATGTGATAGAGTAGCCTTCTTTGGGAAACCAGGAGCTAGTGTCTCTGGGATGCTCAGTCAGGGCCAGTCTTCCTGCGATGTGAGCAGTGTGAATGGAGTGCTCTGGTATGGCTTTCTCATTCCTTCATCTACATGTTGCGCCAAGCCACTGGAGTTTATTTTTGGATTGCTCCATCAGAGTTCTGTGTTGTCAAATGACTGGCTTAAGAAATGGAAGCTTTCGGATTGAGTGTGTGAGGAGAGAGAGAGCAGTATTTTGGCAAAGATCAGCTGGAGTCTCTCACTGACTATCTCAAGTCTCCACGCCAAGTATTAGTTCACGTGTGCAACATGGGTACACGGCCTTCTGTTCCATTAATGTCCTATTAAAGCATAAAACTTGGGAAACCATGTCTCTGTGATCGTTAATATTTGGAGTATGATGGGAAGAAGGTGCATGCCGTTCAGCATTATTCCATAAAACAAATTTCCCAGGAAAGTAAGTGAAAAAATTAGAGGGAGAGTCCATTATACTTTCTTATGCTTTCAGCCATTAACTCCAGAGAGGAAGCAGTTCCTTTTCTCTAATCTCGACAACTTGCAGTGATCCTTCTGCACCAGCCTCTGCCTAGCACATAATGTTATCAATCACATGTGAAAGACTCTTCATTGGTTCAGCTCAATAAATGGAATTATTTTGCTGTCACCTATTTAAAACAATCTTTGTGTGTAAATATGAGCAAGAATATATGTGATGGTAAAACTCCTTTTAGCATTTCGAAACTCACATCATTTTTAGTGCATTTGTTAACGACCTGTATTAAACAAATTTAAAATAAGACATCACAGACCAACTAGAAATGTTTTCTCACTGTGAATCTTAATTATTCAAGATGTGAATGTTTTTAAGAGTCAAACTTCAAAAGTAGACTATTTGGGGAAGAGAGGAGTCTCGTGCGGACACTCCTGAGTGGATGTTTTATCGAACTACATCTGGTGTGTGTTGATGTTTTTACTTCATGACATCGATCTCATTTCCGGAACTTCTCCATTTTCTGATTGCCATATTTATTTCCCTTGTATTAAGGTCCTGCTGTAGAAAGAGAACAGGATCTCTTTGTTCAGAATGTGCAAAAGGCCCTGACAGCTTTTCTATCTATAGAAAGTAATTCTATTTTGAGATGGTTATATAGAGGGACAGAAAGAAAAATTTTTCATCTTTTAAAATCCAAAAATAACCCAACCCTGCTTGGGTAGCTCACTCGGTTGAACCATCGTCTGGATGCGCCAAGGTTGTAGGTTCTATCCCTGGTCGGGGCACATGCAAGAATCAACGAAAGAAGGAACAGATGGGTGGAGCAGCAGATTGATGTTTCTCTCTCTCTCTCTCTCTCTCTCTCTCTCTCTCTCTCATCGTCTCTAAAATCAATAAATAAAAATTTTAAATAACAAAAAAATAAAATCCAAGGATAATCCAAACTGAAACTCAGTGTAGGAAGAGAAAGTTTAACTATAAGACCATTCTCACTTAAAACTATAATATCCACACAGTATAGAATAAAAATATATTTGTAATGCATTATTGTCAGAAAAGCTACTTATATTTATTCATTTGTATTTTAAAACCTATTCCTACTATAAATATATTCAGTAAAACATGACTTTGATTAATTTTAAGAATAGAAATATAAACATTATCTTATACTTTCTATAAGCAGAGTTATAGATTTAGGTAACTAATTTTTATAATACAATGCTAATATTCCATACCGATATATACCTAAAGATTTTTAAATAAAACCCAAAGACATAAACATGCTATATAAATATAAACCAAGTATAGATATATGATTGTTGAGATAACTAATCTAGTATTTCTTACTTTATTAAATCAAGTGAAATATAAGGTAATATGATACAATAAAATGAATTAATAGCCACACTGGTGTTAATAATTTTTAAACATTTCTGTTTTATGTCCAAACTTCTGCTAAACACTGTGGCAATAATAAAGAAACAGGTTTATTTAAACTTATTGAACTCACTTTAAAGTTTGCACTTTGCAAACTTCCAGTAAATGCCACATTGTATACATGAAGAAATTTAACTTCATATTTCTGTTTTGATTGCATATGTAAAAATTAAACATGAGAGAATTAGTTAAACATGTTCAAAAATACACCCCATTTTTGTTACCATCACAATATCATAATATGATAAAGTGAAAAGAACATTAGACAATGAAATAGAAAAGATGGGGGATTATTCCATTATTTAAAGATTCTATGACCAGGCCATGTTATCAGAAAACATACATTTAAATTGAAGAGGTAACATTTGAATAAATAAAATAGCTACACAATACCATGAAGCAGCGTGCAGATAAACATAACATCTGTATGCAGCAAGGAGAAAGGAAAGATGGATACTGGTTAGTGAACATCGGCTTGAGTTGAGCATTAAGGAAAGCATGGAGTTAGTTTTGGAGAGAGACAATGAGAGAAAATTTTGAACAAATTAAACATAAGGAATGAGCATGACATATAAGGAGTAGCCCAGAAAAGAATCAGAGTACCAGTTATTGTACAACTTGACAGGTGCAGAAAATTAGTTTTCACAGGATAAAGCCCTAAGAAGCATATGCTTGAGTGCAGCGAATAATGGAATTAAAATGTGCAATTTCAAAAGTTAACTCAAAAAATGTTTTGTTTTTTTTTTTATTTTTTTATTCAATTTATTGGGGTGATTTTTGGTTAATAAAATTACATTGATCTTAGGTATTCAATTCTACAATACATCATCTGTGTATTGTATTATGTGTTTATCACCCTAAGTCAAGTCTCCTTGTATCATCATATATTTTTTAAAGATTTGCTTTTATTGATTTTCAGAGAGAGAGAAATATTGATGTGAGAGCACAACATCAGTGGGTTGCCTACTGCACACCCCACCACAATACCCCCCCACCCCCAGTGACTGAGCATGAAACCTGGGCATGTGCCCTGACCCAGAATTGAACCAGCAACATTTCAGTGCACAGGACGATGCCCAACCAACTGAGCCACACTGGCCCGGGCGCCATATATTTCAACTAAAAAAATATTAACATTAAAAAATGTATTTATTCGCCAAGGTTACTTTTATACATATAAAAAAAATACACATTCTTTATTAATAAAAATCAAAGGATCCCATCACAAAATTTATGCATTTTCCCAATGTTAGAATCAATGAGAGAGCAAATGAATTAATGAATCAAAATTCATTTAGAATTGCAAAATTATTTGTTGTTTCAAACTCTAAGTACAGGGGAAGAAGTCAAAGTAGTTGGGACTGTAGTCATTACCTTTCTTGTGAGAATGCATCACTATATGTTATTTCTAACTTACTCTTCCAATATTTTTGTTGTTGTAAGACACCAGCCAGAAAGCTAAATAAGCCGATACAACATTCTTAAGATTACTCCTATTAAAATGGCCCTACTTTCAAACTTCTGTACTTTGATCAGATACATAAAGGTTAAAACAATTTTTCTAGATAATGTTTTCTTCAATAGTTATATAAACAAAGCAATAAAATTAGGAAGCATACAAGAACACATTATTAAACTGCTATTATAATTTTAATATCCATGGGCTTTGTAATGGAAAACAAAGTCTATTTTGATAGCAAAAAAACCAAAACACATTAAAAGTTTAGAACAAAAACAAAATGTTAATATTTATCCCTTAAGTATTTGCTCTCCATTTGCATTAAAACTTTATCTTAATACCTAATTTTAATAAGAATTTTATTTAAACAGATTGCTGTGTTTTATGTTTTATTTGATTTCTGAAATATATATGTCCTGTGATTTTTCTACTCAAGCTGAATAAAAAGCATATATATTTTAGATATAAAAGCAAGGGTTTCCTGGTTCTCATAAAAATATTTTGTTGGATTTTTGAAATGTGATTTCATATGCTATAAAATCCATTTTAATTTTTATGTCAATATAATACCATATTTGAAAATACATTCAAAAGGTAATAATAACATAATATTAGATTCAGGTGAAGAGGTTACATAATCAGTCATTTCTACGTTTCTCTTCATTTTGACCTGTTTAGACTACATAGAATGACAACTCTTGGAAGGTTCCAAGAGCTTGAACATGGCTTTATTAATAATAAATCCACAGTGTTTTAAATGGTCAATATTGAACATATCATTTTAAATAATAAAGCACTTTGTTTTCTCCTTAGCATTATACCTTTATATATCTGTAAGCTCACAATGTTACAAATATACACATGTTAAAATCTAGTAAGTCTCTGGTTAAAACTATTCCATTAATACAAATGATCATTGATTTCTTTTCAATATTACAGAAGAATTATTTTTGACTTCGGTAACAATATCTTTATTGCTTCTTTCCTACAAGAGTAAAAACAATTTCAAAAACTAAAATTACCCTGAAATTTTGTAAAATTCTCAAAGTGTAAGCCCCTGAGCCTCTTCAACAATTTGAAGTGTTCATCTTGCCTCAAATGGCACAGTTTTGATGTTCTAACTAAAAATGTGCTGCCAATTTTTCAAAGAAAAATCAATCTGAAACTCACTCTATATTCTTTATTCTTAGTCTAACTTTTAACGAAGGTCTAATGGCAAATCGAATCACTATTTCATGCTCTCATAGTCTCTCTTCATTATCTTATTCAATCTCTTGATTTCATTTTATCACTTCTAAGTTAAATGTAGGAATTCTCAATATATGATCATTCAAAAACGATCAACCTAAATAGTGTAAACTAATTTGAGATCAAAGGAGTGACATTCAGAATTTTTAAACATGATAATACCCGTCCACTCAGCGAATCCTCATATGCTCATGTCACCAGCAATGGATGCTTTCCATTTAAAATCGGCTACTTTTTATATCATTACAGTTTCAACATACGTGAATGACTTGTTTTTCTAAACTTCTTTGTACTATTACTCATTTACAGTAAAAAGTAATTCTTATGATTTCAGACTTCTATTCAAAGTTCCTGTTTCATGATATTATATTATCTAGTTTAGAACACTGTGCAATACTTGTATTTACTTATTAATATATATTATCACACACTTGGGTTACAGAAATACAACTAATATTGGTTATTACAGTGTATAACATGCCTAATTAAATAAATCTTTTTGTAAAATAAGGGAAAATATGCGTGACTAGTACTGCAAATTTCAGTTTTAAGAGAAAATGGATGTATTTTGTACTAGCTCAAAGATACAAGAAAAAAAATTTATCTTGTGTATTATCTAATAGGCCTTCCAGAACTGAAGACCACAGGAGGTAAGGCTAACAAAATTAATATGCAAAGAAACTCAACACGAGGGACCTATAATTTTCTTGCAAATGGTTTCTCTTTAAGGACGAAACAACACAAGACAATACCAATTTCTTTCTTTTTCTCCAAATAGATGAAGCTTTAAAAAAAAATTAGCACATGACAGCAGGTGGGAAGAATCCAGACAAGTAGATATTCAAAGGAGGGGAATCCAAATTTGATTTGTCTACCATTTCACAAACTAATTTGAATTCATTGGTATGTCTTTTAAAAACCAACTTGGGTAGATATATTTAATTAATGAAGAATTAGCTATCTGTCAGACTTGAAGTAAACACTTAGTAAACTTGGTGAGCCATTTTATATTTATAAACATGAAAGCGTCTATGAAAATAAAGTTGGTGGAATTTAACTTATTTAAAATATTTGTGAGCATTTTATCTACAATTATTTGTGAGTCTTTAAATTAACATGATATTAATTTGTATTGATTTGACATAATCTAGGTAAATTAGCAAATAAGCAATCTTTCAATTCATGGTAAGTATTCACTCTCCCCAGATATTTAAAAGGTCAAGCAGAAAATGATACATTAACATTTTAAACAATGCAATTTCCTCAATCTTCAAATGCAGTAACTTAAAATTAAACAATTTACTTCTAGTTGTGGAAGTAATTCCTCTTTAACTGCAATTTTCATACTTGTTCTTAATCAGTTCACAATATGTAGGTGCTATCTGTCATGCAGTAAAGAGCTCACTGTTTTTCAAATTTTTAAATGTATTCCTACACCCCAGGAGTGGTTTGGTGCTGTACTATTCCTATCAATTTAAAATATGTTAGTGTCAGACAAGCTTTAAAAATAACCAATCAGTCCAGTGTAATTTGAAATTTCAAGAGAAAAAAACAGAGTATGTCATTGAATATTTCATTTTAACATTCTCTCATCATTCGACTTTCTGATGTGACCAAAACTGATCTGTTGTAACAAGATAAAATAGTTTATATGCTAACAACTCCAAGGGCAGGGAACAAAATCATATGCATTTTGATTGTGAATTCTTGTGTGAATAAATAATCAAATTTAATTGGCTAATGATCTACATATTAAAGGCCATTTAATGGAGCAAATTTAGAGGTTTTCTTGTTTTAAAAGTGGCTTTTAAATAATTGATACAGTTGATGTTGAAACATAAAAATATTTTTCTAGATGTAACAGAAATATATTATAATTTTGCTACTCTTAATGGTGAATTTATGATACAAGATATTAATATACTAGATTTTTGTAGTGTAATATAGTGTAATGTCATGCTATACAGCAGTGTACTAGAAAAGTCTAAATGACTCATACCCCAGGGATGAGTTGGTGCTATCAATTTAA
This sequence comes from Molossus molossus, assembly GCF_014108415.1. NCBI lineage: Eukaryota > Metazoa > Chordata > Mammalia > Chiroptera > Molossidae > Molossus > Molossus molossus. Next base: position 112,551,746 of record NW_023425388.1, read on the forward strand.
AGTGTTTAATATACATTTATTTAAATATGATGTTGCACTTTGCCTAAGGAATGAGTATTTAAATTGACAGCCTAATAAAATTCCTAAATAATGTAGTCGTTGCCCACATTTACTTATTAGTCATATTTTAAAATCATTCATTTAGAGACAGAAGAAAATGCATGTGAACTAATTGTTTAGGGATACAATAATTGTTTAGGGAATTAAATGTTAATTCTATGGCTATCTTCTTTTTTATCATAAATATAGAGCTTTGATCTTCAGTCTTCCTTCTTAGAGCAAACAACTTCCTGAATTAATGGCTCCAAATGAATGGTCCCGTGAACAGGAACAACAAGAACATTTTAAATAAATAACATATATTATTAATATTATGTAGAACTGTTCAACAGTTAAATCTAAATCTCAAATTGTAAGCTAAAAACTGATTGTGTTTTATTATCAAATTATAGAATGTTTTAGAGAGTTAATATATAAAAACAAATTATCTTGTATGGAAACATTTTAGACAGTTGAAATTTCACACATTATGCTTTATTTTATTCTCATAATTTATGAGCCTTGATAAATTTAATTGTTGCAGACATCATAAAATTGAATTACTTTTCATGCAATCAAATTAGTTACATTAATTATTTGCTGGAGTTATAAATATGGAAATCCAGTAGAAAAACAGTTTTCAGTTTTCCTAAGTAAATAGTTACAGATCCATTTTGTTTGTGTTTTGGGCAAAATGGAAATTGCCCTAAAGAGTAAGTAGACATTTTAAATAATTCACTAATTTAGCATGCATCATTCATATGCTTTACTTTGCCCTCACCAAGTTACTTAGTAGTTAGCCAAAATCTACTCACGTATCCACAACTTGTATACGGCACATTTCTACGGCAAATTTGTAACCTATCATCTCCCTGAAATCTAGTGGAATTGCCAGTGTGCAACCTTTCAACCAGCCCCTTTCCACTTTTCATCTAGTTAGAAAAGTGTGGCTGAGAAAACACACACATGCACACAAGCATGTACACACACACATGCGCGCACACACACACACACACTTGCACATGCAGAGTAATGCTAAACGTTTAGGGATTGCTAAATGGTAACACCATTGGGTAAATTCTACCTTCAGAAGGGTTGGCTTTGGCCTCACAAGGGTTTTTAAATTTCTCAGTTTGCTTGCATCCAAGCAAGCATCCCTGGTTGGTTGGTTGATCACAAGCCCATCATTTCCTGTGGGCTTGTATTTGGCACAGTTCACACAGTGCCAGGTGCCTGCAGTTATTTGAATTTGTTACCCTTGCTTTGGCCTGACAAAGTATTATGTTCTCACAAAAAGACTGAATTCTCCTGACTTAGAAAAGACCCATTGTTTTCACTCCATCCTTTCTAGGGACATCTTTTAGATCTTAAAATTATCCCACTACTTCTTCCTAACCCTGAAGGTCATCACAGTATGAAGACAACTTTACTTTTTATTAATCTGCAATGTGGTTACCACAATCTTTTCAAAAGTATCAACCATCCTGAATAGAAAAAAACAAAAGAAAACCTTCCATATGAAAATATTATTTATTACTGCATAACAACAGAAAAATTAAACTCTGTACATTAAATTGTTTTTTCTTCAATAGCAAATATGAATAGCCATTTTTTATATTGAATGCAAATACCATTCTCTTGACAGAGATTTTTTTTGTTGTTATGAAATACCATAGCATTGTGTACCACCCAAAATTTCATAATGCACTTAACAAAATGAATTCAGGAGTTTCTCAAAGTGTCTTTGGTTTTGTTTTTGGTTGTTGTTGTTGTTTTCACATTTTCCCATAGGGACTTGAAGAGTTATAGAGAAAAACTATAAAGCACTTTAACACGCAAAATTGAAGAGGATAGAAACACAAGTCTCATCTTTGCATATGTTTGCTTACAGTGATACAAATATTTCTGATCTTTTCAAATCTTTGAAAAGAATAATTTACATTTGCATATTACCTAGTTTAAACTTACTCATCTATTTTAAAATGCTCTTTAAATTATAAAATATATTTCAAATGTATTTAAGGTCTATCAGACTTTCATACAACGTAAACATGTGTACACATCACAACATACTTTTGTAAAGAAACTACAGAAAAGTCATGAGTATATTTTATTAAAGGTACACTCATAAATTTCATCATTTTTTCCAGTTTCAGAGAAGAAATTGCCATGTTGAAAGTACATTCATTCATAGCTAAAGATGCGGCATCCAATGTCTTTCTGGAATCATTTAGTATGAATGTGTTAAATCATAACAAAATTGAGTTAAATAAATGTTGTTGTTGGTACAGTGTAATTTTCTTTTGTGATAAATGCCATTGATTTGCTATTTACTTTTCAACTGATTTTATTTGCCAAATTATATACCAAACAGTCCCATGGGCTTACTGAATATATGAGGTCTAACAATGAAAAATGTGCATAGTTTTAGCACCAACTTTGTAAATTGCCTTAATAATAGCTGGTATAATGTAATAGTATTTTCAACCAGTACTTTTAATTTCTAGCTCATAAAGCCTTTTCATTGAACCCCAAGGGTGTAGCTATAAAAGTAAGATTTAATTTTGTATATAATGTGGCCTAAATTAGCTTTAAAGCAATAGGAGAAACATGCAGTTACAAAAGATTGGCTGAAATTATTATAACTTGATATGAATTTCTGTAACAAAATTAATTATTATTTCTATTGTAACACAATTTGTAGTGAAATTTTAAAGTTATTCGGAATACGTATTTTAAATTTTACTATTTTAAAACAGTGACAAATGTATGGAAAACCTTCATGGGCATGTAAGAGAAGAAATCATTGGCCAAACATATTTATCCCATACACTTAAACTCCCAGGTAGTCATAAAGGCCAGAGATACTTGCATGATGTTAACCTCTTAGGTGGAATATATCTTTGCCACACTAATTTCCTGCTAATTATTTGCCCATTGAGACATAACAAGGAAAATTCAACATTGTCCTTTGTTTCCTGGTATTTTTATATATGGAATATAATACTTCATTATGATTGTATGATGCTTTACAATTGACAATGTTTCAATTTGTGATTTCATTTTGCCCCTGTGTGACTGTTTATGGCAAGTATTACTATCTCTATCTCATGGGTGAATAAGCTTAGCATCGTGTCTAAGATTAACACCTTAAAACACTAACTCATATGCCAGGTACGCAGAATAATTTTGAGATATGTACTAAAGTGGCAATATTTAGTTCTAGGAAAAATTAAAATATATTTATAGAATTGAGCAATTTTAATACACTACATGTTTTGGGTCACCAAGCAATTCACATCAGTCACTGATAGCATTTCAATTCCTTTTCAAGTGACTTATAATTTGTTCCTTTTTTTACATTTATAAAATAAAAAGGTAAATATATATTAAATAAGGTATGACCATTCTTATTAGAATGAATAATAACTATACAAACAGCTACACAATATAAGTATTTGACATTTGTTAATCTATATTTTTATATTCAAGACACCCATTTAGATAAAGTTCTCTCCTAAATAAATTTTATCTTAAAAATGAGTGAGGCAAATAAAATTAATTAATCAAATTTTTTTAAAAAACTACCTATATAACTCTCTGATCTATTTGTGGTAAATAAAGATATCATTTTTAAATTCTAAAAAAAGAAATGAGTGAAGAAATATATTATAAAACATAGATTCTTATTTTAAAATGGCATTGCAGTCTCATTCCTTTTCTTTCTAAATTTTGAAGATACTATTATTTTATTTGTGTTTCGAAGTCTTACATTTCACTATCAGAAACATAAAGAAATGCTACTGAGTCTAAAAACTCAAGTTCTTAGACAGCTAATAAACTACACAGATTAACTGAAGTAATCCATTCCATATTTCAGGGTCTCCATTCCTACAACTATAACACAAAATTATTGGAATATATAAATTCTAGCTCCAGAATTTGTACAAATGTATAAAACAGGCTTATTTTTTTTCCTTCAGTGTTGCCGCTTTTCAATATTTATTAGCTTAATTCATTCTTCCCCCAATAGGCAATTGTCCTATTGTTTAACACAACCATAATTTGAAAATTAGTACACACAAAAGTAATGAAAGAATAGTAAAATATTCAAAAGTAAGTACGTTTTCAAATATTAACATGTAGCGAGTGGGGGAGGGAATCTCCACGTAAAAATGTTTAATCTATTCAGTAAACATCAGGAATATTGAAATCTCATCTATCTTTAACAAAAAAAAATTTCGTCATGCTGCTCATCTTGTTATCACACGAAAAGATGGGGTCTACGCTCAAGTATCATATGAGAATAAACAAAGGCATTTCTTAGGCTGGCATTGTTGCTGCATGTACAAATACAGCAGGACTTGAGGTCCACACTGGTCTGTGCGAGGCAGCTCTGTCCCTCGGGACAGAAACTCGCCCCACGTGGACCCTGTGGCACCAAAGCAGCTCTTTAAAGGCCTGGCTGCAAGCTCACTGACTAAAAAGCCTGACATGGTGTTAATTTATTACCAATCTGGGGGCTTTTCTTTCCCTTACTCATTTTTTTTCAGGCTTGTCTTTAACCGAACATTTAATTTGTTTAGTCGCTGTGATTATGCTTTGGTCACATTTGGCAATGGGAACGATCTGGAAAGCTTAGAGGGAATACGTTATGGTGCCATAAATTTGAGATGGAAGTATGTTTTTGTATTTCTGCCAGGAATATCAGACAGCAAGTTACTGTTCAAAAATCTGCTTTTTCAGTCTGCTCTGCGAATACTAGGGTGGGTGGTCCTGAGGTCATCTCATTCCATCTTCAAAAAGACAATCGCTATTCCTGATGTGTCCTGTGTCTTTCCTAACGACCAAGTTTGGGGGGCTTTCTCTTCTATCACTGAATTGATTTCATTTAAAAAAAAAAAAAACTTGAGGGTTATTTTGTTTTAGTTTTCTCTTTCACTAGTATAGATATCCATTAGCCATTTCTGCGCAGACTTACAAACTCCTCTGTGGAGGCTGCAGATTCCACACCTGAGGGGGTTGCCTGCGTTCTCCCAGCCCTAGACCGTGAAGAATGCGTTCCTGATCTGCATGTGCATCTGGCTGCGTGCGAGATGAAGAGGGTTTCAGACAGAAAGACTGGGAATTCCCACGAAGAGACACAAACAAACGATGTGGTTCAAAGGAGAAGTTGTTACAAGAAGAGATGCATTCCTGATGTTGTGCTGAGGACCGGGAGCATTCTCTACCCTGCAGAAGTTGCCTGAGAGCAATTACATTTGCCAATTCAGTGTCTCCATGAGTTATCTGACTCACAAGACGTTATTGTGAAAAGATATGTTGCCTGGCAACAGCCTTACCGTGGTGCAACTGACTTTTCTGCACTTCTAAAAAGATGTTTTATTCATTAGTTGCCTTCCTTTGCTTATTTGTGTGGGTACACTTTCCCTTTCTGTATCAAAGGCTACTTCCGATTGTGAACACCTCCCTTTGCTTCTGGGCTAAGTGTGCCATTGTTCACCATTTATATACATCCACAGTCAGTCGCAAAAAATTGAATGACTGAGCAAGCCATTTCCTGTTATATGGGGAACAGCAGACATGGTTGAGAATGATATTAGGTTATATCAAAGATGTGCTTGGTATTTAAAAGTGTTTTCTATAATTTCTACTTATAGGTTGAGAAAGAGATAGAAAGAAACTCAGTTGGCGAGACCAGTTCAGTACTGGATTGTATTCCAAATTTCTATCCATAACAATGAGCTTTGGCAATTTTATATATATATATATATATATATATATATATATATATATATATCAAATGGGATGTTTAGATTTCAGGTTGCTGCAAGGTTTATTTAAGCCATAATTCACTGGGTAAAATAATGGTAATTTTATAACCAATTCCTGTGCATCTCCTCCCTGCCCTCAAATGAAAAGGGAATGATTGCATCACATCTACAGGACTTGATGTCTCAAAGAAGGGCTGAGTGACCAGGTAATGAGTTAGACATTTGAGCTCCAATTGTAAAATTTCCATCTTGAGATCATTTGGTTTGAGCATTTTTCCCCCAAAACCAAGGTTACAGTGCTCTGCGGGAGCCACACAACTGCCCAGTAGTAACTCAGGTAACAAAAGCACAGTTCCATGCTCCATTTTCAACAGCATCATAATTCCTTCCTTCTTATGGTTTCAATGAGATACAAAAATACCGTTTCTGAAAAAGTCTAGCACGACAGAAGAAGCAAATCTGGCCAGAATGACTACCTGATACACAGTCACTCTGAGAGGTCTAAAGAGTCTACTGCTAGTAACGGTCATTGTACAAACCCAAAAAGATGAACATTTAGTACCTGACATATGCCAGCACCACTTCATGTACCTTATTTCATTCAAGTCTCACAGCTCTAGGAGGAGCACATTATTATAGGCACTTTACAGAAGAAGACTTTAAATGTGTATTTGCTCAAATTCATGCAGGTAGCACATGACTCCGTTAGCATTTGCACCCGAGCATGTAACTGTGCCCTTCAAGAGCTCAGTGAGCAGGTGAACATGAATATAGATTCCATTTGTCCATGAATCGTTTTCACAAAAATAGTTTGAATTTCAGAGCTGGAAAAATGTTTGGAAACAACGTATTTGCTTAATGACAATGTATTTGACGTGTGATGCTGCAAGCATCCGCTCATTCCTTCAGCAAGTACGTACTGTTCTTGTGCTGTGTGCAGGCTGAGTACCTGGCGGAGGAACGTAGCCACGGACAGAGAAAGTGTGCATCCCGCCTTCTGACCAGGGGAGTGGACAACTACGATGAGAGCCACAGATAAGGGGAAATGAACCTTATGCTGGGATCTTTTTAGGATGAGTAAGAGTTAGCTAAGCCTCTGAGACAGACGAGAGCACAGTGGGTTTCAGAAGCTGAACAAGCTCACTGTGGCTAGGGTGCAGTTAGTGAGAAGCAGGCTGGAGAGGAGGTACGATCCCTGACATGCAGGGCTGAGTAGGCCAAGGTAAGGGTGCCAAGGTGGTCCCTACCTTATAGACTTTGCAGTCCAGCAAAAGCACAGAATTATTGACAAACACATATTTTATAGGTGACAACGGATAAATTAGAGTGGAGATCCATTTCTTGAAATAGTCCTTTATATAGTCTTATTCCCCTTTGCCATAGATCAGAAATCTAAAACATTGACAACTACGTCCAAAGGACTCAATTTCCAAGCCAATCTTATTTGTTAAATACACACCCTTGCATGTAAAATAAATATACAGGTTATACATCTTTTCTCTTCTAATGTTACTGTTCTCCCGAACTATAAATAATTTTAGTGGAAACATCATTGAAGAAGTAATTATAAAACAATGAATGTAAATTAAATTACGTTCAACTACTATTCTTAATTCTATTTCAAAAATACATGTCTTCATGGCATGAGGACTCACTGAAATGACAGAAAAATATCTGCAAGGAGGCCCTGTCTGTTGTGGTAGACTGTATCAGGGTTAAACTAAAGTGAAAAGAACGTTAAAATGGCATGTGTGTGTAGTGTTATATCTGCTCTCAGTGCTCAGTATGTTCCTAACTTTGTTTGAGAACTACTTCTTTTATAACAAAAAATAACTCAATTAAGAGACAAAACCACGGGCATTGTTTAATTTTTATGCTGGACAAAGAAGAATAACGTAGTTGATTTCAAACTGGGCTGTATTCTAAATGCTTGATGTAAGACTAAATTCAGAAGTAACTAAATCCACATTTGCAAAAGCCACTAAAAGTCATTGACAAACTACTTTATAATATTTGCATTCATAGGGGGATATTCCAACTACTGAAAACTCAAAAGTGGAGTCAATAGATGGTATTGCATCAAGCATTTTAAGGCACCATATTAAACACAAATAATTACAACATTTCTGAATGTTGAAATTAACAACGCTGGAACATCTTTTATGGAAAGAATCATCTTCATCCACTCTTATAAAATAAATGGCAGGTTTTGTACATTCATTTCACCATGTTCTTAAAAGTTTCGGTAATTCAGATGCAGAGCAACTACTTAATTGGCTTTAGTTTTCACTATTGATAAGTGCACGGAGAGTAAATTGTCTTCTCTAAGCCTTATCTTGTATGTATATCATGATACTCATGATATGTATCACATCAAGAGTCAATGATCCAGATAATGGTTCCAAATTAGGAGTTTGTGCCTCTGCTGACATTTAAGTTTTGTATCTAATGATGACACTATTTAACTGACCTTTGCGCTACTAATTATGGGCACTTATAACATTAAATATTTTTTAACTGTCAGTATATGGTCTAGTTAGGAAAAATATTAGTATGATATAATCCACACTATTTTGATATACAAATATCCAATAACAAACAACAATCTTCAGTTTAAATGCACAAAGCACTAGGTAGGAAACAACATTGTTAATATAAGCCTAACTTATTAATTTGCTAATTGTTTATAAACATTCATCAGTTTATAGTCACAATGTGTATATATATGTGTGTGTGTGTGTGTGTATATACGCACACATCAGTTTATAATCACTATATATATATATACACATAAAGGTGTAGGCTTTCAACATATATTTTTAAGAAATTTTCACACAGTAAAAGCTGTCTCAATACTACTTCAGGCTGTACGAGTAACGACAAGTCTGAGGTGGTATTGGGAAGAGGTAAAATAATAGCTAACATTTGTTTAGGGCTCATGCAGTAGACACGTTTCTAAGCACATTTTTCTTTATTTTATTTTATTTGTTCCCATCACCATTTATCCTCCCGAAACCCTCTCCCACCTCTCCCTGCCCACTCCCCACCACAATCACCACACTGCTGAGTCTTTCTCTCTTTTCTCCTGTTCAATCCCTGTACCCCCATTCAACAGTCCCCACCACCACCAGGGCTGTCTGCCTGCTCTCTCTGTGTCTGCACTTTTTAAATTTTTTTTTTTCTTTATTGGTTTTAGAGAGAGAGGAAGGGAGAGGAAGAGAGATTGAAATACAATGAGAGAGAACATCGATTGGTCGCCTCCTGCCTGCCCCCCACTGGGGATTTAGTCTACAACCTGGGCATGTGTCCTGACTGGGAATTAAACACGAGATCTCCAGGTGCATAGGTCAATGCTCAACCACTGAGCACACTGACCAGACTGTGTCTGCACTTTTTTTTTTCTTATCCTCACTCATTGCGAGGACATTTTTGCATTTATCTTCAGATAGAGCAGGAGAGAGAGAAGAAGGGAGAGAGAAAGAGAAACATCAATGAGAGAGAGATGCATGGACTGGTTGCTACCCATACAACCCCAACTGGGGCCAGGGACAAACCGCAACCGAGGTACATGCCCTTAGCGGGAACCGAACTCAGGTCTCTCCCGTCCGCAGACCAATGTTCTAGCTGCTGAGCCAAACCAGCCAGGGCTGTGTCTGCACTTTTAATACACCATTTCATGTATTATATCCTTACAAAAAGTCTGGTAAAGTAGGTATTAATATTGCTATTATAATGTCCATTTTACGGATGAAGAAATTGAAGCAGGGAACTTAAAATCCCAAAGCAGTTCTCTTCAAGACACTGACGTATTGCTTCTTTGCTTGCAAGACAGAGATTTTCAGCCATCTCTCTTTTATCCAGGCCTACACCAAAATAGCTTTAGATTGAGTTTTCAAAGTCCCTTTTCCCAGCTCATTTGTAGAAATATCATTCTCCAAGTGTCATTGCAAGATTTGAACACTAGTCATCGGGCATGCTGTCTTTGCTGCTGGTTCAATTGTTGGATATGTTATTAAACCAGAAAGAGTTGCACAGAATTTCAGTACAAACAAAAAAATGATCCTGAAAATTTCTTTTCTGCTGGCATAACTACTCAAGGTCTAATGGGACCAGAACCAAAATTCAACATCTCCACACACTAGACGAAGAGGAGCAAGGAGTCCTCAGCCACAGGGTGGTCTGTACTGGCCTTGTACTGCAGGCAATTGTGGGGACTCCCTGCACCCCATACTAGAGCCCAGTAACTGATTACCTGCACACCAAATCCCTCCGGTAGATATGGTTTGTTTTGCTTTGTTTTTCCAATATTTAAGGACACTTAGAAATCAGAGGAATTCACAGCAAATCTGGATATATAGGTCTGTCTTGAAGAAAGCATAAGGTCAGTCAAATGTGGGAAAGTTCTCACATGACAATAATCAGCTATGAGCTACCACCTCTCCTAAAATGGGCATTGTGTTTCCAGGTGATCACAGTCCTCCTCACGTGCTATCATCTTACATGAGGCCCGTTTCATAGGCTACCTATGGCTGCTCAGTCTAGACATGTGAATCTCTGACCCTTGCTCTAATCCAAGATTTCTTCCAGCTCTGAAATTCTATTTAACAGAGACAAAACTGAAGCCTCGCTAAACTGAGTTCAATAACTCACTCAGCGTCACGAGGCTAGGGCATTATTTAAGAGCATAGCCAGAACTTGAACTTAGAGGTGAAGTCCCGGGTTTTGCCTTGTCCAGATCATCTGTTGTTTCTTATTCACACAGGAAGTGATGTGGTTCAGGTGTGTGACACTGGGAACATTGTTCTGGAAGCCCCAGGAAAGCTAATTTAACTTCGTCATGGGGTAGAAAAACCTGGGAGTTGAATTATCATTCTGCCAGTCCACAAGTATTTTCGTAAATCCTATTTATAGAAAAGATTGCAAGAGCTGAAAGTACGTACCATAACCAGGAAAGGAAATAAATGTTGAGCAATAGTAAAGAGAAGCACCAATAGAGTTTAGGCTGCTTCCATGACACCATCAGCTCCCTGGAAGTTCCCTGTGTGACCTGGAGACACCTCTATGCAGATATGACTTCAAGGCTCCTTCTAGCCCAGGGTGAGGTCATGGCACCCTATGGTCCTCTAAGACCTTCCCATATGCACTTCCTGACTCCTGGCAAAAGCCACTATAGGCCTAGAGATCAAATCAAAGTGTAAGAATGAAATGTCGCACAAATTTTTTATTTTCTCTCAGTAAATTTCTAATCAAATGGATCCAAAAAAAATTTTTTTTAATTAGAGGTTTTTTTTTAGCTCTTCTGGGGAAGCATACACAATTTACAAAGAACTAGAATATGTAAAATAATCTGGTAATTGTTTTCCCTGGAATCCTATTATTCAAGCAGGATTTCACACTAATTAGTCATTATTTTCATTCAAAAGCATCAAAGCACTGGGGAGGAAACCAAATTTAGAGAATTCCTGGAAAGAAAAACAAAACAAAACAAAAACCTCTTTTTTATAAAAACTAGAAGGCTTATTCCATTAATAAAAATTCCTACAATAAAATGCATGCACAAATTATTACACTCATATTGATTCAAATGAAGTTGATGCATATATGTACTTCTACAGTCTGTAACAAATGTACTTCTATGGTGCATTTTGTGTTAAAATTCAGAAAACTACATTTTAATTTCTATAGAGACCAGGTAAGTAATAATTTAAACCCTTATTGTTATTTATTCCATGAGCATTTTTGTAAAAGCAGAACAAGAACCTAAATTTTTATTCCCTAAATGATTGATTCTTATTTTTTTTATTTTTTATCCTCACCCGAGGATATTTTTCCATTTTTGTACAGATAGAGTGGGAGGGAGAGAGAGGAAGGGAGAGAGAGAGAGAAACATCGACGTGAAGGGACACATCGAGTGGCTGCCACCCGCACGACCAACCAGGGCCGGGGACAAACTGCAACCGAAGTACGTGCCCTTAGCGGGAACCGAACCCCGGTCTCTCCGGACCGCAGGCCGACGCTCTAACCGCTGAGCCAAACTGGCCAGGGCTAAATGATTGATTCTTGAATCAGGTTTGACATTGCAACAGGAAGTTCTCGACTACTCCAGGGTTCTACAGAGAACAGTCCCAGCAAGCTGCTCACTGTCACGTCATCTCTTTGTTCTGGTTTGAGTGGAAGTAAAAAGATGTTTTCCTTCAAATTTAATAAATCGTCAAGGTCTGTCCAGAGAAAAGGCATTGGGTCTTTACTATTATTATGATTAATTTGTAACCTAATTTTTCTGAAAACCAGTTACTTCCTGTATTGTAAATCCTTTCTTACAAACATGGTTTGTCTTTTATTTATTGTATTTATTTTTTTAATTTTAACCAAGGCACGGGCCCCTCTCTGGGGTGAACCCATTCCACGGTGGTCTGTCTTTTAAATCTTCAAAATGTTTTTGACTGAATCAAAGTGAGAAAGTTTTTTGTGTTTTTTTGTTTTTGTTTTTGTCTTTTCCTTATGATATCTCACTGAAGAAAAATGTGGGGAAAATGAGTCTTTCAGTCAACATTTGATCATGTACCTCAAACATCTGTTCCTCATAAGCTCAAGTTCCATGTTTCACCAATCTTGATACAATTAAGCTATTATGTAGGAAAAACATAGACTTTTAAATGAAATAAAATTGAGACAATATGCCTAGTGGTTATGGCCATGGACTTTGGAGTTGGACATGGATTTGAGTCTGCGTGCCCCTCACAATGCCATCACTAAGTTTCCAACTTATGCCAATTTCAGATTTCTCATCACAGAAGTCCCTCAGGCAATGAGATTCTCTGTCTTTTCTACACAATAGTAACAGTACATAGAGTGTTGGCAAGACTGTTACTAACCAACTTATCATCCCAAATGACTCTGGAAGGGAGGGAACACAGGTGGACCAGGTGGTCACACCCTGATTTGCGATATTATGTGCTGCCCTCCTAATAATTAATTTACAACAAAACAGGTGACAAGGATTGCAAGCAGGAAACAGGAAAAGTTGAAAACGAGGGGTCTCGATGAAAGAATAGGAGGAAAGCACAGCAGAGGCCATGGACGGGGAAAGGAGCGAAAAGCGCGAAGGGGAGGAAGCCTGGAGCATCGCTTGAGGTCATGATGTCTGGTCACACTCCCCAGCTGAATGAAGGCCTAGGTCACAGAAGCCATGCATTTGGTCACCAGATAGAAGAGTTATTGTCAACAACACTGTAAAACGGGGGTGAGGAAAAGGCTGAAATGAAGCTCTCTGACCCATACACCCACACACATATACTATCTGCTGTTGTAAAAAAAATTGGATATATAGCTATATCAATTTTAAACAATATAGATATAGTTGTATGACTCAAATATATATCTATACACCACACACATATACACACATTGATAGATGAGTAATGGAAAGATAAAGATTAGATAGATAGATATCTGGATATATATATATATCCACGGAGCCAGGTTATTTATAGGGTGATATCCTGATATCTATAAATCTAGATTTTAAAGAATAAATGTAGATATATAATCTATATGCATGATCCAGGTATATAACTATATATATATATATATATATATATATATATATATTCCAGGTATTTGTATAAGTACATATGTATTTATATATAGATCCATATATATACATATATATATCTATAAATCAAGATAGATAGATAATAATATAATCCATATATTACATCTATGTGTTCTAAATATTCTTTAAATTTTAGATCTAGATGTATGAAGACATAGATTATACTTTTAAAATAGCTTGTGCCTGCTTTTTCCTTTTCTGTTCTCAACAGCAGCCAGTACTGTTACATATACATCTGAAAACTAAAATGTTTGCTCTTTGGTAATGAAAAGCCCACCATGCTGATTATTGATAGGCCAACTCCAATTTCACAGAACCTCCTACGGGGACAAAGTGTTCTTATAGATAAGGCAATCTTATTTGAGTACTTATTTGAGGTTAACACAAGTTTAATTTTGTTGTGCTATACATATTTTTTCTTTATAAACAGTTGGCATTTTTTCAAGGATGAATTGTTTACTCACACTAAAATATATATATATATATATAACTATATATATATTTATACACACATCTATACATAGATATAACCGTTTATAATTTAAAACAGTATACATAGGTTAGTGTCAAATATTCTCTAAAAATACTTGATTTCAGAGCTTCATTGTGGAATTTTTTTAGCTTGGAATTAAGTTTTACTATGTTCTGATAAATTATACTTAATTGATACATGTTTGTTAAATAATGCATGCTTTCAGGGATTATAATATCTACAACAAGAATATGAGCTAGTCTATTTGACTTGATCCTTATACTGTTTTGAAACTGACTTTATTTTTCATGTTACTTTATTCATATTCCTTTTGTAACATTCATATTATTGATTTTATTTATTATATTATTATCATCAATTTTAATTAAAATGTTCACCCAAAAACAATGTGTCAAAAGCTTTACGTGTATTATTTTATTATTATAGTCTATTTTATACCCATTTTATAATAGAGAAAACTGAGATCTGGAGTGAGAAGCTTGCCCTCAGTCACTCTGCTGGTAAAAGCAGAGCGTGATGTGAACCCAAGCCTCCCAACACCAGCTGTAGCATCGTGGGACCACAGTCTGTTCACAGGGTATCAGAAAAGTCACCTCTGTCGGTCATTACTTGATTTCCCCTGTTGTTAACATTAAAATGATGAAACATTTAAAAATGTAAAGTTAAAACTGACAAAATAAAAAAAGTATTGCAATGATCTGTGATATGTTTGTGTATAAATCATTTTTATTTCCTCCTACCTTTTTGTTCCAACTTCTAGTAAAAAGCAACAGAATGGCAACTAGAGTTACTTACTGTCTTATAGCAAATTATGGATATCGATTCATTAAATCTGAGCCAAACCCGCTTTTTACAGTCTCTAAAAATTAAGTGGAGAAATATTTTCTCTTAATATTATGACCAGCAAATGCTTCCTAAATTTGTATTTCAAAGCACATTATAGGTTTAAGGGAGAAAGAAAGTGTCAACATTAGCTACATAGACATGTAGAAAAAGACATGTAGAAGTGAAAAAGATTTGTTCAACTTGAAGTGACCAGCAAATAATGTAGTTATGCCTTCATTATTTGTCAATTCTAAGAATTCCCTGTAAAATGGCTTACTGTCCGGAGGCTTACATATACAATGAAATGTGTTAAACAATTTTCACATCTGTAAGAGACATTTTTAAACAGTTTTCCTAAAAAATATGAATAGTTTCTACGTAATGTATTCATTGCTCTTGAGTGTTATGCTATATCCATAATATGTACTCTGAAGGTGAAGGTAGGCTTAATTTTATATATTAGGTAAGTATATTGCAATAGATTATTCCTTAGAGATTTTAAAATAGCATATAAACTTTAAGCTTTGTTATATTTAAGAGAGTAAGTAATTGTAGAAGTACAGATTTCTAATGAATTTGCAGGAGACAACTGATTTTATATTTTTAAAAAGATTTGTCAATTTAACCTTTAGTATTTTTCTACATATAAGACAGTATTTTTACTATATCCATGAAAAGAATTACTCTCTCTGCTTCTTTCTCATATATCTTTTTATGTTAATGTGTAGAGAAGATAAGTAACTGATGGTTTCTATTATGACCAATATACTATTCATTTATAAAATGTTACAGATAAAACTAAACAGGAAACAAGGAAAGTTATAAAGACTGAGAAACACTACCTGATCAATATTATTTTTTACAACAGAAAGATTTTGAACGTATAATAATTTTGCTCAAAACAGAAAGAGGAAGTATTTGGGGAAAGAAAAATGCATTTCCATGTTGATCAAATGCCCCCAAATATAGACATGTACTCATGACTGTATAGTAATTAATTTCCAACCTTTTTACTTGCAATCCAATAAAAGTCATACTGTGCTTTTTTTTTTTTTTTTAATCCTCACCCGAGGATATTTTTCCATTTTTTTTTTTTTTATTATTCAGGTAGAGTGGGAGGGAGAGAGAGGAACAGAGAGAGAGAGAGAAACATCGATGTGAAGGGACACATCGAGTGGCTGCCACCTGCACAACCAACCAGGGTCGGGGACAAACTGCAACCAAGGTACGTGCCCTTAGCGGCAACCGAACCCGGGTCTCTCAGGACCGCAGGCCGACGCTCTAACCGCTGAGCCAAACCGGCCAGGGCAAGTCATAATGTGCTTTTATGACCCATTATTTATGTCCTGCCACCTTAGTTTTCACCCGAATGCAATTCTAGGCTCCCTTAGAGGCCCTCCCTGGGTACGGCACCTGCTGCAGTGAGTCAGTCTCTGTGCCCTCCCAGAGGTCTCCGTTCCGTCCTTCTAGGTCCTCTTGATTTCTACTTATGCCCAGGTCACTTTCCCCTCTCTGTAAGAAGAAGATCTTCTGGTTTGGGGGTACCACCTCCTTTAGCCCTGTTCCTGACACAAGTATTGAATGACTTAACTGAGATGAAGTATAATTATTTCCTAAAAGATGGCTTTGATTTAGGTCAAGAAATTAATCTCAGATCCACAAAACAATACTGATGGAAAAAAAGGTAGAGGAGGGTCCTCGATATTATTAAAATTCAACTTGTCTAATATTTAAGAGTTAGATGGCTCCTTCCTTCACTAAGCTCTTATGACCTCTCTGAGCAAAATTAAACAGATAAGCAATGTATTGAATTCGTTCCAGATATCAAGTTTACAAACAAGCTATGTCTGAAGTTCTCTGAATGGAAAACAGTAGTTTTACCCATTTGTATGGGCTCCAAAACCACAGGGGGAAAAAAGCATGCTTTTTAGTGCACATTGTGAAATCTTTCTGAAAGCAAATGAATTAGATGTTAAAAAAAAAAAAAAAATAGTAGAGACCATGTGTATATAAAAGCACACACACACACAAAAAAAGTTTACCTTTTTTACATATTGTTCTGAATTCTTCACTTTGGTTTTGTAAGCCACGACCTTGCCTTGCTGTCTTTTTAACTGGCGTTCATTGAGCGGTTGCTGAGTGCCAGGCACTGTTCTGACTTAATCCTCACAACAAACTTATGAGGTCAATACTATTACCTTCTCTTTATACTAATAAAAAACTGAGGTAGTAAGAGGTTAAGTTATTCCTCAAAACCATGTGGTTAGTTGTGGCAGAAGAGGATCCATGCCCACATCTGTCTGGAATTACACTGTGGTGCCTCCCACTGTGAACGATCCATTTCCAGAGATTATGAAAAATAACCAGTTGCCTTAATAGACATGATTTCATCTGCTCATTGCATCATTTAACATGTGTATGTCCATTCCTTCCACAATAATTTCTAAAGGTGTGGGCTGAATCTGACTAAATTTGGCCAAAGAAATACATACTGAGTTCCCTTTGCTACTTAGTCCATTGTTTTAAGATAAAATAGTCAGGAGAATCTGGACAGAGGACGCTTCTGAAGAGGACAGCGGAACAAGACTGCCGGTAAAAACCTGAGTACCTGGGAAGAAACTGGTTAAAACCAATTTAGCATGAGAGGAAACTGGATTAGGCGTTGCTAGGTGTTACAAACTGCTGAATTATTGCGTAATTATTGAGGAAAGTCTGTGGGGCAGTCACACTGCACAGATTGCAAGGATTAACAATTGCCCGAATTATTAGTTAACTCCAGGAAATGTGAGCTCAGTCTAGGATGAGCTCAAATGACCTTTTCATAAACATAGAGCCTCCAGAATCTGTTACTTAAGTGGAATTCAGTTTTGACCAATCAGTGTAAAATCATTTTCCTTCACTTGTGAAAAAAAGAATAAAGATTGAAATCAATGTTAAGTAATATTACAACTATAATATTCACTCTTGTTCAATATGAATGTCTTATTTTTTCCTTATTTTATAATTAATTATTTTTGTTAGAGATGTTTCACCTTTTCCCCCCCAGGCACCCTCTTCGCATTCCTGCCCCCCACCTCCAACATTGGCTGTCTATGTCCATTGGTTATGCTTATATGCATACGTTATTTGGTTTATCTATTTTGCTTGTTAGTTGGGCATTTCAAAAAGACATTTGTTTTATGCATTATTATTGTTGTATTAATGTTTTTCAAATAATTTATAAAACTAATATCTTACATTTAATTCTGCTGTGCTGATGCTATATAATTATTTTTATGCATTAGATATATAAATATGAATAAGCACATATCTATTGTGTCAGGTTCCTTTATAGTTCTATTGTTTAATTATTTCTTTAAACGAGAGGTTCTGTATAATTAAGAAAAGTGCATTATCAAATATAAATGAAAATAAATTATTCAGCCAATATTTTCATAGGCTGGTCACCTTAAGCAAAGTATAAAACCTCATCTAATGATCAAATTACTTAGCTTGCTAATATTATTTTTTAAAGTATCATTTACAGTTTATTTGTAGATTATTAAAACAACTTAAAAAACATATAATCAAGAAAAAATTAGAGCAAAATTCAAGACTATTTTGAGTAGAACTTTGGGCTTTCCATCAAATTTATAGTCTGTGTTTATTTCACACATTTATTATCTAAGAGAACAACGTGACAGTTGCTGCTTTTACTATGTCAAGGCAGATATGACTAATATCTGTAGACTGTGTCCATTGTATATATTAAAGTACCCAAGTAGATATCTTCCTACTTGAATAAACCAGAGAATACTTTTTCCAAAATGTATTTTTGGTATTAAAGATAATGATACTATGCAAATTAGTAAGGCTTAATGTTCCTACCGATATTTGATGATTTGAAGTCAGCCCCTGGTTAACAGATGGCCTCATCATTCTGGGACATAATTAATATCCTCTTCAAAAATCTTAACAGAAAGGCCAATGGACATGTATTCCACCTGGTCCCTTAAGGAATTCTCATTTTCAGATAGGAAACTTTCACAAGCAACAGCATTTAATAGCAAATTTCTAAATTTCATGCTTACCAAAAGCTAAAGTACTTTTTCCAAATTTCTTCTCATGTTCTGAATTTCCATCCTGTCCAGATCTATTTTAAACTGTGTATTTGTTGAATAATGTTTAAGATTTCTAAAAGGCACATTTCTTATAGTAATTCACCGAAAGGTGAATTTTCTGACGAAAGTCCATGAACTTCTTGAGATTCACAGAGGAGTCAACCCAAACTATATAATCAAACCGGGTGTGCACCCAGACAAAGTTCAGACAAAGCGCGGGAGCCTGGCATGCATGGAACCAGTCAAACCACAGGAATTGATGTGGTCAGGAGAGCATTTCTGGGATAATTGTATGATAGGCACACCTGTTCATGAGGAACATAATTTCACCTTCAATGGCTAAACAGAAACAGCTTGTGTTTGCATTGATGTGAACTGTCAAGACCGACCTCTCAGCAGCACAGATATCATCCCAGCAGTTCGCTCTGGCCACCGTGCATCACCCAGACTTTTTTGAAATAAAGAAAAGACATCCCTGGGATCCTGGGAAGCAAGGGCCTTACAGAGAAAAAGTAGCTGAGACCAGGTGTGATTGATGAGCCCTCTCATTTATACAATGAGATGGAAATCCAGGCTGAAGTAACTAATGTAACGAAAGGACAGAGGAGTAAAGATTAATGAGTTTTAGGGACTGTACTCTCTGTTCTGAAACAAATGTGGGAGTCAAATAGTTATCGCTTCGAAAAGAAATTCCGTTGTGTGGTTTTTTTTTCTGATTTTAATCTCTGATATTTCTAATCCTTTGGAAGTTTCAACAATGATGTTTTAAACTCAGTAGTCAAGAGTTGGTTAGAGAAAAACGGACATAAGGAAAAACAAATACAATAATGATAGGGAAAAAGTGCACCTCTTCTACCGGGGGAAAGTTACACCTTAATATATTGGGCCACAAACTCCACAATGCACATAACTTTTAGCTCGTACTGTTGAGGTATAGATAAATTCTCAAGCATTTGGCAGTTTATTGAAAAGAAATACTCACAACATGAGCTACATAAACTCATCCTCTAAATGAGAATATTTTAGAAGATACTGACTACAGATGTTTCCAAGTAGAATTTAAGGTCTCACTGGGTGTCCCAAACTGGTGATCACTCTATTGTAAGCTTAACTCTTTAGCAAGGTCGTTCAAATTCCTGTTTTTCCTTCTCAACTTTTCACCCAGCAAGCAGTCATTGTTACATTTCAACACTGCTTTACTGGGAGCACCTACTATAGAATGGAAACAGCTGCAATGTCACTGCCCAGCCCTTTCTTCTACCCTTACAACATTTGTTCTGTTAATGTAGGTTAATTCTGCAAATAACACTTCTGTAAATTGTTCTTGCAAACTGCTACATCATTTATGTAAGGACTTCTGTGAACTTTGAAAAATTAATGCCTTTAATTTTGGTTGATGGCAACATCAGCCGAGCTCTGTAAATTGCACTTTAATGAGATTTTGCTACAGGGGATAATCTGCTACTGACAGAGGAACATCTTGAAAACATCTGTAGACCCATAATTTCTCTATGGCGATTAGAGCCCACCACAAGACTCCAAATACAAACCCAAAATAAAGGGGAAATGTGTAAAGTTCTAAATGAGAATACAACCTGTTCTCTAAAAGTGAAGTCTGAACATGAAAAGTCTCATGCACTGAAAATAAATCAATTTTTTGGGCTAATTAACATTTAGCTTTATTTAATTAAGAAAGACTATTACTGTCTCCACTGCTGTGCATCTGTATATAATGAAGCAAACAGCAGTAGGTATAGGATACCACGGAGGGATGTGCCCAAGTAACCCAGCACTGTAGGTGCAAAGGCACGTCTCTTATTGTTAAGTAACTGACATCAAGAGTCTTGCTTTAATGTTGTCATAAATAAATGGAAGATTTCCACAGATGCCTTCACATATGGTTTCTTATTTGTCTCTGATGGAGACTAGGAGTTGGATTAGATGCCAAAATTAAATGATTTAAATAGACAGCTGCATAATGGAAACTACTAAATTACACCTTTTAAAGGGTTTCTATTTATAGAAATCACAGAAGGTCTAAATCACAGAAGGATGACAAATTTTATTTTGCTAAAGCTAAAATGCTTATTGCTCTAACGCTATTTCTTCTAAAGCCCCAGAGTTATCTTATCTGAAGGTTCACTGTAGCCCGTTTGCGAACGTGCCATTTTTAGAATGGGGAAATTTGAAATCCATCTCATATTCCAGTCAAACCCCATATTTGAAAAGCAATCTGCTTTAAATCTACACATATTCATCACCTTACGTGAGGTGAAATAAGCAGAGAGCAACATAAGATACACAAATTCTTTGTTTTATACTATGAAATAGCTACTTGTTAGAATCCCGACTTCCAGAACATAATTTTCTGCCTATAATGCTTTCATTTTTATCATCTTTCATAGGAAAGAAATTACATAAATCTGCAGGATTAAATGAGTGCATAAAAAAACACAAAGAAACTGTTACTTCTGGAAAACACATATATCAACAGGTTTAGTGGATGTTTTAATTGATCCTTTGAAGGCTAAATTGCATACTTTAAAACAAGTGAGAAAAAAAAACAATTTAATAGATTCTCAAACTTAATCTAAAATCCTCATTGTAATAAATGAGGGCAACTTTTTATTACTTCATTTACTGACCTTCTTAAAATTTTTGTGTGTTTTTCAGAACCAGTTACTATCAAATTCTTCCACGTCCGGCAGTAGTCAGAGTCTAGGCCAAGTCGTTGTTACTTATATGCAGTACTTAAAAGTGCAGCTGGGAGGCAGTAGAGAGAGGGTGCACTGAGGTTGAGGTCTCCAGAGGGGGAAAGAATAAATAGGGAGTTGGCCAGCAGGAATGTCTACCTGAAACATCTGAACAATCTACAGGGAGTGATGCTACATGAACTGAGCATGAGGCCTAATCCTTTATCTCCTGCTTCTGCTCCCCTCATGACTGGGGTTTGTGGGTGTGACTATAGGGTCTCCCTATGCCCATGGGTCAGTTCCTGGGACTCACTTTGTGCCTGAACTTGGAACTATCTAGGTTCTTCTCTCTCTTCTCCCCCTCTGAGATTCGCTTAGTGGTCTTGCACTGGAATCCATTCCTCAAAGACCCCACCTGTACCTCCACTCACAGGTATACCAAAGGAATCCCTTGTCACAGCCAGACAGTTTACTCCTTTCAGACACTGCAAGTGCAAGTAAATGTTTGGTATTGTGAGCATCCTTTACAAGAAATACATTATCAGTTCCAGAATAAACAATAAAGAAATTGAAAGAATAATTCAGATCATTAATATCATTATGGTACAGAATAGACCTCTTAGCCATTTCTAAGTGCCCATCAACCTAAAAAAAAAAGACAAAACAAACAAAATAAAAAAGCCCTACAATCATGAAATTATTACCTTTACTTCTCAGGACTGAACTTAGTCAAATGTAACTTCCGATAATGAAGAGTAAGATCCTTTGCATGCAGTAACTAATGTTATTGTAATATGTTCATTATTTACTACTAAAAAAAAAAGCTATTATCTTTTCAAGCTTATTCTGGAAAAGCCAAATGTTGGCACTTGTTTGGTACATACTACAGATCCTAGTTGATTGACAGAATTTGCTGCCTTTTTCTCCCTGCTGTTGAGATAGGCCCCCTTACCATACCTACAGGATTAACCTCTTATTTTAGTTTACAAACTAATCCTCCCTTTAGGCAAGAAGCATTTAAAGTCTATCAACCTACATGACTCAGTATCCTTAATAAAGTGAGCTTTAGAATCCAACATATTATTGTTGGAATGTCATCTCAGTCACTTTTGAGAGTTGGTACTACTGCAAACTATTGAATCTCTTTAAGTCCCGGTTTCTTCATCTACAAAATGATGGTAAAAATATCTATGTTAGAGGGTTGTTCTAAGAGTTAAATATGATTATGTATGTAAATCAGAGATTCTCAATAAAAATTAGTTCTTTTTCTTAGTTCTCTTTTCTTCTCTCATCTTTTCTCCTTCCTTGGTCAGTTGTTATTAGTTGCTGCTAGCATACTCTCTTCTACCTAAAATGTTTCAATGAAGTGGCCAAGTCTTTTCACAAATAGCTTTCAGGACCCTGGAGAGATCTTGTGTGCCTTTTCCCACAAAACACATCTGTACTTCCGTGCCCATGGGTAGTCTGCTGCTTCATTCAGTAAATATATTTTAAGGTTCTATATAGAAACTATTTTAAGCTCTGGAAAAAGAAGAGGGAAAAAAAAAAACAGCATTCAACAAAGTAGACAAGCCCTAACACCTGTGATGCTTATTGTTCAATGGAGAAGTAGACATCACAAAAATAATCTGACTCTTTCACCAGCCCCCACAAAAAAATTATAAATACTAATTAAATAGGTATAATAAACAAAAAGTTAAAAGTCAAAAGAGAGGAATCTTTGCTAAATTTGGGGGAGTTGGGGATGGGGTGATTGCGGGGAATAATTTTCCTGAGAAATAACATTTTGTTTTGAGAAGATCTAGGCCCTGAATGAAAGATAACCAAACAAAAAGGATGATTGAAGAGCATTCCTGAAGCAGAATCGTTTGAAGAACTTAAAGACAAGTTTCCCTGGAGTTCAGTGATGCAACATTAGGACAATGGGTAGAGAGGAGAAGTAAGGGTGTTACAGGTCATTCTAAGAAGATACATAAATATGGAAGACTTGTAGATCTGGTCTGTCAATTTTTTGACCTACTTTCAATTATTTTAATGTATGTTAATAACAACATTTAAAATTCAAGATGTTAATTTTTTGATGTCTCCTAAAAATTATAAGGTCCGGCCTGCATTTCCACATGAAGACAATAGATAAACATCACTTCCCCAAGTAGACAAGGCATGAGCCCTTTGTCTGCCACAGTCTTTATTGGCCAAGTTCACTCACCTTCATTTTCTGTTCATCCCCAGAAGTCTTGTAAGTTTGCAAGCTCGGATATTAGTTTCTGCCTTATCCCTCGGATCCAGGCATGGTTTTCTGTCTCCTGTGGAAAGTGAATGATCACCTTGCTTCTTCTGGTTACATCTTGATACCCAGGCCTTCTGACATATTTCCCAAGATAAGGGTCATCTTCCCACACACCTAGCACAGGGATCTCTGAGCGTGGCCAGCTTCCCAAGGTGCTATTTTCCACCCACATTTTGAGAGGTCTAAGCTACACTTATTTATTCTACCAAATGTTTTCTTTGGTCATACTCTCCAGATACTCATTTGCCTTCCAGTGATTTAGTTCATCAGTAGTTCTGTAATAGACCATTCCCAGCCAACAGATATAACCACAAACTTCAGTCTCTTCCCATCTGTCCTTTTCATCTTTGGTTCATTAGGCAATGAAACATCACTTCTCGAATTATATCAGGTAGTTTGGTTTCAAGGACTTTTTTAAGAAGAATAACCATAACATAGGAGAGGAAGAGTTTGCAATAAACACCTGATTATTTGGAATTCAACTGTACAGTTCCTTCAATTTACAAAAGTTTTCCTAGTACTTAACTTCTAAGAAAAAGAAGCAAATAAAGAGGAATAAAGTGTTAAACACGAATATATATATTTCCAGAAGTAATCACAGAGTTCAGTATAGTATCACCATTTGCATTCATTTCTGAACTAATTTTCAACGAGAATAAATAGTCAGAATGGAGACTAGAGGAGGCACTTCTAGATCCCATGTCATCAACAAAATTCACTGTTACAGTCAATGCATTTCTCACATACCAAGAAAAAAGGTTCCTGGCTTAGTGCCTTGTGCAGTATCGTGGTCTAATTTTTGATGAATACAGTGAAATGCAGGCTAGTATATTTTGCAGAGCTGCAATGTTAAAGTGAACCATCAAATTTACTCACCTAGGATATCCTAACATTTCTAGAAAAGTAAAGATTTTATTAACACTGAATTGTTCTTCTAAAGATGTCAATAAGCGAGTAGATGTCACATATGCAGCATAATCTCTGGGCATCTGTAGAAGAAAGGTTGTCCGATGGATTTCCCTTAGAGATTGGCTGCAACCATGTCCTGTCCTGGGGCTGTGCAGCCCCTTCGCTGTCTTTGTTAGCATCCTACTCACAGCTTTTTTCCGATTTGCCAGTGTTAATGGCCCTTTTCCTAACAGTATCCTAAGAGAGGCCCAAACCCCATCAGCTTTGTGTCCCCTGCCATTGTGGTTCCAGTCTGTATCACTGTAGTCTTTATCAATTTGCTCAGCAATCCTGAGGTAACTGTGCATTTCAGGATTCTGCTAACATTTGTTTCTTGCTACAAAGAGCTTTAGGGGAAAAAAAAAATTATTCCAAATGGCATAACGGATGTTTTAGTCACTAAATTTCTTGGGAGTTTAAATTAAAATAAAAATGATATGCTTTGTACATGGATTTTCTTGTACTTAAGCCTTTAATGCCAGCTAAATAACAAAGGGGGCCATTAATGTAAAATTCAGCCTAAAGTCAATTGTATTACAAGCACTCTTAATGCTTGTACATTCTTAATGTAACAAGAAGTCTGAAAGGCACTTAACTGGATACAGCTGTATGCAAATTTGTGCTAAACTACTGAAGGTTAGAAACAGACATTATTTTAATCTTGAAAAATAAACCACTAAGTATCTAGCATTTGGGTCTGTTAAGCTCATCTACTAATGATTCCCCATTAAACCATAATAAAGTGTTTGAAAGTTGATCCAGCCTTTTGCACATGGTAAACAAAGAGACTGGAAATACAGCAGCCTCTGCCAAAAACCAGCAAGAAGGTTCTTCAATATATACATCCTCATGCAGCTGTCACTCACCCCTGCTGTATTATATATTTTGAGATAATTAAACAAAAATACATGCCATTTATCTAAAACTTACAAATTTGCCTTTGGGGCATGTAGCATAAACCGTAGTCTGATTCAGAAAGTTATTATCCAATAGAAGGTGAATCCGGTTTTTAAAGATGAAAGAAAAAAATGATCACAAATAAAAATGTGGGGTAAGTACAAAACACTAGCAGATTATAAGTGTGGTCCTACAAGGAAGCATACAAATTAATGCTGTCACTACCACTGTCAGCTATACTACATTAGGCTCTCTCTAGTTCTCCAGCAGAAAGCTAAGGTGCGCCTATATGTATGTATAAACAAATTATTTATTAAATTATGAGTTACATAGATACGTCTCTCAAACAAACTGAATAAAAATCTCATTACATACAAAACAGGAAATAAGAAATGATCTGATCGAATGAATGGATCATTCCTTGCTGAAGACGTTTATTATCATTAAGCAAGATAAAAGGATTCCTTTAAATGCCATCAAGTTCAACTGTATAATACCCTTAGTCTCTTTTTTTTTATAAATCTAATACATTTTGTGCTGTAAACTTCCAAATAAATATACCTCAAACTTAAACATTGCTTTGCATAATCATCTCCAGGTCCATCCATGTTGTTGCAAAGAGTTAGAGCTCCTTGTTTTTCACAGCTGCATAGTATAGAGATTATTATGCTAAGTGAAATAAGCCAGTTAGAGAAAGACAAATATCACATGATCTCACTTATATGTGGATTATAATGAACAAAATAAACTGATGAACAAAATAGGTCTAGGGGCATGGATACATGGAAGAGACTGACAGCTGCCTGGGGGGGGGGGGGGAGGGAATGGATGAAAGAAGGTGAAGAGATTAGCCAAAGAACATATATGCATAACCCATGGATTCAAGCAACAGTGTGGTGATGGCCAGAGGGAGGGGTGTATGGGTGGGTGGAGGTGGGCAAAGGAGGGGAAAATGGGGACATCTGTAATAGAGACGACAATAAAGATAAAGTTAAGAAAATATTACTTTTTTGATGTGCAACTGAAGGTCTTTCCCAAGGATCGTTTTCCAAAATAATATTTTTACGTTGATATTAGAAAATTCACTGTCCACATTGATAAAAAGTTACATATACCATCTCTAAATTTCTGCCACTGAAATATGAACTATGGATTCAGTGTTTTAAGCAAATGTTTGGAAAAGGAGTAATCAAATGTCACAGACTTACCATGTGGCATTTTCTGAGGTTTCTCATTGTTCAGATACAGTAGGAGTGCAGATCTTTGTATGAATTTAATAAACTTGTAGTGGAATTTTTTTTAAAAGAAGTTAATGGAAACTGTATTCTGTCAAAATGGGGTATGAATCAAGATTGAGGCGATTATCAGATTGAGAAAGAGAGGACCTAGACACAGAAGAAAAGTCACTTCCACCGGAATCATTTCACAGAGCATTTATGCAGCATGGAACCACTCACTGCGTAAAGGTAACGGAGGCACAAAGAAATGAAGCAAATAATAAGACAATTACTAACTCCAAGGTCAAACAAGTTATATAATAAACATGTAATCATAGGGATACTACTTGGTTTAAGAGTAAATAATACTTACATAGTAAAAATAAGAGAAACATGAAATTTTGAATTAATGAATATTTAAAACATTGTGAGCAAGAACCTATCTTTCTGAAACTATTGATACCTGACAGACACACATACCTCCCTGTTAACCCCTGACTGGAGGGGGTGAGAAACCATGAACCCTAACCTTCCTTCCCCAGAAGTCAGCAGTACTGTCTCTCTTTCCCTCTCGACTGCATTTTGGGTGGCTGATGGGTCATTTCACGAAAGCTTGCTTCATCTACATTCAGAGAGAATCTTTACCTCTGTGTAAAAGTGCATTCCAGCTCCATTTCTGAACTTTGATTCTACTCCACAATGGAAGAAAATGCGTTGTTAAACAGACCAATGCAGAAAACAGTGAAGTCTTTGCTGACCTTTCAGGACTTAGTGTTTGTTATGCAAGGGAACTGGAAGAAGTAGAAATGGATCAAGATAAAGTGGAGCAATTTGAGCACAAAGCAGGACATTAAAGGACCAAGAAGAAGAGGAACTTGAGGAAAGAGACCTAGTGGAGCAGGATGTGGAGAATGCACCCCAAGAGACTAGAATTGAGGATACTGTAAAAGGATGTTCTCAAAATCCTAACACCCTCTGACTATGTGAGGGCTGGATTATACCAATGAAACCTGAAGAAAAGAACTGGTCAAACCTTCTAGATGTTTGTGCATTTATTCAGCTAAATTGTTTTGCTGGGTGTGTTTTTACTTCCTCCCTAATATGAGACCAATGTCTGGGTTTGACTATCCATTTTTCAGGTTTCCAATTAAGATCCCCTGTTCCAAGATACTTTCCACGTCACTTTGAGTACTCACAGAGCTACCATCTGCCCTCATACTTCAACACTTAATTCTTCATTAATCACTGTATTGTCTTAACATTTTCATGCAAATATATTATGAGGGTTGAAGTTTTAATGTTTCTGCATTTTCCACAAATATTAACACAAAGCTAAGTACCTCAAGGGCCCTGGGTAAACATTTCATAGTTTGATTCTAATGCACATACGCAACAACCTACCATATGCTTATGCATGTAACTTGTGTTCATTCCATTATAAAAGTAATCTGTCTATACATCTATACATAGACAGATATAGATAGAGATAATCTTAATAAATTTCTAATAGTTCTGATTATAATTTTTAAATCAATATTTAAAAGGTTAAACATTCAGGAATTTAGTGAGTGAGTTGTTAAACACTGCCATTATAAATTACCCTAAATATTTAAAATTATCAAAATAAATTATCTTAACCCCAGCCAGTGTGGCTCAATGGTTAATGTGTCAGCCTGCACACCAGAAGGTTGTGGGTTCAATTCCTGTTCAAGGACATGTACTTGGGCAGCAGGTTCAGCCCCTGGCCCTGGTGGGGGCACAGGCAGGAGGCAACCAATCAATGTATCCCTCTCACATAGATGTTTCTTTCTCTCTCTATCTATCTTTTTCTCTCTCTCTGTCTCTCTCTCCCCTTCCCCCCTCCCTTTCACTCTCTCTCTAAAAATCAAAGAAAAAACTATCCTCTGGTGAATATTAACAAAAATATATAAATAAACAAAAATAAATAAATTATCTAAATAATGAAGTTAATAAATACCCCAAAGTCATCACTTCCTAGTTATTTACATTTTACTAATACCTTGCTCTTCAGGTCACATACATCTATTATACCACTATGGTGGAAATTAAAAATTGTGCTCTACTGGGTGTCTCTTCCCAATTCTGCTTTAAGTACTTCACATTGGTAGCTTGAAATTGGCCAAGATGGAATGTTCACACCACAAACATTTTTAAAATGCCACAAAATAGACCTTATTGTTTTGTTGATTTTCTTGTCTGTGCTGTCAAATGCAGGTTGAATTTAAAAGTGTGTCATGTCTATAATCCAGACACTGTGAATACCACATAAAATTGAAAAAATATCCTTTCAATTTTTAAAAACAATTATCTTTTTCAGCAAGAAAGTAACTGACAACACTGACTGACAAGTGAGTTCCGATATCCCCTTCATTGGTTCATTTTCATCTTACCATGAAAATGTATCAACCAAGAATTATGGAAACATATTTGTTCATCATCTACAACCATAGAGCGACTACAGATAAGAGTTCAGCAAAAGTTAAATATTTCTGTGGGAATATTTTCTGTGGCTATATAAAATTTATAATAAAGGACATTGTATATTTTATTATTTTTAAGTTGTGCATTATATATTTTATATCAATAAATTTTGTGTATATTTGTACAGATACATACATTTTTGTATAAAACAAAATTTTAAGTTTATAATGAAGTACATGTGTATATATGTGTACACACACATACACACTTTTTCATTGAGCAAGTTGTTAAACATTTGCCAGCACAGCACTGTCTAGGGTAATTCTTTACCATGAAAATTCCCAGAACGCAATCCCTCAGATTCTAAATCAGTGTACTTGAGGTGAAGCCCAGTGATCTTTCTTTGAAACAGCAACTTATTTTTTTCCTAGAATGGCAGACTTAGTTTTGATTAAGAAGAATAGAAAAATAAATAAAATAAAATGTATCTTGTTTGAGTTTAGAAGAGTTCTTGATATCAGTGATGCTTTCTTTAAGAAGAAACCTACAGCCTGGCCAGTGTGGCTCAGTGGTTGAGCATCGACCCATGCACCAGGAGATCATCGGTTCGATTCTCAGTCAAGGCACGTGCCCAGGTTGTGGGTCAAGTCCCCAGTGGGGGCACGCAGGAGGTGGCCAACCGATGTTCTCTCTCATCGATGTTTCGATTTCTCTCTCCCTCCTCCTTTCTTTCTCTCTAAAATTAATAAAGAAAAAAAAAAAAGACAGAGAAGAAACCTACAGATAAAAGAGAACACATTCTCTTTCTGAGGAGAGAAAATAATTCTTGTCCATGATTCTTCACTGGGCATTATACAAAGTAATTCTATTTTGTAAATTAAAACTAAAATTTTTTCTTCAAAAAATACATATTTCCTAAATTATTCATTTTACACTTTCACTATAGTCAAAACCAATGTGGAAATAAGAAACTTTCAGAAGTATTCATGAAATATAAATGTCTATTATAGTTTTTTAAAAGATTTTTTTTATTGATTTTTAGCGAGAGAGAGAATGAGAGAAACATGGATGTGAGAGTAAAACATTGATCAGTCCTGCATTCTGCATGCCCTGTACTGAGAACCAACCCAGGCATATGCCCCAGCTGAGAATCAAACCATCAATCTTTCCATGGACTGATGGCACGCAACCAACTGAGCCAAACCGGCCAGGGCTATAATACCTTTTCTGTTTTTTCTAAATTTTATTTTCTTTATTGATTTTAGAGAGAGAGGAAGGGAGAGGGAAAAATAGAAACATTGATGAGAGAGTATATCGATTGGCTGCCCCCTGCATGCCCCCCACTGGGGATCAGGCTCACGACCTGGGCATGTGCCTTGACTGGGAATCGAACCAGCGACCTCTTGGTGCATGGGTTGATGCTCAACCACTGAGCCACACCAGCCAGTCTATAGTTTTTGTTGTTTTTCTAGAAAAATTATAATATTGACAATTGTTTTCAACCCTAAGGTGAAGGTTTAGCTCACAGGGTGTT
Source organism: Molossus molossus (assembly GCF_014108415.1). Classification (NCBI taxonomy): domain Eukaryota; kingdom Metazoa; phylum Chordata; class Mammalia; order Chiroptera; family Molossidae; genus Molossus; species Molossus molossus. The sequence continues at coordinate 112,582,613 of NW_023425388.1, forward strand.
GTACTAAAACGTTCTCTATTCAGAATACCAAACAGTAACTCAACATTGAAATTTATAACTTCTTTCTTTCTAATTACACCCTTTAATATTGTATCAATATTTCTACCCCCCTAGTAGACACATATTTTGAAACTTTTTCTCCTGGTTTCATGATGTAGTAACCCTGTATTATGACCATTTAAATGACTATATCCATAGACACAGGTTTTGAAAACAGTTCCAAATGAACATCTAGTTATTTCTGATGAGAAGCCATTAGTCATTTAGTTCCTAATTCTATTCAACTCTGTTAATCACTTTTAATGTATTTACATAAAATTCCTTGTGACGTTATGTTCTTAATGTTCAACAGTTTCCTTCACATAAACGTTAAGAAAGGAATAGTGAGCCTGCCCAAAAAGGCCAGCGAAACCATTAAAATGGACCAAAGAAGGTATTCATACAGTTATCAGAATTCTTACAAAGAGATGGACAGTAACTCATTAAGTAAACTCAAACCTATCTCCTCACCTCCCTGCAAAATAAAAGGCACATACTGCACCCCTGCCTCCAAAACAAATGTACATTCATGGTCCCCGTGCGTTGCACATGGGAACATGCTCGTCATGCAGATGAACTAGAGCAGAGTGGCCTTGCTATGACCAGCTGCAGTTACCTTTAAAAGGCCACATTCTCCCATTTTGTAACATATTTAAAGATGAAAAGAAAATGTCTGTATCAATTGCAAGAGAACAGTGAATGATTTCAGACAACATTCAGTAGACGCTGTTTCCTAGACATCCTTATTTCTGGGAGCCTATGAAAATCAAAATATGATGAATCTTCACAAAGAAGAAGCCAAGCAGGTTCATCACTTTATCTGTCCTTAAATATCTCATTCAAACATAACCAGCTACATTCACAGCAGGGCTTTAACATAAATTAATTCAAAGCTCTTAGCAACCTTACAATAACTAGAATTAAAATTTCCTTGTCAGGAGCATAACTAAGGTAAAATTTACATTTAAAATGTCTTTTTGAAAGTTTTGAAATCGATAAACCCAATTCATTTGTGACACTAGAGACAATTTGAGATTTTGTAATTAAATAACCAAAGGAAATATTATTCAAAATATTTTTTGAATGCCTTAAAAGTTGAAAAATCATGCTTAAAATAATAAGTCCTGGGTTTTACACTTGTGATAAGTTGTGGGTATCTTGGTCATAATACTGGTATACTCATCATTAAATCTTTGATATAAAAAATATTTTTCTATATTTATTTAGTCACAAATTCTTTAATACACACTTAAGCACACAGAATAAGAAGTGTGGCTAAACATTTATAAGTAGAATGATTACTTGGAGCTTTAAATTACATCTATTTAGAAGGCGGGAGTATTTTCTTAGTCTTAGAAATTTCATGGTTACTTCCCCAAAGTTAATTACTTACAAAGAAAAATCATCAACATAATTTGTTAATATTAACTTTCTTTTGGTTTTACTTTCTTAGTTGCTAAGAAGAAAAGGACTTCTGGAAATCTATGCACACAGACATCTTATTATAGATAATAATTAATAATAAAGAACATCTTTGAATGTACATTATCCAATGTTATATTTTTTACTTGATAAGAGACGTAAGAATTTAAACTCATTGTTTGTCTTAATGTTTAGGGTGTTTTTTAGAAATATGTTTAAAATATTTTTGGATCAAATGAAGGTGTCTCCTATTCTTACTAGTGCCAAGCCTATGATTTACACACAGTTTAATTATTCAGATGTTTATTATGTTCTACATAATGAAATTTGGACCCTCATATTTTCTTCCTACATGCTCGATGCAGGCTGCAATTATAGCCACAGATATCTGTTTATTTGATGAATTTTGCTTCTTCTGCATAGTTTGATAAATATGGAAATAAGTCAAAACCTACTTTATATACAGTAATTAAAGTGAAAAATCTAGTCATGATGCAAATCCTTAATTGGACTCCAGGAGAGATATGCAGAATTTCTCTTTAATAATATGGGATGACTGGGGACAGAAAAACAAAGCACACTAAAATATGGTTTAGAAGCACAATTAATCACAAAACAGAAAACAACCAATTTAGCATAGCTCATTCAGTGACTCTCGCGGCTCAGGTAATGTTCTTTTAATCATCTGGCTCTAATATTAAGGTTGTGTCATGTGCATCTGAAATAAAATACAATATATATGCTGATCTTCGGTGTGAAATGTGTTTTTTGGTCTTATTTGTAAACAGAGCCCTTTCATAATAAAAAGCTTAGACTACTTAATGACATGTAAGTGAAGGATCAAAGCAGTATAAAATGGTTTTAACTGTATTCTTTAAATATATTAATTATTTAGACATAAATAAATAAATAAACAAATAAACCTTCAGAGCTCATGATAATTTGTTAGTTCCTAATAAAGTGGAAACAACTAGCCAAGATATGCTTTAGGTTTATGATGGCAGAAAGGATATACTTGTTAAGCAAAATTAATTACTGCACCCTGAAACTGTATAGATGTGGCTGGGAACCAAATCATAAAAGCATCAAAGTAATCTAATACCATAAGTATTCGTTTTCATGCGCAATATATACATTTCTCTAATCAGGTAAAAATTAGCTATAGCTGTCCCCGAATTTGATTGTAAAGATATTATCTTCCATAGAGGTTTTTAAATATTTGATTAAGGGGAAAATCATATGAATAGGCTTAACCAGAAAAAAAAACAAAAACTAAATTTATTGTGTCACTTTGTTAAACCCCGTTATTCTGGTCTTCTGTAGAAAACGACTCTGTAATATGTTAAGAAAATGAGAGTAATGCGTTAGAATTTGGATATGGTCCCTCTCCAAATTTATCCTGAATTGCCTAAGTATTTAAAAAATGCCCATGTGTTTGCGTCCTGAGAGGAGCCACAAAAAGAGGTGTATGCCTCCATGCCTCATAGACACTCGATGACATTATCACAAGGATCATTTTTCTGTTCCCCAGATGTGTCCATCAGGAGAGACCATGACTGCAGCCTCCATGCTGAGAGCGACTGAAATCAGAGAGGCTTGATGTTCAGTATTCAAGTCACTGAAAAACTCTTTCTAACCCAGGATGCCTACCTTCCCAAGCAGATGAAAGGAGCCAAAGACAATTTAGTTTAGATGGAGTCTTGTCCTTATTTCCCAAGATGACCTGACATCTCCATGAGGCACCTGCCATAAAACTTAAAGACTTCAGGAAGGCTGCCCTTTGATGTTCTTTAATGACAGCTGGCCGGCCTTTGATGTCCTCCTCTGGCACACGTTTTAGTTTGCAAACTGAAACACAGTTTAATAGCAAACCATTTCTACACCCTACTAAGGCAATGTTGATGTTGCTCATCTCCAAAGCACGTGAACAAGACAAAAATGTATTTTGTTTGATATGTAGGAAAAAACACAGGAATTTCACTGTAATTGACCAGATATTATTAATATCCAAATTTATAGTGAAAAATGGATTTATTGTGTAAATTTCACATCGACCAGTATGCTTTTCTTATGCAACAACACTAATAATAATATCCTCATTCTTTCAGATAAAGACAGCAGATTTAGAAGTATATGTACTTTATTTCACTGTTACATACTCAATAACGTTCAGAAATATTTAAATGATGGAAATTCGCATTCTTATTTACTGAGTTTTTGCTTCCCCACCTCCATTATAATTCACAGTTTATGTTTGGCTAAAAAATTATTTACATTGTTTTCTCTTTCAGTTTCCTATTTTTGAATGTCAGGTGTTCCTAATCTCAAATTCTGGAAATATTAATTGCAGAATAAAGCAATCAATCCTTCTTCACACCTTTAGACAAGTTAATGATTTATTTTTTCTGCAGTTCAAATTAAATGTGATCGTAGACCCGGACTATTCCTGTGGCTATCATAAGAAGAAAAGGCAAGGAAATGCTGTTTTTCAGTATCCCTGGAAGGCAAATTTCTAGTTGCGTTAGATAAATGTTTTTGGCTTACTTCCACCCATTTGATTTTATCAGGTGAAAATATAACTATAATGTATTGAAAAATTACATCTACATTATGTAGGGAGCAATCAAATAATACAGGGTAATTCCTTGGTAATTAGTCCTTTAATTCATTTGCTATTTCAAACCAAAATTACTTTATTGATCTCATATTGTAGAAACTGCTTAATTACTAAGAAAGTCTAACATAGGTTTATTTAAACAGTGTCATATGGAATTGCCTTTACATTCATACTATTTCAAATATGATAGAACTACAAATGTAATAGCTCTTTATTGTCAAGACAAAATCATCTCCTCCAAATCGAAAACACGTATACTGAAATTTTAGCCTACAGAGATGTAGTCCTACAGAGAGATGTTTACTTGGAGACGTTTATAAACATTTATAGATTTATAGTTTACTAGGAGGTTTTCTTCCACAACAATAGCAACAACATGAAAAAAAAAACTTCAAGTTTCACTCTATCTACCAGAGTCGTTGTGACCAGTCATACAACCTTCTCAAGTGCCTATATGGTGCACATACTTTGCTGGTTGTATTATTTTAAACATTTTAAAGGGTAAAATTATGTCTTTCTTTTAAAAGCCCAATAGATTATTGCCATCATTGCCAAAAAAGGGGGGGGGGACGAGCAGGAGGAGGAACAGACGGAGGAGAGAGGGGGGAAATTAGTCAAACAATGTTTCCTGGTGTTTGACATTAATATCGACATCACAATGTAGACACAGCCCCAGCCTTCTCTGCAACGTCCAGGCCTAATTGCATGTTCCAAAGCCATTTTGAATCCTGTGAAGCTTCAAAAGTGCGTACAAATTATTATTTCTCTCTCAATAATTTATGGAAAAAATCAACAAACCAGGCATCTAAAATTCCAAATATGTCATTTTTCAGAAAAATAAATATAGGCTGACTAATATTCCTTTACCATTTAAAATACCTTAGAGGTTTTAAATATCCAAAAGTGAACACAGAAAACTATATAACATATGGTAAACATATAAAATTATAACTAGCATTTATATCTCAACACGTTACATGTCAATTATAACCAACACAATAGCTTTTGCTCCTCTAACAGGTTATAAATGTGTATGAGATCGTCAAGCTTTAAACAACAAACACATGTACTTCATAAACTATGACAACTGAGGGCTTTTGCAGTTTCATGAGCTAAAAATAAAAATTATTATTGTTCTCTAAAGGCATGTTTTACAAAAGCAAAACAAAAAACTTTCACTTTCTCCCCAACCATTACCACTATCCACAGTTTGGGTAGTTGGTAAGAAATTTGTTAATTGCTCCATATATTTCAAAAGCTATGTTTTGAGCCAAACTCAACACACCTTTATCATTTCTCTACAAAATATTTCAAATTTTGAAAGTGGAATCTAATTCATAAGTGCACCAAAAATTTGATTCATATATTTCAAATTCCTGTTTCTCTTTTATATTTTACCATATGAGCAACTAAATTGAAGAAAAAAACTATTCACTTGCTCATCATAGGACTACAATTTAACTGGAAACAGTAGTTTCCTTTCACTGAAACTGGAAATCTTAAGAATCCTAAATCTTATTCAAACTGTTTTTGCAAAATGTTCATCACCCCAGTACAATAATCAAGGTGGTGCACCACCCCCTCAAAAGAAGTGACTTTTATAGTTCTGGGCGAAGCATACATTCAAGTCACATAATCTCAATCATTACTTTAGGAAAGAAGACACTTATTTCACAGCCTAAAGATGTCATTATAAAACATGTTGCCATGAAATTAAATTAAATTTATTATTACATCAGGATAGAAGATACATATTATGATCATGAGCGATCAAAATGTCTCTTTCTAGCCTGGCCGGTGTGGCCCAGTGGTTGAGTGTTAACCCCTACACCAGGAAGTTGCCAGTTCTATTCCTGGTCAGGGCACATGCCCAGGTTGCAGACCCATCCCCAGTAGGGGGTGTGCAGGAGGCAGTCAATCGATGTTCTCTCATCGATGTTTCTATCTCTCCCTCCCTCTCCCTTCCTCTCTCTCTGTAAAATCAATAAAGAAAAATATTTTATATTTTTTAAATGTCTCTTTCTAGCCCTACAACCCAACAAGCATATATGCCCATAGCTTATACTCATAGAACCACTCTTGAGAGAATAATAGTAGAATTAGTGAGCCTTGCATGGCACTTGCTGTGTGCCAAATACTGTGCTATGAGTACAACACACTAATTTCGTCCTCACTCATCCTTACACAATTCATTTCAACTTTGGACAGTAGGTGGAATCATTACCCATATATTACATAGGAGACACTGAGGCACAGAGAGATAAAGTAGCTCACCCTAGGCCACATCGTCAATAAGCAAAAATATTATTGAGACAATGCTTACTTGGTTTCTTGGATCAGAAAAATGGACATAAGCTTCTAAGAGGCCCTGCAGGCAACTAGACTTACTCAGCTTCAATCACCTAAGGAAGGGAGATAGACCTTGCCCTGAAAGAAAGGAGGAAAGTCAGAAAGAGAAGACTGATGAAATCAGAGTGAGGTGCCCATAGCTTCCTAGTCAGTCAGATGCCCCGAGAACCAACCTTTTTCAAGGGACATGATCAGAGAGCTTGGAAACCCACTGCCACCATGATATAAAAGCCTCCCTCTTCCAACTATGGGGGATACTGTGAAAGATGAGTGGGTACATGCCATGAGTCACCAAGCATTGACGAACCCTGAAACACCAGCCCAACTCAATGTGAAAGCCAAAGTACAGGGTGGGCATAGGGGTAGTGAAATGGCCAGAGTGACAACTGCATGAGACGGTCAGTAAGGACAACAAACATACTCAGCACGGAAAAGGAGGGGCAAACAAAGTCGTAAAGATCTGCACTGAGGGCAACAAAGCCTCTGTCATTGACCATTAATTTAACGAGTGTGAGTCTGCAAAGCCAGCCTCGCAAACCACAGAAGGGCACATGCATGCCAAAGGAACTGAGGGATATGAAAACAGCTGATGGAGAGAGCAGAAGGCCACCACTTAGCCATCATCAGGAAACATTTACCCACTCCCATGTGAGACAGGGTTGCCCAGGCACAGTCTATAATTAATTGCAATGTTTGATTTCATATTTTGTAAATGGAGTTAAGTGTTTTTCTACAGAGCCATTAGAATGTTCTCTAGGCGATCTGTTTTTAATTACAAGTTTAAGAACCTTAATAAGGAGTTTGTTATGTTCAAAGAGCTAAATACAACTAGATCCAAACAAGAGGCTGGGCATTGGACATATGTGTAGAAGGAGATAAGATGGTTTGCCTGTTTCTCGCAGACAGTGGAGAGGGGCAGAGGACATCAAACAGTGCCGAGACTGTTGGTGCTTCATGACCTGGCAGAGTAAATTACCAAGTTTATTCTTTAAAGTTATCTCCATTGAATATCAGAGAATCTGGTTGGTGCTATAAGATATGAGCATAACAAGGTCAGTATGCTGATTCCAATTAAGTAAATATTTGTGCAAATCGAGACAAGATTATTGTTTGAGCTTAAGTTCCTCGGAGCATTTCTCTTTTTCCATCTTCGTCCTGTTTATTCTTTTTCCTCTTGAGTTTTCTTTTCAACAGGTCTTTTTGTTTTCATCAGCACCAAGGATCTATTTCCTCTTGATGTAATTCACATCAGCCTGACCACTTCCGTCGCTGCTCACTATGTCAATCAGACAGATGACTGGATAAAAAGGCTGTAGTACATGTCTAAAATGGAATATTACTCAGCCATAAAAAAGAACAAAATGTTACCATCTGTGACAACGTGGATGGACCTAGAGGGTATAATGCTAAGAGGAATAAGTCAGACAGAGAAAGAAGACTACCATATGATTTCACTTATATGTGGAATCTAAAGAACAAAATAGCCCTGGCCGGTTTGGCTCAGTGGTTGGAGCATCAGCCTGCGGACCAGAGAATCCCGGGTTCAGTTCCCGTTAGGGGCACATACCAAAATAAATAAATAAATAAATAAATAAACAAACAAACAAACAAACAAACAGAAACAGAGAAAAATAGATACAGAAAACAAACTGATGGTCGCCAGATGAGAGAGGGATCGGGGGCTGGTTGAAAAAGATGAAGAGGTGTAGAAGTACAAATTGGTACTTACAAAACAGTCGTGAGGATATAAAGTATAACATACAAAATATAGTCAGCAGTATGGTAATAACTATGTGTGGTGCCAGGTAGGCACAGGGAGCTCACTTTGTAAAGCATATGATTGTCTAACCGCTATGCTACACTTGACACTAATATAAAATAATATTGAATGTCAAGTGTAATTTAAAAATTAAAATTTAATTACAGAACTTATATGCATGTATGCATAACCAATGGACATGGACAACAAAGCCGGGGACGGGGCGAGGGGGATAGGGAGGTGGGCGCCAATGGGGTAAAAAAGGAGAAACATCTATAACAAAAAAAAATTAAAATTAAAATTTAAGAGAAATTCTCATATCACACAATTGAGGGACATAGGTAGACCTTTCTTGCACCTCCTCCCAGGGCCAGACTGGAAATAAAAATAAAGTGAGGGACATTTACATGGAATTACCAACTGCGGTCCAGCTGAGGAGACTGATAACAAGAAAGGGCAGAAACCGCATGGGGACAGGTAAGAAGGGCTGGGTCACTAGAAGGGCAAGCCACTGTCTGGGGAATTTTTTTGATTTTTTGCTGCTGTTGTTTTTTTTGTTTTCAGCTACTCACCCAAAGCGAGGCTTTGGTGGAGGGAGGGTGGTGTGGACTGGAGTTGCCTAAGGAGAGGTTAGGGCAGGAAGCCTCAGGGAGAGCCTGGAAAAGCAGCAGCCTAGAGAACTGCAATGGGTCGTACCCCCCTCAAACCAAAGTGGCTATTCTTCCTGAAAGGCACAGGCCCCTCCCAGCAGCCACAGCTCAGGAAAAGGCACATACCTCATCTTGGGGGGTATGGCTCACCCCACCCTCAGGAACCCTGCCTGCCACAGTCTGTATCTGGACCCCTGCAGAGGAGACAGCAGCAGAGGCCAAGCCTATGAGTTTGAATGGTCTCAGGGATCATCAGTGACTGGCTGGGGGTATGTCCATCTTCTCCAAGGTCCCAGGAACCTGACTGGTGCTCCCCCTTCATGAGACATCCATCCTGAGGCAGCAGCAGCACAGATTGGCAGCTGAGACCCTCCCCAGCAGTATCAGCAGAGGCTGAGCAGGAGCTGAGCCCCATCTGGCAGCAGCACTCCTCAATCACCAGCAGCAGGACCCATGGCTCGTGGCTCCAGTGGGGCTCACCCATTCCAGCAGCCAATGGCACCAGTGGGACCCGCAGCTCCAGTGGCATCCACGTAATGCAGCAGCCTATGGCATCATCAGGGCCCAGGGCTCCAGTGGGGCCTGTGACATTCAACTGTCTGTAGCTCTGGCAGAGCCCACAGCCCTAGCAGCAGTGCCTACTAGGACAGACCAATAGCAGACACCAGAAGTCAATCTTTCAGGACCCATAGCAGGCAAGAGGCGCCACACACCAGAACAGTCTGGAAGGCACAGAAGCCTTATTTGTTACACACCAACCTGCCTACACACCGCAACATCCTTCACCAGGTCTAGAACTACCAGACAGCTAAAATGGGGAGACAAAGAAAAAACACCCAAGTGAAAGAAAAAGAGGAATCACCAGAAAAAGAACAACATGAAATGGAAGAAAGCAATTTGTCAGATAAAGAATTCAAAGCAATCATTTTAAGGGTGTTCCAACAATTTAGTGAAAACTACAAGCAACTTAATGAGAATTATAAAGAGCCTAGCAGGAATTACATCAGCTTAAAAAAGAGGTAGAAGCGCACTGGCCGGTTTGGTTCAGCAGTTAGAGCATCGGCCTGCGGTCCTGAGAGACCCGGGTTCGGTTCCCGCTAAGGGCACGTACCTCGGTTGCAGTTTGTCCCTGGCCCTGGTAGGTTGTGCGGGTGGCAGCCGCTCGATGTGTTCCTTTCACGTCGATGTTTCTCTCTCTCTCTCTGTTCCTCTCTCTCCCTCCCACTCTACCTGAACAAAAAATGGAAGAATGTCCTCGGGTGAGGATTAAAAAAAAAAAAAAAAGAGGTAGAAGCTATAAATAAAAATCAAGAGGAAATAAAGAATGACATAGCTGATATGAAAACTACCTTAGAATGATTCAATCATAGATTAGAAGAAGCAAAAGACTGAATTAGTGAGTTAGAAGACAAGGTAGGAAAAAACACCCAATTAGAGCAGCAAATGGGGTAAAAAATTAAAAAACAGAAGGAAAGTTTAAGGTAGCTTTGGGACAAAACAAAATGTAACAACATTCATATCATAGGGGTACCAGAAGGAGAAGAATCAGAGAAAGGAACAGAGAACCTGTTTGAAGAAATAATGACAAAAAACTTCCCTAATTTGGCAAAGGAAAAAGACACACAAGTCCAGGAAACACAGAGAGTCCCAAGCAAGGTAAACCCAAAAGACCCACAGCTAGACACATCATAATTAAAATGGCAAACATAAAAGACAAAAGAAAGAATCTTTAAAAAGGCAAGAGAGAGATAGAAAGTTACCTACAAAGGAGCTCCCATTAGACTGTCACCTGATTTATCAATAGAAACACTGCAGGCCAGAAGGAAATGGCATGAAGTATACAAAGTAATGCAAGGCAAGGGTCCGAATGCAAGACTACTATATCCAGCAAGGCTGTCATTCAAAAGTGAAGGAGAAATAAAGAGCTTCACAGTCAAAAAAAAAGAAAAAAAAAAAAGCTAAAGGAATTTACCACCACCAAACCAGCACTCCAAGAAATGCTGAAGGGACTGTTGTAAGAAGAAGAAGAAACACAGAGAGAGAGAAACACAGGTATAAAATGAAAATGGCAACTAATAAGTATCTATCAATAATAACCATAAATGTAAATGGTTTAAATGCCCCTATCAAAAGACATGGGGTGGTTGATTGGATAAGAAAACACAACCCATATATATACTGTCTAAAGACACCCACCTCACAACAAGAGACTCGCACAGGATGAAAGTGAAGGGATGGAAACAATGTTTCCAGGCAAATGGAAATGAAAAAAAGCTGGTGTAGCAATATTCATATTTAATAAGATAGAGTTGAAAACGAACGTCATAATAAGGGACAAAGAAGGTCACTACATAATATTAAAGAGAAAAATCCACCAAGAGGATATAACCCTGATAAACATATATGAACCAAACACAGGAGCACCAAAATATATAAAAAAACTTCTGGAGGACTTCAAAAGTGAGATCAATAACAATACAATTATAGTGGGTGACTTTAACACCCCACTGATACCACTGGACAGATCTTCTAGACAAAAAATTAACAAGGACACAGAGTCCTTAAATGATAAAATAGATCAGCTGGACTTAATTGATATTTACTGAACATTTCACTCCAAAGCTGCAGAATATGCATTCTTCTCAAGTGCACACAGGACATCCTGAAAGATAGATCACATGTTAGGACACAAAGTAAGTCTCTATAAATTCAAGGAGATTGAAATCATATCAAGCACCTTCTCAAATCACAATGGCATGAAACTAAAAATCAATTACAGCAAAAACATTGAAACACATGGAGGCTAAATAGCATGCTATTAAACAAAAAATGGGTTACCAAAGAGATCAAGGAAGAAATTAAAAACTTCCTGGAAACCAATGAAAATGAACACACAACACAAAATCTATGGGATGCAGCAAAAGCAGTCCTGAGAGGGAAGTTCATAGCACTACAGGCCTACCTCAAGAAACAAGCAAAATTCCTAATTGACTTTCTAACTCTACAACTCAAAGAACTAGAAAGTAAACAACAACAACAACAAAAAAAAACAGAGCAAGTATAAGAAAAGAAATAGTAAATGTTAGAGCAGAAATAAATGACATAGAAACTAAAAAACAAACAAAAAAAACTATTCAAAAGATCAATGAAACAAAGAGCTGGTTCTTTGAAAAGATAAACAAGATTGATGAACCCTTAGCCAGACTCATCAAGGAACAAAGAGAGAAGAACCAAATAAATAACATCAGAAATAAAAGAGGCAAAGTAACAACTAATATCATAGAAATACGAAGAACTGTAAGAAAATACTTTGAATAACTATATGCTATTGAACTGGACAAATTCCTAGAAACATACAATCTGCCAAACCTCAATCAGGAAAAATCAGAAAATATGAATAGGCTGATAACAACAAATGAAATTGAAACAGTAATCAAAATACTCCAAGGAAACAAAAGCCCTGGACCAGATGGCTTCAAAGGTGGGTTTTACCAAACATTCAACAAAAAATTAACATCTATCCTCTTAAAACTATTCCAAAAAATTGAGAATAAAAGATTCCTATGCTTTTTTAATAAGGCCCACATTATCCTTATTCCAAAACCAGATAAAGAAACTATAAAGAAAGAAAATTATAAGCCAATATCCCTGATCAACATATATACTAAAATCCTCAACAAAATATTAGCAAATAGGATCCAGCAATACATTGAAAATATCATATACCTTGACCAAGTGGGACTTACTCTGGGGATGCAAATCAATAACATGATACAGCACATACACAAAATAAAGGATAAAAACCATATGATCATATCAATAGATACAGAAAAAGCTTATGACAAAATCCAGCACCTATTTTTTGATAAAAACACTCAGCAAAGTGGGAATAAAAGGGTCATACTTCAACTTAATAAAGGCCATATATGACAAATCTACAGCCAACATTATACTTAATGAGCAAAAGCTAAAAGCATTTTCCTTAAGATCAGGAACAAGACAGGGATGTCTGCTTTCACTTCGAATTCAGCTTAGTACTGGAAGTCGTAGTCACAGCAATCAGACAACAGGAAGTGAAAAGCATCCCAATTTGAAAGGAGGGAGTAAAATAGTCATTATTCACTGATGACATGATATTGCACATAGAAAACCCTAAAGACTGCATCAAAAAACTGCTAGATTTCATAAATAAATTCAGAAAAATAGCGAGATACAAAGTTAGCACCTAGAAATTGATGGCAATTTTATACACCATTAATAGACTCTCAGAAAGAGAAACTAAAAAATTCCATTTACCATTGCAACAACAACAAAAAAATAAGTTACCCGGAAATAAACATAACCAAGAAGGTAAAAGACCTGTACTCGGAAAACTCTAGGACAATGAACAAGAAAATAGTGGAAGATATAAACAACTGAAAGTATACACCATGTTCATGGATTTAAAAATAAATCTATAACAAATATTCAAAAACTTTATTTGAAACTAAAAAAGACCCCAACTAGCCATAGCAATCTTGAGAAAGAAGCACAAAGTTGGAGGGATCATAATTACTGGATATCTTGTGCCACTGCCAGGCTATGATCAAAACAGCCAGACAGTGGCACAAGAACAGGAATATAGAGACTTCCGGTCAAGATGGTGGGGAGGTAAACGCGGTATCGCGTCCTCCCACAACCACATCAAAGTTACAACTAGACTACAGAACAACCATCATTCAAAACCACCTGAAATCAAGCTGAATGGAAGTCCTACAACTATGAAATTAAAGCAGCAGCCACATCCAGACTGGTAGGAGGCACGGCGGCACGGGGGGGAGGGGGGGGCGGGTCTTGGCGCAACGGCTGGTCCCACACCCACGTGTGGCGGATAAAAATCAGGAGGCTCTCCCCGCTGGGAAGGTCCTTCCTGAGGACTGAGGGGTCCCCGTCCCACACCAGGTGTCCCGCTCAGGGTCCCAGTGCCAGGAAGAGAATCCCCATCACTTCTGGCTGGAAAACCAGCAGGAACTGAGGCTCAGGGAGGCTGAAGTGGCTGGAGCCCCAGGCAGCTCCTTAAAGGGCCCGCGCACGGACTTATCAGACTCTCTCCCTCTAAGCTCGGAGGGGAGGCAGCTCGAGGAGCGCCAGAGACATACAGGGAAGAACTGAGCTGTTTGGAACTGGAGCGAGGGCTGGAGAGGGAGCTTTCTCAGGGACAAATGTGCTGTCAGAGGCCTTTGTTCCTTTGGTGAACCCTTCCCTGGTACGGCAGACAGCCGCCATATCTGGGACTCCAGCAACCTGGCTCACACTGGTAGCCCCGCCCTGCTGACTCCCTGAGGCCCCGCCCCACCCAACTTTCAAGCCCACCCAAGCTGTTGCCACTTGCTTAACCATAGGATTGGCCTGTCTTGGATCCTACTTCAGGTTTTTCCTAAATTCTTTCAAACAAGCAGCATCTGGTCTCAGCAAGCCCCATACCTCTCATTAAGTAAAACACTGAAACAAACACAGGGAGGCAGCCAAAATGAGGAGACAAAGAAACAGGTCCCAAATGAAAGAACAGAACAAAACCCCAAGAAAAGAACTAAGCGAAATGGAGATAAGCAACCTAACAGATGCTGAGTTCAAAATACTGCTTATAAGGATGCTCAATGAACTTAGTGAGAACCTCAGTGAACTTAGGGAGGGCCTCAAGAGCATAAAAAAGGACCAGTCAGAAATCATGGTTGCACAGTTAGAATTGAAGGAGGCATTAACTGAAATAAAGAATAATTTACACAGCTTCAATAATAGAGTACGTAAATCCAAGGAGCAAACCATCGATTTGGAATATAAGGAAGCAAAAAATGCCCAATCAGAACAGCAAAAAGAAAAAAGAATCCAAGAAAATGAGGATAGTGTAAGGAGCCTCTGGGACAACTTCAAGTGTGCCAACATTCGCATCTTGGGGGTGCCAGAAGGAGAAGAGCGAGAACAAGAAATCGAAAACCTGTTTGAAACAATAATGGCAGAAAACTTTCCTAACTTGGTGAAGGAAACAGACATACAAGTCCAGGAGGCACAGAGAGTCCCAAACAAGATGAACCCCAAGAGGCCCACACCAAGACACATCATCATCAAAATGCAAAAGGTTCAAGACAAAGAGAGAATCTTAAAAGCAGCAAGAGAAAGGCAGCTAGTTACCTACAAGGGAGTTCCCATTAGGCTGTCAGCTGATTTCTCAAAAGAAATTTTGCAGGCCAGAAGGGAGTGGCAAGAAATATTCAGAGTGATGAAAACCAAGAACCTACAACCAAAATTACTCTATCCTGCAAAGCTGTCATGTAGAATCGATGGACATATAAAAACTTTCCCAGACAAGAAAAAGTTAAAGGAGTTCATCACTACCAAACCGTTATTATATGAAATGATGAAGAGTCTTTTTGAAGAAAAAGATAAAATGTATGAACAATCAAAATGGCAATGAATACATATCAATCAACAATGGAATCTACAAACAAAATGAACAGGTAGAACAGAAACATTCTCATAGATACAGAGAACATTTTGTTGGTTGCCAGTTGGGAGGGGTGTTGGGGGAATGGGTGAAAAAGGTGAAGGGATTAAGAAGCACAAATTCATTGCTAGACTGACAAACCTTAAAGGGAAAGGGGTTAGGGGGGTGGGAAGAAATAAACCAAAGAACTTATATGCATAACCAATGGACACAGACAATAGTGTGGGAAAAGGTGGGAGGGGGGGCGGGAGTGGGGAGGAAGGGGTCAATGGGGGAAAAATGTGGAACATCTGTAATACATTCTACATCCAACAATAAAGATTTTTAAAAAATAAATAAAAATAAAAACATTTTAAAAAACAAACAAACAGGGAAAAAAAAAAAAAGAACAGGAATATAGACCAATGGAACAGAACAGAGACCCTAAAAATTGACCCAAGTCAATATAGGCAATTAGTATTTGTCAAAGGAGGTAAAAGCATACAATGGGGTAAAAATAGTCTCTTCAATAAATGGTGATGGCAAAATTGGACAGGTACATGCAGGAAAAGAAAAGAAAAGAAACTAGACCACCAAATTACACCATACACAAGAATAAACTGAAAATGGATAAAAGACTTAAATGTAAGGGATGAAAACCACAAAAATCCTAGAAGAAAACATAGGCAATAAAATCTCAGACATCTCATGTAGCAATATTTTCAATGATACATCACCGAGGGCAAGGGAAACAAAAGAAAAAAAATTAACAAATGGGACCACATCAAACTTACAAGTTTTTGTACAGCAGAAGAAACCACCAATAAAATGCAAAGGTAACTCACAATATGGGAGAACATATCTGCCAATAATACCTCTGGTAAGGGGTTAATTTATAACATATAAAAAGAACTCATACGATTCAATACCAGGAAGACAAACAATCCAATTTAAAAATAGGCAAAGCATCTGAATAGACACTTTTTTAAAGAGGACATACAAATAGCCAAGAAACATATAAAAAATGTTCAACAGCACTAATTATCAGAGAGATATAAATTAAAACTATGATGAGGTATCACATCATACCTGCCAGAGTGGCTATCATCCATAAATCAACAAACAACAAGTGCTGGCAAGGATGTGGGAAAATAGGAACCTAGTACACTGCTGGTGGAAATGCAGATTGCTGTAGCTACTATGGAAAACAGTATGAAGATTCCTAAAAAAATTAAAAATGGAATTGTTGCTTGACCCAGTGATCCCAATTCTGGAAATATATTCTAAGAATCCTGAAACACCAAACAGAAAGAATATATGCACATTAATTTTCATAGCAGCATTATTTACAATAGGTGAGGTATGGAAACAGCCCAAGTGCCCATCAGTAGAGTAGTAGTTTAAAAAGCAGTGGTATATTTACACAATGGAATACTATGCAGCTGTAAACAAAAGAACGAGTTCTTACCCTTTGAGACAGTATGGATGGACCGAGAGACCATTATGCTAAGCAAAATAAGCCAGTTATGATGAGACAAATATCACATTTTCTCATTTATATGTGTAATCTAATGAACAAAATAAACCGACAAACAATATAGAGCCAGAGGTATGGACACATGGACCAGAATAACAGATCTCAGTTGAGGGATGAGAGGGGACAGGAAGAGATAAACCAAAGAACATACATGCATATAGGCATAACCCATGGATGGACACAGGCAATAATATCGGGAAAACCTGGGGTGAGATGGGGATTGGGTGGAGGGGGGCAAAAAGTGAAAAAATGGGGACATCTGTAATACTGTCAACAATTTGAAAAGTATTGCAAAAAATTGGGATTTTAATATATCCAGTTTTTTGCCCAGCTGTGTTTATTGGTTGAGTATCATCGCATGAACCAACAGGTTGCTGGTTGAATACCTAGTAAGGGCTCATCTCCAGCAAAAGGCATGAAGGAGGCAGCTGGTTGATGTTGATGCTTCTCTCTCTCATTGATGTTTCTATCTCTCTCTCCCTCTCCCTTCCTCTCTCTCTAAAAATCAATAAAGACTTTTTTTTTTTAATTTGAAAAACAAACATCCAGTTTTTCACCATAAATTCTAAAATTCAGTGATGTTATCTAGTCTTATGAAGTAGAATACATGTGTCTTTCTTTCCTCTTATGAAACTCTCTTAACCTAATTTTTGTTTGGTAATTTTTATTTTTAAAATCTGTAACCATATATAGGGATAAAATTTCAGTTTTTATTTCCAGTTCATATATAGATATAGTGGTATTTAGTCTATGCCCTAAATAGAAGTTTGCTAATTTAAAAATCTAAATGAATCTTATACAATTAGAATAAGATATTTTAATATAAAACATCTCTTCTGTTATACAAATCCTCCTATTTTAGAAAAAGCTGATAAAAATGTATACAAATAAAAAAAACATCTCTTTCAAATTAATCGTATTTGCATTCCACGCCCATGCAGTTCTCATTATCTCTTTTTAGTTTATGCCTGCAGCCATTTTTTCCAATTTTCATGAAGAAATTTTTATTTCTTTCCAGTAAATGTCCTGCCAATATTGTAGTTGCTCCTTTTTTTCCTAGGAAGGGCCAAAAGTAATAGTTTTGTTATGTTCTTTTTGCCTCAATCAACACTATAGTTAATGTTCTTCATCTAAATTGTTCTTCTTCAACCCTACATCTTTTCAGATCTGGTTCTTTTTTGTATTATATTCTCCTAGCATTCTATCGCCATTCTTTTAAATATCTAATGTGTTGAAATTATTTTCTGAGATTCTCATTATTTTTAGCACCACACTATTTTCTAAATTGCTTTAAAACTATATTTGAGAAAGTTTTAATAATTAGATGACCATAATGCATAACTCTGAAATTCTATTTTTGATTGATCAGGGGAAATCTATATAACTATAGAAACTGTATAAACATTGGTGGAAAAGAAATCATTTCAAAGACTATATATTTTTTGTTGTTTTTTGTTTGTTTGTTTGTTTTTTGTTGTTTTTTATCCTCACCCGAGGACATTTTTCCATTTTTTGTTCAGATAGAGTGGGAGGGAGAGAGACGAAGAGAGAGAGAGAGAAACATCGACGTGAAGGGACACTTCAAGTGGCTGCCGCTCGCACAACCAACAAGGGCCGGGGACAAACTGCAACCGAAGCACGTGCCTTTAGCGGGAACCGAACCCGGGTCTCTCTGGACCGCAGGCCGGCACTCCAACCGCTGAGCCAAACCAGCCAGGGCTCAAAGACTATATGTTTTTAAATTCTAAGAAAAATGAGTCAAAATGTATTTTATTTTATTTTTTTTAAACTTCACATTTTTATTTATTTATTTATTTGTTTTTGGTACGTGCCCCTAGCAGAAACAGAACCTGGGACTCTCTGGTCTGCAGGCCAGTGCTCCAACCGCTGAGCCAAACCAGCCAGGGCTTAAAATATATTTCAAATGCAAAAACCAAATGTCATGATTTCTCCTACTTAAAGAAATATTATATTTTGAACATAGATATTGAAGAATTTAGAATTCTTGTGGAGTATTAAATTTCTGTCCTATTTATTATCCAGATTTGGGAGGGAATCCTCTGGCCTTGCCAGACCCCGGCTAGTCTCTCCCAACTGAGGGCAATCTTAGAACAGGGAAATGGGATCTTTGGAGCTCATGGAACCTTAAGGATGCTTGCTCCCAAGGTCTGCATCCAAGAACTTCTGGGATTATTGTGGGGCATGAAGCTTACCTCGCTCTTCGAGAAGGTGTCTGCCCTTCGCATGCATGGGAAGGAAAAACTCGAGTCTCAGGATGCTGAGACTGGCAGTGGGGGGTTGTGCATCATCTTAGGACCTGACAACACAAATGTGGAGCTAGGGAAAATTGAGGATGCCCACATTTTCTCTTAGCTACCCAAATACCTCCCTCTTTTTTGCAGGGAAGGACATTCTCTCTCGTCACAGACAATGGATAAAGTTGCCTCTACAATGGCTTACATGATTGAAGGCCCAGCCTCAGAGATTCCAATAGAGGCACCGCCACTCAATTATTCACCCCCTGGTTCCTTGGACTGTTCAGATGCCTCTAACAAATATCTGGAACTGGACCTTCTCTGCCCCTATAGAAAGTGGCAGGAGGGCCGGAATGGATCACCTGAGTTCATATACTTTTCTCTATGTCAGATTTAAGAGATTGCAAGGCACAGCTAGGTAGATTCTCAGAAGACCCTATGAGATTTATAAGGGAGTTTCAGGCTATGATACCTCAGACATATGAATTAACCTGGAAGGACTTACCCATCCTCCTTTCCCAGTGCTGCCAACTCGAGAAAAGACTCCAGATTTGGGGTCCTCCCAGGACTACGCAGATTCTTGACATTCACCCCAGCCAAACAGGTTTCCTGTAGGAATGACTGCCATACCCCAGATTGCCCTAACTGGTCTTATCAACCAGGGCAACTATGAAAAAACCAAAAGGCTTATAATGTTCTGCCTTTGAGAAGGCATGAACAAAGTAGCATCAATGATGTCAACTGTGACCAAGTAAGAACAGTTACCCAGCTCCCAGAGGGGAACCAATCTCTTGTACCCCCCTCTCACAGAGGCAGGGGCCATTCACAGACAGGCCAGCGTAGGTCTGGTCTCGGCCGCAGGAGAAATAGAACTAGTCACAGACTTTTTTTGTTGTTTTTTTTTTAATCCTCACACCAGGACATTTTTTCCATTTTTGTTCAGACAGCGTCAGAGGTAGGGAGAGAGAGAGAAACATCATGGGAGAGGGACACATCGACTGGTTGCCTCCCCGAGCAGGGGTGGGGACAAACCACAACCGAAGTACCTGTCCTTGACCGAAATCGAACCCACAACTCATCAATCCGCGGGCCAACGCTCTAACCACTGAGCACCAGCCAGGGCTAGCCACATACTTTGTTAATCAATCTGCCTCCAATATCCAGAGGAAACGATAGAGACAGGCGCTAGGCCCCCAAGCCCGGTAGAGGAATTCATACACATGTATTCATACACATGGCTTTGTCTTCCACAGTCGAATTAAGTTGAAGAAGACAAAGAGAAGAAGCATGCCAATCGTCTGGAAGCTGCTTTATGGGCGGTAGGGTCACCTCAGGGACAACTCGGGGGTGGCTCTCCCCTGAAGTTTCTAGGAAACAGGGTATGTTACTCCTGCAGGAACCCAGACCACTGGAACAGAGAAAGTCCTGAAAAGGCTGCCAGAGCAAATGACCAAAAGCACCTAAGACTCCTTGTCCCTGAGCAAAAAGAAAAGAGGCCCTAGAAGAGGAAATGTCCACTGTCCCCAAGAGGGAGGGAGATAGCCTCTCTCCCCAAATGATGCTCAACACTGAAGAGGCCCAGGGTCCTCCGAGGCTCCCAAACAAATATCAAGATTAAAGGGAAGGAGCCATGGGTCATCCTTGAAGTATCAGGTAAGCCTGTTCAATTTTTAATTGACATCGGAGCCACCTGCTCTGTTTTAAGCTCCTATTCTGGTTCTTTTTCTTCAAAACCTTGCTCCATTGTGGGGGTGGAGGGACAGGTCAGGTGTAAATGCATTCCTGAGCCACTCCCTGTATTTGAGGCGAGGTCGTAATGAATCATAGACTTCTAGTCAATCCTGAGTGTCCATGTCTGTGATTAGGAAGAGCTTTTTGGCCATACTAGCAGCTACTTAAGCCTACCAGAGCCCTCTGATTTATTTCTGGCTAGTCTGTGTCCTTTGAAGAACCCCCGCCTCACACAATTTTCCCCCAGATATGGGACCAAGTGGACCCCCAGGTTTGGGACCAGAGAGTTTCAGGCAAAGCCAAATTTGTTCAACTAGTAAAAAACACTTCTCAAGGACCGGACTAAATCCCCATGTAAACACCAGTATTCTTTGAAAGTGGAGGCCAAGCAAGGCCTCCAGCCCATCACAGATAAATTTTTAAAGCATGGTCTTATAGTCCCATGACCATCTCCCTGCAACACCCCAATTTCACCTGTACTAAAATCAAGTGGGGAATATACAGTGTTGCAAGACCTTTGAGTCCTGAAGGAGGCAGTCATTCCCGTGCATCCTGTGGTACCTAACCCATACAGGTGCCAGATGGCCCAACTGGTTCACTGTCTTAAATCTTAACGACATTTTCTTTTGCATCCCTTTACACCCAGAGTCTCAATTTTTATTTGCCTTTGTGAGGACTGACCCAACCACTAACATAACTCACAATTCATGTGGACAGTCCGCCCACAGGGCTTCTGGGACAGCCCACATTTATTTGGCAACATGGTTGCCAGAGAACTCAGGGAACTCATTTTAAATTCTGGAGCTCTCTTACAGTATAAATAAGACATCCTAACCTATAGCCCCACCTTGGAGGCATCAAACAAAAATAAAATCCAGGTCCTCAATCTCTTGGGAGAACAAGGATATAAAGTCTCCCCTACAAAGGCTTAAATTTCTAAACAGACAATAACGTATCTCGGTCATGTCTTAGCCTAGGTCAGCAAAAAATGTCAGCCCAACGTAAAGAAACTATCCTAGGTATAGGACCACCTCGAACAAGAAAGCAGCTCATTCTAGGCATGGGAAGTTTCTGTCGAATCTGGATACCAGGACCTGGACTCATTGCTCAGCTACTATATGCATCCCTAAAAAGTCTCTGACTCTGACCCACTTGAGTGGACAGGCACACAGCAGTAGGCATTCAGAAAAATTAAGGATTGGCTCACAACAGCCCTAGCCTTGGGGATCCCAAATCTCAAAAAGCCATTTTACTTACATGTGGTTGAGAAATAGAGAGTGACTTTAGGAATGTTTACCCAAAGATCTGGGCCAGAGACAAGACCAGTGGCCTACTTTTCTAAACAATTAGACTCGGTAGCAACAGGATGGCCAATGTTTAAGGTCCGTCCGTTGCAGCCAAAGCACTCCTGGTAGAAGAGGCCACAAAGTTAACATTGGAACAGCTACCAGAGGTCCTGACCCCATACCAGGTTCAAGGGTTCCTACAAATTAAAGGCCATCGATGGTTGACAGGGGACACCGCCCTAGATACCAGGCCTGACTCTTGTACGCTCTTGAGGTGACTCTTAAAGTATGTCACACTCATAACCCTGCCACCCTCCTGGCTGTGCAGGAAATGGAGATTTTACACTACCACACAGAGAGAGTGCAACAAGTTTATTTTAGCAGGCCTGATCTAAAGGACCACCCACTGGACAATCCAGAGAAAGTGTGGTTTACTGATGACACTAGCTTCATAAAGGAAGGAGTTTACAAGGCTGGATATATAGCAGTAGAACGTCATCAGGTCATTGAAGCATTGCCTCCTAACACCTCTGCCCAGAAGACAGAGCTCATTGCCCTGACTAGAGCCCTACAGCTCGGAAAGGGACAAAGCTATTCATACAGACTCGAAGTATGCCTTCCTCATCCTCCACACCCATGCAGAATTATGGAAAGAGCGGGGACTCCTAACAGGAAAGAAGAACTCCCCTATCTTACATCACCAGGAAATATTTGCCTCCTACAAGCAATATTAGAACCTGCAAAGGTAGCTGTACTTCACTGTAAATGACATCGAGAGAGAGACACAGATATTATTACATAAAATAACCTGACTGATACTCAAGCAAAAAGGGCTGCTTTTCAATTGGCCCCACTACAGGCTGGCCTATTCCCACAGAATTCTGTCCCCCAGCGGAGATTCCAATACACAAAGAAGGAAAATGACTGGGCTCAGAAATGAGGATATCAGCTAAAAATTGAGGGATGGAGGGAATTAAATCTCTGACTATTCCTCTCTCAAAACTCTCAACAAAAAATTATTCAGGGGCCTCATTTAGGCAGAGATGCAAGGACCTCACTAGTTGATAGAATGTTTACAGGATTTGGACTTCTTAAGACTATCCAGGAAGTTACAAAGGCCTGTGATTTATGCTAACACCCTGGGAAGAGGGATTAGAACCCCTTCCCTCTTTACCCCATCCAAAGATGGAGGACCTACCTATCCAGGACAAGATTGGCAAATAGATTTTACTCAAATGCCACTCTCCCATGGAAATAAATATGGACTAGTGTTTATGGATACCTTCATGGGGCGGGTGGAAGCATACCCAACTAGAACAAAGTGATAATGGTCCTTCTTTTGTTTTTAAAATTGCTAAACAAATGTCCTCTGCTTAAGGCATACAGCATCATCTGCACACAAGTTAGAGACCTTAATCCTTAGGAAAAGTTAAAATAGCAAATCAGACTCTTAAAATAATTCTAGCCAAACTGTGTCAAGAGACTTCAGAGACCTGGGTACAACTTTTACTTATAGCCATTCTCAGATTAGAGCAGCCCCCAAAGCAAATCTTACCCCCAGTCTCTTGGAAATGTGGTATGGAAGGCCCTTCCCAACTTCTGCCTTTCTCTTAGACACTGAGACTCATGAACTTGTCAAATACTTAACTTATTTATGACAAGTACAAAAAGCCCTAACTAGATACTGCAATAAAATTCTGCCTATGCCCAATCAGAGTTCCATCCCCACTCAAATTAGCCCAGGTACCCTAATCTTTCTCAAAACTTGGAAGGAAGATGCTCACACTAGCCAATTACAGCCTAAGTAGAAAGGCCCCAACCAGGTTCCCCTCACTGTTCCCACAGATGTGAAACGCCAAGAAATTAATAGCCAGGTTCACTTGTCCAGAATCAAACCTTTTTCTTCTGAGCATTCTCAGGAGAGTCCTGAAAAGGGAGCCCATGACCACAGGTGTGACTGCCAACACCTTGAGGACTTGAAGTTTCTTTTGAAGAAGAACAAGCCTCCCATGTAAAAGTCCATCACATTGTGGATGTCTCCACCACAGAGTGACAGCCTGTTCAGCAGTGCCATCCTCCGGACAACATCATCTTTTGGATCTTGTCCGTGCTCTCTCCCAGGGACAGCTAGCTGATCTGGACTTTTACAAAATCCCTCCGTCCCGCGTGAAGATGCCACTTCCCTTTCTGCTTCCTTCTTCTTTTAACAGATAGGCGAGAATCTCTGAACCTTGGATAGGCAGGCCTACGCCCCTAAACAGCATGAAGCAGTTACAGAAGAAGGAGGCCCATTTACCCTCTTTATAAGATTATAAAAGCTCATCTTCTGTGGGTGGGGAGATATCAGCGTAGGTAGCTAGTTATTGATATGAGGAAAATAGCTAGTTATTAATACAAGTAAGAAAGCAAAAGGGAGTTAAGTAAGCTTAATAAACTGGGAGACAGAAGCAGGCAACAGAGCGGAATGCCATCTAGGTTACGGGTAAAGAGATGCATACAACGCGGTAGGGAGACTTAATTCTATGAACAGGACAGGAAATCTCCCAAGGGTGCTGAAAGCCCAGTACTGGAGGAAGGGGAGAAAATTTCCTCTGCTGGGTGTAAGCACAATAAGAACTAGATGATGTAATGAAACTTTTGGATGTATGCAATGAGAGTCTGGGTGATGAAACAGAGGGGCAGGGCCTAGCCTGAGAACAATCAGAAAGTTAATGAGATTGGATAGAGGACATAAAACCTCAATCGAATTTACTGGGAGGAGGGCCCAACCCAGGCCCAGGGAAAGTTAGGAATTTGGGTTGGATAATTTGAATGGTTCTTTGTCCTTACCTGAACCAGAGGGTGTGTGGAGAATTAACAGAAGCCTGGGGGCGGTGCTTTCGAGCGAGCCCACCCTCTAAATTCCCGAGGGTGGATTCATTCCCCTAATTCACAATAAAATCTCATTGTCATGTTTAGACTTTTCCATGAGTGTGCATTTGGAATTCTTTTCTCATGTCATCACAACCTATCACATTCACTGGCAACATACCCGCAAGGATTAGAAGAAGAAATGGCGCTCAATCTGATTTTACTAAATGTGCATTTTTCTGCTCTAGCTTCCAAAAGATGACAACCAGCAGCCTACAACAGCCTCGGGTATGCTCTTTGAATTATGGCAAAATTTACACTTTCAACATACCCAGACCACAATCCCCAAACTAAAACCTGAAGGCAATTACAGTCGAACTGCAGTAAATTCAAAGGTGGCGAAATGAGAGGGTGAGAGAGTCGTGTTGCAAAATAAAACTTCTCTCAATTAGAAGCCCATTTCAACAACAGCTTGGCTCTGGAAATGGTAGATATTATTAGACTGAAGACATTGATTCCCAGAGCAAACCTGCCTACCATTTAGGAAACTAATGTTTCCCTAAGAAACATTAGTTTATTTTCTACTTAAGTTATGACTTTGACAAATGCTATGATGTAATAGATTGTCTTAGCATAGTGATGCTAACTTATTTAGGTGGAGAATGCCCTGAAACATGGCTAGTTAAATATTGTAATATGTAATATTTTAAATACTCAAGTAATTAAGAGAGCTCCATGTCTCGAGAGGAGATTTTAGAGAAACAATCTTTCTAGGCAAGCTGAAGAGGCAGAAGCCTGTTTGATCAGGGATTGTTAGGTGCTCTGAGTACAGAAGGGTCACCCTCCTGCTGTTGAAAACTGCAGCAACTGGAAACGCTGGGGAAGAAGTTGCCAATTGCTACCCAAAGTAGTCAGCCTGCTAGAGAAAGGCTGGCTACAAGCCACAACGTTTTAAAGTCACATACACCTAATTTCAATGACACTGGGCTTTTTTTCTTCCCAATTATTATGGCAAGCCTAACATAAATATTTATGGGAACCATTTCTTTTTTTTTTTTTTCTTTATTGCTTTTAGAGAGAGAGGAAGGGAGAGGGAGAGAGAGATAGAAACATTGATGAGAGAGAATATCGATTGGCCATCTCCTACATGCCCCCCAACAAGGAGGATTTGGCCACCACCTGGGCCTGTGCCCTGACCAGAAATTAGATCGGCAACCTCTTGGTGCATGGGTCAGTGCTCAACTACTGAGCCACACCAGCCAGGCTGAGAACCATTTCTATAAACTCCATTCACAGCATCCTTATTCCCGGCATTAGAAATAACTGACTACAGCATCTTCCTTCTGTCTTTCAGAGTCAGACTCCTGGAGTGGTTGTCAAACCTCATGACTAGGTTTACATAGTGAGAAATAAATTATACAAACTGAAGGTAGTCACTAAGAGGAAGATGCACTTTCCGATTTTACTTTAACATGCCTGTGGATAAATTTTTATTTTTTATACTAAGTTAAATAAAGACTTCACAAGAACGTCTTCTCCTTCTATTTCTTCCTACTTCATGGGAAATGATAGGAAACCACAGTATGTAAATTACATCTCTATATCTTTTAAATATGTCTCTTTATAAAATGGCATCTCTGATTTAATGGTTTTGTTTAAATCATTAATAAACTATTCAACAAAGATTGAAGGTTGGATGAAGACTTGCTGTTTAAATCAACAAGTTTGGCCCAGCCAGTGTGGTCGCCCTATGTAGGGGGTGTGCAGGAGGCAGCCAATGGATGTTCCTCTCTCACATCAATGTTTGTCTCTCTCTCCCCCTTCCTCTCTAAAAAATCAATAAAAACATTTTTTTCTGTTTTTTTTTTTAATCCTCACCCAAGGACATTTTTCCATTTTTTGTTCAGATAGAGTGGGAAGGAGAGAGAGAGAGAGGTAGAGAGAGAGAGAGAGAGAGAGAGAAACATCGACGTGAAAGGGACACATCGAGTGGCTGCCACCCACACAACCCATCCAGGGCCAAGGACAAACTGCAACTGAGTTACGTGCCCTTAGCGGGAACTGAACCCAGGTCTCTCCAGATCGCAGGCCAACGCTCTAACCTCTGAGCCAAACTGGCCAGGGCCATATTTTTTTCTTTATTGATTTTTTAGAGAGAGAGGAAGGAGAGGGAGAAAGAGATAGAAACATCGATGAGAGAGAACATCGATTGGCCTCCTCCTGCATGACCCCCACTGGGGATCGGGCCCACAACCTGGGCATGTGCCCTGACCGGGAGTCGAACTGGGACCTCTTGCTGTATAGGTCAATGCTCAACCACTGAGCCACACTGGCCAGGCAAAACATATTTTGTTTTTTTTAAAGAAAAAAAAAAATGTTGATTCTTGATAGCTATAGTAATAAAAATGTCTGTAATGTTAAGGATAAGATTCTAAAAACTTTTAAAAAGAAACGAAAAAGAAATCAACAAGTTTGTAGGCCTTTAAGTTGTGAAGATATAAATTCATACATTACCTTTCTGCACGAGGGATAACAAAAGGAAAATTAATTTAAAAACGTTAGAGAAGGCTGGAAAAAAGATAAGATTAGCGATGGCATGAGGAAAGCCAAAAAGGGCTATTAGTAGTTCGTTCCCACTGTAGGCAGATGAAATGGACAAGGAGAATTCTTGATAGAAGTGAGAAATAAGAAGTCAGAGGGTCCCTGGCCCGTGTGGTTCAGTTGATTGTCATCCCGTGCACCGAAACACTGCTGGTTTGATTCCTGGCCAGGGCACACCCCAGGTTGCATGTTCAATCCCTGATCAGAGAAGGTGCTGGAGACAGCTAATAGATGTTTCTCTCCCCCCTCCCCCTTCCTCTCTCTCTCTTAAAACAATCAGTAAAAATATATCTTTAAGAAAAACTCAGAGGATGCTAAGGCTTTACTACTATTCCCCATAATCAGAAAACAGAGCCCATGCCACCAACAGTGACACACACGTGACAAAAAAAATCCACAAAACATTTTATATTTCATGGTTTTAGTCTGATCTACAAACTCCAATATACTCTCTCAAAAAAAACATTATGTTTTTACCAAAAAAAAAGGTAGGGAGGTTTCAAATATAAGTGATTAGCCTTTACTTTAGTTACGATGATTCACCTTTTTTCCCAAAATTTACATCTTTTGGCCAGACATACTAAATCTCTCTTGCAGACTTACTAAATCTCTTTTGTGCTAATGTACGCACTTCTTACAATTTGCACTACATTACCCCAAATTTGTCCTCACTCTGCAGAAGGGCTTCATGAAGACTCTCATTGTTTGCCAAGAAATTAACTCTCAAGAACAGGCAGAGGTTCCTATACAAGTGCTAATGAGCACTTGGCTCCCGGACAGTGATCTCACAACTGCAGCTCCTACACAACAGTGTTAATAAATATTTAACACCTTTAGGGGCCCCTCCTGGATCGAGGACAAAGCCCCCTGATCCTCAGCTCCAGTGTTTCTCAAACTCGGCATGGCTGGGCAGATTCCAAAATCATCCAGGGCACTTCCTAAAATACAGATGCCAGGGTGAGTCCCAGGAGTCTGCATTTTTATGAATCCATCCTCACCTGTAATTCTAATGCAGATATTTGTGGACAAGTTTACCCTCGACCATCCCAGTGTCTGCTTTCTGTCTTAACATGATTACTAGCGGGACCCCTTTTTATTCTCAAAATATCCTTGTTTGGACAGAGAGTGTATGGTCATGAACACTGGATCCAAAACTACGTCACCCACATGAATTACGTTTTGAGACACATATTCTAGACTGTCTTTTTTTTTTTTAAACTTTGTAACATTGTTCATGATTTTGACATATTACTGTGTTTTTTATCTTTAGAGAGTATTACAGCTGACCCCCCTTTTCCACCCCTTGCCCCCCCCCCCACCTAGTTCCTGCCCCACACCAGTCCTTCACCACCCTATGTCTGTGTCCATGAGTAATGCATATATACATATAAATTCTTTGGTTAATCTCTTCCCACCGACCCCTCCCCCCTTTCCTCTGAGATTCATCAGACTGTTCCATGTTTCCATGCTTCTGGTTCTATTTTATTCATCAGTTTATTGTGTTCATATAAGTGAGATCATGTGATATTTGTCTTTCTCTGACTAACTTATTTCACTTAGCATAATCATCTCCAGGTCCCTCCATCCTGTTTCAAAGGGTAATAGACCCTTTTTTTTTTTTTTACAGCTGCATAGTATTCCATTGTGGAAATGTACCACAGCTTTTTTATCCACTCATCTACTGATGGACATTTGAGCTGTTTCCAGACAACTATTTTTGAATGCTTACTATCTGCCAGATGTTGTTCGAGGCCTAGGGACACAGTAGCAAACAAGGCATGTAGATTATATTCTGTAAGAGTGTGAGGAGTAGGTTAATATCAGGGAAGCAAAGACAATGTCAGGTAGGAAATGCTGGGACAAAACAGACAGAAACTGACCTGGAGAATACCTGTGGGTGGGGAGCAAGACAGACAGGGTGGTCAGGGTGGCTGAAGAGGTGACTTTAAGGGCAAAAAAACCTAAAGAATAAGAAACAGAGAACCTGCATTTAAGAAACAGAACATGAGTCAGTGTGGCTGAAGATCAGAGGGAGATAAAATTAGGTCAGAAAAATAATAATCATAGTGACAATGTTCCATGAGCCAGGCATAGTTGTAAACCCTTTATGTACATTGGTGCATCTCATATTTACAGTAATCCCATGAAGGAAATACTATTTTTCCCATTTTACAAATGAGGAAACAGAATCCTGGAGACTTAAGTAACTTGACCAAAGACCCACAGGTAGCAAGCGATAGAGTCAGGATTAAAAGCCAAGTGACCTGGATCCAATATGAATGCTTACAAAATACCTTTCAGTGATGATGATGATGGTGATGGTGGTGACAATAATAATAATAATATTAATATCTAAGTTGAAATGATTGCTTATTATTATACTCTTAAAACTATATATGTTATAATTTCATCTCATTCTTAACAAAACCTTTTAGAGATAGATATTATTATTTTCCCTATTTAAAATAGGGAAAATAAAGGGCTTTTGCCCTGACCAGGTCAGCTCAGTGATTAGAGCATCAGCCCTCCAACCAAAGGGTCGTGGGTTCAATTTCCAGTCAAGGGCACGTACCAGGGTTGCAGGTTCCGTCTCCAACCCTGTTGGGGTCATGTGGGAAGCAACCGATCAACGTGTCTCTCTCACACTGAGGTCTCTCTCTCTCCCTCCCTTCCACTCTCTCTAAAAAGCTATAGAAAAATATCTTCGGGAGAGGATTAACCAAAAAATAAAAAAGAGGGACTTATAACTTTCACATGGTCACAAGTCAGCAAGTCTTGGGGTAGAAACAGATCACGAAGAGGCTTGCAAACCAGGAAAGATCATATTGACTTGAAAACGTCAGCCTTTTTCTATACACATTTTTACTCTTCAGATAAAGAACCCAAATGATTTTCCGGAAATTGTCCTGTCTTTAATACATTCTTACAGTGGACTTCTAGTAATAGTTTTGGAGTCTTGCAAGCCACTCAGGATTCCTGTTGAAACATCTCAATTCTTCTTTGCTCCTGAACTATCACACCTGCTGGGGTTCCCCGCGCTTCCTCAGCACAATTCTGTTTCTGCACTGTGTTTTCTGTGTTTTTGCTTTCATTTTGCCATTAAACTATACATGGTGTGTGTCGCTTCCTTTTCATTTACAAAGGTCAGATCTTTATGCTTCTATAGTTTAGATTAAAATGTACAGAAACCCTCTGCAAAGGGGGTAAGAGGCCCAGTTATTAAGTCTCCAGGTGTGGAGCAGTGGAGAGACACAGAGTGCAGGGAGTGCCCCTGACCGTCTGTGCGCCCCATCAACCCCCAAACCTGATCCCTGCATCCCCACACCATCATCACAGAGCACACCATTTTCCCCACATTAAAAAAATAAGAATAATAAAACTGTAATTGTTCTGTATTTGCTTTTCCCTTTAAAACGGTTCTTGCCCTGACCGGTTTGGCTCAGCAGTTAGAGCATCGGCCTGCGGACCGGAGAGTCCCGGGTTCGGTTCCCATTAGGGCATGTACCTCGGTTGCAGTTTGTCCCCGGTCCCGGTTGGGGTCGTGTGGGTGGCAATCCCTTGATGTGTCTCTCTCACATAAATGTTTCTCTATCTCTCTCTTTCTCCCTGTCTCCCTCTTGCTCTATCTGAAGATAAATGCAAAAAAATGTCCTTGGGTGAGGATAAAAAGAAATAATAATAAAATTGTTCTTAAAAATCACCGCAAAATGAATATCCCCTGCAGAAAATGCTGGGGCTGAAAGCCATAGTAGTATGCCCTCCACCCTGAAGGAAAACTCTAAGAATGGTTGGAAAACAAATTACATGGAGTGGTTCAGTGTGTGCTAATTTCAGAATTTTTTCAGACCCGATGATTTTCTAAAGCTATTTGCCCAGAATATCTATCCCATGATCTCATTAGCTTCCTCGTTATTTTATAAGTAATAATAAATCTGAAGCAGAGAGAGGTTACGTGATACGTTCAAAGTCACACAAATCAAATGGTAATAATAGAAATAATGCAAGAATGAAACAGATGAGCAGAGTATCACTGTCATGAGACAAAGAGATAGCAATCTGTCCATCTGTGTTGAATCACCAAAACATCGGAGGCAATACATGCCACGAAAAATCCCCCAAAACAAAGCAGAAGCAGACCATTCTTGATCTAATCAAAATCTAGCAAGTGTGCTGGAGAACTCATCCGGCTTTAAATTTTCAAAAACCATTAGTTGTCAAATTAGATGGAAGATGGAAGGAAAAAAATGCCTTTTGCTGAGACCTACTGCTAAATCCGGTCAATTTTGTTGTTTATCAGTGCATCAAGTCCTTCCACTTACCGTTTGACAAATTTGAAGGAAAAAAAAAGACAACACTCGCAATCAGGTGAAGTAGGTTATTAATGGTTCTGAACAGAAACACGGGATTGCCTCATCCTGAGGCAATTAGGCTGGGAAGAAAGTGTGCTTAAAATGTCTGAAGACCAACTATCATGGAACAGGTGGTCTCCCGGCAACTGGCATTGTTTGTATAATTCTGAATTGCTCGGTACATTTCTTCTTTTTAACAAATCACTCATGAATTCAAAGGTCTTCCTTTTTTAAAACTGGCTCAACAAAAAGTCACCCAAAGGAAGCTGGAGATTTTACAAAGGAAAAATAGAAGTAAAAAAAAATAACCAGCATAAAAACACTTCACACCGTCAAGCTTGGAAGAAAATTGAGACAAACTATTGACAGTGAAAACATAAATGAAATAACAGCAAAACTTTCCGGTGCCTTTGCAAGTTGAATCCCTGCATCACTTTAAACCTGGCAACTCAGTCTCAGATTACTTTCCTATCAAAACAAATTGCAAAGCAAAGCACTTGTAAATCACCGAGGCCAAAAGTTCATGGGAGGGGAAACTTACAATTTCCTAAATACAACAATATAGGTAAACAGAATTCACTTCAATGCCTATGTTTCTATTTTATGTTATTTCCTCCAGGAGTCTCTCCTCCACATACATACATACATACATACACACACACACAAACATATACATGCATACACATACACACACACACACACACACACACTAGCACAAGGTGGTTTTAAGTGATCTCTCCTATTGTCCTATACTCCCTTTATCCTATCAGATGTCACACATTATTGCTATTGCTTATGCAATTTACTGTATGTATTTTCTTGTGGTGGAGTATATTCAGCATCAAGTTACAGAATACCAAACAAAAGACTTAAATAGTAAGGATATTTATTATCTACTTAACATGAAGTTGGGAGATAGGGTAGATCAACATGGTCATCCAAGAACAAACCTCTTTCTTTCCTTTCTCTCTGTCATCCTCAACTAATCAACTACTCCCACAAAGTCAGCCATGGCAACAGCATTGCTCCAGACAGGTGGAGCTCGCTTGACTCCAATATATGCCAAGTGAGTAACTTTGTATCCTGGTTGGTCTAGGCCCTCGACTAGGGGAATTTATCTTTACTCCGTCCTCCAGGCGTACTTATTCCTTGCATACTTAAAAGTATTTCTGGCCCTGGCCAGTTTGGCTCAGCGGGTCGGCCTGCGGTACAGAGAGACCCGGGTTCGGTTCCCGCTAAGGGCACGTACCTGGTTGCAGTTTGTCCCCGGCCCTGGTTGGTCATGCGGGTGGCAACCACTCGATGTGTCTCTTTCACATGGATGTTTCTCTCTCGCTCTCTTCCTCTCTCTCCCTCCCGCTCTGTCTGAACAAAAAAATGCAAAAATGTCCTGGGTGAGGATAAAAAAAAAAAAGTATTTCTGAAGGGGAAATGATAAGATCACTCTCTTGGATATCACTGGGCAAGTTTCTGTAATTCACTGAGCCCGCATTTTCTTCATAAATGAAGATGGCACCTCTTGAATGAGGTAATTAAATTGGAGAGTTTATGTAAAATGCAAGTTTATGTAAAATGCCCAATATTGCAATTATCCTAAATGGATGAAAGCTCTTTTTCTTGTTGTTGACGTCTTGTATTAACCTCTACGCAATTATTTGTCTGACAGTGTGTTGAAGCAATAGGTCAGACAACGTTGCCACAATAATGTCTGTCAAAGTGGCTGGGCGTAAAAACTCCGGCCCTGCATTCATCTGAAGGACACTCCTGACGAAGACCATTCTCATCCACTTCGTAGTATTAAAGTGGCCTTAATAGCCGAAATGACTGGAAAGAGGAACAGTTTTAAACATGCATATAAACATCTGCTTTTTCAGTGGTTTTAGTAACATATAATCCAGTTCACTATACAATCTATCCACATTTTCTAAAAATTATCCAAAATGTAACATTTTCTGGAAGGAATGAACTAATCTCCTACTGTGTTCCGATGCTTTACCCCACATCTGAATAAAATCAAGTCAACCAGTGGCATGGAAAACTCCAAAATACAGTCTCTCTGGGATCCTGATATCTTCCACTGATTTTATAACCCAATCTTAATTCTGTTTAAAAAAAAATTTTTTTAGCCTGGCTAGTGTGGCTCAGTGGATTGAACCTCGTCCCATGGACTGAGAAATCCCAGTTTGATTCCCGGTTTGATTCCTGGTCGGGGCACATGCCGGGGTTGTGAGATCAATCCTCACTTGGGGGGGGGGGGTGCAGGCCACAGAATTGACTAATTTGGTCAGTCATTACAAAATGAGCTAAAATCAGACACAAGGCAATCAACATTGTTTTTTGTAGGCCACTAAATAGGTTTTGCTCCCTAAATGGCATACAGAAACAAAACACTGATAAGTACATGTTTTAAGTTATGTGCTACTAAGCATATACTATTTGGATAATTTATTCTATGCTAAATTTTACTTCCAGAATTGCACCTGCTGAGAGTGTACCATCCTTTCAAAAGTCTACCTATATGCATGTTCTGGCACGAATCTTGGTTCCTGCGGCTTCTACAAACTTTCATGTATGTGTCTTTGTCCCATCCCTTATTTCATCCTTGGAATCATTATTATCAATGGACCAAGGACTGAGGTCCTCCTTCTCTCTCAAATTAGAGCCCACTAAAACAGTCTCTTCCCATCCCTTACCTACTGCACCCTTATTCTGAGGTTTCCAGAATTGAACAAGTTTCTGGTGAGTAATTTGGTCTCGCAGTCCTTCAGAAATTCAGTCCAGCCCTGGCCAGTTTGGCTCAGAGTTTAGAGCATGGGCAGTGGACTGCAGGGTCATGGGTTAAATTCCAGGTCAAGGGCATGTACTTGGGTTGCAGGTTAAGTCCCAGCCTGGTGGGGTCATGCAGGAAGCAACAAATCAATGTGTCTCTCTCACATGAATGTTTCTCTCTCTCTCCCTCTCTCCCTTTTACTCTATCTAGAAATCAACGGAAAAAAGTATTGCCAGGTGAGGATTAACAAAACAAAACAACAACAAAAATTCAGTCCATATTCAGGACTTTAATTTCACTGCTTTCACTGAGAGATTCTGTTTGGAGGCATATACAGGTACAATAAAGTTGTGAAAGGCACAGATTTGCCTTTCAAAGAAATTACAGTTATCATTAATGTGGCTTGTCCCATTAAAAATAAATAAAAAGCTATGTGGAGATCAGAAGACCTAGATTTGGTCCTAAACTAGCTAGTCATGCCTCTTAGAATTAACTCATTTCCAGCAACCTCATTTTTTTCCATCTGTAAAATGAAAGATCCGAAATAAGTGCTATTTGGAGCTCTACCAAAGACACGCCTCTCTTATACTACATCTGCTCCCAACGTTGTCTAAATGAAAAGAAATAGTCTAGACACTCATACTTTGTTTTGGCCAATTTTGACGCTTACCTTTCCCCACCACATCCCTAAATGTAGATGGGTCCCTTACAATTCTTTCAGTCATTGTTAATTTTATAAAAATTCTCTAAATGTTTATACAAAATGAAACCATGAACAAGTCGAATTCTTTCCCTGTGTTTCTCTCTGAGGCTGTAAAAACAGTCTCTTGATTTAACATGTGCATATGTATATATACACATACATATGCTATGTAAATATGTATATATGAACAGAGCTGATCAGAATAATTTCACGTGTGAAATCATTGTGTTTTTTTCCTTAACTCCCAACACTATAAAAAATTGGGAGAATGCTGCTGCAATGTAACACTATGGTTTTTTTTTAATAAACCAACATAATAAAGGTGTGATTCAACCAATATCTAACTCCAAGGTCCTGCAAGAGAAGCTTATTTAATAAAATAGAAGAATATCTAAAATTTGAAACCTACAATGATCATTAGAGAAGGTCACATATATTATATTAATCTTATTTCTTAGCATATAGTTAATTTTATCATTTGTTAGTTGGACTAAATAAGTTTATAGAGACTATCTTTTTAAAGTACTTGTAGTTTTGTAAAAATGTACAACCTATAATATAAAAAAGGTTTTAAACTCTTAAATTTGTTTCAATCTGTGCCCGTGTGTATACATATTTGTATATGTATATGTACATACATACAGATGCATCTATAAAGCTAATATTTTTTAAAACATTGGCTAGTTGAATGATTATATTAATTTAATTCACA
Organism: Molossus molossus; assembly: GCF_014108415.1. Classification (NCBI taxonomy): domain Eukaryota; kingdom Metazoa; phylum Chordata; class Mammalia; order Chiroptera; family Molossidae; genus Molossus; species Molossus molossus. The sequence continues at coordinate 112,618,703 of NW_023425388.1, forward strand.
TTTATACTTCATAATGTAAGAAGATAATACAAACTTTTTATTCCTCCACCTTAGGTGATTAAGGTCACACACCCAGATTTCCAATATAAGGTTTGTTGATATTGAAAGCAACAAATATTACAGAGAAATGTTTCCTTTGGGAAAGAAATTATAATTAACTCTCCCTCCTGATCGCGAAGCATACCAGGACACTACAACTTGCCTCAAGTATTCTCTCGGACTACCTATGAGCTTAGACAATTATGTGTCTTCTTTTATAATCTGACCAACCACAGAGTAAAGCCCATGCATATTTAGAAAACTTTATTTGCCCTGTTGTCCTCTCTCCAACTGCTATGCTGTGATTTTGCCTTGAAATCTTCATAGGAGAGAGAGGGTGTCTAAGCTAAGAAAAAGGCGTATGAAGCCAATATAAGCAAAGTTTTGTAAAAAAATGTATATTTTTAAGTTTTTAATCGATTTAAATTTTTGTTTTTTCTTTATTGACTTTATAGAGAACGGAAGGGGAAGAGAGAGAGAAAAAGAGAAACATCAATGAGAGAGAACATCGACTGGCCGCCTCTTGCATGCCCCCCACTGGGGATTTGGCCCACGACCTGGGCATGTGCCGTGACCTGAAACTGAACTGGCGACCTCTTGGTGCATGGGTCGATGCTCAACCACTGAGCCACACTGGCTGGGCTTAATGAATATTTTTAATTGTTAGAAAATAATCTGTATTAATAACCAAATAACAGTTTTGATCATTTATTTAAATATAAAGCAATAATAATATTTTAAAAATTGTCTGAGTCTCTGACCATAATTGTGAACCAGAACTTCATGACATTTCAGGATCTACAACTATTTATTGTGTTCAGGAAACATCATTAACAACTGACACTGAGAATAAAAACAACTTATAGTCAAAGAACCATGCTACACACATACTTAGAAATAACTAGACTTGTCTTTATAGTAAAGGAAAAGTATAGAGGTAAAATTCAGAGGTAATTGACTGATGTTAATAGAAAAAAATGAATCATATAATTCTAGGAATTAGCTCATTCATTCTAAATAAACATATTTTTTAAAATGATGATAAAGGGCTGGGGTATAATATGGTCAGGGCTTATGTAGATTATCATGGATTTCTCATAAAGATTTAGAGGAGTTTTATCTGAACGGGAAATTGTATACAGAGAAGTTTGGGGAGAGTAATGGTAGTCAGTGCAAATACTTTATAGACTCAAAATAGGCAACTTTCATGGGGTCTCCCAGATTCCTAAGTGTTTATTAAATGTGAGATTAGGACCATTTTCCCAATTTTAATTCTTACTCTGGAGGAAACATATGTTATGGCTTTGTACTCACGTTACAGTTTCTGTAGGACCTAGGTCCCTTGTCAGGGGCTCCCCAAGGATGCTCATGCCTTCAACCAGGCAGGATTTCATAACCACTTTCTAAAGTCACTGACTCAGCTGACGGTCCATGCAGCCCTCATGTTCTCTTATTCTGTTACTCACTCTTGACCCTTCCCCAGCCACCTCTGTTTTAATGTTTGCATTTATTATTTATCTTTTGAGGTATATTTTCTGCTAGTTTATATGTCTGTGTTACACGTGGGTTTATACATATGTCTGTGGCTAGGAAAAGGTCACTGAAAAACACAGAGTACTGTTAATGGGGGATCCATAACCCACTAACTCACGGCATCTTGACTATTTCCACCAAAACCTTTGTTTGTTGATAAATAACTTTTCTGAAGAAAGAACACCATTCAGGAACTTGCTTCTCTGGAATTACTTCAGAAGCATTTACCTCCACCAACCCCTCACCCCATTACTATCTCTGCTTATAAAATACTGGTTGCCTTGGGCTCATGAATAAATAAATATACATAAGCCCTCTGGGGAAATGTTTGTGTACACTTTTAGCTAGAGTCCTGTGGAGTTTTTAAAGCTGGAGGAGATCAACTAATTGAAAAGCAGCAAAGCATCTATATTTTTTAAAGAAAATCTTTCTGACAATCTACAAGGACTCTTAGTTTTCTGCGGTAATGCCCATTCAGCCCTTAGCGTCTATAAATTTCAAAGCCTATATATACACTTTCTTTTCAAATTACATTTATAGAGGGCTAGTATATTGTGAATTTTGCTAATATAAGAAATATAATTTAAGAAGAGATTAATCGGCCAAACTGGGTGTTAATTCAATCATTTTTCTTATAGTTTCCCTATGAACTCATGAGGTTTGGAGGTAATTACAGACAGATATTTCTGTTTTGAGAATATTATTCAAATATGCAACTCCCCATCCTGAAAATGCAATTGAAGTCCTAGCCAAATTAAAGTAAATGGAAACAAATTATTTGGTTTTGAATGGGGAATTGATAGTAAGTAGACTATCATCAATAATTGCAGCTGGGTGATCAGCAGTCATTCTGAGTTAAAATCCCCAGTTTTTGCTACTCGGTCAGGAAATTATATCTGAGATTAAATAAGTGTATTCTTATTTGGAAAACTGATCTAATTCTTCATCTAGAGATGATGAAAATCTTCACACTTTCCCCATTTATTCCCCAATGTTTAGAACCTATTTGACCGTGAAGGCTTACAGAGTCATCACGGAAGCATCACTATGTTTACAGAAGACATTCATTTTCCGATGGTCCCGAAGCTCCTCCAAGCAATTCTCCTGGGCAGCTCCATTTTTTGCCTTAACTACAAAAGCTTTCAAGGAATCACAACAAAACTTAGCAAAGCAACTTTGCTCCGACTGCAGAGAGGTAGGGGGAAACCCCTGGTGTCCCTCTGCTCCTTTCTTCAACCCTTTTTCTAAAATCTTGACATCCACCGGTAGGGAGAGTGGGTTAATTAGGCAGGAGTCTCTGGCTCGGCACCTGGCGGCGGTTTTCAGGTGGTGGTGAGTCCCCCGCCTTCCGAGTGCGGGGAGATGAAATCTGGGGGCGGCCGCGGGCCGGCCCGCCGCGCTCACTGGCTCAATTGCTCAATTATTTGTCTAAAGTTCCAGCCTCCGCGCAACTCCTTGCATAATACAAGCATAATTAGGCTGACCGTGTTGCCTTTGAAGGCGTGTCTTTGAGAAGGGAGGGTGTGTTCATTTACTTCGGGACTACGCCTGGAGAGCATCTTCCGGATGGGCTGAAATGATTCCAGACAGAACTGCACCATCCGCATGGAGAGTTCACAAAGTTTGTCCTCTTGCAAGTCGAAGCTTTTCAAACTTGCTTCTCCCCTGTTTGCCTAATCCTCCGAAACCTGGTGTCACAGACTCACATTCAAGAACCCCTGGCCCTTTAAAAATTCCACCTAGGAACTGTGCTCATACTTCTAATAGTCCGAGTGCTGACTCTCTGCCTGAATCTTCTCCCTCGCACTCAGCTACCACGTTCCCGGCAGCAGGGCTAGGCCCAGTCAACGCCTTCTGCTCAGGTCTCCGCGCCCCAGGTCTCAAAACCTCCTCCAGCGAGTCTGGCCCTCCAAGGTGCCGCGCAGAGGGACCATTCTGGCACTGAATGCAAACAAACGAACAACAACAAACTAGCCTTTTAATTATCTTATTTATATAAAGGTAGTGCAGGTGATGCCGGAGAAAGGGTCGAGAAGTTAGCAATGGCATCATAACGAAGCAGCCTTTTGTCTTGGCCGGCCAGTCAGGGTTGGTCCTTTGCTCGACCGCAACTTAAAGGGTTCCACCCTGCACTATCCAAAATTGTTTGTAGATACACTCTAAAAACAAATACATATATCACTCCAGCCTGGTATATATCACCTAATACACAACATGCCTCTTAATAGATAATATCGGTCCCTGCATGCAATTTTGTCATCTCTAGTATACAATATAGTTCTCAAATGGCAATGCACATCTAAGAGAATATTTATCACCTTCTACACACGTATATCCTAACAACATACACCAGGTAATACACGTACATGTATTACTTAACGTACATTTGTAATAGAAAAAAATGAAAGCTTATAAATATGCACCAAATACAGTGCTACCTGTTAGGTGAGATATATAGAAATATATCTGAATGAATGTGTATATATCAATGTTACACTTAAGGGCATATGTCAGCTGACGCATGGTAGGTACTAGGATCTGTTTACAGGCCACATTCCACTCGCTTCCACCTGTTACTGAAAAGTCTGTGGCCGCCTTACACAGGAGCCTGGAGCAGGCTGGTCTCTCGCTCCCCCGCCCGCTCCAGCTCTCTCCCTCTCTCACCCCGAGCCCAGGGAAGAGAAGTCCCTGTTCAGGTCCTGGCCGCACGGGGTTCCCAGCCAACAGACAGAAATCCCATTTCAGAGAAGGCTCCGCAGCCCAGGCCAAGGGAAAGCTCCCGGGAAGTTCAACTTCAACCGCGGGGGGGGGGGGGGCTGAAGGGGAAGGGGGAGACTGGATCCGAACTCCAATTTGAGGAGGCCATTACGTCTTAAATTGGCTCGGGAAAACCGCCTTGCAACGAGGCGGGCGGAACTGGGAGGTGGGAGGTGCCCAGGGGAAGGGACCCGCCACACTCGCTCTCCCGGGGACTCCCCCGCCCCTTCCCGCAGATTCGGGACCCCTGGAAACTCTATTCTCTGGCCTCCGCCTGAGATTCTGGGGGAAGTGCAACAGAGAATTAAGATTATTGTCCAATGATTCGAGTTACCTTCTGAGTGTTCTTAACTGGCCTTTTCTAGGAGCTATTCTGCTCCAAGAACAGATTTTGCCAAACACGCCCACACCCAGGAATCTTGACCACTCAGAGGGACATAGAGAACGGAAAGTTTGTTAATTTTGAGGAATATTTGGGAAAATAAAGTTGGTTGGGAAGGGGATCGGTGTTACACTAGAAAAATCCAGGCGTGAACCCTCCTGGCCCGGCAGGATCAGTCTCCTGGCACCGGATGGAGGGGTGGCGCTCCCCCGACCCCCAACCTGCGGGTGCTGAACCTCTAAGAATGTGCGAGTTTCTGCGCATTATCGAGAACATATCTAATGTCCGTAGAAACTTGGTGGAAAGAATCTGATGAATGTGTCTAATTGGTTTAACCCGCCATCTATTCACGAGAAGAAAAGCTCCGTCATTAGACTTAATTAAGCTTTTTTTAAGTCGCTGCTCTTAATAATCGAGAAACGGTAAAGTCCAGCGCCAACATTTGCGTCATTTTAAGGACCCTGTTTGTTTGTCGGGGGTGTGGCAGAGTTACCCAGTATCTTCCCGTGTCCTTTCCGACTCCTAGGGTAACCCCGCGAGCCGGGCAGGCGCGCACCCGACCCAGGGGACAGCGCAGCGTCTGCGAAGTTGCGGCTGAGCCCCGGCGCCCCTTCCGGTCCCTCTGCCTCGCGCGCCCCCAGCGCCAGATGTGGACGAATTTGGACAACCGCTTGCGGGACGCTTTGCCATCGGGTTTGTCCTCGGCAAATGTCTCACCAAACAAAAGCAAAAACCAGAACCTGCAACTGGCGGGTAAAAATATTCTGGAAAAGAGGTTGCTAAGAAGCTTCTACACACCTACCGGTATTCGGGGGCTCATTCGCGGCCCCCATCTGAAAGTGCCCAGGGGACCCAGGGTGACAAGAAAAACTCGCCTGACGGCCACATCCCCTCCCCAGCTGGCTAGAACCTCAGGCTTTCGAGTTCATTCAAACGTTTTCTTTTAATTCCTACAGCTTTCGGGGTGGGGAAACAGGATGATAGGCTTCCTGAAATCAGGTAGGTGGTTTAATGTCCCCCCCACCCCACCCTCCACCCTGTACAGCGTGTCACTCACATAAGCACGTGACCAGAGCCGAGGTCAGGATGCTCAAAGCTCGGTTAAGCTACCCTGGGCCCGTGGGCCGGGAAAAAAATCCTCCAGCACCTGTCCTTCAGGAACACTGACTTCTGCTTCTCAGAACTTGGTCCTCACTGAACCTTTCACTACTCTCTCAGTCCTTCATTTAAAAAATTTTTAAAAAACAATCCAATTTATTGAGCATTGATGGAGAGGTGGCAGGGGCTTGAGTCCTTGAAATCTTGTGTCCTAGCCAAGGGCTTTTGTTCCCTCAGGCCGTGGGGTTTTTTTTGTTTTTGTTTTGTTTGTTTCAGCAGCAATATCCTGATAGCATTTTATAATTTTGGCGTGAGTTTTACCTCTGATTTTCTAAATTTAGGAGTTTGCTAAATAAAAGGAATCAGAAAGAAACCACCTAAGACAAATGAAATGGTCTTATTCTCCAATGGCTGGGACACAGTTGTTATTGAAAGGAGAATTTAAGATTTTACGTGTCTAAATATAAAAACAGGATAAGGGGGGAATTAGTGCAAAATACCAAGAGCAGCCAATTCCTCCATTCCACCCCCCCCCCCCCCCCCCCCCACTCCCCCATCCCCCAGCTAGAAGGCAAGTGGCTGACTATTTGGCACGTGCCATTAGCCACAGCTCTGAACTTGGCCACCATTCTGGGTTGAGGAGGCTCAAGCTTGGTTCTCTGAGGATATGAAGCTCTGCTGATTTTGGTCTCGGTGAGGGCCTAAGCGTCAGGCCCCAGGAAGCTGGACACGCCTCCTTTATGGCCACTGAGGCAGAAATTCTCAGAAGTGTGTCCCACTAGTCACTCTGAAGTGGGGGCCATAGAGTGCAGAGTGCTTTGGGCGGAGATGGGTCTAGAAGCTGTGAAAAGGCCATTTTCTCAGGCGCCACCCCCTTATTTCATCGAGGAGCTTTGGAAATTTCCCTCAGCCCACACCACTCCCTAGGGCGCCAGGCTTCAGGAAGGCAAAGTCATTTCATCCCATGCAGCTCGGACCCCACAGCACAACTGAAGTCATGGGGCAGTTCTGGGAGAGTGTGAGCCTGACAAAACAGTCTAACACTCAGTCTGAACCCATCATCCCTCCCCAGCACTGCCAGCACCCAGCACCCAGCACCCAACACCAAGCACCCAGTGCCCAGCACCCAGCACCCAGCACCCAGAACCATGGGTGGGGGAAAGTAGACGTCCTTGGGGGAGAGAGGGCTGGAATTTCAGGTTTCACCCGTAGCAGAAATGTAGGCCTGCAAGGAGCCACCCAGGGAGTCTAGCCCTTGGGGTATTTCTGCCCCCTAAGTGAACCATCAATACCCAAGAGCACCCCCACCCCCACCCCCACCGGAAAGCTCTGGAAAGGTACTGCTTGGGCCCCTGGCACTTGGTCTTCCCTCACCAGACACACTTCATAACTCCAAGACCGACAGCTGGGGATTAAAAGATTCCCTATTTACCAAGATCATTCTTGCTCTCAACTTTACTGTGATTTCCAACCTCCTTGCCTTTTGTTCTACAATGATGTTCTTCCTACCCCATTCTTGGGAAAAGAGGGGTCTTTTATCTTTTCCCCCAGTCTCCTCCATGTTTAGGACTTTTTTGCACCCATGCTCTGTCACTTAACAAGAAAAATATGTCTGGAGAGGCTGGGCTGCTGAAGGAGAGGCAGAAGAGAAGGCCTACCAGTGGGAGCAGAGTGTACATCTAGCTAGCCCTGGTCTGTTTTTGTGCACAGAGTTGGCGCCTGGGCAGTGACAGAGTCTCCAGTCCTGGCCAGACAATGGGAGGCTGGACAGCTGCAGCCGCTACAAAGGAGCCCATCAGCCCAGCACTGTTTACTTAGTGTTGGGCCTGACCCCAGGGCCACTGGAGGCCTGTACAGATGCTGATTCCACCCTGGGAACTGGCTTTCTCCCCCCCCCACCCCCCCCAGTGGACCGCACAGGCCCGCGCATGTTTGCAAACAACTTAACTGACATCTCTCATATTCATCTGCTAGCACTGGCTTTGAAGAAATGGAATGGGGCAAAAGCCCCTGGAGGTTCGGCTTCCCACACACATGTCCAGTCCTCCTGGCTGATTATCTTTGCTTCTTTGAGGAGGAAGCTGGGTGTCTCCACCCTTTGAAAATTTACTGTTTTAATATCCCAGCCACAAGACCCAGAACAAGCAGGAGAGCAAGGCCACAGGCCACTTTGCCAAAGGAGACATCCCTTCTCAGAGCTCGAGGTCAGAAAAGCCAGTGCACACATGTTGCAGGCCAGGCCACAGAACTGCCTGTGTACCTGGAGGAGACCCTCTCTAGGACTGCTCCTGGTCTATTGTTTTCCATGCTCTTCTACTGATACTCAGGAAACCCATCTGCATATTTCTTTCCTTAGGTTTAGAAAGAAAAATAGAAGTCAGATAATCTTTCTTGCCATGAGTATCTTAAAAAAAAAAAAACACTTAGAATTTCTCCTTTTTTTTCCTTTATTGATTTTAGAGAGAGAAGAAGGGAGAGAGATAGAAACATCAATGACAGAGAACATCGATTGGCTGCCTCCTGCATGCCTCCCACTGGGGATCTGGCCCACAACCTGGACATGTGCCCTGACCGGGAATCGAACTGGTGACCTCTTGGTGCATGGGTCGATGCTCAACCACTGAGCCACACTGGCTGGACTAGAATTTGTTTCTTAGACGTGCACATTGAGGAAATGTCAGGCAAGAGGATGCCTCATTTAACTGGATTCCCCTCAAACTTCTTCCCCTTGGGGGGCCCCTCTCCTGGAACAGCTGCCAGGAACCCACACCTGCAAAGGCAACTGTTGGGGCTGTCCCCAGGTCCCTCACCCGGTGTGTCCTATGCCCCACCCTAGTGCACATCTAGGCTTGAAGAGCCTGCTGTCTTCTCCTCACACTGGAGTTTAATGTGGTGAGGCAAGAAGCCAGCCTGACACCACTTGCCTTCCCAGATTTCAGGGCTCCTCATTTTTCCAGGGTGCCCCTGTAGGACTAAGGGTGGGGGTGGGTTTTGCCAGGTGGTCCTTCTATGAGGAGGGCTGGGTTGACACCTCCACTGAGATGGCTGGAGAAGATGGTTGGAATCCCAGCTGGGGCAGAAGAAGCTACTTCCTGGTGTGCTTGCCCCCCCTTTTATTCCCTTTCACGACATTGTTTGCATTGATGGTCTAGTTCAGATATGAGGAGGCCAGCGTCTCCCTTGAAATGGAAACAGGACGGAATAAAGAAGAAAAAAGTACTTTGTAGTCTGCATCGTCCATCTTTAATTCAGAGACGCATCTATACTCCGGGGAGCTCTGCCTTTGATCTCTTTGATTTTTTTTACACCAGATCTGTTATGGACTAAAATTCCTAGGTTTTCCATAGAAACATCTCCATTCCTTCAGGATATTGATGTTTTCTTCTTCCTGGGGGTTATGATATGGTAAATCAGATTCAGAACAGAAGGGACAATGCCAGCATTCACAGGCCTCCCCCCACACACACCCCCCATTCTCTCTTCTCTTTCCCTCCCTCTCTCATTCATTCGCTCATATTCATTCCCTCTCTGGCTCCGCTCTCATTCTCTCCTACCCTCCCTCCTCCGTTCCTCTTCCCTTCCTTCTCCTTTCTTCCTCTGCCTCATTTTCTCCCCGTTGTTCCCCGGGAACCGAAATAGGCTTGCGATTCTCCTCAAGTCCTTTCAAGTGCCTTCAACTTTGGCGGCGCAGCAGCAGGTTGCGTTGCCATGGAGACTGCAGTGCGCGGCGGCCGCGGCGGTGGCCACGTCCCCAATCCCCCAGACAATGCCCCGCCGAAGTGCGGGTTCCTCGCCCCTTTTCGAGCCTGTTTGCCTTCTAATGGGGCCAGTGGCCTCAAATGGGCGCCGCATCTTGACACAACAACAATCCCTGCCCCCTCTCCGTCCCCCCCCTCCTGCCTTTCCTTCCCCCCTCCATGTCTTTGATCTATTAAAAATAAAAAGAACAAAGTCACAGAGGAAAGTTAGATTTTGTTTGGGCTGCCACTGCACAAAATGGGGCTCTTCACACAGAGCGTGGTGGAGCCGCGGTCGGACAATGCTCGGCCCGGCTCCGTTATGCGGAGGTCAAACTGGACAGCTCTGGGCAAGAGGACGCGAGCTGGAACCGACCCGCCAAGGGGCGAGCAGCCTGTCCGTCCCGCCCCCGCCTGGCTGCCGCTGGGAGATTCTGGTGGCCGAGGTGCCTCCAGGCAGGTTCTGAAGAGACCCAACGCTAGAATATCTGCTCAAATTTAAGGCCTCTCACAACGCCCCTGGTTGGCCTGGGATTCGGGCCTGATTCGGACCCTGGAGCTTCCCCCACCGCGCTTGGCGCACAGCAGGTGATCGGTCAATAGTCGCTGGTTGTCCCAGCTGCTGGTGCACTGCCAAACCCTCCGCTAGGGGGCAGGAGAGAGGGAATGGTCACACACTGAACGTCAGGAAACAGCCAATAGCAGTACTTTGCCATAAGGGATGATTAGACTGTTGGGGGAAATGCCAAACCATCTGTAAACAGACACTAAATTCAGTGGGCTTTTCCCAAAGTGACAGTAACATCGATAGTATCATTATGGTCAGATGTCATTTGCCACAATATATTTCTGGTGAGACCGTCTCTGAGCCAAAACATGTCTGGTCTATTATACTAAAACCAAGACCATTGTAAGATCCTCAACCTTAAGATACTTGGAACATTTCTTTAGATGATGTATTCATCCCCCACGACTTAAATATAGCAGCAATATTAATTGAACTGGTTATATCTGGGTACAATGTACAGACAACACACTTATAGATTTATTTTGTCCTATTGAACTTCTTATTTAGATAGCAGAAAATGCAAATAGATTTGTATTACAGTCATCTTAATTTCAAGTTAATATAAAATGTGGATTTTATATACTTTAAAATTTTATTCAGTTTGGCCTACGAACTGAAGGGCTTGATTCCCAATCAAGGGCATGTATCTGGTTGCAGGTTTGATACCCCAGTCTGGGTGGTACAGGAGGCAACCAACAGATACACTGATGTCTCTGTCTCTCTCTCCCTCCCTTCCTTCCACTCTATCTAAAAATCAGTGGAAAAATAGCCTCAGGTAAGGATTAACAAATATATGTAACACATATATGTATATATATGTATATATTCAGTATGGATTCAACATTAAATATTCAATCTCATTTATAACCTCTGACTTTAAAAAGCTGCAATTTAAAATAAAATTGGGTGAAAGCTGAAATGTAAGATAAAACAAATAAAATAATATACCGAGATCATAAAATGGGAACAGGAAAGCAAGACTAGCTTGAAACCTTCAAAATCTGGACAATCAGATTGTTTTGGTAGTGTGATATCTCTCCTAGAATTTCTCAAGGATCTGGTGTGCTGATGATTCCTTGAACCATTTTAGTAATGTTTAATGTTTTTGCTAGAATACAAGTAAGAACATGTGCTAGAAAATTTGACTAAATTAAATTTATTTTTTTAATCCAGGATAAAAACTATGCATTAACAAAATTCTAGTTATTTTTATATATAGGATTATAAGAGAAATGTGTTCATGCAATTATATTTTTCTTAATGTATATTAGAACAGTATAATTATTTGAAATATGAGAAGAAAAGAGGAAAAATTTTCAAGTGTTAAACTGTTGCTAAGGATTTGTGAACATGGAAAATGTTGTACAAACTCTGGAGAAGGTCTCAGAACTCTAATTCCTAGATTTTAATCTCTACAAATTTCTTCCCTGGTCACTAAGCCTATGGGGGGAAAATGAGATTGAAAACTGTTGGCAAATCATCTGGGAGACAAATGTGTAGACATTCTTGGCCCAAGTGACCAGGTTTTGGAATTTATATTGTAAAATAAGCTCAAATATAAAATTTAAAAAATTTGTGTCCAGCATCATGACTGCTTATGGTATGTGTTCTGTCACTGATAAAGCATTTCACATACACACACACAAAAGTTGAACTTGAGAGATTTAAAATTTTTCTTTTTTATTTTTTTCCTCACACTACCCATAACTCTGAAGTTCCAAATAAATTAAGAAAACCATGCCATAAACCACTGAAAAGGCAGAACATGAATTGGCCAAAAGTTTCTGAGCCACCTTCCAGCGTTTAGGAAGGAATGAAGTGGGAGGACTCTTCAGAAGCAGATGGAAAAGGAATAGGAAGTAACCATGGTAACCACCACCCAGGCTAGCAAAGGTGCTTCTTAGAGCCTGGACCCTCCTGTCCATTTAGAATAAGGTCTAGCCACAAAGGTAGTCAGCAAACCTTCCAACTCAAACATACACACTATCCGTGGCTCAAAAACAAACCTTCTCAGAGTGACTAGCACTTTGAGTGAACCAAAACCCAAAACCCTTAATTCTAACATCATCAGCCTCATAAAAGATATGGTCAGTGGGAGCTTAGGAAAAGACTGTCCTGTACAAAACTTCCTTCCTTGCTCCCTTCCTCTCATGGAAAAAGCCCTAATAACCATGGAGAGGATTTGGTTATTTTCTGAGAAACTAAATATTCATCGGAACAAATTCACACTTCCAAAGTACAGGGTGGGGCAAAAGTTGCGAGTGCACAAAACAGAGCGTTTATTCTTGTATTATTATTTATTTGTTCATGATGATATTTTTCATATGAACGACTGTTGACCTACTTTTGCCTCACCCTGTATTTTCTAGCTTGGGCAAATTTGGGGGCACTGTTTCCATCTAGCCAGCATCATTCTACTATTGAGCTTGGATGTTCTTTGGACTTTCCTCTGTGTTCTAGCTGTACAATGGATCATTTCATACTACTGAGACATTGTTTAAATTTCTCCAAAATGTGATTCCTGAGCAGCAGCCTCGGCATCACCTGAAACTTGTTAGTAATGCACATTCTTAGGTCTCCTGGATCACAAGCTGGGGGTGGGGGCGGGGGAGGAGATCAATCTCTGGTTGGTTTTGTTTTGTTTTGAACAGACTCCGGTTGATTGTGAAGCTTGATCATGTTGAAGAACCACCAGCTAGGGGACCCTGTCACCCACCCTGCCAATGGAAATGTTGTACTTTTTGCCCCTGAACTCTGCAAGATAAATCTGGAAGGAGAGTCCAGGAAAAGCTCTCTGAAGCTGAGGACTGAGAGCAGAGAAGTTAGATCAGATGTTCTGGCTCCTGTTTGCTCCTGACTGGGCACAGGACACCAGGCAGCAACTTCTGTGGTTGCCAGCTCCAGGTGACTCTGATGTTAAGTCCGCGGAGGTGGAAAAGGTGAAGGGGGCAGCTCTGTGCTCTTCTCCAAGACAAGTCCAGAATGAGGGAGGGTGAGATGCTGACTCTGGGGTAAGGAAGAGAGCTGGAGACTCTCCCAGAGAGGAATCCCTGGCCTCTGTGCTCAGTGGTTAGAGCGCCAGCCTGTGCCTCAAAGTTGTGGGTTCAATTTCTGGTCCTGGTGGAGCGAGTGTGGGAATCACTGTGTGTAGGAGGCAAGCAGTCGATGTGAGAGATGTTTCTCTCCCCTCCTCCTCCTGCCTTCCACTCTCTAAAGAATGAAGTGAGAGGACAATATATCCTGAGGTGAGGATTTCAAATAATTTTTTTTTTAGGAAAAACACTGGGGAAAAGGCAGTCTGAGGCTGTGGCTTGCGTGCATCAGTGAGCAGGGGTCTGAGTGTGGAGTCTGTGTGAGGGCTGTGAAGGATGTAAATAAGGTGAAATTGCTGGGGTGGGGTCTAGCAGGTACTGAGGATTGTGGAGGGTGAGGGCGTGGGAAGGCAGGAGAGGGAGAGACTGATTAAAAAGATGAGAGGTACAGACATGGCAGACGGTGAGGGGCACTCTGGGTTGTGAAAGTGTGTGTAGGAGTATAAGGGAGTGTGGGAGCAGAGAGGTATGAATTGGTAAAGGGGACAGAGGGGTGAGCGAAGAAGTACGGAGGTTGGAGGAGATGGGGCTTTGTGGGGGTGTGGGGGAGTGGAAGGGGAGGAGAAGAAGGTAGAAGAGATAGGAGGGGCTGTTAAGAAGTGTGAGGAAGAAAGGGTTTGTGGAGGGTTGAGGGGGTATGAAAGGGTGAGAGAGAGTGAGGCATTGAGGAGGTGGAGGAAGTAAGGGGGCGGTGGGTGGGCACGGGTGCTCCCTGCCACATTGCTGCAGGAAGGCTGCGCAGGTAAATGAACCGGGATCAGGTATGTGTGGGTGACTGAGTTGGGAGCCAGGAGACCCCTGGGCCTTGCTCCCCCACCAGGGGGCTTTCAGATAAATCAGAGACTGAGCCCTCAGCCCTCTTAGCACTCTTGGTACCTGCCAAGCTCACACTCTCTGTGGGGGTCAGCTTCTTTGAGTGACTGATTAACGCAGGTGCTTGGCTATGCCCTGGGGGCAAATTAGGGGGCTCCTGAAATGCCAGGTGAGAACTGGTCCCCACACTCTCCTCTAATGCCTCACCACTCCCTCCTGCTTCTCTAACTGGAGTCCACAACTTTTACAAAAGAGGGGATACATACGAGGGCCAGGACTTCTCCAAGTTTGGGATTTTCCATGACTGTCCATAGAAACAATTTCCATGGATCCAGGTCTTAAATCTCACCTCCTGGGCCAGGCGCTGCATGGCCCCTTTCAAATGCCCTTTGGAACCCAAGTTCTGATCTGTATTGCCCCAGCCTCCCCGTTCCCTTTGCCATCCGTAGTTAATCAGGGTGTGAATCAAAATGCAGGGACCAGGATCCTTATTTTCTCAGTAGCAATAACACAAAGACTTGTCACCAACGAGGGAGCGGCTGGTCTTGAACCCAGACTGCCAGACCTGAGCATGCATAAACACAGTGCCTGAAGTGGCATACTTGGGCTGTTCCAACTCAAGTTTTGTAATTAATAGCTAAGTTTTCATGTGAAGAATAGAATGACATTTAATAGTAAGTAATTAATGAGGATTATGAAAGTAATAGAAGCCATGGCTACATAAATAAGGGAAAAAGAATTACCTTGGAGGGCCCTGGCCAGTTTGGCTCAGCGGTTAGAGCGTCAGCCTGCGGTTCGGGGAGACCCGGGTTCAGTTCCCGCTAAGGGCATGTACTTTGGTCCCCGGCCCTGGTTGGTCGTGCGGGTGGCAGCCACTCGATGTGTCCCTTCACGTCGATGTTTCTCTCTCTCTCTCCCTTCCTCTCTCTCCCTCCCATTCTATCTGTACAAAAAATGGAAAAATATCCTCGGGTGAGGATAAAAAAATAAAAAAAAAAAGAATTACCTTGGAGGGCTAGAATGGGAAGAAGGTCTAGGGTGCTCTCTCTAGCACCTGAAACCTAACCTTCCAGTAATTTCATTCCATAGTAAAGTATAAAATTTCACAGATATGGGCAGATGCCATCATGTAATCAAGTCAGTAAGAAAATTATTAACATAGAGATTAACTATAGAGTTATTGAAAATATTTGTTTTGTTGTCAATTATAGGGAATTGTTTACCTTTAATGAATATTCATTTCAAATGAAAAGATATTTTCAGCAGAGATTTTCTCAAACACTCAACTGACAAGAACAAAACAGTCACCTTAATTTTTCAAATATAGTTATAAATTAATATTTTTACATCTTTTGCTCTGAGAAAAATAACATTATTATTAAAGGTCAATTTTTTTTTTCGAAACAATTTTTAAGTTTTTACATTCTTCTCCATTAAAGTTGTTTTTCGTTTTAATGAGAATAGTTCTGGCAGTTATGCTATGTCTTTAACAAATCACTCTGTGTCCTCTGAACACTGCTAGATGAAACCAACGACGGGTTTCACAATATAAATATTCAATAGGTTTTTTTGCCAGAAATATGTACAATGTTTAGATGTCTGTCAGCAACAGATTGAATTAATCATCTCTCATCTCTAATTAGATTCATTATAATTAAATAAATAATAGAATTCTTGGACTAAATACTTGAATTGTTAGTGTCTAGGATATAGTTCACCCATATCCTACATGTTTGATATAGTATGGTTTATATATCCTGTATATGTTTTATATGCTATGTAGAGATGTTGACTTTTTAACTTGATATATTTTATTAAAATATATCTAGTTCAAACTAGGCAAACTTGGAAATTTTTTAAATTCCTAAACTGATTTTTTTACAATGACTACACTTGAACCTAAATCCCTTATAGTCATCCTCATGGGCTGTGTATTCTAGGTCCCAATTCACCTATAAGCCTGAACAAGCCCCTTCTACCACAAACACAGCTACAGGAGTGCTCACAACGTATTGCTGAAGGCTACAAACATATTTTGACTGCCATGCTTTCAACATGTCACTGTAGAATGTCTCTACATTTGTAGATCTTTAATTTCGAAATTCTCTAAAAGATTGGGGGACCATGAGAAGGGGCAGAGAGAACAAAATGACTAGTCATTTTGCTTTGAAATGAAACAGTTCTTTAAAAAACAGTTAGGATGGTTGAGAGTTTAGGAAAGGGGGCAAATCCTCTGAAAACTCAAGTGCCATTGCTGTGCGTACAGATTTAGTACATATTTAGTTGCTTGCATTTCTAACCTAAAACTAAAATAGACAGGCTACCATGCATGCTGTTTTCTCTCAAATGTACAGACCTGTATGGAAATAGTTCACACCTGCTCCATCATTAACTAAATAATAAGAGTAAACTAATGAATCTGATCTGTTAATTAAGAAAATAGAGGTACTCTCCTTCATTTTCTCCTGTATCACTGTGCTTAATCTTCTTGCAAGCCTCTCCATATTACAGTTCTCTGCAAGGCTCTTGTTCTTAAATGTATCTTTTTGTTTTGCATTCTGGGTTATTCTTCATACCCTTCTGTTACTTTTGAATTACACCAAAACTCTATGCAGAAGATAGCTTTTGACAAACTTTCCTCTCCTCTGACCCATAGCCCACCACAGGGATGGTAAATTTTGCCCACAGGACGAGAGAAAGGGCTTCCAATAGGGAACTGGTGACTCACCTTCCCCTCTACCTGCAGATGGTTATAGAAACCCTGAAAGAGACCCCGCCAATGTTTGGATAAAGCTCTCAGACATTCAGATCTGTTCCTAGAAGCTATGGCTGGAGTTGGTGCTGCTCTGGCCAATTGCATCCTCTTGGAACGAAGACAGCGAACACTCGTCTCTCCCCAAGGAATGGCATTCCCTAAAGGAATAGTGCAAATGCCCCACCCCCATTTTTCTTAATGTGTTTTCTCTGCCTCTAAGGTCCAATCCGCCCAGAAATTAAGTTCTGGAAATTGGTGAGGTTTTGTCATCCTGCTGGTAATGAAAAAAATGGGTATAATTTTGAACACAGCTAGAGACAACAGCTAAGGGGAAGTCGGGGTTTTTTTTCTATGTCAAAGTTCAGGGAAAAGCAGGCCAGTCCTCCAAATCAGCGATTTTTAACCGATATCCTACAAAACGTGGGTGTACAAGCAAGAATTTTTAAAACATGCAATACCTGATTATTTAGTCACAGACACTGACCTCTTTTCCCCTAGATTGTCCAATAAAAATTTCAAAAATGACATAGCCAACACAACAATAGCCATCTGGTGTGAATGAATCAAAATTATACTTTTTTCTTTGCCAGATCGGCAAAAATATATCTTGTGTGTGCCTCGGAATTTTAGCAATTAGTTCATGTGTGCCATGAGATGTAAAAGGTGGAAAATTGTTGCTCTAAATCATTTCAGATCTACAGCGTGGAAGTTAAAAGAGGGCTTAAAACAATTAGAAAATTTTACAAGATGTTTTGCTTCTCCTGCTAAAGTATTTAATTTTATCGGAGGAAGTATTTAGAACCTTAAAGTTTGGAAATGGAGATAACTTCCCAAGTCCCACCGGTTTCTGGGGCCCTGAGAACCTCTGGACACTCATAGCTCCTCTGGGAGCAATAAATCCTCTAGGATCTTGGGGTTCGTTTTCCAAACCTCCCCATCACCAATTGTCCTGGGCATTAGTTCCTCACAGTTCTCCCCACTGTTCTCTCCTCCATAATCCACTCCCCATCTTTGTGGACAAGTCCCTTGTGAAGAGGGAACTACACTCATATGCCCATTTGATCAAACAAGAATCTGTTGACTTCCCAAAACAAACTTTTCTCCACGACTGGTTTTGTTTCCTAATCATTTTATCGACTTGTCTGAGAGGAAAACATAAAATAAAATAAAAAAACAGAAAGAGAGATGCGTATCTCACATCTAATTGTCTTCTATTTAACCAGCAACTGGCAATCATCCGACATTAATTTATACGGTTTGTACAAATACCTAAGCTATTTAAAAGGCGTCTCCGGGTCGTGTGTGGCAGGGAACATCTATCTGGTGAATAGGCAGTGTCACACGGTAGCATGCTCCCTTGTCAAGGCCGATTGTGTTTTAGGCAAACATTTGCGCAAACATAAAGGCAAAGGTCAAGGACTGTTCAGTCCCAGTATGTGCTAATTCACCTAGAGAACCAATGGGGCAAAAGTTGCATTTTATATGCTCGCCCGCCAGACCCAGGAGCAGGAGTCGCGCCTGCTAATGAACAAAATCGCCTCGAATAAAGGAGCAACTCCCTTGTCAATTTCTCTCCAGCTGCCGGGTCAATGTCTCCTGGCTCCCGCAGAAACTACTGGGGAAGACGTGTGCCAGCGTCCGGGTCCGCGCTGCCCCACCTCTGGCGCAGCGCGCGTTTAGTCCACGCTCTGGAGTAGGGGCGAGCTAATAATAAATAAAATCTGGTTTGTGGCAGACGCTAGCAGGTCGCTGTTCAGCGATTAAATGGACGACCACTCCGCACGTGTGCCTAAATAGCCATGTCCTGAAACACACAGCAGACCAGCAATATTATTCTCACCGCAAAACAAATCCCAGAGTCGCGGGTTAGTGGCAGGAAAGCGCTTATAACTACGCGTTTGTAACACACATCTGTGCGCCCGCGCCAGGAGCCGCCTTTCGGTATCTGTGAGGCCAGTTTCCTACAATTCAGCAAACACAGGGCAACTCTTTCTGGCGAAATGTGCCTCTCACCTAGTATGTCTACACCATCTCCCCCAGACCACTTCTACTTATTTTCCCAGCCCCTAAAGAAAAAAAAAAATACAAATGATTTCGAGTGGATGTCAACTTGAGCAACTCGGAAGTGGACTACTTTTAGGGTTAAACAAACGCGCGCGCGCGCGTGCTCCAACCCAGAGGGTTTACTTTGCATCAATAATCATCTGGCGAGAACCAATGGCTGACTTTTTCCAAATCGTCCATTTAAGGGAACTGTTTTTTTTCCCCCTGATAAACCCGAGGGTCGCAGCTGTGCGCGTCCACAAGCAAGTAGTTTATACGTGCAAAATCCATTCCTGAGAGTCAGGCGAGCCGCTGGCTCAGCTGCGGCGCGGCGCTCGCTCGGGGCTACAGCCCATGACTTGTTGCCTCGGTGCCCAACCGCGGCTCTCCAGACCCCGACCTCAAGTCTCGGCGGCCTCGGGGACCGTGATAACAAGGCTGAGGAAGAAAATGTCCCTCTGTAAAACACCCGCAAATCCGCAGCAAAGTCTCAGGAGGCAGCCATCGCGGGTGGTAACCTGGAGTTACTTTTTCGTCCCTAAACACAACAGGATAACTCTCCCCGAAGTGCATTTTCACGGTGTGCCAAAACCAAAGAGAAAACAGGGAAAAAAAAAAAAAAAGTAAACTTACCACACCTGCCAAAATACTACATTTTGGGCGTCCTTTTAACACTTTGATTCTTCCTTTAGTGATGCAGCCTTTTCTTTCCTCTTGTCAGAAACCGTTGCAAACTAGCTGCGGTTTTTCAAAAAAAATTATTTTTGAAAACTGGAAAAACAAAACAAAACGGGTTTTACACTTCTCACATCTTGCTAGCTAGAATCTGCCTCAAATACTTCTTTCTTCATTCTTTCTTAAACAAAGTTCCCTAAACACCACCTGGGCAGCTTCACAAGGCTTAAAGTTTGTGTGGTTTGTGTGCGTAAGTGTGCTAGTGTGTGTGTGAGTGTGTGTGTGTGAGTTTGTGTGTGTGTGTGTGTGTGTGTGTGCGCGCGCGCGCACGCGCTGCTGTGAGAGGTAGTTGCTTTTAAAAAGACGTCGTTGTCATTCAGGGTAATAAAAGTGTGGCCCCTATCTTTGGGTGTAGGTTTTTACGTGCACCCCTCATTTCAGTAACTTTTTGGGAGCTAAGAAAGCTGCGAGCTTACTTTCGGGAGACTTTGCTCGTTATTCATCTGTTTAGTCGCCTCACAAGCACAAAAGCTGATCCACGGCGTTATGAAAAATGGCCTGGGCGCGGAGAATGTCACAGTGGTCGGCGTATTATTTTAGCCTTCTTAAAAAAAAAAAAAAAAAAAAAAAAAAAAAACTCAGGGAAACTTTGCTTTTGATGAATTCAATAAAAGCAAAGCTGCAACGGAAGAGATTTTCAACTAAAATCATACAGCATGGGGCAGAGCTTAAAACAGCCAGATGGCCCAAGGTAGAGGGACCCTCTGGACTTCAAAACCCAGATCTAGAATTCCGCCGGCTGAGCTTCTTAACTTATTTAATCCCGCGTGTATCTTTATTTTTTTTTCCAATTGATTTCCCCGCTCTTTTTTCCACCTCTCTTTTGGTCCCCCACCCCGCTCCTATCCCAGAAGTTGCTGGTGGGACCCTGCCTTGGGATTTGCAGAAGTCACTTTTCAATTTCCCCTTTGATAATAGACTTAAACTTTCGAACTTGCACGGTTGGCCGGGTGTGAAAGTAACTCTGAAAGCGGTAGGCCCGCTCATGGCGGGCTACCATCGGGTTCTTGGTTGAAATGTCTGGGCCTCTGCCATCTCGGGCAGCGAAGGCTTTTGAATATAAGAACAAATATGTTCTCACCACCACCACCACCATCCCTGCCTCCCCCCCCCCAACCACGGAAAACTGGAAGAGCAGGGCTCACCCCTCAGTTTTGTACCCTCATGGCTCCCTCTCTTTCTACTTCAAACTGCAGAGCGTCATATCCCCGGGAAATGTCCTAGGGTCCCCTGTAACATACTTGGGGGGCAGAGAGACACAGACGAGAGTGGCCAGAGCGGCTCCATTCCAACGTTGGAATGGAGGTTGTGAATTTAATATGCACCCTATTTGAGCCCCGTTCTTGGGATCAGATATTGGCTGAGTGGAGAATTGGGGTGGAACAGTAAAAGCAGGAGACCAGATTTAGCATCTGGGGGTCTGCCTCTGGAGGCTGGGGAGAGGGTGAGAAGACACCCAGGATCTCATTCCGCAGCGTTAACCCTGACCGGATTTAGTCGGGTCTGAGAGTGGCCACCACCTCTGTGAAGGCCTTCAGATGGACTTCGCCGTAGTCTGACTACAGTTCTCCAGACTTGGGTTTTAGGAGGATTTAGAGATTTGGGCTTTGCAGGCCTGGGTCTAAGACCAGAAGACACCTGCCGGCCCACATTCGGGGGTTTTGGGGGTGTGGTTGGGAAAGAGGGCGCAGAGGTCCTTGAGAGCACGGATCAGTGCTGGGTGTGTGTGGACGTCGGTGAGCCTGAGGCGGGCGGCAAGGGGCGGGGGTCGCATCGGAACTGCCCCAACCTTCCGGAAGGGGGAAGGAGAAGGTGGGGCGTTAGCGGCACGCCGCTCCACGTACCTGCTCTGCCACTGCCTGATTGGGGGACCCTGAACACAGTCCCCTAAAACACACAACCCTCTGTTTCCTCATCTCTAAAATGGGCGCAAAAAAATAGAACGTGTTTCAAGGGAAATTGTTCGTGTGTTGTTCGTTTTAAGTAAGACGCAATGCGAAGCGCGTGTAGAATGCGAGCAATCAATAGTTGCTGATGCGCTGTCCGTGTTACCGCTGCTGTTTTTGCTGTGAATGCTGGCGTAGGCTCTGCCATTGCGGCACCCCAAGACATAGGCTCCCAACAAGTGGTTCTCGGGACCCATGGGAGATTCAAACGTGTTCAGATTGGGATCCCTGAAGCCCGACAGGGATCCCGACGGTCCCAGGATGGGAACAGCTCTCCCAGCCCACATCAGCCCGGCCCAGGGGTCCTGGTGGCTCCCCTGCTCCTCATGCTGGGGCTCCAGAGCCCCAAGTATCTCCGGGAAGGCCTGGGTATCTCCAACCTGGTTCCTCACAGCTATCCAGACCCTGGTAAAAAGCCTCCCAAGCTGGGCTGGAAAATATCTTTTGGGGAAAGGTTCTCGCTTTTATACCTTTTGGAAGCAAAGAAAAAACAACCCGAGGGGAACCGGAGAAAGATGCCCGGCGGCTGAGAGAGTCAGACCGGCTATCCAGCGCCCTCCAAGTCCACACTTCGGGTACTTTTCGCAGAGGATGCTGGGAGGAAATCTTTTCCCTCTCCCCAACTGACCTGCGGGAGGGGGATTGGGGAGGGGTGCAGAGGTGGCTCTCCAGTGAGAGTCGCTGGCCCCCAGCTGCTCCAGGACCCTGGAGGAAGAACACACAGCAGCAGCTCAAAATCCGAGACAGACCTCCAAAACCCGCTGTCAAAATGAATGCCCTCATCTTGCGGGGCAAACGAACTAAAAATCTGCAGGACTGGGGCTGACCCATATCAACCCGCATTTATTGGGCTCATATATGAGAAGTCCTTTGGCCGCCAGCTTGGAGTTACCCACTGATTTGATATATTTGAAATGCCGAAAGGATGCTTGGTCTCCACCTGGTCTGAGGACTAGACCGGTCAATGTTCTGACTACCTTGGGCATCTCAAGCCTCAGATCCAAATTAGAATACTCCCTGGCACCCGAATAGGGCAGATCCCTGCGTCCTCAGGAGAAGGGGCCACCAAGAGACCTCTGGCACCTGCACGGGAAGCTGGAGTCAAAGGCTGCTGGCTTAGGGAATAGAAGCCCCCTCACCTCAGCTCCCCCTGTTTCCAAAGCTCCTTACCATCACCTGGAATAATTCAAACCCTCAGGAGTGGAGAGGCAAGTGCGAGGAATTCCTAAACAGACATTTGTGTCTTAGGTGTTTGCAAGTGGGGAGAAGTCAATTGGGCTTCACCCGAAGTTTTCTGCAGTGTTACCTTGGAAAAACAAACTGCCTGTGGCCAGCAGATATGTTTGAGGGTGGGGTGGTAAAGCGGAACTGATTTAAATAGCAGTCCAAACAGACCCCTGACCTTCTGGACTAAAGGCTTCTTATGATTAATGAATGGGCGTGGCTTTGCACTTTACAATTATAATTAATCTAATGGGGACTCTGCCCACTTAAATGTGTGACATGAATTGTGATCTGCCCAAAGCACTGGTTTTGCCTCAGCTTTTATGGCGCCCCACTCCGACAACTCCGTTAGGCCAAGTGGGCTCCCTGCTCCCGACAAATCTCACCCCCTCCCAGCTGGGCATCTCTTTTTCTCTCTCAATCCTCCCTGGTTCTTGGTTTTCTGAGCAGGGCAAATATCATTTGAAAGGGACGTGGGTGCAGGGTGGATGACGTTGCCACCTGAGGTGGAGCTGTCCCGTTCATTGCCCCGATAAATTGAGATATAGCGTGCATAATGCAATGAGGCGATGTGGTTATAGTCCACGTGTATGACTTAATTAAGCTATGTGCAGCTCGATGCTAGTCAACGGGTGTGCAAGTGGATTAACAATTACTCTTTGCCTATCTTCACGATGGCACGTAATTACTAGTGGTACGTATCAATTTCTGATGGTTGTGGAAGCGATGCTCACTTCACCAAGGAGACTCTTGATAACTCCGTTGTGTATTTTTTAAAAAATAGTGTTTGGAAATATATTGAAGCCAAGCTCAATATTTTTATAAGTTCTGATTGTGGCCTTTAATGCGCAGCTGGTTTATCCCTGATATATATTTTATAAAAGGGCAAAATCTAAACTCTAAGTCCATGTCCCTCCTAGAGAATGCCTTGCCCTTCTGCTCCAGTCGAGTTGGCTGAAGAGGATGTAATGGACCAGTATAAAGGCTTGCAGCTGGGCAGCCAGCCGCCTCTCAAATAGTCCCTCTCTCTTTCTCTGGCCTCTCTCTCTCTCTTTCTCTGGCCTCTCTCTCTCTCTCTTTCTCTCCACACATTTCTTTCTACTTAAAGACAATCCAGTGTAACTATGAGCACCCCCTCTTTCCACCAGCCCCTTCCCACCTGCACAAATGTCACTGTGTCTGAAAGGATGCATATCCCTCCTGAAAAGCGAAACGTCTGGTGGACCAGTGAGGTAATGCGTACTAACATGAGTTGATAAAATTTGCAAGAGGGCTAATGAAATTACCCAACCTGATGACAGAGACATTGACATTCCAACTTCCCGGGCTTCCTGCTCTTTGTTTAGAATAACATGGTACCAAAGCCCCAGCTCATTTTTATGGTGTCTGGGATGAGTGGCAAAGGTGTGCATTTGTTCCGTGTGATTTACTATTTGAACCTGAAGTCAAGGCTGATCATTTGACCTCTCTGGATTAAACTAAATTCATCGCCTATAACTTTATTACAAATCCCCATGACTATCAATCATAATAAGAGCACGAGGAACCAATATTTTTTAGGAAAATGTGTCAACCTCGCCAATACAAGGCATTTACAGCATCCTTTTTCTGTCCTGGGCTGAGCAAGCACATACCTGGGTTTCCCTCTGAGGATCTAGGGTCAGTGCAGCACCCAGGGAATGACTGGTAGCATTTTATAAAAGGAGGTATTTGCTTGTCTAAGACTAGAGCGGGGTGAGATGGTGTTCATCCCCTTGTTTAGGCAAAGTTCTGCATGAGCCCTCTGCCTTTGGACTCAGGAGGTAGTTTACAAACTGTGTGCCTAGACTTAATCCAGAGGAAATTTCATAACATTCCAAAAGGTAAAATCCTGATCAGAGCTGTTCTCCCTCCCTCTTGATAGTGCTGCTGTAAATCACTTTGAAATTACAGTGTCTCACAGCTGCACCTCTGTCAGAGTATCCATATTATTGCCTGCTAGTAAAATAAATGTAACAGCAGTCTCATTTAAAAATTTAAGAAGGGTAAAAATTTCCAGTGATCTTTTAAACCCAACTCGACATTGATTCTTAAAACTAACGTTGCAGAGAACCTGTTTTGAAGGTTTCCTGGTCTAAGTCCATTTGTTCTTGTACCTGAAGCAGGTGATGTTTCTGCAGAGACATCTGAAGACAGCGGGAGTGAAAGACAAATCTAATAAAGCCTAATAAAGCATGAGCGTCAAAATGTCATTAAACTTACAAAGATGAGACTCAAAATCACCAAAAAGGTAAATGTCTTCATTAGTCTGATCTCTGAAGACTGTCGAACATTTCATTAATTTATAATTTATGATTGTTTGACAAATATTGAAAAGTATGTAAATATGAGCGGGATAATGTCTTTTCTGCGGGAGATGAGGAAATGACCCAAACTGTACGTGCCTGCAAGATTACACACAGGACCGAGCTCTCTGTTATCAAACTGTGCCGCCCCTTTAGCCAACATATTGTGCAAGTGACAAGTGAAATAGGGCAGATAAACCAATGGTTTAAAACGTAATAAAGACAACAGCCATTTGCATTTTTTACATTTTATTACAAAGGTAATTTACTATGACACATTTCTGAATGTAATTTATGAAAACATGTTAAAGCAATTACATCGTGTGTACAGCCCTCATAGCTACAAAAATCAGATAAATAATAATATTATAGATCCTCAGAGAGTTGCACTATTGAAAACATATCATAAAGGAAACCCTTTATTTCAAAAATAGGTTGTACCAGATAAAATGATGAAATTAAGATATAAAATTAGAAATAAACTCTTGAACAATAGAAACTCTTTGCTGGAGTTTCAAAATTAAATTTTTATGATGACATTTTTTTTCTCCTCTGAAGGCAATGTTAGGTGCAAAGTAGGAAAGTCTTCTTGGGCAGGAGATGAGGAATGAGTATATGTTTTGTGTTTCAAACTTCTGATCTCATTTCTTTTCTCTATCTCTCTTTTCTAAAGCACAGGACTATGGCAGTCTTGCAAAATAAAAGAGAAATTCATTATCAGAAGGTCAATACTATCTGAACATATTATCCTCCACACAGGTTTTCTACACCAGCCTGTCATGAGTTATCAGAATGGGAGAACAATTCCATGGGGAAAAGAGGGAGAAAAGTTTACATAATAAAAAATAATATAAAAATGAGAGGTGTTTCATTTCTCCTCCCAATCCCCAGATGTTAATTGATTTTGTAATAACTTTATAGTATGTTTTAAAATTGAGAGTGCATGTTTAGATAGATACTTTAGATTCAGCCTCCAACTATTGTATTCAACTTTGGGGATGGACAAGAATCTTTATTCTGTATTGATAAGTGCAATGCTTTGCAAATGCTTTAGCTTGAAGACCCCGTCATAAAGCATTCATGAAATGGGCCCCTTTCCTGCCTATGGGGGACATGCCCTAGGATTATTCCACAACCTGAGACTATCTGAAAGGCCTTCTGTGTGTTTGCTTGAAAGGTCTTTCAGGGAGTTTTCAGACTTACAGCCACAACTCCCCACCCAGCCCTAGTAAATCTCTCCAACCTAAGGAAAAAGGCCCTGGACATAACTCAGATTTGTCTTTGTGAGCCATTGGGAGCATGCAATAATTGCCCTGGCATCTTCTCTTTTCGTTGGGGGTCCTAGCAGCTCCCAATAATTGGTCCTTAAAACTTCCCACTCTTGTCAACACCCAACGCCCCGTGGACGTAGAGACGGAAGCCCTTGAAGTGTGCCCATGGAGTCTAACCCAGCTCCCAAAGGCGGCCATCACAACCTGGACAACTTCCTCAGAGCAGCGGGCAGGGGAGCCCCGGGCCTGGAGACCCAGACTGCTGAAGTCTTTGCCCAGGAACGTTTGCTCTACCCGCCTTTCTGCTAAACATTTGGTGTCATCACCGAGCAAAGTGCAGACACTCCTACCACCTTCAGGCGGAGATGGCTCCGCTGCTCTCTGGCCAAAGGTCCCTCAGGTTGACACTGCCGGCTGACAGACCAGCTGCTCAATGGGCTTCACTTTCAGAACTGATCACTCATCCCTACCCGGCCCCTTCATGGGCACGGGCGGCTCTTCCACCCTACTTGAGAGCAGATTCTCACTGTAACGCCGAGAAGCGGCTCCACCGCCGGTCCCTACCCCGGCGAAGGCGGGGGCTCCATTCCACTGGCCTCAGGCCCTACCTGGGTCTCAGCGCCTCCCCCTCGCCTCCAGCGCTGGACTGGGCCGTGGAGGCGGGCTGTGGGTTAGTTTTAACCAGGGTTAAGTCAGTCCTCGGCTCCAGCTTTTGTCTCTGTTGGAATGTTTAGGGGCTGCATATGCTTTTGTGTTGCAAACAGCAAGCGAGGTCCCCAGGAGTCCCTGACCCCGTGCCTTGCTGGGAGCGCGGTTTCCCTGGACAACTGTGGCCGAGCGGGCCTCCAGGCGGTGGTCTTGCGCATGCCCGCTGCCACACAGCCCAAGCGCCAGCGCAGGCACCGGGCGCCTCCCGCGCGTACAAAGAAAGTTCCGAAAGAGGAAGAGAGGGGGAGGCGACCCGGGGGGCGGGGGGTGAGGGGATGCACTTGCACTGTTGGTGAACTACCTGAATACGTGGACTAGATGAAAGAGGGAATATAATGAGGGAGAGGATTAATTAAGAGAGGGGGAGACTAAAAAATACCTGCTGACGTGTCAACTTCATTGGAAATACAATCTTCTAACAACAAATGAAATAATGAAAGGGCTGCATTGTTTCCCGTTAAGCTCTCCATACACGACCTCTTTTATAGCTGCAAGGCCATGTTTTGATGACTTACAGTATATGCAAAAACAAACTTTCCCGCGGTGTTTTTTTTTTTTTTTTCCCCCTCCTCTGCTTGTCAAGCTTGTCTTTCCAAACACTCAGATGCATTTAAAAAGAAGGAGAAGAAGAGGAAGAAAAAAACCACCACCTCCATCACCACCCAAGAAATGATAAATAGCGTCGCATAGCTAATCGCTGGAGGGCGCGTTTGCCAATTCATAATCATTTATTCTTGGTGATGTATGGCTCTTACTCTTCAATCTGAAAAGCTTCTATTTGAAGGTGTAAATAGCTTTTTTTTTTCTTTCCTGCAGTAAACCTTCCTGCGTTAGCAGTGATTGATCTCATGTACAATTCGTCCCAGAGTGCTATTTTACAGGGGAAACCCTAGCTTTTGGAGATTAACTGGGGAGTCTGTTACATATTAATGAAGCTGGGAGATATACTAACGTTTTGGTAATTTAGTTATTTGTGTCTATAGCTATCGTCGTTATTTTCTTTTAGACCCCTGCGGTTGTTATCCATCGAATTAAAAAGTGGTCCTTAGAATTATTTTTTTTTCCACTGACAACTAAATGCCATTTAATGTGAAAAACAAATGTTGACTTCTCTCTTGAAGGAAGTGTGTTTCTTGGCAAGACATCAAAGTGTTTTAAACTGTATTAGTGGGTTATGTTAGTTTTCTTACCCAGAGCCTGAGCTAAAGTCATAGCTAACGGAAGAAAAAAAGAAGTCTTACCCTATTTCTATCATAGAAAAAAACTATGTGATCTTCTAGAAGAAGAGGAGAAATTTTAAACTCCCGGATAAAAGTGTTCCTAGCAAGAGGTCCCACAAAACATGATAATTAATATCCCACCAAATGAGACATCAAAGTCATTAATGTCTGTGTGTTCTCAGAGAGCGCATTTGAATGAGTTGCAACCTCGAATAAAAGCCACATTCTGCAAAGAGGTTGCTTCATAGCTGGAGATAAAAATGGCACTATTTCTTTTTTCTTTTTAAGTGCTCTGGATCTCCATAAAGGATCTGGGGCATCCCGTGTGGACAGGAAGCCTCTCCAGATACCCCTCCCCCAGCTTCCCAGGTTCTGTCAGATGCAGGACCACTGCCCTGGCGGTGGAGTGCGGAGGGGCGAACAGCGGTTTTGAAATGCTGTAGTTAGATAGGAGTGAGCACCAGCATCTGCCTTGTGTAAGAACAGGTGGATCACCCATTTCTACTCCCACGTACCCCAGAACTGCCTGCTGAGTTCTGGAGAGCCAAGAAGTGGATTACTTTCCTGAGTGACACATCTGCCCCTGGGTCCTCGTCACATAAATTTTAGTCCCATGGCCCTTCCGATCGCCTACCCCAGGCCCGGTCCTGCTCCTCTACTTCCAAAGGGGTCCCTTGTCCAATTCCTTCCCACAGCCCGTTACCACTTCCTTACAGAAGCCGGGGTCCCGATACCTAGGCTTAGGGCCTTCCAGCCCAGTGTCTGCTGTGGGGGCAGCTTCAAGAAGCAACAAACTTTCCGGAGCCACGGAACACTGAAGCGTGATGGCGCCAGTTGGCCGGGGCGCGCCCCTTTTGTTTTCGGGGGGCGATTTATGTTCTTTATAAAAATGTGGTTTGGAAAAATAGAAAGAGCCTTGAAAACGTTGTTACAATGAAAAAGGGACAAATTAGAAGACATTTTCCGTGATCAAAGGCGGGAGGGAGAGCGCTCATGGGCATTCACAAAGCTTGACTTATTCACTCCTCTCCTTTGCAAGCCGGGGCAACAAGCGTGTCCCCCGTTGACAAGGCGCCCTATTCAGACTGCAGGTGCGAAGTGGGCTGGCGCGCCCGGCCACATTATGTCAAGGTTGTTGGAGATTAGTGTTCGGCCTTAATAACTAAAGCGCTTGATTTACATTGGAAAAAAAGCCCCCTCAGCCGTGAAAACAAAATCGTTGAACGCGTGATCATTGCGAGGGCGGCTGATATCCTAATACTCGCATTGTTCTCAGCTGGGTCCAGGAGCGGCCTGGCCTCTTGCGCCAGGGCAAGGCTTGGGTTGCTGGCCACGGACCAGGTCCCTAATCACACACCCGGGCCGAATTCTGGAAGAAAAGGTGACGACTCCGAGCTTAACGGGGGCGAAGGAAGATAGAGTGGGGTCTTCCCTGACAGGCTGGACCCGGAATTCCAGCTTTAGCAAAGCCAGCTACAAGAGAAGCGTGGGGGACCCAGAGGCGCAGACAGGCCCAGCTGTCTAGTGTCTCAAGGTTGGAGGGGCTCCAATGTTACTCTTGTAAGAAGGAGAGTCTGTGGGAGAGCTGAGGATTTGTCTTGAAGTGTCTTGGGCAAGAACAATTTTACTCACAGGTGATGATTATTTGAGGGTACCTGGCCAGCTAAAGAAGCATACAAAGGACCATGACCCACCCACTGACTTGAGCTGCCTTGCCTCCAAAGAGGCAAGCTATCCTGTTCAGGCCAATCTCTTGCTTCAAGGAGAGCCCATTTCAGAGAAGTTCAGAACAACTGGTACCTCCTGGCTCTCCTTCTGCGCACTTTCCCTGTGTAGTGTCTCCAAGGATGGAGGGAGAGCCACCTTGGCCTTGGCTGTTTCCTCTATGTGGGTATTTGAGGGCAGAGTCTGTTCCTCTTACACTATTGGGGCCTTCCAGACAGCCCCAATCCACCCACGAGAAGAGAGCCAGAGAAAAAGTGATCTGTGGTCGGGACCTAAGAACAGGCATTTCAATATGGACATGTATCTTTTCTAACCGCAGTATCTTTTGTGGAAGTCAAGCTACTTAAGGTAATTTCCATAAGATCTGTTCCAGAAGAAAAGGTTCCGTGGGGACAAGGTGAGAAAGCTGTTAACTATTGTCTGGCCCTGAAAAGGTCGTAAGTCAATGCCTTGGTAGCTGACCTGTCAGGGGAAGGTATAAAGGCTTTATTCATGCAGTCTCTGCTATGTTCCCAGCTCTCACAAAAGTGTTTCTATGATTCAATTTTCTTACCTCTTTTCTTAATTAAAAAGCTGAACCATTAGAATAGCACCTGCATCATGTCCTGACAGTGCCTGCATACTAATTCCAGAGCCTTTACAACCAGTAATTATAACATAAAATCAGAGATTGAATAAAACAGGATTTTGCTTCCAAAGCCCTGCTAATCCCTTTTTAAAAGGGTCTGGTGAAATAATTCAGAACAGTATCCGGAAGTTGGATTATGCACCCCTCCCCCCTTTTTTTACTTTTTACAATGCAATGATATTTCGCACTTAAAGAAAGCTCTGTTTTTCTACACTTTTTTTTTTTTTTTTAGACATTTGGCAGGTTTTTTGAATAATGGAAAGAATTTGATAATGGAATCCTTGCTTACAAATGAAGAGGCAGAAATTGAAAAAATGTAGGGGAAATGTTTATGGTATGTTTGAAACACAAAATTTCTCAGGTGAAAGTGGGTAGTATGATTCAGAATTGTTTATGTGCATCATACATCGGGCAACTCCCCTCATTTCTCTCAGAGAAAAATAAGAAAAGCTTTGGGGGACAGATGCTTATTTTGCATAACTTAGAAATATGCACATTTCAGGCAAAACATTTTTCAGTAAGAAGCTGGGTGTGTTTTTTAAAACACTTAATGAATACATTGATGCGTACAAAACCTAGAGGCCTCATTACACCTTGAGACTCTGCAGCGGCCCAAGCCAAGAACCTTGAGCTGTCTGCAGTTTCTTCCCAGTTCTGGCAAAGAATACTATCCTCATCTGGATAATTTGACCTTGTCAGTCACAGACAAGAAAAAACTGAATCATCCTTCTGATATACTGTATAAATCATCTGATAATATTCTTGTTGTTTTTTTTTTTTTTCACCCTCTTTATGCCACTATTCTACAAATTCAAGGTCCAACCAAAACCACAGAAATTGACCCGATTTTGGTTTCTTTTCTCTGCAGACATTTCCCAAGGCTGCCGATTCACTGAGGTACAAAACCATGTGCATCCCTGTTGTACTAGTTTTGTATGAATCAATATGTTTGTCCTGCTTGTTGGCTCATACAGAGGCTACACTGGCTCTAAGGAAGCCAAAAATGCATCACAAGTCCTCCTCCCTGGTCATATTTACATTGCTTAACTGGCATCCTCTTGTAACTTTTTTTCTTCTGGAGTTTTTTCTATCCAGCTGTTTTGGATGTGTGCAAAGCCACTGGAAGACTCAGAGGCAAGGCCCCAAACCTCCCCAAATTGTCCTTTGAGTTTCTTTCTCTTGAATGGTTTTGGGGTTTGAACTTGATAAAGTTCTTAGAAAACTCTCAGGGATTTTCCTCATTGAATGTATTTGGGGCGGGGGTGGGGGGATAGAAAAGCCACCCTGATACCCAGACAGCAAGTAGGTGACAAGTGGAACATGCTTTTGTGGGATCCTGGGCCCCACAAAGATGTCATTAATTTTCCCAGAATGAGCATGCAGTATCAGAGCATTCAGACAAGAAAAATGCTGGTCTCTGCCTCAGTGACCTGCAGCAGAGGGCTCTGAAACTCTGAGCACAAACTCACGTGGCTTCAGGACCCTCAGCTAGCCTTTGGGCTCCCGGGAAGCACATCCTGCTCCAGAGCCTGGGGATGCTGGCAATGCCACATTTTCTAGGAGGTTCTGGAGATCTAATTCAGGAAGATGCTAGGGGGTGTGTCTCAAAGACGGAGTCAGGCAAATAATAATAACAACAAGCGCTTAACATGTAGATCCTAAATATTTCAAAGATGATCTTATTGAACGCTGAAAACCAACTCTGAGATTTTATATTAGTAGATGAGGACATAACCACGGGCATGTTTCATCACTTATGGGAGCACAGAGCCATAGGTAGCTAAGCCTGAGACCGGCCTCTAGGCAAAGTCTTCCCACCGCTCCCGCGGGGTACCCTCGTGCTTTTGTTCAAGGAGGGAAGGGGGGAGGCCCAGGAGAACTCGTCAGCTGTCTAAGATTTCCCCCAGCTGCCCTCGGCCCTGCCCTGCGGGATGGGAGGCGTGTAACTTCCCCAGAGGACAGGGCGTTTTTCTTTAAGGTGAGACTAGCCATGGGCACTTGAGAACCAGTGAATTCAAACCTCTGCCAAAAAGTACGAGCTCTCCAAGTGGCAGGGGCGCTGAGGTCCCCAAGAGGCAGGGCGCTGAGGTCCCCAAGAGGCAGGGCGCTGAGGTCCCCAAGTGGCAGGGCCCTGAGGTCCCCAAGAGGCAGGGCGCTGAGGTCCCCAAGAGGCAGGGCGCTGAGGTCCCCAAGTGGCAGGGCCCTGAGGTCCCCAAGAGGCAGGGCGCTGAGGTCCCCAAGTGGCAGGGGCGCTGAGGTCCCCAAGTGGCAGGGCGCTGAGGTCCCCAAGAGGCAGGGCGCTGAGGTCCCCAAGTGGCAAGGCGCTGAGGTCCCCAAGTGGCAGGGCGCTGAGGTGTTCCGGGCACTTCTCGTTCTCTCTCCCTCTGATCCTTTGACTCCTCCGCCCCAACTCTGACTAAGGGTCAAAGGCGGGCCTTTCTCTCTCCGAGACGGGCCGGGATGCCAGGGCCAGCCGCCCCTCGCAGACTGGCTTTCCACCCCTCGCCCTTGCCGGGCGGCGCGGCGCGGTCCCGGCGGCCTGGAGGGGCAGGTGGAGGGACTGGGATCTCTCGTGCCCGACCCCGTGGACTCGAGGTAGCCGGGCCGGGCAGCAGGGGGCCGGGGTCAGAAGAGCTCGGGCAGGGGATGCCCTGGTTTCTTCCTCAGCCCACTTGTTCCTCACCACGCCGAGTTCGTCGGTGAAAGGGCCTTAAGGAACGCGCTCTCGCAGAGGCCGGGGGTGGGGGGGACACACGCACCACGGGGGACACTCCCCCCAACTTGTACTGGAGCACGAGGAGGGGGTTCCTTCTGCGAGAGAGCCCAGAGGGGGCGTTCACCCAGCACCGCCGTCCAGTGACCTCCTCCCCGTGGCTCCCGCAGACTCAGGTGGCCCGGGCGGCGGTTCCAGGGGCCTCCCCGTGTGGCCCTTCAGTTCCCACCCGCGCGTGTGTCGCCTTTCCGCCTTGGCGCGCTGAGGTCCCTGCCCCAACCTTGTCTTCAGCACTGCAACCCTTGCGCTGGGAACCGGGTCTCCAAGGTTTTCCATAAAGGGACCTACATTCCGACCCCCAAAGCGGTCGTCCTTCCGTTCAGTGCTGCCCCGACGCCAGCCAGGCCCGCGGGGATCTACTTCCCACTAGTGAACACGGGCCCGGCAGTGAAAGCGGGGACTAGGGGACCCGGGGACCTAGAGGCTCCCTGGCTGCCGGGGAGGTGGGAGAAAGCTCTAGTGACCCTGTGGTCCTAAAAAATCTGAAATTATTGCCAGTGGCAGGGCCAGAGAAAAGGCCCCTGCATCGGATACCGAACCCCACTAAAAATTCCACTCGGGGCCCAGGAAAGTTGTGAGGGTTGTAGCCACGCGGTCTGAGGCTTGGTCCTTCCAGTCCTCCGGGAGGGAGTGGGACCAGCTGGGATCCTGCAGCCTCTCCTGCCTCATGTATCCCGTCAAGCCTAGGCAGGGACTGGAGCCGGCCTGCCCTGTGATTTTCTTTCCCTGGTTTGATTCCCGCCAACTGCTAGACTTCCCTAGAAAAGGCAGAAGGGGTTGGTGAGAGGGTGCGGCCTGTGAGGCCCAGGGATAGTCTTTCCCAGAAGACATTGAGAACATTTCACCTTTTCTTCTTCCGCAATGAAAATCAGCTGATGAGTGTCAATGCCACTGGGGTGAAATTGGGGGTGAGGGAGGTCTCCTCCAGGTGGCAACTTTGATGGGTCCCTCCGTTTCTCTACCCTGAACGACTAGGCTTCAGAGATATTCCCAGGAAAGCCATGAGAAAGGCAGGGAAGGGGACTGGAGGCGGTGGGAGAGCCCCCCATACCCCAGGGAGAGGAAGCAATGACGAGACACTCAGATTCAAACGAGGAAGGAAAACATCACATCCTTTATTTCCAAAGAAAATACAAAATGGAGCTCCAGGTCCTCAAAGGTCTTTGGAGGGAAAAACAACCACACATTTGAATTCAGTTTTACATATTTACAGCAAGATTAAGCGACCTCTTTCAACTGTGTTTTCATTTAACAATCACTTTCAGTCAAATACTATATAACAACTTTTTAATTTCAAGTTAGTTCATAATTTAGGATGCTAAGGGGACAGATGATAAATCACAAACAGTGCGGGTAGAGAGGGTACTAAATAGTCTAAGGTTTCAGTCAGGTGTGTGTGTGTGTGTGTGTGTGTGTGTGTGTGTGTGAGTTATCATTACAAAACATTTGCCTGTCTGTATAATTCACATTTATTGTAATCATTACATTTTCCCATAAATTAGCAATATAAATAAACATATGGGGACCTCAAGTAAGCAACTAAAAGTCAATATAAGAGACAACATTTTGTTGCAACTATCATGACAGCATGGGTTACAGCTTGGGGAAACTTCTTCACAAATCATTTAGTCAGCACACACACGGAGTGGAGAGACCAGAACATTCGTGTTTATTTAAACCACCTTGAAAACCACATGAAGGAGGTTTAGGAAACTCTCGATAGGGTGAAAGTGTTTTCCTGGGCACAATGTAACATGAAGAACTGCATGTGTGATGGGAGCAGGGGCACTGGCATGCACTCTGCACTCTGCGTTCACTATTTTGTAAACTGAATCTTCTGAACTCCCATTGCCAAGATTCTGAAGGAAACAAGAAATTATAAAAACGTCTCTCTCCCTCAAACCACTCTCCTTTCTATTCATGGTGGGAAAGGATTGCTGATTGCTGCTAGTGGGAAGAAACCCACAATGGGTCATTTTTTAGCAGAGATTGTCTTTGAAGAAGCAGGAAACATTAACAATAACTTGACTGCAGTCTTAGGTTCCAAGGATCCTGGGCAAGAATATTGGAAGCTTGAGGGGGCCTCGGAGGAGGCTCAGGTGACCTGACTTGGACTGATTGCGTGCAAGCCAGAGCACAGAGAAGCTTACGTGCATGTGTCAGAGCCTATGCAAAGGGCCCTCAACATCTGCACACCTCCACAGGCCTTGGACCTGATGTCTCTGCATTGCTTTTGTTTCCCCCTAAGCAGGACTTGGCCCTAAAGTTACCAGTTAGTGTGCATGTCTTTTCTTTTTTAAAGAAGTCTGATTTTTATCTCTTTAGAAACGGTTTGAAACTAACAGGGCAGAGGGAGTTTGACAGAGAGGAGAACAAATCGCTGACAAAGAACCTTTTACGTTTCATCAGCGTTGTTAGGACGACAAGCAGGAATGTCTCAGATAATAACTCCCACTTCAAAGATTTCTCAGCTCAATAGAAAGCGGACCATCCTTTTTATTCAACCACAAGGATTGGCACTAAAGAAGACTCCACTGTTTGATTTTTTTCCACCATGTTTATTTTTCCCCTATTCTCCGGGGTACTTGGATAAAATAAACAACATGACAATTAAGGGAACATGGACTTCTAACTTTCCTGCCATCTTCCCTGTCCCCTTGGCCTTGCACTCTGGAGCTCCTGCCCAGGGCCAGCCCAGGCCAGAGGAGTACTATACACAGCACTCTAGGGAGAAACGAGTTTGGGGGTGGGGGGCTGCAAGAGACTTCTGGGGCAGAGGAGCAAAATGGGCTGTGCTGGGGGCCAAAGTGGAAATGACTGAAAGTCACTGTATGAACTTCCCAGACTCATCCAGGGTGTCTTCCCTGCCCTGCACGTTCCATTCGGATGCAGGCATCCACCTTGCTCAAGAGGCAGAGAGATGCTCTGCACAAAACTGAGCTTGGGATGCTCATTTGTTTAGCTTCTGAGGTTGCCTTAAAGTTATTTACTCCTGACCTTGGAGCCTCTTTGAGGCACAGCCAAGATGTTCGGAGACCGGCTCCTCCCTTTCCTGAAAGTGTCCCTGGCGCCAAAGAATGCAGGGTGAACCCCTAAACGTCAGCGAGGCAGGTCCTAAGGGGGAAGTACAGACTGGAGAACGCAGTGACAGTATTAAATGGCGTGAAAGCAAAGGTCAGCGCAAATGTGTCTTCATACAGTGTCTGTAGTGAAGTGTGCCGCCTTTGAAGGGGCCGCTCCCCGCGTGCATTTCCATGGCGAGCCCAACGCGGCATGCTGATGCACCGTCAAACTCACACTTTCAACCCCAAAACCCAACTCTTTGAACAACCCGAGCTTGATTAGACCTTTCTCCTTTTCTTTCCCCTCTTACAAACCATTTCCTCGCCTTTAGAAACTCGCCATCAAACCCAAATGCGCCCTCTGATCACCGCAGAAAGCAGAAACAAAGGGGGCTGAGCGGCGATTCAAGCGGCCTTTTTCTTCCCTCACATTATTATCCATTTTTATTATGATCGGGAACAAGTGCCCATTCGCGTGGGTTTTGTTTACCGGAAATTAAATGAAAATGATTTAGTCCGCGTCAAACAAAAATATATACTTGTATACACAAGAAAAAAGGCCTGTTAGACGTAAATATTATGTCCTTAATGAAAAGCCTGGACGGGCTCCAGGCTAGGCCTTTCAGGATTTTAGTGCGACTTGCCCATTGCCATAGAAATCCTAACTTACCATGAAGATGCACCGTGGCCAAGAAACATTGCTTTGTGCGCGGGCCCTTTGATGTCGCAGGCTCGAGATGCGGGCTCTCAGCTGCGCGGGGCGAGATTACCTTAGGAGCAACGCGGTGGACATCTGTAACAAGCAAATGAAAAATTAAAGGCGATTAGAGGCCGTCCAAACATTGTTATTTTATTTTATTATTTTGAATGGGGGTGGAAGGCAAAAATGGGTCTAGCAATAGAGAAGAAAGAAACGAGTCCAATTTGGGGATGGGAAAAAATTTAAACGTCGTCAGAAGATGCAAATTCCCCAGATGCCCTTTGCACTTTGGCCGCCACGGGGTGGGTGTTTCCGGAGGGGAACAAGGTTTGCTGCCATGCCGACCCTTGGCCAGGCAGCCTCTGGGCCCTATTGTAGCTGGGGAAAGAGGGGAATGTAGTCCCCCTTCCACAAGGAGGGACTCACTAGGCTGTGTTGGGAAGATTTTGTTTTTTTATTAGGGGTAATAAAAAGAGTCCCACTCCAGTCAGGACATTATTTATCTGATGAAACTGTGGGGCGGCTGGGCAGGAGTGATAACCGTCCAAAGTGTCTGAAGGGGAGAGACCGGAGGAAGATGGGGCCGAGTGGCAGGGCCAGGACTTGTTTGCCGGGCTCAATTTTTAAAACTGAGCTCCTTAGAGGCTCCCCCTAGGTGGAAATACCATAACCAAACTTATCTCCAAAGTATTAGGGGGTGGGAATGGGTCTGCAAAATATGTCCCCCCTTCTTTTTCTTTCCTTTTTCCCTCCAAATCTCAACAAGGATTTCTGGGAAGGCCCATTCATCCCAAGGGTGGCAGACTGGAAAATAGGCCCCAATTTTTTCCCCTTATCAGCAGTTGCAAAAGCTTTCGTCTCCCCTCTCACCAACATTGGCTCTCTTTCTGGGGACTTAGTACCCAGCACATGAAATTCACCTTTAGTCCTGGTCGGATAGCTCAGTTGGTTGGAGCATCATCCTGATACATCAAGATTTCGGGTTCCATCCCCAGTCAGGGCACATACAAGAGCCAACCAATAAATGCATAAAGAAGTGGAACAACAAATCGATATTTCTCTCTCTCACTCTCTCTCTCTCTCAAAATAAATAAAAATACACATTCAGCCTAAATCCATTTGGATTTAAAACATTTGTTGTTATAGTTCATTTCTTGTGCCCTTCTTCACCTTAAAAAAAATAAGAAGAAGAAGAACACCATTGTGCGATTTTAACAGACCGTTGCAGAATTGACTCGATTTATCCAGACACGGATCCCTTTGCAGTGCAGACCTTGGCTCAGTGACGTCATTGGCTCGCTGCACTCCTAGCTCCCAGCAGCCACAAGATTTCACAAGCGCAGACTCCACGAGGGTGGAGGTGGGGAGAGGCTGATTGATCTGGGGAGTCCTCAGATCATTGAATCCCAAAGCCTCTCTAGCACTCTTTTGTTTGAATTTCTTGTTGTTTGGACTCACCCTTTACCCCAAGTATATAATGTATATATGAAGCAGACAGATGTATCTGTGTGCTTGGTCAGTCCATGGGGGAGGGGCATGTGATCCCCAGGGGTGGTTCTGAAACCCTCTTATCTCCATGATAGAAGTGCTTGAAAATTTTGGAATCTGGAACTTGTGTATTTTTGTTTCAAAGGACAGCTGAGTGATGGGGAATCGTAAGGAAGCAAAAGAGGAAGGAACTAGGAGGTAAAATCTAAGTGATCCGAACTTCCCGCCAGGCTCCAGCTGGGAGCCGAGAAAGGAGCGGGGCGGGGCGATCCCAGCGGCCCAGTCCTGGAGGAAACAGTTCCCATTCCCTTAACCTCGCGAGGTCTCAGTCTTGCCACCTGAAGTGGCCGGGATTGCAACCTTCTGCCCATCTGTTTATCTGTCTTCTTTACCCTAAAACTGGTTTCATGCTCCCCAATCAAGACGGTGTCTGCGTGGATGTGTGTGGGGGGGAGGGGGCGGGGGCTGGAGAATAAATGAGTACCATATTTACATCTTTAAATAATGGACGTTTTGTCAGCATTCAATGAGCTCTAACAACTGTTACCAGTGACCTCTCTTCCTTCCTCGTTTCCTTCCTCCCTCCTTCCTCACCTTCTCGTCAAGCCTCAAGGACCGGGCCTAGACTAGCAGTCTGCGCGCAGAGCAGCAGCCGCGGCAGCAGCCCTAAGGCCCGAGGCGGCAGCAGCCCTAAGGCCCGCGGCGGCGGCGGCGGCGGCAGGGCCAGGTGCTGGCGCGGGCCTTGGCGTGGCGGGGGCAGGCGCCACCCGGCCAGCGCCTTGACACACGTACCATTCTCGCAGTTCGGCGCCATGCGCCGCCACCGCCGCCGAGGAGGCCGCCGGGGGCTCGCGGCCGAAGTCCGATGAAGGCGACACCAGGGCGGACGGAGTGGCCGAGTCGTAGCCAGAGCTAAGAGGCGGCGGGGAGCGTCCGTGCACCTTCATGTGCTTGCGCAGCGAGCTGGGGTGCGTGTAGCACTTGTCGCAGCCGCGCACTTTGCACGTGTATGGCTTGTCGCTGGTGTGCACGTGCGAGTGTTTCTTGCGGTCGCTGCTGTTGGCGAAGCGCCGCTCGCAGCCCTCGAACTCGCACCTGAAGGGCTTCTCCCCTGGTGGAGGCAATGCAGAGACATTAGTGCGTGTGAGCCGGGGCCCGGCTCGGCCTCCCCAACCGACCCCAATTTCTCTTCCATTATTTAGAAAAGAATCAGTAAAGATTTTCTGAAACCTTTGTGTTCGGGCCCCTCAGGCCCAGCGACCCCTTCTCGGCTGGGAGCGCGCCCTCTGATCTGGCTCCCGCAGACCTCCACCCCTCCCCCTCTCCTGCCCGGGCCTGGGGGAGGGTACGGAGGAGGAGCGACAAAGACTCCATCTTAGTTGAGTTTCCATCCTGGAAAATCCTCATCTACCCCGATTGTTTTCCTCCAATTTTTCTGCACTGGGAGCCAGAACTCCTCTGCCCGGAGAACAGAGTTGACCGAGGAGGTCTCCTGTGCTCAATTTACGGTCACCGTTCCAGCCAAACGTCTCTGTTCCCCGCCCAGAGACCCACCCCGCGCACACCCCATCCTGGCCCAAACTGCTTCCTAAAGTAGGTTTTGTGTAAACGCCAATGGGATCATTGAAGAATGTGCCGCCGATGCACACGACATGTGCATAAAGTGGATTTGTGCCGTAGGGAAAGGTATTCTGAGCAATGATTCACTTCAGAGGCGATTTTTACAGGAAATGGGGTCCCCTCCCCCTTCCCTTCGACCCCCTGAGGGCAAACATTTAACAGCATTCTTCAAATCTTGCCTTAACCGTCCGGGATCCCGCTACCTACGCGCACCGCCAGCACTATTTTATGACGCTGCTCCAGCGGTCTCCGGGAGACGCTGCCGCTGGCGTCGGCTCTTCCAGCCCCCACCGCCCGAGAGGTCGGCTGGCCTCCCCAGACCTCCGCGCCCCGGAGTCGGGCCTCGCAGGCCTGAGCCGAGAGGCCGGTGCCGCCCGGGCCACGAGGGATCCGCGGCCTATCACGCAATCGCACCCCTGAGCGTGGAGGCTCGGGTATGAGCACAGCTGCTGCGGTCACGCCAGGTCCGTCCCGGCGGACCGAGGGTCACGGGTCAGCAGGGATAGACCCGCAAGGGACTCGGCTGGCTCCCTGGTGCGACGCACTGTAGAGCCACGGGAAGGCGCGAGCGCGAATTAGGGTGGAAATGCCGGCGGAGGAGCGAGCTCAATCCCGGAGCTCACCGCCGGCTCGGCTCGCTGGCGTGTGGGGAGGAAAGAACTCGAGAGCCCGGAAGCCCAGGTTCCTGCAGAGCTGCAGATGCCGCGGGAAGGAGGGGAGGAAGTGTCTAAGCGCTTCAAACAATTGGATGCCGCCGGGAACCCTGGGTTGAGGGAACCGCTACCAAGCTCTGGCTGAGAAGAAAGAGCTGCACCGCTGGAGGACCGTTGCCTTTGTGGTCGCTTCCTCGAGAGACGGGCGCGTTGGGGGCAGGTTTAAACAAAGCCCCTGTTCCCGAGCCCTACCCAGGCTCAGGCTGAGCCAGAGGTTTGCGCACAACCCTCGCCTCCGCGCCGCAGAGGTTTGTGAACCCAGGGCTCCGTCCCCGCCCGGCCGGTGCGCCCTCCCCCTGCAGGACTTGTGCTGGTGCAGTGGATCACTGAACGGGGCTGGAATCTGCCATTTCTCGGGACACCGGTACCGTTTTATAAAAATAAATATATAAAGGAGTAAGCAAAATAAATCAGTGTCCCTATTTGCCTCTCGTTTTTCTCCCCTTAATCCCTGTTAGTATCTGCCAAACTAAAACTTTTCTTCCTCCCTCCCTTCCTTCTTTTTCTCCTCTCCAAAATCTCTTACAAGAACCATGCAATTCAGGACCTGCAAAAGGAAACAAGATTTGCTGAGAAAACAGAGGACGAACGGAATTTAAGATTGATTGCCCCATCGCCGCCCTCCCCACCCCCCATCTTCCCCACACACTTATCCCATTTTGTGAGCGCCTCGTTCGACGTTCACGTAAAACAGAAACAATGATTTCGTCCCAGACGTGGAGCAGAGGCGGAAAAAGCAGGGCACTTAAGTGAAACGAGCCGCCTGGAAGTTCCGAGGCTCCTGGGAGGCCAAGCGAGGCCGCGCCCCCGAGCCCCCAAAGCCTCTCCCCAGTTGCAGGAAGCGCCCGGGTCTCCAGTCTAACACCCCCCACCCCACCCCCAACACAATGCCTCCGCCCGCTCCCTCCCACCGGTCTGGGCTCTGAGCCCTGGATGGGTGGAGGTGGAGAGCAGGGCTGGTCCCAGGCCCGCAGCCCTCCCCGAGCAGCGGGTCCCGGGGCTGTCGTGAAAGACCCGAGTCTCCTCCCAGAAGCTCGACTACCGAGAGAGACCCGTACCCCAGCCCGCGCCAGGCCCGCGCGACAAAGTTTGGCAGCGGTGGGGCAGTTCGCTACGCCATTTTCTGGCACTTGTGGCTGATCCGAGTTGTCCCAGCGCCTCGGCCCGGAGTCTCTCCTCTCCCTCAGACCCCCAGCCCTGCCTGTCACTACACACTGCCTGGGAAGTGGGGCGCGTCGGCGGCACAGAGTCCGGGGAAGGGCGCCTGGCGGCGGGGACAGGCCGGAGCGCGCGGGGGCCGGCGTATCCCTCGCGGCCGCACCTTTGTTCCGGGCCTGCTGTGACCGCCACAAAGCGAAACCTCTCGGCGTGCGCTTGGGGCAGCAGCCTCCGAAACCAGGCCCGGAATTCAGATCCGCTCGAATGTTAACTCCCGAGAAATCATCAGCTCCTATCCTCTGCTTCCGTGATGCGAGGAAATGAAACGCCATTAATATTTGAAAAGGCAATTATTTTCCTGTTGAACCGTCTTCATGAATAATTTGTAGTGAGGTCTATTGCCATTTGAGAAACATTTTGTTGTTTTTTTTTCCC
Organism: Molossus molossus; assembly: GCF_014108415.1. NCBI lineage: Eukaryota > Metazoa > Chordata > Mammalia > Chiroptera > Molossidae > Molossus > Molossus molossus. The sequence continues at coordinate 112,661,250 of NW_023425388.1, forward strand.
CCCTCTTTTCATTACTTCGGAGGGGGGTTTGAGAGAAACGCCGGAGCAGGCCAGACGAGGCTCTGCTGATTTGTTCTTGTTTTAAACTCCAGCGATAATGAGTCAGGATGCCAGCGGAAAAGACGCACTAAGAACGGCCCTGAATAGAAGTAAACCTGAGCCAGCCCGGGCGCACTGAACTTGCTTCTCTGCTGTAGGTCGATTGCACTAAGAATTTAACCATTTTCTGCTTCACGGCCCTCAAACAGTAGGCCAGCAAAGAGCAGTAAAAGTTTGTTTGTTTAGAACTCCCCTGTCATTAAAAATGAGTCCCTGCGCTGGCTCAGGACTGCGAGTCTCCCTTCGCGGTGCGAGGCCGCTGGCTGCTGCAGCAACCAGCCTGTGGGCAGTGCTGAGTCCTCACCTCTTTACGCTTCACCCCGGAATGAAACTGGGGCGGGGGGGGGGGGGGAGGCAACCTTGAAGCAGCTCCAAGAAACCATACGTTTCCAGACATGCTCCGGAAATAAAGTGAGAGACTAAAAGTGGACTTCGGTCTGGCCTCCGCGTGTGCCAGTGTCCTGACCAAAGACCCCAAGATTGCAGGGTTTGTGGGAGAAGGCGGGATCGAGCAAACTTCTTTCCAGGGCGCTGCTAGCCTGGGAGAGTTCTTTGACTCTAATTATTGCCCATGTTTCCGCCAATAATAGAGATGAGTAAAGCAGAGCACCGGTGAGGAGGAGAAATGGGGCACCAAGGTGGAACTTGTTTTATACCCTGGTCTAGCCACTGGTCTGGTTCTCCCCACCACTGCCAAAAACAACAACAAAAAACCACCACCACCACAACAACAAAAAACACACAAAGGAGAGGAGATGTTGACTTCTTAAACTTGGGGAGGGGGCGAGAAAACCCTAGCTAAGTAGAGTACAAACATGACTGCTAAACTAATTAATGTAACTTCACACGCTCTTCTGGTAAGTGTGAAAACTTTCTCCTTGCAATTGCATTAATTAGAGATGCTTCTGGCCAGGGAAGTTCAACTTTGCAGGCTCTTGCCCTGGATCCCTTTCTTACTGTTTACTAGATCTAACAGATGTGGTTGACACATGTCCCCATTTCACTTAACAGCTCGGTAAATGACATTTAAGGTGGATGAGTCTCCTTGGATCTCTGCTAAAGCAGAAGGGAGGATTTGTCAAACGCCCCAAGTGTCCAGTCATCAAGGCTCCAAAACAGGGCTACAGTTAGCCCAGAGACCCCAAATCCTAAAGAAGGCACCAAGGGCCTGATGACCCCTCAATTCAGGTGGTGTCAGGTTGATAGGCTGGAGGGGTGCTCTCCAAAGCAACCAGGAAAAATTGAATTGTTCCTATGTTTTTAAGACTTTGAGAAACTGATATTTTAAATACCTTAAAGTCAAACTCAGTGAGCAGGGAACACCCATATGCACCCTCAGAGACCCAAACACGTTCACTTTAGCCACCCAAAGAAGAAACCCCCTATTTTCCTCCCCATACTCAGCCTCAGGCACTTCTGTGATTCTAAGAGAAGGGAATAATTATATTTTATGGACTTGTCTCATGGAAACACCAAATATCCCCCTTCTCCCCAGATGGAACTTGAAATTCAGCCCGAGGGCCAGAAGAGGCCTCCTGCTTCCCCAGGGTCTGCATGAGATAGTGCCGAATACTGACCTGTGTGAGTTCTTTTGTGTATTTTGAGATTTTCTGATCTAGCAAAGACCTTCCCACACCCCGGGAAAGGACAGGGGAAGGGCTTCTCGCCCGTATGCACGCGGATGTGATTTACAAGTTTGTATTTGGCTTTAAAGGGCTTGCCCTGGCGCGGACACTCCTCCCAGAAGCAGATGTGGTTGGCCTGCTCCGGGCCGCCGACGTGCTCCACAGTGACATGCGTAACCAGCTCGTGCATGGTGCTGAAAGTTTTGGAGCAGAGGCGCGGGGGTGCGGGGCCGTCGGCGGCCAGCCACTTGCAGATGAGCTCCTGTTTGATGGGTTGGCGCATGTAGCGGAAGAAGGCGCCAGGGCCGTGCGGTGCGGCGAGGTTCACGGTCAGGTTCATGCCCCCGTAGCCATGAAGGGCCGCGGCAGCTGCGAGGGCGTCGCTGCGGGCCACGGGTCCCGGGGCGAAAGGTTCGGGCCGCGCGTACATTTCTCCGGGAAGCCCCAGACGCAGGAGTCCGTTCAATGTGCCACTGGCCGAGGCCTCGGGAGACTGTTCGTGGAGGCCAGGGAACACTGAGGGGCTGGAGGCGGCAGCGAGCTGGGGGTCATGGTGTCCGGAACTACTACCTGTTGTCAAGACAAATAACGAGGGTAAGAACGTGTGGAGTGAGCTGCGCGTTCCACCTGGCCCTGGGGGACAGACCCAGCCCGGCCGCGCTACGGCCTCCGCCTTCAGCGCCGAGACCCGGAGCAGGACGGCGGCTGCAGCAGACCGAGCGGACCGCACGAGGCCGAGTGCCTGCGCCGCGGTTGGGCTGGGCGGCGGTAGGGTAGAGCCCCCTGCCGCCCCATGAGCCTGGGAGGGACGGCGGCGGCGCGGCGAGTGGAAGGGGCCGCGGGGCGCGCAGTGCGGAGTCTGTGGGCGGTTGGGAGCCCCTAGGCTCTGCTCCGGAGAGATCAGACCTGCCCCGCAAACTCGCTTCCGGGGCCAACTCCCGGTGGCCTGCGGGGGAGTGGGGGTGTGGTAGGTGGTGGTGGTGTTGCTGAAGCTCCCTGGCCATATATAGTAATTTTAGCGCCTGGGTCCTCTGGGAGTCGGCGGCCTGCCGCACACGGGTCAGACTCCCCAGAGTTCCCTCGGTCTGGCCGCTCAGGCCGCCGTCACCTGACAGCGTGGAGGGGAAGGAAGAGCCACAAAACAACTTCTGCAAAGTCCCCCCCCCCCCCCCCCCGCCTTTAAGTTTTGGATTGTGACTTTTTTCCCCCTCCTTTCTGTCGGTCTTTAAAGCCTACTTGAAACCTGCACACTACAGAGGCAGCAGCGGGGCGCTTGAGGAAGTGAATAGAGATTCGGGGCCCCGGCAGGGGCCCGCGGAGAGGAACAATCGCCTAGGTCGCCCATTGGCCCGCCGCTGGGTCCGACGTCAGCGATGACAGGTCTGCCGCACGCGGACACACACACACACACACACACACACACACACACACAACTGCTCCTGCTCCTCCTCCCGCCTCGCCCCCCATCATCTCCCACTTCTACTGCTCATGCGCTCTGACCCGGGCACGGATTCTTTTCTCTGCCCCGAGCCTCCTCCCGTTATCTCCCGAAAGCCAGGTGGATCTGCTCTAGGAAGTGAGCGGGGCTCGGCGATGCCTCCGTTCCCTGCGACTTTGGGACGGGTGTCGCCCTGCACCAGTCCTCGGGGCTGACCTAGTGCACCTAGCCTCGCCGGGACCGAGGGGCAGTACCCAGAGCTTGGGGACGGTTCCCGCGGTTTGTCCCAGGAGCTGGGTGGGAGCGAGGGCGGCGATCCAGGGACGAAAGGCGGCTGCAGACTAGGTGGCCCGGAGCAAGAGAACGCCTAGGCCCGCCGCCCGTGGGCCTCATTTCATTTTCCCATTGTTTCCGAAATTATTCTCTCTCTCGCTCTCTCTCATACACACACGTTTCTCCCGAAGCTCAGACCACACCACGCCTTCCAACTTGCATCCTTTCTTCTCCCCTCCCCCTCTCCCTTCTTCCCACTTAGCCTTGGAGGCGCCTCCTCCTGGTGCCGGGCGCTCGCACAGACTCGTGAACCGAAGGATCCGGCCCTGACCAGAGCCAGGAGTTAACAGGAGGAGGTGACCTAGAGAGGCTGGCTTCGAGCGCACACAGCCCTCCTGAGATGGACTAAGAGTCCTCCCAGCCATAAAGCACAGTTCCCCGAAGGCGCACCGGACAAAGAAACAAGGGGGAGCCAGCAAGCAGGCCCTGAGCCCGTAGACCCTGCCTGCTGGCCGAGCCTGAGAAAAGGGACGTAGGAATCACTTCCACGCTCAGCTCCCACCACTTGTTGCCCGTGGCCAGAGCCTGCTTCCTTCCTCGCTTGCCTTCAGGATTCTGAAAAGAGTAGACGCCCCTTCACCCGGCCCAGGCTGTGAGAGGGACTGTGGGTTCCCCGCCTCCTCTCGCAGACGCCCTCCCGGGATTCGGGTGCCACCGTCTTGAGGTGGAGGTGGGGGGCGTGAGGTGGAAAAACCCTTCAGTTCTGGCCCAGTCGAGTGTGGCAAAAGCGAGAGAAGGGGGGTTGGGGTATCCTTTGTTTGTGCCGACCCGCTAGGGGCCGGCTACATCGCCTGGCAATAAAGGGCTCTTGGCCTCCACCCCTGCCTTGGTCTCTAGCTGAAAATGCCAACCTAAGTACTTGGGCCTCCCTGGTGGTCGTAGAAAGCACCCCAAAGCTGAGAAATGGTTCTTTCAAAGAAGTTTTAAGAATTAAGTAAAGATTCCCCTACCACTAGCAGAGGTAAGAAGTTTGGACAGATTACGGTGAACTTGGACTCAGGGTTTTTGAGCTGCCCCACCCATTTGCAGCATCAAGGATTATTCTTATACATTTCCTGGTCAGAAAATAAGGATTTCTTTTCAATTTAAAAAATAATTGACTTATTTATAATGGTTGGCAGGTTCTTTGATGAGACCTTTTTCATCTACTACATTGTTCCCGCTCAGGGTGCATTTTAGTGAGGGATTAACTTCCACAACAATTTCTCCAGGCTTTGACAAGTGCAGGTCTTTCTGCTCTTCCAGCCGGAAGAGCTTAAGCAACTACCAATAGATGCTGCATTAGCATCAAAAAATGAAAAGTTGAAGGAGAACATTTGCCAGCCCAACATTGTCTGCTCTGGAAACCAAGGGCTTTCACAGTAGTGTTGAGACTAGAATCTGAGGATGTGTCTCTTTTCTTGGTTTTCATGCTCTCCAATGCTCCCTTTCTGGGATTTACCCATCTGCCTACAGACAACTCTTTTTTGGTCTCCCATCCTGTGTCCTTTCCTCCAAGCCTGGTCAAGAATGATCTCTGTGTCTATCTGAGGTGTTTCTAGTCTCTTCGAATGGTTTCAAGGCTCCCCATGGTGCAGGTGTCGGTTGGATGATTCAGCTTTCCAGGCGAGTCTGGGTGGAACCCAGGGCTCAGAAAATAACAAAGACCAAAACCAAAAGCCCAAATGTGTCTGTTCCAACCTGGGATCCCTTGCCATTTCTCCTAAGCATCCCTCAACACAGAGCTTAGTCATCTCCCCCTGGAGCATTCAGACCTCAGTGCAGAGCATGTTTGCAGTAGTTCAGCAATTAAAAGAGTTTTTTCCCCACCTGAACCTAGGCCATCTACAACCTGCTGTTCAGGATGTTTGTCAATCTCACCATCCACTTTGACTTCCATTAAAAGTCTGATTTGCACAAAAATGGATCTCTTAATATGCACACTGTGACCTTACCTGCATCAAAATCTTTGAATAACTGTACAGAACAAGAGTATTGCATGTACATTGTTTTAGGCTGTGCACCCTTTTGGAACCCTGGTGAAGCTAATTAATTTTAATAGTACTGTGTTTGTTGCCCACACTCATAATAGAATAAAATTATACCTTTCCATTAGAAGTTGGTGAAAATAAAGATTTTTTTCCCATCCAAATATGCAGACTCCTTGAATTCTAAGCATTGACTCTGTGGACTCCGGGGGGAAAAAGAGGAGGTTTTATAAACAGAAAGTGTTAGTACATTACACACTCTCTCTTACTAACTCTATCTTGAAAGGCTTTGGACCTGTGTATGGCTTTTTATGCCAACAGCAAAAGAGCAGATACACCCAATTCAGTCCAATTCACCGAAAGTTATCCAGCCCTGCGGAGCTCCCTCCATACACAGCCTTCTCTGGAAGCACTGGAAACATCTGGACCCTTCCTGGGTCCATGCTTCTTGAGTGGTCAGCGGTCACTCAACCAGCAGGCCACTAAGGCTGCCTGATTTTGAAAGTTCCTCACAGCCACATGGTTCACACCTTGGTGGCTAAATACAGCGATGGGACCAAGCATTCTCCTGCTTGGACATTTTCCCAGGGACAGAGATAGAGAGAAAAAAATCCATTGCACTCACTAATGTTTATAAACAGGAAACTTTGGGCAATTATATAAGGGTCTTCAAGGCTTATCCCTGATATTAGCACCAAAACAGTATCCAGCTTACCGCAAAAGACAGCTGGGGTACCAATGTCAAGGAAACACATTTTGCTTTTTAGAGATATTCCTGTGAGTCTTCCAGTGCCCAGCTAGCCAAGAGTTCAGGTTTCATTGACTATTGGTTGAGCAGGCTGAGGAGTAGTATCCTCCTCTGTGGTGATCAGAATTTTTTTTTTTTTTAGAATGTATTCACCACTCTTACTTCCAATACCAAAATGCTTGGCTGGAACATTCTTTTACTAACCATTCTGGGGTGTATAGCATTATTGAGTCCACGTTTCTACTTCATTTGCAGAAAGAAAGAGAAAAGGAAGACCTGTTCTGCAGTCCCAAGATCTTTCCGCAGAGGGGCTCTGGGGGCTTTCACGAGGGCCTGTTGGGAGCACGGTTCACCAACAGACACTAAACATTCCTCCAGTGCCCAGAATCATGGCCTATGTACCCTTGTTTGTCCAAGCCAGACCAATGCAACAGCATAAACTAAACTGATTTTCTAGTCCTGCTGTACAGAAATGTGACATTTGATGATTCTACCATCTGCCAGGGCTGCTCACGTCATTGTCTCGAATGGGGACATGCCAGAAACTCTCTCCCTTGGAAAGGAAAGAAATGAGAGAAATTTCAGATCTATGACTGAGCTATCTTGCAATTTTGCTCTCTTTAGCAGTGCTAAATGATGATTATCGGTTGCAGGTTATGCCCAAAGCAGTATCCTATGAGCTGAGGGCCACTGCACAGAGCCTGGTTAAGCACAGCCCTTGTTGCCTGGATGTTCTGTGTCTAAATCTGCCGTCACTTGTTTTCTCTTTTCTTCCTTGTTTCTGACCAGGTTACCACCCCAAACGAGGGACAAATCTCTTCATAGGCTATTCACAGACAGACTTGAGGTTTCCTGCAGTGAAAGGTGGTCTCTATTCTTATGGGAAAATAATTAAATAACTTAAACCCCAGGAGGCCACCGTCCATCCAGGCCCAAATTGTACAGAGGAGATGAGATCTATCAGGATTTTGCAGACATTCCTCCCCTTTGCTATGCAAGTTTGTGCTTTAATCATCATTAATGGAACTGAGTATGAAAGAAAATATACTTGGATAGAATTTACTTTTCAAACAATGGTTCTGCAAAACATCTTTCAACAAAAGATTAAGCAACAGGGCTAAAGGATCTTTCAGAACCGCCCTGAAGAACGGAAACAACGGAATTTACATAAAAACCACACCTCTCTGGAGACTTCTGCCATCAAATCACCCCAGAGGAATAGAAAAGAGCCATTTCCTGAGTTGTCATTTAACTTTTGTTAAGAAGGTTGCTTTTCCTACCAACAAAGAAGCACCTAGGAGGCAACCGTCAGCTGCTGGTGTAGTTGAAATGAGGAAAGCTAGATGCCTGGAAGGGAAACCCCCAACCCTAAATCATATGCTTATTCTAAATGGAATATTAAATTAAATTCTTCACAATGAAGGTATTCCTGACTGAGCGGCTGTCAGTCACTCTCTGTTCAGACACCACATTGTGGGAACATCATCACCACCACATTGCAGAAGGCTGGTGTCCCTGGTAAAGATGATGCATATCATGTAAACCCCATCACCAAGATCAAAGTATGCTTCTTTCATGGAAGCCAATATATGTCAAACCTCATTCCAATCAAATCGTCTGGAAATGAATTCAAGATGAATATGTCATAGAATAATGTGACAGTGGAACTGCAGAAGGTCAGGGGTGGTTGTTTCAATGAGAGAGTCGTCAAATATTAATTCTAGAACGTCCAGATGAGTAGGCATTGAGGGAGATTAGTCAGCGGCTGGTGGGACTTTAAGTCGCTGACTTGTGTACAAATACATCAAACACCAAGGTGTTACTCCAAATTTTACTCAGGAAACACCCCCCAAACTCACAACCAACATAAGCAAACGACCAAACAAAACTTCCTACTTCCAAAAAAAAAAAAAAAAATTTAGCAAACCAATATTCAAAAGAGGATTTTTCACTTACTCGACTCTTTCAGAGCAGTTTGGTAAAGTCGCAACCGTCTCCTCATGGCCGAGGAGGTCTTGAATCTCATTTTCTGACTTTGAGCCTGTTCCGGGGGGAAAAAAGACAAAGTCACTAGTTAAATACTTTCATACATGTATGGCAAGATTTTGTGGCCTGCATGTGTGAGTGAAAAAGTATTAATCTGAAAAGTCTTTCAATCTTTCTTTGACCATTTTCAAATTTGGCAGTGTGTGTGTGTGTGGGGGGGGGAGTCTGCTGGGAAATTCCCGTGTTTATTAAAAAATAATATAGTCTCGATGGTTAAAAAGTATATATATTAAAAGCATCGGTCCCCAACAAGAATGTTATCTCAAACTCACTTTTTGCTCTCCCAGGCAAGGGAAATGGAGCACCCTTTCAGTCAGTGTGCAAACATCTCTAACTTTGAGCATTGGAATTGATTGTATGAGAAGCCACCATTATTTTCTTTCAGTGTATTAATGGAGTTTAGTGAGATGTGATGGGGAGGACCGGGCAGTTAGCAGATTAAAACGGGAGCTGTAACTGTGGAAGCTGGGAGGAGAGACATTTTATTGCAGATTGCTAGATCCTGTCCTGCTCGGTGGAATCCCTCACATGGCTTCTTCCCCGGGCCCCTTTGGAAGCCATAGCTGGTTGATTTTTCAAATCTAACATATAATTCCACAGATTATGGGAAGGAAGGTGTCATTTCTATCATCTGATCCTGACTGCCCCCTTTCTTATTTAAGAAAGTCAGAAACAACCTGCTCCCTTCCCCCCACAAGAGATTTGCATTCTTTATCAGATTCACTTTGCAGATAGAGCCAGCAAATCTTTGGCCATCTTCAAGCCTGAACCGCACCCCGGGGACCTCTGCATCTGTCAGGCCAGGACAGGCCGTGGAGCAGCCAAACAGGCGATCCACCCAGCCCTAGCCCTCAACTGGGCCTAGAAAGACAAACAGTCATTGAAAAGGTCTCAGGCTGGACAAACACAACAAGCCCTCTGTCAATGAGGATGTCTGCTCGTCTTGACACTCCAGCCCACAGAACAAGCAGTTGTTTAACTTGTTGAACCACAGGCCAAATCCAAGTGGGGCTCTGCTATCTCAAAGGCTTTCCAGTTCTCTGTGTTCAAAGATCTCTTTCTCTCTAACCGTGATCCCCAGACAGAACCTGAACTTGCTTGGGTGTTTTCTCCCTTCCCTCTCCCTTCTTTTCTAGGTCCAAGCCTGAGAGGTGGGGAGGGGGTAAACTCACTGTTTCCCAGAGGGTTTTATTTATTTTCAATTCTTTCTAACCAAAAGGAATCCATCCCCAAGGTAATAGGCTCCTTCCCGCACAATTCAGAAGAGAAAGCAGGCCCAACTTTGCATTTCTACAGGAGGATGGCATGCTGGGCATCTTTCCTCTAAAATTTCCTCATGGCGGGATATCTGGCATAAGAAAAGTCCTGGTTGGTTGGAACTAATAGAATTTACTTTTTTGATTCTGAAGAAAATGGTCCTGAATTTCCCTAGGGGACTGTCCACCCGCAATGCTGCCCAAGTCCTCCATTTGAGAGGCCTGTGTCCCGTCTATTCCCAGGCCCTGGTAGTCCTTTATGCATTACAAACCCACAGGCATGCAAACAATTGCTGCAGAGGCTGGGCTCCAGAGGCCACTGGGACCTTAAGCTGCTCTCAGTAGTAACTCCATCACCAGCCAGTTCAGGGAACAAGGGTAAATATCTTCTTCGGTTCAAACTCTGACCCCACGTAGCAAGCTAGTCCTCTCATCGAAGGAGCGGTCAGAGAATTAGGGGCAGCCCCTAGGCCCCTGGACCTGAGAACCCCACCAATCCAAGAATTTAAAAGCCCTGAAAATGCTAGATTTGATTCCCCCCCAAGACACCCCCAATGATTGTTCCTCACTCACTCGCTTTCTCACACTGGCCCCCGCCACTGAATCACCACTCGGGAGCACAGTCTGGAGACTTACTGAAATCTTTCTGCATTTCCACACCCTGAGAAGAGGTGCCAGCAAGCCCTGGCAAAGTATTCGTGCTGAGGGAGAGCGAAGAAGGTAGGCTGGTGGGTAGAGGCAGAGAGCACCATTTTGTAGGTTCACCCGAGCCTGCGAGGGCCTATGCGAGGTCAGAGGTCATCTGCAGCCTGCTTCCCCAGCTAGGGGCTCTAGTCCCCAAGCTTTCAACCCTGCTCCACACTGAGTAACCTGCAGGCTCTCCTGAAAACAAGGCATGCTTGCTAGCTGTCCGCCACAGCCCAGCCCGCGCGGGTGCAGAGCAGGGGACCTGTGACTGCCTCCCAGCTCCAAAGCCCAAACTCCTCCGCACCTTCGCCGGAGGCCTGCTGCTGCCAGCTGCACCAGGCACCTCCCTGGCTCCCCTCCACCGGGCTCTTGAATACCAGGAAGGTGGGCCGCGAGGCTGGGTGGTGTGGCGGCCTGTTCTCATTCTTCTGTTCCCTAGAGGGAAGAGCTCGGGTTTCCCCGGCCCGGGGATGAAGTCTAGGCGACTTCGTGTGTCCACAGTAGAGTTTGCATGAGTGAGTCTCGTGAAGGACCAGCCTGGATATTTAACCATCCCTTTGAACCACCCCCCAAATCTGCCTGCGGCTGGACGGAGGGAAGGAGGCTGATGCCTCCACGTGGGTAGCTGTGCCGCCAAAGCCGTCGGAAATTTCCTCCCCAAGGGGGGAGAAATATGACCTTGGAATCCAAAGGGTGTTTCCTGCAGATGGTGCCAGCCAAGTGACAACCTTCCAACGCCCTTTCTCCATTCCTAAGACCTCGCAGGTCCCAGCTGTCCCCACGGACCATCCATCAACCTCCAGCTTTCCGGTCGGTCGAGCCTTTGAGGCAGTCTTACTTTCTTTCACAGACCGACACCGGTCCACCTCTCCTGCCCCTAATTTCGTGTCCCTAGGTGTCTAGGGTAGTGCCCAGAATCCTAGATGGCTGCGGCCTGCTCCCCGGAGAGCCAGTCCTAGCCCTGCTTTGCACCTGAGAGAGAGAAAGCCAAGTCCCAAACCCACGGCAGGCGGCGCGCAGAGCGCGGATCTCAGCGGTCAGCGTCCTGAGGCAGAACCGGGACGCGCGAGGGCAGCGAGCCAGCCCCGCGGCTGACCCAGCCAGCCTCCGCCGTCCGCTTGGGGCGGAGGAGTCCCGTCATCTCGCTGCCAGCCAGGCTAACTTGGCTCCTTGGACCCTGGGGAGGGGCAGCCGGGTCTCTCCTGCCTTCCTCCTGGGGGCAAAGCAGAGACGCTGCTGCAGGGGCCCCTTCCGGTGCGGATCCCGCTCGCTCCGCGCGCGAGGGAAGTTCAGGGCCACGATTCTCCTCCCTGTGCCCACGTGGGGCACCCATGCAATTTACAAGGAGACGAGGTAGGGAGGGCGGGCGGGCAACAAGATGCTAGCTCTTGGATCCTTTGCTAGTTGGAGCTCCAGCCGGTCCCCTTGACATCCCCCTCCTTATCCTGGGGAGAAGGAGTGGACTCATCCCCATCACTGCCCCTCGGCAGAAGGACCCCCTCCTCCCTGCAGTGTCAGTGGGGTGGGGCCAATTACCCACAGTTGGGGGGCTAGAGAAGGAGGGGACTGAGGGAGAAAGTCTAGATGGGCCTCTACCCACAGTGGGGTTTGGGTGCCAGTGGTCCCGGTAAGGGAGCTGGCGAACCCAGCAGCTGGAGGAACAGGTCTCCCCCGTCTGCCCCTGGACTCACGCACTTACCCCGCTCCACCTGTTGCTGGGATCGCCTCATTTCTGCACATCACTTTGGGGTGGCTGAGGGGGGACCACAAACCCCTCTAAGCCTCTCTTCGTGGTTCCAGCGAGGCGATCATCCTTCATTTCTCTTTTTCCAGCTTTCGGGAAGCAGTTAGGGAATGTATGATGAAGCAGAAATGAGCCGTCAGGATGATATTTTAATGGCTTATATGTCACGTTGGTGCATGTGGCTTTTGAACTGGAGCCGCTTTCGTTCCCTGCAGAGAGCGCCGCAAATCCCACTTGATAACTTCTACAACCCACAACTTTTTTATCCCCTCCCCGCACATTCACTCTCACCCTGTATATTTGGACACGTTTCCTAAAAATACTCTCTTGTCAATGTCCCCAACGGATTTTCCACGGACTGGAAGGGAGAAGACTGACTTTTCTTTTTTGAAGAATTATTTTTGCTCCCCCCTCCCCCAAAGGCTACCCTTCCTCCTCTGTCCCCTCCCTTGTGTTTTTTGAAAGGCAGGAGAGGTGGGTTCACTATTTGTCCTCCCTGGTGATTGCAAGACAGACTCTAGAGAAAACTTGTAGAAAAGGTTTTTACAACTGCACTGGAGTCAGGATCCAATCTCCCCTTGCAGACTGTAGAAAACACTTTATTCAAAAAAGATACATCGGAGTCTCTCAAATGTATCCTTTTTTTTTTTTTTTTTTTTTTTTTAACCACCCCTCTGGCCGCAACCTTTCCTTCCATTCCCCATCCCGGTCCAGTCAAAGTCGGTGTGGAAAACTGGGCCGCTGCACTCAGACTTGTTGCTGGAGACATACTGTTTGATTTTTTCTTTCTCTCTCAAATTTCTATTTCCCAGCCCAAGCACCAATGCTCAGCCAGGTCTTTTCAGACACTGAGAAACCACCCTCGTTACACAAGACGAGTTTTGGGAGGGCGCAGGGAGAGGGCAGCTCAGCTCGCCAACCCCAGGAAAAAATCTGGTTGATGAAAAGACCAGAAAAGCAGAAAGGCGAGCAGCGGCCAGAGCGGCTCTGCCTTCCTCCGGCCTGTGCTGCTAAGGCGGGTGACTGGGCAAAACCAATTCATTTCCATTTCCCCGTCTCCCAAGCGCTGGTGAGTTTCCTAACTGGGCTCCGGTGAAAGGATGCGTTGAGGTTTCTTTGTCTGCAGAAAGAGTTTAGGGCTCTGATTCAGCTGCAAATAAGCCAAATGAAGTTAGAAACAAAGGGCAAATTGAAAGATTCCGACTCTTGGCTTTTTGTGTTTTCCTTACTAGAAAATAATTAGACCTAATGAATATGCAGACGCTTGAGCTAAACCCTCAGCCTGGACCGCGCGGTTTTAAACAGAGCTGAGGAGAAATGCAACCTTTATCCCCCCCCAACCCCCCGCATCCGTGTGCATTTTTTGAAATGCATAAATGTTACTCGCCTTAATTGATTGAGTCACAGGGATTTTTTTCCCCTGCTTTTAAGTGCCATACTCTTCTACCTTTCAACAATCATTTTAATATATGGTCAATGGTTCTTTGTGGACAGGACAAAAAGCAACTACGCGCAGTTGTTGAATAGACTTTGCGCTGGGCAAAGACAGGTTAATCGAGGGCCGGATCGCGAAAACAAGCGAGTGTTGTATGTTTGCACTGAATCCAAATGTCTGCATTTTCCTAACTAAATCAAAGGGAGTGTTATTTCTTTTTCTGCTCACTCATCTGAAGGTAAGTAAATTTTCTCTGGCGATCAAAAGCCTGGTCGGCAACAAAGACCGCGCCCGTTTTTTCCACCGTCCTGGTGTGGCGAGTTGCGGAATTTCAATAACTGTGACAAGGGTGACTGATTTGTGAACTCAGAAAGGTTTGAATGTCACAAAATTTACATTGGTTCTATCGATCGGGGATTTAAATACCAAAAAAAGTATTCGGGGATTTCTAGGGAGCTTTGGACAGTTCTGAAGAACAATGGCGCTTTGGGAAATTTACAGTTTTACCTGAATGAAAGGGGCCCCGGTTGGGAATAAGAGTGCAAAAGGAGGGGGTCAGCGGGGGCAGACGAGGGAGACTAGGAAAAAGGGAGAAAAGAGAATAACACGGGGGGGGGGAGTAAAACTCAGCAACAGTGTTTCCAATTTGCCATTATATATATAAAAAAAATCTCAATAACCTGGCAAGTAAAAACCTCTCATCCACCTGTGCTCATTTGAGGGTGGGGTGAGGGGAGGAGGGACGCAGGAAACCTGATGGATTTGATAAAAGTAAGAAAATCGAGCCACTCTGTTATCCTGATAAATCACATTTCCTTCCTTCTTCTTCTTCTTCTTCTTCTTCTTCTTCTTCTTCTTCTTCTTCTTCTTCTTCTTCTTCTTCTTCCTCTTCTTCTTCTTCGTCGTCGTCAAGACAGAGTGGAGTATCTGTGTGCTCTCGAGATCTTAAATTATAAACAGGAGGGGGACAGGGCAAGAGGAAAGCAAACTTCAAAAGGAGAAAATAACAAAAGACTCCTTTGCTGTTCTTGAAGGGAGAGGGGAAGATGGAGAAAGAAAGAAAAGAAAGTTGCTGAAGCTGGACATTCTGGAAGTGCCTTAGCTGTGTTTACCAGTCCCATCCCCGCCTCCTGCTCTCCCACACATCCGAAGTCGCTAATCGCTCAGCTAAGAGCAGGTTTGAAGGACAAGATACAGAGAGATGGACGGAGAGGGAGACAGAGGTAGGGAGGGGGAGAGAGAGAAAGAATGGGAGAGGAAGAGGGATAAGGAGAGAAAATGTATATCACTGCGAGAAGAAAAGGAATCGTAGCAGAAAAAAAGAAAAGAGGAGGAAAAATTTTGGGGGAAAAAAAAAAAAAAAAGTTGCTACTCCTGGCAGCCGGGTTTGTCAAAAGGGGATGTCAAGCGCTTTACAATACCTGGGATTGATGAGGCGGGCGGGCCAATGAACGGAGCGCGGCGCCTCGGCGCGCCCTCAGTTGGTGCGGCGGCTGCCGGCGGGGGGAGTGGGGACGCACCAATGGGCGCCCGCGTCAGCAGCACGTGACACCTCCCCCTGCTCCCATTCATCAAGGGGGGGGACGGTGTCGTCCTTTCAATTCATTTATCTGCAGGAATGATTGCTGCTATCAGTCTCGCGCTCACCGCCCGGCTGAGGAGGTGAAAGTTTCTCCCCAGGAAGATAAACCGCAAAAGACAATATTGTGCATGATTTGCGCCTTTTCTTTGGCTTTTTCTTTCTTTCTTTCTTTTTTGCTCCCCCCTTTTCATTGTTATTATTATCATCGTTATTATTATTTTTGCAAAAAGCAGAGGGGGAAACGGGAGAGTGAAGGAGCGAGGAGGCGATCCAGAGAGAAAAGAGAGCAAGGGCGAGGGGCTAGTGGAGAATCGAGGAGGGGCGTGCGGCGCGAGGCGGAGAGCGAGCAGTTGCGGTTCCTGCA
This sequence comes from Molossus molossus, assembly GCF_014108415.1. Classification (NCBI taxonomy): domain Eukaryota; kingdom Metazoa; phylum Chordata; class Mammalia; order Chiroptera; family Molossidae; genus Molossus; species Molossus molossus. The sequence goes on from NW_023425388.1 coordinate 112,676,574, forward strand.
CTCACATTCCTCTATGCTACAAATCCGGGAGGAAGTTTTTCTGGGGGGGCTGAGATGCTCCACGGCTTTCCCTGGGCAGCCTTGACGCGAGGTCCTCTCGGCAGAGACTGAGCGGCGAGAAAGCGCGAGCCCGGCCGGTGGGGTCTGCTCGGCGGGCGCCGGAGCCCGCCTTGCTCGCGGCCCGCAGCCGTCAGGCGTCCCCGCGCTTGGCCAGGCGGGCTCCCCGGCGCGCGGAGCGGCTGCCTGCGGGCTAGGACTTCGCGAGGTGGGTCGACTCCTCCTCCCTCCTCTTCTTCTTCCTCCTTTTCCTCCACCTCCCATTCCTCCTCCTCCTCCTGATTTTCCCTCCTCGGCAGGCGAGGGTGGGGGGGGCGGGGGAGGCCGGGGCTCGCCCGGAGCAGCCACGATGCTCCTGGACGCCGGCCCCCAGTACCCCGCGATCGGCGTGACCACCTTTGGCGCGTCCCGCCACCACTCCGCGGGCGACGTGTCCGAGCGCGACGTTGGCCTGGGCATCAACCCGTTCGCCGACGGCATGGGAGCCTTCAAGCTCAACCCCAGCTCGCACGAGCTGGCCTCCGCAGGCCAGACGGCCTTCACGTCGCAGGCGCCCGGCTACGCGGCTGCCGCGGCCCTTGGCCATCACCACCACCCGGGCCACGTCGGCTCCTATTCGAGCGCAGCCTTCAACTCCACGCGGGACTTTCTGTTCCGCAACCGGGGCTTTGGCGACGCGGCGGCAGCGGCCAGCGCTCAGCACAGCCTGTTCGCTGCTTCGGCCGGGGGTTTCGGGGGCCCACACGGTCACACGGACGCTGCGGGCCACCTCCTCTTCCCTGGCCTTCACGAGCAGGCGGCGGGCCACGCGTCGCCCAACGTGGTCAACGGGCAGATGAGGCTTGGCTTCTCCGGGGACATGTACCCGCGGCCCGAACAGTACGGCCAGGTGACAAGCCCGCGTTCGGAGCACTATGCCGCGCCGCAACTTCACGGCTACGGGCCCATGAACGTGAACATGGCCGCGCATCACGGCGCCGGAGCCTTCTTCCGCTACATGCGCCAACCCATCAAGCAGGAGCTTATCTGCAAGTGGATCGAGCCCGAGCAGCTGGCCAACCCCAAGAAGTCGTGCAACAAAACTTTCAGCACCATGCATGAGCTGGTCACGCACGTCACCGTGGAGCACGTCGGCGGACCTGAGCAGAGTAACCACATCTGCTTCTGGGAGGAGTGTCCGCGCGAGGGCAAGCCCTTCAAAGCCAAATACAAACTGGTCAACCACATCCGCGTGCACACGGGAGAGAAGCCCTTCCCCTGCCCCTTCCCTGGCTGCGGCAAGGTGTTCGCGCGTTCCGAGAACTTAAAGATCCACAAAAGGACGCATACAGGTACGGAAACCTCTGTATTTGACCCCTGGTCCCTCACCCTAGATTCATCCCGGGCCCAGAACCCAAAATCCAAATGTCAGCGGCCGGGGCGCACAAATTGGGCCTTGGTTGGGTCTGGGCGTCAGGTTCCAGCAGGCGGGCAGCGAAAGTGTACACTGGTTTTTGGTTTCAGGCTTTAAAATATGAAAAAAGTACGAAAGGATCGGATGGGAAGGACCCTGGGATATAGATTTTTGTTTTCCAATGAGAAGTAAAAAAGGCTGGGAGAGCAGAGACACAAACCCGGCTTTGCAGAGTCGCGGTGCGCGCGAAGCCGGGGAGAGGTGGCTGGCTTCCCGCGGCAGCGGAGGCGCCAGGGGTCCAGCTGCAGACAAATCTAAATCTAAACGTTTGCTTCCGGCCAACATCCCTCTCTACGTACCTTAGTGAGGACTTTTCCAAAGGAAGGAACTGAAGAAATTGGAGGAGGTCGGATAAAGGGGCGCAGAAAGAAAGAAAAAGAGAAGAACAGAAAGGAGGGAGGGAGTGGTAAAAGCAAGCAAGTTGGGCCAGAGGCGGCTTTCGGAGGCGTGTGCGTATTTAAAGATCCTGAATTTGGTAGTGACTGGTTTGTGAGTAGGCCTGAGTGGGGAGAGTCAGCCGAAGGCAGATAAGTCTGTTTTCGTCCGTTAGAATCTATAAAGTGGTTTTCAAAGCACCGAATCCCCTACGTTGGCCTTTACAATAGAGACAGGTCGCGAACAGGCGAGAAAAGTTGGCGGCGAGCTCTTGGTCGCAGTCTGGGTCGGGCAGGCCATTCCGGCCCCTGGCTCCCACTGGCCAGGAATCCCGTCTGCTTCCCTACTCTGGTTTTCCCGAGTGCTTTCTGAGAACCGACTTGGAACTTTGGGTTGATGGCCGCAGTCGGGGAAAAATTCGCGGTGCTGAGCTCTCGGCTCAGATTACCGTATAAAATGTGAGTGTGTCTAGGGGGTGTGGTGGGGGAGGCGACGAGGGGGTGCGGAGCGTCAGGGAGAGGGTGGGGGGAAGAGAGAGGAGCAAAACAGCGGGAGAATCAGCCCGGAAAGTGAAAATTAGAAACCAAGGGCTAGGTATGGCCGCCTGGAGTCTTTTGGATAGCCTCGGGCAGAAAAACCTGCTACTATTCCGGAATCTAAAGAAAATATAATTAATAATAATAATAATAGCAGCAACAATAAAATCTGGATTTAATTAGATTAGTGGTTAAGATAATTATAATATCGATACATCCCCCTGAATATATGTGACTTTATTGAAGACCCGGGTTTTTGAGCTTGCGATCTTTTTAATTTTGTTTTTATATTTCCATTGGTTTACGTTTGAAAAATGCGACCGCAGGATTTGTTCTCATCAGACCTGTCTCTTTATCGCTTTCCACGCCAGGGGAGAAGCCCTTCAAGTGCGAGTTCGAGGGCTGCGACCGACGCTTCGCCAACAGCAGCGACCGCAAAAAGCACATGCATGTGCACACGAGCGACAAGCCTTATCTTTGCAAGATGTGCGACAAGTCCTACACGCACCCCAGCTCGCTGCGCAAACACATGAAGGTAATCGCCGGCCTCCCGCTGCCCGCCTCGGAGCCCGGAGCCCTCTGTGCGCCTCGGCCGGGTCCGCGGCGAGTGGCGGCCGGGCGGTGGCAGGAGCCGGAGGAGGCCGACAGGCAACGGTTCCACTCTGCTGAGTGGGGCTGGGCAGAGAGGGCGGAGGCCGGAGAAAGGGGTGGGGGGGAGCCCAGAGCGTTCTAAATGCATTCTTGAATAAGAAAAGTAAAAAACAAGTGAGCGCTTGAGCAGAGGCCGCGACTGAATTTGGATTTGGCCCAGACAGGGAGCGAGGGCCGCGCCAGCCGGGGACGCGGCCGAAGCCGCCGCCGCCGGGGCTGGCAGCGTGGGCAGAGGAGTTGGGGTCGTGCGCCCAGGCCCGAGCAAGCGAAGTTCAGCGGCTGCGGGGCGGGTGGGGGGAGCCCTCTGGGCCCTGGCCTCCAATCCAGTCTCCCCCTTCCCAGATCTGCTTTTCTTTTGTGAGCCCTGGGGTCGCTCTTCCTCACTGGAGAACTGACGCCGCCCGGCCGAGGCTGGGCCACCGAGCCCGAGCGCCGCTGGTGAGGCCTCCCCGGAGGTCCGGGGAACGCAGGGCTCCCGGGAGAGGCGGCGCTCGGCCCGCCCCGGTCCTGGGCGAACGCCGCTCCGCCTCTCTAGCCCCTTAAAAGCTCGACTTTATTCCCGCAGGTCCACGAATCCTCCTCGCAGGGCTCGCAGCCTTCGCCGGCCGCCAGCTCCGGCTACGAGTCCTCCACGCCGCCCACCATCGTGTCTCCCTCCACCGACAACCCGACCACCAGCTCCCTGTCGCCCTCCTCCTCCGCGGTCCACCACACGGCCGGCCACAGCGCGCTCTCTTCCAATTTTAATGAATGGTACGTTTAAAATCAGAAACAAAACACCGATCGAAACCCTATTTAAGAGACTGAACACACACACGTATGCAAAATATAACCGAGCGATCCCTGCGAATCAACACGGCTCCCTCGCCCCGCAGCCCTGTTTCCTGGAACCTGCTTGTAGACCCAGGACCGAGGAAGGGAGAGAGAAAGCACCAAACCTTTCGTCTCCCCACCCAGCCCTCCCCCCTTTTTTTCTTTTTTTGGCAAAGGCTGAGTAGCCGAGGGGCGGGATGGGGGTCGAGGAGAAGGCGGTCGCCTGACCAAATGCTGCCCACCCGGGGGTCCAGTTTCTCACCAAAATTGAAACAGCCCCGCTGGGCTTGGGCTATTTCTTTTTTTCTTTTTTCTTTTTTTGCTTCGCATTCTTGTAAATACAGAATTATTAGCTTAAAACTGTACTGTTGGATTCTGTAAATAGTTATATCTCGGTTGGAGCGGGCGGGTGGGATCGTGGCGTTGTGGTCTTTGCAATGGGGCGGGGAGGGGCCGGGCGGGCGGGGGTGGGGGAGGGGGCGGGCGGCCGAAAGCCAACTGTTTGTATTGAATGGCAAGAATGTTCTAGTAAATGTGTACCAAAATGTGAATTACTTTGTACGATTACAGTCTCCACGTCGACCTAACAAAATATTATTGGTATTAATGTTTTTTTTCGTTTTTTTTTTTTTTTTTGTTTTTTATTTTTTTTTTTTTTTTTTTGTATAAAGTGCAAACATTTCGTCCCAAAGTCTAAGTACTTTAGTGCAGTAAAATGTTGTTTCACGTCCTGTCAAGAATTCGTATAGTAGGATCCTGGATCTGCGTGTCAAAACTGTTCCATTTGTTTATGTAAAGTGATATTAAAAATATATAAACTATAACTGTCAGTTGCTTTTGGCAAAAGATAAAAACCACATAATGTATATAATTCCTAGTTTCCATATTTACCATATTTATCCGCATGTAAAGGGCCGGGTTATTCATGTTACAGCTATTCAATATTTATGGGCTAGAAGAACTCGTTATGTACACTTTAGTTTCCAGAACTGTTTGGTAATCTTTCGTACCTTATTAAAGATTCTTAAATCTCAGTGATTGTGGTAGGAATTTCTTCTTCACTCTCCCCTCCCTCCCAACCCAGCAACCTGCTGCCTCCCGCCACCCTCAGTGGTTCTTGGGAAAAGCTCCCCAGTCTCTTTGCCTTCCCTTTCTGTCACCATAGGTTGTATAACCGTGATAAATGAACGCTACCCTGCTGGCTCTCTGAGAGGGTGTAATTAGTATTTATATCAAAATTTATTAAACAAATTTTAGGCCACAGTATAATTTAAATGACCTTTGCAGATGTAGAATAACAACCATAAAAATAACAGAAATAGATTGCACAGGCGACATCAATATTAATGTAGACGAATTGTCAGAAGCTCAGGCTCACTCTGCAGCATTGCAAATGAACTTGCAGTAGGGGCTTCCTTTGCCCCCAAATTAAATTCCCCAGGCTGAAACCAAGTTGCAGATTTACAATATCATATTTTAAACTGCCGTCTTCAATTAAGCCATTTATGGCTATAACTAATTTTCAGGAGGTCTATGCATGCTTTTCCAGGCCTTCCTTCTTTGTACAAAAGTAAATGTCCATAAAGCGTTTTACTTATATTTCTTTAAACGTGATGCTAATTTAAATTAATTACTTCCTACGATATGTTATTATTGCTATAATTTTGCTACTGTTATTAGTTCTCTCAAAAATACATCTAGGGAAGAGAATTATTTTATGTAATTTTATTATCTTTCTAGCTCTTTTATTTATTTCTCATTTACTTAAGAAATTCGTTCCATTGGCTGGCGTTGATACAGTAAATTTGTAAATGAGGAGACAATATAAAAAATCTAAATTACTTGTGCTTAATGACTGTAGCGGAACGCCTTTTCTCTAAATCAGATTGTCTTTCTTGCAGTTTAGTTTGATAGATTTGCAAGCTATGCTGCTCCCTCAAAGTTAGCTGCCCTGGTAGGAACCTTTGTCTCTGATTGTAGCTTGCATGATCGCCCCATTAAGCAGACTACGTAGCTGGAGATTACAAATCAGGGCCGTGGTTGTAGATGCGAGTGTGTGAATGTGTCCGAGTAGGAGGCAGAAACTGACCTCACTGTGGGCAAGGAGGAGTCTGAACCTGCTTTTTTAATATACTGTGTGAGTTCAGGAAGAACTGAGGAGAAAAACAAGGGAGAAAACCCTTTGAAAGTATTAAAACCCCTTAAGATCCTCGTATCTGTTTAAAAGTGACAAATTTTCAGAGTATACAAAATCAAAATGTTAAATTACCTTTAAAAAGTATTTGTTGACTTGTTCTTTCATCTCTTGCTACTTGTATTTGTCATATTTAGTCAACAAAGTTTTACTGGCTGAGGGGATTTGGTAAACTTTCTGTAGTACATCAAAAATGGTAAATGGTGGTGTTTAACTTTTTAAAAAATGTTATTGTGATTATAAGAATAAATATCATGAAAAGAGCGCCACCTTGCAAGGTGGGCCAGATTTAAAGTAGTTGAACACCTGAGCAGGAATTGCTGCTTGCTCCAAAAATTTGTGAGACCAAAAGTTGTTTCAATTGGCTTTGGAGGTTTGAAATTTACTAACATTGTAGCATTTGGAGAAAATAAGATAGCTCATCTCTCTAGCAAAGAAAGATAAACATCTCAATAATCCTTCCCTTTTTCATTAGAGATCAGAATGTCTGAGAACGTGATATGAATACAATGATAATAATGCTCATAATAACAACAACAGTACTTTTGTAATTTTGTCAGTGCATTTAGGAAAATAGTAAATGAGTGCATTTTTTTCTAAATGCATTTTACTTCAAAATTGGAAATATGAATGTCTCATTATTTGTTATGTACCTGGTGCCTTTTTAAATTTTAATATCATAGTATAATTATTAAATATCATACTATGATATATGATTTAAGTAGGGTATTTTAAAGATAAATTTAGGGGTAAATATGTACTTCAAAATACATCATATTTTAAGCATATTTTTTAGACTTTGGAGGCCAAATAATTTTTTTAAAAGGCATTTGGGAAGTACTGTGTGTGTGTTTGTGAATAATCTCACAGAAAAGGAACTTTTATAGCAGAAGCCAATATTTATGCCAACCCGCCTTATGCATTTTTTTTTTTTCTGTAACACCCACCACAAAGAAAAACTCATTAATGATGTAGGTTGCCTAAAATAATGCTTCAAACTTAAATGTAGTCTATTATTTTTGCTGGTACCTTTAATGTCTGCTTCTTGAGATGTATTCTTCATACTTTTCTTCATGGGCTATTAAGTTCTGAAATACATAAATGTGAACAGTGAAATATATTGTTAGACCCTTTTAGCCGAAGCTGAAGATACTGCAAATGACTGGTTTCTCTGTGTAGCTGTGGATTTTGATTTAGGCAGAAAGCCATCCTGGTTCATATTTTGTCTGCATTGTTTTCTGGATACTGTCAAATGACTAGAGTAGCTAACAAGTTATTAAAAAGTCATATTGTGTCAACAAAAAAATGCCTGAGTACAAGCAATCATATTTGAGAAATGAAGAGAAACGAGTTGTGGGGTGTGTGTACATTTATAGAGTAAGCATATAAATATACAAGCACCATTTATATGAGGGCTAATTTTCAAACATTTCAGACCCTTTGTTTTCTTCTTCAAAAGGTACCCCCAACTGCTTTAAGCATTTGCAGCTGATGATTTTGATTTTTTAAAGTCAAGCATTCAAGTTAACCTTTAAGAAGCAAACCACCTCCAAAAGAAAGATGTAACCTTTCAATAGCCACATATGCTTATCTATTTTTTTTTTTTCTTTAGCTGACAATGAAAATAGCACTAACCTTCTTTGCTGATGGGCCTGGCATTTAGATGTTTTTATTTATTTGTTGATTTTGAAGTTTTTCAGGACTTTTAAAGGGCTGGCAACAGAATTATACTCCCAGACACTTTGCCCAGCCCGGAAACCTTCCAGATGTTCCATTTTTTGAGGACAAGTGTCCTGGACCCCTTGTGAATCAGTGCTGGTACAGTTAGTACCTGAGCACACTGTATTCCAGGAAACAGCTTAGAGAAGGCCCTGGTCCTTAAAAAGCAACATCAGTTTACGATGTGTTGAGAAGTAACTGTATGTGGTCTGATAAATTCAAAATGAATACACTGAGTGTGTGCCTTTGATTATTTGTGAAGTAGATATAAAACCATCAGATTATAGAAATTTCCTACATATATATTTTTCCAATTTAAAATGTTGATTAGAAATATATCTTCTCTCTATATACAGAGTTCTCACCTCCTCTTAACATCAAGTGTAGATCTTAGAACTATGTGTTCAAATTAGGGAGGCAGAAGTGTCGTTTTTATAAAGATGGTCACAGCTGATATTCTTTGGTTTTTAGAATTCTTGCAAAGAGAGTGGTGATGAAAAGATGTATCACTTCTATGCTCATCCAGCCACTAAAGTTCACATTATTCATGGTGTTCTCTTTTTCAGCTTTTTACCACACATCTCTCATCCTCAATATCATGTGTCCATTTAAACTAGTTAGATATAGAAAGTAAGACTTTATGGGGGTAACTATAGTAATCAATGTTTTCAGATGAGATGCTCTAATTTGGGACAAGAAATAAGAAAAAAAAATGTTAACTTCTTATAGCACATTACAGTTGAGCTTTTTCCTCAAAGTTTATTGCAAATATCATGACAATATACACAAACTATGGGCAATGTTCTCCACTAATCTATGCAAGTCTGGCTCAGTCCGCTCTCTGCCTAAGCTAGAGGAAACACGATGAGGCTAAACGAGAGGCTATTTTTACCATGCGTGCTGAATTCTGGCGTTAGTTACTAATATTTATTTCCACTTCAGAGCGAGGAGCTAAAATAGTATGGATTTCCAACTGATGCTATACCGAAGGTGGATTTTTTCAAGCATAAGAAATCAGATTTGGCCATCTATTATGGAATTTACATAGGTAGTGAGGATGCTAGAGACTTACGACTGTCAAACATATTTTGGCTGCCTCTGGTATTTTGCTGGGCATCTTTGTAAGTATCTGCCCGAGAAATCAGCAGTGACATGTCCCCTACAGCATACACAAGCATCAATGATTAAGTATGAATATAAGCACATGGGACTCACATCTTTAACAAACTACTCACAATTTTGAAGGCGAGAGACCTAGTCAGACATACATGTACTTAGGTCTTTTGTGGAACAATTCACATTAAATTACAGAAAACGTAGGGACCGAAATAGGGTGGGAGAAGTTCAGATCCAGATTCCTTTGAAAAATGTTTCTGTGAATCCGGGAAAACCCCAGCCTCGGGCAAAGGAAAGTAAAAGTCGTTTAGTAAGGTAAAGCCACTGGGAGAGTCCGGCTGGGTGAGCCCGTGCGTCGAGGGAGGTTTTTGTCCTGAAGAGTTTCTTTAAAATACGTAAACTCAGATCTGGAGCGTGAGTGAGGTGGGGGGGACAGCAAGACCTCCCCACTGCACCCCCACGGAAGGCCGGATGGTCAGCTTTTCAGGGCCCCTTGACGCCCCCCTGCAGCCCGGCGCTGAGCCGCCCAGAGCCCGCGGCCGGCCGGAGCTGCGGCTGGAGGGCAGTGCGCACGCGCGGTGCCCGACCCGCGGCTCCGTGCGCTAATGACTATGCATAAGGCGCCCCGCCCACGCGGGCGGCCGCGGGAACAGCTCAAGGCTCTGGCCTGTGAAATCCGCTGGTCCTGCTGCCAAAATAGTGTGGCGAAGAAGCTGCACGTGTTTGTTTTCAAACTGCGCTGCTTTAAGGGAATTCACAACGTCAGGCACACAGCGTAGGCTTGAACAGTGTGCGGCTCCTGCCGTCGGAACCGCGAGCCTAGAGGGTGCGGCCGACCCCTGCGTCCCAAGGGCCCCGGGCTGCGAGGTGCGAGATCCCCAAGTGGACCACAAACCACGCCACTGCACATTTCTCTTCCTCTTGTCCCCTTCCAAGTTGGAAACGGGCCCTCTGGTTGTTCTCATATCCCCTAGCTCCTTGGAGAGGACATCCCCTCCCACTCACCTGGGACCTAGACAGAGCCCAAACCTGAGGGGTAAGGGGGGCGGGGGTGCCACATGAGGGGTTTTCCTATTGTCTACCCTCTTTCCTTGCACAGATCCAGGCCTGAGCATCCACATGTCTTTGTCTGTCTTCTGTCTATCTATCTATCTATCTATCTATCTATCTATCTATCTATCTATCTATCATCTATCTAATCTATCTATCCATCCATCCATCCATTTATGCATCCGTCTCTCTCTCTCTCTCTCTCTCTCTCTCTCTCTCTCTCTTCCTCTTCCTGTCCCTGGCTGTGTCCCAAGCCCTCCCTTCCTAGTTTTGGGACTAGCAGACGTTTGCTTGGCTTCCCTAGGGTTTTCACTCGACACTTCCCAAGTAATACTTGTCAACCCTCTTAGGAGTTGGTATACTTCTGTTAAGCTCACGAGCGCTTGTGTGGCGCAACCATGATGATTGGTGGAGGAATGGTCCTGGTGCAGAGACCTGTAGGGTTTGGAGGAGTTCAGGTGTGGGGCTCTTGCCTTCCCCTTCTGGTGACATTCCTGGGGTATCTGCATGTTGCAGGATATTTTGTGGCCAATGTACTGACATTTCCAGAGCAGTATATAACCTGTCTGATGGAGTGGTCAACACTTGTGAACATAGAGGAGGAGTTGTGGAGGGTCCCTGGGTAACTCTAGTTTTCCCTTTGGATATTCTATCAAAATCTTAGGTACCAGGACATCTGAAAATGGCAGATTCCAGCCCTCTTCTGGATGTTACTTTCAGCCGAATGGGTAGACCGATTCCATGCTGCACACCCTCTTGTTTCTCCCATTGCCAGCAGGACAGGTCTAGATTCACTGCCCAGTTCTCACTTCAGTGTAACGTAGGGCCAGCTCCAACGCTGCGGTTTGGGGGGCCAGAGTATCAGTTCACCTGCCAGCCACCACTGCCACGTCTTAGGCTTTTGGGAACGTTAATGCCAGGACAGAAGTTTTCCTCTTAGCCTCAGAGTCTCAGAGCTCAGTAACTGGAGAACGCTGCTACAAGACCCCCTGGGACCTGGGCTCGGGGAAGCTTGGCAGAAGGACTGGCGGAAAAGGAGAGGGAGCAAGAAGCCTCTCTTGTCCTGGCGTCCGACCCCCGGGAGTCTGGTCAGGGCGCTGCGTCCACCAACCCTCTCCAGAAGGGCCACCCCACAGGAAATCCCTTCCCAATTTGGGTCCTTTTGTGTTTGCATGTGTCGAAGGGGGTGCGATCTAGACTCTACGGACTCCATGCTAATGACGAAGACCAGAGTAGAGCTCTCTCTGGGCTGAAAGAACAAACCCAGCGTGGGTTCTTGCGTTCTTCCCCAAAGGCCAAGGCCCCAAGAACCCTTTTCATTTGGCGAGGGGTTTGAAGAAAGGGAGGGGCGGGGGCGGGAGCGGGCTGGGGTCTGCAAGCCAGCGGCCTGGAGCGGAGGACTTGGCCGCCTGTGTCCGCGCAGGCGGTGCAGTTGCCCTCTCCTGGGCCAGAGAGTGGGGGACGCCCCTTCTCGGGTCCCCGCCGCCCCCGCCCTGGCGCCCCCAGGGTCGGCGCCAGAGCCCGGAGGTTCTGGCTTGCTGGCGGCGAGCGGGCTCTGGGGCCTCCCCAAACCAGGCCAAGTTTAGTCTTCGGAGGCGACAGAGGGGGGCGCGGGCCCGGGGCCAAGGAGAGAAGGACCCCAAACCAGACAGGCGCTTTCCTTCTCCCCACTAGCGCCTTAGTCCCTGCCCCAAATGCTCGTCTTCGGTAGGACTGCTTGTCTTCCCGGCCTCTTTCTGCTGCCAACCTTGTCCGAAACCTAGACCCAGACGTGGTAAGTCTCGCTTTCTCCTCACCCGCCCAGCCACCTTCCCAGTCGACTCGTCCCGTGACGGAGTGCGCGCGCGTGGCCGGAGGCACGCGCCGAGGAGTTGGGCTGATGCGTGGCAGCCGCGCCCATCCGGTCTGTGAGGCTGGTGTGTAGGAACACCAAGGACCCCAAGGGAGCCAGAAATGTCGCGGGACTCCCCGGTGAGGCGGGAGCGCAAAGGGTCCAGTCTCGCTCTCCTGGATCCTCTTTGTCCTTGTGGACCCAAAGCTGCCTTTTCAGAACAAGCTTTCTATTGGGCTCTAAAGTGTGTGTGTGTGTGTGTGTGTGTGTGTGTGTGTGTGTGTGTGTGTGTGTGACAGAGGAGGGGAATTACCCCTTTCCCTGAGTAGTTTCTAATCCCTATGGTCTTAAACAAAGTTTACTCCTGGTTTTCATTTCAATTCTGTGAAGTTATTATTAATTATTGTTATTATTACTATTTCAAGTGAAGATTTCTAAGAGCCACAGCTTCTCCAGTATTAGTGCCTCTTGAGGACGTTTTGACAATTACTTTGTCCACTAACTCCACTCCCTTCCCACTGGAAAAAAATAAACTTAATTTTTCCGCAGTGGCCTAAGGACACGTCGTTTACATGTCACTAATGTGAAGAAAGAAGGGAAGAAAAACAACCTTGGCATTTCTTGTTGAAACTCCGTGTGCTCCATTATTGAAATGTGGAAGGTGACTGAGGGTGGGGGGAGGGAGGCAGGGCCCGGGAAGAGTGCTTTTGAACCACGCTGCCCTGTTGCACAGGGCTGACCTTTGGCTGACACGGCCACGGAGCGAGCCGTTCGTTAACGAGGATTTGATACATTAGACATGCGAGCTGGGCGTGTAAACCCACACTCTGAATCCAGATTTCGCTCAAATTAGTGTACGAGGAAATGATCTTTTTAAGTCCTGAGGCTTAACCAAGTGTCAGGAGGGCGGATCACTACCTGAAAAGGTCAGAGAAGGACACCGGGTGAAGGGCACATTCCTAGCTCCTTAAAAAACAAACAAAATAAAACAAACAAAAATCTTCTTTGAATAATTCCTGAAATCCTCCTAGTTGCCACTTCAAAGGCAACGCTTATAGATAAGTCTAATAATCTTGTTCTAATGAATTCTGTTGCGTTAATTCCTAACGCCAAGCAAGGTTGTCAAGGCAGGGTCACAGGATGGCAATAATTACATATATGTGTGTATATTCTCTTTTACTAATTGGAGATACTAGAGTGTGACCTTTTATAACCACCAGGCAGAGGGGCACATACAGGGGGGAGCGTCACTGATATTAAAAGCCGGTTTAAATGGGAAGGGTTTCGATTTAATTTGGTTCGACTTGTCTCCAGACTTTGGAGCCCAGAAAGGGAAGGCAGGCTGGCCCCCAGGGCCCGGGTCTGGTGCGCGGCAGCTGAACCTGCAGTTCCTGGCCTCACGGACGAGGCTGGAGTTGGGGGCTTCGCTGCGCACACGGAATGGGAGGCTACTGGGGGGATGCAGCAGATCACGCAGTATTTGTTGACTGACTCCAGAAAGGTGCCATTGCATTTAAGTTTTCATTGAAGCTCTGTTGTTGTTGTTGTTGTTTTTAAATCACCCAGAATCTGCTTTTCTTCTCTTTCTCCCAGTAACTGAATCACCTAGCTGCTTTCAGTTGCAGAGGGGTAGAAATTCGCTCCTGCCTGAGTTCCCAGCCACTCCCAGGGCGCAAGGGGGAGGAAGGAGCGAAGTCCTGGTCTTGGCCTGTGCCCCAAGCCAGGCTTCCGCTTCCGTCCTGGAGAGAGGGTCGCCGCCGCGGGGCTAGTTTTGGGCACCCGAGTGTTGACTTCCGCCGCCGGGTTTTGCCCCGGCTGCGCAGGGACTGCTTCCAGGACCCGAATTTATTCCAGGCCCAGGAAACAATTTTGGGCCTCTACTCTTTGCTCAGGGAGACTCACCCTCCACTCCCCCCTGTCCTCTGAGTGTAGAAGAAAAGATGGAAAATTGCACGAGAACGGCATCTACCACCAGGGGAAAAAAAAAAAAGATAGTTTAAGAATAAGAATTCCAGGGGAGAGAAACAGTATCCAAGAGGCCGCGCTGAAGGAATCCAGACAGGGCCCAGAATGACAGGATACGTTTCAGGCCCAGTTCTGCAAACTCCGTCCCACACAGAGGCCCGCAGCTCGCCAGACTCGGGTCCCAGCCCCTCAGGACCCCGGCGAGGGCGCGGCCGAACACTTTTCTGGAAGACAGTGGCCCCGAATCCCTTTGAAAAATAATCACACCTTTCCACAATCTTGAGAACTCCCGGGCTCGAAGGTTTGCACAAGCCAGTCTAAAGGCACAGAGGAGAGGGGGAAAGAGACAGGCTGGGAGAGGAAGGAGCGAGGAAAGATTGTGGCGATATCGAGATCATTTTCCTCAGGGGCGGGTCCCAGGACCCTTTCCCCACGTTACCAGCACCCGCGACTGGTGCAGGGGCTGGAAACTCCCCAGGACCCCCGACTTCCCAGCTGAGTGAGCTGGAGGTAGAGCGGAGGGTCTCTTCCCAGTTAGGGTCCACTCTTTGGAGCAGGTGGAAAAAAAATACAACATTGACTCTTCTAAGAGTGGAAGGAAGGAGGCACGGACCGCTGGCAGAATGACCCTGCATTTCTTTGGCTCTCTTCTCGAGAATCCCACCCGTGTCTGTCCCTGGGAACTGCACTTGGGTTTGGGCCTTCAGACACGGTCGCAAGTCTGGGGTGACCGCGAACGCTGCGGTTCTGAGACTAGACTTTCTGATGGGCGTTTGGGAAGCTCCTTTCTCCTCTTCTGGTGCTGCAGTCAGCCCTGCTCCGGGCTCCCTCCCTGCAGCCCCAACTGTCCAGATCCAGGCCCCCCGGGGGCTGCTGGGGGTAGGGAGGGGGGCTGACGGAGGCAGCGGGGGGCTGCTGACGTCAGGTGCTTCGGGTGGCCGGAACCCCAGCCGCAGCCACAGGCTCCAGGCGTGGGCATCATTAATTATCAGGCAGTAAATGCCGAAAAGAAAGCTCGAGCTAGGCAGATTCAGGTGGGAGCTGATATATATTATATCTGAGTGGGGAGAGGGGAAAAGAAAAGCATAAATGGAATGAGAAACAGCGATTCGGTTTCTTAAAGTGTGGTTACTAACTTCGCACCCTCCTGCCGCCAGGTCTGCCCCCTGGGTCCACTCACTGGTAGATCTGGGCTCCTCACTGTGTACCTGGTTTAGGAGATGCTGGATGAAGTGTCAATATTTGTTCATTTGGGAACCGAAAAGCGCTACAACTTCCCTGTAAATTCAAGCTTGAGGAGCTTAATCATCTCCATCAACCAAGGGGGATGGGCATTGCTTGACAAAGCTGGATCTAGTGTGTTCATGTCACCCTTCCGTTTGGTCAGATCCAAAAGACCGGATACTATTATTGTTGTTGTTGAGTTAAAAGGAAGGGGAACAAACCCTTCGTACACCCATAGGGCCAAAATAAATGGACAGGGAAATTGCCTTTCCTTTGTAACATCAAAAGTAGCTTTCCTTTTCCCCCCCTTTGGTTTGAAAAGAAATTATTTTTATATATGGCTTAAAATAGAATTTTAAGCATCAATAACTTCTTCAAAAATCACACCAGTTTTGGGTTCTGGCTCTAATACATTTTCAAACTCTTTCTCTGAGTGTCACTGTGAAGTAAACACAGGGCACAGCAGGGTCATTTTGGGGAGAATTATCTCTTGGGCTCTTCGCAGCAAAAGAAAAAAAATCATGCCATATAATACAGAATTCCACAGGTAATGATGAAATGGTTTTCTAGACAAAGAACAAAATGAAATTAGAATTAAACTAAAAACCCATCCAAATTAACGCAATTTGTATGTAAGTGGAAACAATAATCCTCAAATTCAAATACCTTGAATATTATCTTATTTGTCATGAATAATTTTCTTAATTGAATCAATTATTTAGAAGATTCTGTATATAAAAATAAAATTCACCTGTATCACAGCATATAGTCCCTAAAGAGCAGCTCTCAAAAATATAAAATTTTCTGCATACATATGAATGTAAAATGTGTTTGTCAATGCCAACAGGGTCAGAATTAAAAACTTCTCTGGTTATATCTATAGGAGATGCAAACATCCTGAAACGTGCATTAAAAGGAATAATTTGATTAGTATGTCACAGACAAAAAAACAAAACAAAACAAAACCATACAAACAAAAACAACAACAAAAAAACAACTAAGTGAACTTTAATTTTACTTTTGGGACTTTTAGAATCTTATGGGCTGCTTTCAATTTAGAACTGTGATGGTGATCATTTTATTCTGAAATTAGTCATTTATTTTTAACCAATAATTATATGGTAAACAATGAACAAATGTATACTGATCTCTCAGAAATGTGTAATAATTATTTTGTAAAATATGAGTAAAAATGGAGCTAATTTTTATATAAAATATAAATGTATCTCTAGTATTGAAATCTTTATGAAGGAGAATTTGGAAGCTTAAAAGGTCACACTAACAAATATACAACATTCTACAAATATACACCAATAAAAATTTCTAGGAATTGTCTGTTAAAAGTATTAGGAATAGAGATACCTACACACACAAAGAAAATTGAAAAAGAATCCCATTTATGGTAAATAAAAACAAACAAAGGTACAAGGATCCAAAATTGTTTATTTTTCTTTTATGATTATTACCTGGTTTTATGGCTTGTAATATCTACACTTACTTAAAATTCCAAAAATGTATGCTAACTGCAATAAAAATATTTGGAGTTGAGGACAACAGTTAATTAGTATTTAACAATTTTAGTGCTGTGTTTCTATTTTATGTACTACTTCTGTTGTATACTATGAATCTTTACAGAGGGCTCTGCTATTTTTTGTACAGCAGGGTAAAAATTATGGATCTAAGATATATTTCAAACTATATATTAATGCTCTGGCTGAGAAAAATCCCAGGATATTTATTAGATTGAAAAGTTCATTAATACTATTATAGTTTCTCAATCAATAAATATTTACAGAATTAAGACAAAATTAAACAGAAGTGCCAAATTTCATGATTATTATGTGTGTGTGTGTGTGTGTATCTTCAAATAAGTGATTTATACAATTTAGACAACATTCTATGGATATTCTGCGACTTTTGTTGCTGCCTCATCATAATTTCACTTGCTGACCTGATAGTCAGTTGATATCCTTGGCTCTTAGCTTTTTCAGTTGTGGGCATCAGTACACTAGACAAGATGCTCACTAAAATTGTATGTAGTTCTCAAAGCAGTGATTTCCTTTACTCTTGCCTATCGATAAAAACCAAAACCTTTAAAGGTAGAATTCTATTTGTGAAAAGTTAAATCATGAAAATCTACTTAACTGATTTGGCTATAAATGCAATTGACTAACAATTTCTATTGTAAAATCCCATTTTAAGGTTTTTCTTTTCTGAGAGTCTTGTTTCAAACACATGACACAAAGGAGGATGCAGGAAACCTATCTTTCTTAGTTGGAAAAGGAAATAAGATTCATTTCTGCTGTTTTGTTTATGTGGACTATGAAGAATAATTTCATAAACTGAGGGCGGAGAGTGCATAAGAGATTGGAAACACCATTAAATTCACTTGTTTAAGGGCCTGCATTTGGGATTCGTGAACTTGAAGTTTAAACTTTTACGTTCTGGTTATATGTAAATAGATATAAAATATACTTGCTATGTGTATTTATTTACTGACAGCTGTACAAATCCCACTACGCAAAATAACAAAAATGAGAAGAAAACACAATTCTTCTGTGCTCTCTCATTGCTGGGTCAGTGTGAAGAGCTAAATATATTGAGTGCATTATTCAATCTACAGGTTCTGCAGCTGATGCTTGTTACTTACCTATCATCTGATTGCACTTGAGTGGACAGATTAATTAGTTAACCCCACAAACATTAAAGACAAATATGGTAATTTTTATAGAGACTGTATTGCAAAAAAGAATTCCAAATGCTTTCTTCCCTCCAGAAATTTAAAAGGAGAGACACATTGAGTTCACCAAAATGCAAGGTGAAATATGGCATTGGCCATAAGAGAGGCATAAACAAAATTTGATTGGGGAATGTTTAACTTTTTGATTCTCTTAAGAAGATATCGGATGTCAATTGCTGATTTAGAAAATCGGAACAAAATGTCATGTCACAAATATCACAAACTTTTCCTTCTCTCTCTCTCTCTCTCTTTTTTTATGCTTTCTTTTCCTCCTTCCCCTTCCCCTCAGTGCCTTCCTTCTCTCTTCTCCTCTCCCTTGCTTTGGAATCTAAGGCAATATGGAATTTTTAAAAGACTTTCTCTGGGTGATGGCAGTGGTGTTGTGAGCTGGCTGCCCGAATGCTTGCTAGGCCTTTGTCCTGTGGGGGCAGTTTTGTTTGAGTGCCCACTTGCAGTCAGTTAGCCTGGGCTCTCAGGGGCCGGCTCAAGCTCTGTGAACTCTGAGCTTTGGGGCTGCTCAGACCTTTTCAGCAACCAAGTGTCCATTTTTATGACTGAAGTGGGTCAGACCATCCAGAGACCAAGTTTTGACAACTCCAGGCTAATATTTGGGAAGATAACACTTTGGAGAATTGTGCAGGATTTTACTCTCTTTTACTATTTGTTTCATCTAAATACAGATTCCCTCATCCCTCACAAGCCTTTTCTGTGTTTTTATTATGGCTCATCTGTTCATTTTTACTCAGTTTTAAAAATATTTACTATACAAGTATCAGCGTATCAGTATTTTGTGTGTGAATTTCTTATCTGTTCTGAAATAGTAAGCCATGGATTTCTTTTCCTTGAAGCTGACTTGATTTTCTGGTAGTATTTTCCAAGGAAATTTTATGTCCTTATAACATTTGATAGTCACCCCATGAAACCAAGGAATAAATAATTCATGTTCCCTGAAATGGGTTGCATTCGAGTTCTTTAGAAGCTCTAAATAGGGCTAACCTGTAACCAATCAAAGAAGTAGAAATAACGGACCAGTTTATATACTATTCAGATTCCTGTTTGTTCCGCGTTGTGGTTCTTTGGGTCAATTAGAAAGTGGTGCAACCCAGACTAGTCTGATTAGGACTTGCTGGCTGATGGGGTGAGTTGGTTCAGACAGCAGAGGTGGCAAAGTGTGTTTGAAGACTTTGTTTTGTCATTTTCATGTGATTCTTGCCCTCTTTATTTAGAGTTTTCATTCCGAACAATTCAAACATACAAGAGTAGAGAGAATCAAATAATAAATCTCCCTCACCCAACTTCAACCTTTATCAGCTTCGAACCAATTCAGTTTTATGTGAACTTTCACTCACTCTGCTCCCCCACATTATGTGAAAGCAAATCCTGGACATCCTATTATTTAATATGTGAATATTTATTATTTAACCAATACCTAGCCTATGTTTGCTGCAAAGCAGAGTGGCTTTTTTTCAAGGCGATTTTTCTGAAACACTGCCTGGGTTGAAGCTTTGGCTTTTGCTGTTCTTGATCCTTTAACAGTGTTGCTTCCAATACCGGAGCTTTTATTAGCCCTGGAATCAAGAAGCCCTGTAGTTCTCAAGAGGAAAAGAATAATTCAGTTGATTATCATCACAATCAACGAAGATAGAAGCTTCAAGTGGGAAATCTCACGATTCCCGGAGCCCAGTAGTCATAATGGAATCAGAATAATTCACTCAAAAGTTTCTGAGTTTGGGACAATGTGATGACGAGGAATTTCTTTTATGAAAAAAAAAAAAATCACATAATCTTATACTGATATAAAAAAATTGTACTTGAAAAACTATCACTAAAACACCCTGGATTTCAGCTTCATACCACCCAAGGCAATTCCCCAATTATTGATAAAATGATACACAAGAATTCACGCACTGTGATTTCAATGGATGTTTTCTTATCTAATTAAGTTTATGAAGCCATATGTTGTGGTTAATTTTTTTTTTTAAGAAGAGTACTGATCTTTTAGAGATCTGAGCCAAACTATTATTTATGGATGACATGACATGGTGCCTGTAATTTGCTCCGAATAACCTTGGGAGGAGTCAGTGAGTGAATGAAAGAAGAATGAATAGTTTCATTGCTGAGCAATGGGTACTTGGGGTTCATGATAATATTCTACTTCTCTTTCTCTCTCTCTCTCTCTCTCTCTCTCTCTCTATATATATATATATATATTACATTTTTCTTAATACAATTTTTTAAAAAGCCAGGAAAAATCCCACTAAAGTGTCTACCTATCCATTTATCTATTAGCAGAGAAGTCAGAAGGCAAAATGAAAATAAACTTTAAAATGAAAAAGAAAGAAGTTTATTCCCTTAATTTTTGACAATGTATGAGTGCACTTGGAAGAGCCGATGAACTTCTCTCAACTTTTGTTTTTACATATACAAAAAGACTCCCTCTGGTTGAAATAAACCAGATACTTCTTTTCCCAGATACTCTTTTTCTTTTTCATTTTTTTTTTTTTTATCCTCACCCGAGGACATTTTTTTTGTTCAGATAGAGTGGGAGGGAGAGAGAGGAAGACAGAGAGAAACATCGACGTGAAAGGGACGCATCGAGTGGCTGCCACCCACACAACCAACCAGGGCCGGGGATAAACTGCAACCGAGGTACGTGCTCTTAGCGGGAACCGAACCCGGGTCTCTCTGGACCGCAGGCTGACGCTCTAACCGCTGAGCCCAACCGGCCAGGGCCCAGATACTCTTTTTCTTTAAATTTTTTTTTCTTTATTGATTTTAGAGACAGAGAAAGTGAGAAGGAGAGAGATAGAAACATGATGAGAGAGAACATCAATTGGCCGCCTCCCGCATGCCCCCCCACTGGGAATTTGGTTCACAACCTGGGCATGTGTCCCGACTGGGAATCGAACCAGTGGCCTCTTGGTGCATGGGTCCACGCTCAACCACTGAGCCACACCAGCCAGACCCAGATACTCTTATATATTAGATGTCAATTCCTATCACCTTGCACGCAAAAATGTTGGTTAATAATTTAAACTTGCAGCTGTTTGGAAGTTTGCTACCTATGAGAAGATCTAGTTATGTTCTACTTGTGGTTGTTTGGTGAGATGACTGTGATAGAACCTCTCCCATAGTAATGGGGAAAGTAATGATGGGTTTAGATTTTAAAATGAGCTAGGATAGTGCTGTGTCATACACGTTCCTGGTGAGAGATGTAGGCCCTTGAAATTCAGGGTTAACTGCTGACTCATTGTTTCTCCTTCCATAACACATCTGCCCCTTTAGACATCATTTCTGGACCATTCCTGCTGGAAGGAGAAAAACAAATCAGCATCCTCAACTGTAATTCATTATGAAACTTGAGATTGAAGCCTGATTTTCAGACTTGGGTTTTTAAAGCGGGACTCTATTTTTAGCTTATATTACGCTTCCCCATCTTCTAACCAGATCTGGCATATTAAGAGTGAAAACATGTAAACCCTTCAAAGTGGCAAACTTATCTTTTTTCCAGCCTGTCCTTCACACAGATTGGAATTCTGTCTTTGTTTTTTTCTTTTTTTGAAAAATTATTTTTAAATTTTATTTTCATGTGCTGGTAATGCCAGATGTTTCTGCAAGGCACCCAAATCTTCCCTAGGGTACAAACCAGACTGCACCATGAGACTAGGACATTAGAAGCATTTTAATAGTTTTTTTTCCTCCCTGAGACTAGAGCTTGGTCTGTACACATCCGGCAGCAGTGGTTCTTCTGACAGTACTCAGCAATGATGGCTTTTCTTACCACTGTGTTATGCTTGTGTGCCTGCGGTAACAGACCTCTGGGGCCAAACCACACCTGAACATGCCACACTGTAGAAGCCATCCATTGAACTCACTGACCATCCCTGCCCACCCTGCCCAATCTGTGCAGTGAAGTAAGCTCTCTCTGGGCTAGTGTTTTTTTTTTTTTTTTTAAGAGGATTTTTATCAGAATCATCCGGGGAATATTTGTAAAAATTTATATTCCCAGGCTTCACTTTGGATCTAATAAATCAGAATGTCTGAGACAGCAATCTGTATTTTATCAAAATGAAGTTTAAAAATCATTGACTAAAGCCCTAGACTGTGCACTTGGACTTGAGTTTTTCTCTAGGCCAAAGTTTCTTTTCATTCTCTTGCTTCTATGACTGTGATTGTAAAGAAGTACTGTGTTTTTCTAACACTGTTTGCATGCAACACTCTTTCGTATTAGTTTCAGATGTACAGCACAGTGGAGAGACCTATTGCTGCAATTTTATTTTAAATATGTTTTTATTGATTTTTAGAGAGAGAGGAAAGGAGAGAGATAGAAACATTGATTTGAGAGGGAAACATGATAGGCTACCTCCTGAACTCCCCCTACTGAGACTGAGCCCACAACCCAGGCATGTGCTCTGACTGGGAATCGAACCGGGACTCCTCAGTTCATGGGATGATGATGCTCAATCCGCTGAGCCACATCGGTCAGGCTATTACTGTGATTTTAAACTGCATTATGTCTACATTTGCTAGAGTCTAGACTTTTATAGAGATTCAGAAAAAAAAACAACAAACAACAACACTGGATAGGTTCTTAACAAGCAAGACTGGTTGTCTCAAACATACTTGTGTTACTACCATTTTCCTTACTGCAGTACGCTGTCTCCTCCTTGATCTAGCATTAGAGTAAGAATATGTCCATGATATTAATCATATTAAGCTGCATGAAAGTGTCTTTTAAAATGCTTAAAAGAACCTTATAAATACAATGTATTGTTTAACCGACACTCAGTTATCAAACTCTTAGTATATTTGGGGGCATTATACAGCTTGCCCCCTGAACATACCAGAAAGAAAATGAAGAACATCTTCAGATGTTCTGAAATGTGCTCAGGTGAAGCCCATAATGAGTATGACATGCACAAAATGTTACAGGAAAACAGTTGGAAAGCAACATACCTGATTCATATCCCAGCAATGCTTCGTAGTGATGTAATTCTGAGTGTCCTGGAGATACAAGATAACTGTGTTTATACCAACCATGACACCATTGTCATCCACAACTCTATGTATTTAATCTCTATCAAACATCCACTATTCATCATCTCTATATCAACCTGTCTTTAAAGTAAATGTGATTCACTTAGAATGCAAGCTCCACGAGGGTGAGAAATTGTATCTGTTTAGCTTACTGTGACAGCTACATAACAGATGTTCAATGGATAATGGTTGGCTGAATGAAGTTGCCAAGAAAAGATTTCCAGAGGTGATGAGCTCTCAGGTATCCATAGATTGACTGGGGATGGCTGTGCAGGGGGGGCGGACACTGCGGGACCACAAGACAGACTTGTCTCAGCTGTGAATGTCTCCATATTTACAGTTTGCCTGCTGCGAGCCAGTTCAGTAAACAAAGACTTGGGTGATTGTAACTGTGGTTTTCTGGCTCAAAGGACTATATATATATTTCAAATGTTGGGATATTGTGTTTCTACTATAGAAGAGATATTAGGTATGTAAGTCAAGATTCTAACATTAGCTCTGGCCAGTGTGGCTCAGCAGTTAGAGCATCATTGGCTTGTGAACCAAAGACTTGTGGGTTTGATTCCAGTCAAGGGCAGGCATGCATCTCTGTTGTGGCTTGATCCCCAGTCCTGGCCCTGGTTGGGATCATGTGGGAAGTGGCCAGTCAATGTGTCTCTCTCACATCAATGTTTCTGTCTTTGTCTCTGTCTCTCTCCCTCCAACTTTATCTGAAAATCAGTGGAAAAATATCCTCAAGCGAGGATTAAAAAAAAAAAAGATGTAAACATTACAAGGAATATAAATCTATTTAAAGCAGTTTATGTTTTTTTTTTTTTCTTCATTGATTTTAGATAGAGAGGAAGGGAGAGGGAAAGATAGAAACATTGATGAGAGAGAACATTGACTGGCTGCCTCCTGCATGCCCCCCACTGGGGATCGGGCCCACAACCTGGGCCTGTGCCCTGACTGGGAATCGAACCGGCAACCTCTTGGTGCAGGGTCGACGCTCAACCACTGAGCCACACCGGCTGGGCTAAAGCAGTTGATGTTAAAGGGTGTTTACCCATAGGAAAGAGCATGGACAGGAAACAGCGTAGTTTCTGGGTGTGGATGGCCCTGAAAAGTAGGAGGCCACATGTATTTCTCTCTACACATCTGCTCCATCTATTCTCCAGTTTATCTTCTCATACAGGTTTTCTTTCCTTACTCATGGTTTCTTTGTCTCTCAAAAAATTCACTTTACATATGGTATTGCTTGATACTGGTCTCAAATTTCACATGGCCTATAGTTCTAGTCCTCACAGTTCTCTGACTGGCTTAGTCTGTCAGTGACCCAATTCCAAACTCCTGGGAAAGATAATCTGATTTCCCAGCTTGAATTAGGTATATATACTCAAGTCCAATCAGCTATAACTGGAGGAGAGGAGAAGGAGATAGGGGCTACAGAATATGTACTTGTGATACATTATGTTATTATTGACAAAGAATGGATCCCCCATTATATAAAAAACATTAATGACTATATCGCCTTTAAAAACTTGAAACAATTTTTGCCCAGCCAGTGTATCTCAATTGGTTGAGTGTTGTCCCATGTACTAGGAGGTCTCGGTTTGATTACTGGTCGGGGCACATGCCGGGATATTGAGCTTGATCCCCAGTAGGGGGCATGCAATAGGCAGCCTATCAATGTTTCTATCTTTCTGCCACTCTGCCTCTCTCTGAAATAAATACAAACATTTTAAAAATAAATAAAAACTTGAAAAATTTTATAAGGGTAAAGTACCAATTAATTTTTTTAAATTGATTTTTTATTTTATTTATTTATTTATTTATTTATTTATTTATTTATTTATTTATTTTTTAATCCTCTCCTGAGGACATTTTTCCATTTTTTGTTCAGATAAAGTGGGAGGGAGAGAGAGGAAGAGAGAGAGAGAGAGAGAGAAACATCGACGTGAAGGGACACATCGAGTGGCTGCCACCCGCACGACCAACCAGGGCCAGGGACAAACTGCAACCGAGGTACGTGCCCTTAGCGGGAACCGAACCCGGGTCTCTCGGGACCGCAGGCCGAAACTCCAACCGCTGAGCCAAACCGGCCAGGGCTAAATTGATTTTTTAGAGAGAAAGGAAAGGAAAGAGAAATAGAAATATTGATGTGAGAGAGAAACATCAATAGGCTGCCTCCTGCACACTCCCTACTGGGGATCAAGCCCAAATCCTGGCATGTACCCTGATCGGGAATCCAACGGGATCTCACAGTCCATAGGATGACACTCAATCCACTGTGCCACACTGACTGTGCATAAAGTACCATTTTGATCATCTCTTCAACCACATCAATCATTACCTTATTTACCCTTTTCATGCTCACTACTCTCTTTAGTGCTAAACTTTGTTTGGTGATATACGCACATCGCATACTTCCCATGGAAAAAGTATAATATTACATAAATTAATTTCTCCATTTAACAAATATTAGTTTAATGCATTAGAGATTTAGCATTGAGTAAAATCAACAAAAATCTTTGCCTTCAAGCTCAACTCTTAGAGAAGGTAGACAGACATAAAACTAAATAAATGTTATAAGGCCCTTGGAAAGATCATAAGTGTTATGCAGAAAAGTAAATCCTGAAGGTAGATAAGAAATAAATAGAGTGGTCAGAACACAATTTAATTTGAAGATGACATATGAGCCAAGACCTATAAGAGGTCATTTAGACAAATGACATCATAAGCAGAGGGAACAGCAAGTGAGCTGCACATTCAAAGAACATGAAGGGGTAGAGGAAAAATGGCAGTGGACTGAATGGAAGCTACATAGACTGTCTCCCAGTACCAAACTAGAATTTCAACTAAAATAAAGACAAACCAGCAGGAAAAACAACTGAAAAGCAGCTGGAGAGAACTCATATAACCAGGGACAGAAAGACACCCAATCAAGCCTGGTAGGTACTGCAGAGGCATAAGAGGGCAGCTGGCAGCCCATGGTTAGCAGCCAAAAGTTGTTTTAGCTGTGAACAGTACCCACTGAGAAAATGGGATTTTTAAAAAGCACCAAATCACCCATCCCTTGTGGCTCAGTGGTTGAACATCGACCCATGCACCAGGAAGTCACCCGGTCGATTTCCAGTCAGGTATTTGTCCAGATTGTGGACCAAATCCTCAGTGGGGGGGCATGCAGGAGAGGGCCAGTTAATGTTCACTCTCATTGATGTTTCTATCTCTCTCTCCCTCTTCCATTCTTTCTCTCTAAAATCCATAAAGAAAAAATAAAATAAATTAATAAAAAGCATGAAATCAACTACAACCACTCACCTTGGGCTCAGGCAGAGGGAGGGCAGACTGGACTGAAATTGTGTGCAGAGAGTCTGGGGATCCTGGCTTAGGACAGAGCTGGAGGGGAAGACACCAGGAGATTGTGCTGAATCACTCCTTCATAGAACAGTAGCCATTACTCAAAGAGCCCCTTCCCAGAGCCCTAGGGAGAAGCAAAAGCCTCTACCAGGTCAGGACAGAGAAATGCAAATTGAGGCTAATTAACATATAGAGTCTGACAGCGAGCAAGTGCCCCACCATTGGAAATCCTCTTACATCTGAGGGATTTTTCATTCAGTTGAGGGCTACAACCCAAAGCTCATCAAGTAACTGAGACCAATAGCCTCCAGGCAAAAGCTAGAGGATAACTAAAGTTTTCCTTGGCCTGAAAATCTATTCAGGAAAGTAAGACTTGACAGTGGTGTTAAACATGAGCCTTCCACACTCATCCAAACCCAGTAGAAGGAGCCACAACTAGTGGAGCACCACAGGGAAAATTTGGCAGACTCCAAAATATACTGTGACAGTCAAAATGGTGAAACAAAGAAACAAATCCCAAATGAAAGAACAGGAGAATTCTGCAGGAGAAGAGATAAATTAAATGGAATTAAGCAAGATATCAGAGATAGAATTCAGAGTAATAATCATGAGGAAGCTCAACAGCATGAGTAAAGATATAGAAATATTGAAAAGCAAACAAATGGAAATGAAGAATGATGTAGCAGAAATAAAGAACACATTGGAAGGAATAACCAGCAGAGTAGAGGAAGCCAAGAATTGAATCAGTAAATTAGAAGACAGGGTAAAAAAAAATCATCTCATCAGAGAACAACAAGAACAAAAAATTTAAAAAACAGGAAGACAGCCTAAGAGAACTGTGGGACAATATAAAACATAATAATATGTGCATCATAGGAGTGCCAGAAGAAGAAGGAAATGAATAAGGTTAGAAAATATATTTGAAGAAATAGTGACAGAAAACGTCCTTACCTTGGTGAAGGAAAAAGGCATACAAGTTCAAGAAGGACAGAAAGCTCCAAGTAAGGGGAACTCAAAGAGGCCCACACCAAGACACATTATAATTAAAATGTCAAACATTCAAGACAAACAGAGAATCGTAAAGACAGCAAGAGATAAGCAACAGGATACCTAAAAAGGAACCCCCATAAGGCTATCAGCTGACTTCTCAACAGAAACACTACAGGCCTGAAGGGAATGGCATACAGTAATCAAGGTAATGAAAAACAAAATAGAAGGTGAAATAAAGAGCTTCCCAGAAAAAAAGATTAAGGGAATATATTAGCACCAAACTAGCACTCCAAGAAATGTTAAAAGGACTGCTACAATGAACAGAAGAAGTAGGAAGATAAACATAACTATAATAAAAAAAAATGGGAATAATAAGAACATATCAGTAATAATGTTAAATATGATAGATTAAATGCTCCAATCAAAAGACACAGAGTAGCTGAATAGATAAGAAAGCAGGACTCAGATATATGTTGTTTACAAGAGACCCACCTCACAACAAGACTCACATAGTTTGAAAGTGAAGGGATGGAAAAAGATTTTCCAAGCAAACAGAAAGAACAAAAAAAAAGCTGGGGTAGTAATACTCATATTTGATAAAATCAACTTCAAAATGAAGGCCATAACTAGAGACAAAGAAGGCCACTACATAATATTGAATGGACCTATCCAACTGGAGGTTACAACCTTGGTAAACTATATGCACCCAACATAAGAGCACCAAAACACATTAAAAGACTTCAGGAGGACTTTAAAGGAGAAACTGACAGCAACACAATCATAGCAAGGGACTTCAACGCCCTGCTGACATCACTGGATAGATCCTCTACACGAAATATTAACAAGGAAACAGAGCCTCTAAATGATACACTGGATTAAATAGGTTTAATAGATATCTACAGAGAATTATACCCCAAAACTGCAGAATTCACATTCTTCTCAAGGGCACATGGGACACTCTCAAAGATAGACCACATTAGGACACAAATTAAGTCTCTACAAGTTCAAGAAGATTGAAATCATATCAAGCTTCTTCTCAGACCACAATGGCATGAAACTAGAAATGAATTACAACAAAAACATGCAAAAATATTCAAACACATGAAGGCTAAATAGCATGTTATTAAATAACACATGGGTTACCAAGGAGATCAAGGAAAAAATTAAAAACTTTCTAAAATGAGTGAAAATGAACACACAACAACACAAAATCAGTCCTGAGAGGGAAGTTCATAGCTCTACAGGCCTACCTCAAGAAACAAGAATAATTTCTAATTGATTTTCTAACCCTACAACTTAAAAATCTAGAAAGCAAACAAAAAGAAAAAAACAGAGAAAGTTGAAAGAAATAAATAGTAAAGGTCGAGCAGAAATAAATGACATAGAAACTAAAAAAAATAACAAATATCAATAAAACAAACAACTGGTTTCTTGAAAAGATAAACAAGATTTATGGACCCTTAGCCAGGCTCACCAAGAAACAAAAAGACAAGACCCAAATAAACAAAATCAGAAATGAAAGATCTTATCGATGGATGCTCAAAATGCATTTGACAAAATACAGCACCTATTTCTGATAAAGACACTCAGAAATGTGGGAATAGAGGGATTATATCTCAACATAATAAAGGCTATATATGAAATATGTACAGCCAGCATCATACTCAATGGGCAAAAAATAAAAGCATTTCTCTTAAGAACAGGATCAAGACAGGGATGCCCAATTTTACCATTATTATTTAATGTAGTTCTGAAAGTCTTCGCCAGAGCAATTATACATGAAGAAAAACAAAAAGGGATCCAAATTGGAAAGGAGGAAGTGAAACTGTCATTATTTGCAGATGACATGATATTGTACATAAAAATCCTAATGACTCCATCACAAATCTACTAGAGCTAATAAATAAATTTGGCAAATTAGCAGGATACAAAATTAACAGCAAGAAATTGATGGTATTCTTATACACCAATAATGAACTCACAGAAAGAAAAACTAAAAATACAATCCCAATTACCATTGCAGCAAAAGAACTAACATACCTAGGAATAATCTTAACCAAAGAAGTAAAGGACCCAGTCTCAGAAAACTACAGAAAAAAAGAAATAGAGGAAAATATTAAAAAGTGGAAGAATATGCCTTGTTCATAGATTGGAAGAATTAACATCATTAAAATGTTCACACTACCCAAAGCAATCTATAGATTCAAGGCAATCCCCATCAAAATACCAATGACATATTTCACAGAACTAGAACAAATACTCCAAAAGTTCATATGGAAGCAAAAAAGACCCCATATAGCCACAGCAATCTTGAAAAAGAAAAACAGAGTAGAAGGCATCACAATACCAGATATCAGGTTATACTACAAAGCCACTGTAATCAAAACAGCCTGGTATTGCCACAAGGACAGGCATATAGATCAGTGGAACAGAACAGAGAACCCAGAAATTGACCTAAGACATTACGCTCAATTAATATTTAGCAAAGGTGGCAAGAGCATACATTGGAGTAAATGGTGTTGGAAAATTGGACAGCTACCTGCAAAAAATAAAACTGGACCATCAACTTACACTATACACAAGAATAAACTCAAAATGAATAAAAGATTTAAATGTGACTTGTGAATTATACAAATTCTGGAAGAAAATGTAGGCCACAAAATTTCAGACGTCACATACAGTAGCATTTTTACTGATACAATGCTTAAGGCAAGAGGAACAATAGAAAAAATTAACACATGAGACTACATCAAACTAAAAAGCTTCTGCACATCAAAAGAAAAAAACATCAAAATGAAAATGGAACCCACTATAAGGGAGAGCATAATTGCCAACGATACATCAGATAAGGGGTTAATCTCCAAAATACATAGAGTACTCATATAACTCAACAAAAGAAAGACAAAGAATCTAATTTTAAAAATGGGCAGAGGACCCAAAGAGACACCTCTCCAAACAGGACATACAAATGGCCAGGAAATATATGAAAAATGCTCAACATCAGTAACCATCAGAGAGAGGCAAATTAAAGTGACTATGAGGTATCACCTCCCACCTATCAGAATGGCTGCCATCAACAAATCATCACACAAGTGCTGGGCAGGGGAGGGTGTGGAGAAAAGGGGACTCTAGTACGCTGTTGGTGGGAATGCAGACTGGTGCAGCCGCTATGGAAAACACTATGGTGTTACCTCAAAAATTTAAAAATTGAACTGCCATTTGATCCAATGATACCACTCTTAGGAATATATCCTAAGAATCTTGAAACATCAATCAGAATGAATATATGTACCCTTATGTTCATAACAGCACTATTTGCAATTGCTAAAAGCTGGAAACAGCCCAAGTATCCATCAATAAATGAATGGATAAAAAAAGCTGTGGTACATATACACAATGGAACACTATGCAGCTGTAAGAAAGATCAATCTCTTATCCTTTGAGAAGACATGGAGGGATCTGGAGAGTATTATGCTAAGCGAAATAAGCCAATCAGTGAAAGATAAATACCACATGATCTCACTTATCTGTGTAATATAATGAACAAAATAGACCCAGAAGCATAGAATTAGGGTACAGACTGACAAACCTCAGAAGAGAGGGGTAGAGGGGAGGGAAGAGATAAACCAAAGAACTTACATGCATATATGCATAACCAATGGACATAGACAACAATGCTGGGGCAGGGGTGTGAGACAAGGGGGAGGTGTCAATGGGGGAAAGAGGAGAAGCATCTGTAATAAAAATAAATTCATAAACTTAGACAAACAATCAAACAAAGAACACGAAGGAGCTCTGTGAGTCTGAAAGAGAATGAACAAGGGGGAGAAGAGAAGGTGAGATCAGAGATTAAGAGATGCTGGGAGCTGGATGACTAATTGTTCAGGTTCTTGTTAACAAGTTTAAGGCCTCTGGCTTTTATCCTCTGTGAGGTAGAAGACACTAGAAGGTTTTGAACAAAGTAACTTGATCTGATATATTTTAAGTGGATCATTATAGTTTCTATGTTCAGACAAGTCTGAAGGAGGCATGTAGCAGTCAGATGTTAGGAGGCTGTTGCTATGATTCATGTAAGAGATCACAGTGACTTGGACAAAGAACTAGGAGAAAAAGTCGTGAGTAGTCGATTCTTGATTGATTCTAAAATTTGATCCAACAGAGATTGTTTTCTTTTCTTTTTTTAAAATACATATTTTTTCTTTATTGATTTTAAAGAGAGAGGGAAAGAGGGATTGAAACACTGATGAGAGAGAGAACGTCGATTGGCCACTGTCTACATGCCCTCCACTGGGGATTGGGCCTACAACCTGGGCATGTGCCCTGACCAGGAATCAAACCTGCAGCCTCTTGGTGCAGGGTCGACGCTCAACCAGTACACCGCACTGCCTGGGCCCAACAGAGACTTTTTCTGAAGCAAATGTCGGTATGAGCAAAAGAGAGAAATCAAGATTGACAACACGTTTTTTACCTTGAATAATGGAGATTTCATTAACTGAGGAAAAGAAGTTTGAGGAAGGGAAAGTTTGTGTGTGTGTGTGTGTGTGTGTGTGTGCGCGTGCGTGCGTGTGTGTGAATCAGAAAATCAGTTTTAGGAATGTAAAATTAAAAATGGCTTTAGACATTTGGGTGAAGTGGTTGAGCAGACTGTTGGAGTTGAGTTATTGTCATAGTGATAATATTTAAAACCTTGAGACTGAATGAGACCTCCTAAAAATCA
Source organism: Molossus molossus (assembly GCF_014108415.1). Classification (NCBI taxonomy): domain Eukaryota; kingdom Metazoa; phylum Chordata; class Mammalia; order Chiroptera; family Molossidae; genus Molossus; species Molossus molossus. Next base: position 112,708,381 of record NW_023425388.1, read on the forward strand.
ATGTAAAGATAGTAGAGAAGAGGTGTAAGATCTAAGCCTTGGACACGCCTATGTTTAGTCCTGGAGACAAGGAAGAACCTGCAAAGGAGACTGAGAGTGTGTGAAAGGAGGAAATCCAGGGGAGGGTGGTATCCAGGAAGCCAAGGGAAGAAAATGTTTCAAGAAGGAAGAAGTGATCAGGGCAAGTCAGATGAGGACAGAAAAGTTACTATTTAATTCAGTAATGTAGAGGTTATTAGTGATTTGATATGAACAGTCAGGGAATTGTGATGGTGGAGATCAAGATCTCTTTGGACTGAGTTTGCAGAAAATAGTGGGAGAGGAATTAGAGTTAATGACATAGAATAAATACAATAGTAACATTATGTATTCTGAAATGTTTTCATGGAGCAGTTATGCTAGGGAGTCACACTATTCTTTATAGCTCTGGCTCATTTCTCTTAATCATGGCCTAGTTTTAAATTATATAAATGACCATAAAGTGTTTAAGAGGTTCTCTAAATAGTTATTCACTCTTCTGTTTTAGTACAGAGACTATCAATCATCCCTACCCTAAAACACTAAAGTAGATGAAATGTTCAGTGAAAATCCAGAAATGGTGGGAGAGACCAAAGCATTTTGAATATTCTATGTGGGGACAAGAGTGGACATCATTCAGGCTGCAGTTCAGATTTCATAATGGAAACCAATACAAAATAAAGTCTCCCAAAGTGGTTTCTGATAACTCTCTTCTTCCTTGGAGTAGAGATACTAGTTCAGATCACAGATACTTCTGCCAGTAATATTTTTTCAAAATGTAAGTCCCTGTAAGTTGGTTATGAAGTCAGCTATGTCTTCCCCTTTCCTTTGGGTTGAAGGGTGACAGTTTATTTTCGTTGTTGTTGGTGTACCAATGTCCAGGATAAGCATCCTTGCCTTCTGATGCTATTTTCTCTACTTTCAAAATAACTCATCTTATTCTGTAATGCGTTGTGGCTAGAAGCCTCTTTCGGTTTCAAGCTCTCTCTTATGAAGATGGGAGCACTCTCTCCCCAACCTCCCACATTGCACAGCTGTTTATGAAGCTGATAATTAATGAAGATTTTGCTCACAATCACGTGCCCAGTGATGTTCCCAGCTTGTTGAAAGGAACAGGATGGGTAGCAGTCATTGGGCGGGGGCCTTGAAATGTGCATTTGGCCAGTGGGCTGGAGACTGGTTATTGTCTTTGTCATTACGAGAATCTCTGGGAGCTTTACTGATAGAGTTCAGGCTAAATTACTTTGGGAAAATATGAAATGATCTGAAATGTAGAAAAATTAAAGAACAATTTTCTAAAGAGAATTAACTTCTTCTGTCGGACCTATTTAAAGGTCTTCAGTCCGGCCAGTGGGGCTCAGGGGTTGAGCGTCGACCCATGCACCAAGAGGTCACTGGTTTGATTCCCGGTCAGGGCACATGCCCAGGTTGTGGGCCCAATCCCCAGTGGGGGGCATGCAGGAGGCAGCCAGTCGATGTTCTCTCTCATTGATGTTTCTATCTCTCTCTGCCTTTCACTTCCTCTCTCTTTAAAATTAATAAAGGGGAAAAAAATAAAATAAAGGTCTTGAAATCTTCAGGAATTGCCAGATTAATTGTCTGGCTTGTTGGTTTCTATTTTCAGTTGTTTACAAAATGACAGCGTCTGCAGGCAGCTTACTTTCACTGTTCAGATGAAGAGAGCTCAATCTAATGCAAAGGCTGAAAGTCCAGCGTCTGTAGGAGACAAAGCAGAAACCGTGCAAAGCAGCCCAGCATTCGAATCACTGGAGATGTGAAGGACTAAGACGAGCAGAAGAGAGAATTTTATGCTCCAGTCCGTCATTGCCACACGAGAATGGCTGCCCAGTCTTAAGACTCCGCAAGTTTTTCAAAAGAAGCTTGAAATCTGAATTTTAACATGAACATTTTTCAGCTTGGAAATATTGGCAACAGACTGAGAGTTTTCAGAAACGTACTCTGTAACCCAACACACGGGAGGCCAAAGCAAATACCTCTGCAGACTGGTCCAACCCCAGGCCACCAGCTTGTGATTCTGGTCCAGAAAGATCAGTGGGATGGCAATGATTTGGGACTGGTTCTTCACGGAGACTTAGAAAACAACTGGTTGCTAACGACCTAAATGTTCTCAAATACAAGGTGTTCTCTCCATTTCCTGTTTTTGTAACAAATCATAAATCACATTAGAGGGCTATTTGAAACCTGCTGGTTAAAAGTAAAGTGACCATATATCCTGGACTGCCCAGGGCAGCGCTGGCTTAGGGCTGTAGTAGTTATTATTATTAATACTACTCCTTTTCATTCCCCACATGTTCCGGTTCGGACAAATTGTATGAACACCTTAATTATGTGTCTTTATTATCTCCACTCCCTATTTTTCACTTATTGTTCACTTACTTTTAATTTTTTCTTTTTATAAAAGCTATCTTGGAGAGTGTTAAATATACGTAAAAATAGAACAAATATTATCATAAACCTCCATGTAGCCATCATCCAGATTCAGCAGCTAGCCACTGATGGCCACACTTGTTTCTCCCTTACCCTCTCCCACACTCCTCTCCTGCCTTATTTTGAAGAAAATCTCATTCCAAATCATTTCATCCATAATTTAAAAAATATATATGTTTTCATAGATTTTTAGAGAGGGAGAGAAAGAGAGAAACATCGATGTGAGAGAGAAACAGTGATCAGCCGTCTCCTGCACTCTCCCTACTGGGGATGGACCCTGCAACCCGGGCATGTGCCCTGACTGGGAGTCCAACTGGGACCGCTCAGTCCATGGAATGATGCTAAACCCACTGAGCCACACTGGCCGGGCTCATTCATAATTTGTAATGACCTTCAAATCAATATTATCCAAATACCAGTCTGTCACTAAACATTTCATTTTAACCCATTTTGTTTCAAATTGGCTTGACTTTTTTTCAGTACCTTGACTTCTCTTTCTTCCCCCACCGTCCACCATGAGCCATTCCTTTTGTGCCTGAGGACTAGTACTGAGACACTCACGAGCGTTTCTCAAGAACTCTGCACAAGTCGCGTCATCAAATATTTGTTTTTGCTTGAGGGTGTAACAAATACTTGTGCCTAAAAATAGTTTATGAATCTACTTATATTACTATTAGTAGTATTTTAAACTTTTTTTTTTTTTCAATTCTTCCTACATCCATCGTTTCAATGTTGGTCTGCCCCTTGAATAATTCTTGGTGAATTTATCTCCTTGCCTTGTTACAAAGTTGGAAATCTTGCCAGAATCAGTTATCTGAAGATTTCAGTTGTCTATTGTGGACAAATCCTGAGGCCTAGTTTCAAGGTTCACTTGATACTTCCAATAGAAAATACATATTCTGGAACCTATGTCTTTTGAATAAATTTATGAATTTTAAAAGATCACAGAGAGAGAGAAAAAGAGAGAGAGAGAGAGAGAGAGAGAGCAGGCTTTGATAACTTTATTAAGAACTTAAAATGCTTTTAGTATGTTAGAATTTTCTTCATAGCTTAATTTTTTTGGATTAATACCTATGGATGCATGTTATATAATACATATATGTATAATTTTATAATAGAAATAATTCATTTCTCAAATAAGCTTATTTTGTTAGTTTGTATTTTATCTATTTGAGAACCCTGAGTAATACATGTTACATTTATACTCCTTTTTGATTTCCTTCTTTGCTTTATTTATATTTTTATTTCTATGATGTTTTCAATAACATATTAAGATTTTCTCTTCAATTGAGTCTTAATTTGTTTCTTGCCTTTTTTTATATGTTGGTAATACCCCTCTGCATTTCCACCCATTATTCTGTCTTCATTCAGATACAACTGCAACATTTTCTAAATACATATACCATTTAAAGATGAAAACTAATAGTCTGTACTTAACTCATATTAAAACCAACTAAATGATTCAATGTGTTCTTTTGTTTATATTTATTTAGTTATTTACATGAATTCAGTGTATTCTTTTATTTAAAAAAATAATTTATTGATTTTTAGAGAGAGGAAGGGAGACGGAGAGAGAGACAGAGAAACATTGATATGAGTGTAACACATTGATCGGCTGCCTCCCACACACCCCTTACCAGAGGTCATCCCCATAACCCAGACATGTGCTCTTGCCCAGGAATTGAACTGGCAGTCTCCTGTGCATGGGTCAATGCCCAACCAACTCAGCCACACTGCCCAGGGCGAGTCCATGTATTTTTTTTTTTTAATTAATTTTTGTTACAGATGTTTCTCCTTTTTCCCCCACTGATTCCCACTCCCCCTCCCTCCCTGCCCTGTCCCCAGTTTGTTGTCCATGTCCACTGTTCATGCATACATGCATATAAGTTCTGTGGTTTATCTCTCCTCCACCACCCCCCTCTTCTGGGGATTGTCAGTCTGTACCCCACTTCCACGTCTCTGGGACTACCCCATTCCTCAGACTGTTATGTTCATTATATTCCACAAATAAGTAAGATCATATGAAACTTTTCTTTCTCTGTTTGGCTTGTTTCACTTAGGATGATACTTTCCAGGTCCTTCCATGTAGTCTCAAAGGATAAGAGATCTTTCTTTCTTACAGCTACGTAGTACTCCATTGTGTATATGTACCACAGCTTTTTTATCCATTCATCTACTGATGGATACTAGGGCTGTTTCCAGATCTTAGCTATTATAAATAGTGCTGCTACAAACATGGGGGTACATATATTCTTTCTGATTGGTGTTTTAGACTTCTTAGGGTATATTCCTAGAAGTGGGATCACTGGGTCAAATGGAAGTTCAATTTTAATTTTTTGAAGTAACACCATATTGTTTTCCATAGTGGCTGCACCAGTCTGCATTCCCACCAGCAGTGTACTAGAGTCCCCTTTTCTCCACACCCTCACCAACGCTTGTTGTTTGATGATTTGTTGATGGCAGCCATTCTGACAGGTGTGAGGTGATATCTCATTGTTGTTTTAATTTGCATCTCTCTGATGATTAGTGATGATGAGGATTTCTTCATATGTTTCTTAGCCATTTGCATTTCCTGTTTGGAGAGTTGTCTATTTAGTTCCTCTGCCCATTTTTTAATTGGATTCTTTGTCTTCCTTTTGTGGAGTTGTATGAGCACTCTATATGTATTGGACATTAACCCCTTATCTGATATATCATTGGCAATTATGCTCTCCCATACAGTGGGTAGCCTTTCCATGATGATGATTGTATCTTTCGCTGTGCAGAAGCTTTTGAGTTTGATGTAGTCCCATGTGTTCATTTTCTTCTTTGTTTCTGTTGCCTTAGGTGATGTGTCAGTAAAAATTCTGCTGCGTATGATGTCTGAAATTTTGTTGCCTACAGTCTCTTCTATGATTTTTATGGATTCATGAGTCACATTTAAGTCTTTTATCCATTTTGAGTTTATTCTCATGTAGGGTGTAAGTTGATGGTCTAGTTTCATTTTTTTTGCATGTAGCTGTCCAATTTTCCCAGCACCATTTATTAAAGAGGCTGTCCTTACTCCACTGTATGCTTTTGCCACCTTTGTCAAATATTAATTGAGCATATTGCCTTGGGTCCATTTCTGGGTTCTCTGTTCTGTTCCACTGGTCTATATGCCTGTTCTTGTGCCAGTACCAGGCTGTTTTGATTACAGTGGCTTTGTAGTATAACCTGAAATCTGAGTCCATGTATTCTTAATAAACACATATCTCTCATGCTATATTGAAAGCTTCTGAAGACCAGAATTTCAATCATTTATATTTCTGTATCATTGTATTAATATAGAGTTTGAAAATGGTAGATTTTTCAAATATTTGTTGACTTAAAATCTAAAAAGAAGCCCTGGCTGGTTTGCTCAGTGGTTAGAGTGTTGGCTCATGGACTAAAGAGTTGCAGGTTCTATTCGAGTCAAGGGCATGTACCTCGGTTACTGTTAGGTCCCCAGCCCTGGTTGGGGTCGAGCAGGAGGCAACTGATCAGTGTGTCTCTTTCACATCATTGTCTCTCTCTCTCTTTCACTCTCTCCTTCCCCCCTTCCTCCCACTCTATCTGAAGATAAATGGAAAAATATCCTTGGTGAGTATTTAAAATAAATCTAGAAAGGAAAAATCATGTTTATTACATGGTTTACGCACTTACTGACCATACTATGAATAATTAATATGTATGTGTTATGGTCCTAAAACAATAGCAACATTAATAAAGTTCTAAATAATACATTGAAAGTTTTAGGCACAATTCTACCATTAGTATATCAAACTTCTTTTATTAACCCATTTAACTATAAGGGCAAATACTTTCTGCACAGTTACCATTATTAACATAGGCGTTTTAAAAATCAACTTCATTAAAGTATGAATTGCATACAGTAAAATTAGCCCAATTTTGGAATATATTTTGAAAAAGCTTCAAAAAGTTTTGACAAATTTATATACCTACATAACAACATCCACAACTGAGACATAAAAGACATTTCATCACTCTGTCCCAGTCAATTTTCCGTGGCACGGGATCCAGGCAAAACCTGAAGAATTTTGTTGGTATAGGTGAATCAGCTTTGCTCTTTTTAGAGTTTCATATCATTGAAAAAATATGGGCTGTATTCTTTTGTATGTGGCTTTGTTTGTTCAGCCTAATATTGTTGCTTTTATCAGTAATTCATTCCTTTCTATTGCTGTACAGTATTCTATTGTATGAATATACAACAATTTGTTTCTCCATATGCTTGTTGATAAACATTCAGATTGTTTTCATTTTTAGGATTTTATGAATAAAGCTGCTATGACCATTCAGGTATAACAAGTCTTTTTTGGATATATGTTTTCATTTCCTTTGGGTAAATACTTAAAAGTAGAACTATTGGTTGATATGGTAAGTATAGGGTTTATTTTGCATAAACTACAAAAGTACACACCATTTTAATTTCCTATCAGAGATGTAAGAGAGTACTGGTTGCTCTGCATCCTCATGTGCAACTTAATTATTTTTATTTTCTTATGTAATATAATTTTGTAAATGCTTTTTAGGCCTTCAGAGTTGATCTTTATATTTTGAAAAACAGGTATGTATTTAACTGAAAAAAGACATTGGAAGGTAAAATAATTATTCTTTTTCTTGATATTGCTACAGGTATCCATAGTCTTACTGTATCTACAAATTTTCTGGCCAGGATTGGCCCTAGGTAAAATTTGGAAACAAGTAAAGACTTTGCTTTCCATTTTCTCTTTTCTTTTGAAGTCTCTCTCTATTTCCTGCATGTCACCGTCCCATGGTGGTCTGTCATTGGTAAGTCATAGCTCTACCTCAGTTTTCATCACTTTTTTTACACTTTGGACTTCTGATTTTGTGTTTTATGTCTAGTTAATGCCTTTAGTGGTAGTAATTTTCAGTGAAATATATAAATACTCCTTAACTGAATGTTGTTTAAAGACATCCCTTCAATTGATAAAGTTAGCTCTGAAAATAAATGTGGTCATTTCCAGGTTGGCTCTAACTTTTGCAGGTGTCTAATTCCTATCCTGCAAAGAGTACATAAAACGACAAAACGGGTGTGTGTGTGTGTGTGTGTGTGTGTGTGTGTGTGTGTTTACCAACATGTGTTTTATTGCCCTGGAAAGAAGGGGTATCTCTCCCCAGTATCTTTGTAGTATTCTAGTGTAGGCTGAGTTGGGAAGGAGTTTCCTACTTTGTGAAATTTTCTAAATTCTCCAGTGATTGTATATTCCACTCTTTGCCTGGCTGGGGATAGAGTATAAGCTTGAAGTGCTCCTCTGCCAGTGTGACCTTTCATCGTCCGAAGTGGTTTGAATTAGATACTGCAGTCCTCAAATACTCAATCTCAATTCTTAGTCACGTGCTAGGTCACAGCCAAGCAGTCAGCTTCAGGGGATGGTCATGTTCAAGTTCAGCTCATTGGTACCAACCCAGTCTATGTTTTTGTTATCTTAAGACAGTGCAGAATTTAGGTTGCTTTAAAAAGTTTAATCTCCCCTCCTCAAGTTTTTGACTGAGGAACATCTAGAGAAGGACAGACTCATCTTTGTGTCTGTATTTCCTCCCTTCCTTCCTTCCTTCCTTCCTTTCTTCCTTTCTTCCTTCCTCCCTCCCTCCCTCCCTCCCTCCCTTCTTTCCTTTCTTCCTTTCTCCCTCCCTCCCTCCCTCCCTCCCTTCCTCCCTCCCTCCCTCCCTCCCTTCTTTCCTTCCTTCCTTCCTTCCCTCCTTCCTTCCCTCCTTCCTTCCTTCTTTATTTTTTATATATTATAGAAAATAAGATAAAAGCATGGTAAAAATTCAAACAATTTAAGAGAGTATGTAATGGAAAGAAAGAAAACAGCTCTTCTATCTCAGGTCTCTTAAACTTTCCCAAAGGCAGCCACACCTGGCTTGCCTTATATATTTTTCCATAATTTTTGAATTCATGATCAAACATCTACTTATATTTATACACTTTAATTTATAGCCTTTTAAATGGCTCAGGTGCATTTGTATTATTTTTACTTAAACATGTCTTAAATATTGCCCCCAAACAACACATAAAGATCCATCTCATTCTTTGTAAACACAGTGGTTGTCTGCATGGTGTTCTGTTGTATGGGTGTACATGTTTCCTTGAACCAACCTCCTATAGCGGAACTATAAGTTCGTTTCAGTTACAAATTATTTTTTTGTTACTAAAGATCATAGTGCAGTGAGCATTCATAAAGTTTTGTGAGAATAGGTACTGGAAACATCCCTAAAGTGGATTACTGTGTCTAAGATTTTAAATTTTGATAGTTATTGCAAAATTGCTCTTCACTGGTTGCATCAACTTACCTCCCACTAATAGCACGTGCCTTGGAAATACCTGGTTTCAACCTGTGTGCTATCAAAGTTTTCAGTCTTTGCCTACAAAGTTACTGAGTTTTCCCTCAGTTAATAAGAAGCACACAATTGTTAGTCTTTTATCCATTTCTCTGCCACCTTTAGTTTTATTTATTTTTTTAAATCATAAAGATATTGAAGGTTATCACTTATTAGGGAAAGCCATAAACTCCAAATGTCGACTATGTAATCACATAACCACGTAGAGACTACAAGGGAGAAAGGTGTGTTTCTGGCCTATGTTCAGCTTCCATTCCTATTTGCTTTAACGTTGCCCATACGCTGGTGTGTGGCAGTATTAATTGGCACTCTGCTTTTGAATCTCATGTAGAATGTACATCCAAGTCATTTACTACAAAATTAGAAAAAAAAAATGAAGAGAGTGAATGCAGCTAGCAAAGTTGTTGTGAATAATTTTAGTTAAATGTAAATGTACAAAGAAAATAGGAAAACTACTATTAAGTACACCTTGCCCTCCTCAATGGAATAAAATACAAATTTACAATGTTAATTATTTTCACCATCTATTTATTTAAAAGCTGTGAGATTGAAATATGAATATGTCAGGTATTTAAATACTAATTATTTAAAAAAATCGGTACTTTATTAAAATATCATTATGAATATTTTAACGCTAAACCGCTGCACTATGTAGATGTAAAGGTAAAATTTCCATTTATTGTCCACTGAATGTGAGGGAAATTGGATTTGTCAGGAAGCTGATTGATATCTCGAAGTGTTTTGTTTTCAGTGACTGGCACTGCCGAGTTACAACATCTATCATCTAACAGGTAATTAGTCAGAGTTCTCATCATGAGCCTTCAATCCTGCTGTTTTATTATTGAAACAGCACAAACCAGTAGGCATTTGAATGCACATAAAGTTCTCTGTCATGGTCATAAGGACAAAGACAAGATTTTGCAATTCAGCAGTAGTGGGTTTGAATAAAAGTCACTGAAATGTAATTTTGGGTCTTAGAGAAAATAATATAAAAAATTTACTTTGATAACCCATTTATCCTCTAAAGTGACAACCAGGAAATTTGCTGTTTACAAAGGAAACTGATGTTTTAACATGAACTTATTTTATTTTAAAAGTTAAGTGGAAGGACACTGATAGCATGAAAAATAAAATTAGATAATATACATGAACTAAGTCTTGAAATAGCTTTCATCCTTTCTCCAAAATATTCTGAGAGAGTGGATAAAAGTAATCAGTAATTAACAATAACCAGTAATATGGAAAGTTTACTCTTATTTAAATTGCTTTTTCATAAGAAAGTTTAGATGTTAAAATAATTGGAAACTGCCAAGACGAAATTTTTGATGACTGTTTCGCGTGCTTTGCACTCAACAAGACATTAAGATACTTTGGGGGACTTCTGTAGTTTATAGATTCCAAGCAATTGATTGGAAATTAAATATTATTTACTTGACTCAATTCAAAACTATTAAATGTCTTTCAGAAAAATGGATCTCGAAATACCTCAGCTTTCTGAAACGTCACAGGACACCATAGTCATTACTTCTTTTAACTTTTTTTTTTTTTTATCCTCACCAGAGGACATTTTTGCATTAATCTTCAGATAGAGTGGGAGGGAGATAGGGAGGGAGAAAGAGAGCGAGAAACATCCATGTGAGAGAGACATCGAGTGGTTGCCACCCGCACAAAGGGACAAACTGCAGCCAAGGTACGTGCCCTTAGCGAGAACCGAACCTGGGACTCTCTGGTCCACGGGCCGAAGTTCTAACGGCTGAGCCAAACCGGCCAGGACAGTCATTACTTCTTAATGAAGTATAAAAAAGAATATCACTTCCATCAATTTTTTTGATGTGGCAATAAATATATTTACACCCTGTCCCAAACATTCGATAATAATTTCCTCTACTTAACCAAGTATTGCATATATGCTACATATACTTGAACATTAACAGATCAAACAAAGTTTAATTCAGTTACATAGTCATGGCTTCTGGTGAGTAATAGATTTTGCCAGAAGGACAGTTTTTACATAATTGGCTTTAATTTTATATAATTTTTTAAAAATATATTTTTTTTAATTGAATTTTAAGGGAGAGGGAAAGAGAAACATCCAATGAGACATTCATCTGCTGCCTCCTGCAGGCCCACTACCAGGGATGGAACCCACCACCCAGGCATGTGCCCTGACTGGAAATCCAACCAGCAATGCTCAGTGTGTGGGAGACGCCCAATCAACTGAGCCATACCAGCCAGGGCTTTACTTTAATTTTAAAAATGGAAACTAAACTCTAGTATTGTATGAAGCCTAAATCCATCCTTTACAAATACGTGTACAATGGGGACATTCAACAATTCTTATGTAATATGTAGAATATAATATCAAATATTGTCAAGTTGTTTAGACTTGTTTAACATGTGGCATTTTAAATTTTCTTGTATCTTTATTAAAAATACATCAATGTACATATGTATCTTTGTGTTTCCGTAAAATAAGCTTTATTTCTATCATGAACATTTCTAAGACCTCTTCTTATGAAGAAAAATACCAGTTTATTATAAGTCATGCTTGCCTATAAAAATTTCAGGCATTAATATTAAAAATACTCCTATAGGGATTATCATATAGAGAATAAAAGCTTAAGAGAGTGGTTATAATATTAAATTTATAAGTATAAAATGATCGCACATCTCTATTACCACACAAAATGCAATATTACTACTTGCTTGAGAATTTTATTTAGATAATACTTATGTCATGCCAAATGAACATAAACTGAAACCCTAAGTCAAACTTGTAGGCTTTTACAGGCTTCAAGATAAAGTACACATATCCTGCTGGTCCATAGTGCTTAACAATATTAAATTTTATTTCTGGTTGTAAGGGAATGGAAATTTTAGATGTCTATATTAAGTACTTGAATGCACTGTGGTGTAATAAAGTAGCTGGTAATAACCACGATTTGTCCAGTGACAGGTGGTACACTAAGTAAGGTGGTGGAGCTGGAATGTGGACCCGGGCACTTTGACATCAATCTCACGCACACTGTCTCCCTGCTTGCTAATACCAACGCCGACTATGTCTGTCACTGGAAGCACTTTTCTGTTCACTCATTGTGGAGAGACAGTGCTCACGACAGTCTTCGTCTAGGGTCGCCGCAGAGCGGCACAAGAGTCGACATCTTCGGTATCTCCCGACAGATACTGCCTGCTGGTCTTGCTCCTATAGACTTCCTTTGGCCAGCACTGTTGTTTCTTTCCATATACTGTTTTCTGTTTTTTTTATCAATTTGTTTTTGTTACAGATATTTTTCCTTTTCCCCCCATTGACACCCTCCTCCCCATCCCCCCTGTCCCATCCCCAGCTTTGTTGTCTATGTCCATTGGTCATGCATACATGCATATAAATCATGTGGTTTATCACCCCCCCAACTCCCTCTCCTCTGAGGTTTGTCAGTCTGTATCCCACCTCTATGTCTCTGGGTCAATTTTGTTCATCAGTTTGTTTAATTTATTATATTCCACAAATAAGTGAGATCATGTGATATTTGCTTTCTCTGCTTGACTTGTTTTGCTTAGCATAATACTCTCCAGGTCCCTCCATGTCATCTCAAAGAATAAAAGATCTTTCTTTCTTACAGCTGCATAGTACTCCATTGTGTACAAGTACCACTCATCTACTGATGGACACTTGGGTTGTTTCCAGATCTTAGCTATTGTAAATAGTGCTTCTATGAACATAGGGGTGCATATAGTCTTTCTGATTGTGTTTCGGGTTTCTTAGGGTATATTCCTAGAAGTGGGATCACTGGATCAAATGACAGTTTAATTTTTAACTTTTTGAGGAAACACCATAGTGTTTTCCACAGTGGCTGCACCAGTCTGCATTCCCCCCAGCAGCCTACACTGCTTTTAATCTGAAGCTGAAGCCCAAAGAAACGAAAGGACTAGAAGAAAATCATACAACTATTAAATGGTAGTGCTGGATAATTGTTCATTATGAAAAACTCTAATCACTCTTTTATACAGGCAACTATATTTTATTTGGGGTATATAGGAACAATGTGATATATTGGGAAAAAGCACTGATTTTTGGAAGAAAAAAGACCTGCATTAGAAATTTGACTTCTACCTGTTTCTAGGAAGATGTATACCTGAGGGAATTATTTGACTACTCTGAACTTCAGTTGTCACATCTATAAAATAGAGATTTATGAGAATGCCTGGTCTAGCCATTCTCCATGCCTGGAGTGTGCAGGTGATATGCACCTCATTACCCTCTCACGTGCCCCTGCTTTCTCCTGTTTAAAAACCTCATTGCCCCACCGATGTGGCTCCGTGGTTGAGCATCGACCCTGCACCAACAGGTCACTGGTTCGATTCCTGGTCAGGGCACATGCCCAGGTTGTGGGTCCGATCCCAAGTCGGGGGCATGCAGGAGGCGGCCAATTGATGTTCTCTCTCATCGATGTTTATATCTCTCTCTTCCTCTCTCTCTTTCTCTCTGTCTAAAAGTCAATAAAGAAAAAAAAGAAGGATCTTTTTAAAAAAAACTACATTAACTCTTTTTTGTTCATATTTTGGTAACTTTAAAAATAGCATTAGAACAACAGGAAATTTTATTCTGAGTTCTTTGACAGTGTAGCTGAGGTAAACTGCATTCAGTGAATTCTTCGTCCTTATGTATGTTTCACTGAGTCAGTGGGCTGATAATCATAAGCTTTTGGGAACATACTTAATAATGCCTAGATTTTGAACAACAGCAACACAACAGGGCTTGAGGAAACATTTGGAGGTTGAAAGATATGCTTATGGTATTGAACATGATGATGGTTTCACTGGTGTATACTTACTTCAAACTCATCAAGTTGTATACATTAAATACATATAGTTTTTCTTAAAAGTATGTTTCCATTGATTTTTTTAGAGAGAGAAAAGGGGAGAGGAACCGAGAGAGAGAAACATGGATGTGAGAGTGAATCATCGATCAGCCACCTCCCACACATACACTGACTGGGGATCAAACTTGCAACCTGGCTGGTGCCCCAACTGGGAATCGAACCGGTGATCCCTCAGCATATGGGACAATGCTGAACCAAGTAAGATTAACAGGCCAGGGCTCTACAACTTTTACAATGTAAATCATACTCCAATAAAGTAGTTGAAAAATGATTTTTAACAAAGCCACCTGTAAGAATGGTGGGTAGTACATCAAGGTGTAATTTTACACCAATTGATCTTAGTGTAGTTTTCCAGGTCTGCTCTGTGAATCACTTAAGTTAGAATCACTTGAAGTGCAAAATAAAACTCAGGTTCTTGGTCCCTGCTTAGGAGCTATTGAATCAGAATCTCGAGAAGATGGAGGGCCAAGAATCAATATTAGTCAATGAAATTTATTATTTTATTTATTGACTGATTTCTCTGCCTACACTTCACCTGCATCTAAGGATGTACTGATATTCTAGTGTCTGGGAGCTCATTGTAAAATGCAATGCTAAACACACAAACAAATTCCAAAACAAGACAAATAAAGAGGTTAAACCAGAGGCATATAAAATGTGTGGTAGAAAAGCATAAAGGAATAAATGACTAATTGAGTCACCCACAAAAATCAAAAGGGATTGCTTACTTTTGGCAGTTGAGTTGGGTTTTGAAGGATGGTTAGAATTTGACCAAGGGATGAATGGGAGTTGAGGACAAAGAAGATATTCCAAGCAAAAGGAACTGCAGATAAAAAGATGTATATATGAGAATTGGATTTCAAAGGAGTGCTTTTATATACAATTGGAAATATAAATTATTATAGACATTTTTGACGTCACATGAACAGTAAATGAAGGATAAAGGGGGGACATCTGTAATGTTTTCAACAATAAAGTTAAATTTAAAAAAAATGATTTTGGCCCTGGCCAGTTGGCCCATGGACAGAAGAGTCACGGGTTTGATTCTGGTCAAGGGCACATACCTGGGTTGCAGTTAGGTCCCTGGCCTCAATTAGGGTGGTGCAGGAGACAGCCCATTGATGTGTGTCTCTTTCTCTTTCTCTTTTCCCCTCCCACTCTATCTGAAGATAAATGAAAAGGTGTTCTTGGGTGAGGATAAAGCAACAACAAAAGGAATGATTTTGTACAGATATTTAATCCTGTGCTTTCACTTTTTGATATCTACGCTAGGATGCTACACACATGTTCCCACTACAGAAGACAGTGACTAAGTAAGTCATACTGCCTTGACTTGTTTATTACCGATATGCATTAGTATTGACATTTATGGGTAGCTATCAAGTACCAGGCATGACCCTAGGCGCTGGAGATTAAGCATTGAACAAAACACATGAAATGTTCGCTTTAATGGAGTATACATTACAGTGGGGGGGGGGGCAATGATAGGCAAGAAACAAAATTGTATAAAATAAAGTATTGAGAAAGATTGTGATAAGTATTATAGAGAAAATAAAAAGCCAGGAATGAGAAAGTTCAGAGTCAGAGTGGGGACATGGGAAGAACAGTTTGTAATTTTAAACAGCGTAATGAAAGAGGCCTCCACGAGAAAGTCACATTTGAACAAATACCTCGAGGATATAAAGGAGGGAACCATGTGGATATTTGGGCGAACTGCATCTAGTTTGGATGGTAATAAGTACAAAAACTCTGCTGTGCGAACATGCCTTATAGTTCATGGAGTAGCGTGGAGGCCATGTAACTGGAACAGAGTGAGTGAGGAAAGACTAGCAGGGGATGAGGTCAGAAGTGAGGGGATTTTGTAGGTAGCACTTGGACCTGTTGTGAGGACACTGGCTTTGACTCTGAATTTGGGGGAGCCAGCTGTTGCAGGAGACAGTGTCACTGAGTAGAACAGTGACACTGTCTGCTTTATGTTTGAATAAGAACTTGCTGAAGTTGTGTAGAGAACAGATGGAAAGGGGTCAGGATGAACGCAGGGAATCAGTTTGGAGGCTACAGTACCAATCCCGATGAGAATGATTGTAGCTATGGCCAGAGCTGGGTGGTGGATGTGGTAAGAAGAGTCTGGATGTTGGATATAGGTGTGTGGACGATAGGGCCACTAGAATTTCCTGACAGATAGGAAAGGAGGGGGAGAGAGAGAGAGAGAGAGAGAGAGAGAGAGATCCAAGATCAGCAAGAAAGAAAGTGGGGGCAGTGGCTGGTTGGGGGAAGGCCAGGGGTACCGCTTTTGGCATGGTAGCTCTGACGTCTGTTAGACTCTTGTGCTGAATATAAAATTGGCATTTTTATATGTGAATCTGAAGTGTGGTGGTAAGGCCCAGACCAGAGACACGAATTTGAAAGCTGCCAGTATGTGAATGGTGTTTAACGTCATGAGATGGAGGAGATACCCAGGGATTCCAGAATTTGGGATAATATTCAGAATTTAAAAAGAATAAGAAAGATGATAGCATTTGAAAATATGAATGAACCAACACACCTAGAGTTCATGCTATGAAAGGATTTGTGTTCAACCTTACAAAACCCTATGAGAGAGGTCATATCATTATTCCCACCTTTCAGATTAGAAAACCAAGGCAGGGAGGTGATCAAGTCACTTGCTTGAAGTTACACAGGTGATACATGGGAAGAATTAGGACTTGACTCTAGCCTGTCTGCTATTAGCCTGATAAGATTAAGTGAAAATAAGTTGCAGAACAATGTCATCAGCATGATGTAAATATAAAGGCCTCAAACACCATTTATTCCTGCATACGAAGAATATAAAAATAATTGCAGAGGAAGGATCAAACAGGAACTAGAGGTTTAGGGGTGGCTCAAAGAAACTTCACATTTATTAGTAGAAACAGTTATGTCTTTTGAGAATGAAGATCCATTTGGATAAGCCTCAATTTCCCGATAAATGATAATGTTCATTTCCACCTTCTTTATCACCCTTGAACCGAAGTAAACTGTTACTTGAAAAGACTTCTTGGACATAAATTAGAAAAATAATTCATAAAGATACTGATTTAGGTCAGAAACTAGGGGACCAATAAGTCCCATGTTTTTCATATAATTTTACTACCAGAAAATGCCATTAAATCAAAATTTGTCATGGACAGGTTTTAGCCCTTATAAGGTACTTGCTTACCCACTCACTAATTTGGATTAGTATTACCTGTCTAAAGTATGAATAATTTTCACAAAAGGATTTTTTTAAACATTTTACTACAGTATTATTATGCTAATATTTTAAATATCTTGTGAAGGGAAACACTAATTCAATCAAAGAGATTCTTCTGCTTAAAAAACTTGCCCATGCAAATATCCTTTATTATTAATTCATTGACTTATAAATAAAACATACATTAAATTAATTTTGACTTTGCATTCAGTTTCATCTGAAGGCCACATTCTGCCCTTTTGCATACCAGCTGACGTCCCTGGGTAATGACTCACCTGCCAGACCAGTGCAGCGCTCGGTGTGAGAACCCAATGGCAGAATATTGATTTCTTGAAAGGTCATTAACATTCTCAGTGATGGTTTGTGAATGATAAAGCAAAAGGAGAGGGGAAGAAGAAACCTTGGATATGCTCAGATAAGTCTTCAAAATGAGAGGGCATCGAGAAGTTAATCTGCTAGTTGTCTAACCTCTACACCTTTGTAGACTACAAGCCTGGGCTAAAAAATTGCTTCCCAGCAAAGTTTCTATGAGATTTGGCATCTTCAGCTTCAGTCTAGAAAAACTAGCCCTGTTTCTCACAACCGCTTTCCTTCTAATGAGGTTTTTAGGGTAAAATGTCTCAAGAATGTCCGTATATTTGGAAAGACGTGTAATTAGAGCTTGTTTCAGCACATGGATGTGATACTGTTTGATTATCATCTCGTTTCTATATCAGTGTGTTAGGTGAACATTTCTTTAACCTGGATGCTAAGCACTGTGCTTGATGCTGGGTATGCAAGGATGAATAAGGGTAGAACCTTTAAGGGCTGCCCATCTGGCTGAGGGGGAGAGACACACCACACACTATAAATACTATCCTGGCAGATGAGCTAAGATGGGAAATCCCTGAAGGTGATGACTCATTCTCCTTCAGCAGGAAACACAATCAGATTTCACAGAGGAGCTTCTGTTTGAGCTTAGCTTTGAGCCTGGGATGGTGTTGAGCCCATTGCAGTGCTGAGAGCTGGGTAGAAGTCCACAGATGGAGCCGTCTGCATAGGACAGATGGCTGTGATGGGTGTGTTGGGGAGGAATGGAACCGTTGGCAGATGGAAGTGTGTGGCTACTGTAATGTTATAGTTGAGAGGTGACATGGGGCTGGATGTGGGCGGTGTAAGGGAAGGAAAACATGAAGAGAAGAGAGATTGTGGAGGTACATCTCATGGGACACGGTGAACGGTTGATGGTGAAGGTTGAGGATGGAAGGAAGGGGAGAAGAATCAAGGTTTACTCTCAAGTCCCTAGATTTTTACCAGGGTTTTTTTTTTTTTGAGAGGCAGTTATTCATTATAGGTTAAGTTTTGTGCATGAGAAGTTTGCATTTTCAGTAGATTAGTCAAGTGGAAATGTTGTGTAAGAGGTTCAAACAACGTGTGTGGAGCTCAGGAGGGAAGAACCCGTTCTGAAATTATTTATGTGAGGAGTCATCAGTATACAGGTGATGGCCGAGGCCTCCTTAGCGGATGATCCCCAGAGAGTAGGTCTTTCCTGATTACCTCATATTCTGAGGCTCAGTTATTCAGGCTCACTGTATCTGCTTCTTACTGGTAAAAAAAAAAAAAAAAGGAATAGTAATAGCACTTACTCTATGCGTCTGGGTTGAGAAGGTTTATGAGACAGAGCACGCAAAGCGTTGTGCCTGGAACCTAGTACATGCTCAATTATGTTAGTTATCATTGTGGTGGTTGTTTTTATTTGCTTAAAAGCAAAGATAACAGAGGTCTGGCGATGTGGAGTTACACCACTCATAAGACATGTGGAGGTGACAGGCATAAGGGAAATGAGAAAGCCTTAAAGAGAACAGTTTCTCTAACAGCTGGAGAAATGGGTATATTTATACATTGAAGGTACAAGAGAGAGAGATGAAAAAATTCTTGGAGCTCGGGCCAGGAAGGTTAGTGTGCATGGTCCTAGACTCTCACCTGGGTCTGGCACACATGATTGGGGGTTTGAAGGACACCCTGAAGATTTGGAAACATTTCCAGTGGGGAATGAGGACAAGGGCTGTTCTCAGGATTGTCCTCTGTTGATCAGTCTGTAAGGACCTATTGATTTTTGCCAGAGCCTAGATTTCTTCTCCATTAATATTTTAGTTAAGTCCTATAATATCACACTTTCTATTCATGTCCCCCATCCCAGTTTAGTCTCTAAATAGCCAACTATTCTTATCTTTAAAATGCACATATTCTGATACATCCTTAGTTAAACATTTCTGACACATCGCCATTGCCTGCAGGAAGAAAAAACATCTTGATTCCTAAACATGCTTCTTTATTTTCATTTGTATGCTCTGATATGACGAAGGTTCCAGTAATTCTAAACTGTGATCTATTCTTTTATTAGGTTGCCCATATACTGTGTTGTCTAAAGACAGCATTTTCAAGAGTGAAAGGGGATATTAGTAAATAATTATGTCAGGACAACAGGCAAATATTGGATCCCAGTGTCTATCATCCCTCTAATTTCTCACACACTATTCATTTTGCTTGGAATACCCTCTGTCATCAACCCTGTTCTCTCCCCTGTGAAATCGTACCAGTTCTTTAAAACCCAATCTGATTGCCAAATGCCAGAGGTAAGCAGTCCCTTCTGAGTTCCCTGGCTGGCTCAATTAGCCCTTTGTCCTCTGTGCTTTCATAGTGCACAGTTTATGTAGCACTACTTTAGTCCTTACAGGTTGTTGTTGTTTTAACTTGTTAGCTTCTATATCTGCCTTTTCCATTATACGGTAAGCTCCCAGAATACAGAATATTGGGGCGTATTTGGCACCTGGTACAGTGTCAGGCCCACAGAAGTCATTCAGTATTCTCTCGAATTGACATGATCATGTGTTTCAGTTTCTTTATTAGATTACAAACTCATGGAGAATTTTATTGCTTCCAGTTTATTTTTTAACCCACTCTAGCTCATTTTCTTTTAAGTAGTAGGTCCTGAGCTACATTTGTTAAAGGGAAGAATAAAAAGATGCTGAAAAACACAGGTTTCTGGCTATTAGTGTATAATTCTAAAAACCAAAACCTGTCCTGGAAGGAATATAGTATTTTATAGACTTTTCTCTTGTTAAATGATTTTCAAAGTAAAATTTCAGATTTGAGTTAATTTTCCAAAGAAATTATTTTGTGGGGGAATGGTGATCTAAATATCGTAGTATGTTTTTATTTATTTTCCTTATTGATTTTAGAGAGAGAGAAAGGGAGAGGGAGAGAGAGAAACATTGATGAGAGAGAACATCAATTGGCCGCCTCCTGCATGCCCCCCACTGGGGACCAGGCCCACAACCTGGGCCTGTGCCCTGACTGGGAATCGAACTGGCAACCTCTTGGTGCGTGGGTCGACGCTTAACCACGGAGCCACACTGGTAAGGCTCGTAATATGTTTAATGCTTGCACAAGCAAATCCTTTTAACATCAGTACAATTTAAACGTGAAATGCAGTATTTGATCCAGGTTCCTGAGCTGGTGTTTACTGTGTGGGTATTGAGAGGTCATGGAGAGCTTCCTGTGAAAGAGTCGAGGAATGACAATATTCATACAGGACGAGCAGACGCCGTTCTGGAAACAACAGGCATGTTAGTTGCTTTCCACAAATTGTCTCCCAGGGAGAAGCCCTTGCCTTCGGGTGGGAGCGGCAAGCTGCTCCCGTATCTGCAGCTCATCTGGGAACTTCTGTGTTCTCTGGTAGTGTTGGAAGAGTTCGCCTTGTCGCTGGTCTGCTTTCTGCTATTTGTGCTATTGAGGTAAGATTAGAAAAACACCAGGCGGCATTTTTATTCTGAAGCAGTGCCTGCCAGAATCTCCAAACTATTTTAACTAGTTGTTAAGTGACACTTTATTATTTGAAGTAATTGAGACTGTCAAAGGCCGAAGCTGTCCCTTCCGTGAGCAGTTACCACTCTGAGGTGTCAGAGACCACGGCAATGGTGATTTTTTTTTTTTTTTCTTTATTGGTTTCATTTTTAGCTTGTGTCAGTCAGTCATGCTGACTGAGGGCTGAGACTAAAGTCAGCATATAATGAGATGTCATGATTTGTCCCTTTCATGCCTTCACCTGGGGGCAGTCATTATACCAAGTGAACAGCTCTCAGCGTCTCTTCCTGTGGCTCCGACGGCCGCCTCTGGGTCCTGCTGTTCTGCAGTCATCTTCCCTTGCTGCCAGCACTGTCTCTGGCCGCCGCCTCCCGCCGCACCTGCCCCTGCTACTGCGCATAGTGCTGGTGCCAGATGGTTCGGCTAACGTCCGAAGCTAAGGGCTGCTCTCCCGTTGAAGTACTGTCTCCCAGAGTGTAGCACGGCCGTGCACGAATCACTGGGAATAGACATACCCACATTCTGTGCCTCCACTGCAGACAACAGACGTGCCACACTCACGACACGACTCCGGTGGGTACCCAATGAATTGTGGTGTCCAGTTGTATAGCAACGTCTTAGTAAGACTTTTTAAATGGCTGAGATTATTATTCCATAGGAACCCCAATGAAAGTGATTTCTAATTCCTTATTTTGGGCTTTGGAAGTGGGCAATGAAATATTTCTCAGAAAATTATTACAATAGAAATGTCATGGTGTCATAGGACATTCTCTTGTCTATCAGTAGCAGAATGAATGAATAAATAGGTTTTGGTGATGATTACAAATAATGTTGCTGTGAAAATTCTTGACTGTCGTTCAGTCAATATGCATGTGTAAATTTTTGTCAGCTATGTAACTTGGAGTGGATTATTGGGTCATAGGATGTACACATGTTCAGTTTTAGTAGATACTTCATTTTTCATTTAACTTCCTACCATTAATACATTTTTTATTACTATGTAGCCTTTAAAACTAATTTTTAATAGTTACACAATATTTTAGCAAGTAGGTATGATGCATTTTACTTAATCCTTTTCTTACTGATTCAGTATTTTACTGGCTTAAAGTCTCAGAACTCATTACAAAAGAGTTTGTAAAATCTTTTTCTTTTTAAACAACCTCCCAGCTATTCCTAAGACTTTTTAAAAAGAATTTTTTTTTCTTTACTGGTTTTACAGAGAGAGGTAGGGAGAAGGAGAGAGAGATAGAAACATCTACGAGAGAGAACATCGATTGGCTGCCTCCTGCATGCCCCCCACTGGGGATCAGACTCACAACCTACACATGTGCCCTGACCCAGAATCTAATTGGTGACCGCATGGGTCAACGCTCAACCACTGAGCCACACACAGGCCGGGCAGAGTTTGTAAAATCTTTATTAATTTTGTGTATAACTATTTTTACTTGATTTGTGGAATGCCTAAATGACATCCTAGAGATGATAGTAATTGTGTACATAAGCATTTACTTACTGCTGAATTTGAACCAGGCGTTGAGAAGGGGCTATATTTATGAGGACAAAATAAACATGGTCTTAGCATTCAACATAACTTACTACCTTGTGGCTAGTAATTGATTCTTTTTTCTCACTCTCACTTCTGTTTAAGCACAAATCATAACTCATCTACACTTCATTGGACCTTGATATTTTTCATTTAGTAATACATTTGAAGATTTTTTCTTTCTTTATATATAGATCTGTCTCATTCTTCATAATGGCTCATCTGTTTTAATTTGTTGACTTACCAATTAGCACATTAATCAATTAAATGAATATACCAACAACCAAGGTTGATAAATCCATCACCAACAATGAGGACACGATCTATATGATCCAAGATGGTGGCAGAGTAGGTAGATGTTATGCTCACCTCCTCTCAGGACCAAACTGGAATTACAACTAAGATACAGAGCAATCAAACTGAGTAACCACCTGAAGAGAGGTGTTATAACTAAGGATTTACAGAAGAAGCCACATCGAGACTGGTAGGAAGGGCAGAGACATGAAAAGGCCTGGCCCTGCTCTCAGGGTTGTGGCTGAGATTCTGGAGAGAGAATTTGTTTGCAAAGGTTCCCCTTGAGAAGTATGGTGTCTCAACCCCAAGCTGGCTTCCCGGCCCAGAGCAGCAGAGTAGGAAAGAGGTGCCCACATAACATCTAGTTGTGAAAACCAGTGGGGATTTTGTCCACCAGGGAGAGACATCGGAGCTCTTTTAAAGGGCCAACACACAAATCTTATTCATTGACACTCATCCTAGGCTCCCATAGAAGAAAGGAAGAGGGGACTAGAGTCACGTGAGCCAAGACTGTGGATTGTGGTTCTGGGGAGAGAGCTGAGGAGACAGTTGCCAGGATTCCTGTGCTGAGTCCCTCTCTCACAGGGCAGAGGCACCTTGGGTGCAGCATGCCCCTCCATACAGCACCCCCTGGGGAATGCAATAGGCCCACCCTCTGGAACTCCTGTAGCTTCACCCTGCAGAGCTTGCGTGTTGCTGAGAAGCCAGCTGCCTGGGCTAGAATGTAGAAATCTGGGCAGACTCAGGGGGTGTCAGTGACTGGGTTGTGTGGTTCTGGGGCAAAGGTCATACCCCCAACCTTCCCAGAAGCCTAACTGGCACTTCCTCCTCATAGGAGGTCAACTAGCCCTATGCTCCTGACTCTTGGTGGCCCCACCCTGCTGAGATTGGCCTCCTGGCAGAACCTGGAACAGACTAAGTTGTGTAGTTCTAGGAGGAGGGCCATATATTTTTTTCTCACATGCCCAACCAGTGCAGAGCTCTTCCTTTACCTAGTCAAATCGTGGTCAGTCTGGGCCTGATAAACTCTACTGGCCTCCGCCTGCTGACTCCCTGAGTCCCCACCCCACCACAAAGGTGTGCAAGCACCCAGTGGGTGGCAGGTAGAGTTGGTATACCCTGGACATTTGCTGAGAGGCCTCAGACCTGGCATGGGCATCTAGTTTGAACCTGTATTGAAATGGTGAGCACAGCTGGTCCCTATCTGGTGACTGACTGAGAACCTACCTCATGCAATTTAAGTACCACCAGAAGCTCTTCCAGTGAATGAGCCTATTAGGCAGGCGAAAAGTGGAGGCAGGCAAAGGCTGATCTCAGGGGGCCTTGGGACTTTGGTTGACCTGCCCCAGGGCCTGGTGCTGGTGGAAGCCAACCTTGGTGCTCCTCTTGGTCTTTCCCATGCACACACAAGCCCAGCAGAGGCAGCTACAAACTGTGGATCACTGGTAGCTTCAAACAAGTTGCCAGAGCCAGTCACAGGCAGTGTCTAACATTGGCCTGTACCAGAGTCCCTCCAAGAGGCCAGGGACATCAATCCCAGTGGCCAGCTTCACACAACATCAGAACAGGATTCATTTAGCTTCATAAGTGGCACATCAAAAAGGAGATGTCAGTCCTTGCTGAGGAGAATTCTACTTTACTTGGTCAGTACCAGGGCAGCAGTTTGTTTAATCAAATCCTCACAGTTAGCCAGGCTGAGGGTCAACCTTTCACGAGAACAGGTTAATGAAATGAGGACTCAAGTATAACAGGAGAAACCACAGAAACCACACAAAGGTCATTCCTGAAGCATACAGATCAGGTGATCGAGGAGACTGTGCCCCTGGGTCCCGACAGGACACCTACTATACAAGCCACCCCATTAAGACTTGAAGTCTTAATACAAAGAATACAAAGAATAAAAACTTAATACAAAGAATAAAACCAAAGAGGCAGCCAAAAGGAGGAGACAAAGGAACATCCCAAATAAATAAACAGGAGAAACCCCCAGAAATTGACCTAAGAGTCAAAATAGAAACAGATTCATAGATACAGAGAACAAACTGACAGCTGTCAGAGGGGAGGGGGTTTTGGGGGTTAGGTAAAAAAGGTAAAGGGATTAAACAAAGAAAAAAACTTCACAGACACGGACAAGAGTATGGTGATTACCAGAGGGGAATGGGAGGGGAGGAGGTAGAAGACTATAAAGGGAGGAAAAATGGTAATGGAAGGAGACTTGACTTTGCATCATGAACACACAATATAATGCACAGATGACTTTCAAAAAAGAAATTGTCTCAAAAAAAAAGTCAGTTCACTATAAATTGAACTCTAGATTTAATAAAATCATAATAAAAATCCCAGCATGATTTTTCCTGTAGATATTGACAAGCCAAATCCTAAAATTTATTTAGAAATGCAGAGGACTAAGAATAGCTAAAGCAATTTTAAAGTACAGAGCTGGAGGACTCTTATTACCACACCTCAAGAGCTGTTGTAAAGCTACAGTAATCAACACAGTGTGGTACTGGCACAAGAATAGACAAGAGACTAACAGAACAATTCCAGAAATGGATCAACACATACACGAATGCCTGATTGATGACAACAAAATTACTTTCAATAAACAATTCTAACTCCCTGGACATCCATGTGAAAAAAATGAATCTTGAGCCCTGCTTTACACCAGAGACAAAAGTCAACTCTAGGTTTATTACAGGTATGAAAGGTAAAACAACAAATCTTTTAGGCAAAAAGTATAACATCTGAATGTCCTTGGGGTAAGAAAAGATTTCATAACCAGGACACAAAGAATATTAAAATGGAAAAATTAGCATATATTAAAATTAAGAACTGTTATAAAAAATATTTACAAACCATATATCTGATGAAGAGCTAATATCCCCAATATATAAGAAACTTCTATAGCTCAAGAGGAAAAAAAGAAATACAACTAAAAATGGGCAAAGTACTTGAACTGATGTTTCTCCGCAGAAGACATACAATGACCATATATGAAAAGATGACAATGAGATATTACTTCACATCTATTAGGATGGCTAATATATATATAAAAAAAGGTAAGTGTTGGTGAGCATATGGAGAAATCAGAACTCTTATGCAGGCATACGTTGAAATATTGCAGGTTCCATTCCAGATCATTGTGGTAAAGAAATATAAAAACAAAGTGAGTCACACACACACACACAAGAACACACATGAAGATATGATCTATAGTTTTTGGTAGACAGTGAGCCCTATTTTCAGAAAACATATATAGTTTGTCCTTACCAAATGGCAAACATTTGACTATTCAATTTTTCAGTGACTGGTAACTTCATTGTTTATTTCTTTCAACGAAAGGAGAACTAATATTCTGGTGTATTATTCAATTAAACTAAAGAAACACAGCAAGTGGTATCCAAGCTGGGATTACAGTCCAGGGGCTCTCCTGGTTTCATGCACTGCTTATTAAGTCATGTTTCAATTAGGGCATCATTTCATATTCCCTGGTGTCTCATGCACATGCAAACTGTTTAAGTTAAGGAGATTATGTTTGTAAGAACTCCAAATTGCATTTGAGCATAAATTCGAGGAAGCAGACTCACCTTCAAAATAAAAAAGGATTTTATAAAAAGAGGATCATGCCTTTAGGTGTATCTAGGGCCCACTGTCTGCATTTTGTTGGTGTTCCCTGCGGGTATTTGCAAGTGGTCCTGACGACCAGGTGCATAGGTCCTGGTATGAAAAACTCAACTACGATCACATGAGCTTACTTAGAGTATGTCTCAGATTTAGAAACAATATTTTTTCTCCTTCTCTATTGTTCTTTGTAGTGCTGGTTAGGTGAGCCTTTACAGAGCCACAGAATTTGTCAATGTAATGTACATAACAGGTGACTCATAAATACTTGATCAAATTCAATTTATTACTTATTTCTGCTTACAAGTTTCTATTTTTAAGGCTTCATATCTTCAACATCTGTTGGTGTTATTTATGAAAAACAGTTATAAAAAGTATAACAATTCAAGACAAGTAAGATAGTTAATATTTAAACCAATAGAAATGTGTTAAATGCTTGATCAACATGACAATGCATGGAGAAATATTGGCATGACCTGATTATAAGTTTTTGGCTATTGATTTAAACAAGTAAAACAGGGGTATGTGGTGGTAAAGATTTTCTAATGCATCCACAAGCAATATGTGTACACATGACATACAATGTAGTCTTGCCTATCTGAAATGTACACAGTTTGCTAATGCTCAATTTCATAATTTAAAAAATGGTTATACCCTGCTGCTGAGGGCAAAACCATAATAAAATCAGTTTTCTATGCCTTCTTAATTGTGGGATAAAAACCGACATATTCACGTACCCAATACTTACCATATATTAGAAGAGAGGCTAGTAGTTTTTAGAGATTGGATACACACACACACACACACACACACACACACACACACACAATCACTCTCCTTTTATAACAATGGCAACAACCAGGTAGCTTTATTATTTCACTTTTCAACCACTGGAGTGTTTTGTTTATTAAAAACAAGTTACCTTTTCATAATACAACTAATATATTTTTTGCTACTAAAAGAGATCTAGGGATTTGTTTTACCTTTTCCATGAGAAAAATAACTTTAAGTTCCAGAGTGAACTCTGCAAATAGGCTACATAACAAACCCTTATCACATTCGTCGCGTCATAGAAATTTTTCGTCAATTTTATTGTCATTACAACAGTTCACTGTAGTATAATATATTGAAGAGCATCTTGAATAAAATTGCATCTTACTCCTGCCACATAAATATTTTCTGATCAGAACTGATTATACTTTTCTAATTAATCAGGAAGAGTATTTTAGAAACACCAGAAAGCATATATACATTACACGTGCTCTTTTAACACTGATATTCTAAACTGACTATGATTTACATAAATAGGAGATCTCTTTCATTAATAGTACAGAAAGACAGACACTGGGTGGGATGATGATGTGGTGTATTTGACTATTTCACAAATTTGAAAGAAAATAAATGTCACTGTGTTTTTGTAGTTCCACATGTTATTTATTAACAAGCTATTTATTAACATTTCCTCTAACTGGTACAGTTATGACAAATATTTATCAGGGTTGGTTTCAGAAACAGAACCCAGGGCGCTAGTGCAGCAGGGCGAGGTTTGCGGAGGGTGTAAAGGCCTTGCAGGATCGTTGGGAGGCTCGAGAAGCAGACTCCAGGCTGAGATTCCACTACAGCTGCAAGAGCCGCGCTCTGGAACTCAGCTGCCAGAGACGCTGATACTGTCACGACCGCGTTTACCTGGGCAGCTGCCTCACGCTGCCAGGCCCCTGCTGTCTCTGCTCCAGCTCCCACCAGCCAATGCAGGTCCCACGTCCCTTCACTCCCACTCACTTCTGGTCCAAGTTCTTGTCTTGCATGAACACGTCAGAACACGAGTCTGAGAAGTTTAGCTTTTAACTTTCTAGACGTTGTAGCACACACATGCACATTAGAAGGAGATGACAAAAGATATTCAAAAAAGCAATTTATATGACATGCCATAGAAGGAATGATAATACACAGAAAGCATAAATTAAATAACCACTAAAAGAATAAATTGGTGCAGCCACAGTGGATCAATGGATGACAGCATGGAGATGCCTCAAAAAATTAAAAATAGAACTACTTTATGACCCAACAATTCCACTTCTGGGTATTTATCTGGAGAAATCCAAAACACTAATTTGAAAAGATATATGCATTTATATGTTCATTGCAGTATTATTTACAATAGTCAGGGTATGGAAGTAACCTAAATGTCCATTAATAGATGAGTGAATTAAGAAGATGTGGTATGTGTGTATATATATAGTGGAATACTACTCAGCCATTAAAAGGAATGAAATCTTACCATTTGCAAAAACATGGATGAACCTAGGGGGTATGATGTTTAGTGAAAGAAATCAGGCAGAGATAGACAAATACCATATGATTTCACTAGGTGGAATCTGTAATACAAAATAAATGAACAAATAAAACATACAGATTCATAGATACAGAAAACAAACTGAGGATTGCCAGATGGGGAGGGGGTTGGGAGCTGGATGCAAAGGTGAAGGGATTAAGAAATACAAATTGGTAGCTACAAATAGTCACAGAATGTAAAGTGCAGAATAGGGAATATAGGCAGTAATATTGTAATAACTAGTATGATGTAAGGTGGATATTAGAGTTATAGGGGGGATCATTTAGTGAATTATATAAATGCTTAACCTCTATGCTGTACACCTGAAACTAATATAAAATAATATTGAATTTCAACTGTAATTGAAAAAAAAATTAAAATTATAAGAGCATAAATAATGTCAGAT
Source organism: Molossus molossus (assembly GCF_014108415.1). Classification (NCBI taxonomy): domain Eukaryota; kingdom Metazoa; phylum Chordata; class Mammalia; order Chiroptera; family Molossidae; genus Molossus; species Molossus molossus. Next base: position 112,737,385 of record NW_023425388.1, read on the forward strand.
GTAGTTCATTAATTTTATAATTTCCTTATTCAAGATATTGATTCTTTCTTTAATATGTTTTTATTGATGTTTTAGAGAGAGAGGAAAGGAGAAGGAGAGAGAGAAACATAGATGTGAGAGAGAAACATTGATTGATTGAACCCAAAACCTGGTATGTGCCCCACCTGGGAATTGAACCAACGACCCTTCGGTTCATGGGATGATGTGCAACCACCTGAGCCATGCTGGCCGGAGCCAAGATATTGATTCTTATTCACAATCCCCTTTGCCCTTGCATAGAATTTTGTAGAAGAGTCTCTAATCTTCTTTTTGACATTCAAAGATTCTAAAAGGTAACATTTCCATAACGATTTAATATTTTTTCCCCTAAGACTCCTCAGCACCACCTCTGTATTTCACTCCTCAGCACCCACTGTGTGCAACATTACCTCCACACTTGCCTGGTAATATTCTGTTTGCAATTCTCTCTTTCTTTCCTTTACTGGACTCACTTAATTTCCATCTAGCTTTCAAGGGTCAACATAAAGTTTATTTCCTTGGTGAAGACCTCATCAAGCATTCATTTCACAGTATTTCTTTTAAGTGTAAAATGACTAAGGATATAAGTTGTTAGTATTTGCTTTATAAATAGATTAAATGAGGCATACTTGATGTAACAAGTAGACTGCATATATGTAAAATATACATTTTGATGGTTTGACATATGCTTACACCATTGAACCAAAATTTTCCTCCTTCCTGCTTTTCCCAGTTTTTAAAATTGTGATAAACTACACGTAACATAGAAGGTACTATCGTGACCTTTCTAAATACACAGTTCAGTGTTGTTGGGTACGTTCCTACTGTGTAACAATGGTATTTTCTTAACGGTACTTGTAATAGCTTTGGTTCTGTGTTTGCTACAAGTCGGCCTGCTTTCTGCATTAGTATGATAGGCATCTTGATCACCAGGCAGTAGAAATCAACTCAGCTATCTGGATGAAAATCAGAGATTCCTTGGGTCATGAAAACACTGAAGACCAGGCTGATAAGTGAACAAAACACATGGTTTAGGCAGCATCCACTGCAGCAAATATTAAACTCGATCATCTCTATATTTTTAACTCACTTGTCAGGCTTTGAAATTCCGAGGTGGGGTTAAGTTTCTTATTGGGGAACCTAAGTCAAGTGCACACTCACTGGCAGGATCGGGGCAAAGGAATTTAAGTTCTGCTTTCCTGGACCTCCGCGATGAGCGAGGGCCACCACTTTATTGATTGATTGATTGAATTTTGGTACGTGCGGGAACCGAACCCGGGACTCTCTGGTCTGCAAGCCAAGGCTCCAACTGCTGAGCCAAACCGGCCAGGGCAAGGGCCACCACTTTAAAGACTATGCACAAGAGAAGAGTCCCCAGAAGGGGGTTTTGCCCATTGCTCATGTGTTTCTTAGCTCTCTAGTATGGTTACAAGGTCTTACTTTGTATTTTTCTCAATCCTTCCACGGTAATGAGAAACATTTTAGACATGTTACAGTTGTCTGTATATATTTGTTGAATTCGTTTAAATAAAATATTATCCTTATGTTTCTCAGAGCTTAGGCTGACCCAACGTCCACTGGTTCATTCGGTGGAAGTAAATAAAGACTGTAAAAGGATGGCAGAGGGAGGGAGTTCAGAACTGCGAACCGTCTTCCTTTGCACCATCACATTGACTGACCGTAGAGACTAACCGATTAACCTGTGGCCTGTCTCACTGACGTGTTCAATCTTCAGTTTTCACCCACCCTTCCCTTCTGTTCTCTTCAGTGAGTCACATTTCACCTCTGTTGACAAGGACCTCCGCGATCAAAAGCACCACCTCTCTTTAGTCTACCAGCAACCCCTTCCTCACTGCAATCCGCTGCTCACCCCCACATGTCCTCGGGAACCTTCGTCAGGCTCCCTCAGCCTGGAACATTCTTGCCCCACTTTCCTTCTCGCTTTACTAGTTACTTTTTTCAGGTCCCGGATTCAGTCAGAGAAGGCTCATCTGACAATTCTATTAAAAAAATAATTGCTTCGACCATCTCTTATTGGTCATTATCTATGCCTTGCTCCCTACTTTATTTACCTTTGTAGTTTTTATTACCATCTGACATATGTTTTGTTCATTGCCTCTACCCCCTCATGCCTTCACCAAGTGAACAAGAGTTTTTCTGTTTGGTTCTGTGGTTGGTTCGCTTCAGCACATGAACCATGTCTGGATCGCTAACTTCGTATGGCCTGCAAGCTTAGATTGTACAGGTAAACATTTACAATCAATTTGGTTATAGGATGCTAACTTTGAATCTATATCAAGCAAAATGTTATCATTTCCAGAAAAATAATTTTATTATTCGCATTAGTAGACCTATATTACAAAAAATGGCACTCGATTTTTATTATTATATGTTTAACCTCATCAATAAAAATTGTGGACATTTATTTTCTCTTCTGTTGTAGAAGTGCTTACATCCTGGATTTTGCCCAGTGGTCCACCAAGCCTAAAATATTTATTATCTGACCTCTTATAGTTTGCTGACCTCTGGTTTAGTTCACAGCTATACCTATTAGCAGCACTTACAAGAGAACCTGGTATAGAGAAGGTCCTCAAAGAATGTGTTAAATGAATAAATACATGAATTAGTGCTGGAGCTATTGGAAGAAATAGATGATAGTGAATGGGCTATGAAGAGATTTAAGCATAGTTTTGAATCATATCAGGTTTCAGATCCAGAAACAGAAGATGAGGATCAAGAGTGGGCCAAACTCAGGCAGAAGATGAAAGACCTAGAGGTTCCCCAGCCCAGAGAAGTAAGCTTATCATATATTTCCTGTTTACACCATGGTGTAGTAGCATATGAAAGCAAAAAAAGGTAGTAACTAAGATGAACTTATAGCCAGACAGACTCTTGTTAGTTACAGCTCTGCCATTATCAGCTCTAAGATACTAAACAAGGTAAACTCTTAAAGTCTCTATTTCCTCATCAGTTAAATTAGAGTAAAATTAGTAACAACTTCATGGTATTGTTGAGAAGTTCAAATAAAATACTGGGAAACACTTAGGGAACACAATAAAAAACTAGCTATAAATGTTTTATTGCTCTATGTGTCTTTTGTTACATTTTTAATTTGCTCATTCACTAATCCAGCAATGACGTGTGGAGTCTAAGTTGAGTGAAAAGAATTGATGACATGGAAGGGGGACACTAAGGTGGTCGGATCAATGGGTTGATTGTCCTGGAATCCTTGTATTGTCCAGGTCTTAGAGAAAACCTTTCAGTCTTTCACTATTGAGTATGATGTTAGCTACACAATATTTTTTGTTATTTCTATTATTCCATGTTCTTCTACCTCTCATGCTATTTTTGACTTTTTTGTTTGTTTGTTCTATTTTCTGTGGTCTCTTTTTAGAAAGTCATCACATATTTTCTGTTCTGTACTTTCCAAAGTGATACTTTCATTTCTGTCATTGCCATGTCTATGTTCATATCTTTTTTATTCTAGAAGGACTTTCTTAATTTTGTTCTACATATTACTGATTCCATTTTCTCAGTATTGGTTTACCTCTGTTCTTTCTTCAGTATGGATTTTCATTTTATCATTGCAGCTTTAATTTCCTTGTGTCCAGTCCATGTTGTACATATTGTCCTTTTTATCTGACTGGTTCTCTTATTATTTTGTTTCTCTTTTATAAAAGCCACATATAGATATATGTATATCTATATATGTATATATATATAGATGTTTTTTAACAATACGTTGTACATTATTATTGCATTGAAAATACAAAAATACAAAATGTATTTACATATATTGACATGCATGAAGTCGTTTTTTTAAAAAAATTTGCCTTAAATAATATAATACAACTTCTATTTTTTTGTATCTCTCTTTATATTTTAGCAGTTTAAAAATATATTTGTATAATTTAAAATTTATATCTGTGCTGACTATTTGAGTTTAAATTTACTGCAGAACACCCATGTCTGCATTATTTTTTCTTCTGTGTCTAATGCCTCACACAATGCTAATTACACAGAATATGTTAAGAAATAATTGTTGAAGACATGAGTAAGTGAATACTTTTAGAATCATCTCTGTCTTTTTCTTATTCTACATTATGTTATGTTTTTCAGAGACATCAGGTATTTTTATTATTTTTTATCCTCAGCCGAGGATATGTTTATTGATTTTAGAGAGAGGAAGGGAGAGGGGGTTGTGAGAGAGAAACATTGATTGATTGCTTCTCGTACGTGCCCCAACCGGGAATCAAACCTGAAACCTTGTTATATGCCCTGACTGGGAATTGAACCCACAACCTTTTGCCTTATGGTGTAGGGGATCACTCCACTCAACTGAGCCACCCGGCTAGGACCATCAGGTTGATTTTTATATGTGTTTGTTTATTAGTGAGGCAAGATCTAACCACAATGAAGATTTCTTAAACAGGGATAGTCCTGACTCTGTTCATGTCTATGTGAATAGCAGTGTTGGGTGATTGAATAAAGAAGGTGAAGGGATTAGCTAAAGAACATACATGCATACCCCACGGACACGGACAACAGTGTGGTGAAGGTCAACTAAGGGGGTGGTGGAGGTGGGCAAAGTGGGGGGAATGAGGTCACCAGAAATAATGTCAATATTACAAATTTTTAATAAAAAATTTTGTTTTATTTATTTATTTAATCATCACCTGAGGATATTTTTTCATTGATTTTTCAGATAGATTGGGAGGGAGGGAGGGAGAGAGAGAGAGAGAAACATTGATGTGAGAGAGACATATATATTGGTTCCCTCTTGCACAACCCCAACCAGGGCCAGGGATGGGACCACAAGGGAGGTAGGTGCCCTTGTCTGGAATCAAACCTGAGACTCTTTGGGCCAGAGCTCCAGCTGCGGAGCCAAACTGGCCAGGGGGATGTTTACTTTTTGTATCTGAAGCCAGAAGGCAAGTTGACTTTCTGTTTCGATTTCTAGCAGAAACTTTCTCTGTACAATTTTGATCTCCATAGGGTGCCTCCTTTTTCCTCTTCCATTTATTCTAATATCCTGAACGAGTGGAATGTCCAAAAAACTACACATTTCAGCATGTACTAGCTACCACCTGGCTTCGGTGTGCTCACATCCAGAGTGCAACTTGCGATTGCCCATCTTTCCACATAGTTTATGAATGAATGCAGTGAGCACAGCTGGAGAAGTAGAGATGGAAAGGAGTTTCTGTGTGTGTGTGTGTGTGTGTGTGTGTGTGTGTGTAAATTTGTTTTCTGGCTAAAAATGTAGCATCTTAAACATGTATAGTAAAAAAAATAATACTTTGTCTCCAGGTTGCTACAAATGGTAGGTTTCTGAGTTAAAGAATAGTAAAAAATTTTCCCTTTAAAAAAAGTAGTTTAGCCCTGGCCAGTTTTGCTCAGTGGTTGGAACGTCGGCACATGGACAAAAGAGTCACAGGTTCGATTCCAGTTGGGGTTGGGCAGGTGGCAATCCAATCAATGTGTCTCTCTCTTTCTCTCTCTCCCTCCTGTTCTATCTGAAGATAAATGGAAAAATATCCTCAGGTGAGGATTAAAAAAAAAAAAAGTAGTTTATACTTATTGAAATGATGTCTAGATTGTTAAAAAATTAAAACAACTATATTCATTTTATTGTTTATGTGTTTCTCACCCCTAATTTTGATATTAGATGGTTTTTATTCAGTCTTGATTTTTAGTTGTGGTGTGGGATTTGGTCTTTTTTCCTCTATGTTTTAGTGGGGAGTAGAGAAAACTTCTATGAGTGACTCCTTTCTAGATGTCATTCTAAATTGGAAATTCCAAGATTGTGTTTTCAGACTGATAGCTAGGTACTATCTGAAAGAATAGAAAATCAGAGAGTCCTCCAAACCTTATTTGCAGACTAAATAGGTGTAATATCTGCAGATGATGATCAATGATCATTCTGGAATTAAAATGTGGGCCCTGGGCTAGGCTAGAAATGAAAAATGATAAACAACGAGAGACAGGTTAAATGTTAACACGACAGTGTTTTATTAAAAGTTCCTAAAGGGTCTCTGCAGATTATGGGCCAATAGATGTCTCTTCACTAATAGAAAACCAATGCATCTCTAGTTGAGGATGTGTTTCCTGAACAAACACCTTTAAAACTGATTATCTTTCCATCAGTGGCTTTATTGCTACAGATAGGCTATGGACCATTAAATCAGATCAAGTTTGGTTAAGGCAATAAAGAACGGTTACACGGTCAGGCTCTGTCATTCCTGGGTTCTGCCTCGAACCAGCACTGACATGACATCCTGATGCCCACAGGATGGGCTCTCATTTCTAACTGCCATCACTGTAACTCATTTCTGGGCAGGCAGCAGCTATAGTTGCCCTGTGTGACTTTCCTGTAACTTCATATGTTTATTCCTTACTATCGAGTGTGAAGTTTGGGAGACACTTCTTATTCCTGTCATAAAGTGCATACATACATTTCAACCTGGCATGAGGATTGTAGAGGTGAGATAGCACGTGGAATGATCCTAGAGGGTTAATGTAAGGTTCCTCAGTACGGCATTAATTTGTTTAATTTTCCAATAGACCTTTGCTAGAGATGCTGTGCTAAGGAGTGACCGCACGTGTGAAATAAAGCCCCTCACCTCCACATAGGATCTCTCATTTTCTTAGAGCGTCTTCTCATTTTCCTCAACGCTGAACATGTTTAGGGCAGAGGAGACATGGTCGGCTTATCCTGATTATCGGTGGAACTGCTCCGTGGCCGAGAACTACTGCCAGGTCCCTGTGGGAGAGAGAACATGCTATGAAGATGAGTCAGCCAGTCCTGAATTCTTTTTCCACCGAAAACCAAATGATGGTGTGAGACAAACCAACGTGTGTGTCAGCCTGAAAGGATGCTTCCTGAATACTTATTTGCATATTTGCACGTCCAGCTGTGAGTGGGAGAATACGGTCTCCACTACGCATCGCTGTGGACAACCAAACAGGGCTTAATTATGTACCTAACGCCAGCTCAGAAACAGGTGGAGTCAGGGCGAAGCATACGTGCGAAGGCCAGGATTTTACAAGCCAAGTAAGAGAGGCAGACACTGGCCGAGAAATTCCTCAGGGCACACCACAAATTAGGGATGGCATTAGAATGACATTCGCAAGCACCGAGGTTGCAGTCTGTTGCTGAGTGGCTGAGTCTGAACTCTCCAGCCTTCAGCCACCGCGCTCCCTTTATTCTGAGAGACAGATCGACTTATGCAGGTTCGCACAGTGTGGGCAGGGAATGAGGAGTGGGAACCCCAATGATGTTTCTGAATCTAGCGTTCTTGACATTGCCAGATTCAGGGAGTAGATGTTGTATTCCTTACTTTAGAGTCATTTTTTCATTTTAAAGAGGATACATGCTTCCAAAAAAAAAAAAAAAAAAAAAGAATGTGTCATCATGGTGAAATGAGAAAAGAGAATAATTGGAAAATAATTGTTAAATCGTCCAAATTAAAAAGAAAAAGACATTTTGCTTAGTTTTCTTCTTGTGAACATACATCGTGAAGATCCGAAGACAAAGGTTAAGAATTCTAAAGGACTGGCTACAACTCTGAAATTGAACAGTCAAAAGATGGCAAAAGTTCATGGTTTGCCATATAGTTCTATAGGACTTTAATAAGTATTTGTTGAACAAATGAATGTGGGGATCATATATATTTTATACCTCTGTGTGTGAAACACCCAAAATTGGTTCCATTAACTAGAAAGAGATCAGAAAAAATGCCAAAGTTTTCTATGGGATTTCTTTATTTTATAATGTTATATAATAATAATAACAATTTATTAGTACTTATTATATGCAGTACCATACCGATGTAAATTCTCTTGATAAGAACAACCGGGAAAGAGCTGCATAATTTTTTCAATTTTACAGACGAGGAGAAGGTGGCTGAAAAAGTTAAAGTGACTTCTACAAGTTCACACAAGTGACTTGTACAAGTTTACACAAGTGACTTGTACAAGTTTACACAGGTAGTTAGCAGCTGAATTTGAACCAATTTATATTTAATTTCAAAGTCCTTTCACTTTTCATAGTGTAAAGGTGATAACAAACTTTGGTTTCTGAATGTTGAGAGTTTTACAAAATAGTAGATAAAATTAAAGCCTGTACTGGGGAAAGGAAAGTTAGCAGATTCACTGACCTATCATAATTTATGTAGACTTATTTCTTTGTTAATGTACCACACAAACAACCTTACAGAGAAAAACTTTTGTGTGTGTGTAAATTATCAATAAAATAAAAGTATAGTGTTCTGAATGTTATAGGTTGGAAATTGACCCTCTACTAAACTACTCTGACCTACCAAACACTTAAAAAAGCAGTTTTAGTGAAGTATACTTGAAATACAATAAACTGCACATTTTAAAAGTATATAGTTTGATAAGCCTGACATATGTATACTCATGGGAGGCCATTATCGACACTTTTCATGATTTATGTGATGCCAACTTTCCCCCTTTCCCCCCCTCCCCCTGCCTCCTATGCAGCCAGGGATTTATTTTATGTCACATTGTGTTTTCCAGAGTTTTATATAAATGGAATTGTACAGCCCTGGCCGGTTTGGTTCAGCGGTTAGAGCTTCGGCCGGCGGACGGAAGGGTTGTGGGTTGATTCCCGTCAAGGGCACGTACCTGGGTTGCAGGTTTACTCCCTGGTACTTGTCAGGGTCGTGTGGGAGCAACCAATCAATGTGTCTCTCTCACATCGATGTTTCCCTTTCTCTCCCCCTCCTTCTCTTTCCCTATATCTGAAAATTAATAGAAAAATATTCTTGGATGAGGATGACTAAACAAACAAAAAAATGGATTTGTATAGTGTATCTGTTTTGTTGGCCGGGATTCTTTCAGCATAATTTTTAAATTTATTGTTGTCAGTATTACAGATGTTACTTAGCCCCCACCCCTTGCTCACCTCCATGCAACCACCCCCTCCCCCACCCAGGCCTTCACCACACTATTGTCTGTATCCATGAGCTAGGCATACATGCATATATGTTCTTTGATTAATCTCTTCCCATCCCACCCACCCTCCTCACCTCTGAGATATGTCAGGCTGTTCCATGCATCCATGTTTCTAGGTCTATTTTGTTTGTCAGGTTATTTTGTTCATTAGATTCCACATATAAGTGAGATCATGTGATATTTGTCTTTTTCTAACTGGCTTATTTCGCTTAGCATAACACTATCCAGATCCATCCATTCTGTTGCAAAGGGTAAGGGATCCTTCATTTGTACAACTGCATAGTATTCCATTGTGTACACGTACCACAGGTTTTTATCCACTTATCTACTGATGGACACCTGGGTTGTTTCCAGATATTAGCAATTGTAAATAACATTGCTATGAATATAGGGGTACATATATTCTTTCTCATTGGTGTTTCGAGATTCCTAGGATATATTCCCAGAAGTGGGATCTCTGGGTCATATGGCAGTTCCATTTTTGATTTTTTGAGAAAACTCTGTACTGTTTTCCACAGTGGCTGCATCAGTCTGCATTCCTACCAGCAGTGTACTAAGGTCCCCTTTTCTCTACATCCACACCAGCACTTGTTGTTTGTTGATTTATTGACGGTAGCCATTCTGGCAGGTACGAGGTGATACCTCATGGTAGATTTAATTTGCATTTCTCTGATGATTAGTGACTTTGAGCATTTTTTCATATGTCTCTTAGCCATTTGTATGTCCTGTTTGAAGAGGTGTCTATTTTGGTCTTCTGCCCATTTTTTAATTGGGTTCTTGGTTTTTCTTTTGTTGAGTTGTATAAGTACTCTATATATTTGGGAAATTAGCCCCTTATCTGATGTGTCATTGGCAATAATGGTCTCCCATATAGTGGCTTCCCTTTCCATGTTGATGGTTGTTTCTTTTGCTGTGCTGAGCTTTTTAGTTTGATGTAGTCCCATGTATTATTTTTTTTCTTTGTTTCTCTTGCCTTAGGTGTTGTATCAGTGAAAATTCTACTGCGTATAATGTCTGAAATTTTATTGCCTTTATTTACTTCTAAGATTTTTATGGATTCACAGCACACATTTAGGTCTTTTGTCCATTTTGAGTTTATTCCTGTGTATGGTGTAAGTCGCTGGTCTAGTTTCATTGTAACTGTCCAATTTTCTCAACACCATTTATTAAAGAGGCTGTCTTTACTCCATTGTATGCTCTTGCCAACTTTGTCAAATAATAATTGAGCATAATGTCTTGGGACAATTGCTGGGTTCTCTGTTTTGTTCCATTGATCTATATGCCTGTTCTTGTGCTAGTACCAGGCTGTTGTGATCCCTACCACTTTGTTATTCTTTTTTAAGATTGCTGTGGGTATTCAGGGTCTCTTTTTTTGGTTCCATATAACCTTTTGGAGTATTTGGTCTCCTTTCATGCCATATGTCACTGGTATTTTGATAGGGATTGCATTGACTCTATAGATCACTTTGGGTAGTATAGACATTTTAATGATATTAATTCTTCCAATCCTTGAACAACTTATATGCTTCCACTTTTTATATCTTCCTCTATTTCTTTTTTCTTAAAATTTTTTCTTTCTTTATTGAATTTTAGAGAGAGAGAGAAAGGGAGAGGGAGAGAGAGATAGAAACACTGATGAGAGAGAACATCGACTGGCCCCCTTTAGCATGCCACCCAATGGGAATCAGGCCCACAACCTGGGCATGTATCCTGATGGGAAATCAAACTGGTGACCTCTTAGTGCATGGGTCAATGCTCAACCACTGAGCCACACTGGCAGGACTTGATTTTTTTTTTTTTAATGTCTTGTAGTTTTCTGCGATTAGGTCCTTTACTTCTTTAGTTAAGTTTATTCCTAGATATCTTAATTTTTCTTGTTACAGTGGCAAATGGGATTGGATTTTTAGTTTCTCTTTCTGTGAGTTCATTATTGGTATGTAAGAATGCCATTGATTTCTTTTTTACCCTCACCCGAGGACATTTTTGCATTTATCTTCAGATAGAGTGGGATGAAGGAAGGAAGGAAGGAAGGAAGAGAGAGAGAAACATTAACGTGAGAGAAACACATCGAGTGGTTGCCACTCACACAACTCCAACCAAGACTGGGTTACATGCACTTAGTGGGAACTGAATCCAGGACTCTCTGGTCTGCAGGCTGACACTCTAACCACTGAGCCAAACCTGCCAGCACTCAACTTCTTGATGTTAATATTGTATCCTGCTACCTTGCCAAATTTGTTTTTAAATATAGTAGATTTCTGATGGAGTCTTTAGGGTTTCCTATGTACAATATCATGTCATATGCAAATAATGACAGTCTCACATCCTCCTTTCCAATTTGAATCCCTTTTATTTTTTCTTCATGTCTGATTGCTGTGGCTAAGACTTCGAGTACGATACTAAATAAGAGGGACAAAAGTGGGCATCCCTATCTTTTTCTTGTTCTTAAGGAAAATGCTTTTAGTTTTTGTCCATTGAGTATGATGTTGGCTTTAGGTTTTTCATATATGACCTTTATTATGTCTAGATATGGTTCCTCTATTCCCACATTGCTGAAAGTTTTTATCAGAAATGGGTGCTTGATTTTGTTGAATGCTTTTTTAGCGTCTATTGATAAGATCATATGATTTTTATCTTTCATTTTGTTCATGTGGTGTATAACATTTATTGATTTGTGAATATTGTACCAGCCTTGTATCCCTGGGATGAATCCCACTTGGTCATGGTGAATAATTTTGTTAATGGATTGCTGGATCTGATTTGTTAATATTTTATAAGACTTTTGCCATCTATGTTCATCAGGAATATTGGCCTGTAGTTTTCTTTCTTTCTAGTGTCTTTATCTGGTTTTGGAATTAGAATTATGCTGGTTTCATAAAACAAGTTTGGAAGGCTTCCTTGTTTTTGAATTTTTTGGAATAGTTTGAGAATGGGTGTTTGTTTTTCTTTGAATGTTCCGTAAAACTCCCCAATGAAGCCATCCTGGTCTGGGCTTTTGTTTGCTGGGAGAGTCTTGTTTACATCTTCAATTTCCTTAGTTGTTATTGGTCTGTTCAAGTTTTCTATCTCTTTCTGGTTCTGTTTTGGGAGACTATGTGTTTCTAGAAATTTGTCCATAGTATTTGTTGACAATCCTTTGTATTTCTGTGTGTCCATTGTTACTTCTCCTCTTTCATTTCTCATTTTTGCTTACTTGTGTCCTCTTTCTTTGTTTCTTGGTGAGTCTAGTTTAGGATCTATCAATCTTGTTTATCTTTTCAGAGAACCAGCTTTTTGTTTCATTGATCTTTTTAGTTGTTTTGTTTTTGGTCTCTATGTCTGCTCTGATCTTTACTACTTTTGTTCTACTTGCTCTGTAGTTTACTTTTTGTTTGCTTTCTAGTTCTTTAAGTTGTGAGTTTAGCCTGGCTAGTTTGGCTCAGCGGTTAGAGCATCGGCCTGTGGTCCAGAGAGACCCAGGTTTGGTTCCCACTAAGGGCACATATCTCAGTTGCAGTTTGTCCCTGGTCCTGGTTGGGCTGTGCAGGTGGCAACCACTCGATGTGCCCCTTTCACATCAATGTTTCTCTCTCTCTTTCTCTCTTCTTCTCTCTCCCTCCCACTCTATCTGAACAAAAAATGGAAAAATGTCCTTGGGTGAGGATTAAAAAAAAAAAAAGTTGTGAGGTTAGATAGTCTATTAGAAATTTTTCTTGTTTCTTGAGGTTGGCCTGTAGTGCTATGGACTTCCTTCTCAGGACTGCTTTTGCTGCATGCCATAAATTTTGTGTTGTTGTGTGTTCATTTTCATTGGTTTTCAGGAAGTTTTTAATTTCTTCCTTGATCCCCTTGGTAATCCATTCATTGTTTAATAACATGCTATTTAGTCTTCATGTGTTCACATGTCTTTGCATGTTTTTGTTGTAATTGATTTCTATTTTCATGCCATTGTGATCTGAGAAGATGCTTGACATAATTTCAATCCTCTTGAACTTGTAGAGACTTAGTTCGTGTCCTAACATGTGGTCTATATTTGAGAATGTCCCATGTGCAAGTGAGAAGAATGTGAATTCTTCAGTTTTGGGTTTAATTCTCTGCAGATATTTATTAAATCCATTTGAGCTAGTGCAGCATTTAGAGTCTCTGTTTCCTTGTTAAGTTTTTTTTTAGATGATCTATCCACTGATGTCAGCAGGGTGCTGAAATCCCCTGCTATGATTGTATTGTTGTCAGTTTCTCATTTGAAGTCCTCCAGAAGATTTTTAATATATTTTGGTGCTCCTATATTGGGTGCATATATGTTTACCAAGGTTATAGCTTTCAATATTATGTAGTGGCCTTCTTTGTCTCTAGCAATGGCCTCATTTTGAAATCTATTTTATCAGATATGAGTATTGCTACCTCGGCTTTTAATTTCCTTTTAATATGCTTGGAAGATTTTTTTCCATCCCTTAACTTTCGACCTATGTGAGTCTTTTGTTGTGAGGTGGGTCTTTTGTAAACAACATATATAAGAGTCATGCCTTCTTATCCAATCAGCTATACTGTGTCTTGATCATGGTGTTCAATCCATTTACACTTAAGGTTATTATTGATATGTACTTATATATTGCCATTTTTGTTTATTGTGCTTATATTTTTCTTCCTATTTATTCTACTAATTATATCAGTTCTTTTAACATTTAAGATAAATGTTAAAAATATATATCTTGCAGTGCTAATATATTCCCTTAGCCTTTTTTTTTTGGCCTGGGAGGCTCTTTATTTCACCTTCTATTTTGACTGATATCTGTGCTGGATAGAGTAGTCTTGGATTCAGATCCTTGTTTTTCATTACCTTGATACTTCACGCCATTCCCTTGTGGCCTGTGGTGTTTCTGTTTAGAAGTCAGCTGATTGCCTTATAGGGGTTCCTTTGTAGGTAACCTGTTGCTTATCTCTTGCTGCCTTTAGGATTCTCTCTTTGTCTTTAATTGTTGGCATTTTAATTATGTGTCTTGTTGTGGGCCTGTTTGGTTTCTTCTTACTTGGGGCTCTCTGTGCTTTTTGAACTTGAATGCCTTCTTCCTTCACCAAGTTAGGGAAGTTTTCTGTCACTATTTCTTCAAATATATTATCTAACTTTTGCTCCTTTTCTTCCTCTTCTGGAATGCCTATGGTGCAAATGTTGCTATGTTTAGCGTTGTCCCACAGTTCGCTTAAGTTGTCTTCCTGTTTTTTAGGAAAACAGGAAAAACAAAAAATTGTTTTTTTTCCTTTTGGTTTTCTGATAGGTGATTTTTTTCTACCCTGTCTTCTGATTTGGTCCTCGGCTTCCTCTCCCCTGCTAGTTATTCCTTCTAATGTGTTCTTTATTTCTGCTATGTCATTCTTCATTTCCACTTAGTTGGTTTTCAGTGTTTCTATATCTTTACTCATAGTGTTGATGTCCTTACTCATGCTGTTGAGCTTCCTTAAGATCATGGCTCTGAACTTTACCTCTGATAAGTTGCTTACCTGCATTTCATTTATCTCATCTTTAGTAGAGTTCTCTTGTGCTTTCATTTGGGATCTGTTTCTTTGTTTCACCATTTTGGCTGTCTTGGTGGGTTTTGGAGCCTGCCAAACTTTTTCTGTGGGTGTTGGTGTTCTCCTGTTTGTGGCTCCCTCTACGGGGTTTGGAAGAGTGTGGGGGACCCATGTTAACCACCACTGTAACGTCTTACTTTTCTGGGTAGATTTTCAAGCTCAGGAAAGGTTTAGTGATCTAGCTTTTTACTTGGAGGCTATTAGTCTCAGTTACTTGATGAGCCTTGGGTTGTAGCCCTTAACTGAATGAAAAACTCCCTCAGGTGTTCAGGGTAAGAGGATTTTTGGGGGGTGAGGCAGATAATGGCTGTTAATGAATGTCAATTTGCATTTCTCTGGCCCAGCTGGGTGGCATTAAATTTCTGAGGGAGGGTTGTTGCTTCACCCTGGGACTCTGGGAAGGGGCTCTTCGAGTAAGATATTTACTCTCTTGTGAGGGAGTGTTTCAGTAACCAACTCCCTGTGCCCTCCTAATCCTGAGTCTTTCCACACAATTTTAGACCAGTCTACCCGCCCTCTTCCAGATCCCAAGGTAAGTGGCTGTAGCTAATTTCGTGCTCTGTCCCGGTCCTCTGCACTGTGGAGCCAGTTTGGGATTTTAACCCTGAGGGAGCTGCTCACAGCTAAAACAGCTGCTGTCCGAGGGCTCCCAGCCTGCTCTCTCACACCTCCACAGATCCTACCAGGCTCCATTCAGTGTCCTTTTTTTTTTTTCCTGTCCCTGGTTATATGGGTCCTCTCCAGCTGCTTTTCTGTTATTTTTTTCCTAACGATTTGTCTTTATTTTAGTTGTAATTCTAGTGTGGTCCTTGGAGATGATCTGTGTAGCTTCCATTTACTCTGCCACCATTTTGAATCTTTTGGGTCATGATTTTTTATTTTTTAATCCATTCAGCTATTCTGTGTCATTTGATTAGAGCATTTAATCCATTTCCATATATGGTTATTATTGATAGGTACTTATTTATTGCCATTTTTTCCCTTCATACCTGTGTTCTTTTCTCTCTTGATTTCTTCTTCTTTTAAAGGCAGTCCCTTTAACATTTCCTGCAATGCTGGTTTGGTAGTAATGTACTCCTTTAGCCCATTTCTTTGGTTTGTTTGTTTTGTTTTGTCTGGGATGCTCTTTATTTTACCTTTGATTTTAATATTAAATGGATTCAAAGCCTTACTTTTTATTACTTTGAATACTTCATGCCAATCCCTTCTGGCCAGTAGTGTTTCTGTTCAGAAATCAGCTGACAGTCTATTGAGAGCTCCCTTGTAGGTAACACTCTGTCTATCTCTTGATGCCTTAAAAATTCTTTCTTTGTCTTTAATGTTTGTCAGTTTAATTATGATGTGTCTTTGTGTGGATCTCTTTGTGTTTAGCTTGATTGCGACTCTGTGCTTTCTGAACTTGCATGACTTTTTCCTTCATTAGGTTAGGGAAATTTTTTGTCTTTATTTTAAAAAACATGTTCTTTATTTCTTGCTCACTTTCTTCTTCTTCTAGTAACCCTATGATGTGAATGCTTTTTTTTTTTTTTACATTTTATGTTGTTCCAAACTTCCCTTAAACTATCCTCCTGCTTTTTAAACTTTTTTTTTTTTTTTTTTTGCTACTCTAATTGGGTGTTTTTATCTACCTTTTCTTCCAAGTCACTGATTTGATCCTCTGCTTCATTCAATCTATATTTAAGTCCTTCCAGTGTATTCTTGATGTCAGTTATGGTATTATTTATTTCTGACTGATTCTTGTTAATGTTTCCTATTTCCCTTTTAATGCTGATGTAGTTCCCACTGAACTTCTTGTAATTCCTACTAAGTTCCTTGAGCATCCTTTAATCACTACTTTGAACTCTATATATGATACATTGCTTGCCTCCATTTTATTTAGCTCTTTTTCTGGGTATTCCTCTTTTTTTCATTTGCTGTTGTTTCTTTGTCTCCACATTTTAATTGCCTCTTTGTTTTCATTTCTCTGCATTACATAGGAATTCTATGCCTCCCAGATTTCATAGGGTGGCCTTAAGCAATAAGCGTTCTGTAGGACCCAGTGTCACAGTCTTCTTGATCTCCTGAGTGGGATGCCCTAGGAATGTTTCTAGTGTCAATTATATGGGCCCTCCTGTTTTAATTAGGTCCCTGAGCCTTAAAAATGGAGTTGTCCAATATATATTTGTTCAATAGATGAACAAATTAATCAAAGGACACTACAAAAGTCGGAATGTTGGAAGCCAGATTCAGGATGCAGAGTAACATGGTTTCACAATACTACTTTGTAAGTAAAACAATTGAGGCCTAAGGAAGGCAAAAAGTTTTCTGGGGGTCACATCACCAATTAGGAACAGAATTGAAAAGAAAATGCAGAAACCCTGAAGTTTCACTCTGCTGCTAAGTCACTGAATCTTTTTTTCTTTTCTGCTTCCAGTTATGGCTTTCTCGCTCTCTAGACTGAAGGAAAGATCTGCTTATGGAAAGTGGTGCATATAGTGTGACGGGGAATGAGAGTCTGGCCCCATGACATTTCCATACACCTTTAACAAGATCCGCTGTGTTTAGCATCTTTCGTTATCAATTTACCCACCTCATGATCTTTTAGCTTAAAATACTGTCCTTACTTCAATTGATTCCTATAAATATGAGGGTGTTATGAAGATTAGTGATGCAAGACACATAATATCCTGCAAGCTTCACAGAAGAAAGGTATTGCATACGTGCAAAGCATGATTATTTCTGCCAGTAGCAACATAGAGTTCACAGGCTGCTGAGCCATCATCAGATAATATATATGTATTTTTTATACGCGAATAACAGTGGAAAAGCTTTCCTTTGAGATATTTAGACTGTTTACTTAAGGTTTTTAAAGGGGGAGTGGTGGTGGAGGTAGAGGAAGAGGGTTAGAAGTGAGATTTATTTCATATTAAAACATGCACAGAGTGCCAAACAGAAAAAAATAGTAAAAGGAAATAAATACAAACGTGATATTAACATGTAAAAAATGTGGCCTTGTTTGTCTCTTGGTGGCATTTCTTGTGATGCTGGGTTTATTCTGAGGTAAAGTATTATTAAACACATTGAATTCAGTGGTACTTATATAGAAGGAGTGTGAAGTCTTTGGGAGAACTCTCTGTATCAATAGGGAAATGATATAATTTAGAGTTGATTATAGCAAACATTATTTTATGGAAATAGTTCTATACAAAATCAATGATATCCCTTGATTTGTTGTGATGCACACTTTTTATATCGGGAAGGGATGTAATTCCATGATTTAAAGATGAAATGATAATATTAAGTGGGGTGTTTTGGCATTTTTATATAAGCTAGCTTTACATTACATCCACAGTGAAATAGTACTTAGCACTTCGATCACCTGAGGTGAATGGCCCTAGAATATATTGCTGGAAAGATTAACTCAACATTAACTAGGTAAAGTGAAACTCATTTTTTTTTTCTTTTCTTGACAAAGACATGTTCCTGAAAGGAGGATAGTGAATACTAAATGTATTGATATATCTATTTCATGTATTCAGCGATCTAGACACACGTTTGCTGCTAACTCTGGCTTGGAAATCTAAGCAGCTCAGAAGCATCAAACTCCTGGAAGTGTTACTGAGGTTTTTCTATGGCTAATGTGGGCAAGAGGAAGCTCCCAGGTTGATAGTAGATGGTGCTGTGGTGTGAAAATCTGAGATCTTAGTTGAATATGTGTCTCATTACTGAAACTGAACCCATTGTTCCCGGAGGGCTGTCCTGGCTTTGCCTCTCTTCCATGAATTGGTAGATGAACCTTCCAGAGAATGAGAACTGTGTACAGGCTTTTCACGCATCATACAGATTGGAACAGTTTTACCTGCTCATCTGTAATCCAAGGCCCCTTCTCATGTTTTGTTTTGTTTGTTTGTTTTGTTTTTTGCAGCAACTATTGCCTTTTCCAAGGCATGTGCCAGATTTTTATGTTACACCTCTATTCTTTATATCTCTATTGCTACTAGGGAAACTGAGGCTCAGGGGAGTGAAATAAGTTATCCACGCTAAAATAGATAGTCAAGTCTGGATTTCTTCGATTCCAAAGCCTGTGACTTTCCCATATGCCGCCCTTCACTTAAAGTCCGAGTGTGAGAAGTGATTTTTTGAGAGACTGTCAAAGGGCCTGTCCTCCATCAGCTTCTGGGGATACCCGTGTTTCATCATTGGATCCAATTTGAAAACAGAATGGCAATAAGATCTACTTACATTAACTTGAACCTGGTGGAATTACACCCTATTTCCAATTCGATTCTATTTCTTCTCAGACATCCCAGATTAAATCCCACGGGGAAATTTTTAGAATTTAGATCCTAAGTATTAGAATTTTCCTTTGTAAGGAATTAATATGCTTTCTATGTTCAATTAGTAAGAAGTATACACCTTTCCCAGCCTCCCCCTGCCCCAGGCTATTACAAGGCACAGAGTTAAATTGGATACTTTGTCATATGAACCATATAATATTTTTTGCTAAAATATTTATTTTTTCTCCTCTTTTTGGTTCTGGTTTTCTAGTTCATTAAGTGTATTTTGCATGTTATTTATTTAGACTATCTTAATTTCTGTCAACAAGTAAGAGTCAATATCTTTATAAAGAGAATGGAACTTAATGCTGTTTTTACCTTTTATCTTCTTATGCTGTTTTCTTGAATATTAAATGATATAAAATAGTCTTTTGATGGAAGAGGATCAGATACTAGATAAAGATACTAGAGAGAATAACCATGTTGCTTATAAAGAATCCAGTGAAACTCATCCAGTGCATTTTGAGTACAGACATACATTAGGCACTATGAGATATTTATTGTAAGCATTACTACAAATGTGAACATAGTATCTGACTGTTCCCGCTCACAAGCTAGAAAATAACAAACAATAGCACAGCATAGAATTAATTTTTTAAAAAGATCAAAAGGACAAAGACGATAAAAAATGTCTAGAATGTTTTGTATTATGACTGTGACATTTTAAACATGAACCCATCCAAGATAGTAACATAAAGCGTTTATTCTTAAACTATACAGGGACATCTCAGGACCCTATTGTACGGAGAGATGGACATTTTGTTCCATTAACAACATACTATGCACAGGCAATTGCACTGATATTGTGGCCTGTGAATTATGCATCATTTTGGGGCACAACCCACTCTCCTCTTCTGCACTCAAGAAGGAGGATGGGAATGGAAGTTAGGCTGATATATTTTAGGGATAATTCTGAATCTGGTCTCATTCATAAGAAAAGTGAACTATTTGTGAACCACAACCTAACTGTGACTACAATGTGTCAAGAGAATTGCTAGGCCACCCAAAAATGGGGTCAAAATGAAAAGGCTTTAATTTTTGTTCAGTTTTGAATTATAAGTACTTTACTGGTATAAAACATACTTGATTACTGTCTCTTTTAAGGAGTTTTGTATCTTTAAACTTAATTATTTCCATTATTTTTAACTGTTGTTTGTGTCCTATTTTTATTGCCAAACAACCCAGTGCTCAGCTATGTGTTAGTAACAAACAAAAGACAAGAATCTACTAGCATTTATGGACTGGTGAGCTTTCTTTCTAAATTAGCCACATTGATTGCTGGCATAATCAGTTCATTAGATGCCAAGTCTTGTTTTATGTAATTTTGTTGATAATAAGAAAAACAGGATTGTGATCTTTGAATATATTACTTTATGACTTTGAAAATACATTTAACCCTCTTGTGCTCCGCAGGATTCCTGATATCTCTGAAATTTCTTAGTTACAGATTAACTAATGTATAATTTTAGAAACACATATAAAATGTTTTAATTATATGTATTGACTGGCAGTCAGGTATATGATTTCGATTGATCTTTGGAAAATGTTTACCATGATGATAGAATGACAAGAATGATCTACTGTATTAGTCAGGATAGATCAGGGTTATGCTATAGCAACAAACAAAATCCAAATCCAAGCAGTTTAAAACAACAAAGATTTGTGTCTCTACATACCAATGCAGGGTTTTGGGAAGGGGGTGGGGTGTCTAATCATAACCACTCAGGGACCTAGACTGAGTGTTATCATCTTATGGTGAATTCATTTCAACATAAGTCTTCAAGGTTTTCCATTGTAATAATGGAGAATCATTATTGGCTTTTAAATTACTCCATCTAAAAGGGACCTATCACTTCAGCTCACATTTTATTTGCCGAATCAAGCCACAAACTTCAAAGTGTAGGGAAGCTTAATCCTCCTGCAAGAACAAGAAAGGGAGGAACACTAGTAAGATCTATCATACTTATTAAGTTGACTATAGATCTATTAAAGAAAAAATAGAAAACCATGCTTAAATTAATTATGTATGTTTGATTCTAGTACATTTACCCATACCACATCACAGAAAAGTATGATACTGCTACAACCTACCACTACCTGTTGGCCATTATGTGTCTGCTTTGAAAAAATGTCTATTCAGGTTCTTTGTTCATTTTTTTAAATTGAGTTATTTAGATTTGTTTCTTTTGCTATTGAATTGTGCGAATTTTTTATTTATTTTAAATATTAACCCTTATCAGATATATGGTTTGTGAATATTTTCTCCTATTCCAATTAAAAAGGTTATTTTTTAATTTTGTTGGTTGTTTGTTGTGCAGAAAGTTTTAATTTGATATAGTCTCATTTGTTTCTTTTTCTTTTGTTGCATATGATTTTGGTATCACATCCAAAACAACAACAACGAAAAACATTGCCAGGTCCAATGTCAAGAAGATTTTCCCTATGTTTTCTTTTAGGAGTTTTATGGTTTCAGGTCTTATGTTTAAGTCTAATACATTTGGAGTTGATTTTTGTATATGGTGTAAGATAAAGGTCCAATTTCATTCTTTAGTATGTGAATATTCAATTTTTCCAACACTATTTATTGAAGGTGCTGTTAATTCCCTGTTGTATATTATTGGAACCGTTGTAATAGATTTGGTGACAGTATATGTCTGGATTTATTTCTGAGCTCTTAATACTATTCCATTGATCTACATGTCTGTTTTTATGATAATTCTGTTCTGTTTGGATTATTATAGCTTTGCAATATAGTTTTAAATCAGGATGTGTGATGCCTCCAGCTTTGTTTTTTTATTTATTTATTTTTCCTGAAGATTGCTTTGATTAGTTAGGGTCTTCTGTGGTTTCATATACATTTTAGAATTGTTTTCTATTTCTGTGAAACATGCCATTAGAATTCTGATAGAGATTGTATTGAATTTGTATACAGCTTTGAGTGGTATAAACATTTTCACAACATTAATTTTTCCAATCTAAAAACATGGAATATCTTTATTTATTTCTGTCTTTATTTTCTTTCATCAGTGTCTCATAGTTTTCAGTGTACATGTCTTTCACTTCCCTGGTTAAATTTATTCCTAAATATTTTATTCTTTTGATGTGATTGTAAATGAGATTGTTTTACTTAATTTTTTTTGGATAGTTAATTTTAGTGTATAGAAATGTAACTGATTTTTTTTTTTTTTTATCCTCACCCGAGGACATTTTTCCATTTTTTGTTCAGGTAGAGTGGGAGGGAGAGAGAGGAACAGAGAGAGAGAGAGAGAGAAACATCGATGTGAAAGGAACACATCGAGTGGCTGCCACCCGCACAACCCACCAGGGCCGGGGACAAACTGCAACCGAGGTACGCGCCCTTAGCGGGAACCGAACCCAGGTCTCTCAGGACCGCGGGCCGACACTCTAACCGCTGAGCCAAACTGGCCAGGGCTGTAACTGATTTTTGCATGACAATTTTGTGTCCTGAAACTTTAATGAATTTCTTTTATTAGGTCTGGTGAACTATTTAGGATTTCTTATATATTAAGACAATGTTATCAGCAAACAGAGATAATTTTGCTTCTTTCTGTCCTTCCTGTCTTTATTTCTTTTTCTTGCCTAATTACGCTAAGATTTCTAGTACTGTGTTGAATGAACGTGGCAAGAGTGGGCATCTTTGTTTTGTTTATGATCTTAGAGAAAAAGCCTGCAGCTCTTTACCATTGAATATGATGTGAACTGTGGGCTTGTTATACCTGGCCTTTGTTATCTTGAGGTACATTCTTTCTATCTCTAATTTGTAGAGAGTTTTTGTTACAAAATAATGTTAAACTTGTGAAATGCTATCTATTGAGATAATTATGTGATTTTATTGTTTTATTCTGTTGATATGATGTATCACATTTATTGATGTGCAGATGCTGAACCATCTTTGCATCTCAGGGATAAATTTCACTTGATCATGGTTTATGATCCTTTAATCTGCTGCTGAATTCGGTTTGCTAGTTATTTTGTTGAGGATTTTTACATCTAGGTTAATCAGGGATATTGGCCTGTAATTTTCTTTTGTGTGTGTGTCCTTATCTAGCTTTGGTATGAGAATAATGCTGGCCTCATAGAATGGGTTTGAGAGTATTTCTTTTCCTTTAATTTCTCTGGCAGAGTTTGAGAAAGACTGGTGTTAATTATCCTTGAAATATTTCATAGAATTCACTGGCAAAATAACTTGGTATTGAACTTATTTTTGTTGGGAGGTTTTTGTCATTGTTTAACATTACTGACCACTGTGAGTGCTAAAAGTTACAAAATCTTAAACAGCTACAGATTTTACATCTATAAAACAGGATAAAAATTCCTACTTCAACAATTTGTTGTGAGATCTATGTTAGATTTTGGATGTAAAGCCTCTAACAATGCCTGAAACAAGTGTCTGTTTTCTTGTCCTTGAATGATTTAACAAGTGGAGTCTACTTTATATTGATTCAGAAAAGTTAAATAAAGGCCCTTTGAAAAGTCATAAAAATTCAATCTTTTATGACTTACATTGTGTTGTTTTTTAGAAAGTTTTTCCTTTGTTTATTGATTTTAGAGAGAGAGAGGAAGGGAGAAGTAGGGAGAAATGGAAACATTGATGAGAGAGAACATTGATTAGCCATCCCCTGCATGTCCCCCACTGGGGATTTGGCCCACAACCTGGGCATGTGCCCTGACCACCAATCAAACTGGCAACTTCTTGGTGCATGGGTCAATTCTCAACCACCGACCCACACAGGCTGGGCTGTTTTTTTTAAACATAAATTAAAAGATATAGTCCATGTGATTTGTGAAAGTGCATATTTTTATAATTATGAAAGACTGAATGAAAAAAAGCATGTACTCTTAACACAAGCATTGGTGTGAAATGTATCTGCTGTTTGCCTTGATATTGACATCTGTGTGCTTAGAGTTAGGAGGGTGCAGGGAGCTGTTGAAAAGTGAACAGGAAAGAATGAAATGATTACAATTGAGTTGGCTATTTAAAAAGAACGCAACAACCAGATACAGTAATTATTTCTGTCTTTAGCTCATGGGTACACCAAATGTTTACAATTACTTGTTTGGCGAATTGGATTTTCTTATATTCCTCATGGTTTATGAGTTAAAACCTTATGCTACTTATAATAATAAACTTTTTTAGGATACAAAGCTATTTATATTCATGTCACAGGAAATGTTTATATGGGAGCAAAATGCTTAGCATCCCTGTGCTTCCTTGGCATAATAAAGAAGAAAAATTCTGATGTCATATAATACATGTTAATTAAAAACAAAACTTTTCTGGGAAATATAGAAGTTCCCAAATAGTGCAGACAAATGTATTATTTCGCCATATCATAAACACTTATTATCATTAAAAGAAAAAACACATAGAAGCTATAATACAGATATTGTGTATTTTTTAATCTATGAAAATATCCATTTTATTTTAATCAATTAAAATAGGATTTGACTTGGATTAGGGTTTTGGAGTTGTGCTATGTCAGACCCATTAGGAGAAACTGAACTACGTTGTCTAGGTGATGCAGAAGTATCTGAAGCATTTAATTCTTTTAAATATTGTGGGTTGTGGCTTTAGTACTTAAGAAAACATCTAATTATGCTTTATGTTTGCAAACTTATGCTCTTCCTTTAATCATGAATACAGTTTATAGCAATAGTTGACCTCATTATTATTTAAAGAGCTTATTTTATGGTTATTTTGATACATCTCAATGAAGAAAGGTCAACAGTTGTGCATATAATTAAGAAATTTTCAAAATAAGATCATGACTTTGATAAGAAAATATTAGTCAATATGCTTTGGAACATAGAATCCCATTTTATTTGATGAGGGATTTAACATAAATGTTGAATATTTGGGGGAAAGTCATTTGAATTTGCAAAATATATTCTTAAACAAAGGTGGAAGAAATAATAAAATCAATGTGTATTTTTAAATGAATTTTCAGCCCTAAGTTACTAAAGGCACTATTAAGTGACTCTTGGAATATTTCTTATTTAAGTAAATCATGATTGGATTAAATCATGTGAAGCTAGGATTTAATATTATTATTAAGCAATTTCCCCTCAGTGTTTAGATTAAAATGCTATTGCATTTTTTCTCACTCTGAAAAAGTAAGTAATAGAGCTACTAATTTCATGTTAAAGTAAGAAAATTTAGATACTTTTAATAATAACTGCAAGTCAAGTAATACAAATTAATATTTCAGATCTTCCTCTCCCAAAATACTATGTGTTTTAAATAAAAAAGACAAGATTTTGTACTTTACCTCCAATGGGTAAACCAAGGAGAATGGGAGTTACAAAGCACACAGCTTCCAGGGGCATGGTTTTTATATTTTGAACCTATTAGCAGTAAAACTTTGTTTTCCCTACTGGAGGGGTACACAGGCTTGAACGTGCTATGTTAGCTGGGACCAAACACAGCACAAAGTTTTGCGCTTTTTTCAGTGCACTTTGAGTTGCACCTGGAAGTAAATAGCTAACTAGAGTAGACTGATGATAGCTCAGGGTTGCCAGCAGTGTGGAGGAAGCATCTCTCCCATCTGGGTTCTCCAGTGAACCCTTAAACCATTGGCTTTTAATTCAGGAACGCACTCTGAGGAGCACGTCCCCTGCTCTTTATTACATTTCAGGGGCAGCTTCATCAAACTGCATCACCGTTGCTTAGCACAGCACTTACTCTCTCTAATAAAAAATCACTCCAGGTGCTGTATTGAATGGATTATTATTAACAGAGGATTCCAAAATTTGGTTTATGTTCCACTCTTTCAAGACTCAGGGCAGCCCGAGGTCCCAGGTGTGTTTATGAGATCCAACGTGACAACTGCCAAAGGTCTGGCCGGATGCATGAAGATGGTCAGTAGAGAGCTGTATTCTGACCATAATTCCAGACTGTTGGCCTACGAAACCATTTCAGGAGAAACAAAGATGGTTACTAAGCCTATTTGTGAAAACGGCATAGAAGGCAAATGGATGATAAAGAAAAAAAGAGAAAAAAACAACATCAAGAGCGAGAAAGCATGCCAGTGAGTGAGAACACCAACAAGACCAACATGATTGAGGAAATAATTGTTTACATATAGTAGTGACCTTCAAAAAGGATCTAAGGAGTACCTTATTTCTTCCTAGAAAGAAAACAAAGAACTTAAGATCTAAATAGTGGGATCTATACTCCCTCCCAAGATTATATAAAAATTATTTTAACACTAGGTATAAAATAATCAGATCCTGTAGTATTAGGGGGTATATAATTTTTTAATGATAACTCTCTCAGAAAATAGATTTTTTTGTACATAATAGTTCTTCGAAGTCAAAGACTAAACTCCAACATGGTATACGGTGATCCCTTGTCTGCTGCCTCCTTTCCTGCCTTACTTGTTACCTTTTTTAAGTCTTTCTGCTCTCACATTTTTATGTCACATTAGCAGTGAATGTCTTATTATTCTTTCCAAATACTTGTTTTTTTTTTCTTTTTCTTTTTCTTCATCTCTGTGACTTTGTATATCAACCCTCCTGTACTTGGAACTTCAGCCTCTTTTTTTGGTCTATCAAAAACAAGCTCATTATTATGGCTCAGATTAAGGATTGCCTCCTCCAGGAAGCCTTCCTTGATTTCTCCACCTGCACTCAGCATACTCTGTGCACCCCTTAATATCCACTGCATTTCCCCATTGTTTTATAATTGCATTTTTAAAATGTGTTTCCATCCTGGCCAGTTTGGCTCAGTGGTGAGAGTGTCAGATCGGGGACCAGGGAGTCCTGGGTTCAATTCTGGCCAAGGGCACGTACCTTGGTTCTAATTCATCCTCGGTCCCAGCTGGGGTTGTGTGGGTGGCCACCAGTCAATGCGTCTCTCTCACATCGATGTTTCTCCCCCCCCCCAATATCTGAAGATAAATGTAAAATTGTCCTCGGGTGAGAAAAAAAAATGTTTTTCCTCCTAATCAGTCTCTTGCTTGTTTGATTGTAGAAACTGAATTAAATGCATCATTAGAACCCACATTCCTGAGACTTAGTGTGTGTGCAGTAAATACTTTATGAAAGAATGAATGACTGAAGTTTCTTCACTAATTGTCTACATTTGCC
Source organism: Molossus molossus (assembly GCF_014108415.1). Taxonomy (NCBI): domain Eukaryota; kingdom Metazoa; phylum Chordata; class Mammalia; order Chiroptera; family Molossidae; genus Molossus; species Molossus molossus. The sequence goes on from NW_023425388.1 coordinate 112,764,351, forward strand.
CCTAAGAAAAATGGACTTGAGTCATTTTGTAAGGGAAAATGTTTTCAGACCCAGCTTTGCTATAAGTATGGGAGTCAATTAAATACTTTTAATGCTGGTGAGGGTAAGTCAGGGTAAGAAAGATGTTCTTAGTAGATAGGGAGACATTGAAATGACCATTCTAACAGAACCAGCAAATTTGGGACATACTGCAAGAAGCCATTCAGAAATAGTGAATTTCATGTGATTTCCTATCTCTTTTAAAGTAGCATAGCTTCTTTCGTTCATTTATATATTTATTTTTGAGAACTTCTAATGAGCCTAGCACTGTGTTAAAGTAGGAGAAGTAAGACTGGATAGACAGCATGTGTTTCGTCTCTGAGGGCTCCCAAAGTGGTCAAAGGTAATATTACGGCTTGCAGACAGTCGTATGGAGATGAAAGATTTTGAGTGATGAGAATTCAGCCTAGGAAATGTAGAAACATCTTCAAAGAGAAACACAACTTAAGTCAAATCTGCAGATTGAACTGGCACAGATGGGAGAAGCATGGTGGGAGAGGGTGGCGAGCCGGAATTTCTCAGAAAGCACCAAGGTGGGCAAGAGAGAGATGATTTATGTGATGCATTTCGCTGGAAAGGACTTTCATGGAAGAAGGAGAAAGAAACAGTGAAAAAGGCTGCCTGAGCTGGAGTATGGTGGTGGAAGTAGAAGGGTCCCACCTTTGTTCCCCATCAACTTGTAACACTGACATGAGCTGAACTTCAGTGACCTCATCGGTAAAGTGGCTCTAGAGGGAAAATGAGTGAAGCATAAAATTCTTGTGCAAAAGCAAAGGAAGTCTCAGACAAAAATGTCATCTCTTGTTTTTACAAATCAAAACAATTTTTAGCATGCTTTTATGCACAGACTATAAAATGCTCTGAAATGCTCAGTTGGGCGTCGCTTGGCTTTAGCTGAGGTGCCCCTGACGGAAGATCTTCTGAGGGTGTAGCCCAAACGGAGCTGACCGAGCCAGGCTCCCTGCGCTCCTGAGCAAAGCAGGGCCTTCCATTCTCTGCGTTTGTAGTTCAAGGCCTTCAACTTTTATCATTATTTTAATATGCTTTTATGTTCAATTATACTGTAAAGCACATTAACATAGTTTTGACTGGTATGTCAGAAGGCTTAAAAACGGAGTTAAAGTCATTCTAAGAACTGAAGAATTTGTCAGGTCTGACATGTTTAGTGAAGATGATCTAGACAAGTGTGATGTTGGAGAGATAGGCAGGATGGCATTTCATTTGTTCAGGATTTGAGGGCTGGAAGTGGACTCACAGTAGAGTTTTTCCTCTATATTAGCAACGGTTAAGAAGATAATTTATGGCTTTTGTTAATAACTTTAGCAAAGGTAAAAGTTTCCTATAAAGCAACTATTTATATGTTATGTTTAAATCATTTTCTGAAGACTATGATCACAACAGAACATTGCATGATTTAGAAAGCATTAGTGAATTCTATACTTCACTTGTGTTTCATAAATATATTATGGTAATGAAAGACAGGCTTCCGTTTTACTATATTTGGAAATCATATATTTAAGGGTAAAAATTTTCCATTTGCAAGGTTTTTATTACCAAAGACTTTCTTCTTCTAAAATGTTTTTATTACTAAATGTGTGTTTAAGTAAGAAAAATATAATATAAAAAAATCGATTGCCACTACTGTTAGTATCTTGACATGTATCATTTTTTTATTCTTTTCTATGATTAATATTAGTTGGGATATCATAACTCCTGAAACAAATATCTTTTAAGCTCTCGGTGGCTCTACACAGTAGTTTATTTCTCTCCAAAGAGGATTACCGGCAGAGCAGTGAAGCTCGGCTCCACGCAGTCACTCAGGGCATGCCGTTATTAACACCCGCTCCTAGGGATTTCCGGCCACCGACCTCCAGCCAGGGGGGAGAAAGAGAAAATGGCAACTGAGATGTTTTCACATTTCAGACCACAAAATGGTAAATGCCCTTACTGCTTACACTGGGACGTGGAGTCTAGCTATGTGTCCATTCTGGAGAGAAAACACATTGCCTCTTTGCCATAGCAAATATGCATGTAAACAGGCTCATGGCCTATGCATTCTGCCGTATAATATTGTCTGTTTACTTAGCAGTATATCACAAACTTCTTTCCTGTTTTATGTCTTCATCAGTAAATTGTATGACCACCTTTTACTTCAGTCGGTTTCTTGTTAGACATTTTGGTGATCGCCGGCTCTCATGAACGCATGCAGCAGTCTGCTAGTGGTGTCCCAGCTTGGTTGCTTCCGTAAAACATTCCCAGAAGTACGATTGTTGGGCCAAAGTTACACAGTTAAAAGAAAAAAAAGGACTTTGACACATTACCTAATTGAGTCCAGAAATGTATAGTTTAATCAGCAAGAGGGTACCAGTTGATGGCAGTTTTCTCTTGGGTAATGACATCTGTAGGTGAAGCTGAACACTGTACTTCTAGTATTTTTTCATTTTAGTGCAAATTAAAGAGTCAATCAAGTATTTGTTGAGCATCTACCAAGTGACTGGTTATGCTATATGGAATTCAAGAAAAGTAATTAGGTTGTTTTTATTAGGAACAGTACCCTATTTTATATATTTAACACCAAAGAGAACGTCAGTTTTCTGCCTCTCCCCAGTTCAGTAATGGATGTTTTGGTTTATACTCTGCCTATAGATGGGAGTAGGAGGAGGTAAGGGTGTTTCTTAAAATGATCAAGAATGAGCCCTGGCCAGTTTGGCTCAGTGGTTAAAACGTCGACAGACCAAATGGTCGTGGGTTTGATTCCTGATCAAGGGCACGTACCTGGGTTGCAGATTCCATCCCTGGTCCTGACAGGACCATGAGGGAGGCAAGCAACTGATGTATCTCACTCACATTGATGTTTTCTCCCTCTTCCTATCCCTCCCTTCCACTCTATCTAAAAATTAATGAAAAAATATTCTCAGGTAAAGAGTAACAAAAATATAAAGTAAAAATTTTAAAAATAATAACAATAAAGAATGAGACACCTATGATATAACAACTCCAAATAAAAAATTAGGTATTTTAATTTATTCTTAAAAATTATTGTGACACTAAGTTAAAAATGATTTTCAGGTACACATGACTACATGTCACAAAATTATGTAGAGGCGACGCAAATCTGGAGAATAACTAGAGGGATCCCTGGAATTCTACTTCATTTGACTTCATGTGTTTCTTGAAAGAAACAGGATATATAATTAGACTACTATTGTAACTGTGAGTTACAAATTCCCATAGCCAGTAATAGACAAAGACTGTAAATTTTAAGTTTAATTTTAAACATGAAGAATATTTTTCAGAAGGTATAAAATTGAGATATGCAGTGAGATTTCTAATTTTTTATTATTACTTTGATGCTCATTTTCCAAATAGCTAACTGTCATTATATACTCATGCAAAAATATAGTGTTTGGATATACTCTAAAAGTATACAGATTGATTTTATTTCAGTGATAATTATTATCTTTTCTTCTATTATTTAAAATTACATTTGGGCTCAATTTTTTAAATTATGGGTTCCTTACACCTAGATTTGTTGCTTTATTTGTGAATTAAGTGGAAGTAATTTATTACAAATTTATAAATTAGACTCTAGTGTGCTTTCTATTGTAAGATATAACAATTTTAGTGACATGAGACCTTGTGTCTTCCTGAGATACTATAGTGTTTATAGAAAAGTTATTTCCACAAAATGGAAATATAGTCTTTGTTACATGCATGAGTTATAGGTATATGTATTTGCACCTGTGTAATATATAAATAATTCTATGAACAGATAAATTAATATATGTTGTGTAGACATCTGACAATTTCCTGATCGATAGTCCAGTCTCTAAATACTCAGAATAACCCTGTTGAGGTTCAAAGACTAATAAAATAGTTTTCAAAACTAATATGCATGTATGCTTAAAATTGAGGTAATAATTACAAAGAAAAAACAAATCACATGAAAAATTAATTCACATTCCTTTTAAAATGTCTAACAAAATTCCCAGTGTCTCCATGTGTCTTACAACTACTTGTTAACTTAAAAAATTTTTTTTTTATTTTTAATATTGGGTCTTTTATTATTTTTTCTTTATTGATTTTTAAAGAGTGAGGAAGGGAGAGGGAGAGAGAGAGATTGAATATCAATGAGAAAGAACATCGATTGGCTGCCTCCTGCATGCCCCCTACTGGGGATTTGGCCATGACCTGGGCATGTGCCCTGAGTGGGAATCAAACTTGCGACCTCTTGGTGCAGGGGTCAATGCTTAACCACTGAGCCATACCGGCCGGGTCAAAAACATTTTTTAAAACATATGCTTACCTGTAGCTCTTGACTCTATTAATTTATGAAGCCTATGCTGTGCGTGAGATACATTGTACACTTTCCTTATGACTTCCTAGTCTGCTGGGGAAACAAACAAGCAAACAAAGAACCACAATTCAAAAGCAAAAGTGCACCTGCGTTTTCTGGGAACATACAACAGAGCTAGAATGCCAATGAAGGGTTTCTAAAGGGAAGATCAGAGGTCAGAGATTGTTTTACATTTGCAGTGGTACTAGCTATGTTTTGAAGCATTTAACACTTTGTTAGTTTTGAAACTTCTAGGTGACTTATCACTGTTGCTAAGAATACTTCTGACCATTAAAGAGGAGCAGATATAGTTGTTCAAGTTTCAGAATAAGTAAAATAAAAAGTACTAAAATACAGTCTATACCAAATCATAGTGGTCTATTCAACTTACCATCTTTTGACTTCAATTATTATTATATTATTTTTACTTTTAATATGTTTTTATTGATTTTAGAGAGACAGGAAGGGAGAGAGAAAAAGAGAGAAGCATCCATGTGAGAGCGTAACATTGAGTGGCTGCCTCCTGCATACCCCCTAGTGAGGATCAAGCCTACAACCCAGGCATGTGCCTTCACTGGGAATTGAACCAGTGACCTCTTGGTGCATGGGATGATGCTCACCAACTGAGCCACACTGGCCAGAGCTATTATATTATTTTTTTAATTTTTATTTATTGGTTTGAGAGAGACTGAGGAGAGAGAGAGAGAGAGAGACTTATTTTCCCACTTATTTATGCACACACTGGTTGATTCTTGTATGTGCCCTGACCAAAAATCCGATCCACAACCTTGGCATATTGGAACAACACTGTAACCAACTGAACCACCCAGCCAGGGAGGTTATTATTGACCTTATTATTCCAGACAATACTATTTGAAAATCTTATTAAAGTGTACACATGCTAAGCATAGGAAAATTTTATACCACATAAATATTATTATGTTGATGTTTGAGAGATTTTAATTATTTATAGCCAATCTTATAATTTTATAAGTAATCATAATCAAGTCCAAATACACTAGAAATGGCTTAGGTCAAGGGAGATTTGGGAATTGGCCTGAGAACATGTCCAAAAAGACCAGAGAATTTGGAAGCGAGTGCATGACTTAGGGTCAGAGTGGCCTAAGGTCAGGAAGAGGCAGAGTCTCTGTAAAAGGCTCTCAGCAGCTGGGCTGTAAAAGCTGCAGCTGGAACAGCTGGAAGGGAGATTGGAAAGGCCTGAACTGCGGAAGAATGAGGGTGAAATGAGATGTGCCTTGCTCAGGACAATAAAAGAAAGGCAGGAACAGCTGCAGGGGTTGGATCTGAGGGGTGCACGGCAAACCCAGTTGCAGAGAAAACCTAAATGAACAGCCACGAGAAATGCACGTGTATGTATTTATATCTGAAGATTCAGAAAACAGATGATTGGGAGAAACTAGCATGCTTAGAAAGGTCTGAGGGATGAACGAGAGGGGTGGAGATTAAACGCCAGAAAGAATTGAATAGGCAGATATTTTGATCATGCTTTCAGGTTAATAACGTACTGTGAGTACCATGCCAAGAAATACTTGGACCTGTACGCTGGCCACCGAAACCTATTATGTTCCAAATGAGTCTGGTATATTGCAAGTTCTTCACTGGAGCATTTAAAAAATTCCCAAGTCTATTTATACATAGACTAATTGGGAATCAATTTAACTTGCTCTACAACGGTTTAAAAATATTAAAACATTTCTATATTTTAAGATATTTCTCATCATAATTACAATAACATAGTCAATTAATTTTTTTCTTCATTATTAACAATGAGCCTTTATGAAACTGCTGCTTGGTGTAAGAGCTACTTTCTATTTTTGGGTCATTAGATTTGCTGATTTGAATTTAAAAGGAAAATAATATTAATTCCCCAAATGATCTTTTCCTCAAATTATGCAGCGTTCTTTTTTTCTCCCCTTCCTTTTTTTTTTTTTTTCATTGCATAATATAGTCTGGCAAAAAGTAAGTGTGATCTTAATTGTTAGACTTATTTATTCCAGGGAGGAACCAATGAAGCACCTACAGTAATTAACATATTTTCTCTGGTCTTCTCATTTTGTTAATGATATCTTATTGAAGGCTGTGCAGTAATTACTGCCCACTGAGATACATACGCTGAAACAAATTAATGGCCAATGACCAATAATGATTACACGTGTAATTATCTATTGTGAAGTATAAGCAGAAAAAATCGAAATAAAAAACAATGTTCTTTGCAGCGAAAATTGAACTATATTGTTAAACTGCACTAAAAATCATATTGACAACTCAACAGAGAAACACTATCCCATGACTTTATAATAATCTCCACCAGTGTAGAATAAGTTACAAAAGACTTAGTTTTGCAATGTTTCGTAGTTTCACCCTTATGGGTGCAGAAGTAAAAGTGTAAATGATAGGACACATCATGTTTACTTTTAGGTATAGCATTTAGTTCTTTTGGCACATTTATTTTAATATGGGCAGCATAATTTTCAGTGCTTTCAAGAAGTTAAAGTAAATTTTGGTATCAGAAAACAGTATTTCCTTCGTCCTTGAGATGTTTTCTTCCCCACTGGCTCTTACTATCCATCTATACTTAAGAAGTTGAAGGTTACTTTCCACTTTAACAATTTCAGTACTTCTGAATACTCAATTTATTTATCTCATGGGTTTATAAAAATAAAAGGAAATGAAGAATAGTTTTCCTGTAATACCACCCACTCTAATTTGGGATAGAGAGTGCTGATATTCGCACAAATTTCACAGGTTACAATTCGATTTTGTGAAGTTGGACACTGCTGTTACTTTAGATTATCAAGGACTTCAGCTTATATATTTTACATGTGAGAAAAAAAAATCATAAACCTTAGCTGAGGGTTAGCATAGTACCGTGTTGGAGTTCTCCATTCTGGACTCCAGGAGACCTGGAGCCTGCGGCTGTGTCTCTAACTGGCTGGCAAGACACTCATTGTCTCTGGGCCTCGGTTTTCTGACCTGAGAAATGGGAGCTTTGTATGAGATCATCCATCAGGTCTTTCGTAGGCTTTAATGTCTATGGAAAGCTTTATAATAGGATCACAGAAGACTGGGAATTACCTCTTGTATCTCTGCTGAAATTCTGCGAAAACATTAAGAGTTTTAAATTATTTTAATTATTTGGGGTGCCATTTACAAGTCAGATTTTCTTATCTTTAATTCTCAGGCCTTATCAAATACATAGAATATAGATTAAAAATTTAAATATATACCTTTTCAAATGAATTTTAAAGCTAATATTTATATAAATATAATTTTTATTTAAATACGGAATGAAGTGTAATGATTTTGTGTATTATACTGTTTTGTTTCTTATGAGAATCTGAGTTTCTGTAATATTAAAATTAAATGTTTGTGTATTTATGTACCTGAATCTTAGCACATATTAGTGGTCAAAAACTATTTGTTAAAAGAAAAAAGAATGATTATCAAAGTATATTTATTTTTGGACATATTATATGTTACTCTGTTGTTTTAAATTGCTTTCAGGGTCAAATATCTTTTCTCCTTCAAATAGGAAGCAGGCTTTTCCATATGACAACCTAAATGGTTTACAATGAAGCAGTTCAGGTTTGATTTTTGAGTTAAGGTTATTATTTGGATACAGATTATCACAAGGGAATGATGGAATCTTTGTTATGAGTTGGATTTCACATCCAAATTACTTATTTTCCTTTTTTTCTACATATGAGAAAATTGTGCATAATGAGGAAGTAAATGCTGGATGATTATTATCTACAATCTCTGCCCTGGAGATTTCAGTTTACCTATTACAATTTATTAATGCCTTTTTTTTTTTAAGGATCCACTAGCAAAAAAATGAGAAAAGTTGTTATCCAGTTTTTAGGATTTCTCAGGACCTCTGACTGTGTTTAATTTTTCCTTTCAGTTCATGGGAACTGGTCTTGTACGCCTGGCTGAACTTGGTTTAGATTTTTGACAGTTTTTTATTTGCATCCCATTTGGATGTTTTTCAAAATGTCCAGACTATTCACATTACAACTGAATAAGCACTACCCAATGGTTTAATTCAAATTGTCTGACATATTTCTAATTAGTATTGTTAAGGTTTACAGATTATTCTTTATAAAATAAAGCCTTGTGGCCTTATTTTAATAACAAAGTCATAATGTAGCACACATAAAATAATTCCAGAATAAAAACGATGTGAGGTTATTAGAAGTTTTTTTTTTTTTTTTTTTAAATGTATGTTTTAAACAGCTGACTTTGATAGAAAATTTTTTGTTGGGGTAAAATAAAAAATGAGAGAGGAGCCAAAATAACGATCTCTGATGATATAATTCTCAATCCGAAACAGTCTTGAAAGTCATCTGTTAGGATATTTAGACTTAGTAGCATTGGAGAACTGCTGGTTACAGAGATTTATGTGGAGAGTACTTTGCTGCTAGTCTTGTACTAATAGCAGGAAATTGTAATTGTGTCCAAATCCCGTATGTGTCTACACACCTATAAGTATTTTTGGCAATTTAAAAAAGGCTGTTTGCTACCAAATTAATTTAAAGATTGTTTCCTAATTTAATCAGCAAAAGAGTGAGAAGCCCACAACAGGGTCTGAGATCATTGTTACCTAAAAGCATGCTGGAAAAAATGAAATATCTGTTCCATGCTGCATGCTGTTAGCCCTAGAATCATGAAATGCTTCTGTTTGTTTTTCTCAACGTCATTTAAAGAAAATTTTTAAAACAGCGAAATAAGGCCAGAACTGGACATTTGTTTAGCTAGATGAATCCGTGCCTTGCAACAGGAGAGCGTGTGAGCACACACACCGGGTCCTGTCTCCCCAGCTGAGCTGCTGCACCATAGCAGGAGCTGCCTTTCCTGGGCCTTTCCTCGTCTGACAGTCTGTCCTCCTCCGGAGCATCGACAGAGTCCTTTCAGAAACCCTGTGCTATGATGTGTGCGGATGCGAACGGCTTACATACGTGTATGTCAAATGACAGATTCTTAAAATGTATTATTTTTACATGTAGGTACGTGTACACCTTGTATATGGAAGGAAAAGAATCCAAAGGAAGAAACTGCTTTCTTTATTTTGTTCACCTAGTTCAACTGCTTCATTGCTACCGTGTCGTTTTCTTCAACGATGTGTATATTGGAATTACGGTGATAAGAATATCATGTTCATTATTTTTTTTGGAAAGATTTCAACATCTCTCTTCAAGGACGGGCTGGATGGTGTTTACAGAGGCTTTTCAAGGCATCTGCTCAGCGCCGGCTGAGAATGGGGCCCACCGTGCCCCTGGAAGGATCCACCTAGAATGTGTCGAATTAAGTCCTTGCACCTGGATATAATTGTCATGCCGCTGTGCTGGGTTTTCTTAAGCCACTGGTAAAACAAATTAGCTCAATTTAAACTGGCATCCAGTAGAGACGCAACAACTCACCTCCTATAATGTTTTTCAAATAATTATTTTTGTATTGCCAGTGTTACCTCATGAATATTTTCCTGGGGGCTGGCTGAGAAAAATAAAAAAATAAAAAAGTTAAACCAGAGACGTGATAAAAATTCTACTCACGTTATAGCCTTTAATATTATTGCAGTATAATTAAGATATGGGTAAATATGTTATTATAATTCCAGCTCAGATAAATTATTTCCCCAGTAAGCAAAACATAAATTCAGATATTTAGTTGTAAGGTAGCATTTAAGTAATATTCTCATATCCATATTCAGATTTCAGAAGCCATTGACATATTTGCTGGGGCTTTGATGACAGATATTTTTACAGAGAGAAAAACTACGTGTGAGAGGCATGATCAGCAGCAGACAAAATTCACTTTTTTTTTGTCATTTGACTTCATGGGACTCATTTGGTTTTGCATTTTTGAGTCATTTATACTTGGCAACCAGATTCAGGTTTTCTGAAAATCCAATAAATTCAAGACTGTAATGGCTGGTAAGAATGGGGTTAGTGCTTGTGGGGTTATGGGGCTCATATATGTATGTGTCTCTGTGCATTCATGACTTGTTCACTCACTGCTGTTTCATGAGCACCAATTAGGTGTCAGGCGGACACAGCAGGGAACCATGTAAGTTCCTGCCTTCCCGAAGTTTACACTCTAGTTTGAGAGACAGAGAGAGAGAGAGAGAGAGAGAGAGAGAGAGGGGTAAACAAATCAAGAATTAATTTCAATTAGTGTTGTCTGGGAAGAACATAATGTGGACTAATTAGAGAATAGTGAAAAGATGCAATTAGCTTGGTCAGGAAGTCTCTGAGAAAGTTATCACATTGATATATGTATCAATAAGCACATATGCTAACTGCATTAATATGTACATTTAGTTCTTGATATGCCTTTGCATTTCCAGCTCCTTAGACAATGTCTAGCATAGGAGAAAAATGCCCCACTTAACTTGAGATGGAAAGCATCTGCCTTTAGAAAAGTCTGTGCTTTGTGTAGCAAGATTATATATATATATATTTGTGTGTGTGTTGGTGTTATTTTCTTCAAGTACAATAATAGATCAATATTATAAAATGATTTATTGCAAAGGTTTGGGTACAAAGCCCCACAGAGCCTTGCTAAACACTTTTCCTTCTAAGGTTGGCATTCCTTGCCCTGTCATAACTTGTACGACCAGGTATTGCCATTGCTGGTTGTCCAGTGTATTTTCCTTTTGAGATTTTGCTCCCTGACAGGGCTCCTCCTGTAACACATCTTTGTATGTACAGAGCCTTACACCACACCTAGAAACAAATGAAATGTATTTTAATATGAATGTGAGATAAAGGGGTTGGATTATATTTTAATTAGAATGTTCAGAACTGATTACATAGGAAAATTTCACTTATATATTGATGCTCTGAGAGTCCAGTGTTATGTTGAAGTGGCAGAGGTGACCCTGTAAGTTCAGCGGCACAGCTAGCTGACTTGTGCCGAGTGTTGGCAACACACTTCGCAGCCGAGCTGGTTGGCAATGACGACGTTACCACATTACCGCTGCTGATGGAAACACTGTAACTCTTTCCAATGTCTGCTCTTGGCCACTACATGCATTGTCCTACCAAATCCTGACTCTTACAACAACTACTCTATCAGGCAGGTATTATCGACCCACTGTGCAGATTAATAACTAAAACGGAGAGAATGGAAAACTGCCTGAAGTCAACAAGTTTGTCGTAGATCAAAATAGATTATAGTAATGCATCTGCCAAGTTATAGTTATGAAACCCATGATGCATAATAAAATAGTATAACATTCCAAGTAAAAAATGTATACGATGGCTGCTTTAAATACATAATGCGTATAGTTACATGGCCATGAGATGGTCTTTCAAGTGTTTGGTGATGGAAAGGTGTGAAGGGGTAGGGATATGATTTTGGTAAAGTTGGGAATGGTATATATGTGTGTGAGTATGTGTGTATGTATGCTTATCATATGCACAGATATTTCCATAGTTATTTGATACTATTAGTTTTGAGCCAATTTATAATCCTTATGGTGCAATCTCTCCAGCAAAATGAATTTTGGAGGATAGGACCATGTTTTGTTGATCTTCATGTCCCCAATGCTTAATACGGTGTGTGGCACAACATAGGCACCTCCCAAATGCGTGCTATAAAAATGAAAAATTAGCAAAGCAATTCTATTACTATAGTGACTCAGATAGCATGACAGCACCTAAAAGTTTTACTTCCATTAGCTTTGAAAATCAGTAGGAACAAGAAAGAAAAAAAGACTGTCGATATTATTTTGATTCCAAAATCTCAGTGAAGATTTTTTTAAATTCAAGAATCAGTCTATTTTCTTTATGGTTCTGACTTAGGCAATATGGTATGGAAATGCAAAGCTTTAAAAAAAATCACATATCTGCGCAAAAATCTAGCAATCCTTTATCTTTTTAAAGTCTACTGTTGGCCCGTAATCAACAAAATAAGCAGCTAAATAAGATATTTTCTAAATGTGGTGCTAATGATCACTAATATTTACACATTTATCAATATGTTCACTCAGTGAGTCACAGAGTTGACTGATAAATGTGTTCTGATGCATCCTTCACAAAATACACTGAACTCAAAAGGAGGCTGCCGCACCGTGACACTAAGAAGGTTCAACAAACACCACATGCTTTTCAACTTATGTGTCGGTTGATATATAAAAAGGCAGAAAAGAGGTACAGATGAAAAACTCCACAACCTGAAAATTAGGAGAGATATGAGTCTTTAGAACTGAGGCTTTTCAGAAATATAAAAAGAGCCCAGGTTTGAAATTAAGTAAAAAGACATGTTTGTCTGGGATGATGGAGGGGAAGGGCCAGTCCACATCGCTGGTCATTTATTTTATACTTATGTGCCTCTAGAGAAAGCAGAACTCACCCCAAACGCTTTTTTTTTGAGCACATAGATCTATTCTGTGCAGCTCAGAGAGAGGAGAGGCCCTGAGTATGCATAGAGGTGACCTGCGTCAATTGTCTCATTTTTTACGTGGTTATGCATTTCAGATTTGAGAAAAAATAATATGATTCTCTACGTAATGGCCTCAACTTCTCAAATGAGCCAGCACAGAGCAGAAGCATCCAGTCCACAATGTCCAGGATTCAGAAGTGGAATATTTTGGGCAGACGCTCCTTACAGACTGTGCAGTACAGTGTGCAGTTCTCAGTGTTAAAGGGGGGCCTTAATGATGATGGGCTCCTCTCATATTTTTTCTAGGGTCCCCCTCAGTTTATTTATGGAACTGCAACCACCCAAGGGGGGATCTCTCACAGAATTACGTGCTGCCTCAGGCATCCCAGTGTATGTGAGACTCTCACAGTCCTAATATTTTTCTTAAATTACTATTTAGACCAAAATATGAGTGTGACAGGATTTAAAATTTCCCAAATTATCTGATCTAATTTTAGTGTTTCAAGTGTGACTGTGAGAAGAATTTAAGCTGTTTTGTTGACAGACAGAGGTGTAGAGCCTCATTATAAGGCTCTAGAAGGTGCTTGTCTGTCACGGAAGATTTGTTTTTATGGGGCTGGATGATAGATTGTCAATTTCATAGAAAATTCTATATTTTCAAATTTTTGATGTCCCAAATTTAATTTTGCTAACATACCCACGGGGTGCTTATGCTAACGTGATATGGAGGGAGGTAATTGGAAATGAAGAAGCAAGCAGTAATCTAGTTGCTTCAGACACAAACCATGGAGGTGTCTTTGATTTTTCCACTTTTCTGTTACGCAAATGCTCTGTATTCTGCTTTCAAAATAAGTATTGTGATTTTATTGGTTTCTGTGCATCTCCCCTAGACCCAGCCACTGTCTTTTTTCATCTGGATTGTTGTGCTGGCCTCCCTGCCGTCTGGACTCCCACTTTAGATACCCTAAAATCCACTCTTTATATAGAAGCCAGATATAATTTTTTAGGAGTGTGAGTCAGATCATGTCAGTTCTTTGGAAGTCTCTGTAGCTTTATTCAAAATTGCCAAACTACAAAAACCCCAAACGTTTATCAACCAGAGAACAAGTAGTACCTGCATACAGTGAAATTCTTTCAGCAATAATGAGCAAGTGATGCATTCAACAACATAGATGTGTCTGAAAAACTTTGTTAAGTGAAGAAACAACATACAAAACATGACATCTGGGGAAACGACAGGGACAAAGATCAGCTGGGTGGGTACTAGGGGGCGGGGGACACAAGCAAACTTTTTGGGGTGACAAAATAGTCTATTTCTTGATTATGGTAGTTAAATAACAATAAATTTTCTATAATCATCAAACATGAAAAGAATGAATTTTATTAAGTTCATATATGTGACGGTTATACAGGGTACATCAAATATATATATTTATATAAATGTAATTAAAATATGAGATAATATATATTTTCTAAGGAGACAGATAATATATATTTTCTAAGGAGACAGTGCATTCCACAGAATTGGGTCTTTCTCTCTCTCTCTGTCTTTCTCCCAGTTCCATAGAATGCACCGAGTGTCTCTTAGAAAGTATAAGAGAATAAATACATTTTTCTAAAGTGCCTCCCTTTACCTCTGAGAATTGTACATGTGTATTGTAGAGTCTGTTGGGAAGCTTCTATGCAAATTGTATGTGTATGAGAACAGTTTTATCTCAGTAAACATAACATTAAAAACATTCTTTGGCTTCCTTCTGTACTTATTTATTTATTTTTTATTCTCAACAGAGGCTATGTTTTATTAATTTTGTTTTTCAGAGAGAGAGGGAGGGAGAGAGAGAAAGCGAGAACTATCCATGTGAGAGAGGAACATTGGTTGGTTGCCTCCATATGCTCCCCAATCAGGGATCAAACCTGCAACCGAGTTATGTGCCCTGACAGTGAATCGAACCCACAACATTTTGGTGTGTGGGACGATGCTCCTACCAACTGAGCCACCCAGCTAGGATTCTCCTTCTCTACTAAGAATAGAAGTCCACACCTCCTGCCTGCCTGGCTGATGTAGTTCAGGGGTTGAGTGTTGACCCCTGCCTGTAACAAAAGGTTGTGGTTCGATTCCCAGTCAGGGCACATGCCCATGTTGTGGGCCTGAACCCCAGTGGGGAGCTTGCAAGAGACGGCCAATCAATATTCTCTCTCATTGATGTTTCTCTCTCTCTCTTCCTCTTTGTCTAGAATTAATAAAGAAAAAAGAACCAAAAACCCCCACACCCTGGATTCTGGCCGGGGGGGCACTTTGAACTTGCTTCTGCCTGTTCTGCACCTCACTTTCTCGTTGCCTCACATTGTTCTGGACTATTTAAGGAGTTTTATTAGACATTTTTATTTTATTTTATTTTTTTGGTACATGCCCCTAGTGGTAACCGAACCCGGGACTCTCTGGTCCGCAGGCCAACGCTCCAACCACTGAACCAAACCGGCCAGGGCTGTTAGACATTTTTAAAAACAACAAATCATTAGGCTTTACAATAATATTTAATTTTTATTAATGAAGATTTACAGTGTAAAATTATGTGTTCATAATTGGTTGGCATCATAGGCATCTCTCTTAGTTCATGGAAAGGGCAGAGAGGAGGCAGTAATTTTAAGTACTGGAGAGTATGTCCAACCAGGTCAGTGGCCAAATGTTTCTGTCAGTTTAAACATCATATAAAAAAGGATGGATTTAAACTGATAGGAACAGATACTACACTTGATCTTAGCCAAAGGCTGAGAAGTAGTGCTGGGTGAAAAAGGTGAGGAGATTAAGCAAAACAAACCAAACCTATAGATGCAAACAGTATAGTGATGGCCAGAGGGGCTGGGGGTGGGCGGGTAGAAGAGGGTGAAGGGGGATAAACGGTGTTGGAAGGAGACTTGACTTGGGGTGGTGAACACACAAAACAATACACAGATGATGTGTTATAGAATCGTACACCTGAAACCTATATAATTTTATTAACCAATGTCACCCCAATAAATGCAATAAAAAACACATGAAAATTGATTTTGAAAATTAAAAAGAAAAGAATTCATACTATAATAATTAATTAAAAATTAGTTAAATATTTTTATACCTATTATGTCATAGGGTGTTCAACGGGACCTTTTTTTACTTTATAGAAATATGAAAATTAAATTTTATTAAATAATAACCACTCCTACTTTGTTTACAGATATAAATTTAACAAATAAACACGTAGTCACATATAAGTGAGCTGTGCACCTTCTTGTATGTTGAATGTAGGCCACACAGAACATGTGGAGGGGGTTACGTGTGAAAGGACAGAAAAATGTAGAAAACACATCTACATGCTCACACAGGTTTTTAAAAAAACATGCTTTTCTAATAGTGGGATCCTATGAAAGTAAAAATTTAGTTCACATATCTAAATTAGATTTACACAGCTTCTCTAAATGTGCTAAAACAGATTCACATAAATTGCTAAAATGTCATCTCAAAAAAACAAGCGACGTGTAGTATCTGACACGGCGGTCTCATTCACACACTCTGCACCCCAGGGGTACGTTAGGACTAGACAATATTTTCAGCTCGTGTGAGAACGGCCGAAGTACAAGTTGATTCTATTGTGAGATTATGGGAGTTGAATTTTATACATTTTTCAATAGACTTTTTCTTTCCTCCCTTTCTTCTTCTTCCTACTTCAGTCCCTCTGTCTCTTCCTTCTTTCTGTCCGTCCTTCCCACTTCTCATTTTTCTTTAGCTTTCCTTTTGCTCTTATGCTCACTGAAAAGATTATGGTCATTGCAGAAAATTTCCAGTTTATGGCTGTAGGATATTTTGAATTATTATTAAACGTTTGTTGTTCAGCATGAATATAATCAGTATAGATTACTCGCAAGCCTGAGTCCCTGAATTTTTTTTTCTTTTCTTTTACTTTCCTTTTAAGTTATCTGAGAACAGAATGACGTGAGGCAGGAAACATCTTGTGCAATGATGGTACATCTGTCACTTGCCTAAGCTTGTTTCCAACTTGATAAACCAGCAGGGTGACCTTCTGTTCCCAAGAGAGGGCCTAAAATGCACTGGGCAGAGCTCTGGCTCTTGAAATGGCTGTTCAGTGTTGCAGATGTGCAGGTGGCTGATGGTTTCCTCCTTCCCTACGGCAGCTCCTGAGATGCTCCAGGATGACTTTGGACGGGAAGGATTCTCAGGAGCTAGGTTTGCTGTGACATGGTCGCAAGAGATGCCTGCCCTGAAGTTCTTCCAGAAAGTCTGGTAAGTTCTAGAACTTCCCTGGAAACCAACCCTCTCTGGCAGCACAGAGGAAATCACAAACAAGGAAAACATCAAGGTCACTGCTGTCCTTGGTGCTCCCTGGGTGCAGTATGACACAGTGGTTGGGCACTCCAGGTCCGAGGTGGAGATGCTCGCTGCCCTTCCTAGTTCTAGCCCGTGACCAGAGCCTCAGTTTCCTCATTAATTGTAATAATGGTAATATAATAATAATAATACCCATCCAGGGGAATGGTGGTGAGGAGTAAACTAACAGTGCTAGCCCAAAATAAACACTAACTAATTGTTATCTGTTAGTATTGTCATCATTGCTATTATCCTAAGATAACTGGGCCATTGCTGAGTGATTGTGGTGGCTTTGCTCACTTTATCAATTAGAAAAATAACTTATGCTACAGTTGTGATGAGCACATATGTAGAGAGCTAAGTACAACAATAAGTAGAATTCAAAATACAAGTGGGTGCTGTAATTTAAATACTCATAACCAGTTTGTCTCTGGAGTAAAGAAAATTTTGTGTTTTGAGTCCATTTACTTTGCTCAGTGTTATGTACACAACTCTCATTTCCTCGGTTTTATAATTAGATATAAAATTTAAGGGCACCAAAGTATTACTTACAGGAGGAGACAGCTGAAGAAGAAAACCAATATATGTTATGTTTTTCTTGTATACCATTTCTGTGAGAAATTAGATTAAAGCAAGAGAAAGAGAGCCTGTTAGAGTTACTTCAGCATTTCACGAAACTGACATAAAATGTCAAAACAAACAAGCGAAAATCCTGTTTATTTCTTTTTATTGCACAAAAATGTTCTTTGGTGAAGTCTCTGCTAGGTCTACGAAGCTAATTATTAAAATACATCTTTCAGCAAATAAAGAGGCAATAGGATTACATTGTTTTAATATGAAATTCTAGATGAGTTTCGATGGAGAATTTTACCTTTTTTGTGATATCTATTTCTTCACCTTTTTTCTTTATTATCATTATCATTATTAATTATTGCCACACAGAAATGCCGTCTTACTAAGTACCAACGAACACTGGAAGAAGGTTAAACAGATTTAATTTGTGTCAGAAACTCCCACCAGAAATGCCGGAAGACTTTTTACTACTTCATAGATACATTATTTGTACAGGTCATTTTTACCTGTGGAGTATTTCGAGGCATCCAAATAGTTGTTGTTCTCAACTGTCTCTTCTCTTGTTTGAGCCGAGCACAACCGCAGAGGACCAGGAGTTCAGAGGTCATGAGTGCTTCCGGCCTCCAGAGGGGCGGGGCTCAGCCCGAAGCCTTTCCCAGGGGCCGGGGGGATACAGTCTGAGCAGCCCTGGATCCTGTTTGTCTAGGATTCACTTTCTGGTCGTGCGATTTGGGGCAGGTTATGTATCTTCTTTCA
Source organism: Molossus molossus (assembly GCF_014108415.1). NCBI lineage: Eukaryota > Metazoa > Chordata > Mammalia > Chiroptera > Molossidae > Molossus > Molossus molossus. The sequence goes on from NW_023425388.1 coordinate 112,782,824, forward strand.
TTCCTTCCCGTGCAAAGCCAAGAGGAGAAATATCTACCTTACAGCCTTGCTTTCTACATTTTTGTGGTGTGAGAAACAAAGAAGATGATGCTTATGTTTGCTAAGTGTAAAAGGCATATTCCATTTAAATCTATTTCAACTGTTAACTGTGCCATCAGTTTGAGTCTTGGCTGTCACATGGGAATAATAATTGTGCTTATTGCTCAGGGTTACTGTGAGGGAGCTAGACATACAGTATAAAAGAGCTGGGACTGTTCGTGAGACATTTTCATGGTTTTTGTTGTAATTAGTCCACTAACTTTTGCTTTTACTCAGAAGCAGACCAAATGTATATACTTGATATAGATTGCAAGAATGACAGAGAAATGAAATTAATTTTTAAAAATGCAACGAAAAGAGTAACTACACAATGTGTGTGAATATACAATATTTAAGTTTTATATGTAATGTAAAGACATTTCAATTACAGCAATATTAATTGAAAGAAGGAATTTTGATCATTTAAGTTTCTATATACCTTGGACAGGCTCATGTGAGCACAAAGTAGTTGGCTTTGGAAAGTCTACTTGGCTTTGCCTGAAACAAATGTTTTTAATTAGAGGGTGTTTTTGTATTACCTGATAGAATTTAATTTCTTTAACATCTTCAGTAATTAATGCATTCCACATTAGCTGGATGGCTTTGGAACATTCAGAGATATTCTTTATTATTCTTAAATAAAAAAAAAACATGGTGTATTATGATATATGTAAAATATTTAAGCTCATATGCTCTTTCAGATGGGACAAAAGGCATGGTTTCATTCCACATTAGTAGAACTGGGCTAGTTCTTCCTAAATGTTACCAGCATAGCAAAGTTAACTACAAGTAATTCCTCTGGTCAAGTTTCAGAAACAATTAATCAAAACTCTAAAATAAGACCTTTACTGCAAGATTTCTCCAATCTTTACTATAGAATGTGTGCTGAAAATTTGTAAGGAGGACAGTAGAAAGCTTGCTGTAGCTCCATTGAATCCTTTTCTTGAGGAGCTATTGTTAGAAATATGTTTTGAGAAGTGCTGGACTAGAAATTACTGAGTTTCTTGTCTTCATTTTTAAAGAAAGGGAAACAAATTTTATCCAAACTCCAGGATGGCGGATGATTTTAGAATTTTCTACCATATCCCCATCTTAATTGTTCAGTTCTTTTGGGGACATCTTTGTAAACCTAGCCTCTTAGGCAATTTCTAGGGATAAGAGAAGGTAGCTCCTGGATTTTCCTTTTCTTCCTTCTCTTATTTTAAAAGTGCAAATTATCCCCACAGGCTAGCTCCAGAAAAATGCTGGTATTGCTTTTGTAAATGTCTGATTCTGAGAATGAAGAAGTAGGCCAAACGAGCATCTGTGATTTAAAGTACCAAGAGGAAGAGACAGCTCTTCACACGAGAGTGGATGCCCACAAGAACAGCCTTGGAACTTGGAGATATTATTTTAGAGGGAAAATTGGAAGCATCAGTGAAATCATGATGGTGATAATGACGATGGTTGTGGGTTCTGTCAATCTTCCTCCAGGAAGGAGGTGAACAAGACAGAAAGAAGATTTCAATGGAGGACCCTTTTTTTTGTTTGTTTTGTTTTTATTTTTGTTTGTATTGTTTTAGTCTTTGGACGTTGACACTATTGAGTTTTTGGGCCAGATCATTCTTTGTTGGCTAAGATTGTCCTGTGCATTGTGGGTTGTTTAGCAGCATCCGTGGCTCCTACCACCGATGGATCCTCCTTCCCTGCTTGTGATAAACAAAAGTGTTTCCAAGTCTCCCATTGGTCTACTGCTTCCCCTCATTTGAATGAAAACATGCATATAGAAAATGGAAGGGCATTGCACTATATATGTTCATGTGAGTAATACAATAAAACTGCAAATAAGTTCTAAAGGAATAACAATTCTTCAACAGCTTTTCTGTCATTTTCTGTCTCCCTCTAGAAGTATGAGATCACTTTCTAACTCCTTTTAGCTGATTTATTTTTCATCCTTCTGTCTCGACCGATTGTTATTTCCATTTAGAAGAATATTACCAAAACATTCACTTTTCATCTGAAAATGTTTAAGAAGGAAATTACTAAAACTCTGGCCGTTAATATCTCCTGGTTGGTATAATCTTTCTGGAATTAACAAAGTTACTTAAATAAAATGAGTTGCCAAATATGTCAGTTAAAGCTAGAAACCAAATGAAATGGAATGCCATATAATCCTTGCCTATTTATACTTTTAAGTTCTTTGAGACTATAAAGTCACACCTGTTTTTCTCTCTCTCAATGGTTTTTATCCTTCAGATTAGTTTTCGTGTATCTGATATAAGATTGTGAAGCTGTTCATGAGACGTTGGTAAAGAGACTGAATTTCTAGCACAATCAAGGCTGAAATCATGTGAATTACAAGATTATTATTTTAATTATTGTTAGTGTGTGTGTGTGTGTGTGTGTGTTTGTTTTGTGTGTGTGTCTCTAGGACTGAAGATTTACTTCTGGAAAGGAACATGATAATTTTAAAAATTTACATCAACTTAACAGGACTTGAGTAATGCCCTAAAATAAAATAAAAAAAAGAGAAACAACTAAAAAGGACAGAAAGGCATGTGTGTCCTGATAATCAGATTCTCCAAGCTTATATCCATGATGTGCACAGGGAATAATTTAACATTTTGCATAGTATCTTCTGTTTAATTAATATCCGATTATGTATTTTCCAGTTTTAAATAATCTACCTACTTACCGCATAGATAGAAAGATGAGCCCTAAAAGAATCTATATCTCAATAGCAGGAATATTATTACTGGTTTTGCTTCCTAAAGATTTTTTTTGAGGACAGAGTTTAAAAAAAATGAAACACATTGACAGTTCAGTTATTCTTAGTGCTTATATTAGCCTTAAATCATAAAAAGCTGAAAGTCCACTTTTTCAGATTTGAATTTAACATATGATTAAAGTTAATCTTCTTTATTTGTTTTCCTTACATAAAAAGGTACTCTGTTGCCTCTGTCAGATTACATGAGAGGATTGGGTGACATTCTTGTTCTCGAGAAACGACAACCACTTCTACAGGCTGTGTATTCACGCAGCCACACGGGCATAATCCTATTTTTATGAGGAATGAATAGAATTGACTTAAAAATAAAAATACCTTCCTGAAATCACCTATACTCTATTTAGCGCAATTTAGAAGCTTGTTGCAAACATTTAAATCAGCTAAGTCAGCACAATCCCTTGGCAAAGGTCAAAAGATTGCAGTAAAAATCCAAACAGAATGTCGCTTGGGCCCTGACAAGGCTAAGGAAGTGCACCAGCCAAATGCATTCCTTTTTGAATACACAGTTGCTCAGCTTTGCTCAAGAGTCAAAATAGAATCCTTCTGGAATGGAAATGGTGACTATATGACCTATTGTTTAATGTGTGTTTCCAAGCTGGTTTCTAATGACCAAATTAATCTCAAAATGTATTAAAAACCTATTTGCGCAAGCTACGTACAAGTGAAAAAGAGAGCAGAGCACTTTACCTGCGTCCATACAAAGCATTGCATAACAAGTATTTGTTTTTGTCACTATTGTGGCTTTGGGAACAAGTAAATATAAACAGCAGGGGACACAAATGCAGAGGCAGTGCAACCGGGGTTTGTCAGGGAGCAGTCTGGTGGCGTGAGGAGCTGAATTCGGCTTGAAATAAGCTTTGTCTCAATATGCGTGAGAGGCTGTGGTGCTGTATCAGACCTCTGGGGCACCACTCAGTGGGACAGGGATTATCCAGTAGGTTGCCATAGTCTGTGCTTCCCAAGTCACAGAAACCTTGCCTCCCTCTCGTACTCGACATTAACTCACTAGGTGCTGACTTTTTCATCTGTTTTTTCCCCTTCTGGGATTTTAGGTCTTTTGGCTAAAAAGAGTAGCATACACTAATTGAGAATCTAAAAAGTATTTAATGAATATGATTGAACAGATACCAAACATTTGACATCTGTAGATAGCAAGAAAGTAGAGCCATGGTTAATTTTGCAAGTTACGTAATACCTACGTTCTGAAATGGATGTTTCCTTTTTATTGGTGGCCCTACCAAAAATGTCCTGAGCACAAATTGACTGTATTTTAACACCCTGCTACTCACTCAGATAAATAATGTTCCAAATGTATTTGTATTCTAACAAAATGCATCCTTTTTATTTGTCTTCCCTTCCCTTCCCTTCCCTCCCCGCCCCTCCCCGCCCCTCCCCTCCCCGCCCCTCCCCTCCCCTGCCCCTGCGCTCCCCTGCTCCTGCCCTCCCCTGCCCCTGCCCTCCCCTGCCCCTGCCCTCCCCTCCCCTCCCCTTCCCTCCCCTCCCCTTCCCTTCCCTTCCCTTCTCTTCCCTTCCCTTCCCTTCCCTTCCCTCCCCTCCCCTCCCCTCCCCTCCCCTCCCCTCCCCTCCCCTCCCCTTCCCTTCCCTTCCCTTCCCTTCCCTTCCCTTCCTTCTTTCCTTTCTTTGAGGCTGGACAGGGTTAATCTCATTTAGCTGTGAGAAGACTATGCGGCAGTGGAAACACCGTGGTTATTTCAAATGCATGGCCATCAAAGAGCCAGATTAGCTGAATGAGGAGAGAAAGGAAACTGTGCACTTCCTGTCTCTTAATAAAGCTAAGATGTCAGAAGTATTTAATAACCACCATGGGCTTTATAGGAAACTGTATGAACACTTTTGGTAATTCGCTCAATCTACGGTTACCGTTTGGAGGTTGTTTTCGCTTAAGCTAGCTTAGAGATCTAGAAAATGTTGTAAAACCAGGATCCTATTACCCATAGCACTGCTAAGTAATCAACTATAAAGACATTAAAAGTTCTTTTTGGATATCTCACTTGCACTGAGCGGAGTGACTTGCACCACAGCTAAGGAAACAACAGCAATTGTTTTATAAGCACCAAGAAGGCAATAAAATGTGGATTCCTTATGTAGGTCCAAATGTAGCAGCTGGATTTGGATTTATGAACCATGAAAAATAGTTCCCATCTGGAAGATGATGTTGAATAAAGATGCAACAGTAAGACAGCACTTTACATTAAACATTTTAGACATCACTTGCAAAATCATTGGTACTTCTAGTTATCACTGGAAAATAATGACAGCAAATCATTGAGTTTAGTATTAAATACCCCAAACTTACTTAATTTTGGAGTGATGTTTGTTTTGTTGATTAAAAACAAATTAGGCAACAGCAAGCTTATTCTTAAAATTTTCTTAATATATGCTACGTACTTAGTAGTTATACAATTATAAACACAGTCACTCCAAAGTTTAAAATTTCATTGGTAATGATGATAAATTCTTTACTTATTGAAAAATGTATGGTAATATACAACCCACTCCCTCATTAATACAGCATATTACAAAATACTAGTTTTCCTCTTGGAACAAGGTCTTTATCAAGTTGTCTGTGTAACTGGTATTTGAAGTTACATGTATGAGCTGAAACTTATGAGGTTATTTTACTATTCCCTTGCCTTTGAGGGGGAATGCTCTCAAATACAAAGTAAACATAAAACCATAAATCCAATTTAAAAAGATTGGGATGATGCTGGTCAGCATGTTCCCGAACCTCCCCCTGAATTTATTACATAAATTGATAAAAAGTATTGCTTACTCTCAACTCATTTTAGTTGCTATTTGGTAATTAACAAGGACAGACATACTTGACCCCCTTTTGCAGTTGTTCGGGCCATATTAAAATCGAGACGCTGAGAAGATAATAAGAATGTTGAGCCCATCCGTGTGGCTCAGTGGATTAAGCTTCATCCCATGGATTGAGAGGAGAGTTCTCGGTTTGATTCCTGGTCAGGGCACGTGCCCAGTGCGGGGCATGCAGGAGGCAGCTGATTGATATTTCTCTCTCACATCAATGTTTCTATCTCTCTCTCAAAAAAATCAATAAAAACACTTAAAAAAGAGAAAGTTGACAGTATTTATAAGCTATAATGTATCATTTGATGTATGTTAATCCAACTACATAAAACTTATATTCAAAGATGCTTTTGTTTAGGTTTTTGCACATTGGTGCTTTAAAAACAGATAAAGATTTTAAGTTGCTAGGGTCTCAGTACTTTTATTTCTTTTCAAAAAATTGTAAAGTGATTTACTTAATATTTTATTTGTTCTTCTTCTTCTTCTTCTTTTTTTTGTTAATCCTCATCCTTGGATTTTTTCTATTGATTTTTAGAGAGATTGGAAGGGAAGGAGGAAGAGAGAGAGAGAGAAACATTGATAGGAGAGAGCATATCGATTGGTTGCCTCCTGCATGATCCCCGCCAGGGCGGGGGATGGAATCTGCAACCCAGGTCTGTGCTCTTGACCAGGAATCGAACCTTCCACCCTTTAGTCCACAGGCTGATGCTCCTAACTGCTGAACCAAACTGGCCAGGGCTACTTAATACTTTCAGATAATATAAAACCTGCTTTAGTATATTTGCAAATTAAAATGTTATTTGTAGCATATTTTGAAGTTCAACAAAAATACAAGAAGAATAGAGACAAAATGGAAGGTGTAAATTTATTAAAACTTGACAAAATTTACTAGATAATATTTTCTTAGATTTCAGTTTTTTTTAATTGCTTATTTTGAAATTTATCTACCAGCATAAAAGAACATCATTAAGTTTTAGTAAGTTATTTTTTTCTCCAAAGTAACTTTTCTTCAAGTGAAACATGTCATGTTCACATGATTCAAAAATTTCATGTTTTCACACTTGATATTTACCAGAATACATAGAGGATGGATAAAAATAATTGTACAGTTCTTTAGTATAGTGCCTAGACTTAAGAAACCAAAGCAAATTGGATAAAATGAGTGTTATCTCTATAAATAAGAGAACTAGGAAGTGAGTTTATTAAAAAGTCTTTAAAGGGCTCAATAAATGGTGGCTTTTATGGCCAAATGATGGAAAATCTATTATAGTATAATCACTTTTGTTTGGGATGTTAATAATTGACATCTAGTTATTATTTAATATAAGGTTAAGGACAGTAGTATTCAGAAAGGTAAAGAAGTTTTGAAAAGTTAAAAGTAATAATTGTTGTATATAATATGAATTCTATTTATATGACATGAAAAACTACTGAAGACTTTGCACTATGTTCTATTTTGAAGACCATCCAAAACATTGATCTGTTAGCTTGTTTTTTTGCTAAGCTCGAACCTCTACAGCTTAAAATTTGTAAAATGCATCTTTAGACTGTGAAAATTGTATGATTAAAACTTGAAAAATAAATGTTAGTAATTATAGAAAAATATTTTTATTTTCCAGAATAATTAAAGCATACATTCTTTTAAAAAAATGGAAAGAGAAGAATCCTTTCTCCATTTATATTATTTACAATCCTTTCCAGAATTACTTTACCAGTGCCTCTGCAAAAAATGGGCAAAATGATTTTTATTCAGTGTTTTCTCTCCAGACCTGACCTTGAAAATGAGCTGAAATTGTACTATTCTATGAATCCTCCTTGTGTCTTCTATTACACGTCCTCTTACTTTTGGGATTGTCCCTCTATATTATCTATATCTATATCTATATCTATCTATCTATATCTAATCTATATCTATCTATAATCTATATATCTACCTCTACCTCTATCTATTTATCTATGTATCTATGTATCTATCTATGTATCTATGTATCTATCTATCTATCTATCTATCTATCTATCTATCTATCTATCTATCATCTATCTATCTATCTATCTATCTATCTATCTATCTATCTATCTATCTATCTATCTATCTATCTATCTATCTATCTATCATCTATCTATCATCTATCTATCTATCTATCTATCTATCTATCTATCTATCTATCATCTATCTATCCATCTATCATCTATCAATCTTTCTAGCTGTTTGTCTACATGACAGATAGACTATATGACTTACGTATTTATCTGATATTATATATGTATAGTTTTGACCTTACATTTATAATCTTCTATTCTTTAGATAACCATGCAAATAAATTTTGTACCTCCATGTACATTGTAACTTCCTTAGAAGCAAACACTGTATTTCCACATTTGATAGCTCATAATCACAGTTTTCTGGTAGGCACACAATGAATATTTGTTGCTTTTCTATCCTTGACAAAGATTCATGTCAGTGATTTTCATTTGGGGGTGATTTTACCCCTCAGTGACACTTGGCAACCTTTGGAGACATTTTCACTTCTTACAGTTGTTGGGGTGGGTGGCGGTTGTAAAAGAGCCGAGACACTATTAGCATCAGGAGAAGGTCCAGGGATGTTACTGAGCATGTGCAAGATGATCCACTTGCTTCCTGTCATAGTCTTACATAAACTCACCAGGCACTAACTTTTCCATCTATTTTTTTCCTTCTGATATTTGAGGTCATCTGGCAAAAAAAAAAAAAAAAAAGTAGTTCCTAAGACCTAGAGCTGAGTCTCAGTAGTGCAAAAATTGTGAAACTCTAAATTACATCAAATATCAGGGCCATACAGTTAAAAGGCAAAAATTTTAAAAGAATCTTTAGTGGGGAAAACAGAAATACTTTAAAAATCTAAATAATGTATATAATTTTTCCTTTGTCCAAAATTTTACTAAATCTAGTACGGAATGTGACTACATATATTTCATTTTTCTTATAGAAATTATAATAACCTTTTCCCAAATATTTATTTAATGAGCATACATTTTACTATACAGGTTTTACCTTTTTACTAAGTAGTTTACTTTGTGAATTAAAAGCAGAGACATAGGAAGAACAAGTAAATAGAAAAGTCATAAAAATCATATGTGTTTTACTAGGCATAAAAACATAAAAATTGAGGCAGTTTGTTTATTTTGCATATTTTAGAAACATGACTGATTTTTTAAGTGGATTTATTGGAGTCATATTGGTTAAATAAAATCACATAGGTTTCAAGTGTACAACTCAATAACATCATCTGCTTACTGCCTTGTGTGCTCACCACCCAAAGTAAAGTCTCTTTCTGCTACCATTTAACCAACTGTTGCCTTCTTCCACCAACCTCCACCCCACTTCCCCTACGGCAATCACCATACTGATGTCTGTGTCTATGTATTACTTTATTTATTTTATTTATTTATTTTTACTTAACACCTTCAACTTAAAAAAAAATTTTTTTCTTTATTGATTTTAGAGAGAGGAATGGAGAGGGAGAGAGAGAGAGAGAAACATCGATGAGAGAAAACATTGATTGGCCCCCTCCTGCATGCCCCTCACTGGGGATCAGGCCCACAACTTGGGCATGTACCCTCCCTGGGAATCGAACTGGTGACCTCTTGGTGCCTGGGTTGACATTCAACCACTGAGCCACACCAGCCGGGCAACACCTTCAGCTTTTTCACCCAGCCCCCAACCACCTCCCTTCTGACAGCTGTCAGTCTGTTGTTGTTTTTTAATCCTCACCAGGGGATATTTTTTCATTTTTATCTTCAAATAGAATGGAAGGGAAAAAAGAAGGAAGAGAGAGAGAGAGAAACATCAACGTGAGAGACACACATCGATTGTTTGCCTCCTGCATGACCCCAACCAGGGCCAGGGCAAACAGTAACCGAGGTACCTGCCCTTGGCCGAAATTGAAAGCATGACTCATTGGTCTGCGGGCTAATGTTCTATCCACTGAGCAAAACTGGCCAGGGCTGTCAGTCTGTTTTATGTATCAATTCTTTGTTTCTATTTTGTTTGGTAGATAATTTTGTTCATTAGATTCCATGTATAAGTGAAATCACATGTTATTTGTCTTTCTCTGACTGACTTGTTTCACTTAGCACAATATTCTTCTGCTTCATCCATGCTGTCTCAAAAAGTAAGATTTCTGCCCCGACTGGTTTGGTTCAGCAGTTAGAACCTCGGCCCTTGGCCCAATGAGTCATAGGTTCAATTCAGTTAAGGGCAGTACCTCTGTTGCCAGTCGTCCCTGGCCCTGGTCATGTTGAGCGGGAGGCAGCCAGCTCATGTGTTTCTCTCACTTCAGTGTTTCTCTCTCTGTCTCTCTCCCTCCCTCTCTCCCACTCTATCTGAAGATAAATGAAAAAAATATATATCCTCAGGTGAGGGTTAAAAAAAAAGGTAAGATTTCCTTTTTTTTTTTTTTTTTGTGGCTGCATAGTATTACATGGTGTGAATATACCACAGCTTTTTTGTCCACTCATCTACTAACGGGCACTTGTGCTGTTTCTAGATCTTGGCTACTGTAAATAAAAATTGCGATGATCATAGAGGTGCATATATTCTTTCAAGTAAGTGTTTTGGGTTTCTTTGGATATATTCACAGAAGTGGAATTGCTAGGTCATAAAGCAGTTCCATTTTAAATTTTTTGAGGAAACTCCATAATGTTTTCCACAGTGGCTGTACCATTCTGCATTCCCACTAACAGTGTACGAAGGTTCTCTTTTCCCCACATCTTCTCCAATACCGGTTGTGTGTTGTTTTATTGACGATAGCCATTCTGACAGGCGTGAGGGGATATCGCATTGTGGTTTTAATTTGCATCTCTCTGATGATTAGTGATGCCTTTTCATGTGTCCATTGTCCTCTTTGGAGAAGTGTCTGTTCAGGTCCTTTGCCCACTTTTAATTGGATTATTTGTTTTCTTGGTGCTGAGTTGTATAAGTTCTTTATATATTTTACAAATAAACCCCTTATCTGATGTGTTATTGTCAAATATATTCTCCTATTCGGTAGGTTGTCTTTTCATGTTGTTGATAATTTATTTGTGTTGTGCAAAAGATTTTTACTTTGATGTAGTCCCATTGTTTATTTTTTTTCTTATATTTCCCTTGCCTGAGGAGATACATCAGAAAAAAACATCGCTACAAGAAATATCAGAGATTTTACTGCCTATGTTTACTTTCAGGAATTTTATGGTTTTGTGACTTACATTGAAGTGTTTAATTCATTTTGAATTTATTCCTGTGTATGGTGTAAGGAGGTGGTCTAGTTTCATTTTATTGCATGTATCTGTTCAATTTTCCAAGCACCATTGATTGAATAGACTGTCTTTACCCCATTGTATATTCTGGCCTCCTTTGTCAAATAGTCATTGACCATAAAGATGTGGATTTATTTCTGGGCTCACTATTCTGTTCCATTGATTTGTATGCCTGTCCTTATTGCAAGTACCATGCTGTTTCGATTCCTATGGCCTTATAGTATAGTTTGATATAATTTAGTATGATACCTCCAACTATGTTCTTTCTGAACAATGCTGAGGCTCTTTAGGGTCTTCTGTGGTTCCATATAAATTTTTGGAATATTTGTTCTGGATCTGTGAAATATATGCCATTGGTATTTTAATAGAAATTGCATTGAATCTATAGATTGCTTTGGGTAGCATGAACAATTCAATGTTCTTAATTCTTCCTATCCATTAACACAGTACATGCTCTACTTATCTTCCTCAATTTCTGTCTTTAGTATCCTATAATTTTCCTAGTGTAGGTCTTTCACATCCTTGGATAAATTTATTCCTAGGTACTTTATTTTTTGTTGTTGCTGCAACAGTAAATGGAAATTGTTTTTCTTAATTTCTCTTTCTGGTACTTTCTTATTGGTGTATAAAAATGCCACTGATTTTTAAATATTAATTTTGTGTCCTGCTACTTTAGTAAATTCATGTATTGTTTCTAGTAGTATTTGGTGAAGTCTTAGGATTATTTATATACAGTATCATGTCACCTATAAATAATGACCGTTTTAGTTCTTCCTTTCCAATTAGGATGCTTTTTATATCTTCTTCTTGTCTGATTTCTATGGCTAGAACTTCCAGTACCATGCTGAATAAGAGAGGTAAAAGTGGATATCCCTTTCTTGTTCCTGATTTTAAATAAAACTTTCTCTTTTTGCCCATTGAGCATGATGTTGGCTGTGGGTTTGTCTTATATGACCTTTATTATGTTGAGCTATGTTCTTTCTATTCTGACTTTGCTAAGAATTTTTGTCATAAATGGGTCTTGGATTTTAGCAAATGCTTTTTATGCACATATTGATATGATCATGTGATTTTTGTCTTTTATTTTGATTATGTGATGTATCATGTATAGATTTGTGAATATTGTACCAGTTTTGCATCTCCATAATACATTTCACTTGGTCATGGTGTATAATCTTTTAATGTATTGCTGGATCTAATTTGCTAATATTTTATTGAGAAGTTTAGCATCTATATAAGTTCATCAGGAATTTTGACCTGTAATTCTCTTTTTCTGTAGTGTCTTTATCTGGTTTTGGAAAGAAGACAATGCTGGCCTCATAAAAAGTGCTTGGGAGACTTTCTTCTAAATTTCTTTGGGAATAGTTTGAGGATGACAGGTGTTAATTCTTCTTTGAATGTTTGGTAGAACTCCCCTATGAAGCCAATGGACAAAGGCTTTTGTTTCCAGAAAGTTTATTGATTACTGCTTCAATTTCACTAGTTGTTACTGGTCCATTCAGGTTTTCAGAATCTTTTTTATTTTATTTTAATTTTTTATTTATTTTTTTCTTACAGATATTTCACATTTTTTACCCCATTGGCACCCCCCTCCCCACCTCACCCCCGCCCCGTCCCCCGCTTAGTTGTCCATGTCCATTGGTCATGCATACATGCATATAAGTTCTGTGGTTTATCTCTTCTCACCCCCCCACCCCCTCTTCTGAGGGATGTCAGTCTGTGCCCTACTTCCATGTGTCTGGGTCTACCGTATTCCTCAGACTGTTATGTTCATTATATTCCATATATAAGTGAGATCATGTGGTATTTGTCTTTTTCTGCTTGGCTTCTTTCACTTAGGATAATACTTTCCAGGTCCCTCCATGTCGTCTCAAAGGATAAGAGATCTTTCTTTCTTACCGCTGCATAGTACTCCATTGTGTATATGTACCACAGCTATTTTATCCATTCATCTACTGATGGACACTTGGGCTGTTTCCAGATCTTAGCTATTGTAAATAGTGCTGCTATGAACATGAGGTACATATATTCTTTCTGATTGGAGTTTCAGGCTTCTTAGGGTATATTCCTAGAAGTGGAATCACTGGGTCAAATGGAAGTTCAATTTTTAATTTTTTGAGGTAACACCATATTGTTTTCCATAGTGGCTGCACCAGTCTGCATTCCCACCAGCAGTGTGTTAGAGTCCCCTTTTCTCCACACCCTCGCCAACACTTGTTGTTTGATGATTTGTTGATGGCGGCCATTCTGACAGGTGTGAGGTGATTCCTCATTGTTGTTTTAATTTGCATCTCTCTGATGATTAGTGATGTTGAACATTTCTTCATATGTCTCTTGGCCATTTGTATGTCCTGTTTGGAGAGGTGTCTATTCAGCTCCTCTGCCCATTTTCTAATTGGGTTCTTTGTCTTCCTTTTGTGGAGTTGTATGAGCACTGTCTCTATATTGGAAATTAATCCCTTATCTGATACATCATTGGCAATGATGTTCTCCCATACAGTGGGTTGCCTTTCCATTTTGATGATTGTTTCTTTTGCTGTGCAGAAGCTTTTGAGTTTGATGTAGTCCCATGTGTTCATTTTTTCCTTTGTTTCTGTTGCCTTAGGTGATGTATCAGTGAAAATTCTGCTCCGTATGATGTCCGAAATTTTGTTGCCTACATTTTCTTCTAGAATTTTTATGGATTCACAGGTCACATTTAAGTCTTTTATTCATTTTGAGTTTATTTTTGTGTATGGTGTAAGTTGATGGTCTAGTTTCATTTTTTTGCATGTAGCTGTCCAATTTTCCCAACACCATTTATTAAAGAGGCTGTCTTTACTCCACTGTATGCTCTTGCCACCTTTGTCAAATATTAATTGAGCATATTGCCTTGGGTCCATTTCTGGGTTCTCTATTCTGTTCCACTGGTCTATATGCCTGTTCTTGTGCCAGTACCAGGCTGTTTTGGTTACAGTCGCTTTGTAGTATAACCTGATATCTGGTATTGTGATCCCACCTACTTTGTTCTTTTTCTTCAAGATTTCTGTGGCTACTCGGGGTCTTTTTTGGTTCCATATGAACTTTTGAAGAATTTGTTCTAGTTCTATGAAATATGTTGTTGGAATTTTGATGGGGATTGCATTGAATCTACAGATTGCATTGGGCAGTATGGACATTTTAATGATGTTAATTCTTCCAATCCATGAATAGGGTATGTGCTTCCACTTTTTTATATCTTCCTCTATTTCTTTTTTCAATGTTCTGTAGTTTTCTGCAAATAGGTCCTTTACTTCTTTGGTTAAGTTAATTCCTAGGTATCTTAAATTTTTTTGGCACGATGGTAAATGGGATTGTTTTTTCAGTTTCTCTTTCTGTGAGTTCATCATTGGTGTACAAGAATGCCGTCGATTTCTTGACGTTAATTTTGTATTCTGCTACTTTGCCAAATTCATTTATTATGTCTAGTACATTTTTTATGGAGTCTTTAGGGTTTTCTATGTATAATATCATGTCATCTGCAAATAATGACAGTTTCACTTCCTCCTTTCCAATTTGGATCCCTTTTATTTTTTCTTCATGTCTGATAGCTGTGGCTAAGACTTCCAGTACAACGTTAAATAAGAGTGGCGAAACTGGACATCCCTGTCTTGTTCCTGTTCTTAATGGAAATGTTTTTATTTTCTGTCCATTGAGTATGATGTTGGCTGTAGGTCTTTCATATATGGCCTTTATTATGTCGAGATATGATCCCTCTATTCCTACATTGCTGAGCATTTTTATCAGAAATGGATGCTGGATTTTGTCGAATGCTTTATCAGCATCTATTGATATGATCATGTGGTTTTTATTCTTCATTTTGTTTATGTGGTGTATCACGTTTATTGATTTACAAATATTGTACCAGCCTTGCATCCCTGGAATGAATCCCACTTGGTCATGGTGAATAATTTTTTTGATGTATTTTTGGATCTGATTTGCTAATATTTTGTTCAGGATTTTGGCGTCTATGTTCATCAGGTATATTGGCCTGTAGTTTTCTTTCTTCGTAGTATCTTTTTCTGCTTTTGGAATTAGAATTATGCTGGCCTCATAGCACATATTTGGAAGTCTTCCTTCTTCTTGAATTTTTTGAAATAGTTTGAGGAGAATGGGTGTTAGTTCTTTTTTGAATGTTGGGTAAAACTCCCCCGTGAAGCCATCTGGGCCTGGGCTTTTGTTTGCTGGGAGAGTCTTGATTACCTCTTCAATTTCCTTAGTTGTTATTGGTCTGTTCAAGTTTTCTATCTCTTCCGGGAATAGTTTTGGGAGACTGTGTGTTTCTAGAAATTTGTCCATTTCGCTTAGATTGTCGAATTTGTTGCCATATAGTTGTTCATAGTAGTTGTTAATGATCTTTTGTATTTCTGTGGTGTGGGTTGTTACTTCTCCTCTTTCATTTCTGATTTTGTGTATTTGGGTTCTCTCTCTTTGTTTCTTGGTGAGTCTAGCTAAGGGTCCATCAATCTTGTTTATCTTTTCGAAAAACCAGCTCTTTGTTTCATTGATCCTTTGAATTGTTTTTTTGGTCTCTATGTCATTTATTTCTGCTCTGATCTTTACTATTTCCTTCCTTCTACTTGCTCTGGGGTTTTCTTTTTGTTTGCTTTCTAATTCTTTAAGTTGTGAGGTTAGACAGTCAATTAGAAATTTTTCTTGTTTTTTGAGGTAGGCCTGTAGTGCTATGAACTTCCCTTTCAGAACTGCTTTCGCTGCATCCCATAGATTTTGTGTTGTTGTGTGTTTATTTTCATTGGTTTCCAGGAAGTTTTTAATTTCTTCCTTGATCTCCTCGGTGACCCATTCATTGTTTAGTAACATGCTATTTAGCCTCCATGTGTTGAAATGTCTTTGCATGTTCTTGTTGCAATTGATTTCTAGTTTCATGCCATTGTGATCTGAGAAGATGCTTGATATGATTTCAATCTTCTTGAACTTGTAGAGATTTAGTTTGTGCCCTATCATGTGGTCTATCTTTGAGAATGTCCCATGTGCACTTGAGAAGAATGTGTATTCTGTAGTTTTGGGGTGTAATTCTCTGTAGATATCTATTAAATCCATTTGGTCTAGTGCTTCATTTAGAGTCTCTGTTTCCTTGCTAATTTTTTGCCTAGAGGATCTATCCAGTGCTGTCAACGGGGTGTTGAAGTCCCCTGCTATGATTGTATTGTTGTCGATTTCTCCTTGGAAGTCCTCCAGAAGATTTTAAATATATTTTGGTGCTCCTGTATTGGGTGCATATATGTTTATCAAGGTTATATATTCCTGTTGGATAGATCCTTTCAATATTATGTAGTGGCCGTCTTTGACTCTAGTTATGGTCTTCATTTTGAAATCTATTTTATCAGATATGAGAATTGCTACCCCAGCTTTTTTTTGCTTGGAAAATTTTTTTCCATCCCTTGACTCTCAACCTATGTGAGTCTTTTGTTGTGATGTGTGTCTCTTGTAAACAACATATAGATGAGTCATGCTTTCTTATCCAATCAGCTACTCTGTGTCTTTTTATGGGAGTATTCAATCCATTTACATTTAAGGTGATTATTGATATGTACTTATTTATTACCAATTTTGTTTAGTGTGGTTCTATTTTTCTTCCCATTTCTACTGCTAATTACAGCAGTCCTTTTAACATTTCTTGCAGTGCTGGTTTGGTGCTAATGTATTCCCTTAGCCTTTTTATTTGTCTGGGAAGCTCTTTATTTGACCTTCTATTTTGAATGATAGCCTAGCTGGGTAGAGTAGTCTTGGATTCAGATTTTTGTTTTTCATGACTTTGATTACTTCATGCTATTCCCTTCTGGCCTGTAGTGTTTCTTGTGAGAAGTCAGCTGAGAGCCTTATGGGGTTTCCTTTGTAGGTTACCTGTTGCTTATCTCTTGCTGCTTTTAGGATTCTCTCTTTGTCTTTAATTTGTGGCATTTTAATTACTATGTGTCTTGGTGTGGGCCCGTTTGGGTTCTTCTTACTTGGGACTCTCTGTGCTTCTTGAACATGAATGCCTTCTTCCTTCACCAAATTAGGGAAGTTTTCTGTCACTATTTTTTTTGAATATATTCTCTATCCCTTGTTCATTTTCTTCTTCTTTGGGGACTCCTATGATTTGAACATTATTACGTTTCCAGTTGTCCCACAGTTCTCTTAAGCTGTCTTCCTGTTTTTTAATCGTTTTTTCCTTTTGTTTTTCTGATTGGTTGATTTTTCTACCCTGGCTTCCAATTCACTGATCCGGTCCTCAGCTTCCTCTACTGTGCTTTTTAAACCTTCCAATGTGTTTTTCATTTATGATATGTCATTTTTTATCTCTTCTTGATGGTTTTTAATTTCCAATTGGCTTATTTTCAGTGTCTCTATGTCCTTACTCATGCTGTTCAGCTTCCTCAAGATCATGGCTCTGAATTCTAGCTCTGTTAACATGCCTAATTGCTCCACATTGATCTCATTTTTGGTGGAGGTCTCTTGCTCTTTCATTTGGCTTCTGTTTCTGTGTTTCACCATTTTGGCTATCACTGTGGGCTTTGGAGCCTGTCAAGTTTCCCTTGGGTGTTGGTGTTCTGCTGTTTGTGGCTCCCTCTCCTAGGTTTAGATGAGCGAGGGAGGACCCACGTTAAACACCACTGTCAAGTCTTACTTTCCTGGTTAAAGTTGCCAGCCCAGGAAAGGTACTGTTATCCTCTAGCTTTTTGCCTGGAGGCTAGCAGTCGAGGTTACTTGATGAGTTTTGGGTTGTCAGTTGATTGAAAAACTCCCTCAGGTGCTCAGCACAAGGGGATTTCCTGAGAGTGGGGCAGGTGCTGGTTGTTAATGAGCCTCAATTAGCACTTCAATGGCCCTCAGGGTGGGGTTGGATCTCCGAGGGAGGGGCTGCTGCCTCTCCCCAGAGCCCTGGGAAGGAGCAATATGCCCACTGTCCTGCGTGGCTGCACTCAGCAAACTCTCTGGGTGCCCTCCAAATCCCGAGTGTCCCCACACAGCTCCAGTCCAGTCTGCCCTCCCTCTGCCGGTGCCCAAGGTGAGTGGCTGTGGCTGTTTCAGCCTCTGTCCTGGCTCTGCGCTGTGGAGCCACCTGGGAGTGTAACCGGAGGGCGCTGCTCCCAGCTCAGGCTGCTGTGGGCTCCCAGCCCGTCTCGCGCCTTTGCAAGCCTACCGGGATGGAGTCAGTGTCCCTTGTTGTATGGTCCTCGCAAGCTGCTTTTCTGTTGCTTTTTCCCGTCAGTTTGTCTGTGTTATAGTTGTAATTCCAGTTTGGTTCTGGGAGAAGGTCTGTGTAGCTCCGTTCACTCTGCCGCCATTTTTCTGCTCCATTTTCAGAATCTTCTTGGTTGAGATTTGGGAGATTGTATGTTTCCAGGAATGTGTCTATTTTACCTAGGAACAATAGCAAAAACAATCCCTAAAGAAAAGAGAATTAGAAAAGAGAAAAGACAGCAAGAATAATAAACAGAAAAGAAAGAAAGAAAAAGATAGTAAATAATAAAAAATAAAATGAAAAGAATGCTAGAAGAAAAAAAAATATTCCAAAAGGAAAGAAGGGAGGGAAAAAAGAAGAATAAAGAGTAGAAAAAAGAAACGGTGAAAAGGAAATGAAGAAAGAGAAAGAAAAATATTATGGAAAAGTAAAAATAAGGGAAAGAAAGATAAAGCAAAAGAAAGACTAGGAAAAAAAAAATGGAGTAAGAAAAGGAAGGAAACAAATAACAGATATGAAAAAACAGATGAAAAGAGAAAAAATAACAACAATAATAATAATACCCAAGCCATATAAAATAAAAAAATAAAAAATGGTGGAATACAAACAAGCAAAACCAACTACGTGAAGTGTGTCTTGGCAGATTGCAGTGATTGCTAGGATTTGCCTGTGGATGCTCTTCTTAAGTTGTCTGAGGCTGTGTTGTATTTCATGCCTCCCACCAATGTCAGCAGCTGTCCATGTTTGTCTCTTGGGACCTGGTTCAAAGCTTCAAGGGGTCCACCACCTGTACTGCTGATGGGAGGGGCCAAGCTGAACACCCAGGCTGGTCTAGTAGCAGCGACGGGCCCTAAGGCAGATGGAGTGCATGTACCTGGACTGTTTCCCTTTCCTCCGCCCAGTAGATTCCTTCCTAGGTTGGCCAGTGGGGTTTGCTGGAAGCCAGGGCTTCTATCAGCTCTCCTGTGAGCGGGAGGAAGTGCAAGCCACTCAGCCAGGTTCCGGTGATGTGGGGCAAATGTCCCCACCCCAAGCCAGTCTTTAATGCTCCCTGACACTGCTGCTTCCTCTGCGGGGGTCAGGTCTGGGTGGTGTGTGCAGGATCCAGAGGGTGGGGTGAGCTGTATCCCCAGGGGCTGGTTATTTGCCTTTCCCCAATCTTCTGCTGTTGGGAGGGGCTTGTGTCTCTCAGGAAAATGGCTTCTTTGATCTGGGGGGCATGACTCAGCACAGGTGCCCTCCTTACCTCTCCCCAGCTCCTTCCACCCCTGTCTCTCCTCAGGTGACTTCAATCCTCACCCCCTCCTGCTGCCAAAACCCAGGGTCAGTGTCTGGGAACAAAATCCTGTGCACCAGCCCTTTAAAAACAGTGGCTTTGCCTGGAGGCAGCTCAGTTTCCTCTCTGCCCCACCAGTTGCCCTACAGGTGGTTGTTGCTGGGTGGCTCAGCTCTCTGGCTGTCCTGGGTCCCTGCCTTGGGTTCCAGTCCTCTTCTCTGGGGGACCCTCTTCAGCCTTGACTGACCTGAGAGGTCAGCCAGCACCTCTTCCTACCCTGCCCTTCCTACCAGTCTGGAGGTGGTTTCTGCCCCACCTCGTTTAAAAGTCTCCTCTTCAGTCAGTCTTCAGTTGATATTTGAGGGTGAATATTCCCCAATTTAATTCTAATTCCAGTTAGATTCTGAGAGGATGTGGGAGAAAGATCCACCTATTCTACCACCATCTTTCTTCTCTCTGTATCACATCTTTAGATTTGCGGATATTCTACCAACATCATGTCCCTGGAATAAATGCCACTTGATCTTGGTGCATAATATTTTTAATATATTGCTGGATTCAGCTAGTATTTTGTTGAGGATTTTAGCATCTATGATCATCATGGATATTGGCCTATAATGTTCTTTCTTTGTCGTGTCTTTATTTGGTTTTGGAATGACAATAATACTGGCCTCATAAAGTGAGTTTGTAAGTCTTCTCTTGAATAATTTGAAATAGTCTGAGAAAAATAGATGTTAGTCCTTCTTTGAATGTTGGGTAAAATTTGACTAAATTCATCTGGTCCAGGACTTTTGTTTGCTGGGAATTTTTTGAATACTCCTTCAATTTTATTAGTTGTTATCGACCTATTTTAGTTTTCTGATTCTTCCTGACTCAGATTTGAAATGCTATATGTTTCTAGGAATTTATTTTGCTTAGGTTGTCCAATTCATTGGCACATGGTGGTTCATAATATTTTCTTATTATCCTTTGTAGTTCTCTGGTGTCTATTGTTATTTCTCCTCTTTCATTTCAGATTTTTATTTATTTATTTTGGACCCTCCCTCTACTTTTCTTGATGAGTTTGGTTAAAGGTTTGTCAATCTTGTTTAAAGAAACATCTCTTTGTTTCACTGATCTTTTTATTTTTAATTTAATTTTTTAGTGTTATTTTCATTTATTTCTTCTCTGATCTTCATTATTTTCTTTTTTCTGCTCACTTTGGGTTTTGTTTGTTGTTCTTTTTCTAGTTCTTTTAAGTGTAAAGTTAGATTGTTTATTTGTTTCTTGAGAGAGGCCTGTAATGCTATGAATTTCCTTCTTAGAACTGCTTCCTCTGTGTCCCACTGATTTTGGGTTGCTGTGTTCACATTTTCATTTGTTTCAAGGTAACTCTTGATTTCCTCCTTGATCTCATTGTTAACCCATTAATTGTTTAGTAACATGTTATTTAGCCACCATGTGTTTGAATGTTTTTTAGTTTTTGTTATTGTAATTGATTTCTAATTTCATATCATTGTTGTTAGAGAAGAGAGTTGATGATTTCTATCTTTTTGAATTTATAAAGACTTATCTCATGTCTTAACATGTGATCTATCTTACAGAATATTCCATGTGCACCTGAAGCAAATGTACATTTTGCTGCTTTGGGATGAAATATTTTGTAAATATCAATTAAATCTATCTGGTCCAGGATGTCATTTAAAGTCACTATTGTCTTGTTGATATTTTATCCAGAAGGTCTACCCACTGATGCTAATGGGCTGTTAAAATTTCCTACTATAGGTGTATTGCAGTCAACCTGTTTTTTAATATCCACCAAGATTTTAAAAAATATATTTAAGGTTCAGCAAGTGTGCTCAGTGGTTGAGCATCGACCCATGCACCAAGAGGTCGCCTGTTTGATTCCCAGTCAGGGCACATGCCCAGGTTGTGGGACCAATCCCCATTGGGGGTATGCAGGAGGTGGTCAATTGATGTTCTCTCTCATGGATATTTCTCTCTCTCTTTCTCTAAAATCAATAAAGGAAAAAAAACAACAACACACATTTAAGTGCTCTTAAATTGGGTGCATATACATTTATAAGGTTTATATTCTCTTGTTGGATTGATCCATTTAGTAGTATCTAGTGACATTCTTTGTTGTTATGGCCTTTGTTTTGAAGTCTATTTTTTCTGATATAGGTATTGCTAACCCAGTTTTTTTTTTCTTTCCATTTACATTTGCATGGAATATGTTTTCCATCCCTTCACTTTTAGTCTTTGCGTCCTTTGTTCTGAGGTGCAATTCTTTTATTTTTTTTATTTTTTATTTTTTTCTTTTTCTTTTTTTCTTTTTTTTATGAATTTTATTTATTTATTTTTTTGTTACAGATATTTTACCTTTTTACCCTATTGGCATCCCCACCCCACCCCACCTCCACCCTTTCCCCGGCTTAGTTGTCCATGTCCATTGGTCATGCATACATGAGGTGCAATTCTTTTAGACAGCATATGTGTGGGTCATGTTTTCTTATTTATTTAGCTACAATATGTCTTTTAAAAAAAATCTTTATTGTTGAAATTACAGATGTCCCTCCTTTTTCCCCCTACTGACTCCACCCTCCCCACTCCCACCACTGCCCCCATTCACACGGGTTATGCATATATGCATATAAGTTCTTTGGTTTATCTCTTCCTGTCCTTCACATCCCCTGCCCTCTGAGAGTTGTCAGTCTGTTCCATACTTCCATGTCTCCAAATCTGTTTTGTTTGTTGGCTTACTTTGTTCATTATGTTCCACAAATAAGTGAGATCATGTGGAACTTGTCTTTCTTTGACGGGCTTATTTTGCTTAACGTAATTGCCCTCCAGAGTTCTCCATGTTGTCTCAAAGGTAAGAAAGATTTTTTTACACCTGCGTAGTATTCCGTTGTGTAAATGTACCACAGCTTTTTTATCCACTCATCTATTTATAGATACTTGGGCTGTTTCCAGATCTTAGCTATTGTAAATAGCACTGCTGTGAATATAGGGGTGTATATATTCTTTCTAATTGGTGTTTCATACTACTTAGGATATATTCCTAGAAATGGGATCACTGGGTCAAATGGCAGTTCCATTTTTAGTTTTTTGAAGAAACACCATATTGTTTTCCATAGTGGCTGCACCAGTCTGCTTTCCCACCAGCAATGTACTAGAGTCCCCTTTCTCCACACCCTTGCCAGCACTTGTTGTTTGATGATTTATTGATAGCAGCCATTCTGGCAGGTGTGAGGTGACACCTCATAGTCATTTTACTTTGCATGTCTGATGATTAGTGATGAAGAGCATTTTTTCATATATCTCTTGGCCATTTATATGTCCTGTTTGGAGAAATGTCTACTCAAGTCCTCTGCCCATTTTTTAATTGGTTTGTTTGTCTTCCTTTTGTTGAGTTGTATGAGTGCTCTATATATTTTTTAAATTAACCCTTTATCTGATGTATCATGGCAAATATGTTCTCCCAGAGAATGGGGTTACCTTTTCATTTTGATGCTGGTTTCTTTTGCTTTGCAGAAGCTTTTTAGTTTGATGTAGTCCCATTTATTAATTATTTTCCTTTGTTTCTCTTGGCCATGGTGATGTATCAGTGAAAATTCTGCTGTGTGTGATGTCTGAGATTTTACTGCCTACATTTTCTTTTTGGATTTTTATGGTTTCATGACTTACATTTAAGTCTTTTATCCATTTTGAGTTTATTCTTGTGAGTGATGTAAATTGGTAGACTTTTATTTTATTTCATGTACTTTCTAATTTTTCCAACACATTTGTTGAAGAGATTGTCTTTACTTTATTGTATCCTCTTGTCTCCTTTGTCAAATATTAATTGAGCATAATGTCTTGGGTTGATTTCTGGGTTCTCTGTTCTAAGCTACTGATCTATATGCCTGTTCTTTTGCCAATACCAGGCTGTTTTGATTATGATGGCTTTGTAATATAATCTGATATCTTGAATTGTGATCCCTCCAACTTTTTTCTTTTCTTTTTTCTTTTTCCAAGATTGCTGTGGCTGTTCAAGGTCTTTTTTTGGTTTCACATAAACTTTTGGAGTAATTTTTCTAGATTTGTGAAATATGTCATTGGTATTTTAATAGGGATTGCATTGATTCTTTATATTGCTTTGGGTAATATGGACCTTTCAATGATGTTGATTCTTCTAATCCATGAACACGGTGTATGCTTTCACTTCCTTTATATCTTCCTTTATTTTTTCAGCATCCTGTAGTTTTTTGAGAACAGGTCTTTTATCTCTTTTGTTAAGTTTATTCCTTGGTATCTTAATTTTTTTGTTGCAATGGTAAATGAGATTTTTTTTTCCATTTCTCTTTCTGATGCCCATTATTGATATATAATACTGCCATTGATTTCTGGATGTTAATTTTATATCCTGCTACTTTGCTGAATTCATTTATTACTCTATGTCTTTTGCTGTGAACATTTAATTTGGTTACTTTTTAAAATCTTTATTGTTGAGAGTATTAAATATGTCCCCCATTTTCCCTCATTGCCTCCACCCAGCTCCCATTTCACTCCAGGCCTTCACCACACTATTGTTTATGTTGATGGGCTATGTGTATATCCATATAAGCTCTTTGGTTAATCTCTTCCTGCCCCCACCCCATTTCCCTCTGAGATCCATCAATCTGTTTATTTTAAAGTCATTATTAATAAGTTCTTGTTTATTGTCATTTTATTCTTCATCTCTATGTTCCCCTGTCTCTCTATTTCTTTTTTTCATTCTTCTTCCTAAAGAAGGCCCTTTAACAATTCTTGCAATATTAGTTTGGTGATAATTGTAATAAACAGCTTTAGCTTTTTTATTATTATTATTATTTTGTCTGGAAAGCTTTTTATTTCTCCTTCAATTTTAAATTAGAGCCTAGCTGGTTAGAATAGTCTTGGTTGTAGGTTCAAGTTTTTCATCCCTTTGAGTATTTTATGCCCATCTTTTCTGGCCTGAAATGTTTCTGTAGAGAAATCAGCTGACAGACTTATGGGAGTTCCCTTGTAGGTAACTAACTACTCTGTAGCATTCAGCAGTGAAAATAAGTGGGAACTCTGTCCACCTAGAAGAAGACAGAGTCCAGAGCTCCAGTAGAAAGAAGGTGACTGAGGACACTGTCTTTCTCTTGCTACTCTGAATAGTCTCTTTTTATTTTAATCATTGCTATTTTAATTATGATGTGTCTTGGTGCAGGTTTCTTTGAATTCATCTTTTTTTTTTAAATTTTGAAAGAGAGAGAAAGAAAGAGAAACATTATTTTGTTATCCCACTTTTTGTGTATTTATTGGTGGCTTCTTGTTTGTGCTCTGACCAGAGATTGAACCCGCAACCTTGGTTAATGCAGATGATTCTATAACCAACTTAGCTACCTGGCCAGGGCCTTTGGGTTCATCTTGATTAGAACTCTCTGTGTGCTTCCTAAACCTGTGTGACTTTTTTCTTTACCAGGTTAAGGAACTTTTAGTCATTATTTCTACAAACAGGTTCTCAATCCCTTGCTTACTCCTTCTTCTCCTGGTATGCCTATGATGCAGATGTTGTTACACTTGATGTTGTACCCGAGATCCTTTTGACTTTCCTCATTTAAAAAACAATCCATTTTCTTTTTGTTGCTCTACTTGGGTGCTTACTTTTATCTTGTCCTCTAAATTGCTGATTTGATTCTTCATTCCATCCAACCTGCTGTTGATTTCTTCTGATATATTCTTCATTTCTAACTGGTTCTATGTCATAGTTTCTATGTCATTTTTAATGCTTAATATCTCTTTAAGTTCTCCCTGAGATCAACCATTCTTCCCACAAGGTCCTTGAATCTCCTTATAACTATTGTTTTAAGCTCTGCTTCATATGTCTTGGTTGCTGCCATTTTATTTAATTCTTTTTCTGGGGATTTCTTTTGCTCTTTCATTTGGGACATATTTCTTTTTCTCCTCATTTTGTTTACCTAGTTGTGTTTTCCTCTTTCTATTAGGTAGATCTGTTATTTCTCCAAAGTTTATTATGATGGCTTTCTGATATAGGTGTCTTATAGGTCTCAGCAGCACAACCTTTCAGATCACCTGAGCTAGGTACTCCAGAAATGTTTCTTGTGTGTGTAATGTAACACCTTTTGTTGTAGTTGAGTCTTGAATGCTGTTAACCTATTCATGGGTAGAGTTAACCCTCAGGCTGTCTGCCTATAAGGATAGACTTTGATTACCATTTATGATTCACTGTTCAGGGGCTTCCCCCTAAAGTAGAGTTGCTCCCCAGCAGGGTCTGGTTTCTGCTGGGCTCCCCCTTTGGGTGTTCTGTATCCATGGCTAATTGAGTCAAACTCTGGTGTGATCTGAAGGCCATCACTGGTTGTATTGGTTTTGGGTGCACTTGGGTGGGGTTTTAGTGCAAGTCGATGTCAGACATTGTGTGTAACTGGCCTTGGGCTACCTGTCTGGAGCTACCATGCTACTCACCATTTGTGACTGCATGTACTGGGCCTGGGTGTTCATGAGAAGGGCCAACCTGTGGGTTAGCTTTCTATGGTTCTGAGCTAAGGGGAACACCAGTGAAAGGTCCAAGGCTCCTGGGCTTGATGTCCAACTCTCAGCTACCCTGCCACCCCCTGAGGTTGCCTGAACTTCTCCAGAGCCCTCTGAAGAAAGACAACAGTGTGGGCCCAAGCTGGTCATGACCCACTGACCCATATAGCTCGGTAGAGTGGGGCCACTAGGGTCAGGATGAGGTTAGTGAGGCCCCTACTTGGGAGAAGTATGGCCAGGCACTCAATGGGGGAGAATGTGGCCCCTAAATCAGAGTCCTACCAGTCAGTCTCTGCCAGAGTTTGACTCGCTACCTCCTCCAGGAGAAATACACCACAAATTCATGTTGGGTTCAGCCAACCATCACTACTGTACAAGCAAGCTCAGTAGGGTATAGTCACTGTGACTCAGGAGGGTAGATCAAAAGAGTCTACCATTGTGGGTGGTGTCACCTGAGGCTGCTGGAAGGGGGCAAGCTCTATGCCACCTCTTAGCTCCCCAGCTGTGCCTGTCAATCCTGGACTGGAGGCTCTGGGGGAGGCACACTTTGTTCCAGCTCTAAGAGTCACCCCCTTTCCAGTAGAACTGAACTCAGCAGGGTGGGGCTACCTGGACATGGGGAAAAAGATTAAAACAGTCTCCTATTGAAGTTGGTGCTGACTAAACCTGCAGGTGGGAGGCAAAACTTGCCCTGTTCCTAAGTCACACAGCTTGGTTAATTTCTGGATGTGTGTACGTAGCTTCTCCAGAAGGTGCTGGTTGGGTGCAGCCAACAGAACTTTCTGCCAGTACTCATGCTTGGCAGGTGGTGTTGCCAGTAGTTAGAGGACCAGGTTTAGTGCGTTCCTTAGGCTGGTGCTGTTAGAATAGGAGTGCTCAACCCTGGGAAGATGGTGCTTGAGGGCAGTGTGGGAAATTTACTCATGACTGGGACCTCAGTACCTGACCCTTCAGCTCATTCTTATGTGCCATGCAACCTAGAGCTTCTCTCTATCACTCCTGTGTGTCCTCAGTCACCTTCTTTCTACTGGAGCTCTGGACTCTGTCTTCTTCTAGGTGGACAGAGTTCCCACTTATTTTCACTGCTGGGTGCTACAGAGTTGATAGTGTGGTGGGAGAGTTATACATGTAAAGAAAGGAAAGGCAACTAATGAGTGGGAAGCTCCTAAAGTTCATAAAAACAAAAAGGAAACAACTTAGGAGTTAGCTTACTATATATTACCTATATCTTTTCTTTACCTGATTGGCTTCAAATTTCTTAAAGGAACCATATTTATCTATATCTCTCATCTAGCTCTAGTATCATAATTTTATTTTATTTTTCTTCTTTGACTTTAGAGAGAGAGGGAGAGAGAGGGAGAGGTAGAAACAGCAATGAGAGTGAACATTGACCGGCCACCTCCTGCACGCCTCCCACCAGGGATCCTGCCCTGCCAGGAATCGAATGGGCAATCTCGTGATGCATGGGTTGACTCTCAACCACTGAGCCACGCCGGCTGGGCTAGTACCATAGTTTTAAATACTCTCTACCTCTTTATGCATCCACTGACTCCTTTTGAAAGTCTAGTACCACTGGGCATTAAGGACACCCACATTATTTTTTCTTCACTCACATATTTGTTTGATTGATCCAAACCAGACCTGCTAGGAATATGACAGATGATTTGCAAATAGTGAGTCATTTCCATGTGTATGAGCAGTAGGAATTACTTTTTAAAATTTAACAGTAGACTCATTCTCTAACTAGAATGATAAATGGTAGTTACTCTCCTTGAAAGCACTACTTCAGTTATTCATTGGTCATTCCCTTGTAGAGTAAGTTCAAAACGGAGACAAATATTTTTAAAGACGACTTAATGTGCATTTGTAGTATACATAGAATTATAACTGGAAAAGGAGGGAATTAAATCATCTGAAGGAATTTTGTGACAGTATTTTATTTTTCCAAGTATGAGTGGGTATTTGTAAAGAAAAAAGAAACTAACTCACTAATTAACTAAAAAGAGAAAATTGAGGACTACTAATTTAAAAATTCTGAAGAGTTTAGAAATAGATATGAACATTTGATATAAAAGTTTGGGGTCTAAATAAATGAATTTCTTGCATAGTGGCTTTTGAGCTTATTTCTCAAAGAAACTGAAAGGTATTTTTTTTTTTTTTAAATCATGGTGGTATATATGAAACACGATACATAAACTTCTTGTGTTGACAGTATCTTAACAACCATGACATGCCTTCATATAGAGTAACTCTATTAGATTGAAATTTAAAATGTGTTTATAACAGTTTGGTTTCCAACAAAGTACGTAGGGATATTTCTAGAGAGCAAAATAGACCTTAGAATTTAAAATTACTGTAAAATGCAAATTATATCCTTACTTTACTAAACTGTGGCTTTCATAATTTACTTTCTAAAAAATAAATTCTGAGAACTTTAAAAAGTTATTTATTTATTTTTACTTTCATTTTTCAATTGCAGTTTGCATTCAATATCATCTTGTTACAGTTTCAGGTGTGCAGCATAATGGTTAGACAATTATATACTTTACAAAGTCTTCCCCCTGATGTTTTCAGTACCCTCCTAGCACAATACATAGTTATTACAATAGTATTGGTTGTATTCCCTATGCTGTGCTTCTCATTCCCGTATCTATTTTTTAACTATCACATTGTACTTCTCAATCCCTTCACCTTTTTCACCCAAACTCAAAACCCCTTTCCCCTCTGGCAACCATCAATCTGTTCTCTGAATCTATAAGTCTGTTTCAGTTTTGTCTGTTCATTTAATTTGTTCTTTAGATTCCACATATAAATGAAATCATATGGTATTTGTCTTTCTCTGGTTGACTTATTTTACTTAACATAATACCCTCTAGGTCCATAGATTTCACAAGGGTAAGATTCCATTCTTTTTTATGGCAGAGTAATAGTCCATTGAATATATGTACCACACTTTTGCCATCCCCTCATTTACTGATGAGCACTTAAGGTTCTTCCAAATCTTGGCTATTGTAAATAATGCTGCAATAAATGTAGGAGTGCATGTATCTTTTTTGAATTTGTGTTTTGGGTTTCTTTAAATACATATACAGAAGTAGCATTGCTGGGTCATAAGGCAGTTCCATTTTTAATTTCTTGAGGAACCTGCGGGTGCTTTTAAATGTTAACACTGGCACAGAATTTGTAGCTGGCTTTTGGTAAAAAATTGTCATTATTAAAATTTCTCTAGCTATACTTATGGAGATATATGAAAGGTATCCCAAAAACAAACATCATGACAGGGACTCTCCCGAGGGCTTTGTCTCGGGTCTCAGGGTATGGGGAAGAAGAGAAAGAATGACGGACTGAGAACAAAGTGAGTAAATGCGCTATACTGTATGCAGAACTACACTTTGCAGTCCCGTCCACCCACAGTTAGATGGAGGGAACATGCCCTTCTCATGAGATGCAGTTTCCTCAGGAAAAAAAGAAAGGGCTCAGGGGACCTGTCTTTTAGAAATTTATAGCCAAGTTTATGAATTTTATGGAATCTTTGCTACACATGTGTAAAAGAGATAATATAGAAGTAAAGGCAGATAAGGAGGTCAATCTGGGAGAGGAGAAAGCAGAAAAAATATTTCAACATAAAATATTAAAATTAGTCATGCTTTGGAGGGGTTCCAAGGTGGCTGCAGTGTTGGTAGAAGCAACACACACCTCCTCCTGGCACCAGGTCAAATTTACAGCTAAATTATGGAATAGTCGACCTGAATGACCAGCTGAAGGACAGTTGGACAAGTGTTAGATCCAAGGATTTATAGTAGAGGCTATATAGAGACTGGTAGTAAGGGCAGAAACGTGGAGAAGGCTGACACAACATAGTGGAGAAGCCGGAGTAACATCTCAGCTGCAAAAGTCCCCTCGAAGAGTGTGGGATCTCAACCCCATGCCTGGACATCCAGCCCACCAGGACCAGAAAGAGGTGCCTGCAAGGTCAAGGATTACATTTCATTCTTTATGTTCCCCGAACTGTAAGACCGGAAGCAATAAGTACATTTATTGGAATAATCAGAATATATGAAACAACTGTGGAAATATAGTGGTTTTGGAAAACCATTACTGATTCATTCAAAAATGAATGAATGAAATTTCATTTCAAAAATGAAATACTGAACATTCAAAAATACTTAAAAAATTTAAAGTTACAAAACAGGATGAAAATAATGTAACAAGCAAGAATGCAGCAAAGATACGGATGTGACAAATGTTGATAGTTTGCCATATTTGCTCCAAATGATTTTTAAAAGTAGCTAATTTTTTTTTTTTTTTTTTTTACCTTCTTCAATTTTCTTCACATCACCTTTTCCCCATAGGCAATCACTGTTCTGATGTTGGTGTGTTTACTTCCTTTTCATGTTTGTAAATGCATTTTAAGGTATAATCTATAAATAAAATAGTGTATTGTTTTTCATGTTTAAAATGTACACAAATGGTATTGCATCCATGTACCTTTCTAAATCAAGTGAATGTAAAGTATATAAAATCTTATTTCATTGTTATTTTAATTTTTTTTTTTTTTTTTGCATTTCTCTAGTTTCTAGTAAGACTGAGCAAAGTGATATAGGTTTATTTGCCCTGTAAGTTTTCTGTTGTGAATTGCCTATTCACATCCTTTGCTCATTTTTCTACTAAAAAACCTGTAAGTTATATGCATTGTCAATATTCTCTCCCTATTTGATTTGTTTATACATATTTATACTGCCTACTGTGGAGGTGTTTTAATTTTAAAGCAAACAATTTATCTTTTTTTTGTTTGTTTGTTTTATTTAAACAAATTTTACATGAGTTCATTAATTTTTTTTTTTTTTTACTATATTTTTTTTCTTTTTACATGAAAGAGGTACATGTAAGTCTTTTCCATCTGGAATCTATTTTAATGCACTGAGTGTGTTAGAGACTTTATTATATTTTATCCCATGTGGAAAAGCAATTTTCCTGGCCTTTTTCCTTGAGTAGAATACTCTTTATTCATTGCAATGTAATGCCAAATGCCACATTTCCTTATATGTGCACGGTTGTTCATAGCTTCTCAATCCTGTTTCATTGATTTACTGATCTATTTGTGCACAAATGTCACATTGTTTTAATTAATATGTTATTATATCACTTCTCAATATATACTATAACAAGGTCCACCATTTTGTATCAGCTATTTTTGGCCATTTACTATTTCATATGCATTTTAAGATGAGCCTAGTAAATGAAACTTATTGGTATTTTGATTGAACTTGCATTGAATCCATAAATTAATTATTGTGTTTTTCCACCTCTAGTTTTTGAAGATTTTTATGTCATTCTTTAGAATTTGGTCATTTTCTTTTGACATGTTTCACCCTTCTTTTGTTAGATTTATTCCTAACAACCTCATTGACTATACTGATATTATTAATGGAATTTCCTAGTGTAGAATAAATAGGAATGAAGAAATCTAGGTTCTGGACCCAAGTCCTTGAGTTCAAATACTGGCTCCATCACTAACAATGAGTGTCTCAATTTACTTAACTCCAGTTTGGAAACAATAACGGCATTATTCAATATGGCTATTGCAAAAAGAGATTAATGTAATGTATACTTAAAATATAGTATTGAATATATTTGAGTTATTAGCGCTACTGTAATTCCTTTTACTTCTATACCTTAGTTTTTACTGTTTAAAAGATCTTATTTATTTTTGTACGTGGTCTGTAATTAATCTTGCATTTTCCTGATAGAAATCATATCATGCAAATAAATAATGAGTTCTTTATTTTTGTTTTTTAAATTCTTATAGTCCTTATTTCTTCTTCTTGTGTTAGCTAAGACCTCTAATATAATGCTGCAAATTTATATATTAATTGCTACATCTTTATTTAAACAAATTAAACTTAAAAATTTATTATTATTATTGTTATTTTTAATTGATTTTAGAGAGAGGGGAAGTTAGAGGGAGAGAGAGAGAGAAACATCAATGAGCGAGAACATTGATTGGCCGCCTCCTACATGCCCCCCACTGGGGATTTGGCCCACAACCTGAACATGACCCTGGACTAAGAATCACACTGGTGACCTCTTGGTGCATGGGTCAATGCTCAACCACTGAGCCACACCAGCCGGGCACAAATTAGACTTTGAGAGAACATTTCTGTTAGTTTTCTCTTTGCCAATGGTTAATTACCATAAAAATTGTAATCTACTCTTTTGGCTTATTTTAGATATTTTACAAAGAAAACTAGATCGAGAGCTATACACATCAAGCCTTTCCTCTGCCTATAATGTTATTTCTCTGCCACACTCATATCCCTAAATCCCACCCAGCTTCCAGACCCGGTCCTCACGCCACCTCCTCCATGCAGCTGCGGCTTCTTACAGCTGGAGGTGACATTTCCAGTCCTCTACCCCTAATGCCTCACCAGCATCTCTCTTATTTATACTCCAACTTACACGGTGGGTTTTGTATGTGTTTAATTTTCCTACTCTGACCCTATTTTTTTAAAGTCAGGATCAGCGTATGTTTATTTTGAGTTTCCTTTTCTGCTGTTACTAGCAAAACGTATACCCCCCCAAATAGTAAATAAATAAATAATACCTAGAACTTAATATAAAAAATAATGTAAAGCTTATTAGGGAAAAGGCGCAAAACCCGAAACACGTTCTTATTAATCTGTTACAGCTTGCTGTCCTTCCTTTAAGAACATTTGCGTGGCCGTGAGTATACATACGCATCATTAATATTCTGCAACAAAATAAGAATTGGGCTACCACTGTGATTTTTGATTTATTAACTTTACTGGCACATGTGACAGAATCTATAGTACAAGAGCACCCTCATGGGGACAACCAGGATGCACAAATAGTGTCATTCACCCTCTATTTAATAGGAAACTCGATCATCTACTCAGCTTTACTTTCTGCAGCTTAACCGGGTTCATTTCAAGGTGCTATTTGGAGCAATATTCTTCAAAGAGGTGTTTGTAAATGTGACATTTGATATTTCCTCCTGTTTCTTTGACAAGTTTTGTTTTTAACTAAGGGAATTACTGATGGAAAATACATGGTAGCGATCCCTGTCGTCATTCAGTCTTTGAGTTTTGTATAGTTACTTCATTCTATATGGATTGTATCCTTTTCGAATTTTTTTTTTTAATCCTCACTCGAGGACATTTTTACATTTTTTTGTTCAGATAAAGTGGGAGGGACAGAGAGGGAGAGAGAGAGAGAGAGAGAGAGAGAGAGAGAAACATCAATGTGAAAGGGGCACATCGAGTGGCTGCCTCCCACACGACCCAACAAGCTGGGGTCCCTTTCGAATTTCTTAGATTCTAGACCAGTTGTCATAACAAATACAAAATGTCTGGCATATGTAAATGGCAAGTTGATTCTTCTTGGGGCAGAAATAATACTGAGCTTTTTATTCATGAACCACACAGAAGCTTTATTTAAAAAAAAAAAAAAAAAACAAACAAAAAAAATTTTAAATATGTAAGTTAAAAATTTCCTACAGGTAATTTTTCAAGTTCTTAATTTAGAGCATCTCTGTTTTTCAGAACTTGATCTCCACTTGATTTCTCAAAATATATCTGCAGAGGTCTGCGGAAACTTGCAGGCCAGCACCTGCTCCTCCAGGCCAAGCTTCCAGCTCGTGTCGACTCTCAGGATCTTTCTCCGAGCAAACACCTGGAGACAGCCTCTGCAGATGCCGGTCTGCAAGCAGATGTCCACGGGTAGGACAGCAGCACGCCAGGCATTAGCACAGCTGCTCGGAGAAGAAAATGAATGTGTTCTGCTCTCCTCGGTGTCATGTAAACCTCCCCGAGAGGTTTACATTCTCACCTGGAACGCGTTTTCCTTCTCTCCTGGTCTGGGCTTGTTTGGATGGGAAAAGAAAGTTGCCTCCTTCCAGGTTAAAGGAAGTTTTGTCTTCCCTGACATTAGCACCTTGGCTGAGAATGCGGCTCAGCCAGCATTCTTGTGTATTCCCAGAGTGTGTTCTCCTTGAAGGGTCCCTCCCACTCTCTCCTTACTCCTCTGTACAGTGCCCGGCGAAAGTTTAAACACACAGCGACACTCTAGAAAGAGCTAGGATTCCCAGTTTATATCTCAGGTACAGCTGGAAACTTAATGTGTATAACTTTATGATTTAAAAATATATCCTATCTTGTAAAATATCTGGTTTAAGGAGGAGATTTATTTGGAAAAATAGCCTTTAATTTGATATTACATTTGAGAAACACCGAATTTTCTAGATAGTAAGATGTTTAATCAATTTAATATATGAGCAGCTAAAAAAGTCAAATAGTAAAGAACACACAATAAAAAAAGAAAATAATGCTGTTTTTTTTGCCTGCCTCACCCTTTTCTGCCTTTAATCTCACTCCCTGGAGGCAACATTTTAAATTATTTCTGTTCAAATGCTTCTCCTATTTAGCTCCATTAATACTGAATAATATGCATATACACATAACTTTTTGATATATCAGCTTAAGATAATATCGTTTTCCCATTATGAAAGATTAGAGTTAGTTCATATCAACCCTATCTTCCTATCACCCTGGCCTAATATTATTATATTTTAGATTTATAAACACTCTTTATAGTGATTTTTTTTTGGGGGGAGGGAGGGTTTGGTCAATACCTAGGGGTGGACTTGCTAGACCTTATTATAAGTGTATACCTAATGCCTATTATTTTGTTTCTCTTGTTTCTTTGCTCTTTTTAAATGAAAAACTGCCTTGGTCGGTGCGGTTCAGCTGCTAGAGCGTTGGCCTGTGCACTGGAAGGTTGCAGGTTCAATCCCAGGCCTGGTCGGGACACATGCAGGAGGCGACCCATTGGTGTGTCTCTTTCATATACATGTTTCTCTCTCTCTCTTGCACTCTCCCTCTCTGCTTCCCGCCATTTCACTCTCTCTAAAAAAAATAAAAATAAAAATAAATCAATGGATACAATAACCCCAGGTGAGGATTAACAACAACTAGAACAAAAACAAAACAAAACAAAAAAACTAGGGTAGAATTGACCTTTGCTATCGCAAGGTACTGTGATTAGCAACAAATGTACACAATCATCACAATCAATATATTGTTCCATCGCTCTCTGAACCTATTCATAGCATATTGTAGCGAACCCTTCCTTCTACCCTGGCCCCTGGAAATTACCTTCCGGTTTCTGTTCTAGTAGTAATGGACTTTCCAGAATGTCATGTAAATGGAATCATATAATACGTAATTTATTTTATTTTTTGTTAATTCTCACTCGAGGCTGTTTTTCCTTTGATGTTTAGATAGAGTGGAAGGGAGAGAGAGAGAAACATCATTGTGGGGGAGACACGTTGTTGCCTCCTGAGTGACCCCAACCAGGGTTGGGATTGAATCTGCAACTCAGGTGCATGCCCTTGACCGGGAATCAAACGTGTGACCCTTTCTTTGCTCCTTGGGCTGATGCTTTCACCACGAAATCAAACCGGCCAGGGCTTGTCACTTATTGATTCTGACTTTTTAAACTTTGTCTAACATCTTTGAGATTTATCCAGGCTGTGTATGTATTTGTAGTTTGTTCCTTTTCATTCCTGAGTAGTTCTCCATTGCAGGGATGCAGCAGAGTTTGTTTCTACCCCCCCGGCAGTCGGAGGATATATAGGTTGTTTCCAGCTCTGGTGATTGCGAATAGAGTTAATGTAAATATTCATGTACAGGTTTTTATGTAAACATAGGTTTTAATTTCCATTTGATAAATACTTACGAGTGGGATGGCTAGGTCATGAGGTATGTATATATTTAACTTTATAAGAAACCACCACACTGTGTTTCAAAGTAGCTGTACCCTTTGATATTCCCACAGCAATACAGCAGAGCTCTGGTTGCACCCCAACTAGAGCCTTCATTACCGAATTAGCCATAATACCTGATACCTACGTTTACCGTTACTACTTCATTTAGATCGTGGCTGTGGACCACAGTTGCTTCCTAGCTTCTCAGTTTAGGAGCCTTTATTTAACAGAAAGTCAGAGCGAAGTTGGGTTTTGAATAAAGAAAACCATATATTTAATGTAGATGACAGTATCTCCCTTTACCAGCTCATTGCTCTTGCTTCACACCTTGGAAACTCCCTGTCATAAGTTTTAAAATGAGGACAATGATGTTGTTCTTCTCAACAAGAATTTTCTGAGTGTATGTAATGTTTTATCCCCCACTCGAGACACGGGTTACAACAGTGGACACAGCACAGCCCCTGCCTCAAGGAATCTAATGGGAAGTAGAGTATGCCAAGTGCCATGATGAAGATAAGAACCAGTTACTATGGAAACATATTAAGAGGTCTAATCATAGCATTGTGGGGAAAATAAAATAAAATAGTATTTATAGAGAAACGGTCACAGTGCCTAACACATAGTAGATACTACCAATTGTCTCCCGATTGTTTTAGGATTCTTTGAAAAAAATTTTCAGGACTCCTGACTTACACCTGAATAGCTAACTTGGAGGGTGAATTTAATTTTTAGAAATGTCAGAAGTCATTTGTTGGTCAGGCTTGGCAAGAGAAGTAGAACTCGAGAAAGGAAATAACCTCCAAGTCAGAGAAATGGAGCTGTTCTTCAGTGACTCTCCCTAGACCTCAGATTTGAGGGCACAAACCCATAGAAATACACATATTCTGGTGTATCTGTCAAAATCAATCTACTTTCCATTGGACTCCTTGAGGCATGGGTTGTATTTTGTCCACCGTTGTATCCCCAGTGCCCAGAGAAGGGTTTGAAACATGATATGTACTCAGGCAACGTTTGTTGAGTAGAAGAATATTACTATTTTCATTTTAAAACTTATGACACTGAATTTCAAAGAGGTTAGGCAAAATCAAAGAGCTAGTAAATGAAAGAGCTATCATTTAAATTACATATGTGGTTTCCCTACTGAACACCTACATGCAAAACAAAAAAAACCAACAACAACAACAAAAATCTTTCTTACACCATATGCAAAAATAAAAATAAACTCCAACTCCAAATGGACTGAAGACTTAACGTAAGACCAGAAGCTATAATATTCCTAAAAGAGAACACAGACAGTAAATTTTTTGACATCAGCCTAAGTAATACTTTTTTTGGGGGGGATATATCTCCCCAGGCAAGAAAAGCAAAATAAAAAATAAACAAATGGAATTATATTAAACTAAAAAGCTTTTGCATAGTGAAGGAAACCATAAACAAAACAAAACGGTGACCCACTGAATGGGAGATGATATTTGCAAATATTATAACTGATAAGGGGTTAATATGCAAAATATATAAACAACTAACATCATTAAAACAATCTGATTTAAAAATGGGCAAAGAAACAAATTAAACATTTTTTTCCAAAGAAGACATACAAATGGTCAACAGACACATGAAAAGATACTTAACACCACTAACCGGCAGGGACATGCATATCAAAACCACAGCGAGATTCCACCTCACATGTGTTAGAGCAGCTTTTATCAAAAAGACAAGAAATAACTAATGTTGGTGAGGATGTGGAGAAAAGGGAACCCTTTTGTACTGCTGGTAGGACTGCAAACTAGAATAGCCACCATGGAAAAATGTATGGAGGTTTTTTAACAAACTGAAAATACAACTACCCAATGGTCTATCAATCCCCTTCTGGGTAACTGGAGAAAATGAAAACAGTAATTCAAAAAGGTATGTGCATTCCCTATGGTCATTGCAGCGTTATTCCCAATACCTAAGATATGGAAGCAACATAAGTGTCTTTATGATAAAGAAGATGTGGTGTGTATATACTATATACATAAAGTAAAATATTACTCAGCTATAAAAAAGAATTAACTCTTGCCATTGTGTCTAGATAGACAGATCTAGAGGGTATTACGCTATTAAAATAAGTCAGCTAGAGAAGGACAAATACCATATAATTTCACTTATATGTGGAATCTAAATACAAATGAAAGAACAAACAGAACAGAAATAAATACAATAAATAAACTGATAGATACAAGGGGAGGGCCACAGTACAAACTTCCAGTTATAGCCCTGGCTGATTTGGCTCAGCAGTTAGAGCATTGGCCCGTGGACCAGAGAGACCTGAGTTTGGTTTCCGCTAAGGGCACGTACCTTGGTTGCAGTTTGTCTGCGGCCCAGTTGAGGTCGTGTGAGTGACAACCACTTGATATGTCTCTCTCACATCAATGTCTCTCTCTCTCTATTCCTCTCTCTCTCCCTCCCACTCTGTCTGAAGGTAGATGAAAGAATGTCTTCAGGTGAGGATAAAAAAAACAAAACAAAAAAAACCTTCCAGTTATAAAAGTAATGTCATGGGGATTTTATGTACAGTGATCATTTTATAAGATATATAAATGTTAAATGATTATGTTGTTCAATTGAAACTCATATTTTGAATGTAAACTATAATATAAAAAATAAATATATGTTTTTTTGTTGTTCAAAATCCAGCTGGTCTCTCTGATTTCCTGCTAAATAAAAGGTTCCTATAATGAGGAGTTAGGGCTATTGCCATACTAAATGAAGTACCCAGCTCAGTACATTCAGAAGCAAAATTAAGTCTGACATGTATGATGATAACACTTGGCATTTGCAATAACTTTATATGGTTTTATGTGGCATTATATATTCATTAATTAGTCTACATAATACTTCATTATGTGAGTCTTCATTACTGAATTTTAAGTACCTCAGAAACAACACTGAATTAGCAATTAAACTAAGCCACATGAATTAACAGACACAGTAGGGCATTCTGTGAAGTCAAAATGAACATTCATGTTCTTGAGAGTAAGAAAGTAGAAATCAGGCTTTTCTTCAACTAGTATAAAGAAACTTATTCTTTTCCTGTTTTTGATCCTCACCCGAGGATATGTTTTTATGGATTTTAGTGAGAGGGGGAAGAATAGGGAGAGAGAAAGAGAGAAACATCCGTTAGTTACCTCTCATGTATCCTGAGCAGGGGCGGAACCCACGGCCTGGGTATGTGCCCTGAACTGGTATCAAAAGAATGACCTTTCGGTGCATGGGACAATGCTCCAACCAACTGAGCCACACAGGTCAGGGCAAGAAGCCTATTCTTTTTGTTGTTGTTAATTCGCACTTGAGGATATTCTTCTATTGATTTTTAGATTGGAAGGGAGAGAGAGAGAGAAACATCAATGTGACATATTGATTCGTTGCTTTCTGCACGATGCTTGCCAGGGCCTGAGATTGAACCTGCAACCCGGGTATGGGCCCTGGACCGGAAATCAAATCCATGACCTTTCTCTCTGCAGGCTGACACTCTAACCGCTGAACCAAACTGGCTGGGGCAAGAAAGCTACTATTTTTTTATTTTTTTTTTCTTTATTATTTTTAGAGAGGAAGTGAGAGGGAGAGAGAGGGAGAAATATCAATGAGAGAGAACATCGATTGGCCGCCTCCTGCATGTCCCCCACTGGGGATTAGGCCCACAACCTGGGCATGTATCCTGACCAGGAATCGAACCAGTGACCTCTTGGTGCAGGGGTCAACACTCAACCACTGAGCCACACTGGCTGGACAAGAAACCTATTCTTTTTTCCTTTTCCTTGGGCATAATTTCTCATGAAGCAGCCAGACAATCAATGAAGCATTCATGTTAATTGATTTTTACATTTAAGTTAATTTTAGTTAAGTAACCCAATTTTTGGCTATTTCTTAAATTTATTTGCTTTACAAAATATTCTTTATTATACATTTGTCCATAAGAAAACTTTAAACAACAAGTTCTTTAATATATCCAAATATATGATTAATTTTTTTTATCCAATAGGTATATTGTATTCAGTTCAGGTGTACAATATAGTGGTTAGACAATCATATATGTTATAAAGTGGTCCACCCGACATTTTTAGTACCCACTGTGATTGTGCATAGTTATTTCAATATTATTGACTATATTCCCTATGCTGTACTTTATATCTCCATGACTATTCTGTAACTACCAACTATTACTTGTTAATCCCCTTCACCTTTTGCACCCGGCCCCTCAAACCTCCTCCCATCTGGCAACCAATAGTGTAATCTCTGTGTCTATGAATCTGTGTCTGTTTTGTTTGTTCATTTATTTTGTTCTTTAGGTTTCACATATAAGTGAAATCATATTGTATTTGTCTTTCTCTGTCTAGCATATTTCTTTGAGCATAATACCCTCTAGGTCAATCCATACTGTCATGATTGGTTAGATTTCATTCTGTTTTTGGCCAAGCAATATTCCATTGTATGTGTGTGTGTGTGTGTGTGTGTGTGTGTGCGTGTGTGCGTGCGTGTGTGTGTGTGTGTGTGTGTGTATATACACACACATATACCACTACTTAAAAAAAATTATTTTATTGATTTTAGAGAGAGAGGAAGGGAAAGGGAGAAAGAGATAAAAACATCAATGAGAGAGAACATTGATTGGCTGCCTCCTGCATGCCTCGCACTGGGGATCAGGCCCACAACCTGGGCATGTGCCCTGACTCAAACCGGCGACCTCTTGGTGCATGGGTCGGTGCTCAACCACTGAGCCACACTGGCCAGGCATGTATTACTACTTTTTTATCTACTTGTCTGTCTATTGATGATGGGCACTTGGGTTGTTTCTGTATCTTGGCTATTGTACACAATACTGCAATGAACACAGGGATGCATATATTCTTTTGAATTAGTGTTTTGGCTTTCTTTAGATATACATGCAGAAATAGCCTCACTGAGTCATAAGGCAGTTTCATTTTAAATTTTTTGAGAAACCTCCTTATCATTTTTCATAGAGACTACATCAATCTACATTCTCACTAACAATGCATTAAGGGTTCCTTATTTTCAACATCCTGGCAAACACTTGTTTGTTGATTTATTGATGACAACCATTCTGAAAAGTGTGAAGTAATATGTCATTGTGGTTTTAATTTGCATTTCTCTGATAATTCGTGATGTTGATGATCTTTGCAGATGTCTGTATGTTCTCTTTGGATAAGTGTCTATTCAGGTCTTCTGTTCATTTTTTAACTATTGCTTTTAGGTACTGTGTGGTATGAGTAA
Organism: Molossus molossus; assembly: GCF_014108415.1. Classification (NCBI taxonomy): domain Eukaryota; kingdom Metazoa; phylum Chordata; class Mammalia; order Chiroptera; family Molossidae; genus Molossus; species Molossus molossus. The sequence goes on from NW_023425388.1 coordinate 112,823,841, forward strand.
CATATAAATTATGTATCATTGGCAAATATCTTCATCCGTTCAGTAGGTTGTCTTTTTATTTTTGCTGATGGTTTTTGTTGAGAGTTATTTTTATTTTTATTATTGCTTCAATTTTATTGAATGTAATTGGTCTGTTCAGATTTTCTGATTCTTTTTGATTCAATTCTGGGAGCCTGCGTGTTTCTAGGAATTTGCCCATTTCTTCCAGGTTATCCAGTTGTTGGCATACAATTGTCCATAGTATTTTCTTATAATCCTTGATATTTTTGTGGTGTCAGTTGTTACTTCTCTTTTATTTTAGTTATTTGTGTCCTCTCTTTTTCTTGATGAGTCTAGTTAAAGGTTTGTCAATCTCTTTTATTTTTTCAGTGTTTCTATTTCATTTATTTCTCTTTTGATCTTCATTATTTCCTTTCTAATACTTAGACTTTGTCTGTTTGTTTTCTAGCTCCTTCAGGTATAAGGTTAGAGTATTTATTTGAGATTTTTTTCTTGTTTCTTGAGGTAGGCCTGTAGTGCTATAAATTTCTCTCTTAGGACTACTTCTGCTGTGTCCCATAGGTTTTGGGTTGTTGTGTTTTCATTTTATTTCATTTCAAGATATCTTTTGATTTCTTCCTTGATCTTGTTGTTAGCCCATTCATTGTTTAGTAACATATCATTTAGCCTCCATAAATGTTTAAGTGTTTTTTATTTTTTTCTTATAATCAATTTCTAACTTTATACCATTTTGGTTAAAGAAGAATAATTGATATAATTTTAATTTTCTTAAAGTTATTGAGTTTTGTGGCCTGATATGTGGTCTATCCTAGAAGATGTTTCAGAAAATAATGTATATTCTACTTCTTTGGGGTGAAATGCTCTGAAAATATCAATTAAATCCATCTCATGCAGTGTGAAATGCACATAGGCAATATATTTAACCATTCTACAAAAGAAAAATATCAATTAATAAAAAAAATTCTGAATGTCACTTTAGAAGAAAATTAAGAGAGATATTTTAAAGACACGGTAATAGCAAAGATAAAGGAACATGTACCCTGACCAGAGCTGCGGAATGTATTAGTTAGTGGAACCCTTTGACAATCTATATCAAAATTTAACTTTCGTACACACGTTGATTCAGCAATTTTACTTGATGAAATTTATTCTCAGGAAATGACTGGACAAATGTACAAAGATGACTTAAATATTGGAATAACAACATTGTAATTGCTGACAACATAAAGATTCATGAATTGGCCAACTAAATTGTGATCCATTCATATCACAGAAAAATGATAACTAAACTGATATTGTATATTTGTTGACAAGAAAAGCTTTCTACAAAATGTTTTTGAGTGAACTGTATAGATTAAAATGAACCATTTATGCTGTGCTCATTAAAAATTACATTTGTAGCCCTGGCCGGTTTGGCTCAGTGGTTGGAGCGTCGGCCTGCGGTCCAGACGGGTTGGGTTCCCACTAAGGGCACGTACCTCGGTTGCGGTTTGTTCCCGGCCCTGGTTGGGTCGTGCGGGTGGCGGCCACTCGACGTGACCCTTTCACATCGATGTTTCTCTCTCTCTCTCTCTCCCTCCCACCCTATCTGAACAACAACAACAAAAAATTACATTTGTATGTATTGAGAGAGGTTTGGGATCATGTTTTCCAAAATGTGACTGAATATTCCTTGATATTGGAATTATAGGTGATACTTAATATTCCTTTGCTATACTTTCCCATTTTAACTTTATACAATGGACATGTGCTTAAGTCTTCAGAAAACTTACACCTGTTTTAAATTTGGAACTATAATTTTCTACATTAAATAAAAGTAAATTTTACTAGAATTAAGAAAGCTATCCATTGGTTCTTCCACCTCCTCACTCCATCTGTAGTGAGGATGTTGAATAGGCAAACTATTTTATTTGTAAAACTTCAATGTGTTTAAACATTAATTTAGTCCTTAAAATGATACAACAGGCAAGTGAAATTTCAAAGATTTCTACTTATATGGCGTTTGTTCAGGTCATGATTTAAACATGTAGTGTTGTATGGGAAAGTAATAGACTACAACCAGATTTCTTTTTTTTTTTTTTTAATTTAGTTTCTATGAAATTTATTTTGTTGTTTGGCTCATTTCCTAAAGTAACATGGACATATATTTTTTTTCCTTATTGATTTGAGAGACAGAGGAAGGGAGAGGGAGAGAGAGAAACATCAATGGGAGAGAACATCGATTGGCCGCCTCCTACATGCCCCCCACTAAGGATCGGGCCCACAACCTGGGCATGTGCCCTGACTGGGAATTGAACTGGCAACCTCTTGGTGCATGGGTCAATGCTCAACCACTGAGACACACTGACTGGACTGCACACATTATTTTTTTCATTATTACAATGTTCCCAGTAAAGGTCTCTCTATATATAGAAAGTAAAGAACTATATTTTATTTTCAAATTTGTTTATTCATTTTTTTATCTTGGGAATTTATTTCTGATAGATAAAAGGGTAAGTATTTGAAGTTGTTGAAGCATTAAATTTATCTTTTAAAAGATATTTATGTGCTAAATAGTGTTACATATGAAGTTTGTTTTTGATCAAATGCTCCCAATAAATATCTAGTTTTAATAATAGGGATAATAGTAATAAATTGCAAGAATATAAATGCAATTTGCAGCAAAATAAAAGTTCTAGTGGGTTTTTCTGCATTTGAGACATAATCTTTCAGCAGTTATATCCCTGCAAGCTTAAAATTAAACACTCATTATTTTGTAAAAAAAAAAAAATTAATCTTACAGTGCAGCATAATAGTAAGTATCATTCAACAGGAATTAATTATAAAGACTTCATGAGTAGACAAAAATTCTGTACTTAGCTATGCTAAGCAGTAATTACTGTTAAACTTTTTAGGAAAAAAGAAATATTTAATAAACTCTTCAGATCTTATTTCACCTTTCTTTTTAGTGGTAATTCCTGTGAAGAGAATTTTTACTCCAAAATAAAAATGAATTAATTTGAGATAATAGTTACTCATGAAGTAATAAAATTATTGAGTGATTTACATTTAAATATTTCTGGGGTATATGGAAGATTTCTCATGCTTTGTTAATAAAACTAATTCTCCAATTTTTTTCTACTTTAGATTTTTACTAATTATCTCTGTGTTGATAATATACTTTGTGCTATTTATACTGTAGTTACTTGCTTTTGAGTAAATTGGACTGTTTAAGGTGTATCCTTGGTAGAAAGATTGACCATGTGTTGTGCATAAAAATAGGGTGACAGAGATTTTGATAATGGGACTAAAACAAAACAAAGACTTTTGAGTAGAAAGGAAGTTAATTGTCATATGAGTGGAATTATATAAGAAATTTAAGGACTTAAGGACTCTATAAGTCAGTGATACTTCTGATCAGCCTTTATTAATTAAGCAGTCCCCCCAAAATCAATGATTTGTAAAAGCTCAGTTGACTAACTGACATGTTATTTGAATGAACTGAATTAACACTCAGTTTAATGAAACTGAATTAACAGAAGAGAAATAGTTAGGGTCAGTTTCCTGTAAAAGGAGTGGTTTTCTTTTACTTACTTGTTTACTTCTAGAGAACAAACTATCCAGACTCTTTTTTTTTTCTTTTTCTTTCTGTCTCCTTTCTTTTTGTCTAAGAAAATAGCTTGCCATGGAAACTTATAAAGAATTTTATTATATGTTATATTGATTTTTATGTGCTACTCCATATATCATACACAATTATACTTATTTATAACATAAAATAAAATAAATTGTAATTATAATTTAACAAAAGTCAGGCAAAATGTTAATCATAAAATTATCCCCACAAATAACTTCCATGCTAAGTATATCTAGTTTATTATCTTATAAAGAGAAGGGTGAAATAGGATTCTTTAAAATGTTTGTCTAGTAGTCACTGATTTTATTCATATATGAAATATTTATGTAAACTTTTGATGCCATTGTAGTTTTTTTAAAATGTAGAGGAAAATTTGCTTTATTTATAAATCTGTACATTTTCAACTGATACTTGATTTTACTTTGGAACAGACTGAAGTTTGTTTTGGACTGTTAAGGGTTTATCCTTGATTTAGGGTATATATCATATTTCTAATGATAGAAATATTTCTTATGATAGAGATACGATAATAAGGGCATATTCCAGGACTCCTTAGAGTAGACATATAACTGAGAAACTCAGACCATTATATTTACTACTTGAAGCTACTAGGCCTCATTTAGAGGCCCGGGTGATATGCTTCGTAGCTTTCTTTGACAAAGGTAACAGAACTTTTTTTTTTTTTTATCCTCACCTGAGGACATTTTTCCATATTTTGTTCACATAGAGTGGGAGGGGGAGAGAGAGAGAAACATTGATGTGAAAGGGACACATCGAGTGGCTGCCACCCACACAACCCAACCTGGGCCGGGGACAAACTGCAACCGAGGTACGTGCCCTTAGCGGGAACCTAACCCGGGTCTCTCTGGACCACAGGCCGACGCTCTAACCGCTGAGCCAAACGGGCCAGGGCAAGGTAACAGAACTTTTAAAGACAAATAAAGCTACCAGAAAAACATATGATTTCTTTTTGTGCTCTTTTTTCTATCGAGTTCCTCTTTTAGTTGTAGAGATGACAAAAATACTAGTTATGCCCATCAAATAGTTTTGTGTCTTCATAAGTGTCTTGTTATCATTAACTGTACGTTGGTCATTGTATTTAAAAAACTATTTATAGGAAATGTTTGTGGTTGATATTTTCTATCAAAGAGGATTATCTTTTCTTTTTCCTGGCACATGGGATCACTAGCAATCCATGATTACCTTAATCCAAATTCAGAGTTCGGTGTATTCTGGGTTGCAGAAATGACTTAAAGCTAGGCATTTTCTAACTTAGATGCATGTGTATGAACTTTGGTGTCATGCTGACTTGCATTTGACTCTTGTGTTCATCATTTACTAGCTATGTTACCTTGAACTAGACAGTAAAATAAGATTCTCTGTACTTTGGCTTTCTTGTCTATAAAATAAGAACTGCATTACAGTTAGTAAGACGCTGTATGCTACATGATTAAAACAATATTTGCATATGATGAGTATAGGAGATTCCTGTTCTCTATCACTCACATTCACTATCTCTCAGGACTAAAGAATTATCTTTTGCCAGAGGTGGATCCTGCTGCTTAGCTGGGTCCTGGTCATGGAGGTCCCTGCTGCCCACCTGCTGCTGCTCCCAGACACAGAAACTGGTCAAGAAGACATGAAGTGTTCAACAGACCTGAGCAGCCACCTGAACAAGATGATGACCAAGCAGTCCTGGAGCACCTGGGCGGTGAGTCCACATCCACGCCCCCTCCTTTGCCTAGGAGCTGGAACCTGAGACCCAGCTGTCTGCTGCACATCAATGTAGGTGAAGGGAGAAGATGAGGAAGAGTATAATCTGGAAGTACAGAAACAAAAATTAAGGTGGGAGATTATTCATGGTCAAGCTCCCAGTTGCTCTCTATCCTGAGATCAAGATTCAGTGATTGTGGAAACAGTCTATACCCATGTGCTTTAGTGAATCCAACGCAGATCACCCAATCAGAGAAACGACTCGTGGTGCTTGAAGGCAAGCGTTATTGCCACCCTCCCTGGCAACAAAGACGGGAACGATGTGTGTGAAGCTTGCCTCTCAAGATGTGGAGAGCTACACCAAGTTGGAGAATGCCAGACGATCTGAGAGCCTTCTAGACGGTTGACCTTTCAGAGATGTCCCTCCCTATAGTCAGAATGCCTTGAAAGCCCTTCCTTGACTATCACCAGCATGACCTGGGTCCCTGAGGCTTCTCTCTGGGGACATAATGATGTGGAATAAAATGTGGACTTGGAGTATGTGGGGGCTGTGCTTCAGGGACCTTTTTCACACTGATTACCAGAGACAGCCGGATATCCTGTCAGTGGGATATCCTCCATTCATTCTTCCAAGGCCATGCTCCCTAACAGCCCAGGATCTTTAGTGCCCAAATGAGACTGGCAATGTTTCCGCCAGCCACCTTCTTATTTTGGATGATTCTGTAGAGATGAAAATTTTGCCTCTCTTCCCTCTTTTTGGAGGGTGGAAGACCATAACTTCTTTGGCTGCAACCACCCAAGCATTGAGTGCCTCTATAATTCAGATGACCAGCATGCACGGAAGATGAGGTTTCTGGACCACATGTTTGATGAACAATGATAGACTCTCTGACTGTGGAGATCATCTTGCCCAAAGGGGCTAAGAACATCCGACTTGATAGTTCCTACCAAATCAGTTGTGCCCCAGGTGAGCTGCACTACACCTTCCTGGACACATTTGGCCGCCCGGGGATTGGTATCTACCAGAAAAGTCTGATAGAACAGCACATTCAGGTCATAGTGGTGCACTACCCATTCAACGGGGTGCTCATGCTGCAGGAGCCCCTGCTGGTGGTGGCTTTCTACATCTCCTTCTTCTCGGTCATCTACGTCAGGCTAGACCTTTCCATCGCAAAGGGTCAGGCATGGAAGGCAGGATGAAGGTGGCTTGCATCACAGAGCAGGTCTTGACCCTGGTCACTAAGTTCTGGTCTCTACTGTCACTTTGACAATACTCTCACTGGCTATCAGCGGTCCCAGGATATGTTCACTCCTAACCTTGGCAAGAAGCACCTGGAGATGGAACCCAAGGTCTTGACCGGCGATATTGCACTGCTGTCATCCAGGCTGAAGGCAGAAGGATCTGGCTTGTGCGAAAAAGTGAGCAAAATACAGAAACTGGATGCACGGGTCAAGAAACTGGTCCTGAAGTCCATGGCGGAGGCCGAGTGCATGGTGAGTTGCAAGCTCAGGAAATTCATGTTATCTAGAACAAGAAGCTCATCTCGGGAAAGTGACAGGTGCTGGTTACCGTATCCTGGATGCGCTGTAGCTCCTGCTAGTTGTCCCCAGAGAGAACCCAGGGGGCTGCACTTATAGACGGCAGGTGTGTGTGTGTGTGTGTGTGTGTGTGTGTGTGTGTGTGTAACATTGAAGCCAGTGAATGCTGGCATCTGTATTCAGTGGATGCTGGCAAAAAGCCTTCAAGGACCTGCCTTTGGCAACGCAAGAAGCTTAATTTTTGACCTAAAGTGTTCCTTTAAAAAAGCTCCCCAAAACAAAAACTTAAATTCCATTAAAAATAAAATATATTTGTGTTTTGAACAAAGAAATATTCAGTATTTGATTGTTCGATTTTTGTTCTGAAGCCTAGGACATTCTTTCAAGCCCGTAGCCTCCTTGTTTTATGCTGCTCTAATTCCTGATGTTTGGGTTCTTTGCAAGCATGAACATGATTTTTAAAGGGTGTGACAAAAAAAAAGCAGGGACTGTGAACAACAACAATAAATAAAAACAACGACAAAAGAGTTAAGTTTTCAAGAAACAGGTTCTTACCAGTCAACTTTTCCCCTCCAATAATCTTGAGTTATTATCAATGATTTCATAACCCATTCCTTTCAAAATATATTATTATTACTATCATTTTACCTCCCTATTTCCTCTAATGCACTGGAAAGTTCTCAAGCACAGTGTCTATGTTTTGCCTCTCTGTATTCTCAGATTCTAGTATAATTCTTTCTGTTTTATTTATTTTTATTTTTAAATGTTTTTCTTTAAGTGGTTTTTAGGGAGAGAGAGGAACAGGGAGGAGAGAGAGAGAGAAACATTAATAATAGAGACACATTGATCAGCTGCCTCCCACATGACCCCTACTGGGGATCAAGTCTGCAAGTGCCCTGACAGGGAATTGAACCAATGACCTCTTGGTGCATGGGATGACACTCATACAACTGATCCACACTTGTCAGGGCTAGTATATTCTTTACATAGTATAAAGGCTCAAAACTTATTTAAATCAACAAATATTTGAATCAACAAATACTTAGTTGTTTCAGAGAGTCATCAAATGATTTTAGATTTTTCTTCATCTTGAGTGGTAGAAGAAAACTAAATATTTGTCTGTAATAAATATTGAAAACCAAATCTTTGTAAGTGTACCTAGCTTCTAAAATTTTTGAACTGTATATCACCTTTATAAGGGTACTGGAATATTTTTCTATGTACCTTAAACACTTTTAAAAACAGTTTATTTTCTTTTTTTATTTATTGATTTTGGAGAGAGAGAGAGAAGGAGAGAAACATTGATTGTTGTTCAACCCATCCACGCATTTATTGGCTGACTCTTCTATGTGCCCCGACTAGGGATCAAACCTGCAATCCTGGAATATGGGGACTACACTCCAACCAACTGAACTATTCAATAAAGGCTGTGCCTTATAAACTTTATATTATTCTGTGAAAATAGAAATTATTGAATCCAATTTCTTAATTTCTTCACTTTTCCTCTTTTTTCCTCTCCACTGTTTCTTCTTATTTTCCTCCTCTCTCTCTTACTTTCTTTTAATATATTTATTTACTGAATTTATTGGGGTGACACTGGTAAACAAAATTATAGAGGTTTCAGGTGCACAATCCTACAACACATCCTCTGTACATTCATCACCCCAAGTTTTACCCCCTATAACCTCCTCCACTCCCACTCCCCATCTCCACAATAAACACACTGTTGTCAGTGTCCATGAGTTTTTTTTTCTTTATTGCTCTGTCCCCACATCCTCCCTCCCAGCCTTTTCAACCCCTTGCCTAGACAACTGTCAGCCTGCTTTCTATCTATAATCCTATGTCTATTTTGCTTTTTAGTTCATTTTGTTCATTAAATTCCACATATGAGTGAAATAATATGGTACTTCTCTGTCTCTGAATGGCTTATTTTACTTAACATAATGTTCTCCAGGTCCATGCATGCTGTTTCAAAGGGTAAATTTTATCTTTTTTATGGCTGTGTAGTATTCCACTGCGTGAATGTACCATAGTTTTTTTTATCTACTCATCTACTGATGGACACTTGGGCTGTTTCCAAATGTTGGCTATTGTAAATAATGCTTCAATGAACATAGAGGTACGTATAGTGTTTTGGATTAATGTTTCGGGGTTCCTTGGATAAATTCTCAGAAGTGAAGTCTCTGGGTCATAAGGCAGTTCTACTTTTAATGTTTTGAGGTAACTCCATGTTGCTTTTCACAGTGGCTGAACTCCCACAGTTTGCATTCCCACCAGCCGTGAATGAAGGTTCGAAGGTTTGCTTTTCTCCACATCCTCCCCAACATCTGTTTGCTGATTTATTGATGATAAGCATTCTAACGGGTGTGGGGTGATATCTCACTGTGGTTTTAATTTTCATCTCTCTGATGATTAGTGATGCTGAGGATCTTTGCATATGTCTATTGGCTATCTGTATGTCCTCTTTGGAGAAGTGTCTATTCAGGTCCTTTGCCCACTTTTTAATTGGATTGTTTCCTTTTTTTGGTGTTGAGTATTATAAGTTTTTTTTATAAATTCTTAATATTAACCCCTTATGGGGTGTATTATTGGTGAATATGTTCTCCCACTCAATATGTTGTCTTTTTATTTTGTTGATAGTATAAAAACAGACACATAGATCTGTGGAACAGAACAGACAGCCCAGACATTAACTCACACCTTTATAGTCATTTAATATTTGACAAAGGAGGCAAAAACATACAATTGGGTAAAGATAGTCTATTCAGTAAATGGCATTAGGAATAGTGGACAGATTCATGCCCAAAAAATGAAACTAGACTACTTTTTTATACCATACACAAGAATAAACTCAAAATGGATTGAAAATTTCAGTGTTAGACTAGAAACCATAAAAATCCTAGAAGAAAACATAAGGCAGAAAAATCTCAGACATTTCTTGTAGCAATACTTTTTCTGATGTAACTCTTCAGCCATGGGAAACAAAAGAAAAAATAGCAAATAGGACTACATCAAACTAAAAGGTTTTTACATAGCAAATGAACCGTCTTTTAATATTTTTTATTTAAAATTGTAACACACTTTCAGAAAAGTGCATAATTACATTTTTAATGAATAATTATTAAGAAAGCCGGTTAATACAAACAAGCTTTCAGAAAGGTGTGTTTAGTAGTCACATATATTTAATGAATAATTTTTATAATTACAACCTTGACAATATACAGAACCCTTGTATTTGGCTTTTTTTGTTCAGTATTTTGTTCATAAATTAATTCCATGTTGTGGTGACTAGCTCTAGTTCATTTATTTTTATTGCTGTATAGTATTTCATAATACTTTTAAAAATCCATTATATTGTAAATGGATAGTTATTTTCAGGATTTGGCTATGACATTGCCAATGTGGACATTCTTGTATATGCCTCTTAATAGATGATTGTGTTTGTTTCTCTAGGCTATATGATCAAAGTTAGAATTTCTGGATCATAAGATACAGTATTTTCAACTTGAGTAGATAAGAGTAAACTCTTCAATGTGGTATGCTTTTTTACCTCTCGCCCAAGGATATGTTCATTAACTTGAGAGAAAAAAAGAGAGAGAAACATTGATCTATCTCCTCCCGTGTGCACCCCCCAACCAGGGATGGAGCCTGAAACCTATGTGCCCTGATGGAGAATCCAACCCGCAACCTTTTGGTGCACAGGACGATGCTCCAACGAGCTGAGCCACCCGGCCAGGGCAGAGTGGTGTACTCTTATTACACTTCCATCATAGTGTATGAATGTTCTCAGATACTGCAAATATTTTTGATATGAAAGATGAAAATGTTGATGTATGGTGGAGTAGTTGTATTCTATTGAAATTTTAATTGACATTTTCCAAATTTATTTGATTAAACCTCTTTGCATATTTTATTGTCCATTTGGATTTATTTTTATTTTGAGGCATTCTGTTGTCTCTTGCTCATTAAAAAACAAGTATGTTGTCTCATTTTTATTGGTATGTAGGACTCTAAGCCTTTGTTTTTTGTGTTGCAAATATCTTTTCCCACTCTAAAATATTTTTATTTTCTTATGCTTTTAGATAAGCAGAAGATATTCATTTTAATAAAGTCAGATCTATTAATCTTGCCCTTTATGGGTAGGGTGTTGTGTGTTTTGTTTAAGATATCATCTTCTACCCATAGGTCATGAAGTTGTTCCCCAACATTATCTTTATTTTTTATTTAATTATTTTTTTGGTATGTGCCTCTAGCAGGAACCAAACTCGGGACTCTCTGGTACACAGGTGGAAACTCCAACCGCTGAGCCAAACCGACCTGGACCCCTACATAATTTTTAAATTTTATTTTTCAACTTTAAATCTTTTGACCATTTGGAATTTATTTTTGTGTGTAGTGTGATGCATAGGTTCAGTTTAGTTATTTTGCAGACATGGATATCCAGTGTTACTACCGCTGCCTAGTAACAAGCCATGCTTTCCCACTTCTCTTCTGTGCCACCTCTGTCATACACCAGACGTCTACATGTGTGCGATTCTGTTCTGAGTCTTCTTTCTATTCCTTTTTTCATTGGCCTCTCCTTGCAGGAGCACAACACAATTCTAAATACATTTTAAATACAATTCATTTTATAATAAATTCTGATATGTTGTAAAGAATGTTCTCACAACTTGTTCTTCAAATGAATAATGATTATTACTTGCCCTTTGCATTTTTATATGTTGAGAATAAATTGGTCAAGGTGCACCAAAACCAAAAACAAACAATGCGTGTTGAAATTTCAACTGGGATTGCATTTAAGTTATAAATAAATTAGAAAAAATTTGACATCTTACAATACCCAGTCTTTGAATCCCTGAACATCTTACCTACCAAATAAGATTTTTAGGATGAATAAATGTTATAACTGAGAAACTCTTAATGAAGTCTTTTATGTATATGTTAGATTGTCATTATTATTAATTAATATTATCATTACTAATAGGGTTGTCTTATCTATAGCAATATATTTATTTAGTTTTTAAAAAGATGTTTTTTCTTTAAAAAAGTTTGATAATTTAAAATAATTTTTGTAGAGGTTTTGTACAACTTTTGTTTAATTTATTTCTAGGTATGTAATATTTTTTTTCTTTTTAAAATAGAATTATTTATATATTTTATTTTATATTTATTTGTTTCTGGCATGTAAAAATAAATTTATTTTGGAATATTGATTGACATCTAATAACCTTGTTACATTCTTTAATTGATTCCAATAATTGATCTATAAAATAGTTTTGGTTTTCTGTGCACTTAATTTTATTGTCTGCTAACAATGACAATTTATATTTTCCTCTCAGACCTCACCCTTGCTATTTCCTTTTCTTTTTGTACTGGCAGGCTAGGATCTTCTTTAAATATTGAACAGATGTTCTGACAGCAGACATTTTTACCTTTTTCTTCAACTCAAATAGAAAGCTTTCCAAGCGTCACCATTTAATACAATGTTTATGAGAGGTATTTTTAAGTCCTCCTTATCAGGTTAAGAAAGCTCAGTTCTGTTCCTAATGGGGTACAAATTCTTACAGTGAACAGATTTGAATTTTATCAGTGTGTGCTCTGCCTCTGTTGAACTAACATTGTGTTTATCTCCTTTTATATGTTGATGTAATGGTGAATGACATTAATTGATATTTTTAAATGTTAAGCCAACATTGTTTATTATGAGATAAAACTAAGTTGGGCATCATACACTATCCTTCGTCTATATTACTGAAATTAGTTTGATAACCTTTAAAAAAATGATTTCTTATTCAAAGTAAAACTTGAAATTGACTGAATTTTCCTCTTTTCCTGTGCTGTCCTTCATGTTTGGCAAAACGTCGATTATGAGATGAGCTAAAGAGCATAACGTTGCCCGTGCTCTGAAAGAACGTTCATAAGCTGTGCTCCATCTCAGGACATCTGCTGGGTGGCTGAAGCAACAGATATTTATTTTCTCACAATTCTTGAGGCTGGACATCTGAGAGCATGGTGTGGCATGGTTGGGTTGGGGTGAGGACAGTCATCCTGGTTTGCAGAGGACTGCCTTCTCACTGTGTCCCCACATCAGGAGAGAGAGAGAATGAGAGAGATGGGGGGGTAGAGAGAGAGGGGTAGAGAGAGAGGGGTTGAGTGAGAGAGAGGTATATATAGAGAGAGGGGGTAGAGGGGGTAGAGAGAGAGGGGGGTAGAGAGAGAAAGGGATAGAGAGGAATAGAGAGGGGGACTAAGAGAGAGAGAGGGGTGGAGAGAGAGGGGGTAGAGGGGGGTAAAGAGAGAGAGAAGGGTAGAGAGGGGGGGTTGAAAGAGAGAGAGGGATATATAGAGAGAAGGATAGAGACAGAGAGGGGGATAGAGACAGAAAGGTGATAGAGAGAGGGATAGAGGGGGGTAGAGAGAGAGAGGGATAGAGAGGAATAGAGTGGGATAGAGAGGGGGATTAAGAGAGAGAGGGGTAGAGAGAGAGAGAGAGGGGGGTAGAGACAGAGAGAGGGGGATAGAGAGAGGGGGGGACTGAGAGAGAGAAATGGATAGAGAGACAAAGATAGAGAGAGAAAGGAGGGGAGGGAGAGAAAGAGAACTAACTGGTGAGGAAGCTCACCATAATCCAGTGTTTACAATGCCACCCTTATGACTTCATTTAAACCTAATTATCTCCCCAAGGCTCCATCTCCTGATACCACCTCACTGGGGGTTCGAGCTTCACCAAGTAATTCTAGGAGGTGCACAGCTCAGACCATTGCGTTCTGCCGTAGCTTCTTCAGTGAGTGCTCATTTATATGCCTGTTGTTTTCCTCATGTGAAGATTTTTTACATTTGATTCCATTTCTTTAAAACATTTTTGGGTTTTCCGTATCTATTTTGAGTCAAATTTGTTAAAAATAAGTTTTCTTGGAATTTATAAATTTGTTTATAAAACCTCCTTTTTATCTATTTCATGTCTGCAGTGATTTCTACTGTTCCCTCCTAATATTCCCTCCTTCCTGTCCCCCTGGAATCAAGGTTACTACAGGATTTATCTTTTCAAACCTTAGCTTTGTTTGTCTTCTCTGTTTTATGTTTTTAAAATATTTTATTAATTTTTACATTTACAGTTATTTTCTTCCCCCACATTTCTTTGCTTTTAGTTTTGATAATTTTCTAAGTACTTTTGGTAGATGTTTAATATACTGAGTTTATTTTCAACATTTCTCCTTTTCATTATATGCATTTAGGCTAATACTATTTTACATGAGGATTTAGATTAATCCTGTATGCTTTGTGATATAGTATTTGATATCATACAGTACAAAATATTTTCTAATTTCTTGTGTGGTATTTCTTTGACCCATGTGATAATCAGAATATATTGTTTAATTTCTGAAATAAGATAAATTCTCTAGTTATTAGTTTCTGAATAATTTCTGACACAAATGTATTGTGGTCAGAGAGCATAGTTTGAAAGATGAATCACATATGAAATAGTACATAAAACATAGGTGTATAGTTTGACAGATTATTATAAAATGACTGTTCATGTTACTGTCATCTAGAGTAAGCTATAAAGCAGCCAAAGCTACAGAAGTTACATTGTAACCCTTGTCTATTTTTTTTCTCTTCTGTGCTTCAAATTCTTTGGTGTTTGCTGGCGTGTGTTTTATGGCAAACTATAGTCAACTTCCTTAATGTTCAGTGTGCACTTTCAAAATATGTATTATACAGTTGTAATTTATCTTGACCATAGGCCAATTTTAAAAATTACATTTTTATAATCTTCTATAGCCTTACTTAATTTTTTATGTGTATGCTACCATTAACTAAGGAACATACATTGCAATGTCACTATAGTTATAGATGTTTCCTGTCTTTTGCTAATATTTGCTTTTTCTTTGAGGCTATGTAATTAGGTACATACAAATTTTAAAATATAGTTTTCTTCTGGAGTTTTCTACTAAACCTTCTTGTCTTTCACATTCTCTTCTGTTTTTTCATGTTTTTATCTCAATTTGCAGCTTTTGGATTTCTTTTACCTGTCTTTCAACTTTCTACTTTTTCCTACTGTGCTGATGTTCCCGATTTTCTACCAAACGTGTCCACTGAGCATATTTTTAAATTTTATACTTTATTTAATTGTATTTAATTTTTATAATGATTTTATGTTTTTACTGCAATACAATTTTTTTGTAATTTTTATTTCTTCAAACTGTATTTGGTTATTTTTCAAGTCTGTTTTGTCACTTTAGCTAGGTTCCTGTACTATGCAGATTTGTGAGTTTCTTGACTATTTCTTCAGCATAGTAAGCACAGTCATGTAATCTGCTTGTGATAAGATCAATATGGAAAGACTTTTAAAATAATACTGGTTCTTCATTATATTCTTTTCCTTTTCTGAATGTGATTACCTTTGACTCTCACTGCCTTTGAAAAATCATTTTTGAGATTCTCCAAAGCTGAAGGTCTAGATGCCTTTTTGTGTGTGTTTGAGAGATAATTAGCTTATACTCCAGTAGGTAGTAAACATCTAAGATAACCTAAAACTGATTTTGGAGCTTAAATTTACAAATATTCACAAAAAACCAAGGATAGGGTTTTAGGGTAGTAGATTTCTTAACCACTATGACATAGTGTGCCCTTAAAAATAATTTTGAAACCCGGCCTGTGTGGCTCAGTGGATTGAGCACCGTCCCATGGACTGAGAGGTCCCAGCTTGATTCCAGGTTAAAGCACCTGTCTAGGTTGTGGGCTCCATCCCTAGTTGGGGTGTGCAGCAGGCAGCCGAATGATGTTTCTCTCTCAGATCCATGTTTCTAACTCTCTCTAAAAACAAACAAACAAAAAAAAAAACATATTGAAAAATAATAATACTTTTGAAAAATGAATGTGTTGACAGAAATTTGTGGTAAGTGGACTTTCTCCCTAACAGGAAAGACTTCATTACCCAGTAGGCAGAAGAAAAACAAGTAAAGCACCTTTAATAATAAAAATATTAATAACAATGGCAGTTTTATACATTACTATGCTAGTCACTGCTAATCCCTTAATGTAGAATACATTACTTAATCCTTAACGTATATTGTCTTCATTTTGGTGTTAAAATAACAGGTTATGTGAGGTTAAACAAGTGACCTATTGTCCCAATTGGTTAAAATTCATTTGCAGGTTCCTCAAAAAGCTACAGTGTCCCGTTGCATGACAAACCTATCTCCACTTTCCTGAGGCAAAGAGACTTATTCTCTATGTTCACATAGTGTAACTTTTCTTCTTTTAGAAACAGAGAGAAAAAAAAGGTTCATGGTATCATCTTTGGCATTTCCCCAAAAAGTACATTAGCACGTCAGCTTAGAAACAGTTATTGACAAAGAAAATACCTAATCTCAACCTTGCCTTGCTGGCTTACTTAGACAGTAAATGCATTTTATGAAGTCTTGACTAAATTTTTATGATGCACTAAGTTATTTTTATGGGTGAAAGTTCATAAAATACCTTTAAGTACTTTTGGAGTAAAAGGAATAAGATACTTTTACTATTTGATTAATGTTGCTACTGCATAAAGTATTATTGCTGATGGTTGAAATGGATACAATATATATATTTTAAAGAAATAAGAAAGAGCAATTAAGAAAGAAAAATGTAATTTTGTCAGTTTCAACGTGAAGACTTTAAATAGTTGATTCTCAGTTTAAGTGGAGGGGCATAAGGATACATAAACAAGGTAAACTAAAAATAAAAAATATGAATGATTTGTTAACAAAACCTATCACTTTGTGAGTCATAGTCTTTTTTTTTTCTTTTGAGAGGCAGGGATATAGTTCTTTTGAAATCTTGAAAAAAATCTTACTTATGTTGCCGCATTGAATTGTATAGCGAGCACCTAAGTACAATTCTTTTTTTTTTTTTAAAATGAATAAAAGAGTATTTTTATTGATTATGAAAAAAATCCCAGGGAATAACTAACAATCATATAAATGTATCCTTGTGAAACTTAATCTCACATTTAAGTTTTTAACCATCATCCTACCCTTTCCCCTTTTCCCACAAAACCACTTTTAAAACCTAATTATAGAATTTTTATGTTGCATTTCTTATAAGATGATAATCATGGAATTTAAATGGTTGTAGAAGTTAGGGGGGCCCTGGCTGGTTTGGCTCAGCGGTTAGAGCGCTGGCCTGTGGTCTGGAGAGACCCGGGTTCGGTTCCCACTAAGGGCATGTACCTCGAATGCAGTTTGTCCCCAGCCCTGGTTCGATCACATGGGTGGCAACCACTCGATGTGTCCCTTTCACGTCGATGTTTTTTTCTTCTCTCTCTCTCTCTCCTTCCCACTCTATCTGAACAAAATATCAAAAAATGTCCTTTGGTGAGGATAAAAAAAAAAAAAAAAGTTAGTGGGGGTTTTAATTGCAGAAAGAGTTTTTAAAAATAACTCCAGGAACATATGTAGCCATTAATTATGAACATTTTTGACGAATCAATAATTGATATCTTGTTCTGAATTTTTTTTTTTAATTACAATTCGGGATTATCTCGAGAGCTCCAGTTTTCATTTAGTTCTTTTTCCACTTAAATCATGTCATCAGGCATTTAAACGGATTTAGGAGAAACCTATTTTGATACTTTTTATAAAATGAGTAACAGTATATGCAAGGGATTGTTTTAATTCCTGTTCAGATCACAATTTTATTTTCTAATGACAAGTATTGTTAGCTGTGTAAATAGAAAATTTAGAAAACAGAGAGAAAGCACAAAATATCTGCAATCTAAAGAAAAGTTTTTATCTCATTGTTTTTATTTGCTTTTTAATAAAACCCTAAGGCCATGGCAAATGTTCCACAAGAGACTGAAGTTAAACCACTGAAACATCACACAGATCTGAGTGTGGACAGGAGCCCTTTGTGTCGCGGAGGAGGCATATACCCATGACATGAACACTCATGTGACGGCCAGGCCCATGCACTTTAATATTTGCACTTTGACAAGTGCAAACATTGTTAAACAAAAGTATGGAAAAATTTTCATTCCAAACATAACTTTTCCCTCAGGTATTTGATTAGGAACATTATAGGCCAATTGTGGGGGGAATAGAACATGGGCAAAATGCCCTGCAGGATTCTGTGCCCCTGGGCTGGGGAACTCAACACTGCTTGCTGTCCTGTGTGTCATAACTTCTCGTGGAAACTGTACTGTTGTTGACCTGGATAGTTTGTGACACTACATTCAGAATGAATATCCCCAACTGTACATCGGACCCCAGAATTCCCTTGCTTAAAATCCTTGGAGGACTTTTCTTTGCTTCTGTGATAAAACAGAGCTGATGCAGCTAGTACGCGTCTTTCCTCTTGCCTCCGGGTAACTCTCCAGCCTCGCTTGAGGCCCCTCCATGCTGCGTGTCCAGCAGCAGGACCCCATCATTCGCTGTTCCTGCAGAGGCCATGCTGTCGTCTGTGTGCTCACGCCTGCTGTCTCGCCCGTGTGTCATGCCCTTTCTTCCTGACTTCCAGGCATGGTACATCCTTGACCACTCCATCCGCCTATCATTCCCTGTTTGGAGCTCTCGGGCCCACCCAACAGGAACCTGCTATGATCTCTGTCCTTCAAGCCCTCCTGTGACCTTACTCGGGCTTTGCTATCAGTATTTCTCCACTGCATTCGAATTCTTTCTGTGCTTAGCACTATTTCCCCAGGACGCGTTAAGTCTGGCACAACAGTGAAAGCAAACTATGCTTTTGTTAAATATAAAAGTGCATGGGTGATACCTACCTCACAAGTTGTTGTAGAACGGTGGACATGAAATGCGTTGTAAGCTATTAGACGCTGTAGAATGGCTACTTATGTATTTATTGATTTTTCTAGCCCGATGCTCAGAGTGCAGGCCAGATCAGATCGCCCCATCAATACATTTTAAGGAAGGTTGAACATTATGCATTTCAATGATCGAGTTTGTAAGATGTGCAAACTATGAAGATAATTAGGGATTTAAAGATATCTCTCTGCCATCAGCAAGTCTGTTATTCACACTGTGGGGCAGACATAACTAAACAAAATCTTTGAATGACAGGTGCTGCAGGACTGCATAGGAGTGGGTGGGCTTTTGCTTCTGTGGGAGTCACTGTGTGTCCAGTGGGAAGGCCATGATGAGAAGGTTGATTCTGAACTAGGTCTTAGGGTAAAATGAGGTTTGAAAGGTCACAGCCTTTTCATCGAGGAGGGGGTGCACAAAGGCTTAGGAATAAGCTGCTATGTTCTTTTCTGTTACATTTGACATATTGTGAATTCAACTTCTTCAAAATCTCTTCTTTCATGGATTTCTCTGGCATTGACCACATGATAAAATTCTGTAAATTCTTTTTTTATTTTTATTTTATTTATTTATTTTTTATTCTCACCTGAGGACATGTTTGCATTTATTTTCAGACAGAGCAGGAGGGAGAGAGGGCAGAAGAGAGAGAGAGAAACATCAACACGAGAGAGACACATGGAGTGGCCTCCACCCACACGACCCCAACCAGGGCCGGGGACAGACTGCAACTGAGGTACGTGCCCTTATCGGGAACCAAACCCAGGCCTCTCTGGTCCGTGGGCTGATGCTTCAACTGCTGAGCCAAACTGACCAGGGCAAATTCTGTAAATTCTTTAAGGTTCAGCTCAAATGCTACTAAAAACACCTAGTGGAAGTTTCGCCCTCCCCCCCACCCCCCAATTTTCAAGAGTATGATATTGTTTAGGATCAGGTTCAACTTTATATAACAGAACCCCCAGGACCCATGCTTAATAGCCTAAGTATTAGAAATGTTTATTTTGTATGACTCCACAATAATAAAAACTCAGGCTTCTTTTACTTTTTTACTCCTTCCTAGCTTTCATTCTGGGTTGTCTCATCCTACAAGGTAGTTGTGGGAGCTCTGACCATCTTGTTCAAGTTTTAAGCAGCAGGAAACATGAGAAAAAGGCAAAGAGATGAGCCATTATGAAGAGCTTGCTGAGACATTCAACTCAACTTAGGCTTTTGTTTTATAAACTAGAGCATTTCATGGCCACATCAGCCTCAAGTGAACTTGGTGACAAAGCCATGCACAGCTCAAGCATAGCTAAGAACATTGTAGAATGGCACTGGGGTCTGGTGGTAGGAGGAAGAGGACTGTGGGTACTGGGTGGGTAGTGTGGGTACCACAAGCACATTCTTTGCATGTTTCTTGAGATATTTTAACACTTTTTAATTTCCATGCCAGTTATTTGGACAATGTGTATTTCCCTACACCAAAGCCTAATTCTTTGAAGAAAACGGCCATAAGTTATGAATAGTTATGAAAAGTTAAAGGGAATTAATTAAGTCTGTGAAGACAGAGAAGTTGATTGAATCAAACTGTGTGTGGTGAAGTAATGGGCAATAAGAAAGGCAAAGTAAATTAGGACCAGATTATAAAGTTAAGAGTAACTACAAATACCACTATTAAAATGACAAGCATTTACTTTAATAACTTTTAAAGATAATTACAAAAATAAAATTAATCTAAATTTAGTTTGAAATTTATATATCAATGCAGTGACAACTGGCAGCTTCATTATTTTTACAAAAGGAGCAACTGGATATAATAATGAACTATCCAAAGCAAAGTGGAAAATTAGTTGTGCAAAATCTGGTTATCAGAGTCTACACAAAAAAATGAGCCTCCCATATGGGTTGTTCCCTTCAAAGAGATAAAATGGGAACAAAGAAAACAACAGATATTTTACACATTTGACATTTTACACAAAATTCTCATTTTTGGAATCTGAAAAAATCTGCCATGATTTTTGTTGGTTCATTAATATTTTTTATATCAAAGTCCTAACACTAAATCCTCTTTCAAGAGCATGTTAGAATCTTGGTCACCACTCTATCCACTGAGAACAAAGTAATCTATTTTCTTACACCAGTAGTCTCCAGGTTTTAAAAATATGGACCCTATCGATAAAACATTTTTTACTCCCCTCCACTTATTAGTACTTATTTATTTCTAAATTATGATAAACTTTCTTGTGCATGTTATAAAATATAACCCAATATAGAAATTAAATGATGGATGATAGCCTGGCCGGTGTGGCTCAGTGGTTGAGCATCGACCTGCACCAAGAAGTTGCCACTTTGATTCCCAGTCAGGGCACATGCCCAGGTTGTAGGCCCGATCCCCAGTGGGGGGCATGCAGGAGGCAGCCAATCGATGTTCTCTCTCATCCATGTTTCTATCTCCCTCTCCCTCTCCCTTCTTCTCTGTCTCTAACATCAATAAAGAAAAATAAATTAAAGAAAAAAAAGAATTGAACAGTGGATTATATAAAATATATGTAATTGAAATTCCACTTTTTTCTTCTTACCCCAGAATGTACCATGGTCTGCAGACCATTGCATACCAAAAAACAAACCTTGCTCAGTTCCCATGGCCACCCCCTCAACCCCTCCCTGCTTTCTCTCCACAGACTTGGGAAAACCGTCGAGGTTAAGCTGTGGTTTTCAAACTTTTTGGTCTCATGACCCATTTACACTCTTAAAAATAATTGAGGACCCCAGAAAACTTTTGTTTTGTTGGATACTACCTAGAAATAGTTATCATATTAGAAATTAACCTTAAGGTGTTTAAAACATTTTCATATTAAGTCATTTAAAAATAATGTGAATAAACCTTTATTAAAATAAATGACATCTTTAAGAAAGTATTTATATTATGCAACATTTTTACAGCGCTGAGACTGTCCTTGTTTTACATTTCTACAATTTCTTTAATGTCTGTCAAAACGAAAGAATTGGACCCACATATCTGCTGAGCATGAAGCCTGCTGAGATATTTTGTTTCTGTTGAAGTATATGCAGAAAATCTGGCTTTATGTGGATATGTCATTGGAAAAGGAAGGATCTCTTAGAACATGACATAGGGACCCCTGAGGGATCCTTAGAGGACACTTTGAAAATTGTTGAGATGAACTAACATGTAACTACAATGTTTAAAAACTAACAAAGGAAAGTAACATTCCTTTTATTGTGAAGGGAAACATAGTACATGTATAAATGGACACATTATTATTTCCTTTGAAGACTCAATTCCATCAGTTTATAGAGTTTATAGAGTGCAAGCTTCTGTTTAAAATGAGCATCCAGAATGCAAGCTTTGCTCATACAGTTTTAAGAAAGAGAAAGGTTCTATTCAATATTATACGTAAACCTGTTGAACACCCACTGCATGCTTCATTTGAGAAAAGAAAGTGCCTTTACTTAAAAGTCATTGCATAATTAAATGAGATAATGAAAATGACAATGTTCAACCTCACTCCTTCTGACAGCCACTGTGGGTGAGGGCCTTTAGAAGAAAAAGAATCCTTTGAGGAAAGGTTTCCCTTACTATTAAAAATATATGTAAATATGTACACACACATCCGCAACCAAAAACTGTCATAGAAAAAATAAATTTTCTGTTTAACTGACCTGGTAGCCTGTTTATGGAAGAAAGGCAGGCTTGGGCCTGTCTCCACATTTAATTATGATTCAGTGTAGTTTATGCAGTTGAAGGATGCTCACTGTGGCATGAAGCAGAGCCTGACAGAGGACACAACATTTCGCGAACCCCCCAAACTACCCCCATGGCTCTTGGGTGCTGGTGGTAACCTGCTGTTCCATGGCTGAGTCCACCCCCATTTTGCAGGGACAGGTGCTTTGCTTAGGTATGTCACATTGTGTTCTATGTAGTAGAGACGAGGGAGTGTGGGTCTCTTCCTCTCCCTTTAAGTTATTTTTAATGAAGTCACACAATGTCACATCTTGTTTACTAGTCTCCTACTGCTGCTATGACAAACTACCACAAAGCCACCATCTACTGGCTTAAATAATACAGATTTACTGTATTACAGTTCTACAGACCAAGAGTCAAACACGGGTCTCGCTGGACTAAAACCAAGGTGTCAGTGTGGCTACCTTCTTTTATGGAGACTCAACTTTCCTACCTTTTTCAGCTTCTAGAGGCCATTGCATTGCTCAGCTCCTGTCCCCTCGCTTCACTTTCAAAGCCTCAAGGAGTGGGTGCCTTGCAGTGATAGGATCTCCAACGCCAGGGGCTAGAGCCAAGGGATGCAGAGTCTCAGGATCAATTTGTTAAGTAGGAACAACAGCACTTATCAGCTTAAAAAGTTATTCATGTGGATCCCCTAGGGAAGTGTGAAGGAGTCCGGCATGGGGTTTCTGAGGTGGGAGGGTGGGCCTGGGCCACAGGCTGTGGGGTTCTTTCTCCCCACCTGAAGACACACCTGCAGGGACAGGCAGTCTCAGAAATTGCTGCAGGGCATCATTAGGAGCATCAGGACATGCTTTGGGCTCTAACTGAGATTGGCCAGACACGGGCTGGTGGGGATGCGATGTGGGGCTGTTGGCGGCCGACCTGAGTGATCATGGATTCCTCCTCCCTGCTGTGACCCAGTGGGAGAGATTCCCTCCCAGAGCTGGAAGGCGGCTCCGGGGGCCACGTGGACAGTGGCTTTGCGGTGGCAATGCCATGATGCCCTTTGATGTGGGCGGCATGAGGCTCTGATATCAGCCCACAGATGCTTGAGGCTTGATGTACGCGGGATGCTGGACACTCTGCAGACGGCTCGGCAGAGGGCATTTGGCACATACAAGGGTATAGAAGCCTCCACTTCCGCCTGCCCCGTACCATCTTCTCCCTCATTTTCTGGGACCAGCTGGGCATCCTCCTCTATGGACACAAATTCATGACAGCCACTCTTCCACAGCCCACCGAATTGGCACTTCGTGGATATTTCTGCCTCCATTGCTGTGTCGTGTGACTCCTGACCAGGAGACCTTTCATCGTAGGGGGTAAGAGGAGATAGCCAATCCCACATCCTTCCATTTTCCCAGGGGTGACTCACTACAAGTTCCTTTCTTTTCCTTGGGTGTCGCTTTAAAACCTCTCCATCTGCTCCCCGTACAGTTCTCCCCCCAGTCAGTCCCTCCAAAGTGTATTTTCTCCCTTTCTCCACTGCCAACCTTGGGTCCCTTCGGATCCTATGCGCAACTTTTATTTTTTAAATTTATTTTATTTTTGTTAATCCTCACTGAAGGATATTTTTTCATTGATTTTTTAAAAAATCAGAGATAGTGGAAGGGAGGGTGAGAGAGAAGAGAGACTGAAACATCGATGTCAGAGACACATTGATTGCTTGCCTCCCGCAGGACTGAGGATTGAACTGGCAACGCAGGTTCATGCCCTTGGGGTGAATTGGGCCTGTGGCCCTTTGGTTGGTGGGCCGATGCTCTCTAATCACTGAGCCAAACCAGCCAGGGCCCCAGGCACAACTTTAAACTCTTCCTCCAAAACCAAAGGGAATTAGGGAGACTGGAGTGTCCTATTCGATTCAAAGTATCAGTGATTACATTGGTTATAAAGCAAGTTTATTTCCAAAGAAAAGAAAGGGAGGCTAAAAGGGGATTAAAAAATACAGAAAAATAACATTGATATCAACTGTTGTCTGAAAACCACCGTTAATCTATTACGTACATATATTTCAGTTAAACCAATAGAATTCCATAATAATTGTGTTTATAATCAATTTTATGGTAAGAAATACAAATGTCTGTACTTCACAGTGAGCTCACGTGCATTTGATCCACTGGTTGCTTTGGAGATCACCCAATTTAAGTAAATATTAGATAGTTTATGCATCTGAATTAGATGATGTGAATGAATAGACACATGTTCTGTTGTTAATTTCTTCATTCTTTAAAAACCATTTATTGTTCCTTTGGTTTGATCTCTTTCCTCATCTTCTTTTGCTTTACAGAACTTTTCAAATGTTAGACGGACATACACGTTTTCTTTACACATTTAAATGTCTCGAAGAAAAAGGAAACAATTTCCTGCTGTTGTTCAAATTGTTGAAATCAGTTATAAAGATAAACATTCTTAGACAAAATTTAGTACATTATTTTAAGTGAATTAACATTATTTAGAGACTATTGAATCTTAATTTTTTTATTTTTATTTTTTCCAGGCTTATTGAGGTATAACTGGAAAAAAAATGTAATATATCTGAAATGCCAAATATATGAAGATTTGATACATATAAACATTGTGAAATGATCACCACAACCAAGTTACTTAACACATGTTTCACCTCACATAGTTACCTTTTTTTATGAGAACACTTAAGATCTATGCTCTTAGAAGATTGAAAGTAAATAAAAAAATATTATTAAGTAGAGTCACCAAGCTGTACATTAGATGCTCAGGATTTATTCATTTTAAACTGAAAGTTTACACCTTTGACCAACATCTCCTCATTTTCCCTATTTCCCTGCCCAAGGTCCCTGGTAACCACCATTCCATACTCTGTTTCCATGAGTTTGACTTTTTTCTTCTTCAGATTCTACATATAAGTGATCCCATGAAGTAGTTGTCTTTTTCTGTCTGGCTCACTTCCCTTAGCACAAATGCCCTCCGGGTTCACTGATGTTGTTGCCAATGGCAGGATTTTATTCTTTTATATGTATTTTAAATGTTGGCTACTTAACTTAATAGATCTAAGCATTATAGGTAGTTCACCAGTCTAAAAAAATATAATATTATTTTGCTGGATGTATCAGGTATAAACCATGTATAAATTATAAAAACATTATTATTTTATAGGTACATTATTGTAATTTACTGGCTTTTTTGTACCCTTTTAAAATCAAATTTGTTGGGCGGACATTGGTTAATAAGATTAACATTCAAGTGTACATTCCTGTGATATATATGATCTGCAGATCGCATTGTGTGCCCACCATCATACAGTTAGGCTTCTTTACCCTTTACTGTCCTCTACCCCCTACCCTCTGGTAACCCCCGTATTGTTGTCCGTGTCTATGAATTTCAGTTTTATATCCCACATATGAGTGACAATCTTCTGGTTCTTAGCTTTTTCTGTCTGGCTCATTTCACTAGCATAATATTCTCAAGGTCCATTCATATTGTCACAAATGGCAATATTTCACCTTTTCTTATTGTTGGGTACTATTTCATAGTAGACATGAGCCACAGCTTCTTTATCCGATCCTCTATGAAAGGACCCTTTTGGTGTCTCCGTGTCTTGGCCATTGTGAATAGTGCTTTAGTGAACATAGGAGTGCATACGCCTTTGCAAATAAATGTTTTAGAGTGTTTGTGGTAGATAGCTAGAAGAGGGATTGTTGGGTCACACAGTAACTCTATTCTTAGTTTTCTGAGGAACTGCAATAGTACCAAACAAGCAATACAATGAAAAAATGGACAGACACCTCTACCAAGAAGACGTACAAACGGCCAACAGATACATGAAAGGATGTTCAACCTCACTAGCTATTAGGAAAATGCAAATCAAAACTGTGATAAGATACCACCTCACCCCTGTTAGAATGGCTATTATCAACAAGATAGGTAATAACAAGTGTTGGAGAGGCTGTGGAGCAAAAGGAACCCCCATTCACTGCTGGTGGGCATGTAGACTGATACAGTCACCATGGAAACCAGTATGGTGGTTCCTCAAAAGAGGGATTTATTGTTAGTGCAGAAATTATTGTTGCACATGTTGAGGAGTAAGTGTTGGAGCATGTTAACCAGCTCCTCTGAGTAAAATTTTATTTTGTGCATTAAAATGCAAGTTAAACTAGCTCGGGTAACAAAAACCACTCACATATATATGAAAAGGAAAGGAAGAAGCTAGACTGTAGCTAGTCAAAGAGACTTAAATGCTACAGGAGTCTGCTTCTCTCTCTGGGTGGCTTTTTTCTATATATGTCAACTCAAATGTCTTGTCCTGCTGCTTGGCTTCTACTGTTAGGATATGTGGTTACTGGGCATCCCTAAGTCTTACTACCTCCAACAACCACCTCCAAAGGACTGATCATCTCAGTTGTAGTTCAGAAGAATCCAGAGAAAGAACTGATTGCCTCTGCTTCGGTCGACTTTTCTACTGACTAAAAACAAAGATAAAATAAGTGTGGGGAGAAGCTAATGAGGCAAGTAGATTCAGGGACAAGTGATTCAGTTGTTTTGAACCTTTGACTTTTGGACATGATCTAATGGGCAATATTCAATAGACAGTTCATAACTAGCTGGCTCCAAGGAGAGATGATCATAGAAGTAGTGGTGATTGAATACATAGAAGGAGGGGGACAGCTCAGAGAAGGCAGGACAAATAGAATAGACATGATCACTTTTGGAGTTCTGGAAAACAGATTAATAAAGCTTTTGTCAGGAACGCTATTCCTACACAGCTCTGCATAATTGTGAAGTACAGAATATACAGAAAAGTGTGTAAAACATGAAAAATAAAATAAATCCATTCAAATAACCACTACTCAAGCACAAAATTGAATTTTTGGTCATCCAGAAGTTACTTATCTGTCACTTCTTGATCATTATTTGACTTTACTTTTAATCACTACTCTGAATGTTTTTTTCCCCCTTAATTATCAAGATTTATACATGAATCTTAGACAATACATTCTAATTTTGTGTGTTCCTGTTTTCAAACTGTATGTGAGTGGAATAACAGTGTAAATATTCTTTGGTCCTTTTTATCTTTCATCCAGTATTAGGTTTAGATTGATCTGGGTTGTTGTGAGTAAAGTTAAATTGTTTATTTTTGTTGCTATATAAGGAAGGCCCATTGCATGACCAGAACTTGAGTTGGCTTAGGTTCACTTACCATTTTTCCCCCCCAGGGTGGATACCAGTCTACTGTTGCTGTGTTGCAATGTATAGAGTGATTCTTATACTTAACTATATGATGCCAAACTGCTGGCTGAAGGGTTTGTGTTGCCTACACTCATACTGGTCATGTTTGATAGTTTCTAGTTCCCCACATCCTTGCGAACATTGCAGGTCTTTTAATATTTTTCTTATAATCTGAGTGTATACTATTTCTCATTATAATGTTCATTTGTGTTTCCCCGATTTCTAATACAGTTGAGCAGCTTGTCTGTTGTTTAAAAGTCATTCCTACATCTTATTTTATGAAATGCACATTTAGACTATTTGCCTATCATTCTATCTTTTTTTTTCTTTGTAGTTATTTACATATTGTAGATACTGGGATATTAGTCTTTTACCTGTCAGGTTTGTTAAAAATATCTTCTCGAGTTCTGTGGATTACCTTTTACTCTCTAAATAGTATCTCTGAAAAGCAGAATCTGTTCATTTTAGTAGAGTACAATTTATCAATTTTTACCATTTGGTCACTCTCATTATTGGTTAGTTGGGTTTTTATTTTTTAGTTTTTTGAGTGTGTGTTTATTTAAAACAAATATTTTTCTAATCCAAGGTCAACAAGATGCCCTTTTCTGTTGGGTCTATAACCTAAAAGGAGAGCCATACACTTTAGGAGAGAATTAGGAAGAGTCGCTTTATGACCAGGTGGCAGAAAGATTTCGTAAACAAGACACAACTATACCTATGAATTGGGTTGATTTTTATTTTTTGTACAATGTAAGGTCAGGTTTCACAGTTTTAAAAATATAGATTCCTAATTCTCATAGTATAACTTATGGGAGAAGTTGCTCCCTTTGTCATGAAAGTTCTGTTCTATTGGTCTATTTGTCCAATTTGTGACACTGACCATTCTATTTATTGAGGACTGATAGAGATTCTACCTTGTTCTTCCTCTTCAAGGGTGTCTTAGCTATGTATGTTCTCTTTGCATTTTATATCAATTTCAAAACTAGCATGTCAACTTACATAAAATACCTTGTTGATATTTGATTAAGATTATATTAGTCTGTAGAACAATATGCAAAGAATTAAAATAATTTCAGTATTTAGTCTGCCAATATAATCATAGATATAAGTACATTTTTGCCTTTTGTAATGTTTCTCAATAGCATTTTGAAATATTTTCTGTAGAAGTTTTGCACATGTTTTCTTAGATTTAGCCCTAGGTAGTTCATATTTTTTATGGTACTGTGAATGGATCTTTTAAAATTTTATTTTCTATTTGTGGGATCTATAAAAATGCATTAAATTTAGGTGTTAATTATTTATTCAGCAAATTTATTAAATCTTTTACTAATTACAGTAATTTATGTGTCAATTTGTTAGATTTTCTGTGTAAATAATCATGGTATCTGAGAATAATGACACTCTAATTTGTTTAATTTTTAAACCAGTTAAACTTTTTTTTGCTTTATTATATTGGTTATAACATAATTAAAATGTTGAAGTGCAGATAGAGAATATCTTTCTCTTGTTTCCCAATTCAAAGTGAATTTGCCATGTTTGACCACTTACTATAATGTTTTCTGTAGGTGTTTTGTAGACATCCTTCCTGAGCAATTCCCAAGTTCCCTTCTATTTTAGATGGCCAAGTGTTTGTTTGTTGTTGTTGTTTTTGTAGTCATGAATAAATAGTAAGTTGTGCTAAATGAATTTTCTACATCTAATTTTATTTCTACATCTGCATAATTTTTATTCTTTAGTCTGTTTATGTGGTAAATTATATTGAATATCTAATGTAAATCAACTGTGTATTCCTGAAATAAAACCAATTTGCTCATAATGTATTATCACTTTTATATAATTTAGTTTCAGTTTGCTAATATTATGATTAGTATTTTTCCAATTATGTATATGAGTGAAATTAGACTTTAATTTTTCTTTCTGGTGCTGTGATTGTCAAGGTTTTGCTGAGCTCAAGTGAATTGAGATGTGTGTTTTTCTAGTCTCTGGAAGAGTTCTACAAGTTTGGATTTAATTTGGCTTTCAGTCTGTGGCACAATATAGCACTAAAGCCACCTCTATCTGAATTTTTTGTGGAAAAATTATTGATTATAGACTTGATCTCTTAAACAAATTAGCTTCTTCCCAAATTTTTCTTGGAATTAGCTCATTTCATTGGCATGTTCACATTTATTGCCATTTAGTTACTTATAGTATCTTTTCTATAATGCTTTTAATTATTTATAGAAACAATCTGTGGCCTACGACCACTGTGTCTTCTTCAAGAGAGGACTTTACTCTTCTAGGCTGACCTCTCTCCAGTCTCAGGCTCTCCCATATTTTGCCCTGGAAATTCTTTAATTCGGTGTTTGTTCTAACTTGGTGTTTTCAGAACACGTTTTAAAATATCTTTCTGCCCCTTTAGTTATTTTTATGTTGTTTTGAATTTATTAGAGTGACGTTGGTTAATAAAACTATGTAGGCTTCAGGTTTATAATTCTATAATACATCATCTATATATTATGTTGTTTGTTTACCACGCCAAGTTAAGTCTCCCTCCATCACCATTTACCTCCCTTTGCCCTATTCTACCTCTCTCCACCCCCTTCCCACTGGTAATCAATGTACTGTTGTCTGTTTCCATGAATCTTTCTTAGTTATTTTTCTTTTGTTTAATCCCCTCAACCTTTAAACCCAGCCCTAATCCCTCCATTCTGATAGCTGTCAGCCTGTTCTTTCTATCATGACACAGTCTCCGCGTTGTTAATTTATGTGGTTCATTAGATTCCACCTATAACTGAAATCATATGGTACTTGTCTTTCTCTGACGGGGCTTATTTCACTTAGCATAATACTCTCCAGGTCCATTTATGCTGTTGCAGAAGGTAAGATTTCCTTCTTTTTTATCGTTGAGTAGTATTCTATTGTGTACCAGCACTTTTTGATCCGCTCATCTACTGATGAGCACTTAGGCTGCTTCTAAATCTTGGCTATGGTAAATAATGCTACGATGAAGTGCATACATTCTTTCAAATTAGTGTTTTGGGTTTCTTTGGATATATTCCCAGAAGTGGAATTTATGGAACACAAGGCAGTTCTGTTTTTAATGTTTTGAGGTAGCTTCGTACTGTTTTCCACAGTGGCTGTATCAGGCTGCATTCCCATGAAAGGTGCACAAAGGTTCCCTTTTCTCCACATCCTCGCCAACGCTTGTTGTTTGTTGATTTATTGATGGTAGCCATTCTGACAGGTGTAAGGTCATATTTCATTGTGGTGTTCATTTGCACTTCTCTGGTAATCAGTGACATTGAGCATACATTTATGTATCACGGCAATTTTGAGAAAGAAAAACAAAGTTGGAGGAATCAGACTATCTGATATCAAACTATACTACTGGCCATAGTCATCAAAACAGCCTGGTACTGACATAAAAACAGACATAAAGATCAATGGAACAGAACAGAGAGACCAGAAATAAACGCACACCCTTATAATCACTTGATATTTGATAAATTAAGTAAAAACATACAATGGGGTAAAGATAGTTTATTTAATAAATGGTGTTGGAAAAATTGAACAGATACTTGCAAAAAAAAAAGAGAGAGAGAGAGAGAAGAAACTAGACCACTTTCTTACACTAGAAACAGCAATGAACTCAAAAGGCATTAAAGACTTAATTTTAGACTGGAAACCATACTTCTGTCCCTTTAGATGTCCTCAGCAAAAAGATTTGTATGAGTTATCATAAATACCTTTACTGAAATTATTCGTTCCTGTTCTTCGGGTGTTTACATTTTCAAACCTTGTGAATTTTATATTCCTCTTTCCAGTTTTATTTTACTCCTCAGGAGTCATCATTATCTAATGAACAATATGCTTTACTTATTACGTTGTTTATTTTTTATCTTCCCTCTTCCCTACCTCCCTCCATATTGTGAGGTGCTGTGGGTTCTTCCTTTTGCTAGTTTTCTCAGTATCTACAACAGCGCCTGCTATATATTAGATGCCCACTACATTTTTGTTGAATGATGCAAAAGAAACTGGGGTTTGTTGTTCAGGAGCCTTTAACCTAATTCTTTATATAGGCTGATTCTGTGATGGGTCATTAGAGTTATGCTTTGTCATTCACAAAAACTTGGTGCCAGAAATAGGTCAGGAATCATCTACTTTTTACTTTTTTGTTGTTGTTGTTGTTGAGGAAATAGCATCCCAGGGAGTATAAGGCAAATTTGTTTTAATTTTAGGAGAAAGGTTTTAGGCAATATTTTCTTCTTAGAGCAGAGACGGAAGGTTCATTGCATGTATAAAATCACACAATAATTACTGAAAGACATTTGATTGTATTTATTCTAGGGGTTTTTAATATGGGTGCATGCATGGAATTCAGGGACTATGAACATCCTAAAATTATTATAAATATATTATTTGAGTATGAACTAGTCGTTTTGCTGTGAAGCAGATCTAGAGATTTATTTCCCTCTCAAAAGTGTGTATGACTCTGAGAAGTCATCTCAGGCTGGGTTTATGTAGTTGATGAATGCCTAAGACTTCCTAACCCCCCAAAATGTTTTAAAAAATTTGCATCGTATCAAGACCCTTGATGCTGAAGATCATAAACAAAGGCCCATCAATGGGTAAAAGTGATCCATATGAAGTGCTCAGTGCATTTGTTACCTTTCCTTCTTGCTCAGTCCTCTCTTTCGGAAGAAAGGACTCTCAAACTGGAAATCGCAGACGCCTGGGATCCCTTGATGGGGAGAATGTGTATGGAATGGGAAATCTCTGTCAAGCCCTTTGCAGCCCTCTTGTTGCACATCAGAGCTAGTGGGTATGGGTAAGGAGCCTTAGGACCTTCACATATGTTCACATGTCACAGTAGGAAGGAGCTTTGGATTGTAAGGGAAAAATTCTCTGACCTTTTATCTCTGACGTATTTTGTTCTTTTTTGTTGTATAGGTAACAAAACCCTTTCAAACATATTTGTAGTAGATCTTTCTAACACAACTACATCCTGTAGCTTTAGACACATACCTTGACATAGGGCATTCCCAGGCACACATGTGAAACAGTAAGTTCAAGTTTCACCAGCTCTGCATATTCACATTGATGCCGAGGACCACTTATGATGCAATAATGCAAAGAGCACCCCAGAAGAATAACAAAACAAACAATGTGACATATGTGAAACATGAATGTTTAATAAGATCATTTTTTTCTAATGACAGCAACACATCAAACATAAGAGATATGATTAATCCAACTCATTCACTTTTTTTTTCTTTCTTTTCTAATTAATTAATTTGTTACAGATGTTTCTCTTTTTTCCTCCATTGACACCCTCCTCCATCCCACTAACCCCTCACAGCATTGTTGTCTCTGTCCATTGGTTATAATTATATGCATACGTTCTTTGGCTTATCTCTTCCCTCCCTCCTGCCCCATTCCTTTGAAGTTTGTCAGTCTGAACCCTCCTTCTATGTCTCTAGGTCTGTTTTGTTCATTATATTCAACAAATAAGTGAGATCATGTCATTCTCTGATTGGCTTATTTCCCTTACCATAATACTCTCCAGGTGCCAACCCGGCCAGCCAGGGTAGTCACACTGCAATGAATTACACACAGACATGGCTTGGAGTGAGGGGAGGCATCACAGGGGAACAAATGCTCCAGATCTCTGGATGTAGCTCAACTTATTTGTAAAGTGGTTCCCTAGTTTTTCATGTTGTTTTAAGTAATTAAGTCCTTGAGATCACGTCTCTGCTGACCTTACAGCCAAGCCCAGAATACTTCCTGTTTCAGCTGTCTCTCCATTTTCAGTGGAGATTCATAGCAAACAAATTTACGCTTGGGTGATAAGCCCATTGGTGCTATCAGAGTGACTTTCCAAACCCAACATGCATACCTTATCTATTCACACGTATACCTTAATCCTTGGCTGGCCAGGCCAAGAGAATGGTACCCCAAGATTACATTTTGTTCATCCACCAAACCCCCACCCCTACATCCAGGTCCTTCCATATCCTCTCAAAGGATAAGAGATCTTTCTTTCTTACAGCTGCATAGTATTCCATTGTGTACATGTACCATAGCTTTTTTATCCACTCATCTATTGATGGACACTTGGGCTATTTCCAGAACTAAGCAATTGTAAATAGTGCTGCTTTGAACATAGGGGTATAAATATTCTTTCTGAATGGTGTTTCACACTTTGAATATATTCCTAGAAGTGGGATCACTGGGTCAAATGAAAGTTCAATTTTTAACATTTTGAGGTAACACCATATTGTTTTCCATAGCGGCTGCACCAGTCTGCATTCTCACCAGCAGTGTACTAGAGTCCCTTTTTCTCCACACCCTCACCATAACTTGTTGTTTGATGATTTGTTCATGGTAGCCATTCTGACAGGTGTGAGGTGATACCTCATAGTTGTTTTAATTTGCATCTCTCTGATGATTAGTGACATTGAGCATTTTTTCATATGTCTCTTGGCCATTTGTATGTCCTGTTTGGATAGGTGTCTATTTAGGTCCTGTGACCACTTTTTATTTGAGTCATTGTCTTCTTTTGGTTCAGTTGTATGAGTACTTTATATATTTTCAAGATTAACCTCTTATCTGATGTATTGTTGGCAATTATACTCTCCCATAGAGTGGGTTCTCTTTTCATTTTGACGGTTGTTTCTTTTGCTGTGCAGAGTCATTTTAGTTTGATGTAGTCCCATTTATTAATTTTTTCTTTTGTTTCTCTTGCTTTAGGCATTATATCACTGAAAATTCTACTTCATGTGATGTGTAAAATTTTGTTGCCTACATTTTCTCCTAGGACTTTTATGAATTCACAAGTCACATTTAAGTCTTTTATCCATTTTGAGTTTATTCTTGTGTATGGTGCAAGTTGGTGGTCTAGCTTCATTTTATTGCATGTACCTGTCCAATTTTTCAACACCATTTATTAAAGAGGCTGTCTTTACTTCATTGTATACTCTTGCCACCTTTGTCAAATATTAATTGAGCACTATGTCTTGAGTCAATTTCTGTGTTCTCTGTTCTGTTCCATTGATCTACATGCCTGTTTTTGAGCCAGTACCAGGCTGTTTTGATTACAATGAATTTGTAGTATAACCTGATATCCTGTATTGTGATCCCTCCTACTTTGTTCTTCTATTTAAGATTGTTGAGGCTACTTGGGATATTTTTTGATTTCATATAAACTTTTGGAGTATTTGGTCTAGTTCTGTGAAATATGTCATTGGTATTTGAGTAGAATTGCATTGAATCTATAGATTGCTTTGGGTAGTATGGACTTTTTTTTTTATTATTTATTTATTTTTTTTAGTATGGACATTTTAATGATGTTAATTCTTCCAATCCATGAACAAGGTATGTGCTTCCACTTTTTTTTATATCTTTCTCTATTTCTTTTTTCAATGTTCTATAGGTTTCTCCAAACATGTTCTTTACTTCTTTGATTAAATTTATTCCTAGGTATCTAATTATTTTGGTGCAATGGTAAATGAGGTTGTTTTTTATTTTCTCTTTCTGTGAGTTCATTATGGTATATAAGAATGCTGTCCATTTCTTGATGTTAATGCTGTATCCTGCTACTTTGCCAAAACCCTTTATTAGCTCTAGTAGATTTTTGTGGAGTCTTTATGGCTTTCTATGTACAATATCGTGTCATCTGTGAATAATGACAGTTTCAGTTTTCCTTTTGAATTTGAATCCTTTTTATTTTCCCTTCTGTTCTAACTGCTGTGGCTAAGACTTTCAGAACTATGTTAAATAAGAGTGGCAAAAGTGGCCATCCCTGTTTTGTTCCTGTTCTTAAGGGAAATGCTTTTAGTTTATGACCATTGAGTATGATGTTGGCTGTAGGTTTTTTCTGTATGGCCTTTATTATGTTGAGTTATGATCCTTCGATTCCTACATTTCTGAATGTTTTTTTTTTTTATCAGAAATGGGTGCTGGATTTTGTTGAATGCTTTTTCAGCATTGATTGATATCATCATATGGTTTTTATCTTTTATTTTGTTTATGTGGTGTATCACATTTATTGATTTGTAAATATTGTACCAGCCTTGCCTCCCTGGGATGAATCCCACTTGGTCATGGTGGATAACTTTTTGAATTTATTGCTGGATCTGATTGCTAATATTTAGTTAAGAATTTTGGCATCTGTGTTCATCAGGGATATTGGCCTGTAGTTTTTTTTTTTTTTTCTTTGTAATGCCTTTATCTGGTTTAGAATTAGAATTATGCTGGCCTCATAAAACAAGTTTGGAAGTATATCCTCTTCATGGATTTTTTTGAATAGTTTGAGGAAAGTATGTTATTTCTTCTTTGAATGTTTGGTAAAACTCCCCCGTGGAGCTTTTGTTTGCTGTGAGTGTCTTGATTACATCTTCAATTTCCTTAGTTGTTATTGGAATGTTCAAGTTTCTATCTCTTCCTGGTTCAATTTGGGGAGACTGTGTGTTTCTAGAAATTTGTCCATTTCACCTAGACTGTCTATTTTGTTGGCATATAATTGTTCATAGTTTATTTTAATGATCTTTTGCATTTCTGTGGTGTTAGTTATTACTTCTCCTCTTTTGTTTTTTATTTTGTTTATTTGTGTCATCTCTGTTTCTTGGTGCATCTGGCTAAGGGCACATGAATCATGTTAATTTTTTCAAAGAACCAGATGTTTGTTTAATTAATCTTTTGAATTTTTTTTTTTTTAGTCTCTATGTCATTTATATCTGCTCTGACCTTTATTATTTCTTTCCTTTTACTAGCTCTGGGTTTTTATTTTTGTTTACTTTCTAGTTCTTTAAGTTGTAGGGTTAGATAGTCACTTAGGAATTATTCTTATTTCTTTTTTTTTAAATTTTTTTTTTGGTATGTGCCCCTAGTGGGAACCGAACCCGGGACTCTCTGGTCTGCAGGCCAATGCTCCAACCGCTGAGCCAAACCAGCCAGGGCTTCTTATTTCTTGATGTATGCCTATTGTGTTATTAACTTCCCTCTTAGGACTGCTTTCTCTGTATCCCATAGATTTTGTTTTGTTGTTTGTTCATTTTCATTGGTTTCCAGAAAGTTTTTTATTTTTTTCTTGATCTCCTTGGTAACTCACTCATTATTTAATAATGTGCTATTTAGCCTCCATGTGTTCAAATGTCTTTGCTTGTTCTTGTTGCAATTGATTTCTAGTTTCATGCCATTGTGATCTGATAAGATGCTTGATATGATTTCACTCTTCTTGAACTTACAGAGACTTAGTTTGTGTCCTAACATGTGGTCTATCTTTGAGAATGTCCCATGTGCACTTGAGAAGAATATGAATTCTGCAGTTTTGGGGTGTAATTCCCTATAGATACTTCTTAAATCCATTTGATCTGGTAGATCATTTAGAGTCTCTGTTTCCTGGTTAATTTTTTGTCTAGAGAATCTATCCAGTGATGTCAGCGGTGTGTTGAAGTCTCCTGCTATGATTGTATTGCTGTCAATTTCTCTTTTAAAGTCCTCCAGAAGTTTTTAATGTAGTTTGGTGTGCCTATATTGGGTGCATATATGTTTACCAAGGTTATATCCTCCTGTTGAATAGATCCTTTCAAAATTATGTAATGGCCTTCTTTGTCTCTAATTATGGCCTTCGTTTTGAAGTCTATTTCATTGGATATAAGTATTGCTACCCAGCATTTTTTTCTTTCCATTTGCTTGGAAGATCTTTTTACATTTCTTCACTTTCAACCTATTTGAGTATTTTGTTCTGAGATGGGTCTCTTGTAAACTACCTATAAATGAGTCATGCTTTTTTTATCCATTGACCTACTCTGTATCTTGTGATTAAAGCATGTAATCCATTTAAATTTAAGGTTATTATTGATAGGTACTTATTTATTGCCATTTTTGTTTATTATGGTTATGGTTCTCTCTCTATTTCTTCTGCTTATTGCTGTAGTCCTTTTAACATTTCTTGGAGTACTGGTTTCTTGCTAATATATTCCCTTAGCCTTTTGTGTTTTTTTTTGTTGTTGTTGTTTGTTTGTTTGTTTGTTTTTTGTCTAGGAAGCTTTTTATTTCTCTTCTATTTTGAATAATGGCCTGGCTGTATAGATCCTTATTTTTCATTGCTTTGAATACTTCATGCCATTCCCTTCTGGCCTGTAATGTTTCTGTTGAGAAGTCAGCTTATGGCCTTATGGGGGTTCCTTTGTAGGTAACCCCTTACATATCTCTTGCTGCCTTTAGGATTCTCTCTTTGTCTTTAATCTTGGCATTTTAATTATTATGTGTCTAAGTGTGGGTCTATTTGGGTTCTTCTTACTTGGGTCTCTCTGTGCTTTTCGGACTTGTATGCTTTTTTCATTCACCAAGTTAGGAAAGTTTCCTGTCACTATTTCTTCAAATATATTCTCTAACCCTTGATCATTTTCTTCTTCTTGAACCCCTATGGTGCAGATGTCGTTGCATTTCTTGTTGTCCCACAAATCTCTTAAGCTGTCTTCCTGTTTTTTAATTGTTTTTTGTTGTTGTTGTTGTTTGTTTGCTTTTGGTTCTTTGATTAGGTGATATTTTTCTACCATCTTCTAACTCACTGATTTTATCCTTGGCTTCTTCTACTCTCCTGGTTATTCCTTCCAATGTCTTCTTAATTTCTGCTATGTCATTCTTCATTTCTGCTTGGTGCTTTTTCATATTTAATTGGTTGATTCTCAATGTTTCTATGTTTTTACTTATGCTGTTGAGCTCTTTATTCATGTTGTTGTGCTTTCTCATTATCATTACTCTGGACTCTACCTCTGATAACTTGCTTAATTGAATTTCATCTATCTCTTCTTCTGTAGAATTCTCTTGTTCTTTTATTTGACATTTGTTTCTTTGTTTCACCATGTTGGCTGTCTCAGTGAGTTTTGGAGCCTGCCAAATTTTCCTTGTGGGTATTGATGCTCTGCTGCTTGTGGCTCACTCTACTGGGTTTGAATGAGTGTGGGGGGGTCCCACATTAAACACTGCTGTCAAGTCTTACTTTCCTGGGTAGATTTGCAGGCCAATCCAAAGTTCAGTTACTCTCCAGCTTTTGCCTGCAGGTTATAAGTCTTAGATACTTGATGAGCCTTGGGTTGTAACCCTCTGCTGAATGAAAAATTCCTCATGTATAACAGGATTTCGTACCAATGGGACACTTGCTTGCTGACAAACTCCATCTGTTAATGAGCCTCAAACTGCATTTCTGTGGCCTGTCCTGGTGGTGTTAAATTCCTGAGAGAGGGGCTTTTGCTTCTCCAAGGGTCTCTGGGAAGTGTTTTTTATTTTTTTAAGTAAGATGGCTACTGTCTTATGAGGTGGTTATTAAGCATAAAACTCCTG
This sequence comes from Molossus molossus, assembly GCF_014108415.1. Classification (NCBI taxonomy): domain Eukaryota; kingdom Metazoa; phylum Chordata; class Mammalia; order Chiroptera; family Molossidae; genus Molossus; species Molossus molossus. The sequence continues at coordinate 112,862,755 of NW_023425388.1, forward strand.
GTGTCCTTTCCAGCTCTCTCCTGAGGCAGGAGCCCCAGACTCTCTTCCTACATTTCCAGTCCAGTCTGCCCTCCCTCTGCAGGGACCTAAGGTGAGTGGCTGTAGCTGATTTAGTGCTCTGGCCCTTCAGGACCTGACTGCTTACAGCTAATACAGCCGTCATATGCTGTCCTTGGGCTCCCAGGCTGCCCTCTCATGACTCTGCAGATACTATCGGGCTCAATTTGTTGTCCTCTTTCCATCCCTGGTTATGAGGGTTTTCTCCAGATGTATTTAGTTGTTTGTTGTTGTTGTTTTTCCCTCTGAGGATTTGTCTTTATTTTCGTTGTAATTCCAATTTGGTCATGGGAGACATTCTGTTTTGCTTCCATTCACTCTGCCACCATTTTTCTCTCTCCACTTCTTTTTTTTCTCTCTTTAAATGGAATTTTTTTATCTTAAGAACTACAGGGTCAATTCTTCTTACTGTGTCATGGACACTTGTGTCATATGAGAAAGCAAACACTGCACTGTTTTTTTTGAGTGGGGCACTGGTCCCCAAACCTTGGATGTTTTTTAGTCCTGATCTCATATTCCATCCCCTGCCCCAAGTTGTTCCCAACCCTTGATGACCCTGCTCTATGTTATTCTTGGGTACTGCTGGCTAGACCAGGATTCTCTAGTGACCCATCTCTTACATCATGTCACATCAGTCATTCCAGACTAAAGTGCTACTGCTCTAGGTAAGGACATAAAAAACTGTGTAATTACACAAGATGACACATGCCATGAGAGATGGAAGTGAGGGATTGGTTCTTTGCCAGGGTTGGGCTGGGTCAAGGATGCCACGTGGAAGGAAAACCATCTCAAAATGGGTTCGAAGACTCAGGACACATTTATAAGACAAAAGAGAGGGGAAGAGCCATTTCAGAGTGATGACTCAGCATGTACAATAGCTCACATTCAGAATAGAGTAAGAACTTAAGTGGTGTGGGAAAGAGCAGTATGAGACAGATTTAAAAGTCATTTTGGAATTAAAAATTGAACTTCCATTTGACCCAGTAATCCCACTTCTAGGAATATATCCTAAGAAGCCTGAAACACCAATCAGAAAGAATATATGTACCCCCATGTTTGTAGCAGCACTATTTACAATAGCTAAGATCTGGAAACAGCCCAAGTGTCCATCAGTAGACGAATGGATAAAAAAGCAGTGGTACATATACACAATGGAGTACTACGCAGCTGTAAGAAAGAAAGATCTCTTATCCTTTGAGACTACATGGAGGGACCTGGAAAGTATCATCCTAAGTGAAACAAGCCAAACAGAGAAAGACAGGTGTCATATGATCTCACTTATTTGTGGAATATAATGAACATAACAGTATGAGGAATGGGGTAGTTCCAGAGACGTGGAAGTGGGGTACAGACTGACAATTCCCAGAAGAGGGGGTGGTGGGGGAGAGATAAACCACAGAACTTATATGCATGTGTGCATAAACAGTGGACATGGATAACAAACGGGACAGGGCAGGGAGGGAGGGGAAGTGGGAATCAGTGGGGGAAAAAGGAGAAACATCTGTAACAAAAATTAATTACTAAAAAAATAAATTAAAAAAAATAGATGCAATTTAATAAGAAAAAAAAGTCATTTTGGAAGTAGAATTGATAAAACTTGCTGTTTCTTTGAATGTAAGAGTTGACAAAGGACATTGCCAAAGATAAGTATGAGATATGGGTTTCTGGGTTAGTTAACCAAGATAAGGAGTGTTTAGTTTGAACACAATGAGCTTTTGGGGTTGAGAATGTAAAACTACCTGAAGGTATTGGCCAGGCTACTAAAACTGTAGTCTGCTATTCAGGTTGGGAGTGCTAATAGATTTTGACCACTTCATCTGGTCATGGACCCTAACCACGAACATGCTGTCACACTCAGAGTATCTCAGTGACTCTCTGTGTCAAAGAGCATGAGAGAACACATCTGCTCTATGTCCTTTTAGGCTTTTAAGAAAAAAAAATATTTTGCTTTTGGAATTATTATATTAAAGGGAAATTAGAGAGGGTAAATTATAGTGTATGTATTCTCTCATATTAAGTATAATTTAAATTGTAAAAAGGAATTTACATTGAAAGAAGGAATTCTTTGAAAGGAAAGGAAATAAAGCAATCAAAACAGTTCAAGACAGAGACAGCATACACCCCTGTAATCTTTACACCCCTGTATTTTTATAAAACTTCAATGGAGTAAAAAAATTGGGGTAACATGGTGGTGATTGGTGATTTCCCTGATTGTTGGAGGAAGCAAATGAATTACCTCCATGTCCACAGAAGGCACACAAAAAGAGATGCCCTCAGTAACCACAAGGGATCTTGATGTTATCAGACTTTCCAGTAGAACTTTTAATATTGGTTTGATGTCATTTAGATTTTTTTCTCCTATTTTTTAGATTCTACTGTCAAATTTAAAAGCAATTGTGTGTGTGTGTGTGTGTGTGTATATATATGTGTATATATATATACATATATATACACATATATATATATTTTTTTAATATCCTCACTCAAGGACATGTCAGATAGAGAGGGAGGATGAGAGGCAGGAAGAGACAGAGAGAAACATCGATTTGAGAGAGACATATCAAGTGGTTGCCACGCAAATGACCCCAACCAGGGCCAGGGACAAACTGCAACCAAGGTACCTGCCCTTACTGGAAATCGAACCTGGGCCTCTCTGGTCCACGGGCTGATGCTCCAACTGCTGAGCCAAACTGGCCAGGGCAGCAATTGTATATGTTTAAGGGAGAAGAATGGGAGCTGCTGGGTGTGGATGTTTTGTTCCTGGTCACTACTGTAGTCACTCAGTGAAGTTCTTCAAACTGTACAATAAAGATCTGTGAGTGTTTTGGGATGTACTTTATATATCCATAAAATGTTCCCTTAAAAGCAATAGTACATAAGCAGGCTTCCATAATGTGGTTATTTATTATACTTCTGTTTTAAAGTACATGGACTAATTTGATTATAAATCCTAGCTACCATTACTCATTTTTGTCTTTTGGATTTGTGTATGTTTTCAGGTAGACACAGAAAAATCGCATTGTACCAAGAACACTGGTTTAAAAAGTACAGAATGTGCTCTATGCATGTCAGGTGATTTAAGGTTTTGCAAACAGCGTGCAGAGATTCCATTTATGTCCCCAAAACGCAAACTAAAACCTAGAAAAATGCTTCCCGGAGGTGAAGTTAACTTGCCTGGGACAGAAGACTTTTTAAGAATGCCCATTTGCCCATTGTAAGGCCCGAGTGTTTATTCAGCTGAGGCTTAGAGGAAGCCACCACCCTGCTGTCGGGCTCAGCACATGTGAGGGAGAGAGATGTGATACATAGTAAATTAGGTGTCATGCTCTGGGGAGGGCGGAATGGAACTGATTTGCCACTGTTAGCAGGTGCTCTTTCACTGTCAGCTGCGGTTTTGAGGAAAGCATGAGAGATGCTTGTCACAGATGTTTCTTTCATAAACTGTTGTGGGAGGATGCCATTCTGCAAAAACGGTTTTCTACCCTTCTTTCTGCTCTTGAGGAAACAACGTATGCTCAGGGTCCTAGCCAAATGGACTCAAGGCGTGCTCTTCATGTATACTACAATAGCGTTAAGAATCAGGATACAGACATAGTTGATTTTAGAACTTGGTTGAGTGTAGAGTGTTGAGGTATTTATTCAATATCTGTGCCATTCAGAAGGTTTGTAAGACTTATTGTGGAGGAGGGTGGAAACAAGCCCATTGAGTGTATAAAACTGAAATTAAAAAAAAATGTTCATAATTTTTATTTAATGGCTCTCGATTGATTAAAGTAATTAGTCTTTTTAGCATATGGTACTCCACACAAACTACCAAATTATGAGAAGTTAATTCTTTTTAGCTCAGCCATTTCTGTTTATAAGATGAAGTTTATAAAGAGCAAAAGTATTTGTATGAAAAAACATGCATGATAACATTGTTTGATGGTACTTTTAAAATTAAGGGGCAGGAACTGCTTATCCATGGAGAATTTTAATTCATCACTTTCATTTGGTATAATTTTCACTGAGAATTTGGTTAGTAAATGTAAGCATTCTGTACATAAGTATTTTCCTGCTGAACAAAACACTGTTACTATAGCAACTGCAACATTGCCTAGGATGTAAGAGATAGAAAGAATATTTTACAAAAAGTATTATCCATGTGTCATATTAATTTTTCCACTTTATACCATGCACGAGTCAGAATATTTTCTTCTGATGTAATGTGGATATCCAGTGTGTAATGACGCGTTTATTTTTTTCTTAAACATTCCAGATTTCCTATATATTTTTTTCTTTTTAAAATATATGTGCACACAAATTGGGCTATGTAAAATGTCACTTGCCAATTTAGATAATGAAAGTTATTATAAGGTAAATGCTTATTTTTTTAAGTGAGTTGATTATCATTTTAAATGTATACAAAAAGAATAATGCCCTGTATTACCTACAGTGTAATTAAACTATGTTAGGGCAGTCATACTTGCTGATTGAAACAGTTTGTTCTCTTCTGCTGGGCTGAAAATATAAAATCTTAAATGCTTATGTTGAAAGCTTCCTATCTCCTTTACTGGAAGGGAATTTAAATTATTATTCTTTTAATTAATTGAGTATAAATGAATGAAAAACAGATGGTAAAATTTCACTTTCTATACATATGAGTTTAACAGTTGTAATTTCCTCTTTTTTTTTTTTTTCTTAAAAAAAAAAACAAAAAAACAAACAAACCAGCAACAACACAAAAACACCTAGCGATGTACTCACTTTGAGGTCTGGACAGAATCATCTGTGCAGAAGAAACCTGTTGTGGGGCTTTTCCGTGTAACTACATCCTAATCCTGTGTTTCAAAGTATCAGTTTTTACTGCAGTTCGGAATTTGTTTCTACAGTGGAAGGTTAAGGGTATTTTTCCTGAATCATCTTTACAACTGTGACTTTTGTAAAACAGGCTGTGTTCTCGGAAGTTTCCCTGGAAAACAGGTTCACGGGACTAGTGTCAAGTAGTCTCATGTTTTTTTCACAACCTTCCTTTGTGAATTCCAGATCCACATGGTTTATTTACAGCCATGGCTTAAAAACTGAAGGTCACTTAGGAGAGAATGAGAGAGGTGTTTGCAGTAGCTCCTCTCTCTTCCGACCTTTAAGAAACACTGCGATATTTTACTCAGTGGAGATTCAACCTGAATTTAAATGGTTGGAGCCACAAAAAGCTTTAACAATATATTCAACGCAATGCCTATAACATAAACTGAGGGTTATTTTTGATAAAAAATGGCTCGCAAGTTTCAGAACAAATTTTAAAAAATTTAAAAAGCTGGGTAGTTATAAAACATTTGTTAAATTGATTTTGTATGCATGTTCTTTTCAGAAATATGTGGATTCATCGTCCAGAAGTGTACTTTTACATGGTAGTTTACATGTTATTTCCGGGTTCCACACCAATAATAAATCCCAATCAACTGCTCGTGTACTACAGGTTAGCATAACGGAAGTAACACCTTACCCATAACTACCTCACTCCCTGGTACTAAAAAGGAATTTGTTTTAGTTCACGGTATTGGTAGCTGACCTCTGCACTTACAAGCTGTGTGATTATTATAAGTAATTCCTTTCTTCTACCTCTTCCTGTAAGAAAAACCAAGTTAGCTTTAGAAATTCACGTTTAAATTCTCTTGCCTTATTTTTATCAAATAGATTTGGTTATTTGTAATAAATCTTAAGTATGATTTCTATTTAAAATAGTGATAAAATTGTAGTCGCCTTGTATAGGCTTAACCTTCTCCACCATGTCTGGTCATGAAGTTGACCCAAATTGGATTGAATTAGATGACTTTTATGTGTATGTGATAGCTCTGGTATACTACTTATATTTCAAATAGTGATAAAATAGCAAGAATTTTTCCCAAGACTTTTCTTCCATATCATGTACCATAATGCTGATAAAAAATTTGATTTAATATGCCCAATAAACTGGTGTAGATTTTCTCAAGTTTTGAGAGGCTAATCTTAACTTTCCCAAAGACTTGTGGTCACCAGTGTGCCCTCTGTCTCTCTCTCTCTCTCAACATCAAAGATAATGAGTGTAGTAAAGGTGTATGCTGGTTGCAGAGGCACCAAATAAAAGATGAAAATAATTCTGACACTACTTGATGCCTGGGAATCAGACCACACATGGGTTCTGGCTCTATACCAACCACATGACAATCATGTGGATGACTGAGCCAATAGATCTTCAAAGGTTGCCTGACCATGAAGATAGGTTTGTTTCTCTCAGTGCCTTGTCTGGAAGTTATGGCAATGATTTCCTGGTAATGCTGGTACCATACTGTGTGCCCTATACTTACAATTTAGTCCTTCTCCAAACACAGATGGATGAGATGCAGAAATTGGGTGATAAAAAGGACATGTATGCTCTTTATAGTAATATCATTTTTGTTAAAATAAAAATTACTAATTGAGTAACTGCTAAATAATCAGTGGTTAATTAAAAAATATATTAAGAAATAAAAAATACAGACACCATAATATATTTTTTTCTTTCTTTAGATTCCTGATTGTCTTTCTGTGGTTCTCCAAGATTTTCACTCTGGCTGAACAAAGGACACTCAACACGGTATCATTAGAAATCGGCCTCGTCTTCCACTTTGCCCTGTACTTGCGGTGGTGTGGCAAGTCCATGCTCAATCCACCTTGGGTTGGGGCTGAGGCTGCTTCCTACCATGAACCACAATCACCAAAAGCAGAGGATTCTGCTAACGCCATTTAGCATCACTACAGTTAAGACCTTCTCCTCAGTTAGAAGAGATACCTGATCCTCTCCACTCCTCTGACTCAACAGCAAAAGTCAACTAATATTGACTAAGGATTGGACCTTAGCTGACTGCCCAAAAGTGTTAAGACACTCAGATGTCAGTCAGACCATCATCTAAACTACTTCTCAATCTCTTCTTTCCACACCTCCTTCTTCCAAACCTCATAACCTGGCTTCGTAAAGGGACCAGCTTTTCAACGAGTTTTGTATATTCAGAAGAATTTGTAAACTGTTTAAAGAAGTCACTTTCTTAATTGTGCTTACCTTTTCAAAGTAAATTCAGATTTTCCAATTAACCTGACACCATATTAATCTCTAATCTACATTGCTGACTCAATTCATATGGAAACCTTTCTTTAGAGAATTAGAAAATTCTAGAGTGATGAAGCAATTTTGCTTTTAAAATCTCATCAAAATACCAATGATATACTTAACAGAACAAGAATAAATACTTCAAAAGTTCATATGGAACCAAAAAAGACCTTGAATAGCCACAGCAATCTTGAAAAAGAACAAAGTTGTAGGGATCACATTACCAGATTTCAGGTTATACAACAAAGCCACTGTAATCAAAACAGCCTGGTACTGGCACAAGAACAGGCATATAGACCAGTGGAACAGAACAGGGAAACCTGAAATGGACCCAAGGCAATATGCTCAATTAATATTTGACAAAGGTGGCAAGAACATACAGTGGAGTAAATACAGCTCTTTAATGAATGGTGTTGGGAAATTTGGACAGCTATATGCAAAAAAAAAAAAAAGAAACTAGACCATCAACTTACAGCATACACAAGAATAAACTCAAAATGGATAAAAGACTTAAATGTGACTCATAAATCCATAAAAATCCTAGAAGAAAATATAGGTAAAAAAATTTCAGACATCATACACAGCAGAATTTTCACTGATACATCACCTAAGGCAACAGAAACAAAAGAGAAAATGAACACATGGGACTACATCAAACTCAAAAGCTTCATCACAGCAAAAGATACAATCATCAAAATGGAAACACAACCCACTGAATGGGAGAGCATAATTGCCAATAATATATTAGATAAGGGGTTAATTTCCTATATATAGAGTGCTCATACACTCAACAAAAGGAAGACAAAGAATCCAATTAAAAAATGGGCAGAGGAACTAAATAGACACCTCTCCAAACAGAACATACAAATGTCTGAGAGGCATATGAAAAAATGCTCAACATCACTAATCATCAGAGATGCAAATTAAAACAACTATGAGGTACCACCTCACACCTGTCAGAATGGCCGCCATCAACAAATCATCAAACAACAAGTGTTGGTGAGGGTGTGGAGAAAAGGGGACTCTAGTACACTGCTGGTGGGAGTGAAGACTGGTGCAGCCACTACGGAAAACAATATGATATTACCTCAAAAAATTAAAAATTTAACTTCCATTTGACCCAGTGATCCCACTTCTAGGAATATACCCTAAGAAGCCTGAAACACCAATCCGAAAGAATATATGTACTCCCATGTTCATAGCAGCACTATTTATAATTGCTAAGATCTGAAAACTGCCCAAATGTCCATCAGTAGACGAATGGATAAAAAAACAGTGGTACATATACACAACGGAGTACTATGCAGCTGTAAAAAAGAAAGATCTCTTATCCTTTGAGACGACATGGAGGGACCTGAAAGTATTATCATAAGTGAAACAAGTTAAAAGCCAAACAGAAAGACAAGTATCATATGATCTCACTTATTTGTGGAATATAATGAACATAACAGTGTGAGGAATGGGGTAGTCCCAGAGATGTGGAAGTGGGGTACAGACTGACAATCCCCAGAAGAGGGGGTGGTGGGGGAGAGATAAACCACAGAACTTATATGCATGTATGCATGAACAATGGACATGGACAACAAAGCTGGGGACAGGACGGGGAGGGAGGGGAAGGGGGAATCAGTGGGGGAAAGAAAAAACATCTGTAACAAAAATAAATTAATTAAAAAATCTTTCAAGCTTTTAATAAATTACTATTATTATCATTATTATTATTAATTGTTTGTTAATTCTCACTTGAGGATATTTTTTTCATTGAGTTTTAGAGAGAGTGGAAGGGAAGGGGCGAGGGGGAAGGAGAGAGAAACATTGATGCGAGAGACACACATTGATTGGTTATCTCCTGCATGCGCCCTGACTAGAGCCAGGAGTGAACCTGCAACCCAGGTAAGTGCCCTTGACTGGGAATCGACCTCATGACCCTTCAGGGCACAGGCCAAGGCTCTAACTGCTGAACCACACTGGCCAGGGCTAATAAATTATTTAAAATATTTTCTCACCTAACTAATTTTTAAGCTATTGAAGATATATACTTTTAGTCTACACCCAGTAAGTGCCAACTTAATTTGTGAATTAGAAGCCTTCTCCCAAATGAAGTCTTTTAAATGTGTTTATAAAATATACCACAAAGAATACATCTTTAAGGTAAAATGGTCCAACAGTATATAATTATAAAGTAAAAATAAGCCATTCTTCACCTCTCTCTCAATTCCCCTGTCCCCCCAGGAAAGAATTATTAACAGGTTGGTAAGTATCCCACAGGTCTTTTCCATACATATACACACAAACATATAAAATATGCATATTCTATATTTTGAAGATGTCTCCATGTCACCAAATATAGCTCTATCTTATTGTTTTTTTTTATTCAAGAGCCAAAAAAGTGTTTATTTGAGATCAATAAGAATAGTTATTTGGGAATCATTGATTCAGGCAGAAGCCCAAATAACATTCCAATTAGGAGACAAAGACACTGAGTATGAGAAGGGGGAAGGAAATTATTACCTAACTAGAAGAAAAGCGTTTTTATTGGTGAAGATACAGCATAGTGCTGTTAATTCTCAACAATGTCTTACGTTTTCAGTTCAGCTGCCGTCAGTCCAGTAGTCATCATATCTGCTTTCTTGTTACCTTTGCAAACGATTTATGGAACACCAGGTTGCCTTAGTCCCAGTCCAAACGTTATTTTGCCCTGTTTTAAGATTGCAAAAGTTTGAGGCATAGCTCATTTTTTTAAACATGCATACAGCACAACTGACTTCTTTTCTTATCATTACATACTTACTGAAAAAATAATCCTATAAAAATACCGTAAATAAACATTTCTTATCCTTATGTGATGATTTTCATAGGCCACACTACTGAAGGTTAAAACAAAAAGGCAGTTTTGAAAAAAAATTGTGTTTTATAATGACTCTGATATTGCTAGTGGGCACACAGGCTGTTATTAGAATTTTAGAATATTAGATTCAGCCACTGAATTTTAAGAGAGGTAGAAAGGTATTTAGGAAGTAGTTGGGGAAGGTGACAATAGTAATTAAATGCACACAGAATGCGCTCTTTGGAGACACGTGGGGAGCGAGGGCAGTTTAGCCGCAGGATGGAAGGCTGTTGCAGGATGCTGCCCAGTTGTGTCCACTGCTGCAGAAACCCCTGCTGCAGATTTACATTCCTGTGATGCAATCAACCGGACACTGTGAAGACGTTGTTGTCATACATTTGCTTACACGCCACGGCTAAGTATAAACGGAAGTTAGAAAACCTCTGATCTTTGCAGTCTCAAAAGTAAATAGATATCTGTATTCCCCAAGAGATCATTGAGCTTTTTCACATTTATGTTTCCATAACCGAACTGGGTCAATAATAGTGCTAATTTTGAACATAAGTGGCAGCCCTATAGGAGTTTGCAGAGACAAGCGTATGACTCAAGATTCCTTTCCAGAAACAGTGACAGTTGCTTTCCGAACTCTTGTGGCTCTGGTTTGTAACTCTCACGTGACATCTCTCACAATAATTTTATCTGGAATTGATCAGAGCACTGTCTAATCTCCCTTAAAATATTTTAGGCTCCTTGGTGACAGGGAGACTGTTTTGTTTATTTCTGTGTCCTGCCCAACATTTGGCAGTTTTTCCTGCTTAAACAATGCTTAATGAATATTTCTATGAATAATCAGTAGATACAAGACATGTTTGTTTCTGGGTACATGGTCACACAGAAAACCTAACACTGCTCTGAGAAATGTCGCTGAAGGAATGGTCTGAATAATAGGGAACCGGAATCATCTTGCCCACCCTGGAAAGACAAAATCATTGCATGAAACATTTTCAGTATGAAAAGAGAAAGCGGTATAAAAATTACATAAAAATGTAAAACAAGCATCTCTGTTGGTTCTGTATACACAGCATACACAAGTTATATCAGGGTCCGGATTCTGTGATTATGTTATTCTACACTTTTTAATGTGAATTTTTGAAGCTTACCAAAATATTTTCTTAAAGTGATTTGGAAAATATTTTTCTGGGTTAATGTTCTCTAAAGAAGGAACACGGTGTGTTCTGAAGCTGGGGTAAGGCATGAGCACGAGGGAATAATATAACAGAGAGTCTGTCGTTTAGATTATCTAACATTGGTACCAAAATTAGAATAGGTCTATTAGTATTAGCAGAATACTCTAGGCACATAGAGACAGGAGTTTCATTCAATATACCTTTACAGCAACACCTTTTTACATACTAAGGTATTATTTTTTCTTATCAGTTATTGGGCTAATTCAAGACAATTTTACTTTGGAAGGGTTTTGGTAATATTACAGCATGTTGTAGGTAAAGGGTTCTCCACTGCTTGCCTCCAAAATGAGGTGCGTGTTATTTTGGCAAACACCAAGTAAAAATAAAAAAAGACTCAGTTTTCCATCTTTGGTATCTTCCTTCCTTGTGTCTCTCATCTCTCTTATTTTCTCAAGACTACCAAGTCACACAACACACTTGACTGCTGGCACTTCTGGTCACCAGATGTGTGAGTTCCCCCTGCCCCCAACCACAACAAGCAAGTCTCTGAGACCAGCTGGATGTCCTACAATTTAACTCAACTGCCACACTATCTACCCAGAGAGCGCGCCACACTCCACAGAGTAAGGCCTCTAGTACCACAAGACTGACTGTCCCCCAATTTCAGACTCCATTCGCAAGCCTTAAGTATCACCTCTGCTTCTGACCCACCAGCAATAGATGGGCGGTTCCAGAGACCCTTTTCTTGGGGACAATTACCTGTTAGAGTAGCTTACAAAACTCAGGAACACACATTTACCATTTTATTAAGGGATATGATAAAGGGAACAAATGAATAGCCAGATGAAGAGATACCCAAGGTGACCTCTGAGATGGTCCCTAGCACAAGAGAGCTTTTGTCCTTGTGGAGTTGGGGTGCATCACAACCCCAGTGTGGATGTGTTTGACAATCTGGAAGCTCTCTGAACCCGATACTTTCGAGATTTATTGTAGAGGCTTTATTATGCAGCTGTTTTTAGCCCTTCCTACATCTCAAGATGAGGAACGGGTCTAAAAATTCCTAGCCTTTATGTTATTTATTTTATTTTTTCTTTATTGATTTTTGAGAGAGAGGAAGGGAGAGGGAGAGAGAGATAGAGAGAACATCAATTGGCTGCCTCCTGCATGCCCCCCACTGGGCATGAGCCCTGACTGGGAATCGAACTGGTGACCTGTTGGTGCATGGGTTGATGCTCAACCACTGAGCCACACTGACCAAGCTAAAAATTCCTAGCTTTTAAATACTGGCTTTGGTTTTCCAGTGACCAACCCTCATTCAGGAGCCTGTCCAAAGTCACCTCGATAGGAAAAAAGACACTCCAATCACCCATAAAATTACAAGAGTTGCAGGAGCAGTGTCAGGAACTGGGCTGAAAGACCAACTGTGTGTGTGTGTGTGTGTGTGTGTGTGTGTGTGTGTGTAAGAGAGATGCTCCAGGTGCTTTGATCACTTAGAGAATTGCAAGGGTTTCAGTAGTTCTTTGATAGAAACCAGGGACAAAACCCAATACATGTATTTTCCATTATCTCATACCAAGAAAATGATTTATTAAAAGAAATTATCTTGTGATATTGAAAAATATAATAATGCAATTTAAAAGCATTCCAAATAATAAAGACTGTTATTCTTTCAATAACAGGCACAGTTTTATTATAATTTGCTCATTTGACATAAATTAGTCTTAATCTAGGTCAATTTTTAATGTTATGTCTCATGTTCTTTCATAAATTAAACCAGATGCTCTTTTTATAAAATGGTGAAAATTCATGTCCTGGAGTATTTTTCAAGGAGGAGGGAGGGCAAGGGTGTCGATGGCAACATACATCTTATAGTCAGTTACTGGGAGGGGTGAGAGGATCTGCCCCTGCAGCCTCTGGTCTTGGCTCATCTGGACACTTCTCTACACAGGGATGATGGAAGGATGATGGGATTTCCAGGGGTCTTATTGCTATCTTTACTCTGTGACTTTTATAACATTATGGACCAAGCACAGACTGGGACTTGAGGTTGACTACATTAGTCTCCAAAATTGATTGATAATTTGTAAAAAAGTACTGGGAACTCTTGACATAAACTACAAGAGGATGGATTAGTTACCAGGCATTACATTTTGAAAGGAGCCATCTACGTTTGCTTTTTTTTTTTATACCCATAATGTTAATATTATTGCTTCTGGTAACCCATGTGGAGATAGATATATTAGCAACATAGATATGAAATACTCTTTAAAGCACAGCTTTAGTAATTTTTAATGAAAAGTACAAATTGACATTAGGTGGAGGAAGAACCATTTATTTTCAAATAGTGATTGATTCTCCACCACAAAATATTTTGTATAAGATGCAACATCCATTTATGATTATAATACTCAATAAAATAGGAATAGAAGGGAAAGTACCTTAGCATAATAAAGGTCATATATGACAAACCCTCAGCCAATATCATACTCAATGGCAAAAAACTGAAAATATTTCCTCGAAAATCAGGAACAAGACAAGGATGCCCACTCTCACCCCTCTTATTCAACATAGTTCTGGAAGTCCTAGCCAGAGTAATAAGGCAAGAGAACGAAATAAAAAGCATCCAAATCAGGAAGGAAGAAGTAAAAGAGTTTTTGCAGAGGACATGATTCTGTACATAGAAAACCATAAAGATTTTAACTAATAAAATAGACAAACTAAAAAATAAACAAAACAATTTTAAAAAATTACGAGAAGCAATGAACACATATGGTAAAGTTGCAAGATACAAAATCAATGTGTGAAGACCCACTGCATTCCTGTATATAACAAAAAAACTTCAGAAAAAGTAATAAAAAAAATTTTTTTGTAATTGCAACCAAAACAATAAAATACCTCAAAATAAACTTAACAAAGAATGTGAAGAGCTATATACTGAAAACTAAAAGCATTATTAAAAGAGACTGAAAAAAAAAATAAAATAAAAAAATATTTCATATTCATGGATTGAAAGAATCAACAGTGTTAAAATGGCCATATTACCCAAAGTAATATATATTTTAAATCCAATTCCCATCAAAACCCCAATAAACAATCCAATTAAAAAATGGGCCAAGGACATGAATGGACACTTCTTCAAAGATGACATACAAATGGACAAGAGTCATATAAAAAATACTTAAAGTCACTAATCATCAGAGAGATGCAAATTAAAATGACTATGAGGTATCACCTTACACATGCCAGAATGGCTGCCATCAACAAATCATCAAACAACAAGTGTTGGCGAGGGTGTGGAGAAAAGGGGACTCTAGTGCACTGCTGGTGGGAACTCAGACTAGTGCAGCCACTATGGAAAACAATATAGCGTTTCCTTAAAAAACTAAAAATTGAACTGCTTTTTAACCCAGTGATTCCACTTCAGGAATATACCCTAAGAAGCCTGAAACACCAATCAGAAAGAATATATGTACCTCTATGTTCATAGCAGCACGATTTAGAATAGCTAAGATCTGAAAACAACCTAAGTAACCATCAGTAGATGAGTAGATAAAAAAGCTGTGGTTCATTTACACAATGAAATACTATACAGCTCTGACAAAGAAAGATTTCTTACCCTTTGAGATGATTTGGAGGGACCTGCAGAGTGTTATGCTAAGTGAAATAAGCTAGTCAGAAAAAGACAGGCATGGAAGTAGGGAACAGACTGACAACTCTCAGAGAGAAGTGGGGTAGGGGGATGAAAGAGATGATCCAAAGAACTTAAATGTCTATCTGCATAACCAATGGACACAGATAACAGTGCAGTGAAGGCAGGGGGTGCAAGAGTGAGGAGGAGGGACTCACTGGGGGAAAACAAGAGGGACATTTGTTTTTTTTTTGTTGTTGTTGTTTATTTGTTTTTTACTATTGATGTTAGAAAGAAAGAGGAGGGGAGAGAACAAGAAAGATAGAAACATCAATGAGAGAGAACAGCAATTGGCCGCCTCCTGCATACCGCCCACTGGAGATTGGGCCCACAACCTGGGCATGTGCCCAGACTGGGAATCGAACTGGCGATCTCTTGTTGCATGGGTTGATGCTCAACCTCTGAGCCATATGAGCAGGACAATACTTTTTTTTTTTTATCCTCACCCGAGGACACCTTTGCAACCTTTGTACAGATAGAGTGGGAGGGAGAGAGAGAGAGAGAGAAACATCGACGTGAAAGGGACACATCGAGTGCCGCCACCCACACGACCGACCAGGGCCGGGGACAAACTGCAACCGAGGTACGTGCCCTTAGCGGGAACCGAACCTGGGTCTCTCCAGACTGCAGGCCAAAGCTCTAACCGCTGAGCCAAACCGGCCAGGGCGAGCAGGGCAATACTTTAAACAATAAAGATAAATTTAAAACAAACAAACAAAAAACCCAATGTCATACAGAATGGTGCAGCCAAAGTGGAAAACAGTATGGGTTTCCTAAAAAAATTAAAAACGGAACTGCAATTTGATCCAGTGATCCTGTTTCTAGGACTATATCCTAAGAATCTTGAAACATCGATAAGCAAGAATATACGCACCCTTATGTTCACAGCAGTGTTATGTATAATAGCTAAGATCTGGAAACAGCCCAAGTGCCCATCGGTAGCTGAATGGATAAAAATCCTGTGGAAATTTACATAATGGAATACTAGGCAGCTGTAAAAAAGAAGAATCTATTACCCTTGAGACAGCATGGAAAGTATTATGCTAAGGGAAATAAGCCATTTAGAGAAAGACAAGTATCACATGATTTCACTTATATGTGGAATCTAATGAACAAAAAAAGCTGATGAATAATAGATTCAGAGACATGGAAATAAGGAACAGACTTACAAAACTCAGAAGGAAAGGGGGTGAGGGGGAATAGATAAACCAAAGAAATTATATGTATATATGCATAACCCATGGACACAGACAATATTGCAATGAAGGCCTTGTGGGGGAGCAGAAGCAGGGTGGAGGGGACATCTGTAATTCTTTCAACAATAAAGATAAATTTAAATAATAATAATAATAACAACAACTTATATTATGGAGCTACGATAATCAAAATAGCATGATATTAGCAGAAAAACAGACACACAGATCAATGGAACAAAACTGAGAGCCCAGATAGATAACCACATATATATGGACGGATAATTTTTGGCAAAGGGACCAGAAACACACAATAAAGAAAACCTCTTTAATAAATAGTGCTGGGAACACTGGAAAACCACAGGCAAAAGAATGAAACTACATTACAATTTGCCCCACATACAAAAATTAATACAAAATGGATTAAAGACCTAAATATGATATGAAACCATAAATTTCATAGAAGAAAACATAGGGACTAAACTTGTGGACTTTGATTGTACAGAACATTTTATGAACTTGACCCCAAAGGCAAGGCTGATTTAAAGGCAAAAATAAGTGCATGGAACTATGTCAAAATAAAAGGCTTCACCACAGAAAATAACAACAAAACAAAGAGGCAGCTGACCAAATGGGACCTGATATTTGCAAACAATACCTCTGACAAAGGTTTAATTCAAAATATATAGAGAATTCTTAAACTTCAACAGCAAAAAAAGAAACAACCCAATTAAAAAAATAAATAAATAAGAAGAGGTCTTGAGCAGAAACTTCTCCCAAGAAGACACATGAAAAGATGTTTTATCTCACTGACAACTGGAGAAATGCAAATCAAAATACAGTGATACCACTTCACACCTATTAAAATGGCTATAATCAACAAGACAAGTAAAAACAAGTGTTGGAGAGGATGTGGAGAAAAGGGAACCCTTATTCACTGCTGGTGGGGATGTAAACTGGTACAGTCTCTTTGGAAAACAGTATGAGGCTCCTCAAAAAAGTAAGAATAGAGTTATCATATGACCCAGTAATCCTTCTCCTGGGTTTATACCCCAAAAAACTCAAAAATATGTATTCTCAAAGATATATGCACCTATATGTTCACTGCAGCATTATTCACAGTCGCAAAGACATGGAGACAACCAAAGTGTCCTGTGACAGAGGATTGGATAAAGAAGGGACATATACACAATGGAATACTGCTCAACCATAAGAAAAGGCAAAATATTACCATTTGTGGCAACATGGATGGACCTTGAGAATATCAGGCTAAGTGAAATAAGTCAGTCAGAAAAAGCTAAAAATCAGATGATTTCACCCATATGTGGTATGTAAAACTGCAACTTGTGGACACGGACAGCAGTATGATGGTTGCTGTAAGGAAGGTGGGAGGAGGAGGAGGGGTGAAGGAGGCCTAATATTTGGTGATGGAAGATGATTTGAGTTTGGGTGGTGAGCACACAGTACAATATGCAGATCTTGTAGCATAGAAATGTGCACTTGAAACCTATATGATCTTATTAACCAATGTCACCCCAATAAATGTAATAGAAATATTTAATCACACAGATTTCTTAGAAAGGTAAATCAGATACCATGATTTATAACGGCTAAGAGTAAAGTAATTCCCTGATTAGAGTAGACTTACTTTTGGTTAGTCTTGATAAACACAACAAAATGCCATAGGATATATAAACAGAAGAGCTTTGAAATTTAAAATTAACAATGAAAAATACCAATAACAGTTTTAAAACTCAGTTTTTGATTTATCTGGTTTTTGGTCAGCAGACAGTGGAAACATAAGCCATTCCACGTTGAGTTAGAAGTGTTTTCCAGTGGGCTTTTCTACTTTAATAGAAGCTATCTGACATATATTTTTGGATATGGGAGAAGCGGAGTATATAACAATTGCTGTCTTTGTAATCTTTGTTTCTTTCAAATGGAAAGACCCAAAATGCATCCAATAAAATCTTTCTTCCTAGCCAAAATTTGGTCAGATTTTGGTGAAAAGGATTTTCCCAGAGTGGGGCTAGTAGCACTCAAATTACAGTAATTTATTAGAATTTCATCCTATAAGACACATAATATTATTTTCCAGTATTGCATTTATTTCCATCATCTCTCTCTTTGCCAACTATGAATCATTTAAGCTTTCAAAGTATAAATAGTATTCTGTCTAGAAGTAATTGGATGACAACACAGTTGAGTCTTATATTTTTGAAACTATTATTACACTGCTCTAGAAAAAATCAATTTCTAGAGTTTTATTCTGAGTAACTGGACTGATGTTCACTGAAAGAACAAACCATCTTATTTATTTAAAATAACAATACATCCATTATGTAAATGAAACTAGTGAAATGAAAATTGTCAAATTACCTTCTGCTACTTTTCAGTGCATTCAACATAGCAAACCTGTGTTTTCCTTAACATACAAACTTTTCACTCTGAATCAGAAGAATTTTTAACTGTTTAAACATTTTTTCCCCCAAAACCAAGAACAAACAAACAACTAATATCCATCAAATATAAGATTTCATGAAACTGGCAGTGATCTCATTAAAAAGGCCAGGTTGTATTGGTTTGCTTATTTATCCACTTGCTTGTTGATGGTCCTTTGACTTGTTCCCACTCTTTTGACTACTATGAATCATGTTGCTATGAATTTTGGATTGTGGTCATGGTTGTACATCTCTGTTAATTGACTAAAATTTACTGGACTGTACACTTAAAATGAGGAAATATACTGATATGTAAGTAATACCTCTATAAAGAAAATTTTTTTCAAAGACCAATGACTTAATTTTTTTATTATTAATATATATATGAAGTATTTTGGGAAGAAATCACATGACAATTAAAAGTTGTTTATTTATTTTTTCATTTTTTATTAATTTATTTTTGTTACAGATGTTTCTCCTTTTATCCGCCTAGACACCCTCCTCCCCATCCTGACCCCCATCACCCCCAGCATTGTTGTCTATTAGTTATGTATACATGCGTATAAGTTCTTTGGTTTATCTCATCCATCCCCCTTGCCCTCCTCCTCTGAGGTCTGTCAGTCTAAACCGTACTCCTTTCTATGTCTCTGGGTCTATTATGTTCATCAGCCTATTTTGTTCACTATATTTCACAAATAAGTGTGATCATGTGGTATTTGTCTTTCTCTGATTGGCTTATTTCACTTATCAAAATGCTCTCCAGTTTCCTCAATGTCGTCTCAAGGGATAAGAGATCTTTCTTTCTTATAGCTGCATAGTATTCCATTGTGTACATGTACCACGGCTTTTTTATCACCTCATCTATTGATGGACACTTGGGCTGTTTACAGATCTTAGCAATTGTAAATAGTGCTGCTATAAACATAGGGATACATACATTCTTTCTGATTGGTGTTTTAGGCTTATTAGGATAAATTCCTAGAACTGGGATCACTGGGTCAAATGTCAGTTCAATTTTAATTTTTGAGGAAACACTATATTGTTTTCCATAGTGGCTGCACCAGTCTGCATTCCCACCAGCAGTGTACTAGAGTCCCCTTTGCTCCACACCCTCGCCAGCACTTGTTGTTTGATGATTTATTGATGGCAGCCATTCTGGTAGGTGTGAAGTGATACATCATAGTTGTTTTAATTTGCATGTCTCTGATGATTAGTGACCTTGAGCATTTTTTATATGCCCCTTGGCCATTTGTATGTCCTTTTTAGGGAGGTGTCTATTTAGGTCCTCTACCCAATTTTTTAATTGGGTTCTTTGTCTTTCTTTTGTTCAGTTGTACATATTTTGGAAATTAACGCTTTATCTGATATATCGTTGGCAATTATGCTCTCCCATATAGTGGATTCCCTTTCCATTTTGATGGTTGTTTCTTTTGCTGTACAGAAGTTTTTTTTAGTTTGATGTAGTCCCATGTGTTCATTTTTTCCTTTGTTTCTCTTGCCTTAGGAGTTGTATCAGTGAACATTCTGCTGCTTATGATTTCTGAAAATTTGTTGCCTACATTTCCTCCTAGGAGTTCTATGGATTCATGAGTGACATTTAAGTCTTTTATCCATTTTGAGTTTATTCTTGTATATGGTGTGAGTTGGTGGTCTAGTTTTATTTTTTTGCATGTGGCTGTCTAATTTTTCCAACACCATTTATTGAACAGGCTGTCTTTACTCCATTGTATGCTCTTGCCACATTTGTCAAATATTAATTGAGCATCATGTCTTGGGTCAATTTCCCGGTTCTCTGTTCTGTTCCATTGATCTATACACCTGTTCTTGAGGCAGTACCAGGTTGTTTTGATTATAATAGCTTTGTAGTATAAGCTGATATCCAGTACTGTGATGCCACCTGCTTTGTTCTTTTTTTTTTTCAAAATTGCTGTGGCTATTCTGGGTCTTTTTTGGTTTCATATGAACTTTGAAGTATTTGTTCTAGTTCTGTAAAATATGTCATTGGTGTTTTGAATGGACTTGCATTGAATCTATAAATTGCTTTGAGTAATATGGTCATTTTAATGATGTTAATTCTTCCAATCAATGGACAAGGTATGTGCTTCCACTTTTTTAAAAAATATCTTTCTCATTTCTTTTTTCAATGTTCTGTAGTTTTCTGCAAAAGGGTCCTTTACATTTTTGATTAAGTTTATTCCTAAGTATGTTAATTTTTTTGACATAATGGTAAATGAGATTGTTTTTTGAGTTTCTATTTCTTTAAGTTCATTATTGTTGTATAAGAATGTCATCAATTTCTTGATGTTAATATTGTATCCTGCCAAATTTCTTTATTAAGTACAGTAGATTTTTGATGGAGTCTTAAGGGTTTTCTATGTATAATATCATGTCATCTGTGAATAATGACAGTTTTACTTCCTCCTGTCCAATTTGGATCCCTTTTATTTTTTCTTCATGTTTAATGGCTGTGGCTATGACTTCCAGTACTAAGTTAAATAAGAGTGATGAAAGTGGCCATCTCTGTCTTGTTCCTGTTCTTAAGGGAAATGCTTTTAGTTTTTACCCATTGAGTATGATGTTGGCTATATGTTTTTCATATATGGCCTTTATTATGTTGAGATATGATCTCTCTATTTCCACATTCCTGAGCATTTTTGTAAGAAATGGATGTTGGATTTGTCAAAAAATTTTCAGCATCTATGGATATGATCATATGGTTTTTATCTTTCATTTGTTTATATGATGTATCACATTTATTGCGAATATTGTACCAGTCTTGCATCACTGGGATAAATCCCACTTGGTCATGGTGAATAATGTTTTTGATGTATTGCTGGATTTGATTTGCTAATATTTTGTTAAGGATTTTGGCATTTATGTTCATCAGGGATATTGGCCTGTAGTTTTCTTTTTTTGTAGTGTCTTTTTCTGGTTTTGGAATTAGAATTTTGCTGGCCTCATAAAACTAGTTTGAAAGTCTTCTTTCTTCTTTAATTTTTTGGAATAGTTTGAGGAGAATGGATGTTAGTTTTTCTTTGAATGTTTGATAAACTCCCCCTTGAAGATGTCTGGGACTGGGCTTTTGTTTGCTGGGAGAGTCTTGATTACATTTTTAATTTCCTTTATTGTTATTGGTCTGTTCAAGTTTCTATCTCTTCCCAGTTCAGTTTTGGGAGACTATGTGTTTCTAGAAATTTGTCCATTTCACTTAGATTGTTGAATTTTTTGCTGTATAATTGTTCATAATATTTGTTAACAATCTTTTGTACTTCTGTGGTGTCAGGTGTTACTTCTCCTCTTTCATTTCTGATTTTGTTTATTTGGGTCCTCTCTCTTTGTTTCTTAGTGAGTCTGGCTAAGGGTCAATCAATCTTGTTTATCTTTTCAAAGAATCAGCTTTTTGTTTCATTGATCTTTTTAATTGTTATTTTTATTTTTATTTTTATTTTTGGTCTCCATGTCATTTATTTCTGCTCTGATCTTTACTATTTATTTCCTTCTACTTGCTCTTGGAGTTACTTTTTCCTGCTGTTTAATTCTTTTAGTTGTGAGGTTAGATAGTCAATTAGAAATTTTTCTTGTTTCTTGAGGTAGGCCTATAGGCTATGAACTTCCTCCTCAGGACTGCTTTCACTGTGTCCCATATATTTTGTGTTGTTGTGTGTTCATTTTCATTGGTTTCCAGAAAGTTTTTCACACCTACCTTGATCTCTTGGTGACTCATTCTTTGGTGCATTGTTTAATAACATGCTATTAAACCTCCATATGTGCAAATGTTGTTCCATATTCTTGTTGTAATTGATGTCTTGTTTCATGCCATTGTGATCTGAGAAGATGCTTGATATATTTTAATCTTCTTGAACTGTAGAGACTTAGTTTGTTTTCTAACAAGTGGTGTATCTTTGAGAATGTCCCATGTGCATATGAGAAGAATGTGAATTCTGCAGTATTGGGGTATAATTCTCTATAGATATCTATTAAATCCATTTGATCTACTGCATCATTTAGAGTCTCTGTTTCCTTGTCAATTTTTTGTTAGAGGATCTATCCAGTGATGTCAGTGGTGTGTTGATGTCCCCTGCTATCATTGCATTGTTGTTGATTTCTCCTTTGAAGTCCTCTAAAAGGTTTTAATATATTTTGGTGCTCCTATATTGGGTGCATATATGTTTACCAAAGTTATATCCTCCTGTTGAATAGATTCTTTTAATGTTATGTAGTGGCCTTCATTGTCTCTAGTTATGGCCTTCATTTTGTAATTTATTTTATCAGATGTTAGGTTTGCTATCATATTTTTTTTTTTCCCTTTCTGTTTGCTTGGAAGGTTTTTTTTTTTATTATTACTTCAATTTAAACCTTTGTGTGTCTTGTGTTGTGAGGTGGGTCTCTTGTAAACAACATATATATGAGTCATGCATTCTTATCCAATCAACTGCTCTGTGTCTTTTGATCAGAGCATTCAATCTATTTACATTTAAGGTTATTATTGATATGTACTTATTTATTGCCATTTTTGTTTATGGTGTTATATTTTTCTTCCTATTTCTTCTACTAATTACAGCAGTCCTTTTAGCATATCTTGCAGTGCTGTTTTGGTGCTAATATAGTCCCTTAGGCTTTTTTTTTGTCTGGAAAGCTCTTTATTTTACCTTGTATTTTGAATGATAGCCTTGCTGGATAAAGTAGTCTTGGATTCAGATTCTTGTTTTTCATTACCTTGCTTACTTCATGCCATTCCTTTCTGGCTGGCAGTGTTTCTGTTGAATTGTCAGCTGAGAGCCTTATGGGGGTTCCTTTGTAGGTAACCTGTAGGTAAACTTTTGTTGCCTTTAGGATTCTCTCTTTGTCTTTAATTGTTGGCATTTTAATTATTATATGTTTTGGTGTGGGCCTGTTTGGGTTCTTCATACTTAGGGCCCTCTGTGCTTCTTGAACTTGAATGTCTTGTTTCTTCACCAAGTTAGGGAAGTTTTCTGTCACTATTTCTTCAAATATATTCTCTAACCCTTGCTCATTTTGTTCTTCTGGAACTGCTGTGATTCAAATGTTGTTTCATTTCCAGTTGTCCCACAGTTCTGTTAAGCTGTCTTCCTGTTTTTTAATTGTTTATTTTTTTTTCTTTTTGTTTTCTGATTGGTTTATTTTTTTCTACCCTGTTTTCTAATTCATTCATCTGGTTCTCAGCTTCCTCTACGCTGCTGGTTATTTCTTCCAATGTGTTCTTTATTTCTGCTATGTCATTCTTTATTTCCACTTGGTTGGTTTTTAATGTTTCTATATCATTACTCATGGTGCTGAGCTCTTTGCTCATGCTGTTGAGCTTCCTTGTTATCATCAGTCTGAACTCTACCTCTGATAACTTGCTTAACTGCATTTTATTTATTTCATTTTTAGTAGAGTTTTCTTGTTGTTTCATTATGGATTTGTTTCTTTGTTTCACCATTTTGGCTATCTTAGTGGGTTTTGGGCCTGCCAAATTTTTTCTGTGTGTGTTGGTGTTCCACTGTTTACGGGTCCCTCTACTGGGTTTGAATGAGTGTGCAAGGACTCATTTTAAACACCACTGTCAAGTCTTACTTTCCTGGGTAGATTTGCAAGCCCAGGAAAGATTTTGTTATGTTCTAGCTTTTTTGCCTGGAGGCTGTTAGTCTCAGTTACTTGATGAGCCTTGGCTTATAGCCCTCAGCTGAATGAAAAAAGTTTATCAGGTGTTTAGGGTAAGAGAATTTCCAGAGAGGCGGGGCAATGCTGGCTGCTAATGAGCCTCAATTTGCATTTCTCTGACTCAGCTGGGTGGATTTAAATTTCTGAGGGAGGGGCTATTGCTTTTCCCTGGGGCTCTGGGAAGGGGCTCTTTGAGTAAGATGGCGACTCTCCTATGAGGGTGTGATTCAGCACAAAGCTCCCTGTGCCTTCCCAGCTCTCCAAGCTCCTAAGTTCCCACACAGTTCCAGTCTAGTCTGCCTCTCTCTGCCAGAGCCCAAGGTGAGTGGCTGTAGGTAATTTAGTGCTCTGTCCTGGTCCTCTGTGCTGTGGAGCCAGCTTGGGATTTTAACCGAGGAAAACACCTGCTGTCCGTGGGCTCCCAGCCCACCCGCTTATGCCTTCGCAGATCCTAGCAGGCTTGATTCAGTGTCCTTTTTTTCTGTCCCTGATTATATGGGTCTTCTCCAGCTACTTTTCTGTTGGTTTTTCCCAATGATTTGTCTTTATTTTAGTTGTAATTCCAGTTTGGTCCGAGAAGATGGTCTGTGTAAGTTCCATTCACCCTGCTGCCATTTTGAAATCGGTCTGGAATTTGTTTTAAAAATCTCTGGTTCTATTTTCTCTTCCTCCAGCCTGGCAGTTTTTTTCCAGGGGGTTCAAGCTTCGTAGAGGCACAACACAATTAATCTGAATCACAGAAAGCCTCCCTCCTCTTCCCTGGGCACACAGCCTCATGTCAGTGGTCAGCGGCCAGGTCCTCTCAATAAAGTAATTTTTTAGACTAGTTTTAAATATGGGTAGATTATATGATTCTAATTGAATATATGAAAGATGTCAAGAAAGCTTTCTTGCCCCAGAATATCTTGCTCACTGCCCTTTATCAACGCCAGACATTTTACAATGAGAGAATTATTTAAATTATAAACTTGACCATACTTCAAATGCTGTTGGGAGGGATAAACACATGAAGGTTAATAACTTTGTTGTGGGAGGCATGAATTAAAATAAATAAGCTGTTAGAGACCAGAGAAAAACTTTGTAGGATTCTAATAAGAACAGAACATGATAGGGATATAATAAAGGTCCAGAGCAGGCGACCTACTCAGAAAGGGAAAATGCATACTGGGTACCACAGAGGAAGTCCTGGGGCAACAGAAAGACACTAGAAGCCCTGGGAGGTGCATCAACATGTTGTGAAAACATTTAAAAAGCATTTTGAGAGATTGCTCTCCTTCCAGAACATTGTCCAGCTTTCTAATTTAACTTAAACATTTCCATGGGTATTAAAACCACAGTGCTTACATGTATAGACATTTACCAATAAAATAGAGTTTCACAGTAAAACAGTGGGTTCTACCAGCCTACTGGTGAAGGTCAGATTCAGAGAACCAAAGAGATGCAAAATGATTTGTGTAGCATTGTGGAGACAGCTAGCTAATGGGTCATCTTAGAAAAAGGTTACAGAGTGTGTCAATGAAAAATAATGTCTTGGTACATTTTTAGCTTTTATCCTGCCTGTTTGGATGCATAAGGGTTTCTGTTGATTGAAAATGGAACAAATATTCTATTGGATCATTTTTTGACAGTATAATGAATTATGTGCAAACAATTGTGTTTCTGACGACATCTGTCCATGCTGATTGTGGAATATTTTTAAGGCCAAAATTTATTTTCAGGTTTGTTTTTCATGATGAAGTTGCCTTCTGATAGCTATCTGCTTTGCAATAGTGTATTTCTCCCCAACACAAAGAAAGGCATCTCTAAACACAAGTTGTAAGCCTAAAGCCACTGGATAACTCTTTCTAGTCTTGTGTATTCAATGTGTTTGGGTTTTGATTAATAATTTTAAAACAAGTACAAGAGATTGTATTGGACAGAGAATTACTTTTATACAAGTCTCTCTGTTAAAATTTCATTGCAGCAAAATGAGGATGGGGCTAGCTGATGAGTGATTCATGTAATGCAGGGGAGAAATGTCACTGTACTCCTCGGACCCCTACAGAGTTCTACAGATTTACCAAAATATTTTGTAGATTTCTATTTTTTATTAACTTAAAAATATGGAAGACTTGAATGAAATGGATAGGTCTCCTTCAAAAGTAAAAATAAATTCAATTTCATTGCTCAGCATGTAACATCTTCTTTTCCTCTGTGTTTCACATTATGTTGTACCAGTAGATCTCCATGTCTTTTTAATACAAAACTTAGTCTTGTACATTAGAAGCCATCATACAATAGGAATGTTCAGCTTTCTGTTATTATACTTTCATATTTAAAAAAATAACTCTCCAAGTATTCGATTAGTAACACATTTCTAATTTATTTCTTAAGGAAGGTAACATTTAGGATACTATTTGTTCTTTAACTCTGAGGAATAGGGAATATGTGCAAATAGAAACTACAGAGCAACCTTTTTGGCTTCATGCACCCAAATACCTCTTTGCAAAGAATACTTCAGGACAACACTAATGGCTAAGTGTGACTTGATGAAATAGTCATCGGAGGCTTCATAGGAAGCCTCTTTGAAAACAGCAGCATGCCAGGGAGTGAGCCCATACAAACATTCATGCTCTTTAAAGATTTTCAGTAACTCACTGATCACTGTAATGTATACACAAAACAAGTAATGAGGTTCATTGCATTTTTGATAGATAAAGATGTCTAAGTTAATTTGTGGGGTATAGGATATTTAATTAATCTGTTGCTGTGTCCAGACACAACTAGAATGTGCTTTCAAGCCCACATTATCATAATCTATCAATATAAAGGGGTGGTTAGACAAATAAAATTTCTGTAATTATAACTTTTTTAATAAAGTTGCCTTTCAATAGTTGCTAAAGGCAAAAGCAGTTGAAGTGACAGTTCAAGAAAGTGAAAGGCTAGCTCAGTTAATTTCATGTATCCAGCAGCACTAACAGGTAACGCAGTTGGACTTTCACTGTGTGGTAAGCTGTGCTGTGCTAAATATCCCCATATTTTGTTTCATAATTAGTACTAACAAAGACTTCGAGGTTGATACAACTTTATGAAGGGGGCTTTTTGTTTTTGTTGTTAACAGATGTGGCGATTAAGCCAGAATGTCACTGGAAAACACACAGTGTGGTGAACTCAGGACTGCCTGCCCTATATTTATTCTTCCACCAGAACTCCTAATGCAGGGATATTCCTAGATGCATGTGATGGATTTTTGCCAGTTTAAACCCGGAGTCAAGAGACATTCTATACAGGAACAGATATTAAATATTTAAGGCTTTGTGAGCCAGAAAATTATCTAACAATTCTTCAAATCTGTGGTAGCATGAAAGCACCTATAGATAAAAAGTATGTGTGTGGCCCTGGCGGGTTTGGCTCAGCAGTTACAGCGTCAGCCCGTGTACTAGAGAGACCCAGTTCAGTTTCCGCTAAGGGCATGTACCTCGGTTGCAGTTTGTCCCTGGCCCCGGTTGGGGTTGTGTAGGTGGCAACCAGTCGATGTGTCTCTCTCACATGGATGTTTCTCTCTCTCTCTTCATCCCTCTCTCCTTCCCACTGTATCTGAAGACAAATGCTAAAATGTCCTTGGGTGAGGATAGAAAAAAAAAAAAAAAAGGATGTGTGTGGTTCTGTTCTAATAAAACTTTATTTACAAAAACAGACAGTAGGCAACATTTAGCCCACGGGGGCGGATGTGGTTTGCTGACTCCTGGTCTAAACTGATTATGGCCATCCAGTTTCTCAATTACTCAGCCTCTGGTGGTGTGATCTGGTGACAAATCAGGTAAAGGGAGACTCACTGGCCACCTGCTGAGAGGAAGTTGGGAACGGTACAATGGGCACTAACTGCCCTTTACTTCTTCTTTTTTTTTTTTTGCCTTTAATGCTTTGTTTGAGTCCAAGCTTTCACAACGTGACCATGAGACAACAGCACTGTATGCGAGAGTGGAAAAACAGAAAGACAGGAGCTTGAGTTTCCCATGGTGCAGTTGAACAGCTAGACCTGACCTGCAGCTGCCTGTCCCAGGACTTGCTTTTATATGAGAAAAACAAACTATGTCTAAAATCACTTTGATTTTGTTGTTGATAGAAGAAAGAAATTCTGCCATATTTCTTTAGAAACTTAAATGACCAATCCTAGATAGCTAAGTTATTCAATGGCAAAAGTTTTCAAAGTACAATGGTATTTTTGTATTTAAAAATACGACGATCTATATTCTGAACCCATGTGAACCTACAGTGTCTAATTTTAGAATCTATAGTGTCTAATTTTAGAGACCATGAATTTATCCTTCAATACAAATTCCTCTTTTACAGACCTATTTTCTGAAAATCATTTGTCTCCTTTCTCATTAGTGGTTCTCAAACTTTCGAGAACGTACAAAACACCAAGACCTGGTGAAACATTCAGATCCCTGAATTTCCTCATAAAAGTTTCTGATCGAGCATGGTTGTACATAGTCTGCATTTTAAAGAATTACTCTCTGTGAATATGAAATAGGTGACCTTGAGAAACACTGCTCTGGAATCCAGACTACTTGGACTGGGTAATGAGGGTCAGGGTGGTGGAAATCTTATAAGCAGATGTATTTACAAAAATTATGACTCTGAGCTCTCTTTCATATTTCTCAATGACAACCAGAAACCTAACTTACAGTAGTAGCTTTTAAATAAAATTTCTGTTTTGTTGACCAGTAATTTGATTCAATCGAATACTTGATTCTTTTTTGCTTTTGGATGAATAGTTTGAGTGATACCCAGTAGATTTAGTCAAGACAGAGTCATGGATGGCTAGGTTGCAAGCACATGGGTGTGTTTTTCTGTCTTTGGTCAGGAAGGCTGCATAGATGGTACCAGTACTTTGAGCACATTACTGTTGAACAGCAGGTGGTTTTTTTAGGGTAGAATTGGTTGTGATATAGGATTTAGCAACATTTTAAAAGAATATTTATTTATTTATTTATTTATTTAGAGGGGAAGAGGGAATGAGAGAGATGGGTTTGTCATTCCACCCAGTCATTCCCTTATTGGTTGACGCCTGTATGTGCCCTAACCTGAGATCGAACCCACAACCTTAGCACATGGGAACGATGCTCCAGCTAACTGAGCCACCTGGCCAGGGTGGATTTGGCAAAATTTGATCCTGACTGTTTATGGCCATTAGCAGTAAATCATTCAGCATGATCAGTACTCTGTGGAGCCAGGCATATACTTTGGTAATTAAGGCCACACATTCTGGAGTCAGAGGGTCTAGGTTCAAATTTTGACTCTACCTGTGAATGACCTTGAGTAAAATACTTAACTTCTCTGAACCTCAGTTTTTTCTTCTATAAAATAAGAATCATTCTCATTTCTCCAAATCATGGGATTCTTGTGAGGAAAAAAGGAATCAACAGATGTAAAGCAGAACAGTACATACTATATAGCCTTAGTAATGTTAGCAAGTACTATATTTGTATATACACAGACATTGCATTCAGGTAGCTCATAGACCAAACTAAGGTAAAGACTATATTTATCAAAACTTTGAATGTGAATGCCTTAGATACATATGATCTAGTTTGCCAGATTCTCTTCCACTTTCTTCTAGTTGTCTCTGTACATTTAATACCATTACATTAATTACCCAGCCACTGAAGACTGATATCTGTGACCTTTGCTATAACTTAATTAATTTTCAAAATACATGGGAAAGATGATTGACCCTCATGGAGAAAGGGAGTTAATGAAAGCCTAGAATAAGTTAAAATATCCAAAAGTTGGGGTACAAGTAGCCCAGAAAATGGGCTATTTTAATGACAAATTTTAAAGACAAGTCTTTCTCAGGGTGTTCCCACCTAGATTAATTAGTTCAATCCTGCCTGAATTTAAGGAGAGAAAGCACAGGGCTCCAGCCATAATCCTGGTCCCAGTTTCCAGAGTCTTTGACATTTTAGCTCCTGCAGAACATTCCGGTACCTCTCCCATGCACACAGCAATTAGTTTAGTTAAACAGTTTGTTTCTGCCACTTTCTGTTCAAGAACATTCTTTCTATGATGCTTCCTTGTGTCTTCCCTAACGACCTTGTCAGAAGAACTTTTCTTTGCCCTCTAAAATGTACAGCCTCGATTTGTACATTTTAAATGCTCCTTATTGCTTTCTACTATGAGATGACACCATACTGTGGAAAGAATTTGGGATGTCAAGACAGAGAGAGCAAAGTTAGAATGATCTCTCATCTGTGTGTCAGACAACTTGTGAGACTTTGTTTTCTTACCTGTGTTGAACATGATATGATCCACCTTTCAAAGCTGTAGTAACCATTGGAGATCATCTATGGTACTGAAGGAGACTCTTCTTCCTTGTAACCCTGGTTTTATTGCTGCTTCTCAGTCATGATTTAGGTTGATAATAAAGGCCCTGCAAAAGCACAGTACAACCACTGGATTGATGAAATGAGACACAGGAGACTTCTGACTTTGAGTTATTTTCATGCTTGCT
Organism: Molossus molossus; assembly: GCF_014108415.1. Taxonomy (NCBI): domain Eukaryota; kingdom Metazoa; phylum Chordata; class Mammalia; order Chiroptera; family Molossidae; genus Molossus; species Molossus molossus. Next base: position 112,893,410 of record NW_023425388.1, read on the forward strand.
TTATTTTTACACCACAGTGTTGGGTCACGGTAGAACACTAACAGATTGCATGAGACTCTGTATTTCCCCAAAAAACAGATTCTCCTGCATTACCCCTCCGGGCAGCTGTCCTGGCAAGGTGGGAAGTCTGTCCTGAGCTACAAATGGCTTTTAAACCATTGCTGTTTTATTGCTATTTTGGGGGGGTTAATCCTCACCTGAGGATATTTTTTCTATTGATTTGTAGATAGAGTGAAGGGAGGGAGGAAGAAAGAGAGAGAAAGAGAAAAATAGCAATGTGAGAGAGATACATTGATTGGTTGCCTCCCACAGGGCCTCAACTAGAGCTGGGGATAAAATCTACAACCCAGGTACATGCCCTTGACCAGGAATTGAACCTGCAGACCTTTGGTCCCCAGGCTGACTCTCTGATTGCTGAGCCAAACTGGCCAGGGCTTTATTATTATTATTATTATTATATTATTATTATTATATTATTATTATTACTACTACTATTTCTGTATTTGGTGACTCCCAAATGAAGTTATCCTTAGGAAATGTGAGAAGCGAGAAGGATAAGGCAGACTGGCCACTGAGGGTTTGGTCTTAAAATCCCTGCTCACTCAGAGGTAAGTGCTCTACTTCTTGTCTCAGCCGCGTGTGTGCATCTTAAAGAATGGCGACTGGCACATGGCAGGTGTGAAATAGTTACCACCAATTAGTATGTCATTCTTCCCTCTTAGGAGGAGTTACCATTATGTATTTCTTTGTTTCCTAGTATTTAGCAGTTTGTCTTGAGGGTAGCATAAGCTTACGATATATGTTAACTGACTAAACAAAAATTGTGTAACATGTTAAGACTAAAAGAAGGCACTGGGCCCGTGGATAGCAAAGGACATAATTGAAGAGGAGAAAAGGGGCCAGAAAGGGTAACAAGGGGATGAAAAGGCAGATTTTACTGACAATCTTGATGCAGAATGTGCCTTTACCTTATGTATTTGAACCCAAAGAAGCTGAGAACAAAGCAATGTCATGTTCTGCTATGGTTGTTGTGGTCACCATCAGTACCTCCTTTTATTCAATTCATTTAACTACCGATGAGAAGTATTCATTGAATGTTTGCCATTTGTCAGTCCCGTGCTAGGTTCCGGGTAGATAACATGAGCAAAAACCAACAAGATCCTTACCTTTGCGGGGCCTGTAGTTTTCTGGGAGGGTTACATATTAATTAACAAACCACATGAATAAATATAAAATTATTAATTTAAGTGCTAGAATAAGTAGTATATTACTTTGTAAGAGTAAAAATAAGAATGCCCAACATGTGACTAAGAAAGGTTTTCCTACAGTATGGTGTTTCCTCAAAAAATTAAAAATTGAATTGCCGTTTGACCTAATGATCCCACTTCTAGGAATATATCCTAAGAAGCCTGAAACACCAATCAGAAAGACTATATGTACTCCAAATGTCCATCAGTAGACGAATGGATTAAAAAGCTGTGGCACATGTATACAATGGAGTACTATGCAGCTGTAAGAAAGAAAGATCTCTTATCCTTTGAGACAACATGGAGGGAACTCGAGAGTATTATGCTAAGCAAAATAAACCAATCAGAGAAAGACAGATGCCACATGGTATCACTTATTTGTGGAATATAATGAACAAGGTGGGCTTATGAACAAAATAGATCCAGAGACATAGAAAGGAGTAGGGTTCAGACTGACAAACCTTGGAATAGGGGGGCAGGGGGGATGGATGAGATGAACCAAAGAACTTATATGCATGTATGCATAACCAATAGACATAGACAACAATGCTAGGGATGTGGGGGTGGGATGGGGAGGAGGGTGTCTAGGGGGGGAAAGGAGAAACATCTGTAACAAAAATAAATTTAAAAAAATTGGAAGAAAAAAAAAAGAATGGCTTTCCTATGGAAATATTTGGAGTGAGATATAAAGAATGAATAGATGTTAAGCTAACAAAGGGAGAGAACGGAGTAAGGTAGAAAAGTACACATTCAATCGAGGGAACATCATCTGCCAAAGACTTTCCCAAGGAGCATGCCATGACTAAGAAACAGGAAGTAAATTCCTTGAGGTGAGGCTGGAGGTGGAGATTCCTCAGGGCCTTACTGACCAAGATGTTATCTTCAGATCAATGGGAAACCATTCAGGTATTTTAAACATGGGTGACATGATAATATTGGCATTAAAAAATTACATTGGTCACAGTATGAAACAGATTCATGGAGGTGGAAATCGGATGGGTTACATCAGTTCATTTACTGAGAGGTGAAGGCATCTTGGTAGAGACAGAAATGAATGAATTCACGAATCTCAAGATGTAAAATAGAGACAAAATAATTATGCACAGGATACGGGTGTGAGAGTGGGAAATGTCAGCGATGACTTATGCCACCGGACAGACGGTGACGCAGTCCAACAGGGAAGGAGTCACTGATCAAGAAACACGTTTGGAAATGATCATGAGTAAATGTGGGAGGCAACTGGTTTTATTGAAAAGCTATACTGTGTTGGTTTCCAAAATTTATTTTTTGTCCACAGATTTTTTTTTTAGAGAGATGACTTAAAAACCATTTCCCTAATATTCCCCCAAAGCCACACTCAAATCTAATGTGTTTTCCCTTTTAGTAATGTTCCATTTCTATCCCTTAAGCAAGGAAACACAAACATAAAAAATGCAGGTATTAATAGGTACTGTATGCAACAATGAATATCAGGTATATTCTTTTTCTTTTTAATCCTCACCCGAAGACATTTTTCCTTTTTTTTTTTTTTTTTTTTTGTTCAGATAGAGTGGGAGGGAGAGACATAGAGAGAGACATCAACGTGAAAGGGACACATCAAGTGGTTGCCACCCACATGACCCAACCAGGGCCGGGAACAAACTGCAACAGAGGTACATGCCCTTAGCGGGAACCGAACCCGGGTCTCTCTGGGCCACAGGCCAACGCTCTAACCGCTGAGCCAAACTGGGCCCAGGTATATTCTTAACCATTAAGAAAAAATACCAAGAAAGAAAAGTAACCCTATCATCTCAGCATTGTCTTCATTTCTCATCATTATTAAAAATCATTATGTTTCTGTAAGTCTGAGAAAAAGTGTGGAATAGTAGAAAATAATGTATTTTGGTGAGACATGGACCCAGGTGAAAATTCATGCACCATTCCCTTTTAGCTGCATAATCTTTAGCAAAAGATTTAATTCTCTGATCCTCTGCTCATTCATCTGGGAAATGGGGTTGGGAAGAGGATTACCATCCTATCCATAAATTTTTGGAGTAATAAATACGGTGATGTGGTGTATAAAATATCTAGGGTCTGCCACATAGTAGATGAGTAAAAATGTTAGACATCTTTTGCTTTTTTTCTTGGTGGCCTGCATTTTCACATAGCATTATATTGTGAATGTTGAAAGACTAGTACAATATTTATAGTCATATTTTTATCAATTTAAACTTTATTTTTACTGCTGATACTATTGTAGATGTCCTCACCCCCCACCCCCACCCCCACCATCCACTTTACCTCCTCCAGCCAGCCCCCTCCTCCCCTTCCCTCTGGCTATCTCCACACTGTTGTCTGTGTCTATGGATATTTGGCCAATCCTTTCTCCTTCTTTCAACCAGTCCCCCTCATTTTCCCTACCCTCTGACAGCTGTCAGACTATTCCATGTATTCATATTTCTATTTTGTTCATCAGTTTATTTTGTTCATTAGACTCCACATATAAGTGAGATCATATGGTATTTGTATATCTCTGACTGGCTTATTTCACTTTGCATAATAATCTCCAGGTTCATCCATGCTGTTGCAAAAAAAAAAAAAAAAAGATTTCTTTCTTTTATAGCCTAGTAGTATACCATTGTGTAAATGTACCACAGCTTTATTTTATCCACTCATCTGCTGAAGGGCACTTGTTTTTGTTTTTGTTGTTTGTTTGTTTTTTCATAAATAAAGCTACTATGAACATAGGGGTGAATGTATTCTTTTGAATTGGTGTTTTGAGATTCTTACAATACATTTCCAGAAGTAGGAATGCTGGGTCAAAAACAATTTTATTTCTAATTTTTTTGAGGAAACTCCATACTGTTTTCCACAGTGGCTGCGCCAGACTGCATTCCCACCAACAGTGCAGAAGGGTTCCCTTTTCTCCACATCCTCACCAGCACTTGTTTATTGATTTATTGATGGTAGCCATTCTGGCAGGTGCAAGGTGATATATCTTATTGTGGTTTAATTTGCATCTCTCCTATGATTAGTGACATTGAGCATATTTTCCTCCAAGAGCCATTGGCTCTCTGTTCTGTGCGTTCTCTTTGCAGAAGGGTCTATTCAGGTCCTTTGCCCATTTTATAATTGGATTGTTTGTCTTCTTGGTGTTGAATTATATAAGTTATTTGTATATTTTGGAAATAAACTCCTTATCAGATGTCTCACTGGCAAATATGTTCTCCCATATAGTGGGGCCCCTTTTTATTTTGTTGATGGTTTCTTTTGTTGTGCAGAAGCTTTTTAGTTTGATGTAGTCCTACTTGTTTATTTTTTTCATTTATTTACCTTGCCCTAGGAGATATATTTAGGAGGGAGGTCTAAGATTTTACTGCCTATGTGTCTTCTAGGATTTTTATGGTTTTGTCACTTACATTTAAGTCTTTTATCCATTTTGAGTTTATTCTTATGTATGATATAAGTTGGTGGTCTAGTTGCAATTTTTTTTTTTGCATCTATCTGTCCAATTTTTCCAACACCATTTATTAAAGAGACTGTATTTACCCCACTGTATGCTCTTGCCTCCTTTGTCAAGATTAATTGATTATATAGGCATGGGTTGTTTTCTGAGCTCTTTGTTCTGTTTCATTGATCTATAGCTTATTCTTATGACAGTATTAGGTTGTTTTGATTACAATGACCTTGTAGTATATTTTGATATTAGATATTGTGATAACTCAACTTTGTTCTTTGTTCTCAAGGTTGCTAAGGCTATTCCGGATCTTTTTTTTGTTTCATATAAATTTTTGGAATATTTGTTCTAGATCTATGAAATATGCCATTGGTATTTTAATAAGGATTGCTTTGAATCTCTTGATTGCTTTGGGTAGGATGGACATTTTAAACATGTTAATTCTTAAAATCCATGAATATTGTATATTCTTCCACTTATTTGTAGCTTCAAATTCCTTCTTCAGTGTGTTCTAATTTTCCAAGTATAGGTCTTTTACCTCCTTGGTTAAATTATTCCTAGGTACCTAATTTGTTTGTGCTGCAATAATAAATGGGATTGTTTGCTTAGTTTCTCTTTCTGATAGTTCATTAATTGTACATAAAAATGTAACTGATTTCTGGATATGTATTTTGTATCAGTTCTAATAATGTTTTTCTGGAATCTTTAGGGTTCTCTATAATGACAGTTTAATTCTTTCTCTACAATTTCGATGTTTTTAAATTTCTTCTTGACTGACTGTTATGGCTAGAACTTCCAGTAATATGTTGAATTAGAGTGGGAAAGTGGACATCCCTGTCCTGTTTCCAGTCTTAAGGGAAACACTTTGAGTTGTTGCCCATTGAAGATGATGTTGGCTGTGGGTTTGTCATATATGGCTTTTATTATGTTAAGGTGTGTTCCCTCTATTCCCACTCTGCTGAGAACTTTTATCATAAAAGTGTGCTGGATTTTATCAAATGATTTTTCTGCATCTATTGATACCATAATGTGATTTTTATTCTCTATTTTGTTTATGCGGTGTTTCCTATTTATTTATTTATTTGCAAATAATGTACCATCCTTGCATCTCAGAATAAATTCCACTTGATCACAGTGTATGATCTTTTTAATGTTCTGCTTGTTTTGTTTTCCTAATACTTTGTTGAGAATTTTAGCATCAGTGTTCTTCAGGGATATTGGCCTATAATTTTCTCTCTCTGTAGTGTCTTTATATGGGTTTGGAATTAGGGTAGTGCTGACTTCATAGAATGAGCTTGGAAGTTTTCCCTCCTCTTGAATTTTTTGTAATAATTTTGGGCAAGATCGGTGTTACTCCTTCTTTGGATGTTTGGTCAAATTCATATGTAAAGCCACCTGGTCCAGGACTTTTGTTCATTGGGGGTTTTGTTTTGTTTTGTTGTTTTAGTGCTTTAATTTAGTGGTAATCTGTCTATTCAGACTTTCTGATCCTTCCTGGTTTAGTCTGGAAAGTTGTATGTTTCTAGGACTTAATCCATTTCTTGAAGATCATCCAATTTGTTGGCATATAGTTACTCATAATACTTTTTTATAGTCCTTTGTATTTATTTGTGTCAGTTGTTACTTCTCCTCTTTCATTTCTGATTTTATTTACTTGGCTCCTCTCTCTTTTTTTCTTGATGGATCTGTTTAAAACTTGGTCAAACTTGTTTATCTTTTTAAAGAACCAGCTCTGGGCTTAATTGATTATTATTATTATTATTATTATTGGTATGTTTTTTTTTAAAAGCTCTCTTTCATTTATTTCTGCACTAATCTTTATTGTTTGCTTTCTTCTACTCACTGTGGGCTTTGTTTTTTGTTCTTTCTCTAGTTCTTTTAAGTGTAAAGTCATTTGAGCTTTTTCTTGTTCCTTGAGGTAGGCCTGTAAGGTTCTGAATTTCCATCTTAGGATTGTCTTTGCTGTGTCCCATAGATTGCGGGTCACTATGCTCTCACTTGTTTCACTGGATGTTTTGATTTTTAAAAAATCTAATTGTCAACATATCATTGCTTAGTAACGTGTGCTTGTGTGTTTTCAGCTTTTTTCTTGATTGATTTCTAGTTTCGTACCATTATAATCAGAGAAGATGCTTGATATGATTTCAATCTTCTTATGTTTATTGAGATTTGTTTTGTGTCTTGACATGTAGTCTGTCCTAGAAAATATTCCATGTGCTTTTGAACAGAATGCACATTTTGCTGTTTTGGGGTGAAATGTTTGGAAGATATCAGTTACATACAGCATATCACATATCACATACATGTAAGCCTCCTGTTGGAATTAAGGGTTTTCCCCCTAATATTTATTTTTAGGGTATTACAGTTGTCCCCTCCTTTTCTTTTCTTTTTCCCCACCATCTGGTTTCCACCCTGCCCTAAGCCTTCACCTCCCTATTGTCTGTGCCTATGGGAAATGCACATATGCATATAAGTTCTTTGATAAATCTCTTCCCTCTCCCCTCCCCCTTTTCTATTGAGATTTGTCAGTCAGTTTCATGTTTCCATGCCTCTAGTTCTATTTTATTTATCAGTTTTTTGTGTTCATTAGATGCCACATATAAGTGGAGGGAACTGGAGATGATTATGCTAAGCAAAATAAGCCAGTCAGAGAAAGACAAATATCACATGTAATTGAGTTTTGATTGTTATTGTCCCGTTCGTTGGTGGAGTCAACACTCAGACTGTCTGACTGTGAGAATCAACCCTGAACACAGTGTATGAGCTGCTATGCAGGTACTGACCACATGATAAAGCCAAATTCATCTCGGTATGGTCGTGTGCCTCTCTTTGATATGCTGTTTGTGAAGCTAATTGGATATTACTTTGATGTGGTATGAAGTGGGCCATTGGCTGTGTTGTTTCTAGGACCTTTTGTGAGGAACTCTGGTGCAGGTCAATGTCAGATGCTGTATGTAACTCACCCTTGGCAACCTGTTTGGGGCTATAAAGTGATCCACAGTTTGTGCTGCCTCTGTTGTGTCTTGGTATGCTTGGGAACAACACGTGTGTTCACCAAGGCCAACTTTCACCAGCACTGAGCGCAGGGCAGTTCAGCAGAAGTACCAAGACATCCCAAGATTTGCCTCCACCCACCTGTGCCTGCTGCCTGCCTGTTAAACTCATTCATTGAAAGAACTTCTGTCAGTACTTGAGTTGCCTGAGGTAGGATCTCAGTGAGTCACCAGATAGGAGCAAATGGTGTTCACTAGATTGTTAGACGTTTAAACTCAGTGCCAGTGTTGAGTCTGAGGCCACTCTGCAAAAGTTCCAGGGTATACCAAGTCTAGCTGACACCGACCAGGTCCCCACCATCCTTCATGGTTAGGTGGGATCTTAAGGAGTCATCAGGGTGAGACCAGCAGAATTTCTTAGTCTCAAACAGATCAAGATTTGGTCGTGTAAAGAAAAGGTTCTGCACAGTTGAGAATGTGGGGAGTATATGGGCCCTGTCCTAGAGCCATACCACCCAGTTCAGCCCAGATTCTTTCAGGAGCCTGCCGCTGGGTGTTAGAAGGGTGGGTTAGAAGATCTCCTGTGAGGGGTAAGTACCAGCCTGGTTAAGGGAAATGTAGGGGGAATGACTGTGCTCCATAACCACACCACTCAGCCCCTGACACCCCCCTGTGTCTTCCTGGACCTCTGCACCCTGACCCAGGTGGCTGATTCCTCAGCAATGCTCAAGCTCCACAATGTGGGGTGACAGGAATCCCAAGAATCTGGGCTGCTGCATTTCCCCAGGATGATGCCATATGGTGGGGATTGCTCCACCCAAGAAAGATAGCATCTGAAGTAGTAAGAAAGGGATTTAGTACAGGGGTCCTGGTGACTGTCTCTTCAGCTCTCTCTGCAGAACCACAAACCCAGTCTCTCCTCATATGACTCTAGTCTTCTCTACCCTCCCCTTTGCCAGAACACAGGGTGAGTGGCTGCAAATGAGATTTTGTGTGTTAACAAGGCATCTACATCTCTAATAAACTCTGTCTCTCCCGATGGACAGAATTTCTGCTGACTTGCACAGCCAGATGTTATGAGGGTGCCTCTTCCTGGCTCTGGTGCTCTGGGCTAGGGAGCCCCGCATGGGTTTGAGACCCCTAGTTTCTCAGGGGAAACCTTTGCAGCTGAGATATCCCCTCAGAATCTCGTCTGCCACTCATGGGCCAGCTCTTTGCCTGGCTCTGCCCTTCCTATCAATCTTGATGTGGTTTCTTCTGTAAATCCGTGGTTGTACGACTTCTCTTCAGCTAGACTTCAGTTGGTTTTTCAGGTTGTTTGTTGTATGTTTTAGTTGTAATTCCATTTTGGTCCAGGAGGAGGTGAGTATAACATCTACCTACAACACCACCGTCTTGGATCCCTTCTCTGTGTTGCTTAATTTTCTTTACCCACTGTCTTACTGCTGGAACTATTTTTCAAGGTGTTTTTTTGTTGTTGTTGTTAGTTATAATAATATTGTCTTAGTGCATGTATTTTGAGTTGTTTGTTAAAATTAAACATCTGGTTACATTAGGTCACATTTATAATGATTTGTATATTATTTGGAAATGTCATGGGTTCGTCTATAATTTACAAATATGTGAATGAATGGCAATATCAAAACATGCTTCATGGGGCTGTGTGTTATTTGGAAACAGTGACATCACAGTGTAGAAGAGCAGGGGTCTGTATGAGTGGTAAAATCTCAGTTTATGTATGACTTTGGTCCATGACCTAACCTCTACAACTGTTCCACTATCAACAGAGGAATAAATAAGAAACCACAATAAAGTGGTATCCGATGTGTGGTTTCAATTTCTCTCTTCTAAAAGGAAAGCTTTGCAATACTTTGTCCTCAGACATTATTTCATTCAGATCTTTTGTCCAGCGCCCATAAAGCATTTGTGGACTTATTTCTTCATGTCTAAAATACTGCTGGATAGGACAGTAGAATTTAACAAGGTACAATTCCCACTTTCAAGGAATCACAGTCTAAAGAGAAGCAGAAAGGCAGACACGATGTATTAATACAATTTGATAAATCTTCATTAGAGCCATGTAAACGGGAAGAAAAAGACTCTAACTCCTCCTAAGGACTCCGGAAAGGTCTTGCTTCAAAGAAGGGAGTAAACGGAACGGAGGAAGCTGCCAGAGGAATTACCAGGCGAATGCGTGAAGGCGCAGCCAAGACAGAGAAAACAACATATACAAATGCCAGAAAATGCCAGTTTGTTCCAGAAACTCTAAGTCAGCCAGATGGCTAAGGATACAGGTTGGGTCTAAAGGATGGGCTGGGGAAAAGGCTGGAAGAGAAATACAAGAGACAAGTGATGAAGAGCTTGGCTTTTATTCTCCTTTAGATCAGAGCGTGTCAGACTTCAGTGTGCACACGATCCCTTTGGAGATCTTATTAAAATGCACATTCTGATTCAGTGGTTCTGGGGTGGGACCATAATCACCCTATCTGATACACCCCCCATCATCCTGCTGGCCCCCAAACTTCAATTTCAACAGCAAGGAGTAAGTATGTGGTAAAATTCTGAAACACTGTAGAGGCTCAATTAGATTTTTACTTTAGAAAGACAGCTCTGAACATAGGGTGGAATGCAAGTATATTGGATTTGAGATGCTTTATTTCAACAGAAATTTCTTAATATCTGTATGAAAAGATTGAGGAACAATATAGAGGACATCTAAAAATAACTTTCACCAAAGACAAGTTATTTCAAAGAAAGTTTTCTAATTACTGACATACCATCATTTAAACAATTAGAAGATTTTTTCTGATATTTTTTTCCATCTGAAATGACATAGTTAAACATAGAGAGACACAAAATTAATCTCTTTCTCACCCCACTCGAGTTTCTTTCTTCTTCTCAAATTTTTTTTTTTTTTTTTTTTTTTGCATAGTTGGAAAAGCAACATTGAAGTAGTGCTATTGTTGCCTGTAGAAATGGTGGTTTTCATGGAGTCGAGGAAAACATTCCAGGGACCCACATATGGGAGGTTGTGAGTGACATGATTTATTAAAGTCGAAGTAAACACAGAGGGCTGACCTGGGCTTAGCTCTGTCCTACTGTGGAAACAGTTCAGCCTTGTCTTCATCAGACCCAAAATTAGGGCCCAAGTCCAGAGCTTCTGTGCCATTGGGTCAGTCCATATTAAAGCGTTCATAGTCCAGTACAGTCTTTGTCCGGCTCACATCTCCGACTGTGCTCTGGCTGGCGCTGTGCTGAGGTCCATGACTGGAGTCTGTGAGGCTGCCAGACCCCAGGCAGCTGCAAGGACCAATGGCTACTATGGAGAGAATGAGCAACTGAATGACCAGGAAGCCCACGTTACCCAGGGAGAGGAGAGCACTTTGTTAAGCTTGGGTTATATTATCTTATGCTTGGGAAGGACCAGGCACCCTTTCCAACTAACCCATCAACTTCCCAACCTTTGTGGGCTTCTGATGGGTCCATCCTTCTAACCAATCTATTTCCTAGATCTGCCAGGGTTCTGTGTCCCTTTTCCAATCCATCCTTTTCCCAGTTTAGGAACTTCCCACTATGGTCACCATCTTAGTTCCTGCTACACATGTCTCAAAGCGGAAGCACCTCTCCGGTGGGAGGATGGAAGAGTTGTATCCTGGGGAGTGCAAAGCCTGTCCTTCCTCCCTACACAGGGAAGGGGTGGTGGTGGTGGGGCGCTAATTCCTTTAGGGACAATGCTCTAGTCCCCTGGGGAGCCCATGAATGCTACAACTTCCCAGGGAAGCTGGTCCAGTGTCCTTCTCAACTCCCCAGCCCATTAGGCTAAACAATGTCTGATTCCTTTGTCTTCTTTCCTTTACTAATGTCTAGCTACTTATATTACCACTATGATGAATATTTATTGAAAAAGTGAACTAGCCCCTGGTCTCAAGAAGCACACAATCAGAAGGGGAGAATGTTATTTTTGTAAGGCTATTTTTATAAGAAAGACTAATGATAAATACTACAGTAGCATCGACATCATAGACCTGATCCCATTTTGGACATGAGTGTCCTCAAGAACAGCTGATCAACCTGAGACATGCAGTGATTATAAGTCACAAGTATGTGACCTAAAGAAGGGTCAAACACAGGACTCCTGGGAAGAATGTTTATGGCTACAGGTTCTATAGTTTTTATTGTCCATTCACATTCAGTTATCTCAGTGGTAATTATCTCTTTGGAAAAGAAGACTCCTCAGGATACTTCTCAAAGTCAGTGACTGAGAGTTAGGATCATCTGAGCAACTTTAAAAAAATACTAATGCCCTACGCTCTATCCCCAGAAATTCTGACTTAATTTATTTGGAATGGAGTCACAGCACTGGTATTTTTTACATGCTGCTTATTAATATGCATTTAGAAATGTACACACATGAACACCATTTAATACATCTTGTGAACTGAAAACACACATTATTTGACACCAGAATTTTAAAAAAGGATATAACAAATCCTCATAGTAGCAGCCAGGATCGAAACCACGGATCTGGCTGATGACCGCACAGTTATGGAGCTTCAAAGAACGAAGACATTCGTTCAGGATGGGTGGGAGGATAAAGAGAAAATATTTGCTCATTCCAAGGAAGATATAAAATCTGGGATTGGGCTTGAGAGATGGTAGAATTTGGAGCTATGAATTTGGGATAAGCTTATAAATAGACTCATCTCGATGAAGACGATGGGCAGAAAATAAATGTGAAGTTTGGGAAATAAGAAATGTGTGAGGTAAAGTAGAGCAGACATGGATGGAAAGTTGAATATTTTTACATAGGACCCAAGTTAATATGGCAAGGAACTTCGCATATGACAGAGAATTAAAGTGTTCACTTATGGAAAGAAAGAAAAGTACATCCTTATGAATTTAGAAATTTATATTTGTAAGTCTGTATTTAACACTACTAGAAGAAAACTATAATGAACATAAAATATACATTTAGTCTGAATCATTTACTTGATGAATTTTATTTGCTTTTAAAGTTTTTACTCATTTACTCATGCTGAATAATTCACATCAAGAAATTTTCAAAAATTAAAAAGCTATTAGCTTTTTTTCTTTTTTTTAAAAAGGTCCTCCAATCCTTACTGTAAGTGCAGTATTTTTAGATCTCCCAGTAACATAAGAAGGAAGTGAAAATCATTATCATAAACAAAGATAATCTTTTATTTCAGGTGTATATGTACTCTGAATACAAAATTGATCATAATATAAATAATTAGTCTTGTCATTTAAAAATGATAATTATCTCATTTACATGTCTATGACTTTTAAAATGCGTCATACTACATCAATAAATTACATTCTGAATCATATCAGTATCTCTTCAAGAAAATGAAGTTAAATCTTTGCAGTAACCAGCAGCTTAATTTTCATTAGGCCAGCTATTTGATAATTAGTCATGCACCATAAATCAAATCCCCAAGTCTTCTTCTGGTTTCTTAATTGAAAATTATTGTTTCTTGGTTCTCTGGTTGCAAGTGCAGCAAGTGTGAGCGTGATCGATGTGGAATCCTGCACAAACAGTTTGAGACAGTCAGGAGTTGATAGATCATTGCCCTGGAGGAACTCGTAATGGTGGGTAGGCAGAAATCTCCAAATTAAAAATTTACTTTTAAAATTGCAAGTGCAAAGATAGCTCTGGTATACCAAACCCATCTTGACATTTTGGGTACCTTCCTTTTTCTCTTTTCTTTTTATTTCTTTTCTCTCCTCCCCTGCCTCCCCCACTCGCTCCCTTCCTCCCTCCCTCCCTCCCTTCCTTCCTTCCTTCCTTCCTTCCTTCCTTCCTTCCTTCCTTCCTTCCTTCCTTCCTTCCTTCCTTCCTTCCTCTTTTTTCCTCCCTCCCTGCCCCCACCCTTCCTGCCTCCCTTCAGTCCTTTTCCTTTTTTCTTTGTGTCAGTTAGAATCTACTCATTTGCACCACTGACTATGGAGATAATACAAAATTATTGGAAATCCGACTTTTTGTTTAGGATAAAAATCACAAAAAAATAATCCTCATTAATGTCAGGAACAAATATTGAATTTGTTGGTATCTCGAATTTGGAAACATTGACTAAAAACTCTCTACTCCTCTGACAGCTCATCTGAGAGAACAGATGGCTACCCAAGTATTGCCCCCAGTCATAAAATCATTTCAAATATGATACTGTTGAGGCTAAATAAAAGATGTTGCAAGTTATAAGGAAAATATTGCTCCACTGAATGGCTGCGGCTTGTTGCCATTTTTCTTCTGACAATTGAGCAGGATTTGCAGGGAACTTTGGCCATGTTTGCAGTTCTTTAGTTAAGAACAGCCACAGGGTCTTCCAGAGCTCACTTATTGTTTCCTAGTGGCAGCCAAGACCTGAAGACGCCCACAGCAGGGAGCACTGTGAAATGCACCATAAATTTCAATGTGTGAAGTCAAAGGGCTAAAAAAAAAAATTATATCTGGCCACAAGAGTCAGAGTTGGAGTTTGGAAATTACCAGGACAAACGTCCCCTGAAATAAATTTAGCATTTTACTAGTTCCACGTATAAAGTGAAGTGGGTGGTTAAAGGTGGATGTCTTGCCAACAGTTCATAAAGACTAATGTTAATATTATTCAATCCAGAGTAATCACCCTACTGTTATTTGTTTTCGTTCCATAGAAGCTTCTGGATGGTACATTAAAATAGTTTTGGTTGGTTTTAGGGCAGGAATTGAAATAAAATTTTTTTTTTGATAAATTATGTTTTGAACTAAAATAAGAATTAGCTAGCATGTCTGTGGAGATGTGATACCTAGCCATGAATTATATCTTAGAATATAAAGACTCTTACCACCCTTCAGAGAAAATTCTAAAATAATTACATACATACATTTTACTCTGTTTAAGACTTTAAACATGTTGTTAAACCTTTTTAGACAGAAACTATCTCAACTATAAAATAATGCTGTTGTGATAATTAAATTTCAATATTATTCTTTATTCCAGCATTCTGTGATTTTGTAAAAAAAAATTGTATATGAGGCTAAATTCTTTATTCTCAATTATAATGAGTTTTAGCCTTAGGGAATAATTAAAATCTATATTCATTTGCATAGGGTGTCTGTATTTGGGTGTATATTTTAGGGTCTGAGTAGACAGGTTCACAAATTAGCTGTATACAGACAGGCCTGATTCTATTGGTAAATGTGTTTTGTTGAACCAACACGGTGTTTTGAAAATCTTCATAGTTGTCAATACTTCAAAATCCAAAAACGTTATCTAGAGATCCGATCTCTAACTTCTAAAAAACAGAAAACATGGAAATGCATGGTTCTACAATATTATCGTCTAGAATGGAGAGCAGTTTCTCTCTCCCGTATATCACAGCCCCCACTTCCTCGTGTTCTAATCTCTGCTGCGGCTGGGGGTCCGTTACCATGTAGCCCTCCTCCGGCTCCATTACCCTCTTTGTTCTACACCTGCTCCTCGCTCGTTGATGTTCTGTGTCATGGCGGCCACGCTAGGCCATGTGCAATGAAAACTCTAGTTTTCCCCTGGTAATGACGTAAGCCCCTGAGTTCTTTTTTTATCCTTATCTCAGGACATTTTTGCATTTATCTTCAGATAGAAGAGGAGGGAGAAAGGGAGGAAGAGAACATGAGAGAAACATCGACATGAGAGAGACACATCAAGTGGTTGCCACCCACACAACCCCAACCAGGGCCAGGGACAAACTGCAACTGAAGCACATGCCCTTAGCGGGAACAGAACCTGGGTCTCTGGTCTGTGGGCCGAAGCTCTAACCACTAAGGAAACTGACCAGGGCAACCCCTGAGGTTTTTTTTTTTATTAATTAATTAATTAATTTTTGTTACAGATGTTTCTCCTTTTCCCCCACTGATTACCCCTCTCCCTCCCTCCCCACCCTGTCCCCAGCTTTGTTGCCATGTCCATTGTTCATGCATACATACATACAAATTCTGTGGTTTATCTCTCCCCCATCACCTCCTCTTCTGGGTATTGTCAGTCTGTACCCCACTTCCACGTCTCTGGGACTACCCCGTTCCTCAGACTGTTATGTTCATTATACTCCACAAATAAGTGAGATCATATGATACTTGTTTTTCTCTGTTTGTCTTGTTTTGCTTAGGATAATACTTTCCAGGTCCCTCCATGGTGTCTCAAAAAATAAGAGACCTTTCTTTCTTACAGCTGCATAGTACTCCATTATGTATATGTACCACAGCTTTTTTTTTTTTTTTTTTTAATCCTCACCTGAGGACACTTTTCCATATTTTGTTCAGAAAGAGTGGGAAGGAGAGAGAGAGAGAGAGAGAAACATTAATATGAAAGGGACACATCGAGTGGCTTCCATCCATATGACCCAACCAGGGCTGGGGACAAACTGCAACAGAGGTTCGTGCCCTTAGCAGAAACCAAACCTGGGTCTCTCTGAACCACAGGCCGACACTCTAACTGCTGAGTCAAACCAGCCAGGGCTGTACCACAGCTTTTTTATTCATTTGTCTACTGATGGACATTTGGGCTGTTTCCAGATCTTAGCTATTGTAAATAGTGCTGCTACCAACATGGGGGTACATATATTCTTTCGGATTGGTGTTTCAGGTTTCTTAGGGTATATTCCTAGAAGTGGGATCACTGGGTCAAATGGAAGTTCAATTTTTAATTTTTTGAGGTAACACCATAGTGTTTTCCATAGTGGTTGCACCAGTCTGCATTCCCACCAGCAGTACACTAGAGTCCCCTTGTCTCCACACCCCTCACCAACACTTGTTTGATGATTTGTTGATGGCAGCCATTCTGACAGGAGTGAGGTGATACCTCATTGTTGTTTTAATTTGCATCTCTCTGATGATTAGTGATGTGGAGCATTTTCTCATATGTCTCTTAGCCATTTGTAAGTCCTGTTTGGAGAGGTGTTTATTTAGTTCCTCTGCCCATTTTTGTTGAGTTGTATAAGCACTCTCTATATATTGGAAATTAACCCCTTATCTGATATATCATTGGCAATTATGCTCTCCCATACAGTGGGTTGCCTTTCCATTTTGATGATTGTATCTTTTGCTGTGCAGAATCTTTTGAGTTTGATGTAGTCCCATGTGTTCATTTTCTTCTTTGTTTCTGTTGCCTTAGGTGATATATCAGTGAAAATTCTGCTGCGTATGATGTCTGAAATTTCGTTGCCTACACTTTCTTCTAAGATTATTATGGATTCATGAGTCACATTTAAGTCTTTTATCCATTTTGAGTTTATTCTTGTGTATGCTGTAAGTTGATGATCTAGTTTCATTTTTTTGCATGTAGCTGTCCAGTTTTCCCAACACCATTTATTAAAGTCTGTCTTTACTCCACTGTATGCTCTTGCCACCTTTGTCAATTTTTTTTTTTTAAAGAGACCACATATTATATAATTCCTTTTTTTCTTAATGTTCAGAAAAGTCAAATCTATTCAAACAGACAGTAGATTAGTGGTTCCAAGGGCAGGGTGTGTGGATGGAAATGAAGATTAGCAGTAACTGGACATTGACAATAAATGTTCAGACATGAGTGGTGTTATCAGGTGATGGAAATGTTCTAAAACTGACTTATGATGATGATTGCACAATCTGGTAAATTTAATTTTAATTTTAATTAATTAATTAATTAATTTGGCATTTATTTTTTTTATTTATTTTTTTGTGATTTTTTAATTTTTATTTTTTTGTTACAGATATTTCACCTTTTTTTTTTTACCTTTGTCAAATATTAATTGAGCACATTGCCTTGGGTCCATTTCTGGGTTCTCTGTTCTATTCCACTGGTCTATATGCCTGTTCTTGTGCCAGTACCAGGCTGTTTGGATTACAGTGGCTTTGTAGTATAACCTGAAATCTGGTAATGTGATCCCTCCAACTTTGTTCTTCTTTTTCAAGATTGCTGTGGCTATTCGAGGTCTTTTTTGGTTCCATATGAACTTTTGAAGTATTGGTTCTAGTTCTGTGAAGAATGTCGTTGTTCTTTTGATGGAGATTGCATGGAATCTATAGGTTGCTTTGGGAATTATGGTCATTTTAATGATGTTAATTCTTCCAATCCATGAACAAGGTATGTCCTTCCACTTTTTTATGTCTTCCTCTATTTGTTTTTTCCAATGACCTGTAGTTTTCTGTGAATAGGTCCTTTATTTTTTTTGGTTAAGTTTATTCCTAGGTATCTAAATTTTTTGCCATGATGGTAAATGAGATTGTTTTTTTTTTTTGTTTCTCTTTCTGTGAGTTCATCATTGGTGTATAAGAATGCCATTGATTTCTTGACGTTAATTTTGTATCCTGCTACTTTTCCAAATTTATTTATTAAGTCTAGTAAATTTTTGATAGAGTCTTTGGGATTTTCTACTTATAGTATCATGTCATCTGCGAATAATGACAGTTTCACTTCCTCCTTTCCCATTTGGATCCCTTTTATTTTTTCTTCCTGTCTGATTGCTGTGGCTAAGACTTCCACTACTATGTTAAATAAGAATGTCGAAAGCCGTCATCCTTATCTTGTTCCTGTTCTTAAGGAAAATGCTTTTAATTTTTGCCCATTGAATATGATGTTGGCTGTAGGTCTTTCATATATGGCCTTCATTATGTTAAGATATGATCCCTCTATTCCCACATTGCTGAGTGTTTTTATCAGAAATGGGTGCTGGATTTTGTCAAATGTTTTTTCAATGTCTATTGATATGATTGTATGATTTTTATCTTTCATTTTGTTTATGTGGTGTATCACATTTATTGATTTGCGAATATTGTACCAGCCTTACATCCCTGGGATGTATCTCACTTGGTCATGGTGAATAATTTTTTTGATGCTTTGCTGGATCCAATTTGCTAGTATTTTGTTCAGGATTTTGGCATCTATGTTCATCAGGGATATTGGCCTGTAGTTTTCTTTCTTTGTAGTGCCTTTTTCTGGTTTGGAATTAGAATTATGCTGGCATCATAAAACAAGTTTGAAAGTCTTCCTTCTTCTTGGATTTTTTGAAATAGTTTGAGGAGAATGGGTGTTAGTTCTTCTTTGAATGTTCGGTAAAACCCCCCATGGAGCCATCTGGGCCTGGGCTTTTGTTTGCTGGGAGAGTCTTGATTACATCTTCAATTTCTTCTGTTGTTACCGGTCTGTTTAAGTTTTCTATCTCTTCCTGGTTCAGTTTTGGGAGACTATGTGTTTCTAGAAATTTGTCTAACCCCTGAGTTTTGACAGGCTTCTCTTCCATCCACTAGCACAGCAACTCCAAAAGGAAAAAATATATATATATTTTTTGGTTAAGTTGAACTTTAGGATTTAGCCTTTCTGACCTGGCTGGTTCCTCAATGTAAATCCTACCAAACCTGTTGAAATTTGTACAAAATGTTGAGGATCCAGAAAACAACGGGAGCTGTGTCTACTGAATTTATACTCTTGATGTGATGATTATCGTTTGCTCTCCTTGTTCTCTGGACAAGTGGTAAACTGAAATTAAAACAACTTTGGTGGCATTTGTTTATGTCATTGAACAATGTCATTGTTCATGCAATCTCTGAACCTACCCCAGCCTATAGACTGCACCAGTTCACCTAGTTCATTAGTGTTCTACATACTATGTGAAGTACTCCCATTGCTATGTTTATGATGCTGATAATTTTCTCCAGATACCCATGATTCTTTCTTAAAGAACCTCTCCAACCATAGTAGTCTGAAAAGATGCAGTTCTAATGTACCAAGAAACTCTCTTGTGGACATTGACTACACGGACTGGCTTGACTAGGCCAATCAAATACATTCTCTCAGGAAATAGGATTGAGACATGGTGACTGAGCCATATCATTGTACTGAATCAAACGAGATGATCCCGAAGATCTAAGGCTGCCTGCCATTTTGGGAGAACATTGATTTGGCCATGAGAAAGCAGGGACACAGAGAAAGACATAGATAAGTCACAAAAGGTGGCTCAGTGAAATTTGGGTAATTTTTCACAAACTATGTCCTGGGGGTTTCCTATAGTCAGCTTCCAGTTTGACTTGCAACCAAATGTTCCC
The DNA here is from genome assembly GCF_014108415.1 of Molossus molossus. NCBI lineage: Eukaryota > Metazoa > Chordata > Mammalia > Chiroptera > Molossidae > Molossus > Molossus molossus. The sequence continues at coordinate 112,913,138 of NW_023425388.1, forward strand.
TGACTCAGTAAATATACCAAAATCCTCCTTAATACATTTATATAAATGTCATTACTAGATCAGAGGTACTGCTTTTTAAGTCTCTCTCTCTCTCTCTCTCTCTCTCTCTATATATATATATATATATACACACACACACATATATACACACACACACCTATACACATATATATGTGTGTGCATATATATAAATATATTTGTGTGTGTATATAAATTGTCCTTTGGAAGTTTTGAACTGATTTACATTTCTAGATGAGGGTGCAGGACAGCAACTATTTTCCTGCTGAAAACATGCTTCTAAGGAAGAAAACAAGGAGTAGTTGCCATTACTGGCTATGGCACTGTACCCTGAATGTTCTCAGTGGTAAATACCTCAATATCTTCACACAGAGAGAAGAGTTCCTTACTCCAATATTTTTCTGGAGATGAAAATTATATGAACTCTCCTATAACTCCTGGGTCCTACCTGCACATTGAGTCATAATAATAATAAAAAAGAATGCATGTTTTTCAGTTAAACATAGCAAACTAAACATACGTACTAAACACTATTCTCTCCTCAACTACAGTGACAGACATATAAAACTCATAAACTTAAAAGGCAAAATATGAGGGAGAACAAATAACTGAGGGGATGTCAGCAGATTTCTAGGTAGTGGAAAGGAGGGGGGCAGTAGTAATTGGCTCAGCAGAGTGAAGGGAGTGGAGACCTGAATGCCCTTGGAGGGAGGTAACTATGAACAGTATGGCAACTTGTCTGCATGCAGACACTCTGGGAAGGCTCAGCATTTGCAGACTCCAGATACCACACAGAAGGGAAGGGCTGCCTTAAGGATGTTAGGGCTTCCCCCAACAACAAAACAAGGCAATTTCACCCCAACCTTTAACTCTTCCTGCTAAAGCAGAGTTCTAGTCCAAGTCTTGGTGATTCACTCTTAAATATGAAGGAAGAACTCAGAAACTGCAGACATTGGAGGAAAACCTAAATTAACATAATACAGTAGAAATAAACAAATAAAAAATAAACAATAAATTTAAAAAAATCAGGAAACAGAAGAAAAAAACAAATTGCTACGATAAACAAGAACCGGTTTTTATTAAAAAAACAAACAAACAAACAAACAAAAAAAAAACAGGGAAGGCTTTGGATGGTTTTAGCTCAGCAGTTAGAGCATCAGCCTGCAGACCAATGAGTCACAGGTTTGATTCCAGTCAAGGGCAAGTACCTCAGTTGTGATTTGTCCCCTGCCCCTAGTTGAGGTCATGTGGGAGGCAGCCACTCAATGTGTCCCTTTCATGTCAATGTTCCTCTCTTTTTCTCTCTCTCTCTCTCTCGCCTCCCTCTCCCTCCCACTCTATCTGAACAAAAATGGAAAAATGTCCTCAAGTGAGGATAAAAACAAAACAAAACAAAAAAACCCACCAGGGAATATAAAGACACTCTTCGGTATTAAAAACAAACTAAAAAATATGAATAGAAGGAATAAAAAATGAAGCAAATCTTTAAGAAAGTCTTACAAGAACACAAAAAAGCGAGCATTAGGAAGTAAAAGGAAACTAGAAGATTTTACAGCAATCCAGCATCCAGATGAATAGGAGTCTATACAAAAAGAAAAAGAAAAAAAATGAAGATATAATACAAGAAAATCCCCAGAATTGAAGAACATGAGTCAGCAGTTTGGAAAGATCTACCAAGTACTTAGCACATAAAATTTGATGGAAATAATTTCAACTTTAAAATCAATATGCAGCCCTGGCCGGTTTGGCTCAGCGGTTGGAGAGTCGGCCTGCGGTCCAGAGAGACCCGGGTTCGGTTCCCCCTAAGGGCATGTACCTCGGTTGCAGTTTGTCCCCGGCCCTGGTTGGTCGTGTGGGTGGCAGCCACTCGATGTGTCCCTTTCACGTCGATGTTTCTCTCTCTCTCTCTTCCTCTCTCTCCCTCCCGCCCTGTCTGAACAAAAAATGGAAAAATGTCCTCGGTTGAGGATAAAAAAAAAAAAAAATCAATATGCAGTCAAACTTTGTTCATGTAAAAAGAAAGATATTTTTAGATGTACAAAGTTTCAGCAAATTATTTTTTATTTCCATGTTCTCAATCAGGTACTGCTGGTCCACTAAAATAGCAGTTAGCCAATACAGAAAATATGTGGGTTTGATCACAGAAGACAGTCAAAGAGCAACTTTAAGATAACGGTCTTATCTTAGAAATACCCCAGAGAGCAAGCACAACAGGTTTCACAAGAAACCAGATAACCCAAATAGGAGAATTTATAGGAAAAAAATATTTTTATTTAATTTGATTCATTTTGATCATGTGGAGAATGGTATTGAGATAAATATTACAATTCTGCTGAAAAATTTAAGAGTTAACTATAGGCAAATAGTAAAACAAGCAAACTAAAAAAGGCAAGTATTGACTCTGTAAAACATAACAAGTAATATAAGAATGAGAAAATAAGGATAGAACATTTGGCTATCATTTGATTCAGCAGGGAATAATATTTATATATCCCAAAACATAAATCTTGCAAGGTATATGCAATCTCAAAGGAGGAGATATGGAAAGTGTTTGTGTAAGATGATACTATATAATTGGAAGTCAATACACAATATATTACATTATTAGACATTAAATATGAATGTAATGCATATATTTAAAAATACAGAAGCAAATAGGTAAAAAAAAGTGTTGTTCATAGGGAAAAGAGTCTAATAGGTCAGAAGCTGTGAGGCAGAAAATTGCTTTTATTTTTGTTAATTGTTTTAAGACTTTCAACACTAAACATATTGATTTGGTAAGAGTTAAAGCATTTAAAAATTGATAGAAATTCAAACAGAACAAAAAGTCTTATTTTACAAATAGTCTAAATAATCTCAACTATATATAAATATGTATGTCTATATCTTTTTTACATGAGTATTAGTAAACTATTTATTCTCTTCTGCAACTTAAGAAATTTAACAGTATACTTTAAAGATTTTTATCTATCTAGTTTTTTTCTTTTTAAAGGTTTCCCACTACTCCATTTTATAAATTTACCTTGATTTTTTTTTTTTTTTATATTGAAAGGCTTCATTTTAAAATGAGTATGTTCTTATGTGGTGAGTACATACATAAATGAATTCTGTACAAATTGCTTTTGCATGACATGAAATTTCAGTAACCAAAAAGTAATAAACTCTCTTGAAGATTGAGTTAATATATATAGAAACACTTAACATGTTAATTTAAATTTAAATGCTTAATGAAAATAAATGTTTAAGTGAATACGCACATCTTGTTTTGTTTTATCTGCTCTGTAACTGTTTCTGTAAAGTAGGTTTGCTTATAAGGAGATATCATATGGTCAAATGTTCAATAGTGTCTGTAGTGAGTTTGATAGACATGCAGAGCTATGAGGGTGATGTGAAGGAATCATGATGCATTTACTTTTGAGAATAGTTAAAGGAATGAAGGGGTACCTCTTATTTGAAAATTTTAGTAATTAGTACTTTCAACATATTTTTACTGAAAACTATATTCAAATAAAAAATCAATAATTTTTAAAATTATGTATTTAAAGCATCTCAGTGCAGACATCTAGCAGGTAGATGCTTTCTTTTTTGAAAAAGAAAATGACCTTTTATACAGAAAACAAGGAATAGTAGTTATATTACTCTATTATTTTTTGTTTCTTTTTCTTTTAATTATTTTATTTCAGATAATGAATTCTGCAAGTACAATCAGAGATTTTTATAGAAATATAATTACTTGATTGCTTGTATAGTCAAATATAACTTTTTTACTATAAGTAGATTTTATAACAATAATACTTAAATTTTAAAAAGTTCAAAGTAATTTAAATGGGCTAATACAGATTATAAGATTTAGGAGGAAATAAAAATGACAGCATTACAACCTCTAGAGTGGAAGATGAAAAGAAAACCATAAGGCCTGAGCGTATAAATGAGAGTATAGTTTGAATGAAGTGAGGGGAAGTCTCATACACAAAACATATCAATCAAGTGTCTATGACTAGGTTCAATCCAATGCAACAAAATCTATTGAGTATTTATCATGTGAACACAAAGTTATGGCTATTGTACTTACTGACATAATACAATAATACCTTATTTTAAAAGTATGTATAAAATAAAATGAGAACATAAATGTGGGTTCATATTTAAGAGGTCTTTAGGACATAAATTTAATTTACAAAAATTGCCTACGGTTAAAAAAAAGTAGATCCAATTGACTAAAATTATGCATTATGTAAAAGAGAAAACCGATAATTTCTTTGAAATAACTTTATCTCTATATATCTATTTCTATATTTATACCTATATCCATCTCCTCATCTATATTTATATTCACTTTGTTGCCAAGTTGTAGATGTTCCTTGTATATAATGATTTATGAAGTTGATGCTCCTGTTTTTTCTCACTTTACTGGAGAGAGGAACTAAAACTTGGTAGAGAAAATAACCAAGATCACACTTAGTGAGGAATGACATTGGGACAGCCTATCACTTTTAAAACATGCTCTAGAACAACGTTGTCCAGTAGAACTTTCTGCAGCGGTGGACACGCTTGGTGTTTGAGTTCAGTCCACTAGCCACTAGCCACACGTGACTGCTGAACACTTGCAGCATGTCTGGTGCCACTGAGGAAGTGGATTTTCATATTTTAATGTAAATAGCTAGCTCTGAACCTAGAGAAATAGTGGAGGTGCAGGAGGAGGGAGGGGAGAACTGAAGGAGGGGAGTTTGGGAGACAGTGCAGAAGCTGGTGCCTAAACCTATGTGAAAGAATTGGGCTTGTTAGAAGAAGAATACCTTTTTCAGTGTGAGAAGAGGAAGAAGAGACAGATGAATGTACATGGAGTAGGTTAGTGGATGAACGAGAAAATGAGTGGCCGTGAAGTGTAAGGCAAAGGTGAGGACAGAGGAGCAGATGGGTATTTCCGGAGGGACTATTGTAGCTGATTGTACCTGTGTGTCCATAAGAGACTATGAAAGGACACATAAAAATTATATAATTTACCTGACTGGAGAGAAGGCAGAGGGGGGCGAACTGGATAAATGAAATTTTTTTCACTTGTTTGCATTTTAATTCATTATTTGACTTTTTAAGCACATGTAAATTCATTACTTGTTTCAAATTTTAATAAATAACTTGAAATACTAGAAAAGGAAACTTAGAAACGAGTTAATTGATCATATAAGAATAAATAGTATCCCTGGGAAGTGTGAGGACTGCAAATTTCTGCTTTATGAGAAAGAGTAATCAAGTATTTTATTTTTATTTCTCTTTATATAAAAATTTATTTTCCAGAGCATATTATTATAGAAAATACTGACTTCAGATGAACAACACCAACAAAATGTTTAACCTGACAAGATTTTTTTCTTATTTTTATTTAATGTATTGGGATGATATTGGTTAATAACATTATTTATGTTTCAAGTGTATATAATTCTACAGCACATCATCTGTGTATTGCATTGTGTGCTCATCACCCAAAGTCTAGTTTCCTTTTGTCAGCATAGATTTGATCCCATTTACCCTCTTCATCCTCCTCCCATGTCCCTCCCTCTCTGGCAACTACCATTTTACTGTCTGTGTCTATGAGTTTGTTTGTTGCTTTGTTGCTTATATCCCACATGTGAGTGAAATCATATAGTTCTCGTTACCATCTGACTCATTTCACTTTGCATGATACTCTCAAGATCCACCTGTGTTGTTACCAATGGCAGTATTTCATTTCCTCGTATGGCTGATCGTGTTCCATTGTATATATGGACCACTTCTTCTTTATTCAGTCATCCAATGAAGAACACTAAGGTCATTGCCATGTCTTGTTACCATGAATAATGCTGCAATGAACACAGGAGTATGCATATCTTCACAAATAAATGTTTTCAAATTTTCCAGTTAGATAACCAGCATAGGGTTTGCAGAGTCATATGGTAACTTTATTTTTAATTTTTGAGGAAACTTCATACTGGTTTCCACAGTGGCTGGACCAGTTTACCTTCCCACTAGCAGTGTTTGAGTGTTCTTTTTTCTCCACATCCTCTCCAACATTTGTTATTTTTTGTCTTATTGATAATAACCATTCTAACAGGTGTGAGGTGGTATCTCATTTCGATTTGCATTTTCTTTATAGTTAATAAAGCTGAATGTATATTTTCATATATCTGTTAACTTCTATACGTCTTCTGGAAAAGTGTCTATTCAGTTCCTCTGACCGTTTTTCAGTAGGTGTTTGTTTATTGTTGTTGTTGAGTTGTACGAATTATTTATATATTTTGGATATTATCCCCTTATCAAAGTTATTATTTGCAGATATCTTCTCCCATTCAGTTGCCTGCCTTTTTGTTTTCTTAATGGTCTCTTTTGCTTTGCAGAAGCTTTTTAAGTTTGACGTGGTGTCTTTTGACATGCATTTGGGTCAAGTTCACAAATTCCTCTGTAAGACCAGCACCCATAAACTTAGTACCTATGTTTTCTCCTATGTATTTTATTGTGTCAGGTCTTATATTTAACATTTTTATCCATTTAGAGTTAATTTTTGTATGTGGTGTCAAGTAGCAGTTCGGTTTCATTCTTTTGCATGTAGCTTTCCAATTTTTGCAACACCATTTGTTAAAGAGGATTTCTTTTCTCCATTGTATCTTTTTGGCTCCTTTATCAAAAATTAGTTGCCCAGATACATGTGGGTTTATTTCTGGGCTCTTAATTCTGTCCATTTCTGTGTTTCTGTTCTTTTTGAAGTCAGGGAGTATAACACCTCTTGTTTTGTTCTTTTTTCCAAAGATTGCTTTGGCTATTTTAGATCTTTTGTGGTTTTATACAAATGTGGTAATTTTTTGTTCTATTTCTTTGAAAAATGTGGGATTTTAATGGGGGTTGCCTTAAATCTGTTATTACATGAGATAATATGGCCATTTTAACTGTGTTGATTCCTCCAGTTCTTGATCACAGAGTATCTTTCTATTTCATTGTCTAACAAGATAGTTTGACAAAGTAATGCAGTTAAGTAGATTCTATTTAATGCATTTATAGATTTATTATAAATCTGTTTTTATATTTATACAGTTATATAAATCTATAAATTTGTAGCTGTGGGTACTTGATGGGGTGGAGATAGGATGGTGATTGTCAGTGGGTCTAGCAATATTAAGGTGTAAATAGGTTGTGCTTCTTTAGAAATTAGTTTAAATAGTTTAGACCTAATAATTTGGTCCTATTGATAACTAAATACACTGTAGAAATATATTATGGTGTTCTTTGTGTAAGTAGATATTGCCCAAAACCCAATTTTTGGATAATGATAGTACACTATCAAATCATTTTGTTATCAAAAGAATCAGTCAGATGTGTTCTTTAAAACTAGGTTTTCCTCTGTGTGCCAGTTTCTTTTTACAGGCTGAAGAATTTCTTTTTTCTGTTTCATGAACCATCTTTTCTTCACTCATGACTTTTATCGCTAATGACTCCGCTGTTTTATGACAAAATAGCACGGTATGCTTCGTGGTGGTTGAACTAGGACCCGGGAATCACACCTTCTTCAACAGCAAGATGGCAAAATAGATTTTGCTTAAGTTCACACACATTTGCCTGCATTTTCAACAGAATGAGGCCGTCCAGCTGGTGAGGCTCAGTGGTTGAGCATCAGCCCATGAACCAAGAGGTTGCCGGATCGATTTCCATCAGGGCACATGCCCAGGTCGTGGGCCAAATCCCCAGTGGGGGGCGTGCAGGAGGAGGCCAGTCGATGTTTCCTCTCATCAGTGTTTCTATCTCTCTCTCCCTCTCACTTCCTCTCGCTCTAAAATAAATAAAGGAAAAAAACAAAAAACAACAGAATGAGGCCTATGGGCATCACTTGGCCTTTCCTTAGATACTTAATTTATCATTTACTTATTTCTTTCCAGGTTTCTGTGGAACTAAATACACTGTCAGGCCAAATCAAGGCATTATATAAAAGAAAATATCTTACATGCAAAAAGAATATAGGAAATGAAAGGCCTTTGTGGTATCAAATCTATATTTATGTATGGGATCTAGGGGTAAATATGTATATGATATCAAAGAAGCTATTACCTTTTTAATTTTTTTGTTAATATTATATTTTATAGTGATCATTCTTTAAGCATCTTCTACACACAATATCTGTACTGAGAAAAACCATTGCTTATTAAAGAAACACATTGCTTATGTTTTCATGATGGAGAGATACTCTGTAAATAAGTTTTAATGGATTTTCCTCAGAGTTGGTAGAAAAATGTGTAAGGAAATAAGAACCAAACAGTGTGTAAGATTTTGAAAGATAGAGTGCTAGGTTGTTCTGGGAGGTCTACCTATTCCAAGGGAGAATTTTTCCATACTCAGTAAGAGATTCTCATAATTTTTGTTCATAAGTACTAGACAAGATGACACAACCCCTTTCCACCTTTAGACCAAAGTAAACATATCATCTTGAAACAGTAATTTTGAATACCCACTGCTATGGAAGTGAGGTTGCTTTGTCATCCAATATTCAGCCTCAAACATCCCAGGATATTAGGTAGAAATGACTGGTATTGTAAGGACTTGCACTCTGCAGTAACCCGGGAGGAGAAGCTCACTCCCCTACTTTAGGCTATTGGTGGATGGCACTTAAATGAGATGGAGAATAAAAATGAAAACTAACACCAGTGTCTCTTCTGACCACTCTGCATAATCCAATGTACTTAAACTCTTCCTGCAAAACCCTGCTGCTTTTCTGCTGTTTGCTATTCTGACCATGTTGAACCCTGGGCTCTGACAGAGAGGCTGCCATCAGGTCTGTGTTAGGAGGCAGAGGAAAGAACTTTCTCTCTGATAGCATGTCTTTCTGCTTAACAGGTGGTGGGAAATTAAAATTATCTAGATGGAGACAGCTGAAAAGACTGGGGACATCACTTTTTGGTAGGGCTTGTCTGAATGTCAAAAAACAGGGAGGGTGTATTTTTCCCCCCTCTTATTTCCTGTCACATATTAATAATATTTCATTGCTTATTTATTCATTTTTATGATTTACTCCATGTCTTGAAGGAGAAAGAATTCCTGCTATGCTACTGTCCAGCCAGGATCGTGGTTAGATGCTGACATTCTGAATTCCAGCCACATTAATTGCTGGCTAAAGGCTATAATCCTTCTCTCTTTGAAGCCCAAGGCTGATTTTTAGGCAACACTTCAAAAGCAGAGCACAACTGAAGAGGCATATTTCCTACCAGCACTGAATTACCATGATTGACTCAGCTTGTGTTATTCTACATGTGCCTTACATATTTGGCTACCTAACCAAGCAATTTGATTTTGATATTAGAGAGCAAAGGAAAATATCTTTTGGTATCTTAGGGGTGATCTACAACTCCTTGTGAGACATTTTAATGGTTGTTTAAACCACTTTAGAAAGAGAAACACCTAAATCATTTATTTCTTACGCTAGAAAACATCACTGATGAAAGTTCTCTCTTTCTTCTCTCTCTTCTCTCCTTCTTCTCTCTCTCCTTCTCTCTTCTTCTCTCTTCTTCTCCTTCTCCTTCTCTTCTCTTCACTTTCTTCTCCCCACCCACCGCCCCTGTTCTGGCACAACATCAAATAAATCATCAGTCTGAGTCCACTATGATTAATGACAAAAGCCTATGAAATAAGGCATTCCATACATTCTCAAATTATTCTAACTCTTGGAAGTTGTTTCCAAATCATTTTTACCATCAGCTATTTAAAACTCAACCCAATATGTGTGAAGCAATTGTAACCAAGATTTTAAAATAAGAAAATAGGCAGCACAAATATTCTGTGAAAGAATAAACAAAACCGACAACTACCAAAGCAACAGCAACAGCTGTACACAAATTTTAAAAAGGACTCAAGCAAAGTGGACATCCCTGACCCATATGAAACATTTTACTGGTGTGCAACTCACTTGTACTTTGTTTATCTCTAGGTCCGTACTATGGGGATTTTCTCATATAGGATTTGCCAAGTATGCTTAGTACGCATTGTTTGAAAAAGATTAACAGTATTTCGGATCAAAGGAAGACCCTGCTGCATGGTCTTGAGAGTGTCATTCACTCCCATTATGGCTCATTTGCACAAGATTTTCATGTAATATGAGCCATTGTTTTGATGGCAGTGATTTGACATAAAGACAGGGCTGAACTGCATCTCCCAGTCCTCAGCAGTCAGGGTGGGGGGTATCTTGGTCCCAAAGAACTTGCCAATCATAAAAGGCAACTGTTACTCAGTTAGGGGTCAGTCTTCCCCCTACACGGCCCCTCCTAACCCCACCTCCTTGTTTTTAAGGTGGAAAACTTCTTGAATGTTCATGGATACCATAAAAATCAGACAATGCCTATTTGTGCTAGATTAGATACAGTTTAACCAGACAAAGTGTCAGATCCCCTATTCAAAGGAGCAAGTTATGAGCCATTTTGTGAACTGATTTTTTTTCCCCCTTGTGCTTTCTGCCATGCTTGTTTTGGTTTTAAAATAACTTGAAGTGGTACAAAGTTATGCCTGAGCTCAATGAAAACTTTTCTTTAAGCCATGTTTATGTTTTCCTAGTGATTTAGTTTCAGTAATGTTTTCTGCCTTTCTTTCTGCAAGCTAAAGTTAAAAGAAAAAGAGAGAGGTGTTATTTTGCTGCTTCAGCAGTGCCTGAATATATAAATGAAAATAAATATCTGTCAAAATCTGAATGACCTTACACGTGTAATTTTATTTAACTAGAGTGACTATCATCTTAATAACTCTATTCAGCATATATCAGTATAGAAATACATTCATATCTATTAAAAAGACATATATGGAATGAAAGTTTTTGAAGTGGTTTATTCTAAGTATCAAATTAAATGTAAAGAATTAAGAATAAACACTGCATTAGAATATAATCTGGTTTTAGTGTCTGTTTTGAGTTTTCTAAGTTAATGCATTTTAAATGTGGAATTGTGATCCTCTTGCAAAGTGATGGTTGGTTTTGTGTGGCATTTAGTCAATGTTTTCAATACAGAGATGCACCAAGATATTTAGACTTTTAAAATATATTTTGTAAGTTATCAAGTGTCTTACCTAAATTTTGCATTTAGACAAGATTAGCTATAATTTTTTCAGCTTTTTGACTCTATTTAATTTTTTTTTTTTACATCAACCATAATGTCAAAGAACAAAAGAAGAGAACTCAGATGATTTCATCATATTGGAAAAATGTCTAAAACCATAGAAATCCTATTATACAGTAATTTTAAAACATTTTGTAAAGATAAGAGTGAATACAACATTTTATTTTACAATTATTTTTCTTGTTCAATCTCAATTAATGAAATAAATAGTATGTATCATAAGATCATGAGAAACTTTAATATTTTAGGACTGCATTAAGAGCTATTAAAAAGCTAGCATGCACAGTGAATTTTTAAAAATGTATATTTACCTAGAAAAATTATTTAAAATAATCATAGAAATTAAAAGTGCATTATCAGGATACTTTCCCCATTTTCAATGTGAAAAAGTTTACACACAGAAAAAGTCGAAAACATAACACAAAAACACTGCATGCCTGTCACCCATAATTAACAATTAACATTTGCCACATTTAGCTCATTTTCTTTCCTGAGTCATTTGCAAATGACACGCCTAAAATTTTCAGTATGCATTCCCTAAGTAAAAGACTGTTCTCTTTACATAGCTAGAATGTCAGAAAATTAAAATACTTTTATAAAATCTAGTAATCAGAGTGTTTAAAATAAATTAAAGATAAATTAGAACTTGGGAACAATAAAAAATATGTACTTAATAACAAACACAACAACTTGAATGATCTATTGCATAAGCAGTTTTTCATTTACTTAAAATTTAGGCTTTGCACATTACTATTTTTATTGTAATTTATAGGCAGTTTAAAAAAAAAACACAAATAATAAACTATAAGCTGTATGTGTTTTGCATTATGAAACACTTTCAAAATACGTGAACAACAGCGCCCTCTAAATCTGGATGGCATATGAGAAAAAAGGTATTAGTGGTTGAGAAAAGGAGCATTTAACAATAATCACTGTGGGTTTGTGAACAAATGATGTAATTATAATCCATTACAAAATTATACCATAATCTCTCGTATGGTTTTACAGTATTTTAAACTATTGCTCTAGTGTGGGAAATCAAAATTTGGAAACTCACTACTGCACCATTCAGCAAACAGACTGACAGAAATAACAGTGAAGAGGAAATAGGAGTCTCTCTAGGAAAATATATAAACCTGTTTTGAAAATAAACGTAATCCTATTATTTAATGGATTTTCAGAAATCAGTTGGAAGTAGTTAAAATTATATTATTTTTCTTTCTTGCTTATATAAACAGGATGTTGAGTTGTTTTCAATTTCAGAAAGCTTTATAGATTTTGGTATTTGAATAAAAACACAAGCTTCAGATCTAACATATTAATTATGTTTTCAGGAAGTGAAAAAAATTATTGTTTAAGTTCTATTGAAAAAGTATTTTTAGAATAAGCCATAGTAAAGTTGTTTATGAAATTATAAAATATACATAAAATATAATCTGTTTTCTCATATGTGGACTCTCATGTCTGTAATTAAGTAGTAAAACTATCCTCTAAATAATTAAGAAGTAAAAAGTTATACACATTATACATTTAAAAACATTGTGACATTTTTATAGCATAGAATAAAATTTTAAATATATATTTGCAAGTTATTATTCTAACTATAAACACTTTATTTTACAACATCTAAAGTTTAATTTCTCTCAATGATCAACTTGGTAAAAACTGTACTTGACAACAATAAAATTAGCCCAATGTATGGCATTTGAAAGGTTTTGTTTCCCACTTAGTTTTTTTTTTTTCCCCAGTGCAACTTTTTCAGTTAAAAACATAATGCTTATCTCAGAAATAAGATTTTGCTTAAATATATTCTTTTACACATACATTCAATGAGGCCTAAAGTAAAAATCTTACAGTAAATTATTTCTGAGTTGTTAGTTGTCAAGGATTAAGATAGTTAAAAATAGGGAAGGTGTTATTCCTTATCAATTTAATGCAAGAGTTTCAATAAATACGTCACCTTATTTAAATGAAAGACAGTAACAGAAAAATTAGAAATAAATAATTAACAAAAACATATTTTATGTTTTAAAGAGTCAACAACTAAAATATATAAAGCAAACTCCTGCAGGCTGCTTTGTATGTTTTAAGTTACTGCAACCATGAATGATAATATAGCTCCTGAGAAAAATAAAGGATGCCCTTTGAAATGATTCCTTTAGTTTTTCCTTTGCTCACAGTGCCATGAAAAATCCTGGAGCATGCTCTAAATGTATAAAGACAAAATGCCAGTGACTCTGGGGATCATCTTGTTCATTTTAAGAGCAAATTAAAACAGTGAAAGAATGATGCAAATAATTGTTTCATATGTTCTTAGCTTGTGACTGCTGTAATCATCGGGCCTGATTTACAAATGTAGACTTGAAGGTTTCTCAGCTTCCTGCAGGGCAGAAGACTGTTACTTTGGCACTCACCCTCTCGCCCTTGTAATCACCACTCAAAACTGTGCCCTGGTACTTCCAATTTTCAGTCTCTTGATTGAACACCTCATTCTGTGCTAACAAGGTGCCCAAGGTATTTGAACAGGGGCTCCAGTCGGAAAATTGTTAATGGTTTTGCTCATTAAGTGTTGCTGTGCTAGTTTTGGTAATTTGGTAACTGTCTAAATTGCAAGTTGGTTTCTTCCCCCTCCAGCGGTAAGAAGGATGCTACGTTTAAGTCAGTAACTGTAAGGCTTCAGTTTCAAAACTGACAAGGGAAGTTGAGTGATGTCTGTGTTACTATGCAGTAGTTTTCACAGAATTAATAAAATTATCTTGAATGTCTAGGTTTATTCTCCAGTTGTTTTCAAGAGATGATCACAGAGAATCCATGTAAAGTTAAGGATAAAAATCTTTCATAGGGTGCACCTATGAGGTAGCTAAGATTTTCTGGAAGTTTCAAGGATAAAGAAGAAGCAACAATGCTTTCTTTAAAAACATGAGAAACAGTAGAGTTATGACAATGTTTTTAAATACTTTATGTTAACATAACAAAATGGATTAATTCCATTTTTAATACCCAGTCTATTTCTATAAATATACAAGTATATCTTTAAAATCACATATAGCTTCTTTTATTTTTTATAATTTTTACTATAATTTATTTATTATTAGAATGACTTTTCATGATCATTAATTACAAAGTGTATTTTAAATCAAAGATAGACATTTTAAATATATATTACTACTAATTGGTTTTTAAAAATATAATTTCAAATGTAATCTGAATCCTTAAAATTGGCTTTTGCAAATATACATAAAAATCGTGAGAACATTTTTCATGAGTTAAATGCATTCATCTCTATGGAAATGTCCCTGACAATGCCAAATTATTTTATTTATATAATGTTTCTTTGTATTTCTACATTTTATGGCAGATATATTTCCCAAGAAGAATGAAGAAGAAAGCAATATTTTATATCCTTTGACTTAGTTTAAAACCTGTGATTTACTTGATCAATTCAGATTTGAAAAGGAGACCGTTTCTGAAGAGAGTTTTTCTTACACATTCTCTATTTGTTTTCTTCTTAATCTTGAAAGGCTTCACTAAGTTTGGCAGCAGTGTCTCCAGGGATTTATTTTAAATTATTTTTAGTGATTTGGACAGTTGCCATTTTATCATAGAGATGAAAAGGCGGGAGATGAGATTCAGCTGAGGATGGAGGTTTCTCCCCTGTACCGAGCAAAGGGCTATTTTAAAGTGATTTATGTGGCAGTTTTCTTCTGTGTCACCATTATGTCCCTGCTGTCTGAGTGTGACAACGCGGTGCTTGCTAACATTTTGGTAATAATTTATTGGGATGAGATTTTCTTGCCTGGAGTTCAGCCTGCAACCCTTTTAACACTCTGCTAAAAGGCGTAAGTTCTCTTCAGGCTTATTTATTTCTCACTTCGAACTGTGCACTCACACAAAACCTGCCTCCGTAAATCTGCAACTTTTCTTTTTGAATTGGAAGTTGAATACAGACCATGACTTGTGCATATACAACAAATGCAGAAATAATGCCCCCCTACTGTGTAAGTATTTTTGTTTTTCATGAATCCAGCCCAAAGTTATTTAAATTAATGCTAGTCTCATCATGGTAATAGGATATCATTTTTTTGCCTCTTAAAAATACTAACGCATGGACGCAATTTTACTGGTTATTTACTAGTTGTTTGACCAAGTTTCTCATACACTTTTAAATTCTGTGACACAGAAAAAAACTGATGGCTACAGTATTATGTTAACAGGCTTTAATCAATCAACATGAAGAAACAATTTTTTTTGAAATTTACAAACCATTATATTTTTATTATGTGTTTAAAAATCTAGAAAACAAAGAATTAATTTTTTTCTATGTGTTTATATTGAAAGCTGTGCAATTGATTAATCAATCAGGGAATCTCCAAAATCTTGCTGTTTGAAATTGAGTGTTAATATTTAAAAATACTATGACATATCTAAGCTGGACACATTTGTTTTAAAATTAAAGTTGTGATGTTTCTATATGACCATAAGCATAGTCAGATTAAAATGATAGTATATTGTGTGTGCTATACCTAGCTTTGGTGGTGAATGAAACATAAAGTAGTATTTTTTTTAATATTGAAATCTTCCACACCTAATTTGATTGTTCTTTCCAGTTGTTTGTCATGATAGAAAGACTTCAATATGCCCATGAATGTCTTGGGGTAATTTTTGTTAATTCTAATTCTAGTGGCAAGTAGTTGGAGATTAGATTATTTTTAAATATGGGTGATAATTCAACAGATTTATTCTTGTAAAATACCATTGACTTTCCTTGTCATGTATGTGTAATTAGTATATGATCAAGCCATAAAAAGAATAGATAACTATTAACTAATAAAGATACCAAGTTTCTAAATTACTTTTCTATTGGCACTGTGATTTTCTTGACAAAACAAGTACTGCAACTTCAAAAAAGATAACATTGTTTTATAAACTTTGCTTAAGTTATATCAATGTAATTAGTTTATATACCTGGTCCTGTGAATCACTGAAATTCTATATTTTTTTCATGAACAAAAATATTATGAAATACTGTAAGAGAAACTATTATTTAGCTAGTTTTTAAAAAAATATGTTGACTATTTCAGTATTTGTTGTGACTTTATATTATGTTAAATTTATTTAAATTATTCACATTCATTTTAACCCTTAAAAGACAGAGCTGGTTCACAAAGGGAAGGTCACAGTTTTTTTTGGCTGGGGGCATATAATAGCCTAACTTTGCATATGTCCATTAATTAATATTTTATTTGGTTTTAATAATTTCTGGAGTGCATCTCATAGTTCACACACTAATTTCTCTAAGATAGTGAATTTGATACTTTAAGGCTAGTATCTCAGTAAAATGGCGATGAATATTTAGATATTGTTATCAGGTTTGTTTACATTATTGCAAATAATATTACAATTATTCCTCAGATGTCTTATGTTTTAGGTCAGGACTATAGTAAGAAATGTAATGCTATAGCTCACTAATCTAGTCTATAGAGAAGATAAAAATTTCACTGTGGGATAATAATAAGACTTGTCTTTTAAGTGACTAAAATAAGACGCACTTGTAGGCCTAGAAATATTTTGTCTAGAGTGAATTTATTCTAGTGTTTGAGAAGCTGGCTTCATTTTGATATGTAGGGGAATTCATATTTGCTTGATCTCATCGATCATGGTTACTCAAATGTAAAAATTGATGGCAGTGTTGGAAGGGATATTAAAGGCCAATTTGCACATGGGCAAAAGAAGTTGCAAAGTTATGGTATACTTACAAATAATTTTTCTTTATAGAGTTTGATTCTGAGAGTCAGAGGGACTTGTCAAATAAATTAATCTAAGGGCTTTATTTTAGAGGAAGTTGGAGACAGGAGACGTTCAGGAATTACCCAAACTTCCAGAATTAGTTAACAATCTCAGGACCAAATCTGAGCAGGTCAGTAATCTTTCCATCCCCCCAAACCTCTCAAGAATATTAAAATTAATATCTACTTCATGGTTGTATGGAATAGAAAAAAAATAGTGGTTGTACTGGCTTGGAGTCACTGAACTATTGAAGATGACTTGATCCTATTCATCACACATTTGTTACTTGTTCAAACACATCTTAGTCATTCTTATGTACTAACTCACGTTGCAAAGATGAGAAACAAGACCATACAATGAAGTTTTGGTAAAATGACTAGCAAATTTAAGAAGCCGATGACTTGTGATTTTAATAAAGTTATCTTGGATATGGAAAATAATGAAGGAAGGAAAACAGTTTTCTAGACCTGATATTGGGTTTGTTTCTTGGTCCTTTTGTACCACTGAGAATGATACATGTTTTAGAGGAAAGATCAAAGTGTATGGGTATGGGTATATGTATAGTTGGAGAAGAGATATAGTGTTCATTGATCATTATCTCTGCTACTGTCTACAAACTACCCAGGTAAGCCATGATTAGGGAGGGAAGCAAATAGTTGTGGAAAACAAATGTCTGGGGTCCAGCCAGGCACTTAGGACTCCTATAGGATTATGATATGTGGTGACCTGGTCTAAGGGAATATGCCACAATCAGAGATGGCTACCAGGAAAATGCCCGTTCATCCTTCAAACTTACTGGGGTGATGTTACAAATTGTTAACTCATCTGAACTTCTTTGTGCCTCAAAAAAAAAGTAAAAGCTCTCTAAAGTGCTACACATCACATTGCATTCTAAATTACAATAGTAATAAATGCTGATTTAGAAAATAAGCATTCAGGATCCTACCACTGAGAAAACTATGTTGCCATTTTCTTTTCTTCTCACAAACATATACACCCATTTGCACATATACACTTACAATGTACACATTAATATATTCATATATAGTTGAAATGATACTATTTATACAACTTTTTAAATCTATTTTATACAGTTACACTTCTTTTTGTGTTTGCTCTGTTTTGTTTGTTTGTTTGTTTCACTTACTATCATATTGTAAGCATTTGCCTTAATGTTACATCTTCTGGAGTCTTAGAACCAAAGATTTACAGAAGAATCCACATCAAGACTGGTAGGGAGGGCAGAGATGCAAAAAGGGCTGGTGAGTGGCATCTAAGGGGTACCCCCTGAGAAGCATGGGGTCTAAACCCCAGGCCAGGCTCCCTAGCCCAGAGCACCAGAGCCAGGAAGAGGTGCCTACATAACATCCAGCTATGAAAAACAATACAGTTTGTGTCTGACAAAAAGAGACAGAATTCTCTGGAGACACAGGTACCGTCTTAAAAATTTCATGTGCAACAACTAACCCTGGGCTCTGGGGAGGGAGGGAGGGCAGAACAGACTAGAGTCACCTGAGGAGATTATGGAGGTTGTGGCCCTGGGGAGGAAACTGGGGGGGACAACAACCAGGACCCCTGTTCTAGGTTCCTCTCCCACACTGTGGACATCAACTTCTTGGCTGGAGCGTTCCCTCAGTATGGCATCAGCCTAAGAGAAAGCAATTCCCCACCCTTTGGACTCCTTCTTACCCCACCCTGAGCAGCGAAGGCCCTGCTGAGCAGTCAGTTGCCTTGGCCAGGCTGTAGAAGTCTGCCAGACCCAGGGGAGCCACTGACTAAGTTGTCTTGCTTTGAGGAGGGGGTCATTCCCTCCACTTCTCTGTAAACCTGATTGGTGTTTTCCCCTCATGGGAATTTTGATCAAACCACCTTCCCAACTTCTGGAAGATCCAACCTCCAGGCTTCAGAGACTCCACCCCTGCAACTCCTAGTGGCTTCACCATGTCTAGGTTGGAGCAAAACCTGGGACAGACTGAGTTGTGTAGCTGTAAGACAGGTGGGTGTCCACCACCTTCCCTGCAGCCTGACTGGCACCGCCTGCTCACAGACCTACTAGCCCTCTCTCCCAGCTCTGCAGAGGCTCTTTCGGTGACTGAGCTGAGCAGGCAGCCAGCAGACAGATGCAGGCAGAGGGGGATGTCAGGTTACTGACCCATCCCCCAGGCCTGGTGTTGGCAAAAGCTGGCTTTTGTTCACACTTGGCCCTTCCTGCGTGCACATACTGATCATATGGATTGAATTGATTTCTTCAGAGCATTTCACCCAAAGCAGCGAAATACATATTTTCTTCAAGTGCACATGGAACATTTTCTAAGACAGACCACATATTAGGACGCAAAACAAGTCTCAATAAATTTGAGAAGATTGAAATCATTCAAGCATTTTTCTCTGACAACAGTAGTATGAAATATCCAGAAATTATTGTATTTTTATACACCAATAATGAACAATCAGAAATAGAAACTAAGAAACCCAATCCCATTTACAGCTGCTGCCACCCTCCCCCCAAATAAAATACCTAGGAATAAATATAACCAAGAAAACTTAAAAAAAAGTTAATTGAAGAAGATACAAACAAGTGGAAGCATATACCATGTTAATGGATTGGAAGAATTAACATTAATATGTCCATACTACCCAGAGCAATCTATAGATTCACTACAATTCCCATGAAGACACCAATGGCATCTTTCACAGAACTAGACCAAATATTCCCAAAATTGATATCGAACCACACAAAAAATCAAATAGCCACAACAGTCTTGAGAATTAAGAACAAAGTTGTAAGAATCAGGCTACCTGATATGAAACTGTACTACAAGCATGTGGTAATCAAAATAACAAGGTATTGGAGTGAAAATAGACTTATAGAAAAATGAAACAGAATAGAGAGCCAGCTTAAACCCATGCCATTATGGTTAGTTAATATTTAATAAAGAGCAAGGACATACCACAAGATAGAGATAGTCTATTCAATAAGTGGTGTTTGGCAAATTAAATAGCTACATCCAAAAAAAAAAAAAAAAAAAAAAATCAGAGCATCTTCTTATACTATACACAAGAATAAACTCAAAATGGATTAAAAATTTAAATGTTACACTTGAAATAATGAAAATCCTAGAAGAAAACGTAGGCAGTAAAAGCTTGGATACTTTTCGTAGCAATGTTTTTTCTGATATATCCCCTCTGTCAAGGGAAGCAAAAGAAAAAATAAACAAATGAGACTACATCAAATGAAAAAAACTTTTACACGGCAAAAGAAACCATCAACCAAATAGAAAGATAACCAACTCAATGGAAAACGTATTTACTCATATACATATGATAAGGTCTTAATATCTAAAATAAGCAACTTATAAAACTCAACTAGAAAAAAACCCAAATAATTCAACTAAGAAGTGGACAAAGGACCTGACTAGACACTTCTCCAAAAGGACATACAGATGGCCAATAGACATATGACAGGATGCTTAGTGTCACTACTTATCAGAGAAATGCAAATGTAAAGCAAAATGAGGTATCACATCACACTTTCAGAATGCCTATCATGAATAAATCAGCAAAAAATGGTTTGCGAGAATGTGGAGAAAAGGAAACATTGTACACTGTTGGCAATGCACCAGGATTATTGCAGCCACCGTGGAAAGCAGTTTGGAGTTACTGCAAAAAATTAAAAATGGAACTGCCTTATAACCCAGCAATTCGACTTCTGGGAATATATCCAAAGAAACCTGGAATACTAATTTAAAAGAATATATGCCCCCCCCCCCATGTTCATAGGAGCTTTCTTTACAATAGCCAAGATCCAGAAGCAGCCTAAGTGCTTATCAGTAGATAAGTGGATAAAAAAGTTGTGGTATACTTAAACATTGGAATACTACTCAGTCACGAAAAATAAAAAAACCTTTACCCTTTGTGACAGCATGGATAGACCTGGAGAGTATTGTACTAAGTTAAATAAGCCAATCAGAGAAAAAATAAAAGTACTGTGTGATTTCACTTATATGTCAAATTTAATGAACAAAATAAACTAACAAAAGTGGAGATAGACTCATGGATACCGAGAACAGACTGACAGCTGTTAGAGTGAGAAAGGTTAAGAAATTAAGCAAAGAAAAAGAACAAAGACTCATAGACAGACAGCAGTATGGTGATTACCAGAGGCAAAGGGGTAAACAGGCAGAAGAGGGTAAAGGAAAGATAAATGATGACGGAAGAAGACTTGACTTGGTGTGGTAAACGCACAAATCAGTATACAGATGATGTATTGCAGAATTGTGTACCTGAAAGCTATATATATATTTTAACCAAGGTCACCCAAAAATTCAATAAATAAAAGAATTATGTCTTTGTTTAAATTTTGGTAACCCAAAATATCCTTTTTTAATTGAACACGTGTGGGATTTAGAAAAAAACAATACAAAAACCTGGAGATGGTGGGAAAGATGGATTGGAAGGAAATCCGATAGGAACCCGTAAAGGATGAAGCCAGGGCAATGGGAGAGGCTGGCAGGGATGAGTCAACGCTCAACCATGGAGAAGGTGCTCGAGAGAACTCAAGTGGGGTGAAGGTTTCAAAGGTGCTCCTGAACTTGGCAGTTACTAAATTGTTAGTGATGTTGGTAACTATAGTTTGGGAGAAGTATCGGGCAGGAACAAGGTAGCCTGGATAAAGGAGTAAATGAAAGATGAGACATTGGATGTCACAATATAGACTCTTTCCCAAGAATTTTGGCAGAAGGGAAAGAGAATGATTGAAAGGGCACTTGAGGTTGGAGGCAGAGACCAGAAAAACGTGTTATTGTTGCTCTCTAAGAAAACAATAAATGTATTTGGGCTCAAAGTGGGAGAAGTTAATGGAGAGGGGAGAAATTGAAGATGCAAAAGAGATAGCAGGTAATTTGCAGGATGATACTGCAAGGCCATGGGAGAAACAGAATACAGACGAAGTTTGATTATTTATAATCCAAGTCTTTTTTTTTTTAATTATTGATTTTAAAGAGAGAAAGGAGAAAGAGGAGATACTGAGAGAGAGAGAGAGAGAGAGAGAGAGAGAGAGAGAGAGAGAGAAACACTGATGTTAAACAGAAACATCAAGTGGTTGCCTCCCCAGTGACCCTGACTGAGGATCGAATCCATAACCTGTGTATATGCCCTGACCAGGCATCGAACCCACCACCTGTGGTGATGAGATGATGCGTCCACCAACTGAGACACCAGCCAGGGTTATAAGCCAAGTCTTCTAATGCTTGTAGATAGGCATCTCATAATTTTAAAATTAAACATACGATAGAGATGTTTATCCTAAAAATGTATTTGGTTATAAATAAGGACTAAGCGGGTTGGTAGAACATTGACATGGAGGTTCCAGTGCAAATGCTCCGAAGCTGGACCGGGCCTGGCATGTTGGAGGAAGAACACGGACTCCTGTGTGATTGGAGCAGAGTGAGAGGAGAATACAAAGAGGCAGAGCATTAAGAGAGTGAAAGGCAGAAATAGAAAATTAACAGGCGGCCGCAACCAGTGGTGTAAGGGGGCAAATTTTCTCATCCTGCGTAGGTCGCGGTGAAGGGCTGTCATCTACTCTTGACTGGCCTGCCTTTGAACATAACTGAGAGGACACAATAATGGGTGAGACAGAAGTGTTCAAAGAGGAAAAGAACACCCTGAAGACAAAGTCAAGGTGGAAGTGGGCAGAGAAGAAGGGAGAAAGGCGGGGTGTACTTCTGGTCAACCAACCCTAAAGAGCTGCCTCTTTGTTTTGTGAGCTGACGCATTTTTCTTAGTTAATAATACCTTAAAGAAAGAGAGATGTCATCAAGTGATAGAGCTTATTGTATTATTCAAAGCTTATTTACCACTTTATTGTATAGATAACATAAAGATACAAAAATCTAGCAATAGAGAATTAAAATTAGCATGACAAATATTACGAAGAGGAGGAAGTAGGTTACAACTAAGCGCCTCGTCTTTCCAAGCAGTCTATGTATATGAGTAAAATGATAAAGTAAGGAAGAAATTATAAGCATTTAATTTTGATTCATGGTGTCAAACAACTAAAGAAGCAATACATTTTAAAGTATTTAAGTTAGGGAGATAAAGGGGGGGGGTAGTAAGAGATACCTTGGCATTTTATTTAATACTGCTCTTTACTATTTGAATTAACTCATCATATGCATCTATAATATTTATAGTAAAGAATTTGTAGAACAAATAAATTGGTTGACTATGGGTAACAAGAGTAATAGCATGCTTTGGCTTTCAAATTCTGTTCCTCAGCGTTCTGGTTCAGGTGTATCAAAGACCATTTCCAGTGTTCAGGGTGACTGAGAAACGAAAGCACTGTGCTTCCAACCCTCATTTCACTAAGCAATTGTGCCTTAACATTTTTTAGAATTGTCAGATTTCATTTGAGTAAAGGATTCTGTTTCTCTCTCCTCCCCCTCCCCCTCCCCCTCCTCCTCCTCACCTCCTTCTCCTCCTTCTCCTCCTTCTCTCTCTCTCCCATTTAAATCCAGAACAGGCTTACATTTTATCAGTGAGTTATCAGTTATGTTATTTTGACATAACTCTGAATTTCTCCTTGAGTCACTCTTCTATAAAATGGGGTAATACTGATCTTTTAGAACTGTTTAAAGTGTAATATAAGGTAATTCATATTAATTATTCAAAGTGCAGAAACCTTATAATCACCTCCATAGATGTAAAATTTAGTCTTCATCCTTGATAATAATCTCTTAGTAACATAGAAATAATTGGTTACTTTTTCATATGATAAAATGTTTATGTATCAGGACTAAAGCTTACTGGTAAAACACAAGGTCATTACTTCTATTCTTATTTACAGTTTTTCTGGAATTAATGGCAGTTGTAAATTAAAGAGATAAGAGGTTAAATTTTAGCAAGCAATTGGAAAAATTATTATTGTTTACAGATCATGTGATACTATACTAAAAAACAGATAATAAAATGAAAACATCCCAAAAAGTAGGAGAATGTCACATTGTTTTAATTAAAATGCATATACTTAGGTTCTAGAATGTTTTTCTCTGCTAATGTTTATTGATACCACTCTTTCCACCAAGATTGTACTGATGACTCATTCATTTCAAAGTGCATTTTCCATAAAATAAGAGCATGTGTGGCCCCGGTGCATAAGGAAGTGAGGAAAGAAATAGTTACGTAAGTAGGTAAAAAAGAAAAAAATCAACAAGAGAGAGAAAAAGAAGCAGGGTAGTGGAAAGAGAATCATAGAGTTTCAGGCTATGGAAAAATGGGACACAGTCGGAAGAAAGAAAGCATGGTCAGTAGAGAAATACAGAATGAAGAAGGTGAACATAAAACTGGAGGATTCGATGTGGCATTTAGAAGGTCAGTAGTGATGTCTGAGAACAGTTCCAGTTGCGTGAAGAGGCGGAAATTAGATTGAATTATTGTGGGCTGAGAAACTGAGGCAGAAAGAGAACTCTGGCAGCTTAAAGAGGTCAACTGAGTGTTATTATTTATTTATTTATTTATTTTAAACATTGGGGATTTTTCTAGGCAGAAAGTAGAAGGAGTGTTTTAAAATGATACAATATCTTGCCCGGCCAGTGTGGCTCAGTGGTTGAGCGATGACCCATGCACCAGGAGGTCACTGGCTCGATTCCTGGTCAGGACACTTGCCCAGGCTGTGGGCCTGATCCCCAGTGAGGGGCATGCAGGAGGCGGCCAATTGATGTAGTCTCTCATCGATGTTTCTCTCTCTCTCTCTCCCTCCCCTTCTTCTCTCTCTAAAAAGAAATAAAGGAAAACATAAAATTAAAAATAAAATAAAATGATACAATGTCTTAAAGAAAATGAAGTAAAAGCAATCAATAGTAAAGACAGCAACGTTAGTCTTGATACCCCCTGAGAACAATTCTCTCTCAGAGACTAGCATCGAGAAGGGACAGAGCAAAGATGCAATTTAAAATGTTTAAGGCTGGGTACCACAGTCAGATGGCTGCAAACTGGAATGCCCAAGAGGAAACAAGGTCACCTGTAGAATGTGCAGGGGACAGCCATGTAATTAGATACTTAAGGAGAATGGAGGAAGTGTGGTTGACTTTTGCAAACAAACTCATAGAATAAAAAATATAAGAAAGATTAAAAAGACTTTTGAGCAGGTAAGGACCCCGGGAGAGGCTAACAAAGCCATAACATGTACGGAACCTAATCAGTTCCTCACTGGACGTCAAAGAAGTTACTTAAAATTATTACCTGTACTTTTTTATTCAATCACATTTATTTGGACATCAGAAAGTATGTCTCGAACCACTGTTGTCAATTTACTTCTGTTTTTCAGCCAGTTTCAATTTAGTTAAAATAAAATAGGAAAATAGTTTATTTTTAAAATAACTTTCATTATCTCCCTTGGAAATACTCTTTGAATTCCTACCACTGTATGATTAAAGCACATATATTTAGGCTCTAGAATGCTTTTTCTCCATTAATGTTTATTTATACCATTCTACTCACCAAGGATGTAATTATGGCTCATCCATTTGAAATGGCATTTTATGTAAAAAAACCTCTTCATCCCGAAAGTGTCATTGTGTGTGACTGCCTCTTTTCAGTGGGATTATGTCCCATCCAAGAAACACCTCAGTGTAAAACAGTAGTTTAATATTTTTAGTTTCTGGTCTGAGATATTGGTGTTAGTCTGAAATTCCTTAATGGTCTTTAAAACATTTCATTTGTATGTAGAACTGAAGATACTTTAGCTTAATTTTTCCTATTGCTCCGACCACGGTAAGGACACTCTTCCACTTAACCTCTGGACAAACTCTACTCGTTCTGTTCTGAGATAGTTCCAAACCTGTAGTAATATAGCAGGGAGCAATGATTGAGAATGATCCACCTTTGAATTCTGGTTCTATTACTAGAATGACCTTTCCTCTTCATTCAGAAATTCTTGCTACAGAAGGTTTGCAGTCATTTCTATGGCCTCTGTAAGCGCACAGACATATTGTCCTGCGGTTCTGGAGGTGAGAAGTCTGACCTGGGTCCCACTGGGCTCTCATTAAGGCGTGAGCAGGGCTGCATTCCTTCTGGGGTTCCGTGCGAGTATTTGTTGCCTCGCCTTTTCCAGCTTCCGGAGGCCATCCTAGTCCAGCCTGGGCTCCCTTTCACTTTGAAGGCCATCAACTGTATCACTCTGGTCTCTGCCTCACCTCCCTTTTCCTTCCCTTTGAACCTGAGCCCCCTGCATCCCTCATTCACTTATAAGGACCCTCGTGATAATAGTCGGGCCCGCCCAGATAATCTAGGAGTATGTTCCAACTTCCTTATTCCATCTTATCTGTAAAGTCCGTTTTACATGTAAGGTGCATATCCACAGAATGTAAGGATTAGGCTGTGCACATCTTTAGGGGCAGGGGATGCATTATTCCGCTGATCACAGGGTCCGAAAGAATTCTCTCTATAGATTTCCACCTTTTCACTCACCATCACCAGCGAAGAATATCACTTTTATGAAAATTCTCCATGTGGGAGAGGAAAATATCTATTTTCTCATTTACTTCATTTGTCTAATGAATCATTTCTCTAAAAACACCAACATGTAAAAGTTCTGGCGGTCTTCTTGAACACTAATTAACAGGGAAAGAGTTCTTATTTCATTAGACTTTCATGGGTTTTGTCCATCAATGACTACACTATGAAAGTGCTGATTCTTCCCCACAAAAACACCTTACTCTCATTACCTGTGTGGCCTCATGCTAACCAAAAGACTAGATATTACAATCATTTATGCTAATCTCAGTGTGCTTTTGTGCAGTAGATAGGACAAATAAAGCTGCAACAATTGATTACACATCACTGGCCGCAGAAGGCACATACAGTTTCATCAATGAAAAAGCGGAGTGATATAATGACTCAACAGCTATGTGCAGCCTCATGAGACTGACAATCAAAACTAGGTTGTAATGATATGAATATTTATTGGGTATCTCATCCGGCTTGGTGATTTTAATAGTCTGTAAAATAAAATAAGTTGAAAGGGAAACATTTTTATTTTTACTGAATACTCTTTTAGGAGAGTCTTATAAAATACTGTTTTAGGTTATCTATCTATCTATCTATGTATTATAAAATACTATTTTAAGTTATATATATATTACTTATAGCAAAAAATGGGAAATATATATGTATAAATAATATGTATATTAATGTATTTCACCTAATGATATAACCTTAAATATGTAGAAATACAAGGTAAAATCAACTGATGCACAATCACAGTGTGTTTTCTAACATATCTCAGAAATCAATCATAACTAAATCTAGTAAAATATTTTTAAAATCCTAATATTAGATTTTTAAAATCAAAGGTCATCTTAAAATTTCTAGCATAATGTACATCAATTTTGTTTGTAGTTGTCATTGACTAGATTGTAAGGTCATCTGATCAATCTATTAAATGATAAAGTAAAATCTTAACAAAATCTCCAGATTCTGAAATAAAACCCTGTGTTAATCTGCCTCATAAACCTCAACAGACTTGCTTTCTGTCTGTTGTGTCCCTTGCTTTTTCAGTGGAAGGTTATTAAAGAGTATTAAATCTCAGCCCTCAGAGAAAGACCACAGGTGAGAAAGTATCTACTTACTAAAGCATCCTCTACAGTGAAAGAAATCACACAATGGTGTCTAATTCTGTAGGACATAGATATCATTTGCATTTTCTAACACGCTCATTGCCTAAATGAATGCGAAGTAACATGCAAGTCTTAGAATTTCACAACCATGCATTCTAGTTGATAAGAAAAAAATTGCAAGATGTGGCCATTCTAAATTTATTTTGGTAAGTAATCTTAATGCGGAAATCATGTTAATAATACAATGAGATGTGATATGAAAAAATTATGATATTCGAAACTGTATTTGGTTGTTTAAATTGAGCTACATTATTTTGTTCGGAAGCTGGGTAGATAATGGGGTACTATATCATTTGGATTCCTTTTCAGTGAAACAGATTGGATATTTAAACACAAAGAATGCCTTACACCACTCAGTTATACGTCCCTGTTTTCTTGACACAGAGTTGTGCTTTATAAGATATGATAACTAGTGAATACAATCAGCCTATATTACAATGAAATTAAACAGCAGCCTAATGCTCAATATATATCAAAGCTTAGGATCCTTCTTTCAGATGAGAATAATAAAATTGAGCACATCAATCAAAAAGATAAAACTATGAAATTAACATTTCAAATTTCTCTATATTTAAAAATAGAGCAAAAAATTTGTCTATGAAAATTGTACTCTGATAATAATTATTATAAAAATAATGAGATATATAGTATTATTACTTCCATTTCACAGATGAATAACCTGAGATAAAATGAAGTTCAACAACTTGCCCAGTCACAAGCCCAGTGAGTCTTAGAACCGGGATTTTAAGCTAAATGGATCTGTCTCCTGAGGAAGGGCTCTTAATGCATATATTCTATTGCCCATTGATGGGGGGAAAAAAGTTAGATAGGCACCATGATCTGAAATCTGTGGAGAATCATTTCATTTTTTAAGAAGAATAAAATTACTTGAGATTTCTTATGTCAAATTTTGGAGGGCATGATGATAGTGAAATTGGTAATTCCTCTTTCCCCTCCAACACTGACTGCTATCCTAATGTACTGGAACTTATGAAGGCCCAGGCCTTGTGGATGGATACACTTGGATGTATTATTTCACTTAATCCTTAGAGCAACCATTCTTGTAGGGTAAGTACAAACATCTGTTTTACAGATAAAGAAGTTGAGGTCCAAAGTCATACTCTAGGAAGTGAAAAATGCTGTATTACTGAGAACAACTATCTTTTATTCATTCAATATTGTCATTCATTCTATAGAGAGTCTCTTATCACTCACCTAGAAGTTTCTCCAAATGCAAAATGTGCCATCCTCAAATCGGGATCGTAGAAACTCATTTTTTAACCGCTATTTATAAACAAAGAAATTCCTAGAGACGATGGAGAATAGTCTCTCAATCACCCATTACTGAATTAGTCAGCAATGTGCCGGACACTGTGAAGGATTAAACACTATTCTCTGCTGCGAAGGAGCTCATAGCCTAGTTGAGGGGTCAGAAAATATGGATATAAACACTTAAGAAAGTAGTACCAAGAGATTGCTACGAACAGTAAAAACGTTAGCAGTGACAGAAAATACATTGTGGTGGACTATGATTGCTTAGAAAAGCGTCATGGGATGTACTTTGTGTGTGGAGGAATGACTGATTCGGAGGCAGAGAGAGGATCAGAGAGAGCATCTGACATAGAAATAAGGAAGAGAGGAGAACAGGTACAGGGCAGTTTTTAGTTTATTTGATTATTTATAATTGTATATCAGTCCTTTATTTTAGGATGAATTTTTAAAAAATGTTTCTTTAAAAAATATACAATTATTATTATTTGTATATACAAATATACAATAAGAGCAGTATATTCTGATTGGGAAGCATGGTATGATGGAAAGGTTATATTGTTCAAGAATGGTTGTCTGTGGGTTAGCGGGTTAGCCCCTCCAAAGGAAAGGTTGTTCTCACGCAAAGCTCCATAAAATCTGGCTATCACCCTGGGGTTAAGTCACTGAATTCTGGGCCAGTCATTTACAAATGTGGCCCAGCCCAGCTGGTGCAGCTCAGTGGATTGAACATTGTCCCAAGGACTGAGAGGTCCCGGTTTGATTCCTGGTCAGGTAATATACCCAAGTTGTGGGCTCGATCCCCATTGAGGGGGTGTGTGGGAGGCAGCTGATGGATGTCTCTCACATCACTGTTCCTATCTCTCTCTTCCTCTCTCTCTCTCTAAAAAAAATCAATAAAAACATATTTAAAAACAAAAAACAAATATGCCCCAAATCTTTGACATTTTCTAAGTAAGGGGTTGGGCCTAGGTCCCAACTTTAGTGTATCCATGACTGTTTTTTATCGATAGAATAGAGCAGACCTGACACCCTGTGACTTCCAAGGCAGTTTCTTTATTTCCTGGAATACCCACTCTCGGAGTCCTGAGCCACCACATAACACTGTCCATCCTGCGGCTGCCATGTCCTCCCTCATCGAGAGACCATATCTGAGTGCCCCGGCTGGCACAGCAAGCCTAACCCTGCCTTCCAGCTCCTCTGGCCCAGGGACTAGATATGTGAGATAAACCACGTTAGATCCTCCAGCTCAGCCCACCAGCCCTCTGAGTATAACTCGAATACCACAGTGAGCAGAACACGTAGCTGAGCCTTGCGTGTTTCCAACCCATGAAATCACAAGCTATACTACAGTAGTTGTGAAGACACTGAGTTTTGGCATTGTTTGTTATGCAGCAATAGGTAACTAGAACACCTGGTGAACTGTAAGGTTTGGGTTCCAGCCCCCGACCACTGACTCCTGTCATCAGGCTAGAAGCATAGCTTTTGCTGCCCTAGTAGGAATCCTACTATCGAAATACCATCCCCATCCTGTACTGCATTAGAATACAGCAAGCACGGAGGGAAATGCATCTCTGCTGCGGCTCCAGTCTTCACGGTGTTCCCTGGTGAACATTGCTGAAGTAGACCTAGCACCGAGGGTACCGGTTGCTCAACTACCAGCCTTATGTTTGCACAACACATGGGTTTCCAACATTCCATGGGGCACAACAGGACCACATTAGAAAATCTAGAAGTCAGTTGGGTATAAAAACACTGGAGAAAAAGATATTCAAAAGCAGGGTACAGATCACATTCTACTATCATGAATTTTCTGGGGCAGCCTTGACTTTAAAAGTTTTATTGCTATCACCAAAAATTATTGAAACACCTTAGATTTCCTATTTTTGGTGACTGGCATTTATTCCAGACCTTCTTTTACTCTGGGAGAGGCGCAGAATCTTTTGTCAGGTTGTATGTCCCAATTTTGTGTTCAGAAAATAGGCCAATGTACTTTTATCTCAAAGTTAGGGAGCAACAAATTTGTCAT
The DNA here is from genome assembly GCF_014108415.1 of Molossus molossus. Taxonomy (NCBI): domain Eukaryota; kingdom Metazoa; phylum Chordata; class Mammalia; order Chiroptera; family Molossidae; genus Molossus; species Molossus molossus. Next base: position 112,944,031 of record NW_023425388.1, read on the forward strand.
CTCTCGTCAGAGTACAGAAGTTGAAGGCCTGCTGTACACTATAAAAGGAGAAAGTAGAAGAAAAACAGTTTCTATATAAAGCCTATATTTAGTTCATATATACAGATATCTGAAAAAAGTAATAATTTAGCCTAGTTTTTAATAGTTGAAATGATTATTATAAAGTCTCTCTGGTAGGTATGCGTTTCTCAACAACATTTCTTGTGGATTTTTAAACATGCATTTTAGCATTATAAGAGAAGAAAAAGATCTACACAAAAAGTTACTGACATTCTTTTACCCATCTTTGTGTTTTTCTCTTCCCCCAGTGATGTACTAGACTTGAAGAATGGTGTCATCATGCAAATTGTACCTTCATATTCCAGAAGACAGAGTGAGAGGGAAAGCCAACACAACCCCACAGCTCAGCTGGGTTCTGGCCAGCTCCACAAAGGTTGTTTATGGGGTTAGCACGGCTTTGACATGTAATGGCTCACCCTACATAGCCACGGCTGCAGGAAGCATCACCTCATAGGGATGGCCAAGTGGGTGTTAGGTACCAGTCCATTTAATAATGACCAAAAGTAAAAGAGATTCAAATCAGTAGAAACAATATCTGCCAGCTCAGTCATTTTCTTCTCTTCCAGGATTTAAAGGCATCTAAGTAATTCCAACATTGTTGGTGTACATAATTAATTTTTTTAGAAGTCTAGCCTTTTCTAACTGTATCTCTAATATACCATAAAGTAGGTTTTGCTACCATGTTCCTCAGGCCACCTTTCTTCAATATCCATCATTATATTTATTTTTTAAATTTGTTTTTATTACCTCCATAAATTAGACTATCTTGTTGATCAATACTAGTCTATGAAATAAGAGGGTATCTGTACTCTTTCCTATAAAAAAAGAATCCTAATGATTAAGAGAGATGATTGTCCTTAGGTAAAATGTTGATTTCAATGATAAAGAGACCACATAGTGTTTATTGTCTTTAAAAATATTTCTTAATGTGAATGGCAATGTTAGGAAATGAGAAATAGTGTCAGAAGAACGCAGATAATAAAAACATATGGCTTGGTCAATGAGTGATTTAAGTAACTGAAGATGTATAAAGAAAGAGAGGGAAAGTCAATTAAATGAATGAGTTATTTGATTGCTAATCTTCCTAATTGAAAGTGACATCAGAGGGTTTGAATTAAAATTTACATTGATCAGGTGAAAATATTTGACTGTTTCTCCATATTTTCTGTTTCTGATAGAATAAAGAGAGAAGATCTAGAAACTGAGAAGGTGTTAAAAAAATTAAGTCAGTTGGAGGTCTTCCTCAAGATTAGCAAGTGACGCCCTGGCTGGGTGCTCAGTTGGCTGGAGCTTTGTCCCACACACCAAACGGTATTGCTTTTGATTCCTGATCAGCGCACAAAATTGGTTGCTGGTCCAATCCCAGTTGGGGTGCATAGGGAAGGCCACCAATCGATGTTTCTCTTTCACATTGATGTTAATTCATTTTCTGTCTCTCGCCCTTCCTCCCTCTGTAAAAATCAATAAAAACATCCTCAGGTGAGGATTAAAAAAAATAATAATAATACTAAAGAAAGATTAGCAAGTCACCCTTTTTAAGAGCTTCAATAACAGGATTGAAGAAGTGTAGTTATTAGTGATTCTACATTAGAGCATAATGTGCCAAACAGGATGGGTGAATTCTTGTTTTCTAGCACCTTAAAGATCCCACCCCCCAACATAAAATGTTAAAATAAAATAATTATTTGAACTACATCAGACTTAATTCTGCATGTTCATGTAAGTCAACACAATATCCACGTATTATTTAAGTTGTAACTTTTTTTTATCTTACATTTTAATTTCTAAGTATTTTCAAATAATAGAGAGGTTGGACAAAGGAATATGGAAGTCTCTAGATGAAATAAGCATATTTTATTCACCATGAAAATTAACATTTAAATAAATTCTTCATAGCTAAAAGTGTCCAAACTAATTATCTTCATTGTATAGGTAAGGCCTTTGGAAAAATTATACTAATGCCCTCCTAATTACCCAAATGTCTCTTACCTATTTCAATAAGTATCATTATATATTAAGGGAATATTTGAGTGACGGAGAAAGACATTCTGATGATCAGCACCATGCACATAATATGGCTGTGATGGTCTCAAGCCATCTTGCAGGTGTTGGGCGCCCATTTTTTGCATTACTAACATTAATGGAGGACAAAACTTAACATTCTCTGTGCTTTGTATTAGCTAGATCACGTCTTCTTCCCTTCATTAAAATGTATGGCCCATAAATGAGTCGGTAATGCACGCATCGTTGGAAGCTGAATGAGTTTTTGTGGATCTTATTAATGTCATGCGTTTCTAGGGAGGATATGCCAAAAAACTCTGAGTCTAGTTTTACATTTAGTACAGCAAAATTGTGATGTAACCTTGAGCAAATGAAGCTCATCATGAAGAAAGGCTGTTGATACTTACTATCCCTACCTTTAAGGGCTCTTGTAGAGTATTAAATAAAGCAATGGAGGTGCTTGCGCATGCATATGTTATCAGTGATATTTGTACACACTTAAAAAGAACTCTACAGAATGTACTATAAAAATCTTGATGACACGTGTCCCTGAACTTGTTCTCAGCTCGCCCATTAAAACTACTTAAATTAACAAAAATCTATATTAGGTTAGGTAACGGTGAATCCCAAATAGTGCTCTGGCAGTAACCTACCACTTGACTTCCTCATCTCATCAGTCCTCAATTATTTCAGTCGAGAAAACTTACTAATTCCTTACCAAATTTCAGGCACTCTTCTTCATTATGTTTTACAGGCGTGTTCCAGGTATAAAGCAGTAAACAAAACAGATGAACAGCCCTTCTCTCTCTCAGTGGGGATGGGGAGGCAAAAATAAATTAGCAAACATATACAATAAGTCTAAACATATAAGTAAACATTAAATAAATGGATAGAATAATTAGTACTAGAAAAAAAATTAAGGAAGGGAGTTAGAGATTGTTAGTTGGGGGAAAGAGGTTGAAATTTGAAATTAAGTGATCAATGAAGGCTTTATGGGGGAGATTCAGTTTAAGAAGGAACATAAGGTGGATGTGGGAGAGAACAATGAGTACATCTGGGGAATTAATGTTACAAGCAGAGGGAATGGTCAGATGGAAAGCCAATGAGATAGGAATGTGCCTGATGTACTCAAGAGAGAACGTGTGCCAATGTATGGAGGATAGAGCAGGCAACATGGAGAGGAGAAGGAAATGAAATCAGAAATGTAATGGAGGCCTAGATTGCTAGGGCTGTGGAGCAGTTTGAGGATTTTAGTTTTTTTTTGTTGTTGTTGTTTTTTCGCTTTGAGTAGGCCATGGAAGAGATTTGAGTAATATGATCTGACATGTTTTAGCATGATCTCTCTGAATGCAGTGTTGATTAGAGACTGTAGGAGAGTAAAGACAAGATCAAGAGGACCAAAAATTGATTCAAATTATTAATTACCTAAAAATGTGCCTTCTACTCACTAAAGATGTAGAGCAGAGATTGGCAAATAATGGCCCACATATCAGAGTAGTCTCTCAGCTTGTTTTTGTATGACCTGTGAGTTAATGATGGTTCTTACATTTTGTAAGGTTGTTGACAGAGAAGGTAGAGGAGAAGCCACCAAAATGATATATGGCCTACAAAACCTAAAGTATTTAAAATATTTTTCAACACCTAATGTCAAGTATCTATCTGGTTAGTAGTAGGTCCTCAACAAAACCAGAAGAGGAATACATGAGTAAATTAGTTGCTGAAAATATTATAAAGTGATAACTGTCAAAAACCATTTATGGCTTTACTCCTTACCTTTATAAGCAATGCCATTTTCATTGGGCTATTGAAAAATATAGTCTGGTTTTCAAAATAGCAAACCAGAAGGCATATTTTGCACTTAAGCAGTGTCATAAATAACTTTTAGATAAAGTTGAAACAGCAGCCAATAAAATAATGATGAAATATTTTATAGACCTTTTAATTTTATAAAACATTTTCATGTTCGTTATTGAATTTAATCCTTGTCTACTCTATAAGATAGGTTTTATTGTTTCATTAGAAATTATCACATCCTGCCTGGCCAGTGTGGCACAGTGGTTGAGCGTTGACCCTGCACCAAGAGTTTGCTGGTTCAATTCCCAGTCAGGGCACACACACACACACACACACACACACACACACTCCCAGGTTGTGGGCCCAATCCCCAGTGAGGAGTATGCAGGAAGTGGCCAATCAATGTTCTCTCTCATCAATGTTTCTATCTCTCTCTCCCTCTCTCTTCCTCTCTCTCTAAAATCAATAAAGAAAAAAAAATTTACCACATCCTAAATCCTTAGGCATTGCTCAAGAAAAGTTGAAATGTTGAGTGCTATGTCTGTTAAAACTAAGGATGTTTTTTTTCCTGTAGCAATATTGGATGCTAAAACCAACAGGTATTTTTAGTTTCAGGTGACAAACTGGGAAACATTTACTTTCTTCTTTGCCTAAAATCCTATTTAAATAAAAGTATAAAAATATCAAAATTAATAAACCAATAAAAGTCAAGAAATTATGGAAGTCATCAAGGACAAAAAGTTATTTTAGGAAAAAAAAATTTATTTAATGAGCTTCAGGGGTCACTCAGTACATCCCCACATTAACTCTGTATGAGCTACAATGGATTATTGGTAAGTAAGACCAGAAAACCGATTGAGAGTGTTCAACCACATGTTGTCAGCTATGGTTTGTTGTCACTACTACAAGTCCCATCCAGTGCTGCCCACCCCTAGGTTCATTTGACATAACTGGAGATAGATGCTTTAAAATCATCAAATTAGACAGGAGGCTCTAGAGGCAGTTGGGTTAGATCGAAAGGGCCTTATGTCTTATGTAAAGAACAGGCGATAAACCCACTGAGGTGCTTTAAGTCGGGAAGGGTCAGATCTGACAGAGGACTTGGAAGTCATCGGTGTGTCTGTGGTAGGAAAGCATACATGGATGAGATTGCCCAGGAATAATAAACTGCAGGAAATATCATCTTCGAGGGGACTCTCGATCCCTTTGAGAATGCGATGGAAGTTCCGTCTCTCTGGAAGAATGTGTGTTAAAAACCATACAAACATGCACACCACTTTCAGGGGACCCTCAGATCTGATGTAGAGGGGCGGAAGAAGAGGCATGAGGATATCTGAAGGCTGGCAAGGGGACGAGGAGGGCAGGAAAGAGGCCAAACGAAGATGCCCCAAGAGGCACAGGGAGAACCAGGAGAAGGAACCGGCAGGAAGATGTGGGAGAACCGAGATGTGCAGAAGGCACGATCAGCAGTTACCAAGGCTGTGGAAAGTTCAACTAAATAAGGACTAAAATATGTCTTTTGCACTTACACTTACAAAATGACTGCGATTGAGAATAATTTCTGAGGAATGATGGGTAATGGTAGTTTCAGATTTTTTTTAGTCCAAGAAGTGTTCATCGGTGGCCTCTGGGTAGAAGAGGGAGGAGGAGATTTGTTTTGATGCTGTGTTTGCAGTGTATTAACATAAGGTAGAAAAATGATCAGTTGTCCATAGAAAGAATTGAGGGACTTGAGGGGTGATGTCAGTCTGTTCCCTGGGGCCCCCCTTAAGACGGAGTCAAAAGCCAGAGAGCAGGAGGTGAAGAAATGATGTGAGGAACTGGAGAAATTTGATTTGTTGTGTAGGAGAGAAATAAGGCGGTTAAAAATAAAATTGTCGAATTACAAGTAATCTCACCTTGCTATTATTAAAATATTTTTATTAACGATTAAGTTAATTATTTAGTGAACTAATTTAAATAAATTCTGTCTCAACATGTTTGCATCTGCCAAGACAAATTACCTTAGAATAACCACTTGCCAATTTATGTTATTTTACCTTATGAGTCCAAGTAAGATAATATTCGGTATCTCAAAACAGCATCCTGTCTGTCTATTGCCATTTAAGAGGTAACATCAAGGGATGGACTTTTCTTGAACATCCTTGTCCAAATTTCCTTCTTATTGTTCTGCAGCCCTCAATAAATACTATTTTTAATAAATGTTTTTTCTCTTTGGGAAAAAAGATGGAAATAACATGACTGTAATTTTTTTCCCCAACAAGTCTGATATGTGATTATCTTTTTCAGAGCTCCTATAAGAAATCTTTGTCTCAAATGTGTACCAGCTTGCTATTTTTGTTCAAACAAAGAAAATCAAGTGATTGTTCTTTAGTGAACTCTCCTCAAATAACATCAAAGAATTATGATTAAATGTCATAACCATAAATCATTTCTGCTCTGGAGAGGTTAGAAAGGGTTTATAATATTTCTCCTTTTGTCAAACAGAATTTAGATCTGAGCAAAACCTTTTGTGTCCTACCACCCTTAAAGTTTGTTGGGGATGAAAGTCCAAATTTGCTTTGACATACTATAAAAGAAATCTCATGAGTAGAGGGCTAATTTTGTAATATATGAATGTGTCAATTCTATTTTTAATCAAGAATATATATATGTATACATATATATATTCAAATATGATTCTTGGTTCTGAAACTCCTGCATGCCATATGCGTGATACACAATATCAGTCCTATAAGAGAGAAAATACTCTAATGAAATTAGCCAAAGAAACGAGATGCGAACTAGATAAAGCCATGCATAGGCCAGGGTTTCAAATCTTTCTTGTCCTGCTGAAGCTCCCAGCGCCTGGGCAATAATACATGTTGCCCTGGTCCTGTACACCCAAGGGTATATGTCTCCTCTCTTGGGCATAAGAATTGCTAGAGTTATATTTAGCTGACAATAATGTACAGAGAAAAATGGATCGAGCCGGTGTGCTCACAATGACCACATTGTGTTGATCTTACTTTAACCCAACACATTGCTCCATTATTAACTGGCAATCAATGATGCATTTACCCTCTAGCCGTGAGTGAGATGCCTTACAGGACATAGTCCAGGAAGGCCAGAGAAAGTGGCTTCTAATTCATGTGGAATAACTCACTGGAGAATTTCTTGCGGAATGGATTACAGCTTATCTAAAATATAATCATTCCACATTGGGATCCTTCAAACAACACCAAAGAGAAAATCTGGGCTGCGAGACATATTGAAAATGGGGAATGGTGCTCTGTTGACCTTGGTGGCCCTTGACCAGCATCTTCTAGCTGTAGAGCCTAGTGTGGCCCATGATCGGTTTATGGGTTGAGCTACAGGCTTTTATTGGGCAGTGAATGTGCTAAGTGCCCAAAGGACTGCAAAGAAATGAAAAAGAAAGAAAGTGATAACACATGGTGAATAAAGACACACCGCAGCTCAGAGCAAGGGCTCCGCGATCGGAGAAGTTGGGTTTTAATCCCGGCCAAGCTGCTAGCAACTGCCTGACTTGAGGAGTGGTCTAAGGTTTAAACATATAATTTTTACCAAGCTTATAAAGAGAAGTTAAGAAAGAACCATCCTAACAGGAAGAGATGTTGAAGGCTACGGCACCCAGTCCAGTCAGGGTTCTGTGTCCACTCCTCAGAAACTTACCACCTGGCTGGTGAGGCTGGAGGCCAGGACAGCCATGAAGAAAATGCACCCGACTCCAGGCCTCCCAGAGAAGCTGGGGACGTCCCGAGGGAGATGAGCAAGATTGGCTCTGACATTGCTTTTGAGCAGGCTTGGGCCCCTGGGACCCCAGGGACGGTGCCCCGATGGCATAAGCTCTGGAAACTTGGCACTCTCCATTTCGGAAAAGCCCCCATGTGGTGGCCAATCTGGCGTCAAACTCCTGCGCTCCACTACAGAAAGTCCTAGGGAATAGGACGCCCAGCAGGAATTGGCCAGAGGTTAAGGCCCCACCCCTTGACCTTTGACCTCATCTCTTCCAGTTAGACGTGAGTTCCCACATTTCTCTGTGACGTGTCCAGGGAAACGTCCCGAGCACCCGGCTGAAGCTGCTGCAGTGTGCACTCGACCTTGACGGGAGTCAGAGAAAAGACGCTCCCCCAGTTCCCACGTTACTCCCAGGCTCCTTTGCACACCGTGTGCTTTGTGAATTCAGTCTGTCGTCACTGCTGATGTCACTTGTCCAGTGGCCCTCCCCTGGGGCTTTTCCCGCCCTGTGATGATGCTCTGCTGGGCGGGGACAGCCCTGCTCTCCTGTGCCTGCCCTCACTACCATGGTTACAGGCTCTTCCACTCAGAGTCTTTAACATCTGGACTTGACATCCAGATGAGGAGGTGGTATTATATCCCACGAGCCAGGTGCTCTCCTCTGGGGACCCTCCCTTGGTCAACTGGAAAGACCCCCTAAAGGGGTCCCTGTCTGTTCCCAATTCCATGATGTGTGGGCACTCAAGGACCATAAATATCTCTCCAGGGTACAAATGTACCCCCCTGAGTTCACAACCTGGCGGATAATATCCTGTACCATCCCACTTCCTTGCTCAAAGGACGTGCAGGTGAAGGTCCAAGAAAAGGCCCCAAAAGGGGTGGAAAAGAACGAAGGATCATGTAGACACAGTGATCATGATGATCAGAACAGCCCCATGGCACAGGGGATCTACCACCGACATCTCGGCCCCTGAAGACCGAGGGAGTCCTCACTTCCCGCAAGTGCAGTCCTGGGCCTCTGGATCTCAATCCCAAGCACCCACAAGGTGGCTTGAATGGGAACACCCAGCTGTCTCCCATGAGCTCCTCCCCTAAAGGCCAGGTGGTCACGGGCTCACACAACCTGCAGGAGATGTCCTGCCTCCTCTGAAGTCAGATTCGGACCCAGCAGGGCTGTCTGACCCAAGTCCATGCTGCTTCCTGCTGCCATAGAGAGCCACCCAGGGGTGCCGGGGGAGGACCACGGCCCAGCTTTCCAGGTGAGGAGATGATCCTTCCATCATGGAGCAATCCTCCGCTGGCCTCTGCCAGGAGGACGCCCCGCAAACTCAAAGTTTCCGTGTCCCTTCTGCCACCACTGCCGTGGGATCCAGGTGAGCTGCCCCACCTCCCAAGCTGCTCGCGTTGCTGTGGATAAAACCCTGGGCACCGTGGAGAACACTGGGTGTCGGTGTAACAAGATCTTGGAGGATGAACGGAGGTCATGGCTGACGGCAGTACCCTCAGTCTGCCCCTTCTTTCCCTCTGTCTGGCTCGGCGATTGTAGACAACCTACACCCCCGGCCACTCACTGGGCAGGCCCCTGCTATTACTACCAACTTGGCAGATCTTTGTGACTGGCTCCAGAGCCTGTTTGTCCCTCCGCCTTCTATGACACCACATATTGACCAGGAAACAAGATACACAGTCCCTCACTCTCCTTTGCTGCTCACACTGATTTTCTTCCTCTTCCGTCTAATTGCATTTTGGAAATACCACCTAGTGACAAGGGAAGACTTGTTTACTCCATTGTTCCTACAACAGCGCTTATTTCTGACTTTCCCACAACTCCTAGGACCTCAGCCTTCTCCTTCCAGTCACCCTTCCACCAAAATGAATCCCCGATACCTAGGTGTGCACATTCTCCTCCTCCTTTTTCCTTACGCACCCCCCTCCTAGTCCCTTCTATCAGCACCCCTGTTTACACTGCCAAGTCCATCACCTCCATGGGCGTCCCTCCCACCATCACAGCCCAGGCACCTGCAGCTTTGACCTTTCAGCCCACTTTAGATCCTGATGTCACTGATATGTACACGACTCCCCCTTCCCATGCTCCCACATACAGCAATACCTGGATATAACCGTCTGATGTGGGTGTGTGGGGGTCCCTTCGAACCGAAAGTCCATTATATAATGAAGTAGGTTATCCGAATGCGCATGTTAAAAAACTAACGAGTTACTTTGCCTGCTCTTACTTATGTAGACACATTTATGTATTTAAAATTAAATATGTATGAAAAGTTTAATTTCACAGAAACGTTTTCTATCTGTTACAGTACTTTTAAATTTATACTGAATAAGTCTAGTAAGTGCATACATTTACCAGTCACCTTATGTAAACAAAATCACATGGCTGGGGCATCGCTTACAAATATGGGAGCAACAGCTGGCAGGCGTTAAAACTGCTGCAGAACCCTGGCCCGTGTGGCTCAGTGGACTGAGCATCGTCCCATGCACCAGGAGGTCATGGGTTTGATTCCCGGTCAGGGCACATGCCTGGGTTGCGGGCTCGGTCCCCAGTAGGGTGTATGCAGGAGGCAGACAATTGATGTTTCTCTCTCATCAGTGTTTCTATTTCTCCTTCTTCCTTCCTCTCTCTAAAATCAATAAAAACAAAAAACAAAATAAATAAATAAAAATAAAATCAATAACAACATATTTTTAAAAACTGCTGCAGCCCTGGCCAGTTTGGCTCAGCGGTTAGAGTGTCGGCCCGCAGACCAGAGAGTCCCGGGTTCGGTTCCTGCTGAGGGCACATGCCTCAGTTGCGGTTTGTCTGCAGCCCTGGCTGGGTCGTGTGGGTGGCGACCACTCAGTGTGTCTATTTCACGTCGATGCTTCTCTTTCTCCCTTCCTCCCTCTCTCCCTCCCATTCTAACAAAAGATGAATGCAAAAGTGTCCTCGGGTGAGGATAAAAAAAAACAAAAAAAACTGCTGCAGAAAGTCACGCCATGTGGACAAGAAAACCAATTACCAGGCTTGATGAGTGTGGTCACATGCTAATCATTCACCGAACATTGTTTAGGAGCAGCGACTCTTGGATTTAAATACACAGACTAGAGTTGTAGACATGTAATATTTATTTATGTCAGTGAAATTACTAGTGTTTTTTCCAACATATGGCCTATTCGCTAAAATTTTTAAAAATAACAGGGCCCTCCCTGGCCAGTTTGGCTCAGTGATTGAGCATCTGTCTGTGGACCAGAGTCCTTGGTTCGGTTCCTGCTAGGGGCACGTACCACTAAAAAAATAAATAAATAACAGGGCCCAGCTGGTGCAGCTCAGTGGTTGAGCATCAACCCATGCACCAAGAGGTCACCGGTTTGATTCCCAGTCAGGGCACATGCCCAGGTTGTGGGCCTGATCCCCAGTGGAGGGCATGCAGGAGGTGGCCAGTCGATGTTCTCTCTCATTGATGTTTCTGTCTCTCTCTCCCTCTCCCTTCCCCTCTCTCTCTAAAACACAAAAACAAAAAACAAACGAAACAGTGAATTATAAACAAAAAATAACCTTTTAATTTAATCATAAGCAAATCTGAGTTAAATGCATTTTAAAATTAACGGGGTGTTCATTTTCACATATAGTCTATGGACTGGAAATTTTGTCTGTTAGATCGAGGTCCACAAAGTCGAGGATTTACTGTTCAGATCTTCTCCAGGCTCCAGTATGAGATCCATCTTCTCAAGTTCATGGAAGTATGGAGCAGAGACACCCCAAAGTCTTCTCCACGGACCCACCTGCATTGAAGGGCCCCTGCCTGTACCCAAACCATGCCATTGGCCCCTAAGCCAACCCTCCTCCCACATTAGAAACCCCTGACGGTCAGCAGAAGAGAACCTTTCCCCAGTGATCCTCTTAGCTCTGAACCACCCCGCGTGGCTTCTGCAATGTCCAAGCTCCGGGAGACAGCACCTCCGCGAACATAAACCCTGCCGTTGACACCTGTGCTGCGGACACCTGTCCTCTTCCCAGGCTCCGATTTCCCATCTGCCCCTGTCTCCGTGGAGAACCACCCCCCAGTGGCCGTGGCGCTTCCTAATTCTGAGAACATGACTGCCCAGGGCCAGCGTTCCTTCAGCCGATGTCTCCACTCCTTTATCTAAAACGTTGGTCAGCAGGGGGGCCAGTTTCCCACCCTGCTTTGGGTCCAGAAACCACCTTGCAGCCCACATATGGGCCAGTGATTGGGCAGCAACCTGAAAACACATTACTGCTGGGAAAAGTGTTAGCCGGGCACAGGCGGCAGGGCTACCTTCTCCTGCAGCCCCGCCAGCCAGAGGCAGCATAATGCACTCAGGCGGTGCAGGTTTGCAATCGCCAGATTCCACCTTTGACACCACTGTCAACACCCAGCTGACCTATGGAGGCCACCTGGGAACTTTCCTCATCGACACACTCTCTACCACTGGCTTCGGAGTGGCCCCCAGGAGGCCTAGCACTGTGGCTCGCTGTTTGCTGGTACATAGGGAAGGCCCACTTGCGGCTATGGGTCTGCAGCTCCCGTGAATGGCGGGGGCTCTGGGGTCAGTATCCTCAGTCCAGGCCCTGCTCATTCACAGGCATCCAGCGCATTCACTTTACAGATGGACTTAGGAAGGCACGCAGCACGGCTTCTACATCTCATTTTGGCCATATATCCGGGGATCCATCTGGCCTAGCCTGGCTGCTCCAGCAGAAGGAGCATGCACTACCCTAGTGCCTGGATAGACTGCCGGTTCCACCTTAAATCCCATCACTTGGAGCCCACCTGTCCATAACACAGGCGTGGTGATGGGAGAGTATGACACTTCCCGTGACTGGAAGCAGTGTTCACACTTGCCATCAGTGCACCTGCGACCCACTGGGGCAGAGAGAGCCTCCTACCCTTGCAACAGCCACCACCATGGAGAAGAAATGTATGTCAAGAGATGTCTTCCACATTTCATCAGGCCACCGGGAGCTCACCTGGCTACACCGTATCCGTTACAGCTATAAGTGCCAGCACAGTCCCCGTGTTTAGTCAAGCATCAGCGCTACCTTATTTCCAGGCACCTGGACCCCACCTCCACCCCCAGGTTATGGTGTCCCTCTCACTTTGGAGGAGCCAGGACTATGTTTGGAGCCTCCTGCTCAGAGCAACTCTGCCTATGCTCTGGGCATGGCACACTCAAGCCTTACACTTGGGGCACCTGCCCAGGGATTCATAAGTGCTGCCAACCAATTTTATCATACATCTCAACAAATAATGAGCAGGTCTTCCTCTGCAAACTGTGTGTAACTGTAAATGGACGTAGCCCCTTTAAGGGAAACTTAACCTGCTGGTGACCCTACATCAAGTCAGAGGACCACACCTCAGGGGTGTGGGGGGGGGTGGGGTGTTGGAGGGTGAGGAGAAACGAGCCCAGATAAGAAGTACACTGGACTTGAGATGTCCTAGTGGAGAATTGAAGATTGCTGCCTATATTAACTGTGCCATCCGTGGCTGGACTGTCGACTTGGCCAACCCCAGCTCTGGGCCCGTTTTCTCGAGTCCTGAAACGGTCAGGATGCCCACTGTTGTTTATAGATGCTTCCTTTTCCCTACACATTTGCCTCAATGGGCCCTTATCTTTCCAAGATTATATATATATATATATATATATATATATATATATATACACACACACACACACACACACACACACACACACACACACACATACTTGTTTAAAAACAAACAAGAGCACATAATGTAGAATAAAATACTCTAAGGACTTTTATAGCTCAGTCTGCAGGTGACTTGCATAAAGTCATGGGCAGGTGACAGCAACAAGGTATTTCAACTCCCCGGAGCTCTGTACTGAAAGCAAGACATACCAGGAATGGAAAGAAGTCCAACAGTTACTTCGAAAGTGATTCATTAACAGTTAGTGAGGTATCACTTGATATGCAAAAATTTGCATTTTTTGAATTTGACTCTATGGTTTGCCTTAAATACATTTATAACTGCATGATATAATGAAAAGCGTATGAGATCACAACTGATTTACCTACGTAGAAATTCTAATTCTGCTTTTACTGGTTGTGTGTTAAATTAAAGAAAGGTCATTAGCTTTTGTAAGAAATAAGTTCTTTATAACTGGTATAAGATGATACCTTTTATATATACTTTTATTGTGTTATTGAGTTAAAACATTATTATGGGAAACATTAACTTGGGTGTAGACTTTGCCTTAATTTTTTTAACTCATTTTTATTGTTGAATGTACTACAGAGGTCTACCCTTTTTTTCACTGTTGACCCCTCCTCTCCAATCCCACCCCCCTCCTGCCTTCCCCACACTATTGTAGGTGTCAATTGGTTTTGCATATATGCAGAGAAGTTCTTTGGTTTATCTCATCCTGCCCTCCCTCCCCTCTTCCCTTTGAGGTTCATCAGTCCAACAACCAATTTGTACTTCTTAGTGCATTCTTCATTTCTGACTGGTCTTTTTTGATGTTGTTGATATTTACACTAAGTTCCTTGGAGGTCTCCTTAAGTTCCTTGAAGGTCTCACTAAGTTCCCTGAATGTCTCACCAAGTTCCTTGAGCAACCTTATAACCAATGTTTTGAACTCTGCATCAGATTGATTGCTTATCTTCATTTTGTTTAGTGCTTTTTCTAGAGTTTTGTTCTTTCCTTTCATTTAGGACATGTTTCTTTGCCTCCTCATTTTGGCTGCTTCCCTGTGATTGTTTCAATGTATTAGGCAGAGTTGCTATGTCGCCTAGGCTTCGTAGGGTGGCCTGCTATAGTAGGTGTCCTGTAGGGTCCAGTGGCACAGCCTCCCTGGTCACCCCAGCTGGGCCCTCAAAGTACACCCCTATTGTGAACTATACACCCTTCTGTTGTAATTGAGCCTTGATTGCTGTTGTAATGTCAATAGGAGGGATTTACTCAGGCTGATCAGCTGTAAGGACTGGCTGTGCCCACTGACCACTGGCCTCTGACTACGTTGGAGGATCAGCTGTGCAGGGCCCACCACACAGAGGGATGCTTATTTCAGCAGGGCTCTGGTACCCACTGAGTCTTCTCATTGAGTGTGTCACTTGTGGAGGTGGTTGGGTGGTGGTGCTTCGACATGGTCTGAAGCTGTCCACTGGGTGTGCCGGCTCTGGGGCAAAGTCAGCCACTGCCTGTGTTCTACCCGGGGCCACCAGGCATAAGCTACAGAGTGATCTGCAGATGGTGCTTCTTATGCTGGGCTTGGAGGTGCCCAGGCAAAGCCAAGCTGTGAACCAAGGCTGGCAAAGCTTCTAGTGCCAGGCCTGGGGCCACTTAATGAGAGGTATGGGGCTCGCTGAGACCAGATGCTGCTTGTCTGAATGATTTTTAGAAACTCTGAAGCAGGATCCAAGACAGGCCGATCCTATGGTAAAGCCTTTCCAAACAGCTTGGTTGGGCCCGAAAGTTGGGTGGGGCGGGGCCTCTGGGAATCACCAGAGCGGGGCCAACAGTGTGAGCTGGGTTGCTGGAGTCCCAGATATGGTGGCTGTCTGCCAGCCTGGGGAAGGTCTCACCAGAGGAACATCAGCCTCCACCAGCACATCTGTCCGGGAGAAAGCCGCCTCTGGCCCTATCCTGAGGCCAAACAGCTCAGTTCTTCCACGTATGTCCTGGCACCCCTCAAGCTGCCTCCCCTCCAAGCTTAGAAAGAGCAAGTCTGAGTAAATCCGTGTGCGAGCCCTTTAAGAGGAGCTGCCTGGGGCTCCTGCAGCCTCAACCTCCCTGAGCCTCAGTTCCCGCTGGTTTTACAGCCAGAAGTGATGGGGATTCTCTTCCTGGCACTGGAACCCTGAGCTGGGCACCTGGTGTGGGATGGGGACCCCTCAGACCTCAGGGAGGACCTTCCCAGCTGAGGTGTCCTCCTGATTTTATCCACCACACGTGGGTGTGGGACCAGCCCGTCTGCCTCCACCCTCCTACCAGTCTCCATGCGGTTCCTTTAATCTCGTAGTTGTAGGACTTCTGTTGAGCTTGATGTCAGGTGGTTCTGAATGATGGTTGTGTTATAGTTTTGTTGTAATTTGAATGTGGTTGTGGAAGGAGGTGATACCGCATTTACCTACCTGCCACCCTGACCGAAGTCCCTACACTTTGCCTTATAGTGTCACCTATTCACCCCAGAAAAGGAAGGGGCAGTGAAGGCAATTAACATCTTCTGACTCCCAGCTGGATGCCGTGCATGGTGCTGGGCACTTGATTTCCTAATTCCTGAGAAGCTGGGCAGATGTCTGTCTTTATTTTATAGGTGAAGAAACTGAGCTTCAGATAGGTGATTTGCCCAAGTTTTAATGGTGATGGTTTATACAGTTTGAGAGTCAAACATAAATATGTGTGTCTTTAAAGATCACCCCTTTTCTCTTCTATCAGTTGTCCAGTGAAAGCAGATAATTTAACAGCTTCAGTGATTGTGTAGGAATTGTAGACATATTTCCCTCTGGGAGGGAAATAAGTGTTCTTTGGGCATTAAAGACAAAATTTAGTAAGTGACAGGCAATAACACTCACATGGGATTGGTCCAGCATTTTTATTTTCATGGTTGATTTAGGGGCCAATATTCTCATGCCCCTCTAGCTCCCTCCCAGTATCTAGATGTTTGACAGTCATTAAACATCGATGTAAATTTGAGTTGGTATGCTCACTCTTTGATCAAGATTTTCATTTTTTCCTATTCATTCTGCTAATGGCAATAATTTTCACAAGTTAAAATGTGTTAAACATGCCCAACAAAAGCATATCGTATGCCTGTTGTATGTATTACTTTAGTTAAACTTCATGTTAATCCATGAGGTAATTAACAATTGTCATTGCATCTCACAGATATAGAAATCGAGGTTTGAGACATTGCCCACATTCATACAGCTAGCTACCTGTGGAGCTTGGATTTCTGATGCCAAAGCCCTTGTCCCTGGTGCCGTTCTGTCAGATGCCCAGAGGTGATCAGTGCCTCTTGTTAGCAGTTTTCAGGAAATGTGGGGAACATTGTTCGGAGCGGGGATCTTCTTAGACCTCTTGCGAATGTTCACCTAGTGTTGACCCTCAGCTGGTCACATAATGTAAATTCACACACACACACACCTCACAATACTTAAAGAATAAACAGTTAAGCCAAGTGATTTGTGGAACCCATTCTGTAAAGGCATTTTCAGGACTGATTGAATATAACTAAATATTTCCATTTCCACATGAGGTATATGTCTTTGAAACCCTTCCTTAAATCTAGTTCTAACATCTGTTTTGCGGAACAAAAGAATAACCTATACAAATGATTACAGCATATAATTCATGGGTAAGAGACTCAGATTCATCGTTTTCCTCACTTACAATGAGACCATGTGTATGAGGGGGCAGTTTCGAATTCAAAATTCTGTATGGTCTCGGAATTTTCTTACCAAAGTCTGGCTTTAGATATCTAGTCATACTCTAGAAAGAAACTCAGATATATATTTTTGTTGTTGTTTTTAGTAGAACATCTGGTATTTATTGGCAGAATGGATCAGTGATGATTTTCTGTGAAACGAAGCCAAAACTTGATGGAGTATGAGTTCATCTCTGTGTCAAATCCAAAGCCCAAATATTTCTTCCTACCTACAGTGGCATCTGAAAACATAATAACCACAGCCCCGGGATTGTAGAAGGTTCAACTAAAGACTATGCAGAGCATCAAGATGAAATAGATCAATAATTTAGCAATAATATACCATATTGTTAAATGCACTTGTAAATATATGTGAGAAACGACTCCGCAAAAATACATTTTGTTTCTCTTTTTGCATTCAATGCAGTTGGAAAGAGAGCCCCTGATTGTATTTCTCAAAGCATGAGTGTATTCCCCCACGAAGCAATCTTTCCTCAGCATGCTGATTTAGATAATAAAAGGAAAAAGAGATAACTGGATGAATCCTCCAACCTTGCGCTTCAAGAATTGTGGCTGAGAGCCCCTTGGGGTTGCAGGGCAATTCTGAGGCTGTGGAAGCTCTCCGAACAGCTGTTAGGTAGTAGTCTCGACAGAGCTTGTTAACAGGACGCCTGGTCAGGGCCATATTAACTGGATCCCTTCACTGTCGTCACCACAGTCCCTCTGATCATGTCCCTCCATTATCACTCGCCCACCTCCCCAGCTTGCTCTGTTAACACGTCTACTCTCCCGACAGGAAAGAACTCAGTCTCTCTCTCCCGCCCCCACCCCTTCCTCTCTCGTTCACCTCCCTCTGGCTAATCCCTTCTCATGGCTCTCAGTTTTCTTCTCTCTCGGTGCTGAAGCTTTTCCTGTCTTCCTTCGCTAACAGCTATTTCTCCACACCAAATGTGGGCGTCCCTCCCCACCCCTCCACCCAGCAGTGCCCCTCGCTAGTTTCCATACCATTGATGGAAGGAACTGCTTGAATATCTTACATCATCAAACTACATGGATTTTCTAGTCCTCTGTGAGAGAGGCGGAACAGAGAATTGGTTAAGAACACGGGTCTTGAAGGTAGACTAGAACTTGACTTAAATCTCAGTTCTGATGTTCTCTTGAACTCAGCACACATGACTGAATCTCCCTTAGCTCCCAGGTCCACATCCGTTAAATGAGGAGACTACTTATCTCAGGAAGTTAAGTATTTGGATTAAAGAAACCAGTTATAAGCGCACTTTACACAGTGATAGGAACAGCTTCTGTTACTTTTTATACCATACCTGTTGATCAGATGGCCCTAGTCTCACGTCTTCGTCTTAGCTACTTTATATCAGTCTTTCTCCTTGGCCCATTAAGTGAGCCTGTCCACCTCACTAAGTATAAATTTGTACTTAGAGGATATGTAATGTTCTATCCTCTCTGTCACTAGGCTATGGTCATGAAATGATTTAAGGCATCTTTCTTTCTGGACACTTTAATAATCTAGAGGTGGAGAAATTGGGAGGAAGAAAAGGGAATAGTAAGGGGTCTCTTCTAAAAGGTCGTTTATTCCTACAGTAAAGTTTTTGGTAATGGGCCAGGTACACAAGCACGAGAGGTAGTCTGGGGAAGAACCTTCTCTACCTGCTCACTGGCAAACTTCTTCCAATATCTTGCTTGTTTCTTAACTGCAAATAACTGAGTTTTGTCGCATAAAGTGTATCAGGAAAATTAATATGATCTTGCCACCATGCTAAATAAATTCAGTTCTTTGTAAATACTTTATAATCGCATTTGATCATCACAACATTTCTGGTTGACATTTTGATCCCCATTTTACAGAAGACCAAATGGAGAGGGTAAACATTTTGCTTTTCATCACTTAGCTACTCAGTGACAGAAGTCTTTCTGATGCCTGAACCTTGGCCATCTTTGATCTCATTGGTAACCCATTCATTATTTAAGAACATGCTATTTAGATTCTGAGTGTTTGAATGATTTTGAGGTTTTTTTGTTTGTTTGTTTTTGTTTTTATTGCAGTTGATTTCTAGTTTCATGAAGTTGTGAGCTGAGAAGATGCTTGATATGATTTCAAACAGCTTGAACTTGTAGAGATTTGTTTTGTGTCCTAACAGGTGGTCTGTCTTTGAGAATTCTCCATGTGCACTTGTAAAGAATAAATATTCTGCCACTTTCAGATGAGGTGTTCTCCAACTATTAATTAAATCCACCTTATCGAGTGGGTCATTTAAGATCTTTGTTTCCTTGTTTAGTATTTGTCTGGAAGGTCTGTGCGGTGATGTCAGTGGGGTGTTAATCTCCCCTTCTTTGACTGTGATGCTGTCTATCTCGCCCTTACCGTCCTCCAGGAGATTTTAATACATTCAGGTGATCCTGTGTTGGGTGTCTGTATGTTCACCAGGGTTACATCCTGTTGTTGGAATTATCTTTTTAGTGCTTAGTAGTGACCTTTTTGTCTCCTGTCATGGCCTTTGTTTTGAAGTCCATTTTGTCTGATATAAGTATTGCTACCCCTGTTTTTTAAAAAAAAGTTTTTATTGATTTTTAGAACTAGAGAATGGGAGAGGGAGACATAGATGGAAACATCAATGAGAGAGAAACATTGATTGGCTGCCTTCTGCACAAACCCTACTGAGGATTGAGCCCACAACCCGGGCATGTGCACTGACTGGGAATTGAACCAGCGACCTCTCGGTTCATGGGTCAACACCCAACCACTGAGCCATACCAGCTGGGTACTACCCTCGCATTTTTTATTGTTTCAATTTGTATTAAATGTTTTTTTCCCATTCTTTCACTTTCAATCTGTGTGAGACTTTTGATCTAAAGTGTATTTCTTGTAGACCGCACCTATATATGGGTTATGTTTTCTTATCCATTCAGCTACTCTATGTCTTTTGTTTAGAGCATTTCATCCATTTATTTTTAAGGTTATTATTGATAGGTACTTATTTATTGCCATTTTTATTCTTTATGCCTATGTACCATGCTCTCTCTCTCTCTCTCCCTGTCTCTCTTCTGCCTGTCTCTTGCTTCTAATTCTTACAACAGTCTCTAGCATTTCTTGCAATGCTGGTTTGGTGGTAATACACTTCCTAGTTCTTTTTTTTCTTTGTCTTGAAAGCTCATTTTTTTTCAGATTTGAATGACAGTCTTGCTGGATAGAGTAGTCTTGGTTTTAGATTCTTGCTTTTCATTACTTTGAATATTTTATGCCATTCTCTTCTGGCCTATAGTGTTTCTGTTGAGAAATCAGGTGGAATCCTTATGGGAGCTTCCTTGTAGGTACATGACTGTTTTCCGTCTTTCTACCCTTAAGATTATCTTTTTGTCTTTAACATTTGCCATTTTAATAATGATGTATTGGTGTTGGTCTCTGCATTCATTTTAATTGGAACTCTCTGTGCTTTCTGAACTTGAGTGGCTTTTTTCTTCGCCAAGTTAGAAAAGTTTTCTGTCATATTTCTTCAAACAGTTTCTTTATTCCTTGCTCATTTTCTTCTCTCTCTCTTATAGCTCTATATGCAGATGTTCTTTTGTTTCATATTGTTCCCAATTTTTCTTAAACACTACTCATGCTTTTCAAGGGTTTCTTTCCTTTTTATGCTTTGTGTGTTTTTTTGACCTTTTCTTCCTAATCACTGATTAGATCCTCTGCTTCATCAAGCTACTTTTAATTCCTTCCAGTTTCTTCTTGATGTCAGATATAGTATTCTTCATTTCTGACAGGTTTTTATGCATGTTTTATATATTCTTTTTTATGTACCCACTGATTCCATGTAGTT
This sequence comes from Molossus molossus, assembly GCF_014108415.1. NCBI lineage: Eukaryota > Metazoa > Chordata > Mammalia > Chiroptera > Molossidae > Molossus > Molossus molossus. Next base: position 112,964,850 of record NW_023425388.1, read on the forward strand.
CTAATTAAGTTTCTTATAATCCTCACTAAATTACTTGAGCTTCCTTATAACCATTATTCTGAACTCTATATCTGATAAACTGTTTACCTCCATCTTATTTAGGTGTTTTTTTTGTTTGTTTTTTTCTGGAGATTCCTCCTTTTCTTTTATTTAGGTGGGTGTTACCTTGTCTGCAGGTTAGCTATCTCTTTGTGTTTGTTGCTATGTATTTATTATTCCGGCTGGTACTTCCACACCTCACAGGGTGGCCTTTTGCAGTGAGTGTCCTGTGGGACCCAGGAGTGCGGTCCCTTTGAACTCCTGAGCTCATGATCTAGGAGTGACCCTTTGTGCGTTTTTTGGGCTCTCCCGTTGCAATTGGGTCTTGATTGTTTTTGTCCTGTTCATGGGTGGGATCTCCTCCCAAGCTCACTAGTTGTGTGGCTCAACCCCAACCACATCATGCGCACTGTTGTACAGATGTGGACAAGACAAAAGAGGAAACAAACAAAAACATACAAGAGTACCAAACAACAACAGTAAAAACAACCACAAAAGAAAAGTAATCTAGGAAAGAAAAAAGAGAACAAGAATAATAAATGGCAAAGAAGGAAAGAAAATAATAACGTATAAATTAAAAGAAGAGAAAAGGGGAAGAAAAAGGATTCTGAAAGAAAAAAAAAAAATGAGAGATAAATAAAATAAGAGTAATGAGTAAGAAAAGGAAAAGACTTAAAAAAGAAAAAATTATGAAAAAGCTAAGAAAAGAGAGAAAGATAAAGTGAAAGAAAGGAAAAAAAGAAAGAAAAAATAGAGTAAGAAAAGGACGGACTCAAATAAGAGCTGCTAAAGAAACAAGAGAGAAAGATAATAACCACAATAATAAAACCAGAGCAGTAAAAAATAAAGAAAATAATGAGAAAAAATAATTTTCTTGTTTTATTTTCTTTTTTTTAATTAATTTATTTTTGTTACAGATGTTTCTCCTTTTTCCCGATTGATAACCCCTCCCTCTCCCTCCCCGCCCTGTCCCCAGCTTTGTTGTCCTGTCCATTGTTCATGCACACATGCATATAAGTTCTGTGGTTCATCTCTCCCCCACCACCCATCTTCTGGGGATTGTCACTGTGTACCCCACTTCCACGTCTCTGGGACTACCCATTCCTCAGACTGTTATGTTCCTTATATTCCACAAATAAGTGAGATCATGTGATACTTGTCTTTCTCTGATTGGCTTGTTTCGCTTAGGATGACATGTTCCGGGTCCCTCCCTGATGCTCCCTGAGGCTGCTGCCTCCTCAGCAGGGGTCAGGATGCAGGTGGGGCTGCTGGATTTCAGGGAGGGGGTGAGCTGTGTCCCATGGTGTGGGGCATTGCCTTCCCCATGTGTCTCCTGTTGAGGTGGGCGGGTGTCTCTCAGGACAGATGCCACTGCAATATCCAGGGCGGGTTGGGGGATGACTCAGCACAGGTTTACTGGCCGCCGTCCTCCCTGTGACTCTCCCCAATCCTTTCCACCCGTCTTTCCTCAGGAACTCTAGTCCACGCTGCCCTCCCCCCCCATGGAAACCTAGGGTGAGTGACGGGGAGCAAAATTCCTGTACACCATCCCTTTTAAAAAAAGTGGTTCTGTCTCCAGGAAGCTCAACTCCCCCACTGCTGTTTGCTGTGTGGGCCGCTGTTGTTGGCTCTAGCTGTCCAGGCTGGGGTGCCCTTGGCTTCTCTCCTCTCTGGGGGAACACTCTTTACCCTTGGCCTGGGCTCCTGAGATCTGGGCCAGCCCCTCTCGTGACCCCACCCTTCCTGCCAGTCTCAAGTTGGTTTCTGTCCTTCCTGGTATAAAAGTCTCCTCTTCAGCCCTAGCCGGTCTGGCTCAGCAGTGAGGGCCAAAGAGTCACAAGCTGGATTCCAGCCAAGGGCACGTACCTGGGTTGCGGTGGGTTCCTGGCCTCAGTCAGGGTCATATAGGAGGCAACCGATCGATGGGTCTCTCTCACATTGATGTTTCACTCTCTCTCCCTCCCTCCCACTCTATCTGAAGATAAATGAAAAATATATATATATATATCCTCAGGTGAGGATTAAAAAAAAAAAGAGAAATGTCTCCTTTTTACCAGTCTTCAGCTGGTACTGCAGAGTGAATATTCCCCAATTTAGTTCTAATTCCAGTCAGATTCTGGGAGGAGGTGGGAGAAAGACCCACCTACTCCACCATCATCTTCCAATCGTGCGTCCTCTTATGTCTCCTGACTTAACCACCGCACGGGGGTGTGGGACCAGCTCGGTCTGCGTCTCTGTCCCTACCAGTCTCATTGTGGCTTTTTCTTCATATGCTTAGTTGTAGGATGTCCATGGAGCTATGTTTCAGGTGGATGTCCTGCAGTTTAGCTGGCATTTTGATGTGGCTGGGGCAGGTTTTGAGTACTGCCTTTACCTACACCGCCACCCTGTCCAGAAGTCTGCAGTTATTCCTTAACCTCTGCGTGGACAGTGATGCTCTGCCCTGGTCCTCATATTGCTGAAACATGGAAGGGAGTATGGATGGTCTATTTTCATCACATTTAACCATGATTTTAGTATATATATATTTCTAGAGTTTGCCTGATTTTCTTTCGGTGCAAATCCTAGTCCAGAGTTTATATTAGACTTTCATTAAGTCAGAGGCAAAATGAACAGCAATTTATGTTCCTGTAGAATAAGTTACACTTATTGAACATTTTTATGTGGGTGGGGGTAGTATCAATTGTTACCCGGAACCTTAAAACTTGCCTTTTTTCTTGGTCACGTAAATGCCTACTCTTTTAGGTTGTGAAATAATTTTAACCCATCTGATCACATTTAAGGCATAAAATTCTATATTTTGTGTAATTGTGAAATGATGAAATTACAAGGGCCATAAAGCACTGATTTTCCTACTTGCATGATTGACATCCAAAGAGCACGTGCCTCACCACGAAAGAATGAAGATTTTAACTTAGTGGTTGCAAGCGACGGGACTTCAAGCTGAAGTCCAGTAACAGATAGACGGTGCATGGTTTAGCTCCACCAGTGTTTGGTTCAGCTTTTTTACTTGGATTAATTGTGTACATTTAGAAATCAATAGACTTCACATACAAATCTAGATTTTTAGTGTCACTTAAAAGGTGAGAAGACTGTGATACTGGGTGTAGTAGTAGCAACCTCCAGTTTCTGTGGGGGCACATGTGATCTGCTTCCAATTCACCTTCTCTGTGTCTCAGTACCCACACCTTTCTCTCAAGATAAATACTCGGACTAATAGGCAGACTGGCTTCCAACCACCAGGCGCCAACCACTAGAGAGAATAGAGGTCCCAAAGTCCAACCCTCAGAGTCTCTTGCTGAGCCAACTGCAACCCTTTGGTTTCTGAACCCTGGGGAGATTAGGGGAGGGGCTTCAGCAGCCCAGGTGGAGAGCACCCCACTTGGGACCTGTTTCAACCTTTCAATGAGCTGTCTGCTATGCTGGTGCTTGTCCCTTAAGGATCATCCCTGCCTGTATTTGAGGCAAAGTGAATAGTGTTTTTGCCCTTAAAAACACTCCCCTCGAGTCTGACTCTGTGAGTGTGTGAGTGAGTGAGTGAGTGAGTGAGTGTGTAAGTATATTTATTAAATGTAAACTTCACAAAGGCAGCATAGTGCTTCGCACAATGTGGACAGTCCATAAATATGTTTTAAGTTGGGTGGATTGAATTATTTATTATTTCATAGACTTTGTATGTTCATGGCCATATGATAAATAAACCCGGTTGGGCTTCCTCATGCATGTTTGACTTTCATACAATTATATTTCACACCAAGAAGAAACCCCATCAGCACTGCCCTCAGACCAACACATAAAGCATATTAATCAAAATAACATTTAACCTTTAGAGTTGAAGTGGAAACAGGAGAACAATGCAAGGATGTGCTAATTGTTCTATACTGCTGTGGACTCGATCAGGCATTCTGTCTGGAGCTAGTACCATGAATACACACAATAATTAATGCAGTCATTTTTAAATCACTGGATTTCTATAGTTCCTTTTATTTTATTCTCTACTATCATTTTAAGCTCTGGGAAATTAATACAGATAGAAAAAAAAAATGGGAAGAAATAACCGCCAGAGGAAATATTTCTATTAAGGTGGTAGATTAAGGAGAAAGTAAAAATTTTCTGGCTGAATACAAATTTTCTACGTATAATTATAGAAAAGTCTTAAAATACTAGTAAAAAAATCTCTTCCAATAAAATCCATTAAACGACTGTGTATTTGAAGATTTGGTTCAAATATTTCATGTGTAATAGTGTCTAATACTTTTTAACTGCAATTTTCAAGGAGTCACCCATTGAGTCAAATAATTCTTTTTTCTGTTTAGATATTACTGTGAATAATTATTTTGCTCATCAGGGTTTAAGAGACTATTTCTCCATGTACAATGGATTTCTTCAAACCCGACAGCCTTTTGTAAAAATATCTCTTTGGAAATATTGGTAGGACACATACCAATTACTGAATTGAGTTTATTAAATAATTTTCTCTGTTACTTTATATAAAAAAGTTTTAGGCCTGGCCAGTTTGGCTCAGCGGTTAGAGTGTTGACCTGCAGTCCAGAGAGACCAGGGTTCTATTCCCACTAAGGGCACATACTTCAGTTGCAGTTTGTCCCCGGCCCTGGTTAGTCGTGCGGGTGGCAGCCACTCGATGTGTCCCTTTCACATTGATGTTTCTCTCTCTCTCTCTCTCTCTTCCTCCCACTCTATCTGAACAAAAAAATGGAAAAAATGTCCTCGGGTGAGGATAAAAAAAAAAAGTTTTACATGCATTCTGAAATTTGATGTCTCAAAAGCTAATTTTAGAAGACAAGCTAATACTTGATGCAAAACTATATATTTTAAAAATCTCACACATACCATCTGTGGGTAATTTTACACACAAATTCTTTTTATGATAATATTAATGGGATTCTTATATTTGTATTATTAAAGTGATCTATAATTTCTAGATTACATAAAAATGGACATTTAAGTTGTTTTATAAACAACTCTTTCGTGGCACTAAAGAATCCATTGATTAGTTAAAAAGGAACCAAACCAAATGAAAGTGCTCCCCGGCAAGGGTAGGGGGTGCTCTGGCCGCAGTGGACTGGTGTGGTTGCCTCTACCCACCATCGTGAAGCTCTGGGCTGTGTCCAGGGTCTTAGTTTGCGGAGTCAATTTTGGGCTGCTGAGTGGAAAGTCATCAGCACCAAGTGACAATAGCAAAGCTGAAGCAGAGGATGAGCACACAGCAGACAACACCCGATCTGCCAGGCGGGGTCCCAGAGGGACCAGTGAGGTCAGAGTCTGTAGGTTCTGTAATGGGGGTGTTTCTTTGGAAGACCCCAGGGCTAGCCACTTTGATCAGAGTTTTGGTCAGTCTTAAATGTAGAGTATTTTGAAATGGGGACCGTACCAACAGAACCAGAAACAAGGCTTTTTTTTTTCTCTTCAGCGAAAGATAACTGTATATGGCTCACAGTACAATTCTATACGTGTTAGATGCTTAATAATGTTTGTAGATAGCAATTTAATAAAGATTGCAACATTGTTACTCCATTGGTCTCTAGGTTGGTTTGCATTTACCTAGTCAGTGGGGAATGTGGATGTGGAGAAGATATTACTTCTGTCTCTCACCTCTTCACGTGTATTCCTCTGAAATGTATGTGCTTTGTTCAGAGGATCCCTTCCTGGGAAGGGGAAAACAGAGACTGTTTTCCAGTTATTACTGTCAATGGACTTTCTACCATGAAGAAGTCATACTTAGAAAGATATCCATTGCATGTTATTTACAGAGAAAAACATCATGCATCCATTCAGAACGCGTTCAGCACCTACTGTCTGCTGGACACTGTGCTAAGCTTTGGGAATCCAGCAGTGAACAAGGCAAATTTCCACTTTCGGGGAAATAAAGAAATAGAGAGAGAGAGAGATGGAGAGAGGGAGAGAAGGGGGAGGGAGGGAGGGAGGAAAAAAGAAAGAAAAAAAGAGGGAAGAAAGGAAAAAAAAGCAAGAAAATAAATATACTTCATTTAAAGACAAAAAGCACTTTGTTTTTTCACAGCTATTATACTATGTCTTCTTCCCCCAAAACCTTTCTTCTCCCCACCCTACTTTCTCACTTTAAAATACTTTACAGACTTAAAAGTAAAGGCAAAATTAAAATGTTTTTGAAAGGGCGGGGTTAGAGTTCATGACAAATAGGATAGGAGTTTCCACTCGTACTCGGTAGGAAGAGTGGAGATCACCATTTCGTTAAGGGTAATTGAGATGCCAAGCACAGAAAAGTAAGTATGTTCTACTCTAATGATATCACTGTGTTTTGGTCCTAGTAACTTTAAAAAAAAATATGTTTTGCCAAATGATTGACTCCTTGTCCCCTGAGAGTGAATATATATGTGCAGCTCTTCAAAGCGACGCTGATCTGAAACTTACTTATACAGCTCCAGTGTATGCTTCAGTAGGTTTTCACTCGAGTGGACAGCAGGTAATGTTCAGCCATCCCAGGGTAGTAGTAACTTGTACTCTCAATTTTTTTTTATTATTCTTTCAAAGCCCTCTCATGAATATGTATATCATATGACTATCAGAGCTATGTCTGCTCATTTTCCATCTTTTCAATTGGACATAGTTTAGTTGCTTACTACTAGTTTAGAGTGCATAACCACACTGGAGAGAGGAAAGGGAATTTTAATGGATGTTAATCAAGAAAAGCAGCATTTACTTGGAGCAAAGTGATCTACACTGCCCTCTGGTAATGATAGTACCATTTCCATGGGTGTATACCAGCTCGTTCTTCTTGACTGGGAGGCAGTTTTTGACAGTGTATGTCAGGGGCACAAAAGCAGGTTCTCCATGTATACTCACAGAGGAGCCTTACATTCCTGTGCTATGATTAATGAAGGATACACAGTAGAATTGTAGTCATATGGATTTTATTTTCTCCTTCATTTAGTCGTAGCTTTTCTTATTCCTCTCCGTGGCTAACGCTCGACCTTGGAAATTGTCCAAACACTCTTAGGCTGAAGCACAAGAACAATAGTTTTGGAAAATGTAGGACAGTGTTGCTGAGAGCCTTGGCCAGAAACTTTTAATTAAAGAGATCTGAGTATTTTCAGGCCACTCACTTTTCACCCTTCCTACCAACCCTGAAGCACTCCAGATGAAAGCGCCTTATGGGGTTTGGAATTCAAGAGAGTTCTTTAAACTTTCTTTCATCATTTCATACCAAACCCAAGAGTTATGCTAGGTCAAGGGTTGGTGACCTTTGGCACACACATAAAAGTGGACTGATATGAGGGGCAAGATCTTGGGTACATTCCTTCTTTCTGACAAACATGCCTTTCCTTCCTCCATATACCCTTCTCTCCAGGAGGGCTGCACGTCCACCAAAGCCCTTAACTAGTTTCTCTTTCTCTTTTAGTTAAGTTTCCAAGGTGGTAACTCAAAGATAAAATGATTCAATTAAGGGCAACCCTTCCCCAAACCATCTGCATGGAAGAGAGAGAGCAGAAGGCGGAAGAGGCAGAAGCTAGCTCTAGTGTTGGGGGGAGAAGTAAGGTGTGTTCCTTGAGACCCGAGCAGCTTGGTCTTTGTCCCCTGTCCCCTGCACTTATAGCATAGATTATAAGTAGATGGTTCCAAATAGCTTTTTTAGGTCCAAACTCCATTTTTATTTTGTTTTATTTTAAATATGTTTTAATTTGTTTATTCATTTATTTTTTATTTCATTAATTTATTTTTGTTACAGATGTTTTTCTCTTTTCTCCCCCATTGACACCCTCCTTCCGTCCCCCCCCCCCCCGCAGCATTGTTGTCTATGTCCATTGGTTATGCTTATATGCATAAATTCTTTGGTTTATCTCTTCCCTCCCCCCACCCTCCTCTGAAGTTTGTCCGTCTCCATTTTTAAAACAAATTTTTTCTACTCATAGTTTCAAAAATAAAATCTTAGATATATTTTACACACATCAAAAGCCTAACTGTGTCATTCCTCAGGCATCCTGTTTTATATTTTGAACACTTTTAATTTCAAGATCTGTTTCTATAGTCACATAATTCCAGTTCTTTGACCAGTGTCATAGATTTCTTCTGCATTGTCTCTAAGTTATCTTTTTCTCTTAATTACGCAATCAATAATCAAATATATTTCTACAGTAATATCCAACATACAGAGACTTTCGAAATCTAAATTCCTACAGGGAATACTGCTCTCTTTTACTATTTTAAATTTATTTTATTAATTTCAAGGATGAAAGTGTGCATGAGTTTGAAACCATTCTTTGTATATGTCCAGGTGTAGCCAGATTTACGATGACTTTTGAAGAGAAAAAGCTCAGTTTAAATACAGCTGTCTCTTCTTCAATCTGCAGCCCCAGTCTGAACAACAGACTCTTAAAATTTGTTCACAGCCATGCACAAAACATTAAAACATTTTAAAATATATATTTTATTGATTATTTGTAGGGAAAAAAGAAGGGAGAGAACAATAGAAACATCTATGTGAGAGAGAAACATCAACTGGCTGCCTCCCACACTCCCCCCTCACAGGGGCTTGAGCCCGCAACCCCAGCATGTGCCCTGACTGGGAATTGAACTGGGATTTCTCAGTCCCTGGGGGTGACGCTCCATCCACAGAGCCACACTGGCTGGGCCACAATACATTTTTATTTGACATTTAAATAATTTACTTTAAAGTTGTACCATCCAATGTATAGCTCAGGATTACTCAACCTTTTCCTGATTGCATTTCCAATTTACTTAGATTTCCTTGAATTTTGATTGAAGTGTCTGAGGGATAAACAGCACCTCCTTCCAAGATGTCATGCTTGAAATGAATAACTAGGATCCTGGCTCCCTCATCCACATCATGGATAAAATGTGTGAAAAGCTTTGGCTTCAGTACTCTCTGGTGTGGAACACACCCAAGTACTTCTTTTTAGTTGGTGTCCCAAAATAAGAAATAATATTTCTCTAATGCTTGACCACAGCCAACATAGTCTGGGAAATGAACACTGAATTTCCAACCTGTCTGTCCAACCTGGACATTTTACACCGCTGAGGCAGAGTTTGGGAGCAAGCACAGGTGAACGCCCTTGACAATGCTATAAGGGAACGTTGCGGAGAGTTTTGGGGTGGTGGGGTGGTGCAGACATGAGACTGAGAAGGAAATGTCCGTGGAGGGCAAGAGCTGTGCCCGATATCACATGAATTTAGAATAGTCGGTAAATGTAGCCCAGGCTGTGTTTGAAGAACTATTCCTTGTTAAAGGGCAGACGTTCTGTACCCTCCAGGTGTAAAATGCTCATTTATTCTCTATGACAAATATCAGACTTGACTGATTGAAAGACAGAGTAGAGAAAACTTGAGATGCAGTCAGATGATCAACCCCTTGATCAACTGTTGTCTTTTTTTTTAACCAGTGAGGAGACACAAATAGCCCAGTGTCACAGCTGGTTAAAGGTGAGCTGCGACCAGACTCCAAAGTCATCAAGTCCTAGGCCAGTGTTCTTTCAACACATCATACTCACATTACACATTTCCTAATGACTATGGACCAGTCTAGCAGTTTCTTTTGGTACAATTGTTTTAACTATACTTGAAATGTATCTTTCTCAGTTGTATCTCTTCTTTAATAAATGGCCACTTTTGCTATGGTCTGATACATGTTCTTTAAAACGGGCAATTTCTGTTGATTTCATTATTAAACTTTATTACCTATCTTTCATTTTTTATTTATTTTTATCTTACTTTCCTGTTTTCTTACAAAATAACTTTCAAGAAGTTTGCCCAAATCACATAAATACAATTTTTCAGATGTTTTATTGAAAATTTTTAAAACAATTCCAAATTTCAGTTAAAATGTTGAATTCTGGCTTTATTAAATATGACATTTTCATCAAGAAAGGAAAAGGAAGTGGGCTAAAGAGGTCTTTCTATCCTCCACCCTCTCCCCCAATTTTTTAAAATTATTTATTTTTGTTACAGATGTTTCTCATTTTTCCCCCACTGATTCCCCCCTCCCCTTCCCTCCCTGCCCTGTCCCCAGCTTTGTTGTCCATGTCCATTGTTCATGCACACATGCATATAAGTTCTGTGGTTTATCTCTCCCCCACCACACCCTCTTCTGGGGATTGTCAGACTGTACCCCACTTCCACGTCTCTGGGACTACCCCGTTCCTCAGACTGTTATGTTCATTATATTCCACAAATAAATGAGATCATATGATATTTGTCTTTCTCTGATTGGCTTGTTTTGCTTAGGATGACACTTTCCAGGTCCCTCCATGTCACCTCAAAGGATAAGAGATCTTTCTTTCTTACAGCTGTGTAGTACTCCATTGTGTATATGTACCACTGCTTTTTTATCCATTCATCTACTGATGGACATTTGAGCTGTTTCCAGATCTTAGCTATTGTAAATAGTGCTGCTATGAACATGGGGGTACATATATTCTTCCTGATTGGCATTTCAGGCTTCTTAGGGTGTATTCCCAGCAGTGGGATCACTGGGTCAAATGGCAGTTCAATTTTTAATTTTTTGAGGTAGCACCATATTGTTTTCCATAGTGGCTGTACCAGTCTGCATTCCCACCAGCAGTGTATTAGAGTCCCCTTTTCTCCACACCCTCGCCAACACTTGTTTGATGATGTGTTGATGGCGGCCATTCTGACAGGTGTGAGGTGATACCTCATTGTTGCAAAAACAACATTTTAGTAGAAAACAGTGATAACTGTGAAAGTCTTTATCCTCGTTCTCCTGCCCCCGTTTCCAGGCCAGAAGTTGTTCCTGTCAGCAAGGACCTTCCAGGAATTTCTTCTTTTTTTTAATGCTTACAATTTTATTTGTCAATTACACTTTGATTGAAAAGTTAAATAAAGCTATAACTTCCTCCATGCCTTTCTTTTATTATTTTAATTTTTAACTCAATTGTGACATTGGTTAATAGGAGCATGTAGGTTTCAAGTGCATATTTCTGTCACATGGTCTGTGCATTGCACTGTGTGCCCACCACCCACAGACAAATCATCTTCTTTTCCCATATATTTGACCCACTTTACACTTTACTACCCCCCAAATGCCCTTCCCTCTGGTAACCATGATATTGTTGTCTGTGTCTATGAGTTTTTTGTTTGTTGTTCTTTCTTGTTCATTTGTTGCTTTCACTTTTATATCCCACATGTAAGTGACATCATATGATGGTTGACTTTTCTGTCTGACTTATTTTGCCTAGCATGATATTCTCAAGGTTCATCTATATGTTGCAGATGGCAATATTTCATTTTTTGTGGCTGAATAGTGTTCCATTGTGTGTATGTGCCACGTCTTCTTTATCCAACTCTCTAGCAAAGGACACTTTGGTTGTCTCCATGTCTTGGCCACCATGAATAATGCTGCAACGAACATAAGGGTGCACATATCTTCGCAAATATGTGTTTTCAAATCTTTTTGGGTAGATACCCAGAAGAGGAGTTGCTGGGTCATAGGGTAACTCTATTCTTTATTTTTGAGGAGCTTCAGACTGTTTTCCACAGTGCTGTACCAGTTTACATTCCCACCAGTGGTGAATGAGGGTTCCTTTTTCTCCACAACCTCTCCAACAGTTGTTACTACATGTCCTGCTAATAATAGCCAGTTTTTCCTCCATTGCCATTTACTTCCTCTATGCCCACTTCCACCTTTACCCACCCACTCCCTGCCCCAGCCAATCACCACACTGTTGTCTAAATCTATGAGTACCCTCTTTTTTCTTTTTTGCTCAATCCTCCCACAACATTCCCCTGCACCCCTACACCAGAGCTGTCTGCCTGCCTTCTATCTATGCGTCTGTCTCTATTTTGCTTGCTAGTTCAGTTCAGTTCTCTGTCCCCCTTTTTTTCAACCTTCACCCGAGGATATTTTTCCATTGATTTTTTTTTTTTTCAGATAAAGTGGAAGGGAGAGAGTGAGAGCAAGAGAAACATTGATGTGAGAGAGACATATCGCTTGGTTGCCTACCACACGACCCACAAATGTGGCTGGGGATTGAACCTGCACAGAGCTATGTGCCCTTGACTGGGAATTAAACCTGAGATTCTTCCATCCTTGAGCCAACACTCTAACTGCTGAGCCAAACTGGCCAGGTCTCTGCCCATTTTTTAAATGGATTGGTTGTTTGATGATAAGTATTTGTATGATTTCTTTATATACTATGGATATTATCAGAGCTGTTGTTTTTAATAGAATCAGCATGATATGGTGAAGGGGCCCCTGCCTGGCTCCAATTCTGGTTCTGACACCTACTCTGTGTGACTGTAGGCAAGTTGCTTTACCTCTCAGTTTCTTCACTTGCAATTTTGGGTAATAATAGCACCTGCATCATAGGCTTTGTGTGAGGATGAATTTAGCTAATGTGTAGAATTTATGGGACTTAATTCATAGTTTATTAGGATTAAAATAATGAATCAATATACCTTCACAGTACATGGAAGAAAGAGAGGGGGAGATACAAAGAAAAACAGACATGAGCTTTGTATATGCATACATTTAAAAGTTGAAAAAGAAAACACTACGACTAATTGGGACTTTGGAATATGCTTCTGGTATCGTGCAAGCTATTATTTGAGGTCGTCACTTCCCTCAGCTTACATTCACTGACTCATACATGCATACATTTAGCAAGGGTTTATTGAGCAGATAATTGTGAGACATTATACTAAACATCATGGATATATATATAAGAATTAATACTTACATTCTTTTCTCAAGATCTTGGCTTTTAGTAGTCAAAAGTGTACATACGTACACAGATATATACGCATAAAAATTAAAGATGAGATGACATCTGTTACATATATAAACAATGTATCCATGCGTTCAGTGATTGGAGAGATAACATCAACCAGTGTGGATTAAATAAGAAATAGTTATGGATTTGGCCTAATTGAAGCAGAAGCAACGAACTGATGATTCAAAGGTTGCACTTGTCACCAGGCTAAAACACATGCACAGTACTACAAAGGTTTTTTTTTTTTTTTTCTGGTTAGTTTGGATTATTTTACAATATTTAAGCACTGAAACTGTATTTTTGGATTTTATTGAAAAACTGGAAGATCTGGTAACAATCCATAAATCTTTATTTCAACACTGCCAAATGATTTGGAGGCAAATTGCCTTGGTTCACTCAGGCTGCGTCACTGAGTACTATAGACGGGGTGGCTCAGAAACAACAGACATTATTTCTCAGTACCAGAGGCTGGGAAGTCCAAGACCAACATGAACAGACTGTCAGCAATGTGTCTGGCATGAGCTTGCTTCCTGGTTCTTAAGTGCTGTCTTCTTACTTTGTCCTCACATGGCCAATGCACAGAGAGGGAGTTAGATCTCTCATGACTTCCCTAAGGAGTTTCAACCATGAGGGTTTCACTCATTCCCAATCATGAGGGCTCCATCCTGATGACCTCATATAATTCTCATTACTTCATAAATGTCCCACCTCTGAAGGCCATCAACTGGTTATAGCGTTTACAAATATAAATTTTGGGAGGACACTAATATTTCAGTCCATGATGCAAGTGATGATTGCCCTTCTAGGAGGGGTATTCATAAGAAGCAGTAGATACTTGTGCACTGAATTCAAACCTGCAGCCACCAGGACACAGTGATACTCAGAAATTAAAGACTTCAGTTCCTGATTGACATGCTGTTCGATGCCCAATGCCTGTCAATCACATTCTTCCATCCCCTGGGCGTTGCTGAGAGGCAAAAATTTACTCAGTAATAACATGTAGCGTAATTGAATTTAACAGCTCTCTCCACATGGAAATCGGCTGCATTTGGTATTGTTACAAAAGAGACTGGCCATACTTTTCCAGGGTCGACACCATATCAGAAGGTTCAAGGCCGAACTAACAAGGCCCTGTCTAAACTGTTCTTTTTCCGGGGTACAGACTGACAATCGCCAGAAGAGGGGGTGGTGGGGGAGAGATAAACCACAGAACTTACATGCATGCACGCATGAACAGTGGACATGGACAATAAAGCTGGGGACAGGGTGGGGGGGAGAATCATTGGGGAAAAAGGGAGAAATATCTGTAACAAAAATAAATTAATTAATTAATAAAAAAATTTTAAACAATACAATAAACTGTTCTTTTTCTCTTTTTCCTACTTGCCCCTGTCTTTATATTCATGAGTCCTTTTTTTTTTTTTTTGGCCTTTATTAAAAAAATATTTGCATAACATAAAGTTTACTCTTTCAGCCATTTTAAGTTCTTGTTCAGTGGCATTAAATAATTCACCTCCATAACTCTTTTCATCTCGCAAAATTAAAACTCTAACCCTCTTAAACAAAAATTCCCTCTTTTCTCCATTTTCTAACCCCTGGCAATTACCATTCAACTTTCTGTCTCTATGAATGTCATTCTCTAAAAACTACATAGGAGTCGAATCATATAATTGTTGTCCTTTTATGACTAGCTTATTTCACTTAGCATAATGTCTTCAAGGTACAACCGGTTGTAGCATGTGTCAAAATCCCCTTCGTTTTCAAGGCTGAGTAGTAACATTTCACTGTAGGTATACATCTCATTTTGTTCGTGCATCTGTCCACCGATAGAACTTGGGCTGTTTCCACGTTGGGGCTATCGTGACAAATGCTGCTATAAAAAAATAAAAGTGTACAAATATCTGAGTGTCTGCTTTCAATACATTTGGGTCTATACCCAGAAGTGGAATTGCTAGAGCATATGGTAACTCTGTGTTTAAATTTTTATTTATGTTTTTAAGAAACACCACACAACTTTCCACAGCTGCTGCATCTTTACGTTCCCACTAGCAACGCAGGAGATTCCATTTCTCCGCTGCGGCCATGTGCTCTCTGCTGCGGTCTCCCTTCCCCACACAGAAACTTCCTTCCGTGTGCCAAGCTGCAGGTCTGCCTACCACAAAAAATACGAAGGCAACTGTCAAAGAGAGATTCAAATCGAAATCTTACTTTCCACAGCACTAGGGCGAGATTGGTGTATTCCACAGTTTTGCTAGGCACATGGGAAGTTCCGACACCCTCCCTTCTAAAGAATTTTAATCCCTTCGAGCTGGAGAGATTCATTGGTGCTCAGATGATTGAGACTGAGCTTAAGGAATTACAGCATTTGAGTATCTGGCATAAAGCATACAATACAGTCATACTTAAACATTCTGTATAACACAGGAGGAGGAAATTGGGAATAAGGGACCAGCTAACGTGAATCACTTGTGTGGCATTAAAAAAGAAGGCTGGGACACTATTTTTATGACTATGTTTGCCAAACTATACAGTAAATATATTAATGGGAATGGTGTTAGATAGAACTTTTAGAAATAGCTTTTAGTTTATGTTTCACTTGCGTGTGTAGTCTGGAAACTAGGGGATGTAAATTTAATAAGATGCTACTTCTCTTGGAGGAGAAAGTGCTTGGAGACATCACAGTCTACTCAGCTCAAGGACCGTGACAATGGAGAAAATGGTTTGCAAAGCTTTGTCCCAGGGGTCCCACTCCTGCTATCACAGACCAGGGATTTAGGGAGAAAGCTGCACTGTATTTAGGGGTGAGCTGAAGACAAAACATTCTCATTTCAGATAAGGTAGAGGAGAATCCGTTGTCTGTCCCCAGCTTCAAGACAGAGAGCTTAAGATGTCGAAATGTAGCTCATGGGTATGCCACTGCCGGCACGTCGCGGGGAGTGTGGCCACGTGCTCACGTTCCAGGGCAGAAAGCGTGAGGGCTCTAATGGGAAGGACCACACGCACCTCGTGGAGTTACCGGGCTGAAGAATTACCAGAAAGAGCTGGTGTCTTACAGACTGGATCCGTCCTGCCAGCCTCACACCCCGAGTCTCCCGCTGCGGGAAGAGTATGCATGATGATATTTAAGAGTCTTCTGCTCTGGCTTTCTTAGGACACTTACAGTGTCCAAGCATTGGGTCGGCTTCCTTCACAGTCGTTGTCCGTGTTGTTCTACTGCTTCTGGACCCGGATGGTTCTGACTCATCTCTGTGATGTTTACACTTATTATTCCACTTCAATCTTTCCGTATCCGATCAGGCTTCGTTCCAGACGAGGATCCCATCCAAGCTCATCTTCCTAAAGCTTGATCGATGTAGGGACTGCTTTGTTATTTCACCACTTTCATTTCTTTGTCTCGTGTAGTTTTTTTGTTTTTTGTCTTTGTTTTCTGTTTTGTTTTGTTTTTACAAAGGAGCATCCACCTAGTTTATTACGAAAGTTAAAAGTAGCCTGGGTCAAAAAAGACAATTAACTTAGTAAGCCTTCACAATACCTACTAGTTAACCAGAGAAAGTAGCATTTGGAACAAAATGCGTTTTCTCTTCAATCCGCAGTTTTCTGGGGTGTTTCCACTCCCTAAATGCCCTGCGCTTTAAGAGCAGATTAGAATCGACAACAATTAGTCACATGTCTGAATTTCTGACATGAAAATAAAAATGAGCTCCTGTGCACAGGAAGTCCAAATTCATCTCTCTTTCGCCTAAGGTTTTCTTTGCTCGATATCAGTTATCAGTTTAATATAATATTGTTGACTTAACCATGATGTATTTCAAGCTGAAGGCAGAAATGAATTTTGCATTAATAAATTGTTTTGAGATGAATTCAACGAGTATTTCATTATATAAGAAGGGCAGCTATAAAACATGATGGTGGTCTTTCCATCATTACTACCTGTGGCCCATTTGTGGAGATGACATTTATCAGTGTGACAGGGAATATTAAGCAAGTGATAGACAGTTATTAGCCGAAGCCCTGATATATTTACACCATGGGAAAATGCACTTGGTATTTTCTTGCTGGCAACTGGTCTGCTGTTCATAATTTGATGGAAAATTGATTAATCACACATTTAACTCAATGCAAGATTTTCTGCACTGTAATAAATTATGGCCATTAATCAATAAGTACAAAGTAATTCCAAGAGTCTGGAGACATGCTGGTTTCTAATAGAAAAACTTGCACTTAGGCCTTTCTGCCAGTGACCACTTCATCTGAGGTATTTTGCACCTGCCTCAATCCAATTAGATGACATAATTAATGAACCTCAATGCTCTTGATAATTTGTTATACAAAAAAAGAATGTTTTGGCACATCCATTACAACCTGATGTGCAGGAAAGGGGGGATACGGCAATTCGGAGCAACGGCGCGCTGAGGCTGGGAATCCTGGTGTTCCCGCGGAATGTGGGCAGCCACGTTCTCCCTTCAGGCTGGGGCGGATTCCGCTGCATTTATTTTTAAAAAATCTAACAGGGTTCTTTTTTTCCATTAGAACAGAAAACAGGGCCTGTGTGCAAAGTTTCACGCCACCTTGTTTTTTTTTTTTTTTATGACAAATTAAATGGTATGATTAGAATAAGTATTCAGGAAGTATTGTTTCAGGGGCAACGTAATAAATGTTTCCTCGGGTAAGTATCAGTTACAGTTTTACATATCACAGTCGATCTGCACCTGTTTTATGCAGCTAACAAGAGGCCTCTCAATAGATTTTGGTGTGAGGGAGCCTGGGAAGATAAAAAGAAAACCAGTTTGCAGCTAATTCTGTCACTAAGAAACGCCAGGAGTAGACTGTGTTTAGAGACTTTGAAAAACAATTAGCCGTGGATTATAGGACTGAAAGGCCTTACCTAACCTACCCGTACCTGGAAAATGCTTTGCCCGTTTAATGCCTTCTAAGCTGTCACTGAGCCTGAACTTCAGTCCCAGTGATTAATGAAAAGCTGCAGGGCACAGCTAGAAGCTAAAGTCTCAATTATGAAAAAGCAGTAACTAGTTTAATGTGCTGATGCTTTTATACTTAAAGTGACAGCTATGAAAAATGGCAATATTTCCAATCACGCTTTAATAATTTATCATTCATTTATTGGCATGTCCAATGTGCTTTACTCCCACTGTTCTTTTTTCTCTTTCTGGGCTCCTGATGTCACGCTGAAAAGCACAGCGTGGTCTCCTTCCTTAAAAAGCAGACCTTTCTGTTTGGAAGCAGAGGCCTGTAACCATAAAGTTTGATGTCTGTCTGTGTGTCTGTCTCTATCTATCATCATCTATCTATCTATCTATCTATCTATCTATCTATCTAATCATCTATCATCTATCCATCACTCCATCATCTATCTATCTGTCATCTATCATCTGCATGTTTTCTGATTAGTGCCATATTATAGCAAATAGTGTTTTTGAAAGGTGTCTAGGCAGTGACCTCTGTCCACTTACAGGTTACAAACGGCCACCTTAAATCCTGACAGACACCTTGAATTATACGCTTTGGGCTATAAGAGAAACTGGACAAGGGTGAGTGGAGGAATCGGTTGAAGTCTACTCATGCCGAGAGAAACCCGTCGAGACCCGCAGACAGTAGACAAGTGCGAGCAAATTACAGAGCAGTGATGAGGTAGATGGGAGACAGACCGCATTTTTTTGAAAGGAGTGGTACCAAATATTTTACGAAATTAGTTAGGTTCAATGTTATACTTATAATTTCAGGAATAAGTTGTTTGGCGCCCAGCTATAGGCAGCCCCTTGGTGCAGGTTTTTAGGTTATAGTAGATTGTTTCCTGTATTGTGTGCAGGGCTAGCGTGGTACCTGACGGCACCTGGTGAGTGGGCAAGAAACCAGTGAACAGAGCCACAGACCTGGGCTGCGCGTTCATTCAATTAGTTAGTCTTTTGAAGTACTGCATGAATGTCCACTGTACACTCAAACACGAATGCACACAATAAGTGAGACTTCAAGGAACTGGAGACCACAATGATATTTATAAGTATTTCAAATCGAGATTATAATACAATATCAAGTTTTATGTAAGATCGGCATAGACTGTGGCATAATATTTTCCAGTCTCCTTACATGAAATTAAGGCAAAAATAAATATATTTAGTAGTTCTTAAGTTGAGACTAGGATTTTTCTGAATTTGGCTTAACAAATAGAATAGGTTATTAGTGCTTGTTATAGAGTAGTAAATAGTATAGATAAAATTTTTTATTTGCTTTAGGTTCATTTTGTTTCTAGAGGTTTTCTTTTTTTCTTGATCTTTAAAATCTGTAGTTATAAAATATATCTCAATTTTATAGTAAAAACATTTATACTTTATAAGAGTACAAATAACTTCTAAAAAAACAAATTGTCAGAACTGTTTTCAGAAGCATAGAAAGAAAACATAATTAAAGTATCATTCTTATAATCTGATAGTGAGAGATGTATTTTTTTTAATGACTATCATCAGTGGTGCTGGGTACCAGCCTCCAAGGCTTCAGATCAAAAATCAGTAAATAAATATAAGTGAGGCCATAAAACTCAAATTTCAAAGCAGGTGGCAGTTTTGTTAGTAAAATATTAAAGGAACCACTTTTAACTAGAATGGGCTTAATGTACTTCCTACTTAATGTACTGTGAACAGTCAATTTCGACTCGGGGACCTCCGGAGCACACGGATCTCGGTGCTGGGTGGGCTTTTGGAAGTTATGTGAGCCACGCGATCGGAGTGGGACACACGGCTGTTTCTTTGGTAAATGAGGAAGAGGGTTTGGTCGGCTCCTACACTCAAAGCAAACGGATCACGACTTATCCACAGAACTAGGCTGATCAAAACTGTGCAAGTAAAACTGGAGACTAAGTTGGAAACTTAGTTTTAAATCCAACAGGCTACATACATTTCTTTACATAGAAAACCGAAAGCAGAGTTTCTATTTGGGGCTGAGATATTTAATGCATTTTGAGAAAATAATGTAAACATATAATTACATGGAAAAAGTATGTCTTTCTTTTGGCAATTATATGTCGTCATACTAAGAAGTACACGGCATCATTAAATTATATGTGGCATCGGTATGCGATTTTTTTTCCCCTCTGTGAAAGTTTAACTAGAGAATGTGAGCACACATTTATTCCATGGACGACTACTCTTAAGTCTACGTAAATAGCTTGTTAGTAAGATCATCTTGACTCTTACCTTGTATTGAACAGTAGACTGTCAGTTCAGTTTTTCGTGTCTAAGCATTCCTCTGTGGAGTTTTCTTCTTTTAATGGCTTAATTTTCTTCTCATGCTATTTAATGTATCTAATAACTTTCTTTTCAAAATACTTCAAATTACTTTCCAGGATTATTATCCAAGTTGATTATTGAAGTTGATCATACCCTTTTTCGTTATGGTTCAGATCCATTCCTTCAACAACATTTGGCTGGAAGTTGTGGTAAATCATAATGCCCACCCTTTTCTCCAAACACCTGTGATTGGCCAGCACACATTGGAAGGCATTATGGGTGCCGCCCTGTTGGTCCCTATACACACTGATCCAGACATCTGTCCATAGACATTTATTACTTACATATGTGGGTACATCATTCAACACACACATACAAACACATCCCACACATACACACATACAGACTTGCACACATGTATGCACAAAACCTATAAAACCTGCTTCGGATGGGAATAGAATCTCAGTCCTTTAATCAAAGCTCTCACACTTTTTCTCCTTTCCATGTGGTCCTTCCACACCAAACTTTAAAGAAATAAAAAAGGGACAGTTCTTTAAATAGATTCTTTGCTTCTCCTTTGACAAAAGGGATGAAAACACAGTAACGAGATAAATACCCCTCGAGTGGCAGAAAACAGCTCTAGGTTCTTTGGACAAGAAAGTAATGATCCAACCATGGAATTTTAAGATGTTTTGGAATTTTCAATTAAATGGTTTTATCCAGAGGTAGTTTCCCCAAAGCTATGGGGGCCGCGTGCTCAGATTGGTTTTCCACCAGGTCAGATAAGGTTCAGATGGAGACGCGGTATTGGGAGCTTGGCCTATTAGGTCCAGCTGTAAGATTTTATCTTCCGCATCTGTCTTGTAGGGGTCACTCTACCAATTCTTTACTTTGATAGATAGTACCTAACGGAGCACACAGTTTTCCTCTGTGGACCATCTGAACCATCATCAGAAGTTTCAATTTTAGAACATTTTGAGCTGACATCCTCTCAACATTTTAGGGGCTCGATGTATGTTAATGCACGGTCTTTTATAATAATACAATTGATAATAATAATATAATAATACAATAACACAACCATAATGATAACGATTATGATCATGACATCACTGACATTTATTGAGGATTATTCCAATCTATTTGTATATGTTAGTTTATTAAATAGTATATTAGTTGAATAACTTTTTTTTTGGTACGTGCCCCCAGTGTAAACCGAACCCGGGACTATCTGGTCCACAGGACAATGCTCCGACCGCTGAGCCAAACCAGCCAGGGCAGTTGAACAACGTTTTAATCCCAATCCTATGAGTTTGTTATTATCCTCTTTATATAGTTGGGGAAACTGATGTATTAGAGTTTAAATATCTTGCCTGAGTTTATACAACTGGCACATATGGAGCTGGAATCCATACATGGGCAGCCTCCTCCAGGTTTCTCACTCTTAATTGTTATAATATATGCATTACATTGCATCTAAACCACTATGAATAGCTTTATATTTTATAACGGGTGAAATATAAGAGAAATGAGGTCATTCCAAAGTAGTAGCTATGATGAGTTCTCCAGCAACTGAAAATTGTGTACAAAACCCTTTTCTATCATAATCTCTTCCGTCCACACATAACTCATTGGCTTTAATCCCTTGTCTCTGATCATAATAAAATAGGGAAGGGAAATTCATCAAGAATTTCATGACAATGTGTCTCACAATGGGTCCGACGGTGGCAGCCACAATGCTTTCGTTTCTGTACCAGGCACTGGGTTTCTCTCTTCTCTATCCTATTTATCTTCTCGGGCTTCTTCAATTGTAAGCGACCATCATCCTTTGCAACTAGTTGTTTATACCTGTGCAAAACATTGCCTGGCCGGGGTGGCTCTGTGGTTGAGCATCGACCCATACATCAATTATCTCAAATTTCTAATCGGTCACATACCTAACTTTCAGAAATTTTCACACGTTCAAGTTTTATTATTTCATGTTTGGTTCTGCTACAGCATTTTTTCCTCCTGTTTTTATATCTCTGAGGCAGATGCCAAATCTTCACAACTTTATACTCTGCTTAATAGTGTAGTCCACACATGTAACAAGCTTTAATTTCAATATTTTATAGAGTTGTTTTATCAGCCAATTTTATACATTCTTCTCTTTAAAATATATAGTTGTATTCATTTTTAGAGAGTGAGGAAGGGAGAGGGAGAAAGAGAAACAAGACGTGAGAGATTGACCAGCTACCTCCCGCACACACCCTGCCAAGAATCAGGCCTGCCACCTGAATGTGTGCCCTGACCAGGAATCAAACCAGCAACCTTTTGGTGCACAGGACATACCCAACCAATTGAGCCACACTGGCCAGGGCTATATGTTCTTCTCTTAAAAAATGTCTCATCTTGCCTGACCTGTGTGGCTCAATGGTTGAGTGTCAACCCATGCACCAAGAGGTTGCCAGTTCAATTCCTGGTCAGGGCACATGCCCAGGTTGTGGGCCTGATCCCCAGTAGGGGGCATGCAGGAGGCGGCCAATTGATGTTCTCTCTCATCGATGTTTCTCTCTCTTTCTCCTTCCCCCTTCCTCTCTCTCTTAAATCAATAAAGAAACAAAATTTTTAAATATACCTATAAAAAAAAAGTCTTACCCTGGCCGGTTTGGCTCAGCTGTTAGAGCGTCAGCCCATGGTCCAGAGAGATCTGGATTCGATTCCTGCTAAGGGCACGTACCTCGGTTGCAGTTTGTCCCTGGCCCTGGTTGGGGTTGTGAGGGAGGCAGCCACTCAATGTGTCCCTTTCATGCTGATGTTTCTCTCTCTCTCTTTTTCTGTTTCTCCCTTTCATTCTATCTGAACAAAAAAGGAAAAATGTCCTCGGGTGAGAATAAAAAAAAAAAAGTCTCATCCTTACATTTTATTCCATTCTTTCTAGCATCTAAGAAAACATTGTAAATGATTTAAATATAGTATGTTAAGCTATTAGAAAACAGCCATATTCCTTAGAAATTCCATATTTTTCTAAAATTCTATCTTAAAAATGCATTCGGTAGATGAAAAGAGTTAGGAAAGTAGAAGGTTCAGTCTTATAATAAAGAACACTATATTTCCTGTACAATTTAAAAGAGTAAAATAGCTTTTGTTATTGAAAGCTAAAACAATTAGAAAATCAAATCGAGAATATACGTGAGTCTTAAAGAACGTTTGAACCAGACCAAGTTCAATGGGTTTGTAGACCATCAAAACCCAAACCAACTGCTATAATGCTCACAACTGTCAAGAGCAGACCAAAAAGGCAGGACTGAAAAGGTGCCCATTGCAGTAAAACACACGTCATGTTTATTCCTACACTGAAGTAAACGAGCTTGTTTAAAAAAAAATCCTCTCAATACTATTTGCTGATTGCTCTTACAGTATAACCAGTCGCGGTCCATACTGCATTTCTCAGGCGATTGGTGCAACGTTTCAGAAAGCAATCGACTGCTTGCTGAAACGTTGGAACCTGGAGTCAGCCCTTCCTAGTTTGCAAGATTTGATTGTTACACTTTCAGAAAATTGGACAACCAGATGTTAAATGTATCCATTACTAAATTTTAAATAATGTAAACTTATGAATAAAGTGGGGAGCAAATATTAAAAATTCACCACTTCCTGATTAATTGCCACGTTCTGCTATTCCCTGGGCCTTGAGTCTAGGTGTGTTGCATGATACAGGTGCAGTGTAAGGGTGTGCACCGCGTGTCTCCAAGTCCACGCTCACTGGTACCACACTGCTCACTTGAACGTGGCTAATGCAAATGTGCACCATAGAAGTGGATGAGCCCTACAAATTAAAGCATCCCCCCATTGTCCCACCCCGCCTCCATCTTTAACAGGTTATGAAACATTGACAAGCATACCACTGGCTTTCATACAAATTAAATTCATATCATATAAATTGATATTTTCAACTTTCATCATACACATTAACAGAGGTTAGCCAAACTCTATGGTCAAGATTTTTGTTTTTTTAATTTTAAAAAGCAGATATAACAAGTAGAATTAATAGATATAATGAATGTGTCTGGTTAATCAACCAACAGGTGTCTAGTCCACAGAAACGCTGAGTTCCGTGACATGGATGCATTGGAGGTTCCATTAGAAACAGTCGTATGGAAGTTTTCAGGTCTATTGCTTAAGGCTTTTTAGGATATTTCTATTATATCACATGAAAAATTCATTCTGGAAATTCTCCCAAACATAAATGCTGAGAGGGTTTCCTTTTTCTTAGCTATTGGACAGTTTTATCTCATAGAAGTGGTGAATTTTGTCACTTATTATGTCTCCACCTTTAGTTTGACACTTATCAAGCTTAAAAATAAATATGCGACTCCCTTTAACAAGTGCCAAGGACCTGTGTCTTTATGTACCAACTTTAACACTGCTTTATTTCACTATGCTAGTTTTATTTTCTGTTCTGTCCTCCTTGTTTATGTAGACTTGTATGAAACTGTCTGAATTGCATTCCTTAGGTGGGAATTTCTCTTCCCACACCCTCATGGATCTACTTAACCTGACTTAACCTCACTCTTGGCCACAGGTGATTGAACCCTGACCTCGCCTGGACCAAATGAGTCCTTGCTTTGGCCTGGGCTTGGGGAGGAGGGAGGAAAGTCAACCTCTCTTCAGGGAACTCCAGTAAAATTAAAACGTGCTCTCGATGACCCTGTGCTTCCTTGTGGACAAGGAACAAAGAGAGGCAGTCAATTGAGAGAGCAGGTGGGAGTGGATCTGGGCAAGACCACAGTTAAGAAACCCTTACAGAGCCCTGGCAGGCAGCTCAGGTGGCTAGAGCGTCATCCTGATACCCCACGGTTGTGAGCTCCATCCCGGACAGGGCACGTACAAGAATCAACCAACAAATGCAAAATGCATGCTTACCTCTCTCTCTTCCTTCTGCTCTCTCTCTCTCTAATAATCAACATATAAACATTTTTAAACAAATACAGGAAAAGAAACACTGAGGGAACGTGCCAACCATATTTGACTGTATGTCCATTTGGCCCTTCAGCATAGCTACTTCCTGTCCTTACATCCTCTGAGCCATGCTCAAATCCTCATGATAGATTCTCTTTTAGGTTGTTACTTCTTGTTGCTTGTTTTTATTTGGAAGCAGTAAGATTTCTGACATGTTCAGTTTTATTCCATTATGTACTTTTTTTATTAGATATTCTGCCTACTGGTAATGAGGCATATATAAATAAATAAAATATTTATAATCAGTGCTATATTATTCTAATGTTTGATATTCATAAAGTTTTACAAGGGATATTAAGAGGAGTGCATTAGGAAGACAAAACTAGGTACTTCTCAATAAAGTACATGGAAAAATTCTATTTTGCGCTGGGCCAGTGTGGCACAGTGGATTGAGTGACGTCCCATCGCCTGAGAGGTCCCGGTTCGATTCCAGGTCAGGGCACATGCCTGGGTTGCAGACTCGATCCCCAGTGGGGGCCCTGCAGGAGGCAGCCAATAGATGTATCTCTCTCCCATTGATGTTTCTACCTCTCTTTCTCCTTTCTTTTCTCTCTAAAAAAAAATCAATTTAAAAAAACATATTAAAATTTTTTAAATTCTATTTTGCTATTTACAATGAACAGGAAAATATTTTTGCAGATCTGCTTTGTGACTCAAAATTCTCCAACTCCCACCTCCGTCCCTCCTTCCAGAACTACCCATCCATCTCCTTGTATGTTCTAACTTGGTGTATTGTTTTTTTGGTTTTTTCCATTGCTTCCATAACAAAATTACTGCAAAGTCAGTGTATGAAAACTAAAGAATTTATCATTTTAAAGTTCTGTGGGTCAGAAGTCTGTTGTGGATCCCCCCAGACTGAAATCGAAGTGTCGGCAGGCTGTGTTCCTCTTTCTGGTACTGTAGGGGGAGAATCTGCTATCTGTTCATTCAGGTTGCTGGCAAAATTCAGTGCATTGCTGATGTAGACCTTAGACCCCAGTTTCCTTGCGGGCCGTCAACCGAGACGTGTTCCCAGGTCTGAGAAGCCACGTGCATTCTTTAGCTCATCACCCTCGTCTCTCCATCTTCAGAGTCAGCAACAGCAAGTGGAATATCCGCAGCACAGCCCTCTGACCACACTCCTGCCCCCTCTTCCATTTTCAAAGACTTATGTGAGTCGATTAGGTTCCCTGGGACCTAGCCATCTCAAGTCCTTAACCTCAACCACATCAGCAAAGTATGTTTGTAAGGTAACACATTCACAGCTTCTGGGGAATCAGTCGCGGACATTTCTGGGGACCATTAATTCTGCCACACTTGTCATTGTATTTCTACTTTCTCATACTCCTGCATCATAATATGGATTTTTCTGTTTCAGCCATATGCACACAAGATTCCCATTATACCAGTGCTGGTGACCTTTCACTGACATAATGCATTGTTATGCCCAAGAAAGCTGACTCTAGCAGTGTTATGATTCCGTTACCTTATCTGCCCTTTCTGTATTTCCAGCGATGGATATTGGCACTAAAATCTGCCCACTCACCCAACCTGAAGATTACACTTACTGCTATTTACTACTCTGAAACTTGTGAAGTCCTTTTGCTTCTTCATCTACCAGCCTTTCAAATCTGTCCCTTCCTCTTGATGTTGTCTCAGCTGATACATCATCTCTTCTCCTTTAAAATACTGAAATATTCATACTCATTCTCTCCACCCTATGTTCCTTTCCCCTGTTCTTCAATACATCCCCAGCTGTTTTTCTTTTTTTAAATTTTTTCCTTTGTTGATTTTTAGAGAGAGAGGAAAGGAGAGAGAGAGGGAGCCAGAAACATTGACGAGTGAGAACATCAACTGGCCGTCTCCTGCATGCCCCCCACTGGGGATCAGGCCCACATCCTGGACATGTGCCCTGACTGGGAATCGAACTGGCGACCTCTTGGTGCAGGGGTCGACGCTTAACCACTGAGCCACACAGGCCATGCTGTTTTTCTTTAACATAACTCTTATCACTGCTTTTCTTTCATATGTTGTGGTTTTTGATAAACAGTGAGAGTTGTCGATGACTTGACCTCTATATACATGTTGATCCCCATCCTCCTTGTTCCCTTTCTCATAACCTCAGTCTGTTTATATCCACCTTGAAGTCATCTTTTTATTTGTGCACTTACTGCTGCTTTTTCCTTCAAAGGAGTGTTTCTTCTTCTGCCTTCTGAAACCCTACCATTCTCTTGGTAAACTGCTGTCCACTTGTTAGACTTCATTTAAGCCTTCTCTGCACCCCTGCGTTTGCTCATGTCTTCTGAGCTATCCTGCACTTTCTACGTATCTCTTTTTAGCATTCTTTATATGCAAGAAATATTTTACTTTTTTAAAAAAACAAACATGTATGATTCTCTTTGGATTTTACCTCCTTAAAGTTAGTTAGCATGCCTTTTCATCTTTGTATACCAAAGGTGGATCATAGTGCTCTGTATATAGATGGCACACAATACCACTGACTGAATGGACCTCTAAAAGTAATAAAATGTAAAAAGAAGGCAAAATTTTTGGATACACACTTCAAATCCAAACTTTTAGATACTTAAAATCAGTGCTTGTCTGGAAAAGTAAACAACCCCAAAATTCTTATAGTCCTAATAGCAACATTGTAGCAATTGATGTCAGGGTTCCTGAAGATTTTAAAATCTCTGTACAAAACGGTGCCACAGTAAAGGATTTAGATATTCTCAGGAAGCTCACTTGGCAAGCTTGTTAAGATTATTTTTCATGCTTTTTTCCTTAGACCAGTTATAATTGAACTACTTCGTATACGTGATTATGCGGCACAATAATCTAGATAATGCGTATGGAGCCGTGTAAAACAAGTCCTGGATTTGTACTTTTTCCAGGCTCTGTTAGCACTTCATCTGCTTCCGGCCACCCACTGGGCTGGCCTGAAGAAGCTGCCTTTTGATCTCTTTTATGAAATGACCTTTGAGGGCAAAAATAGATGAGAATAAACCTTTAAAGGTTTGTTATAAATATTCTGTTTGGCATTATGTATCTTTCCAAAATGCCAGACTAAAACACTTAACTAAAAAGGGTAACTTGAATGTCTTAGACAAATAAGGCGAAGCCCACAAGTACAGGCTGCTCACAAGTGTGCTCCTCGAAAAACTCTCCACAGCCCCCCCCCCCCCGCCCCCAATTGCCTTGTCCAGGGGCCAGGGACAAGGGAGTGAAGAAACTCCTTCCACACGTCTCTACAATACAAGAGCTGTTTTATTTTTTTAATTATTGTGTTAGTGTCCCTTTTGCCCTATAATCCTGAGTTTTTGCAGTTGGTGTAACCAGCCAATGCTCCCATCTGTCATCAGGAGCAGCATATGTACTCAGAAGGGAGGAACTGTTCACATGAACGAAGCCAGCCTGCTCCGTCCTTAATCAGAAAGGGCTCCGTTACAGCCGGCGCAAATGCCGGGGGTGAAAACAGTTTATGAATCCCAAATATAAATGGTTCTGATGCTATAAAAATATATTTTTATTAAGGCTAGACACAAGAACAGTGACTGTGAAGAAACAATGTTACATTTCTCTTAACAAAAAAAATGGAAGGAGGATCGTTTCCTTTTTTCAGTGTTTAAATCTTTGAAATCAGATTAGCCACCCACTCATCGTTGCTTTTCCGTTCATCCAGCAAACAGTGATGACCTACTAGGTGACGGGCACAGACAGATACCAGAAGCAGAACAAGGGTCTAAAACTCTCCACACTAACAGATTTATGCTTTATGCACTCACGGTTACAGGTCGAGGTTTTTATAATTCTTAGATGCACAACAGTTGAATTTTCTTTGTAGTTTTTACAATGTTTATTTATTTATTTTTGTTACAGATGTTTCCCCCCCCCCATTGACACCCTCTTCCCAATCCCACCTCCCCCAGCACTGTTGTCTATGTCCTTGATTATGCATACATGCATATAAGTTCTGTGGTATATTTCTTCTCCCCCCCATGTCCATCTCTTCTGAGGTTTGTCAGTCTGCACCCCATTTCCATGTCTCTGGGTCTATTTTGTTCCTCAGTTTGGTTTGTTCATTATATTCCACAAATAAGTGAGGTCATATAATACTCGTCTTTCTCTGACTGGCTTGTTTCGCTTAGGATGATACTTTCCAGGTTCTTCCACGTCGTCTCAAAGGGTAAGAGATCTTTCTTTCATACAGCTGCATAGTACTCCATTGTGTATATGTACCACAGCTTTTTTATCCATTCGTCTACAGATGGACACTTGGGCTGTTTCCAGATCTTAGCTATTGTAAATAGTGCTGCTATGAACATGGGGGTACATATATTCTTTCTGATTGGTGTTTCAGGCTTCTTAGGATAAATTCCTAGAAGTGGAATCACTGAGTCAAATGGCAATTCAATTTTTAATTTTTTGAGGTAACACCATATTGTTTTCCATAGTGGCTGCACCAGTCTGCATTCCCACCAGCAGTGCACTAAAGTCCCCTTTTCTCCACACCTTCGCCAGCACTTGTTGTTGGATGCTTTCTGTGTATTTTTTTCGTCTTTAACTCCTCCTAGAAATGGCTTCTATTTTCGTTTAGTTTTTGACCAACCTACCATTAGTCGTCGTTTAGGAGAAACCTACCAAATACCGACCTTCGATAGCACCGTCTCAGAGAAAACTGCTTTCCGGAGGCTTTGCTGAAGGGTCAGGTGGGAGTGACGGTGATAGTCCCTGCTGGTGAGATGCAGGGGTCCCAGCACGCTCTTTTGGGGTGCTCGTGCCAGGGTGAAGGAAGTCTTGTCAGGCACAAGTTAATGTGGTGTTATGGGGGAAATAAATACCAGAAATGTTTTTACATGACTTAAGGGTCTGAACAAGAAGATCAGAGAAAATAAAATAAAAGGGGGGGGGGGGACAAAGAACAAGATAGGAGATAAATTGAAAAGAGGAATTTTGAAGCTGAATATAAATTAACACACATACCAAAAAGAAATGTAAATACCTGAACTAAGAAAGGATGATTGCAACTTCAAGAAAAGTCTCTCTCTCTCTCTCTCTCTCTCTCTCTCTCTCACTCATTCTCTATTTATCTATCATTCTCTATCTATCGATCTATCTATCTATCTATCATCTATCTATCTATCCATCCATCCATCCATCCTAGGGAGATAGTCTTATGCAGTTGCAGAAATAAGGCTGAAAAGAAAGTATAGAACAAGACTGAGGAATATAAGAAGAAAAATTCTGTTGGGCAAACATAAAGATAAAATTTTTTTATAAAAAAAGAAGTTAAAACTTCATAGAGTATAACAGATAAGTCAATCCGGCCTATCTAAAAAAAGGCTTTATATTATCTTTTTAGAACACACACACACAAAAGAAGCAAATTTGAAGAAAGTTTATTTTAAAAACTTATGTTTTAATTTAAAATAAATAACTAATAGTTTGTTAACTTCTGAGACAGTAAATTTAATAAGTGTACATACATTTTAGAAATATCTAAAACGCATTATAAATTCTAAAAACACATTTAAAAATCAGTAATATTTATTTTTTAAATTTACATTCGTATTGAACTTACTGGGGTGACATTGGTCGATAAGATTATGCAGGTTTCAGGTGTACAATTCTCTAACACATCCTCAGTGTATTGCACTGTGTGCTCACCACCCCAAGTCAAGTCTCCTTCCATCACCATCACCATTTATCTCCCCTTTACCCTCCTGCACCTCCCCCACCCCCACACTCCCTGGCAGTCACCATGCTGTTGTCTGTTTTCATGAGTCCTTCTTTTTCT
The DNA here is from genome assembly GCF_014108415.1 of Molossus molossus. Taxonomy (NCBI): domain Eukaryota; kingdom Metazoa; phylum Chordata; class Mammalia; order Chiroptera; family Molossidae; genus Molossus; species Molossus molossus. The sequence continues at coordinate 112,995,647 of NW_023425388.1, forward strand.
TCATTTGCTTAATCCCTGCACCTTCTCACCCAGCCCCCAACCTCTCCTCTGAGACAGCTGTCAGTCTGTTCTCTGTACCCACATTTGAGTAAAATTAAAAAAAAAAAAAAAACTTGGTATATTACATATACTGGTATATTACATACTTGGTATATTACATACAATGTAACATACTTGGTATATTACATACAATACCACTCAGCCATAAAAAAGAAGGAAACCTTACCTTTTGCAATAGCATGGATGGACCTGGGGAGTATTGTGCTAAGTGAAATAAGCCAGTCAGAGAACAACAGATACCATATCATTTCTAATCTGTAATATTTAAAAATGTGTAAAAACAGAAAATAATTATTTATGGTTTTCACCTATAATTTAATAAAAAGAAGGCATACATATGTTAAATTCATTTGTTTCTAATATTATTGACACATTATTTAGTATCAATTAAATATCAGAGACCTCATTCATATGATTTCTGCAAATAACCTAAGATGTCATTATTTTCCCTTTTATGTATTTACAGATACTAGAATAATCCATGTCACAAAGTTAAAGATACCTCTATGCTTCAGTTTCTTGTGGCAGAAATCATATGCTCTGCAGAAGATTCAAGTTATCCTCTAAGCATTTATTTGTTCAATGTGTTTGCTAGGTTAAAAAAATAATGTTAAACAACTCAGCACAGGTTATTTACTACTTAGATTTACATTATTTCATGGGATGGCTCTTGCTAGCATTTTAGTGCATATTCTTTTTATCATATTATTTTTTTGATTAATACAAATATCTACTTTAAAAAAACCCACACCATACAAGGGGTGCTGTTTGGTAATTTGTTTTTCTATAAAGTATGTCATGGACATCTTTCAACAGCAAATAAAACAATGGTTGTTTATGTATTATATTTTTTAATGTATCATAATTTCTAAAGCATTGATGAGTGTTAGGTTGTTGCCGACTTTCTTCTCTCTAACCTCTAGCTTCTATATGTATCTACATACATCCGTAGGCATTTTGGCTTTATATCATGCATGTTTAAAATTGTGTTACATATTGCTAAAAGTTGCTCAAACGATTGTATTCATGTATATACTCACAAGCAATATAGGAGAGTTGTATTTTTCTTAAACTCTGGACAAGAGCAGTTATTTCAATTATTTTTAGTCCTTGTCAATTTAATTTGAGAAAATAATGTAATTTTCCATTAAAATTTGAAATTTTTCTTTCTTTCTTTTTTTAATCCCCACCTGAGGATATTTTTCCATTGATTTCAGATAGAGTGGGAAGAAGGAAGGGGGGGGGGGAGAGAGAGAGAGAGAGAGAGAGAGAGAGAGAGATGTGAGAGAGACACATCGATTGGTTGCCTCCTACATGACCCCAACTAGGGCCGGGGATAAACCCACAACCAAGGTGCATGCCCTTGACCAGAATCAAACCTGTGACTGGTTTGAGGGCCAATGCTCTAACCACTGAGCAACCAGCCAGGGTCATTTTTAACTAGAAAGATTGAACATTTTTCATCTATTTATTGGTCCATTATATTCCTTGTTTTTTATGAACCTTGAATTATATCCCTTTTTTTTTCCTGAGGTGCTTTTCCAGTTTTTGTTGATCTGCCAGCAACTTTATATATTAGCAATTTTGTTGCTCATATATTCCCAATGTTTTTCCACAAGAATATTAAAGTTTTAATATATTAAATCTAACTACAAGACAATAAAGGAATTCCTATTTTTCACTTTAAATTCATCTGGAAAGGAAAATGTTGGGGCAGCTAGCTCTTCTACAGTCTCTTTTAAAACAGATTTCTATAACAATTTGAGTTAATTTATTGTTTCCAAGATGCATTATCATTTGAGAATTGCTGAAGCCCAATATTAACTTAATTTCTCATGTCACTGGTAAATAATAAGCTATCTAAAACATTTTGGAAGAATTTAGAAACAAAGGATATAACAAAAAATTGGAATTTCACCTTTGGAAGACTAAATGTTCAGTCTCATGTTATGACTTATCTGATTTTGGATGTGGGATGAAAATCTTGATCCTTAGTCACCAGGGGCTGACCCCACAGGCAGAAACCCCTTCTCTAGGGCACAAATAATCCACAACAGTCAGGTCTCTGGTACCTGGGTGGGCCCTGTGCAAAATTTTAGTTTACTTCTTTCAATGAATGGAGTCTTTCCGTTCTGTTTTTATTTGCTGACAGCAGAAAATATGTCTCTAGTTTATTCACATAATGAATGGGGTGGGAAATTAATTCTATGGGAATGAAGATTGTTTAGTTTGTCATGAGACATCGTTGACATTTACGGCTTTTTCCCTTTTGTGCTATTCCAGTACCCTGCTAAAAGATTGTGCCATAAATCGGAAAGCATGTTTTGCAAAGTTCATATCTGCATTTGCTACCTTTAATATTAATAGGAGTGTATCTTTAAAGTGAGTAAATTGAGAAAGTGGCTGAAACTATAGTTTATAAAAGAAGATTAGTGGGTTTAATATGCACTGGAGAGTAAAAGAAAAATCTTATTACTGTATGGAGAAATTACCTCATAAAGAAGCTAATACAGCAGGCTAGGGAGTAATTTTTAACAAGGTTTTTATGATGCGCAAGTGTAGGCAAGTTAATGAACTTATCTTTCTAGTTATTTTCAGACTGTAATGATGCTCCTCTTTCCTAGTTCTTGTGCTTGAAAAAGTAAAATACATTTAATCACCTGTAATAAAACTAATTCATTACTTTAATAAATCAAGTGCAATCTTATACTGTACACTTCCGTGGTGCTGCGATGCGTCAACCAGATCAGGTGCTAACATTTAACATGGAACACAGCAAAAGGTGACGATGGAGCTGCTTTATTATTTGAATAAAAATTTCTCGTTTTGACAATGCACAGTCATTTTGAGAAGGTTTGACTCCCTTTTTGGCTCTTGGATACAGGATGTGAAGACAAAAGAATGAGAAATGTTTTACCTTAATAATCACATACCTTTTTGCAGCATGACCATTTGGTCTTTGAACTAAATGTCACACAAATAATTTGGGAGAATTGTTCATTTAACAGCGAAGTAGCTTGGCTTGGGGGGACAGTACATTCAGCGTGTCCATCCAAAACCTTGCATGGAACAGTGAAGAATTATTTAGGAAGAACATGTCTTCATTGTTTTCTGCTCAAAGACAAAAGACTGCCTGATAAATCCTCACACTAATTGCTGAGAATTGTTCTATACTGAGACTGTGATGAATTTGTGAAAATAAAGTAAAGGGAAAGGTAAAAGAAGAAAAACAAATGGTGGGAAAATAAATCCCTTTAAAATATGTAACCTGAATCAGAGTTATAACAACGGGTTTACCATCCATCACGTCAAATTTTGGTATATAAGGCATACACACACACACGTAGTAATAACTTATTTAAATTTTAACTTTTTTTCCAACATGGGAATACTAGTGAAAGTAAATTTGAATTAGAAGGCCAGTGTAAAATCCTAGATCTGTGCCACTTTGAAAGCATCATTAGACTTAGATAAAATACTCTCTCCTAGACAGAGTAGATGCCCACCCTCTCCTGATTTTATCAACCTGATAACAAACGTTCATAGCACGACTTAGGGTCCTGGTTCCCTGCAGTCAAATACTGGTTGCTAGGGTCCCTTTTGCAGTAACAGTGCTGAGCATCTCTCTGCTGGACAGTTCTCATCTCCTTTCACTATCCATCTGCCTCCCAATCAATACTTTTCTGTCTCATACTGCCCCTTGGCACTTTCTCTGCTAAATCACAGTGGGTCACATCGAGTTGGAGCAATTCCTACTACAGTGCTAGCCAACTGCTGGAGAAACAATTACCAATGGTAAAACGCCTGCTTCTTTCTAGCGTTCTCGTACGGTGCTGACCATCGTAAATTCAGGATGGTAGCGGACCCATAGTAAAGGTGCCATTAAATTACTCCTGCAGGTAGCTGCCCACTCTGAGTCTTTTGAAGTTGGCTTTATCTGATAATAAAAGCGAGATAATAATAAAATATACCCATGTTTTAAGAAGTTGTGTTTTTCATTTGTTTGTTTGTTTTATTTTAGAGAGAAAGGAAAGAAGAGGGAGAGAGAGATAGAAACATCGATGAGAGAGAACATCAATCGGCCACCTCCTGCATGCCCCCCACTGGGAATTGAGCCCACAACCTGGGCATGTGTCCTGACCCGGAATTGAGCTGGTGACCTCTTGGTGCAGGGGTCGAAACTCAGCCACTGAGCCACACCAGCCGGGCTAAAAGGTTGTTTGTTTTACACAACGTAATTTATAAAATACTTTGTATAATTAAATGTGGATCGCTAATACGCAGCCTATGTATTACTGAAACTTAAGCAGGGCAAGAACGCACATTCACTGCACCTAAGAATTCACCGCATGTGTTCTGCCTGGAGACTAGTTTCAGAGTCGCAAAAGTTAGATCTCTCTAATGATATGTAAATGATGGCAACCCAACCAACCCAAGTTTCAAAGGTCATAAACTGGCATAAGGGTCCAATTCCTTGATGTCAAACTATTTCTGGTTATGAAAAAATATGTATATGCTCATGTGTTCTTCCCTGCTGAGGGGTTTAACTCCCAAATTAAGTCTTGGTTGTTGTCAAGAGTTTGATAGATTGCATGGCCTTTCCTCAAGGTCTTTGCAGGTCACTCACTGGCATGGAGAATGTCACAGGAACATGAAGGCAGTCTGGAATACTCGATATCACTCTTGAGATTTGGTTGGATAGTTGGATAGAATCCTACAGTCAGCAGGGCCGAGTTCTTCATGCGTAATACCCATCTTGCTATGGTAAACCATTTGTCTCTCTCAGTCACTCCTCTCAAAACCTTTAGGATCATTGTCCTTGTCATTATTCTTGTGTTTTCAAAGGAACGAATACCTCTGGGATGTTCTTTCTCCTAAGTCAGACCCTTAAAACCCTCATAAGAGACAAGCTATGTCCAGTGGGAGGGTCAGAAGGAAACAGATGGAACATTGAGGAGTTAGTGGGTGGGACCCACTGACGTCTGACCACCAGTGGAGGGAAATGGAGTTACCACCGAGGTTTTGGCAGTGAGGATTGAACTAAAATAGACCTCAACCACAAGAGATAAAGGCACTGGGTGGTGAAATGTGATAGAGAGAGTACAGTCGTGTTGGTGGGGAGGCACCGTTCAAATCTTCCAGACATCAGGGAAGTGACTAGTTGGCAGAGTTCCAAATGCCTGATGCAACTGTGGGTTGGCCGGTAAAAAATGTAATTCTCACATGAACTAATAACTTTTGCTGCTTTTTTCTTAATTCAAAAGTGATTAATTTACTAATTCGTGGTGTTTAGGCTACAAAATGTTTTCTTTCCTTTCTTCTTTCCCTTCCTGTCTCTGCCTTTTCACTTTTTTACCTTCCCTCCTTCTCTCAGCCCCTCCCACTCTCCCCTTCCTTCCTTCCTTCCTTCCTTCCTCCCTCCCTCCCTCCCTCCCTCCCTCCCTCCCTCCTTCCTTCCTTCCTCCCTTCCTCCCTTCCTCCCTTCCTCTCTTCCTCCCTCCCTCCTTCCTTCCTTCCTTCCTTCCTTCCTTCCTTCCTTCCTTCCTTCCTTCCTTCCTTCCTTCCTTCCTTTATTCTTCTTTCCTCTCTCCCTTCCTCTCTCTCCCTCTCCCTTCTCTCTCTCTCTCTCTCTCTTTCTCTCTCTCTTTCTTTCTTTCCATTGTAAGCAGTACTATAATTGCTGCTTAGGATATATTCTAGCAATATAGTTGCTGAATCAAATTATATTTTAAAGAGTATTTTTAAAAAAGGCTTTCACAAATATTTTATAAACTATATTTGAGTTGTTATTCTTTCATGCCCTCACTTAGAATGGATATTATCATCTAACAGTACTTTTGCAAATTTGATAGATACAACCTTAGTGTCAGGGAGAGTACTCATAAAATCACAGTATTTCTCAGAAAATATAACAGAAGTGTCTATGAGTTACAAGAGGGGCAATAATTCTTAAGGAATAATTATACATTCTTTTTCCTTGAGTTATTCTAGAATAGTTCAGCAATATTCTCTATTTCTTTATGACAAACTTCTCAGTATGATAATTTTATTTATTTATTTATTTTTGGCTCTATAACTCTATATTTTTTAAATTAATTAATTAATTTTTGTTACAGAAGTTTCTCCTTTTTTCAGTATGATAATTTTAATGTGAAGGTTCTCTAGTCATTAAAAATTTCTGGTCTATGATCACTTTTTTTTTTACCTTAAAACTAACTAATTGATTTTAGATATTCCCTTTTCTTATATGCTTTTGTCTTTGGACAGTGGAGTCATCAGAGGCCTCTAACTTTTTATTGCCTTTACTTTCCTATATAGCGTTCTATGAACAGTCAAATTAATAGTTGATGACATCCTCAGGTGAGGATTAAAAAAAAGTTGGTGACAAGTGCAATTGGGTATAAGGACCATGCTCAGCTGATGTGTTCATTAGTGACTGTCCAGAAAGACAGTAAATATCTCAGAGGCATTTAGGCCAAGCAACCCCCATGTATATGTGTAAGAATGTGTGTGTTTTGAGCAAAAGTAGGGGTGAGGGAATAGTGAATAGAAGTGATTAAATGACTGTGTAAACAAAAGATTCAATGTGAAGTTTTTTTCCCTTGAAAAATAGTGTATGTTGTTACTTTGCCTGACATGTTTTAAAAAATAACAAACAGAAACTTCATCCATGACATTTTCCCACTCACTGGAAATGTGACTTCAGATTCCATAGGTTTATCACCTCGTCCTGCTGAACCGATATGTCCTATCCATTCCTGCCTGTCCAGCTCTGCAAAGTGCATGCTGTTCTCCAGGCCTCCTTTGTCCGAAAGCTCCGTTAGGAGTCTGCTGAACATATCAAGACATGAACATGTGGTACATGTTACCTATCTTGTTTTTGTTAATGAATTCCATATGCCCTTGGCCCATTTTTTAAAATCGGTTCCTTTATCTATTCTATTTGTCTCTATTTCCTACTGTTCTGAACACAGCCATTCTCTTTCATGTTATTTGCCACTGAGAATACTTAATATAAATGTTTTCCATTCATAAATTTACATTACATATAAATAATGATGCTTTCAGTAAAGTTCAGGATCACAGAGGGCTAATCCTTCCTAAACCATATGGTATAAATATCTTAACTTTAAAAATAGGTTTTAAAAACAGATATTTAATCGGCAGGGAAACGGTCTATTTAAAATCTGTTATTCATATAGACACTAAGTAGCGTCCCACATTATCATTTGCTATTCGCTGTTTGTTACTTGGTAAACCTTTTACATGGATAATCAACCAAGTACAAATTGCAAAGTACTTGACAAATCTACTTATTAAAGCAGATTTGCCTACAGTGTCGTCTCTGGACAGAAAGCAAATGGAGGGTGGGTGTATTTACACACAAGTATGGAGACGCCAGCCCCCGACTGTAATACAAACTGGAAATGAAAGTCACATACCTTTCATCTGATAAATTAATGTCACGCTCATTTCAATGCACTCCTGGTTCATCAGCTGGCCTGCAGAATGATGGACCCTGTTAAGATAAGAAGAGAGGAGGAAGGACTAAATACGTTCCCTCTACGCACTTCTTGAACTCAGAGGTTTATGTCTAATTAGGGCCCAGAATCCCTCAGCCAGAGCTCTAAACCTCCGTGGTCACTGCCTGGAGCACCTTCCCAAGCAGCTTTCAATGCCGCTGAGAAATGTCGTTGAAGATGCAGCTGGAGAGAATCCACGCGTAGACCTGCTGGTCCTGCCAGGTTCAGGACTGGTCACGCAAGTGTGTTTGCATTTTTGGGGAATACCTGCTCCCTTTCCCCAGCCCCCACCCCACCCCCATGGCCCACATAATGACAGAAAGCGTTCTGGCCTGAGAATTAGAAGGAGCCCAGGGTAGCCTTGGGCCTGCCATGACCTAAAGGAAATTCACTTCACTCTTTCATGTTCTACAACAGCTATGTGAACAGTAATCCTTCTCTTGCCCTATTCATGAGGACAAGGTGAAGATAACATTAATAATGGGCATACAATATTTTGAAGTATAAGTGTTTTTCAACTTTGTGCTTTTCTTCGTTTACATTTTTCTACAAATATATATATGTATATTACTTTTTAATATAAAATAATCAATACATCCTATTTTTAAATTTTTTAAATCCTCACCCAATGACACGTTTTTATTGATTTGAGAGAGAGGAAGAGAGAGAGTGAGAAACAGCAGTGAGAGACAATATTGGTTTCCTCCTGTATGTGCACTGACCGAGGACTGAACCAGCCACCTCCCTGTCCCCTTACAGCATTGCTGTCTGTGTCCATTGGTCATGCACATATTCATATAAGTTCTTTGGCTTGTCTCTTCCCGCCACCCTGCTCTGAGGTTTGTCAGTCTGAACCCTGCTTCTATGTCTCTGGGTCTACTTTTTTCATTAGCTTATTTTGTTCATTATATTCCACAAGTAAGTGAGATCATGTGCTATTTCTCTCTCTGATTGGATTATATTGCTTAGCATAATACTCTCCAGGTCCCTCCTTGTCATCTCAAAGAATAAGAGATCTTGCTTTCTTACAGCTGCATAGTATTCCTTTGTGTATATGTACCACAGCATTTTTATCCACTCATCTATTGATGGACACTGGGGCTGTTTCCAGATCTTAGAAATTATAAATAGTGCTGCTATGAACATAGGGAACCATATATTCTTTCTGACTGGCATTTCAGACTTCTTAGGATATATTCCTAGAAGTGGGATCATTGGGTCAAATGGCAGTTAAATTTTTAATGTTTTGAGGAAACAATGTATTGTTTGCCATAGTGGCTGCACTGGTCTACATTCTCACCAGCAGTGTACTAGAGTCCCCTTTTGTCCACACCCTCGCCAGCACTTGTCATGTGATGATTTGTCAATGGCAGCCATTCAGATAGGTGTGAGGTGATACTTCATAGTCATTTTAATTTGCATCTCTCTGGTGATTAGTGACATTGAGCATTTTTTTATATGTCTCTTGGCCATTTATATGTCCTGTTTAGAGATGTGTCTGTTGAGGTCCTCTGCCCATTTATTAATTGGTTCTTTGTATGAGTACGCTATATATTTTGGAAATTAACCCCTTATCTGATGTGTCATTGGCAATTATGCTCTCCCATATAGTGGGTTCCCTTTCAATTTTAATGGTTGTTTCTTTTGCTGTGCAAAAGTCTTTTAGTTTGATGTAGTCCCAAGTATCAAGTTTTTTTCCTTTGTTTCTCTTGTTTTAGGTGTCATATTGGTAAAAATTCTGCTTTGTGAGATATATGAAATTTTGTTGCCTACATTTTCTTCTAGGATTTTTGCGGATTCACCAGTCACATTTAAGTTTTTTTACCAATTTTGAGTTTATTCTTGTGTATGGTGTAAGTTGGTGGTCTAGTTTCATTTTTTGCATGTAGCTGTCCAATTTTTTAAACAATATTTATTTATTTATTTATTTATTTATTTATTTATTTATTTATTTATTTACTTTTATCCTCACCCGAGGATATTTTTCCATTTTTTGTACAGATAGAATGGGAGGGATAGAGAGGAAGGGAGAGAGAGAGAGAAACATCGACGTGAAGGGACACATCGAGTGGCTGCCACCCGCACGACCAACCAAGGTCGGGGACAAAGTGCAACCGAAGTACGTGCCCTTAGCGGGAACCGAACCCGGGTCTCTCCAGACCGCAGGCCAATGCTCTAACCGCTGAGCCAAACTGGCCAGGGCTAAATAATATTTATTAAAGAGTCTGTCTTTATCTCATTGTATGCTCTTGCCACCTTTATCAAATATTAATTGAACATAATGCCTTTAGTCAATTTCTGGATTCTTGTCTATTTCATTGATCTATATGCCTGTTCTTGTGCCAGTACCAGATTGTTTTGATTACAGTAGCTTTGTAGTATAACTTGATATCCGATATTGTAATCCCACCTACTTTGTTATTCTTTTTCAAGATGGCTGTGGCTATTTGGGATCTTTTTTAGTTCCATATACACTTTTGAAATATTTGTTCTAGTTCTGTAAAATATGCTATTGGTATTTTAATGGGGATTGAATTGAATCTATTGATTGTTTTGCATAGTATAAACATTTTAATGATGTTAATTCTTCCAATCCATGAACAAGGTATATGCTTTCATTTTTATATCTTCCTCTATTTCTTTTTTTTTTTTTTTTTTTATCCTCACCCGAGGAAATTTTTTGTTCAGGTAGAGTGGGAGGGAGAGAGAGGAAGAGAGAGAGAGAGAGAGAGAGAGAAACATCGATGTGAAAGGGACACATTGAGTGGCTGCCACCCGCACGACTGACCAGGGCCGGGGACAAACTGCAACCAGGGTACGTGCCCTTAGCGGGAACCAAACCCAGGTCTCTCGGGACTGCAGGCTGATGCTCTAACCGCTGAGCCAAACCGGCCAGGGCTCTATTTCTTTTTTCAATGTCCTGTAGTTTTCTAAGCTACAGAGCATTTGTTTATTTGGTTAAGTTTATTCCTAGGTATCATAGCTTTTTTTGGTTCAATGGTAAATGGGATTTTTAAATTTTCTTTTTCTGTGAGTTCATTATTGGTGTATAAGAGTGCTGTCAATTTCTTGATGTTATTTTTGTATACTGCTGCTTTGCCAAATTCATTTATTAAATCTAGTAGATTTTTTGATGGAGTCTTTAGGGTTTTCTATGTACAACATCATGTCATCTGCAATAATGACAGTTTCACTTCCTCTTTCCCAATTTGGATCCCTCTCATTTTTCTTCATGTCTAATTGCTGTGGCTAAGACTTCCAGTACTACGTTAAATAAGAATAGTGAAAGTGGGCATCCCTGTCTTGTTCTTGTTCTTAAGAAAAATGCTTTAAATTTTTGCCCAATGACTATGATCTTGGCTGTAGATTTTACATATATGGCCTTTATATGTCGAGATATGATCTCTCTATTCCCATATTGCTGAGCATTATTATCAGAAATGGGTGCTAGATTTTGTCAAATGCTTTTTCAGTGTCTATCGATATGATCATATGGTTTTTATCTTTCATTTTGTTTATGTGCTGTATCACATTTGTTAATTTGTGAATGTTGCAGTAGCCTTGCATCCCTGGGATGAATCCCAGTTGGTCATGGTGAATAATGTTCTTAATGTATTGCTGGAGCCGATTTGTTAATATTTTGTTAGGGAGTTTGGCATCTATGTTCATCAGGGATATTTGCCTGTAGTTTTCTTTCATTGTAGTGTCTTTGTCTGGTTTTACAATTAGAATTATGCTGGGCTCATAATATGAGCTGGAATCATTACCTTGATTACTTTATACCATTCCCTTCTGGCCTGTAGTGTTTCTGTTAAGAAGCAAGCTGATTGTCTTATCAGGTTTTCTTTGTAGGTAACCTGTTACTTATCTCTTGCCACCTGTAGGATTCTCTCTTTGTCTTTAATTTTTGGCATTTTAATTATTATGTATCTTGGTGTGGGCTTCTTTGGGTTCTTCTTACTTAAGGCTCTCTGTTATTCTTGAACTTCTATGCCTTTTTCTTTCTCCAAGTTAGGAAATTTTCTGTCATCATTTCTTCAAATATGTTCTCTAAACCTTGTTCATTTTCTTCTTCTTTTGGTATTCCTATGATGCAGATGTTGTTATAGTTCATATTGTCACAGTTCTTTTAAGCTGTCTTTCTGTTTTTTAATTGTTTTGTTGTTGTTGTTGTTGTTCTCTGATTTGGTGATTTTCTTCCTCCTTGTCTTCTAATTTACTGATCTGGTCTTTGGCTTCCTCTACTATGCTGATTATTTCTTTCAATGTGTTCTTTATTTCTGCTATGTCATTCTTTATTTCTGATTGGTGGTTTTCATTTTCAATTGGTTGATTTTCAATGTTTCTGTATCTTCACTCAGGCTGTTGAGCTCTTTACTCATGCTCTTGAGCTTCCTCAAAATTATTACTCTGAGCTGTACCTCTGATAACTTGTTTAATTCCATTTTATTTCTGTCTTCTGTACAGTTATCTTGTTCCTTCATTTGGGATTGGTGTCTTTGTTTCATTATTTTGGCTGTCTCAGTGGAATTGGAGTCTGCTGAATTTTCCCTGTGCGTGTTGATGTTCTGCTAATTGTGGCTTCCTCTACTGGGTTTGGATGAGTGTGGGAGGATTCACATTAAACACCACTGTTGAGTTTTACTTTCCCGGGTAGATTTGCAGGCCAAAGAAAGGTTCAGTTATCCTCTAGCTTTTGACTTCTGGATATTAGTCCCAGTTACTGATGAACTATGGGTTGTAGCCCTCAGCTGTATGAAAAATCTCTCAGTTGCAGAGACAAGAAAACTTCCAGTGGGTGTTGCAATGGCTCCCCCCCCCCTTCTTTGTTTGCTGGCAGTCTCTAGCTGTTAATAATCCTCAATTTATATTTCTCTGACCTAGTCTGGTGGTGTAAAATTCCTGAGGGAGGGATTGTTGCTTCTCCCCATGGCTCTGGGAAGAGGCTCCTTGAGTAAGATGGCTACTGTCCTATCAGGGAGTGAGTTGGTATAAAACTCTCAGTGTCCTCCTTCCCAGCTCTCTTACCTGTGCTACAAACACCCAACTCTCTTCACACATTTTCAGTGTAGTCCAACCTCTCTCTGCAGGAGCCCAACGTGAGTGGCTATAGCTGATTTAGTGCTCTGATCCTTCAGGAAGTTGCCATTTTTTTCTGCACCTCTCCACCTCTCTTTGCCAGACAAAGCTTCAGCTCTGGTGTTTTCAGCTAGGTGTTATGCAGGCACCTTTCCCTATCCTGCCCCTCTGTGCTGGGGAGCTGGTGTGGGGTTTTATTCCCTGACCTCTCAGAGAGAGCTACTTACAGCTAAAATAACCCTCAGCTGCTGTTCATGGGCTCCCAGTCTCCCTCTCGTGCCTCCACAGTTCCTACCGGGCTCGATTCGCTGTCCTCTTTCCGTCCCTGGTTCTAAGGGTTCTGTCCAGCTAATTTTCAGTTAGTTATCTCCAATGATTTTTCTTTATTTTAGTTGTAGTTCCATTTTGGTCCTTGGAGACAGTCTATATAGTTTCCATTCACTCTGCCACCCCTTTTTTCCCCTCCTCCTTTCTTTGTTTTAAAGGAAATCACCAGAGCTGCATATGTCTACGTGTAATTTAAAACAAGTAGAATTTTAAATTTTGCTTATATGTTTTAGTCTCAATTCCTTTTTTCAAATTGCATTTATTTGGGTGATATTAGTTGAGAAAGTGGTACATTTACAAAATGAAATACTATTCATCTGTTTTTAATTTATTTTTATTTTTTTAAAGAAGGAAATCTTACCTTTTGGGACAGCATGGATGAACCTAGAGAGTACTATGCTAAGTGAAATAAGCTCATTAGAGAAAGACAAGTACCATATTATCTCACTTATATGTTTAATTTAATGAACAAAATAGGCTTAATTCCTGGCCTATAGTAGTCTCTTTACATTTTACTTCATGCTTGACTTCAAATTTCATTCATTAATGAGGTAAAACTACCTTAGTTCTTTATAGTATTAGAATCAAGACAAGACATTCCATTTCATGGAGTTCATCAACATTTCCCTTCTAGAAAGTAAATGAAGTGGTGGGTGTTGTTTTCTCGTGAGATGTAAGAAGGATATCCATTTGGGAGTAAAACAAAGTAAAGGGAGCAATTGCACCAGAATGCTGGTAAATACATTTTATTACTTAAAATTTACCTTAAATTTTGGGCAGTGACAGTAGGTACACTCGTTTCTCAGCCTTCAAATCAGGACTCCTGGCATCTAACTCTAAATTATTTGCAGACTTCAAAGAAAACATCTAATACTTGTTCCCATATCTTGCAACCGTCCTGTCCACCTTGGCTCAGAAAGATCAGCAGCATTTCTGACTTACATTTTATTTTCTCTCCGTAACCACGTAGTCATCAAGTAGCTTTGATTTTTACTTGAAAATATCTTGCTATCTATTGTTTATCCTTCACTGACATTAATAAATTGTTTCAGATTTAACTTTTCTCACTTCATATATCAGTTACTGAAAGATTCTATTCAATTAAATAAGCATGTGCTGATAGAATATGTTGATAGACTGTTGCTCTGTCATAGAGTGGAAACACCAAAAATAAACACAAGCAATAAATAAACAATAATGTAATTATGTCAGAGAAGCTGACGCAAAGGTAGAAATAGAAATATTTCAAAATAAAACTACTTGCTTCAGCAACTGTGATATTTTCCAGTATATTCATGGGCTAGCTTACAAAACAGAGATTAAAATTTTCAGAATAGTCCAGAGGGTGGAACATTTAGGTATTTTCTGTGTCCACTATGATAAATGTTTGAGATCCATTTGGCTTAATTTGCACAAAGCCTGAATAGTTTTGGGTATTCAATACATGTCATTTGTTGTAAACATTAACACAATAGCTATTAATAGAACAAATTGTATTAATTGGGGAACTTATGCTATCATCTCTTTTCATAGTGCTTTAACACTGTCATTTTATCACCAGAGTCAAGTATCAAATGTGCACATAATTTTGCAGGAAGTATAATGTTTAAGGTTGTTGTTGCTGTTGTTATTATTGGGAGTTTTTGCAGAAGGTAGAGTCAAAGAAGATGAAGAAATAAATAGCAAAAATAAGTTGAGGAGACATTAGGTGAATTCCTATGAAACTGAGTTTTGGTTTTATCACTGAAATAAGGGAGATCATTTGAAATTTTTAAGCTATTATTTTCCTTTTTCTTTTTCTAAATATAAGGCTCCACTATAGTCAGTTATGCATCCATCTACCTGAAGCATGTATGTATGGAGATTAGGTATGTTAAATCTTTTATTTGATGACACTCAAATAAAAGAGCAAATGAAACTAGAATTATATATCAAGATAATCACTTCATAAACCAGGCTATTGCCTTGGAAGAGCTCTGAGCTCTTGGAATTTTTGGTACAGAGAGGGTTCTCTTTAGGCTGGGTAAATGAAAACTACAGTTTAGGACAATTTAACAGAGAACTTGTCTGCTTTGGAGAGAGGAAATGGGAAGGAGGACAGAGAGAAGGAAGGAGAGTCAAGCAGTCATAAATCTGGGGCTGGGGCTCAGAAAAGAAAAATGGACAAAATAGGGCAGGATAAACTCAATGACAGAAGTGTGCTGGGACGATGACCTTGAAGAAATCTCAATTACTTTAACCTTATGCAAATATATACATTGCTGCCATTATTTATGTCACTAGTACTGTTGATTATCCACAGATGTATAGACTAGTACCTAGTACAGTCCCCAGTAAATGATAGATACTAAAAAAAAAAAAAAAAAAAAAAAAAGTTTGATGAATTAGGAATAATTAGATAATGTCACGTTGGGACACAACTCTCCTTAGGTATTAGTGGTACTTTTCGTAAATGACCAAAGCGAAAAAACGTAATGTATCCTTCTGTTACGCTGACTTGGTAATTTTTATTCTTGGAACAAAAACATTATAGTATAAACTGTATGTATAGATCAGCTGTGAATAATAAATGTGATGACCATGCAAGTTTATAAAATATTTTATAGCGGATTTTGAAAACTATTTTTTCAGGAAAGAGAGGATCCTTCTCTCTTCAAAGACAGGAACATTTGAAGAAAAAGCCATTGTACAAACTTCTGTTACTATTCTCAACTGATGCCGGTCTCCCGGCCTGGACATTGATATGATTGCCAAAAGCTGTGAGCATGGAGGATTCCGGGTACCCAGTGAGCATTGCACAGGTGTCTCATGAGCCCTTAATGACAACCCGCTTCCCAAGGTGCAGGAAGAGAAAAGATCGGAGCAGAACGGTAATGTGATTCAATCGTGCATGTACTAGTAGAATAAAATTTAAAATCAAGCAAGAATTTTATCAAGGATATTTTCAGAGGTTTTACTTAATCTATGAGATGATCCTGGCAATATGGATGCCCTTTGTCTACAATTTTACTGTCTTTCTTCTGCCCGCTCTTTTCTTTTACCTGGTTCTGATGCTGCGAGTGACAATAGGGACCACACTACAAAGTGAAGTAAGGCGAGAGCAGAATGAAGTGTTAAAGATTTCTTTTTAAAATTCATTGGACATACACACCCCAAATCAATGACCAGTGCATAATGCACTTCAATCATGGAAGTGAGGAAATGCATTAATGGGTGTCAGAACACAGATTAAAAGGGCATCACCCCAGAGCCAACAGCCCTGCAAAACGGTAAAATTCAACTGTGAAAGAGTTCTTGGAGATTCACGATGTCTGCTACTCAACATTTTTCACTGCAAACTACCACACTGAATATTTGGCCTTCATTGCTGATTCTTTATTTCATAATATGTTACCATTGTTGTTATTATTATTATTGTTATTTTGTGACAGATCTAGAGATAGATATTGAAGGTTTTCATTGTTTTTCTTAAGGTCAAGTCTTCTTTAGTTGAAGGGGATAACTTCAACTAATATTGGTTTATTGGAATAGATTGAGAACAAGGAATGTTAAATTTAAAGTATGTATAGGTTTTCCATACAGGAGAAAGAGGAGTTGGGGGTGTTGAGAGCTATGGGAAAATTATAGACACCAAATAAAATCCAGACTGTAGTCTGGCTGGTGTGGCTCTGTGGACTGAGCATTGTCCCGTGGACTAAGAGGTCCCAGTTCAATTCCTGATCAGGGCACATGCCCGGGTTGCTGGCTCAATTCCCAGCAGGGACAGCAGATCAATGATTGATGTTTCTCTCTCAATGCTTCTCTCTCAGATCAATGTTTCTATCTCTCTCCCCCTTCCTCTCTCTCTAAAAAAAATCCAACAAAAACAAAAACATATTTTTAAAAAATCCAGAATGCACAACACAGATTGCATAGTCTGGGCCCTGCCCACTTTTTCAACTTCATGTCCTCCCACGTGAAGCTGGCTTCCTGCCCCTGTGACACACAGGGCCACATGCTTGGTTTAAGGCTCTGTTGTTGCCATTCTGAAAGTCTCAATTTTATCTTTGAGTTTTTGTGTTACGAAGTCCTGTGAGACAAGAGAGCATGCTCCTGAGCAAGAGAAATATATGCAATGTATGAACCCATCATTCCTTGATGCCTTGTTTCCTATACCCTACAAGCACAACATTCCGCTGGATTCATGAGTATGTGGGAGTTTAGTTAGGCTCAAAGCGAACACAAGGTCAGTGTGATGTGTCTACAACCGAATAAGTGGAGGGTGCTGACACCCTCCAGAGGCATCTTTTTTTTTGGTACATGCCCCTAACGGGAACTGAACCCGGGACTCTCTGGTCTGCAGGCCAACACTCCAACCACTGAGCCAAACCAGCCAGGGCAAAGGACATCTTTTTTTGAACCAAACCTTGCTTCCAGTGCAGAAAAAGGCAACAGCCTTCTAAGAACAGATAAGACCAAGGACCCTATTATACCCTTTCCTATTCTACTCCCCTGCATTGGTCAGTCACGTTCACTGAAAGGGATGGTACAGATTCAGAGGGAGAGATAAGGCAGCCCATAGTTTCCACTAGTCCCTCTTTCTTATCCATCAGTAAAAGCTGAAGGTAAAGAGCGTTGGAAAAATGTGTTTGTGTCAAGAAGGTTAGTAAAAGCAGTTGAGTTAGTTTTAAGCAGCATTTCCACTTATGCTCTGGCTGGTTCGGCTGAGCAATTAGAGCATCGGCCCAGGGTCCAGAGAGACCCAGTTTCGGTTCCGCTCAAGGCACGTACCTCAGTTGTGGTTTGTCCCCGGCCCCCATCGGGATTGTGTGGGTGGCAGCCAGTTGATGTGTCTCTCTCACATGGATGTTTCTCTCTGTCTCGCTTCCTCCCTCTCTCCCTCTCATTCTATCTGAACATGAATGCAAAAAAAAAAAAAAAGTCCTCAGATGAGGATAAAAAACAAAGAATAAAATACATATGTGTATATGAGCTATGAAATACAAATTGTGTAATTTCGGTGATTCTGCCTCCAAGGTAAATGCTTTTATATTTGTATTTTAAAAGTAGCATTGCCCAATATAAAATAAATGGGAAAATTATACTAATGGTTTGAAATGATAACTTAAACAGTTTTAAGTTAGATTGATATCAAATAACAGGTAAAAAAAAATCATTACAAATCAAAAGAGACAATGGAACAAAGGAAAAGATTGTATCTGTTGGCCCCTTTAATGACACGTTTTCTTTGCTTTTGACTAAGGAGGCACAATTTTATATTGCAGTAGGCCCTGCAAAATAACCCTGCTCCCCTTTGACCACTACATGAAATCATTCTTTTTTTTGTTTGTTTTTAACAAATTCTATAGTTTTTCTTACCTCCAGTCCTTCTACCAAACTCTTCCTCACAGGCTTCCTTCCCATCGAGGGAAATGTCCCGAGTTCTCTATCACTACTCCTTGCTCATCTTCCAGCACTTACTAGTTATAATTATTTATTAATTCTTTAATCTATTTTCCAAAAAAAATTCATCTTCCCAATTACCTTGTAAACTCCTCAGGGAGAGAGCCTATAATCTGTTTTTTTCACTAATGTGTACTCAGTATGGATAGAGTAGTCAGCCAATTAATATTTGTTGAATGAATAAATTAATTAGTGGAAGTTGAATTGAAGGAAATCTGTACGCGGATAATGAGAAATATAACATGTCATTCTAGAGAAATGTTATTCCACAGATTGTCTTTTATAAGGATCCAAAAAAGTATAGGACACCCCGTTAAACATAAAATTTTATTTGCTACAACCTGTATCTCATCCTATATTTTTATTAGCTCACCCTGGCAACCTTATCCTAAAAAACAATTGTAAAAAGGTTTATCTTTTTTTTATTACCTTTTTAATAGGTTTTTAATTGATTTTAGAGAGAGGGGAAGGGAGAGGGAGAGACACTGGTGAGGGAGAGAAGCATTGATAGTCGGCCTCCTGCACTCTCCCTACTGGAGATTCAACTGACAACCTGCAATGGAATCGAACCCGAAACCTCTAGGAACATGGTGCACAGGACAACACTAAACTAACTGAGCTACCCTGGTCAGGGCAGGTTTGAGTCTTTAAATAAAGTGTAAGCATGATACTAGCACAGTGTGATAGTTTAAACCTTGTTTTAGTTATAATAAACAGAGATCTGATGAAAAATATACATTATTTCCATCAGAAAAATGCATTTTCCTTCCTAAGGGAAGGTTTACAGACTCTAGCACCCATCCTTTCTGGTCTCATAGTTCCATATCTAATTGATCTTAAAATCTCCTAAATATGCCAGGACCACTTAGCCCAAGGCATCATCTGTCATTTGGATGAATATAATGGGTTCTTAACTGGTCCTTCCTTAGTCCTTATCCGCTTCAGTTCACCCTCACATAGCTTCCAGACTCCAGCTTCTCTCTAAAATATATTTTGTCATTGCTCTCCCCTATGAATATCATTGCATTACCTATAAAAAAGTCTTTACAATGACATGGTAAATTTTGACTCTTGCCCACTTGATGATAGCTCATTTCTTTCCATTTCATTAATGCTGGATCATTTGCAGTTTCCAAGTGCTACTCTGCTGTTTTATAACTCCACTTGGTAAACGTACTGTTTGCTAAGCCTAGAATGTACTCTCACTCTATTGGTGTGTGAAAAAAAATGTTTTCCTTGATATTTTAGGGTTCCTGGTTGGGTCTGAAAATTGGACTGACAAAGACAGATAACAGAAGAAAGGATACAGATTTATTTCACATAAATGTCACATGACATGGGAACCTTCCCAGTGAAATAAAGACTGAGGTAGCAGTTAGGATGAAGTGTTTTTATGCTGGGTTTGAGGAAGAGTCTGCTGTGGTAGGAATATGGTGGGTTAGAGTATGAGTCAGCGTTGGAAACTGAGGAAACACAGGGCCTGTTTGTCAGGACGCTTCTCAGTATCTCTTTGTCCTTGGAGATAAGAATGCTTATTTTCTTGTACTACAGGGAGGGCATATCTTTCACGAAGGGTTTATGACCTGTTTCAGGGAAGAAAGATGGAAAAAAGGTCAGAGTGACCTTCCTACTTTGGTCATTTTCTCAAACTTCTTCAGCTTAAAATAGTTAATGTGCCAAGGTGCCATATTTTGGGATAGCATTTTCTGAACCTCGTCATTTTACTAAGAAACCATTGCTCTATGAAGCTTTGCCAGAATTCCTTCCTCATCCTTACCTTCTCCACCTACGCTGACTTGGTTAATAAATGTGCAAACTCAATAGGGATTGTTTACTCATCAGTGGTTTTCTATAGTCCCTGTAAATCTTGGAGCAATGACTCTCTATCAACTTTGTATTGGTATTACTTGCACAGTGGCTAACATAGTTTCACTCAAAATTTTGACAAATAAATAAATATCTACATGTATTTAATTATCATCGTTAGATATACCAAACCCACACACATTTTACTTTTTATCAATAAATCAAAAAACAAATGAAAAGTTGCAGAGGTATTTACCATGGGTCAAGATAGCCCATTAAGGATTTATTTTTATAATAAATACCACAACAAGATAATGTGAGCAATTCTTAGTGCTTTGCTAAGCTCTAAGCTTATAAATATCTGTGACAATCTGACAGTTATTACACATGTGATTTCTTTATGTGAAAATACATCAATAAATACAATTTAATGGAGCAAAGTGAAATTTTTTATAATGTGTGAAAATCATTAGGCAAATACATAATTTTTCGTTCTTTCTTTTTGTTTTCTACATGCTAAATTTCACAAGACATGCTAATCTAGTAATAGTGGTTCCAGTTTGCTTATAAAAAATAAATATAACTCAAATAATTTAGAAATATATGTGAAGCCAGTTATTTTTATCAACAGCAGAGTTCATAAAGTATGAATGTAATGACATTCTATCAATATTGCCTACCTTGTTCAAGGAGACTACTCATTAAGAAAAGCTATAAACTCGTTGTCATAAGGGATATATGTTATTTTCTAAGTTAAAATTGTTTGTAGTACCCAAGCAATGTATGACTACATTCTTATTATGAAATTTAAGCAATCACATGTACAAATGTTAACTGTGAACCCTCTCTTTTTTGTGGAACCCCCTCACAATTTCAAATGCCCTTCCAAGAGGTAACTATAGCTACCATCATGGTGCCTAATTTGAAACCCTTCTTTTGTTTTGCATATAGAGTTATGTCTCTCTAACTATAGGTTTTCATACAAATAAAATTATACTGTACACACCTATCTAGAAAATACTCAATGAAATTTGCCATGAACACTAGTGGGCTCTCCTTTTTGGGCTAAAAGTAGTATCTATTGGAGAAGGCACTTTTCTTTCTTCCCCACACACCGTCTTGTAGGATTAACCCATCCATGATTCCTGAGTGGTCCCTGATTGTTTGAGCTAATTAGCATATCCTCCTTTGGGCCACAGGGACTGGTTTCTGGACGGGCGCAAACCCATCTGAGTCAATGAGAAAGAAAGGAGCAACATGATTGAGAAATGTGAGAAGCTATAATAGTTACTTTGCAAAGTCAGGGGATGATGCCTTTTTCTAGGCTAGACCTGATTTTGATTCCTTTAAAAATAATCAATGAAGCAGAAATTTTAGGGCATTGCTGTTCCAATAGATCAATGAAAATGTAACTGATTGCCAAATATTGCCTGTTCAAAATATTACACAACACTAAAATATTATACTCTAGTTTCAGTGTGCTTTCTGTGAGAGTTCTTATTTTTTAGTATTTCCAAGCAGAACTAGCTACCCCATGTCCCCCTCCACACATGCATACATTTTGCAGGTGGCCTGGGTTTCTACTTCAAAGGGAGTTGGATATTCACTCTCTTTTATAAACCATAATTGACAGGAATAACATCCAGTCAAAACTTCATCACCTAATTTGAAATGAGTTTAATGAGTTAGTTTCTTCTCTGGCCTTCATGACCAATATTTAACAGCAAGTGGAGAATTATTAGATGAGTCTTTTCCACTGGAATTATATGTTTGATTGATAACACACTTACGAGTTGATTTTTCCTTCAGTAATGTATCCACAGATGTTAGGATGAATTTTTAAAAAATTTATTTTCTTGTTGCGAATATTACAGATGTTCTCCATTTCCCCCTCTTTGCCCCCCTCCACCCAGCTCCTACTTCACCCCAGTCCTTTACCTGTCTGTGGTCTGTGTCCATGGGCTATGTTTATATGCATATAAGTTATTTGATTAATCTCTTCCCACCCTCCCTCCCACCTTACCTCTGAGGTCTGTCAGACTATTTCATGTTTCCATGTCTATGGTCTTATTTTGTTCATTAGATTACACATATGAATGAGACCATGTCATATTTGTCTTTCTCTGACTGGTTTTATTTTGCTTAGCATAATACTGCCCAGGTCTATCCATGCTATCTCAAACGGTAAGAGAGCCTTCCCTTTTACAGCTGTGTATATTCCACGGTGGAAATGTGCCACAGCTTTTTTATCCACTGATAGGCACTTGGGCTGTTTCCAGATTTTAGTTACTGTAAATAGTGCTACTATGAACATAGGGGTGTGTATATTCTTTCTGATTTGTGTTTCAGGATTCTTAGGATATATTCCTAGAAGTGGGATCACTGGGTCAAATGGCAGTTCCATTTCTAATGTTTTGAGGAAACTCCATACTGTTTTCCATAGTGGTTGTTCCAGTCTGCGTTCCCAGCAGTGTGCTAGGGTTCCATTTTATCCACGTCCTTGCCAGCACTTGTTTGATGATTTGTTGATGGCAGCCATTCTGGCAGGTGTGAGGTGATTCCTCATTGTGGTTTAATTTGCATCTCTCTGATGATTAGTGATGTTGAACATTTTTTTCCTAAGTCTGTTGGACATCTATATGTCCTCTTTGGAGAAGTGCCTATTCAGGTCTTTTGCCCCCCCCCCCTTTTTTTTTTTGGTTATTCCTCACCTGAGGATATTTTTTCATTGATTTTTAGAGAGAGTGGAAGGGAGGGAGGAAGGAAGAGAGAGAGAGAGAGAGAGAGAGAGAGAGAGATCAATGTGAGAAAGACATGTTGATTGTTTGCCTCCCACTCACTCCCCAACCATGGCAAGGATTGAACTTGGGTGCACGGGCTGATGCTGTAACCACTGAGCTCCACTGGCCAGGGCAGGTCCTTTGAACATTTTTTAAAATAGCTTTTTTTGTCTTCCTCTTGTTGAGTTGTATGAGTTCTTCATATATTTTGGAAATTAACCCCTTATCAGATGTATCATTGACGAATATGTTCTCCCATTCCATGGGTTCCCTATATTTTTTGAAGAAGGTTTATTTTGCTTTGCTGAAGCTTTTTAGTTTGATGTAGTCCCATTTGTTTATTTTTTCCTTTGTTTTTCTTGCCCTTAGAAATATGTCAGTGAACATTCCTCTACGTGAGATGTCTGAAATTTACTGCCTATGTTTTCATCTAGGATTTTTATGGTTTCCTGACTTACATTTAAGTTTTTTTATCCATTTTGAGTTTATTCTTGTATATGATGTAAGTTGGATGTTTAGTTTCACTTTTTTGTATGCACCTATCCAATTTTCCCAATACCACTTATTGAAGAGACTGTTTTTACTCTTTATATGATCTTGCATCCTTTGTCAAATATTAATTGACCATATAGGATGACTTTCTTAGGATTAACATTATCCTTCACCTTTTAATCTAGACAAAAGTAAATCTTTATTAAATATGTGGATAATATAAAGAAAACTTCAGGCTTACAAAGAATATGATCAGTGTTTCTCAAAAAAGATAGGACAGCCAACTCATTTTATGAGAGCTTCTAGAACAAATTCTCTTTCTATTGGAAATGTTCCAGGTGAGGGAGGATGTGGTCTTGTTTCTTTTAGGACAACCCTACTCCAACACCCATTATCCTTCAATTTTTTTTTTTTTTTACTTAAGCAGTTTGAAACAAGTCTTTGTCTATTGCAGCTAAGAGTCCTAATTAATAGAAAGTCTGTGATACAAAGCATGACTTCTAATCTTCAAGGGATTTATAGTATAACTATGAAGACAGATACTGGGAGAGAGTACTATGATTGCTGTTTTGGCCTTTGTAACATTTGTACAGTGTCTGGAATAAGTGAAAAATCATGAAACATTTTTGTTAAAGGAATAGCAAGAGAGAAAGCCCCAAGCAGATCATGCTTGGCGTATTCCACTTACAACAAGAAGGCCAGTGTTAAAGAATTAAGGAAAGCAAAAAGGCAAGTGTTAGTCACCAAAGTGAAGATATTTACAGGGGCCAAATCACATAAAGTTTTATAATCCATTGAAAGGACTTTGAGTTTTACTCTGAGTAACACCAGAAGGCTCTAGGAGCTTTTGAGCAATATGTAACATGATCAAAGTTATGTTTTGAAAGGTTACTCTGGCGTTCAAGAATATGGTAAAGAATATCTGTGGCCAGGATGTAAATAGCAAGACCATTTCAGAGAGTATACCAATAATCTAGTAAGTGATAATATGGCTTGAACACAGGTAGGGAGCTGAGAATGGTAAATTTTAAACAAACAAAAAAAAATCAATAGGATTTGTTCATGATTTGGTATTAATAAAAGAAGGAGGTAAAAAAAAGCATTAAGAAAAATAAAGAAAAGGAAAGCATTAAGAGTTTGGGTTTGGGTTGTGGGAAAATGGCGGTTCCATTAATAGAGATAGAAAGTTTGTATGAAAGCAGTTTGGGGATCTTGGAAATGAAGAGTTTGGATTTGGATATTGGGGCATATTATACTTGAGATGCCTATTAGGCAAATAGAAATGACAGTAGGCAATTGGAAAAAAGTCTGGAGTTTGAGGAAGCGGTCTGGGTGGCTGAGATACATTGGGAGACATTATCATATAGATGGGATTCAGAGGCATGAGTCATCTGAAATCACCAAGAGACTGAGTGTGGACAGAAAAGAACAATCCTGGAAATAAAGCCTTCGGGCACTTACATTTGGGGTTGAGAAGATGAGTAGGAATCAGCAAACGGAACCCAGAGGAGGACCAGGAAGAAAGTGGTACCCAGGTAACAGAGAAAAAGAGTTTCAACAAAGTAACTTACCAGTTCTGCCAAATTCCATAAACTAGTCAAATAAGGTGAGTGAGCATTGACTATTTCATCATGTAGAGGTCCTTGAAAACCTTGACAATAGCAGTTGGGTGTAGTGGAGGACAAAAATATTTACAAAGTCAGTTCAAGCAACAATGAGCAAGCTGGATCGAGGAGGATGTGACTTTGGGGCCCCTTTTTTTGGGGGATCATCATTAGAAATTATTTTTATGACAATTAATAAAAAATTTATTACTATTATTAAATTTTTATTTTTATGTTAATAAAAAATCTGTTAGTAAGAAAAAGCAAATGACTGGGAAAAAGAGGAGATAAATATAGAAATAAGGTCCTTTGCGGGGGGGGGGTAGTATTTAGTATACATGAGAAAAAGTTAGGCTTAGAACATAAAGATTTTATTTATTATTACATATTTATGATAGGAGCAAAGGAAAAATATACAGGTACAGATATAGGAAAGTTTGTGAATTTGGTGGTGAACGTGGAGCTTCCTGAACAGTCAAAAATGAAGCAAATAAAACAGGACGTGGGTGTTAAAATGCAGCAAAACTGAGAATTTGGAGGAAACGGAAACTCAGCACCAATAAACATGAAATCTCCCAAGAATTCCACAGAAATCTTGAGGAAAGCAACTGGATTCTCTTGCTGACATTGGGTGTGTTTTAAACATATAGATTCACACACACACACACACACACACACACACACACACTCACCTCTTATTATGCACAAATGAATATTTGATCTTAAGATCTCAAGTCAGGTAATTTGATACCAAGGTTGAATGACTGTGATACCTTGTGGAAAATTGAATCTTCTCTCTGGGCTTTCATTTTATCTGCAAAATAGAAGTAATATTACATTTACATGTAACTTGTGCACACAGAACTACACGTATCCAAATTCCTTGTGCACTTGATTTCCCACAGGTATCCCAGATATTCAAGATTGAAATTATTTTGCCTCTAATTTCTCCACTACATCACCTATTTCAAATGAATAGGCACTAAGTTACCTCTTTCACGCCCAAATATTTCACCTAGACTGCACTCCCTCCCCTCTCCCGCCATGTCAAGATTAAGTGATAAACAAGTCCTAAAAATTCTACGCCCTAAAATGTGTCACTGTACCATAATTTATGTTTTTGATATATGAATTCTAGGTCTTTGTAAATAAAAAAGCATGAGTTCATACACTTTTCTTCAGATTTTGTTTTAATTTCATTCTTATTTTTTCTAAGTTGTGTTTGTTGTTGTCATCATTGCTGTGTTATAATTCTTTCCTTCTTCCACAGGGCTTTGCTTTTATTTTATTACACTTAAAAAATGAATTCTCAACCATGTCAGCATTTCTGGTTCTATTTTTTTTTTAAATATAGTTTCTAAACTTCTTCATAAAATATTTATGTGCTGAAGATTTACTAATATATACTAACGTATACATAAGAATATCTTAGATTTTCTCAGCATTGTGGAGTGTTGACCTTCAAGTTTGGAAAAGTGTTTCTCTTCTAGATTTCATTCTCTCTCTGAATTTGAGTAACGAGTAAAGTAGCCTTATGAGTAATTGGATCTTTTGTGCAATTAGAACTTGTCCCTGTATTATAATTCATAACGTGGTTGAACTGAGCAACATGAAGTGAGTCATTTTACTGAGGCTTTTAAGCAAGTTATTCCTGCAGGTCTGCCTAAGAGGCTAAAATATGTCTGAATTAAAAAGAATGACAGGCTGCAATCAGGACTATAAAATAAAGGTACTCAGTAAGCAGCCCTATTATAATCAGAGAGTAAAGGACACAGATCTCTGTCTCGTGTGCAGAGGCAGAGGAAATGATGAATACCTTAGGTAACTCATTCCGCGCAAAATCAATCTTTCACTGTCAATTTTAAATGAACTAATTTGTTCACAAATCGGCTCAGTCAGTTTGGAAGCATACTCTGTTCCTTCATATTAGCAAATCCTTTAATCTTGACTAGTCCACTGAGTGAGAAATCTAGAAATGTGTTAATATGATTGGACATATGTAGTAGGATAAGAATTGATTCTTTTAATTACTGTCTGCTCAAGTTAGACTCCCTTTCTTGGCTGAACTATTGACCCACCAATATAACAAGAGAGTATTTTATGACTAACATATATCCAGAGTTCAAGTTAACTATTTATCCATCAATACTGCAGTAAACTTTCTGGAGATCAAATCCTGTATTTCTTTTTCAAGGATTGTTTAGCTTTAGATGCTATCATATGGAAAAAGTAAATGTATAAATATCTGAACATTAATCATTTGTACCATAACATAGCTGAAAATTGTGCATTGATAATGCTCTCACTATTTGGGGGATGCAAATTCTTTATAAACTTAATTGTCATTTATTAAAATGAAAAGGTGGTATCGTAGAATAACATAAGAAAAAATTTAAGAAGTACTGTGTGAATATAAGATTTTGTCAAGAGACACGAAATAAGATGTATGTGACTCTGTTTCTGTTATTTTACACATATTGGTAGTTACTGAATAAGTATGTACATTTTGATTCAGAAAGGGAACAATATAGAAATTTTGTGTAAAATGAATGTCTATAAAACCCAAAGATACAATCTACTTAGGTTTTACTTAGACACACTTAAAAATGTATGCTTAAATGAATTATATCTGCCTATGCTAAAACTATTGATGAAAATGTTGAAATCATTTTATATATTCATACGCATATTCCAGAGTATTTTTAAAAACATATTAAAAAGATTATCTCTATAAGTATTATCAGTTTGGCTATTTTACCATTAAAATTGTTTTTTTGGTTACAATATAAGGTAAACAAAGAATTTGAGAGCAGTGATATTTCTATATTGCATCCACAGCATGGTTAGAAATTGGGGAGAACTGAGTGCATTTAATTCATTCAGCAAATATTCTTACTACATCTTCTCTGTGCAATGTCTTGTACATGGCATTTTGTACGATTTCAAAAGCTGAGAGATATAATCTCTGATTTAAAGAATATTTTAATTTTAACTTTTATCTCAGAGGCTATGCATCATTTTAACATTAAAGTTAGGTGTACATTTCATCCAAAACTGATATTCTACCCTCCTCCCCTTAAAACTCTTCTGCCTGTAGCCTTCCCAACTCATTGGTCTCAACTCCATTCTTTTGGTTGATCAAAAAAAACTTGTTGTATTATCTTTTTTTTTTTTTTTAAATTGGATTCATTGGGGAACATTGGTTTGCCATATAGGTTTCAAGTGTACAATTCAAGTGAACATCATCTGCATGCCTATTGCCCCAAAGTCTCTTTCCATTCCCATTACCCTTCTTTTTCCAACTCCAGCTGCCTCCCCTTCACTCTGGCTAATACCACACTGTTTCTGCGTCTATGTGACATATAAATATATTTGGACTTAATCCTTTCACCTCCTTTTATCTAGCCCCTTAACCCCTTCCCTATGACAGCTGTCAGTCTGTTCTGTGCATCAATGCCTCTGGTTCTATTCTGTTCATCAGTTTATTTTTATTCATTAGATTGCACATATGAGTGACATCATAGGTACTTGCTTCTTCTGACTGCATATTTCCCTTAGCATAATACTCTCCAGGTCCATCCATGCTGTCACAAAAGGTAAGATTTCTTTTTTTTTTTTTACAGTCCACTGGTATTCTATCATGTAAATGTACCAGAGCTTTTTTATCCAAGCATCCACTGATGGGCACTTGGGCTGCTTTCAAATCTTGGCTATTGTAAAAATACTGAAGTGAACATAGGGGCGCATATATTCTTCCAATTAGTGTTTTGGTTTTCTTCAAATGTATTCCCAGAAGTGGAGTCACTGGGTTGAAAGATAGTTCCATTTTTAATTTTTTTAGGAAACTACATGTTGTTTTCCCTAGTGGCTGCCCCAGTGTGCATTCCCACCAGCATTGCACTATGGTCCCCTTGTTTCCATATCCTTAACCAACACTAGTTGTTTGTTGATTTATTGTTGATAGCCATTCTGACAGGTGTGAGGTGACATCTCATTGTGGTTTTAATTTGCATCTCTCTGATGCTTAGTTACATTGAGCATTTTTTCATGTCTATTGGCCATCTGTATGTCCTTTTTGAAGAAGTGTTTATTCAGGTCTTCTGCCCATTTATTAATTGGGTTGGTTGTCTTTTTGGTGTTGAACAGTATAAGTTCTTCAGATATTTTAGAAATTAACCCCTTATAAAATGTATCATTGGCAAATATGTTCTCCCATTCAGTGGTTTTCCTTTTCGTTTTGTGGTAGATTTCTTTTGCTGTGTGGGACCATCTTTCATTCCTACTATGCCTTCTGATTCCACATCCAATTCGGTAGGAAATAACTATTGCCTCTATATTAAACTTTATCTAGAATCAAGGAGTTTCACCTGCTTCATAGCTTTGTTAGTGGTTCCAGTTTCCACCATCCGTCTCTTGGACATTATATAGTCTCTTCATTGTTCTCCTTGCTTTGGTCTTTGCCTTACCCCATCCCACATTGTATTAACACACTTCTCAGTGATTCTGTTAAAATTTATCTCAGATCCTATCATCCTGCTGTTCAAAACCTTCTGTCTCTCTATCTTACTCATTGCAAATGGCTAAGAAGAAGGCTTCCAGGTCCATAAAGAACTTACACGCCTTCTCTTGTTTCTATTACCTTATCTCCTCCTCTCTTCACTCTGTTATAGTCACAGTGGCTTTCCCAGCTGTTCCTCAAGCACACTATTTATAATGCCGTAGGGCCTGGGCACCGCTATTGCCTTTACCTGTGAAGCTTCCCCCACAGACAGCCACAGTTAACATTTGCCAGTCCTTCAAGGATGCTCAAATATCTCATTCTCCATGAGGCCTGCCATGACAACCGTGTTTAAAATCGCAAGTTTCAACCCCGCAATCCATTTCCCCTTGTCCCTCTTTATTATGTTTTTAGCACTTAATGATCTCTAATCTACACTACGTAGTTGACTGATTTATTATGGCTATTGTTGATTGCCTGTCTCCCTACAGTCTCTGTTTTGTGTGCTGCTGGTACTCTGAACACCTGAATTAAGGTCTGGTACATGGCAACATTCAATATTTGCTTAATAAAAGAAGAGTTCACATTCATACTAGATTTTGGTTTAAGTGTAAATTATTTGCCCTGGCTTGTTTGGTTCAGTGGTTAGAGCATTGGCCTGTGAACCAATGAGCCTCGGGTTTGATCATGGTCAAGGGCACGTACCTCAGTTGCAGTTCATACCCTGCAGGTCAGGGTCCTGCAGGAGGCAACCAGTCGATGTGCCTCTCTCACGTCGATGTTTCTCACTTTCTCTCTTCCTCCTTCCCATTCTATCTGAAGATAAATAGAAAAATATTCTTGAGTGAGAATTTAAAAAAATATTGTAAATTATTTGCAGTTCTTGAGTGTGACTATCTTGTATTATGTTGTATTATATTCTTTGTATTTAGTTTCTCCTTTTGTTTCTAAAGATATAATACAGTTTTCCTTCTAAAGCACTGGTATTATTCTGCTGATATCTGTATTGGCTACTAACCATGATGCTACAGAATGAACCAAGTGCTAATGTATCTGTTTCACTAATTTTATCTGTGAATGTCATGATCCCTTGATTTGTGGCTGCAAACTCAGTGAGCTCTGAACTCTAAATCTTTTGGTTTGTTTGTTTAATGACAGCTATTGCTGTTATGTCTCATTTGCAATGAGTCCTTAAGTAAAAGTTATTGAACAATCTCACATTAACAAATCCAAATTTCCTATTTGTTTAAGATATTTGATAAAGAACCTCAAGTATTTTTAAATTTTTTAAACTCTTTATGCCAAAGTATAGTTAACAACTATACTCTACCTTTTGAGATTTATTAATAGTTAACTATTCTTTATGATTAGATACTTTATAGTTGTTCCATAAATGCTGTGAATTAATTGATTCAAATTATTTTTCTTTTGGTGTTAATTAATTAATATAGTAAGTTTTTGTTGTTGTTTTTTTACTTTTTCATTGAACTCATTGTGGTGACATGGATTAATAAAATTTTATAGGTTTCAGGTGCACAACTCTATAACGCATTATCTGTTTATTGTATTATGTGTTCAACACCCCACGGCAAGTCTTGTTCCATCAACATTTATCCCTCTTATACCCTTTTACCTCTGTCTTCTGCCCTGATCCTCATTTCCCTCTGGTAATCTATACTGTTGATTGTGTCTATGTTTTTTTTTTTTTTTTAATCTCTTCACCTTTTTCACATAGCCCTACAACCACACTCCACTTTGACAGCTGTCATTCTATTCTCTATAAATAAGTCTGTTTCTATTTTGTTTGTTAGTTTATTTTGTTCATTAGATTCTACATATGAGTAAAATCATATGGTACTTATCTTTGTCTGACTGGCATATTTTACTTATCATAATACTCTCCAGGTCCATTCATGCTGTTGCAAAAGGCAAGATTTTCTTCTTTTTTATGACTGAGTAATATTTCATTTTGTAAATGCACCACAGCTTTTTTATCCACTCATCTACTGACACTTGGGCTGCTTCCAAATCTTGGCTCTTGTAAATAATGCTACAATGAACACAGGATAGGGGTACATATAGTCTTTTGAATTTGTGTTTTGGCTTTCTTCAGATATATTCCCAGAATTATAATTGCTTGGTCAAAAAATAGTTCCATTTTTAACTTTTTAAGGAAACTCCATACTATTTTTCATAGTAGTTGTACCCAGACCTCAGCACTGTACTAGGGTTCCCTTTTTTCCTTGCCAGCACTTGTCCTTTGTTGATTTGTTGATGGTGGCCGTTCTGACAGGTGTGAGGTGATATCTCATTGTGGTTTTAATTTGCATTCTCTGATGATTAGTGATATTGAGCATTTTTTTGTATGTTTATTGGCAATCTGTGTGCCCTCTTTGAAGAAGTGTCTATTCAGGTTCTTTGCCAAATTTTAAAATTGAATTGTTTGGGGGATTTTTGGTGTTGAGTTGTAAAAGTTTTTAACAAATTTTGGATATTAACCCCTTATCAGAGATATCATTGGCAAATATGTTCTTCTATTCAGTGGGTTGTCTTTTAATTTCGTTGGTGGTTTCCTTTGGTGTGCAAAATAACATTTTTTTAGTTTGACCTAGTCCCATTTGTTTATATATCTTTTTGTTTCCCTTGATGAAGGAAATATATCAGAAAAACATAGTGACACGAGAAATGTCTGAGATTTTTATTGTGTGCATTCCTCTCAGATTTTAACGTTTTCATGTGTTACATTTAAGTTTTTAATCAATTTTGAGTTTATTCTTATATATGGTATAGGAAGGTGGTCTAGGTTTGTTTTTTGGCATGTATCTATCCAACATTCCAAACACCATTTATTTAATAGATTGTCTTTACCCCATTTTATGTTCTTGTCTTCTTTGTCGAATATTAATTGACAATAAAGGTGTGGATTTATTTTTGGGCTCATCATGCCAGTACTAAGTTGTTTTGATTACTGTGGCCTTATAGTGTAGTAGTTTGGTATCAGGTAGCATGATTCCTCCAACTTTGTTTGGCTTTCTCAAGATTGCTGTGGCTATTTAAAATATTTTTAGCTCTTTCCCTGCCCCGGCGGAGTTGCGCGGAGGCGGAGGCTTGGGTGCATTCAAGATTCGGCTCTCCCCATAACCCACCGCCATGGCCGAGGAAGGCATTGCTGCTGGAGGTGTAATGGACGTTAACACAGCTTTACAGGAGGTGCTGAAGACCGCCCTCATCCACGATGGCCTAGCACACGCAATTCACGAAGCTGCCAAAGCCTTAGACAAGCGCCAAGCCCACCTTTGTGTGCTTGCATCCAACTGTGATGAGCCTATGTATGTCAAGTTGGTGGAGGCCCTTTGTGCAGAACACCAAATCAACCTCATCAAGGTTGACGACAACAAGAAACTAGGAGAGTGGGTAGGCCTCTGCAAAATCGACAGAGAGGGAAAACCCGGTAAAGTGGTTGGTTGCAGTTGTGTGGTGGTTAAGGACTATGGCAAAGAATCTCAGGCAAAGGATGTCATCGAAGAGTACTTCAAATGCAAGAAATGAACAAATAAACTTGGTTTTTGTTTCTCAAAAATAAATAAATAAATAAATAAATAAATAAATAAAAATAAAATAAAATATTTTTAGTTCCATGTAAATTTTTAAAATATATGTACTGTGGAACATGCCATTTAATATCGTGATAGGAATTGTGTTGAATCTATAGATTTCTTTGGGAAGTTTGGACATTTTTATCATGTTAATTCTTCCTATCCATGAAGATGGTATATGCTCCCACTTATTTGTATCTTCTTCAATATCTTTCTTCAATGTCTCATAATTTTCTCAGTATAGCTACTTTACAACCTTAGTTAAATTTATGGTTAAGTATTTTATTTTGTGATGCAATTTTATTATTTATTTATTTTTTTTTAATTTATCTTTATTGTTGAAAGTATTACAGATTACAGATGTCTGATTTTTCCCCATTGACCCCATCCACCCAGTTTCACCCCACACCATGCTTTCACCACACTATTGTCTGTGTCCATATATGCTTATAAATTATTTGGTTATTCTCTTCACACTCCACCTCTCCTGTTGCCTCTGAGATTCATCAGTCTGTGCCCTGTTTCCATATCTCTAGATCTATTTTGTCAGTTTATCTTGTTCATTAAATTCCACATGTAAGTGAGATCATGTGATACATGTCTTTCTCTGACTGGCTTATTTCACTTAGCATCATACTCTCTAGGTCCCTCCATGCTTAGCATACTCTCCATGCTGTCTCAAAGAATAAGAGAGCCTTCTTTTTTACAGCTGCATAGTATTCCATTGTGGAAATGTATCACTACATTTTTATCCATCTACTGATGGGCACTTGGGCTGTTTTCAGATCTTAGCTATTGTAAACATGCAACATGCAATTTTAAATGAGATTATGTTTTATTTCCCATTTCTGATTATTCATTATTGATGTATAAACTGATTTCTGCATATTTATTTTGTATCCTGCTACTCTACTGAATTCATTTATCAATTCCAGTAGTTCGTTGTGGAATCTTTAGGGTTCTCTATAAACTGTATCATGTCATCTGCAAATAATGACATTTTACTTATTATTCTTTTTCAATTTGAATGCCTTTTATTTCTTCTTCTTGTCTGATTGTTATGGTTAAAATTTCCAGGAATATGTTGACTAAGAATAGTAAAAGTTAACATCCCTGTAATATTCCCAATCTTAAGAAAAACGATGGTAGTATCTACCCATTGAGTGTGATGTTGGCTCTAGGTTTGTGATATATGTGATATATGGCTTTCATTCTGTTGAGGTATGTTCCCTCTATTCCAACTTTGCTGATAGTTTTTTATCATAAATGTCCGCTGGATTTTATCGAATGCTTTTTCTATATCTATTGATATTATCAGGTGGTTTTTAGCCTTAATTTTGTTTATGTGGTAAATCCCATTTATTCATTTGTGAATATTATACCAACCTTTTATCCCTAGAATAAATCCCACTTCATTATGGTGTATGACCTTTTTTTTTTAATTTTTTAATTTTTTTTTTAATCCTCACCCAAGGACATTTTTCCATTTTTTGTTCAGACAGAGCAGGAGGGAGAGAGAGGAACAGAGAGAGAGAGAGAGAAACACCGATGTGAAGGGACACATCGAGTGGCTGCCACCCGCACGACCAACCAGGGCCGGGGACAAACTGCAACCGAGGTACGTGCCCTTAGCGGGAACCGAACCCGGGTCTCTCTGTACTGCAGGCCGACGCTCCAACCGCTGAGCCAAACCGGCCAGGGCTGTGACCTTTTAAATGTACTGCTGAATCTGGTTTGCTAATGTTTTGTTGAGGAGTTTATTATCTATGTTAATCAGGAATATTGTCCTATAATTTTCTTTCTTTGTAGTGTCTTTATCTGGTCTTGGAATTATGATAATGCTGGCCTTGAAAAATGAGCTTGGAAGTCTTTCCTCCTCTTGAAATTTTTGGAATAATTTGAGAAGGATAGGTGTTAGTTTTTTCCCCAGGGTTTGGTAAATTTACATGTGAAGCCATCTGATACAGAACTTTTGTTTATTGAGAGGTTTTTTTTCTTCTTCTTCAATTTCAAGTGTTGTAATGTGTCTGTCCAGATTCTCTGATTCTTCTGATTCAGTTTTGGAAAAGTATATGTCTCTAGGAATTTACCCATTTTATTCAGATTATCCAAATTGTTAGCATATACTTGTTTGTAATATTTTCTTAGAATACTTTGTTTTTCTTTGGTGTCAGTTGTTACTTCTCTTTCATTATGGATTTTATTTATTTGAGTCCTCTCTCTCTCTCTCTCTCTCTCTCTCTCTCTCTGGTTAAAGGTTTATCAATCTGTAATGTTATCAATTTCCCTCTTAGGACTGCTATTGCTTTGTGATATAGATTTGGGGTTGTGTTCTCATTTTCATTTGTTTCAAGAAATATTTTTATTTCTTCCTTGATCTTATTGTTAATCTATTTATTGTTTAGTGACATGTTATTTAGCTTCCATGGCTTTGAGTGTTTTTTGTTTGTGATTGATTTTTAGTTTTGTACCATACAGTCAGAGAAGTTGTTTGACATAATT
The DNA here is from genome assembly GCF_014108415.1 of Molossus molossus. Lineage (NCBI taxonomy): Eukaryota > Metazoa > Chordata > Mammalia > Chiroptera > Molossidae > Molossus > Molossus molossus. The sequence goes on from NW_023425388.1 coordinate 113,031,356, forward strand.
CCAATCTTTTTAAATTTATTCAGACTTGTTTTGTGTCCTAACATGTGGTGTATCCTAGAAAATATTCCATATGCATTTGAAAAAAAATGTATATTCTGCTGCTTTGGGCTAAAATGTTCTAAAAATAGCAATTAAATCTATCTGATCTAGTCTGTCATTTAAGGCCACCATTTTCTTATTCATTTTCTGTCTGGAAGGTATGTCCATTGATGTCAACAGGTGTTAAAATCCCCTACTGTGACTATATTACTGTCAATCTCTTCCTTTACATCTGTTCAAATTTGCTTTACATATTTGGATGTTCCTATTAGAGTTATATCCTCTTGTTGGTTTGCTCCCTTTATCATTATGTATTGTCCTTCTTTGCCTCTTACTATAGCCTTTGTTTTATTTTATTTTATTTTATTTTTTGGTACATGCCCCTAGTGGGAACCGAACCCAGGACTCTCTGGTCCAAAGGCCAACGCTCCAACCACTGAGCCAAACTGGCCAGGGTTTAGCCTTTGTATTAAAGTCTTTGTATTTGTCAGATATAAGTATTGCTCTCCCAGCTTTTTTTTCCCCTTTTAATTTGCTTGAAATATATTTTCCATCCCTTTACTTTTAGTCTACATGTATCTTTTATTCTGAGGTAGGTCTATTTTAGACAGTATATATATGGGTCTTGTTTTCTTATCCTTTTATCTATCCTGTGTCTCTCAATTAAAGCATTTAAGCTATTTATATTTAAAGTGATTATTGATAGGTATGTATTTATTGCCATCTTATTCTATTAACTATCTTCATTCTTCTTCTCCTTGTTCTTTTCTTTCTTCTTCTTCTTCAAAAAGAAGCTTCTTCTTGTCTGGAAATCTCTTTATTTCTTCCTCAATTTAAAATGATAAACTGACTGGGTATAGTAGTCTTGGTTGTAGGTCCTTGTTTTACATCACTTTTAATATGTTATGCCAATTCCTTCTTATCTGAAGTGTTTTTGTTGAGGAATAAACTGACAGTGTCATGTGAGCTCCCTTGTCGGTAACTAACTGTCTAGGTGTGGGGCTCCTTGGGTTAATCTTGTTGGGAATCTCTATGCTTCCTGAACCTGTGAGTCTTTTTCCTTTACCATGTTAGGGAAGTTTTCAGTCATTAATTCTTCAAATAGCCTCTTGATCCCATGTTCTTTCTCTTCGTCTTCAGGTAACCCTATGATGTGGATGTTGTTATGTTTCATGTTATTCTGAAGGTTTCTCAAATTCCCTCAATTAAAAATTTTTTAATTTATTTTTTCTACCCGACCGGTGTGGCTCAGTGGGTGAGTATCGACCCATACACCAAGTGGTCTCTGGTTTGATTCCCGGTCAGGGCACGTGCCCAGGTTGTGGGCCCAATCCCCGTGGGGGCATGCTGGAGGCACTCAATCGATATTCTTGCTCATCGATGTTTCTATTCCTCTCTTCCTCTCCTTTCCTCTCTCTCTAAAAATCAATACAGAAAAAAATTGTTTTTAATGAAAATAAAAAATTTATTTTTTTCTGCTGTGATTAGATGTTATTTCTCTACCTTGTCTTCCAATTGCTGATGCAGTCCTCTACCTCCTCCAGCCTACTGTTTATTCATTCTAGTGTATTCTTAATTCTCTATATTGTATTCTTTATTTCTGAATGGTCCTCTTTTATGCTTAAGTCTTTTTTTTTTTTTTTTCATGCTGCTGAGCATCCTTATAACCACTGATTTGAACTATGTATCTGATAAATTGCTTGCCTCCATTTCATTTAGCTTTTTCTGGACATTTCTCCTGTTCTTTTATTTAGGATATTTTTCTTTATCTCCTTATTTTGGCTGTATCTTTGTATTTGTTTCTGTGTATTAGGTAAATCTGATATGACACTCAGTCTTGGTAGTATGGTCTTATGAAGTAGGTGTCCCATGGATTCCAGCCGTACAGCCTCCTTGATCACCTGCCCTGGGTGCCCCAGGAATGTCCCTTATGGGCCATCCTGTTGTAATTGAGTCTTGATGGCTATTGGTTTATTCATGTGTGGGATTGACCCTCAGGCTGGCTTGACCATAACATGTGAGCTGCTGTGCAGGTGCTAACAACATGAAGCAGAATTCATCTCAGCAGGGTCTGGTGCATGCTGAGACCTCCTTTGGATATGCTGCTTGTGAAGTCTACTGGATCCTGTTCTCATGTTGTCTGATGCTGGCCACTGGAAGTGTCGGTTCTGGGTCTCTGGGAAGGGACTCTGGTGCAGGCCCATGTCGGATGTTGCTTGCAACAGGACCTGTGCAACCTATTTGGAGCTATAAGCAACCCGTAGTTTGTGGCTGCCTGTTACATGCATGAATGGCCAAGCTGTGCATCAAGGCTGGCTTTTATAAGCACTGGGGGCAGGTCAGCAAAAGTCCAAGGCACCAGAAGCTCTGCCTCCACCTGTCTCACCTGCCAATTACCTGTTAGGCTCAGTCACTTAAAGAGCCTCTGGCAAGCCCTGGCTAGTGTGGCTCAGTTGGTTGAGCATCATCTCATGCACCAAGAGGCTGCCAATTTGATATCTAGTCAATCAAGGCACATACCCGGGTTGTGGGCTGAATCCCCAGTAGGGGTGTGCAGGAGGCAACTGACTGATGGATATCACTCCTTGATATTTTTTCTCTCACTCCCTCTCTCTTCCCCTATCTCTAAAGTCAATAAACACACACACACACACACATATATATATATATATATATATATATATATATATATATATATATATATTTTTTTTTTTTTTTAAAGAGCCTCTGATGCTTGAGTTGCATGATATAGATTCTCAGTGAGTCAACAGATAAGGGTCAGTGCTGTTCAACTGACTGATACATGTTACAAAGTTCAAACTCAGTGCCAGTGCTGGGTCTCAGGTTACTCAGAAAGTGTCCCCTATATGTGAAGCTTAGCTGCCACCCACTGGGTGTTTGCACTTCTTCATGTTGGGGCGAGTCTCAGGGAGTCATCAGGGTGAGACCAGCAGGTTTATCAGTCCCCAACAGACAAAATGTGGGCTGTGTGAAGGGAAATCTCTGCTCGAGTTGAGTGTGCAAGAGAAAAATGACCCCCATCCTGGAGCCACTCAACTCAGTCTGTTGCAGATTCTGCCAAGATGTGAATGACTTCAGCAAGGGAGGACCACTCTGTGTGCAGTATTTGCAATCCCACCCCTAAGAGTATATTTCCAAAATACATGGTCAAAACTACAGTGTGATGATTGAAACAGCTACTTCTATTGATATTATTTATTTTACCAAGGAATGGGATTAACCCAGATATCAGTTGATAGGAGACTATTAGATAACCTTATAATTACAGTGAATGAGGAGCTAGCTCTCTACTGTTGCAGAGTTTTATCCAAGGTCTATTTATCATTAAGTAAAAAAACAAGTATGCTAATTTTATCTAAGAAAATGATGAAAATATGATGTTTATATATTATATTATTTGCTTATATTTTCACAAATATATAATAAAAAAACAAAATTTATAACAATGGTTACTTTTGAGGGAATAAAGCAAAATAATATGTCAATAAAAATAAAAAAAAATAGTTGCCTTCAGACTGAAAATGTTCAATATATATTCAAATCTCTAAGAAAGAAAAAGCCAAGGAATCCAGTAGTCATAGAATAATTTCTCTGATTTTCCACACAAGTAAAATAATGCTCAGAGTCCTGCAACACATGCTTCTACCCTATATGGAGAAAGAAATGTTGGGTGTTTAAACTGGATTCAGAAAAGGAAGAGGCAGTTAAGATCTGATTGCAATTATGCCCTAAATACTGGAAGGCTCCAAAGAATTTCAGAAGGAGGTCAGTGTACATGTGACAGGCTACGGTAAAGTCTTCGGCTGCATGGATTGTGAAAAGCCATGGGTAGCCCCGGAAGACATGGGCGTGTCTCAGCACTTCATTGTCCTGGTACGTAAACTGTACGGGACAGGAAGCCACTGTCTGGAGAGATTATGGAGAGACAGAATGGTTTCCTATAGGCAAATGTGTCCCACAAGGGTACATTTTATTTCCCTATTTGTTTACTCTGTATGTAGGACACATTACGTGAAAAACTTGCCTGGACTTAGAAGAAAGAGAAGTAAACATTGGTGGAAGAAATATCAGTAACTTAGGATACATAGATGATACCATCTTACTGGCAGAAGGTAGCTATGATTTGAAAGAACTTTTTTTTTTTTTTTAGCATTTTTTTTTAATTAATTAATTAATTTTTGTTACAGAGGTTTGTCCTTTCCCCCCCCACTGATACCCCCTCCCCCACCCTCCCTGCCCTGTCCCCAGCTTTGTTGTCCATGACCATTGTTCATGCATACATGCATATAAGTTCTGTGGTTTATCTCTCCCCCACCACCCCCTCTTCTGGGGATTGTCAGTCTGTACCCCACTTCCACGTCTCTGGGACTACCCTGTTCTTCAGACTGTTATATTAATTATATTCCACAAATAAGTGAGATCATGTGATATTTGTCTTTCTCTGCTTGGCTTGTTTCACTTCGGGTAATACTCTCCAGGGGAAAGAACTTCTGATGTAAGTGAAAGAAGAAAGTGGCAAAGCAAGACAGCATGTGAACATCAAGAAGACAAAAAACAGCCCTGGCCAGTTTGGCTCAGCGGTTAGAGCGTTGGTCTACGGTCCGGAGAGACCCAGGTTCGGTTCCCGCTAAGGGCATGTACCTCGGTTGCAGTTTGTCCCCGGCCCTGGTTGGTCGTGCAGGTGGCAGCCACTCGATGTGTCCCTTTCACATCGACGTTTCTGTCTCTCTCTCTCTTCCTCTCTCTCCCTCCCACTCTATCTGTACAAAAAATGGAAAAATGTCCTCGGGTGAGGATAAAAAAAAAGACAAAAAACATGACTACAGAAAACATACACCACTTTAACATAAACAGGAAGACGTAGAAATTGTGAAAGAGTTTGCTTACCTTGGTTCAGGCATCAATTCAAACGGAGACAGCGGCCCAGGAATCAGGAGAAGGCTGGGTAAGATGTGGCAGTTGTGAAAGAATTAGAAAAGATCACCAACAGCAAACATGCGTCATTGGAGACCAAGGCTAAGATTATCCACACCCTTCTACCCCCATTACTAGGTGAATATTGGACAGTGAAAAAGGCTGATAGAAAAAAAAATAACTCACTTGAAATACGGTGTAGGAGAGCTCTTCAGATACCACAGAAGGCCAGAAAGATAAACAGGTTAGTCCTAGAACAAATTAAGCCTGAAACGTGATTGGAAGCCAAAAAAATGACAAAACTGAAGCTGTCCCACTCCAGGCACATCATGAGAAGGCAGGGTTCTTTGGAAAAAACAGCAATGCTTGGAAAAGTAGCAGGCAGCAGGAGAAGAGGAAGAAGACCAATTGTGAGGTGAACGGACTCCACAGAAGAATCCATGAGTCTATAGGGGCTGAGCTGGGCTTGAAGACAGGACATTATGGACATCACTCCCTCAGTGGGTCACCAGGAGTCAAAACTGACTCGGTGGCACACAGCATACCGAGGACAGGAATGAATAGACAGGGATGGAAGCGAGATCTGTTGCGCACCCTGTTGTGGAACTGGATCATGGTTTAACGTGATTGAAACACAAATCTAAATGCAAACATTCCCTAAAAGCTGCAAACCCACTAGGACAAGAGAAGCTAACTTTATATAACTGGAGGAATAACCACAGAGAGAAGAAAAAATTGCTTCAAGTTGCTTTGAAATGCAATACTTTGACTATATCTTCAGTGTATTATATTCCAAGGATATAAAAAAAAAATCTTCAACTTTATTCAGTATTCTTAATTTTAATGGTAATATTTATATTTTAATTTTGAAATTGTAATAGGTACATTTAAGAATAAATAAAATTAAACAATTTTCTCGATATCATTGGAAACCATAATTTTGAGGTATAGAAAACAGATAAAGTTATAAAGTAACAGAAACAAAGTAATTCTATATAATCTTACATTTGAAATATTAGTATTAATTCAAATTGACATTTATTTATTGATCTACTTACTTCTTGGCCTTGTACACTGGAAAACAATTCATAAAACTCTGTAGCAATCTCTACCCCTAGCACCCGGGTTGTAGTCTCTAAATATTATTTTCCACCAAAACAAACCAGGGTCTGCAATTTCTTGAAAGAATGATTGATTTAATACCTAATGTAAGAGCTAAAACTATAGAACTCTTAGAAGACAATGCACAAGTGAGACTTTATGATCTTGGGCAAAGTAATAATTTTTTAGATTCGACACCAAGGAAACACAAGCAATAAAAGGAAAATAAATAAACTGGACTTCATCAAAATTTAAAAAGAAAAAATTGTGCTTCAAATGACATCATCAAGAAAGTAAACAGACAACACACAGACCAGGATAAAATATTTTAAAGTCATACAGATGATAAAGAACTTTTATACAGAATATAAAAAAAAACTCTTACAACTCAATAATAAAAAGACAATCCAATTATAAAAGTGGGCCAAGATATGAATAGACATTTCTGCAAAGAAGATCTATGAATTGGTAGTAAACACCAAAAAAAAGACACTTACCATCATTTATCATTTTGTACAGATATATCACTTACACAGAAAGTAGCTTTAATAAAAAATAAATAAAAAAAAATAAAAAATAGGCAGACAATAAGTACTGGAAAGAATGTAGAGAAATAGGAAAACTGCAAATCTAGTTTATTGCTATTAAAAATGTAAAAGACAGCCACTTTGGAAAAGAGTTTGGCAGTTCCTCAAGGTGTTAAACATAGTAATCATATTATTCAAGAATTTCACAACTAGTTATACACCCAAGAAAAATAAAAATATAAGCAAACACAATAACTCATACATTGTATGTTCATAGAAACAGTATTCACAACAGTCTAAAAGCTGAAACAATCCAAACATAGTGATATAAAATTACATTTTTCAAATTGTGAGTTTAGCCTATCCAGTATTTACTTATAATTCTGTTTCAGTGAGATGCAATTTAGGGATATTTTGTATCAATACTAAACCATTAAAAAGGTATAGGTTAAAATTTTGACTGTTTCTCACAGTACATATAACCAAAATCAAGTCAACAAAGTTTGTCTTATATATGATATAGATTTTAATATTATATTTAATATTTACTTCTTTTTTCATAAGTTTATTATTTTCCTCTCTGAAATTTTCACTTTGGCTTCTTGCTTTGTATGTCATGTGTTCAGCCACACTTTAAACTCTTTAAAATTTTTTGAATGATAACTGGAAACAAATTTATTCACATACATAAATACAAAAATATTATGGTTCCACTTATAAACAGCATTAATTTTAAAACTTAAATTTTTAGTACCATGCTTTCTAAAGCCCTGAAAATCAATCAGCACCAGCAAAATATTATTATATTGTTAACAAAGACATATATCTAACAAAGACATTAGATAAAAGAGAAAATAAAATTTAATTTATACTAAAAGTAGGAAAAAAATGGATAAAACAATGATCTTAACGATCGTTTGAAGTTGAATAAAAATGAACAAGACTTAGAACACTGTAATTCTTCATACTTAAATTTTGCTCACCTATACAATAGTTTTACCACGTGATATCTTTTTACAAGAAACTTTATGTATATGTAAATACCCATAATTTTATATGAGGCTGTATTCAAGCCCCTCATTTGACCTGACGCAATCTGATATCTACATTCCAAGGCTGCAAAAACTCAGTTTCCATTTGGTTGTTACAGAAAAACAACACAAGGGAAAGACCAGGGAGTGGTGGAACTGGTCAGTGCATCTGCCATCCCCAGGTGCTGTCGTGGTGAGACCTGTCATCCTCTCTCCCTTGTGCGCTGATGCTGAAGACTCCCCCTGACCGGAGCCTAGCCATTTGCCAGGCTCTCCCTACCACGGGGAGTTGCACGGCCACCGATCCTTGTGCTCATTCACCCTGCTGTCAGAGCATTCCAATCTGTAATCGCTACATGACTTGTCAAGTCCAATATGAACCACATGTCAGATTCAATATGAACCACATGGCTACAATTAAATCCCCTCTAATAATGAGAAAGGGGAAACTTTGAGCATGTTTCCTGTCACTGTTGATACTCTGAAAGGAAGTTTGAGAAAGTTCTTCAACGGCAATGTATGTTTACACAGTGAGAAACAAAATTGCTATTCTCTGATTCTCACAACAAACCGCTACATAGGTGCTGTACTTAACTGGATACGTCCAAGGCTTTGGCTCACGCCCATGGAGTATATTTCCACTATGGAAAAGAATCCATCCCCCATGACTAGGAAAGAAAGCAGCCAAAATTCAGTTCCAGATCTGTACGCCACACCTGTCACTTCCTTGCCCACTGGGAGACATTCTCTTCTTGGCACTTTTTAGCTAGAAATGCTAGAGCATATTTTAAACTCAGGAGACTGAACCTTATTTTCCTGCGAATGTTCCTTGAATCAGGGGCTCGGTTATTTTTTCCTCCAGAGTTTGAAGTTTTGAATTTCTACAGGATCGAGAATTAAGATGAACATGAGGGCAATGATTTTAATTAATTAAAAACAAATTTTTTTTTTACTTGCAGGTGTGTTTGGGTTTTGATCCTATGTTTCAAAACATGTTTAGAAGAGATGTGCCAAGTACTGTCATTGACTGAATCTTGAAAAGGTTTTTCTGTGCAGAAGAAAGTCTTGTCAGCTGAAACAGATATCGGGGTAGTTGTGGAGAGCAAATGTGTGATAACGGCAGACATCCCATCCTAATTCTATAGCATGCTCCCCGTATTAACTGAGAGTGGAAAAAGGAAAAAATAGTCCTGGAACCCCCATATGGAATGAATATCTTGGCAGTTAGACATTTCTATATTTGGCTCAATTCATAAAAAAGAAATTAACTTCTAGTTCTCAGGAAATTTTTTTCAGAATATTTATTTGGGCGTCCTATTAGGCCTTTACGTTCTAAATGCCATCCAGCAGCGAAAAACTGTGATGAATTAATCTCATAATTCCATTTTTAAAAATTTTTTAATTAATTTTTTTTGTAGTGAGAACACAATGTGAGACCAACCCTCTTAACAAAATGTTTAGTGTAGAATACTGTTGACCCCAGGTACCATGTTATATGCAGATCTCTAGGGCGTATTTTGCCTAACTGAAACTTTATTCTCATCGATTAGTAATTTCCCATCAAAACATTATGGAAGGTGTAAGCCTAATAGTCAAATTCTATAAAAAGATGTGCAAAATTTCTCTTTACCAGATCTTCTATGCTGTTTCCACGTGTTACAATCCCTCAAACTGGAAAACATTTGAATGTTTTATGAAATCCTGATTTTTATTAATCGCCTTTGAAATTGTCAAGCATGTCTCTGCTACATACAAAAGCTCAACTCTTCGCTTATCATTTAATAAAGAAACCAAGAAGCAAATTCTTCCTACCACTTTCCTTGGCTGTTTGCTATAGGCTTGTCTTAGACCAAGGAATATCTTGAAAGAGGAAACTAAAGCACATCTTTTCAAGTACCATTTACACAGAACTTAAGAGTTTATTGAGTAGAAGTACTTACCCAAACAGAAATATGGCTTTCCTTCAACAGACTTGGCTGTCTGCTTATTAGTCTTTGTGTCCACCATAGGAATACAGTTCTTAATCATGTGCTCAGTGGGTGTTAACTACAGGATTAGTAAGTTAAACTTTTTACAAAGATAAAAACTAATTTCGATTAGAACCTTATCTAAACAAATTGTTATTTGTGACATAAAAATGATATATATGTTGACAGAATCCCATGTGCAGTGTTTATTTTTAACTGTTTCATTTATTCTTAATTTCTTTATTCTTTGTTATATACTGGAGTCGAGTATCACATAATATTATGACCCTACATTTTCTACCCATTACTATAGTACAAGCCATAAAAATGTGTATGGTCTGGTCAACTTATCAAGAGAAAATTAAAATATTGCCTGCTCAATGAACTGAAAAATTATAATCTTTCCATTTAAACTGGACACTGAAATCAATACCTTAGAAGCTGGAATATGTTCTTTTTAATTCAACTTAAACACATCCCAGTAAAAAGTAGAGCTTGATAAGGTAGTCCTGAAATTTCCAATTCTAGTGTGATCATTAAAATGTTAGTCACACTTGAATTGACTCTTTCTCTCCATGCTGATAGTAAAAACAGTGAACTAATGATGGAATCACACTATTAATCCACACCAGTGATTGCACTTCTATGTCAACTATTTATATGTTTACTGCAAAAATTTAAATATCAGATTTTAGGGTTATCCACTGAATGAATTAAATCACTTCATTGTTCTTACTTTCGACTCTTTTTTTTTTTTTAGCATGGTTTGACCATTTACCTAGAAGTGTCTTCTGCTCTGTCTAGATTTTTTTATATACTTGGAAGCAAACCTCTTTCCTGTGAGCATGCTGACTTGCAGGGTTGCTGCAGACTCAAGGTCATCCTGCACCCATACCTCACATCCTCCAAATAATAATAATCTGCTTTGCACCAGGCGGCACAGCCCACTGAGCTCTCCACTGAGCATGCTGAACATTGCTACGACAGTGTTTACATTTATTTGTATACATTTTTATAAACCTTTTAAATTTAAATTAAATTATTATTATACCAGTGAGGGGAAAAAAGGTCATATATTTGTATTATTTTCTATAATAACATTTAATAAGTTTTCAACACTATTTTGCCTTTATTCTAGCTAATATGAGAGTGGCTTGCATCACTTCGAAGGTTATAGTCTATTAAATATTTATAATCTATTAGTAGGTTTTCCTAGTATAACTATAAGAAATATAAGACACCCAGTTAAATTTGAATTTCAGATAAACAGTGGAGTTTTAAAACTTACTGGGGACACAGCCTCCTAAATAATTATTCACTGTTTACTAGAAATTTGAATTTATCTTGGTGTTTTGTGTTTTGTCTTGCAATCCTTCAGTTTATAAATTTAATAAAGTTTTCAAAAATGCAATATGTCTTATAATCCAGCAAAATGTCAGCAAGCGGCTCAAAGAATCCTTTTTTACATTGCATTAATAAAAACGTAATCCTATTTGTTGATTTGGGTAAAGCATCTATGTTAAAAATTTCTAGTAAAAATAATTCTAGAAATATAAAATACTGCATATAGTTAGATATACTGAAGGCTGGAGAGTAGCTGTCAAAAGTAAAATATACACAGAGTAAAACAGAATTTGAGATGACTTAATCTCTATCCTGTTTTCATAAAAGTGTTCCTTGATTGAGTACCTGTGAGGACAAACGTAACCAGGACAGCAAAAGTCACTTTGAAGCTGGTGGGAGAGAGATGTCGCTGTGGAAGTGGTGAAATTATTTAGGTGAAAAGAGAAGAGACCAAGAGCTGAAGTGTAAAGACCTTGCATGTGAGAACTGGCAGAAGACTAGTCTGGAGAGACTGAGAAAGGGCATCAAGGGAGGAGGGGAATAGGAGTATTTCCCACCGGACATTCCTCACTGAAATAAGCCAGAGTCCCTTGGAAAGATGGCTAATTCCAAGACGATGGAAGTGAGGGAAGATTTAAGAAAAGCCTGAGATGTCTGTGGTATCAGAAATAAGTACAGAAAGAATGATGTGGAAATGTCCCAAGGATTTAAGAGTCAAGATGAATTCCAATAAGTCCAAACCACAGTAATATATTAGAATTAATTAAATAGCATTTGATTTAATGAGTCTCTACTGACAGTAACAGATGATGGATAGAAAGATAGATGATGATAGATAGATGACAGATAGATAGAAGATAGATAGATAGATGATAGAAAGATAGATAGATAGATAGATAGATAGATAGATGATAGATAAATAGATAAATAAAAAGATAGATAATAGATGATAGATAAATGAGAAGGGAAACTTGTTCTTCACAGTAAGGTGCTAACTAATAAATATACAGTGATACCTCGGTTCTCGAACGCCTCGAATTTCGACCAAATCGGTATTCGACCAGGAGATTCGAGAAACTTTTGTCTTGGAATCCGAACAAATATTTGGAACTCGAACTTCCGAGATGAGCCGAGTTGAGCCGAATGGCGTTCATTCGGCCCAGCGCGCCTTGCTCGCGTCCTCAGTGTGAGTGCAGAGAGAGAGTCACGCTTTGTGGAGAGAGTCACGCTTTACACTGAATTTAACCCTTAGACATACTGTACACTTTTATTTCTTGTTGAGACTTATGTTTTTCTACATATTATATACAAATTAGGCCAGTAAATAGGCATTTTCTGGGGCTTGGAACGAATTAATCCAGTTTCCATTATTTCCTATTGGGTTTCATTGCTTCGGTTCTCGAACAATTTGGTTCTCGACCGTCCTCCTGGAACGAATTATGTTCGAGAACCGAGGTATCACTGTAGAGAGAATGATGGAATCACCATTGTATATTAATATAAAGACTGATGAAGGAAAGAATAAATATATGGTAAATCTGAGGTTAAGGAAGGTCAAATGAGGGTCAGAATATTTACATATTATTGAGTATCTTTCCACAAAGTAATTACAATTGACCCTCCTTTTTCATGGATTTAGTATTTGTGCACTTACCTGTTCCCTAAATTTCATCTGGAAACTGGAATCCAGCGCTCAGTCCTTTCTGGTTGTTCGCGGAAGCACTCGTAGGGTGTGAAATCCGATTTGCTCCACATGCGTGGTCTCAGCCGAGGCTGCCTGAGGCCACAGTCTGCCTTTATATTTTCACCTCATACTGCAAACAAGCATCTTGTTTGAGATCAGGCTCTTGCATTTTTGTTGGTTATTTAGATATTTGTTGGTTATATTGCTGTTTAAAATGACTCCAAAACACAGGGACGGCATCCTTCCCCGTGTTCCTAAGTGTCAGAACATTGTGATGTGCCTTACAGGGAAAATTTGTTACAGGTACTTTCTAGGCATGAGTTTAATGTTAACGAATCAAAAATGCATATGAAATAAAGTATCTTTAAGCAACAAAAACACATACGACAAGATTAGGTATTGACTGGTTGATGGAAAGTTTGTGTCTACAGGCTCACAAGAATCTAATCCAGCATTTCCTCTGTGAGTAGCACTCAGAATTTGCAGCAACTTTATAGAATATAACTACTGTGAATGATATTCAACTCTAATTACAAAAGGAAAAATAATAAACATACAGGGGAGCTATTGGACCAAGTGATCCAAATTAATTTAATTAAACAGAGGCAAAAGGATATTACAGTCCACCAGTTCTGATATCCTGTAGAGCATATAACATTCTCTATGTAGTATTTCAGCCCCAAATTTTTGAAAGTTGAATTTAATGCTGAGGAAACATCAGAAAAATCATAGAAAAAAGCACTTAGCTTATGTTCTTCAAAAATAGCTATACCTTCAAAGTCAAAGAAAGATGGAGAAACTTGTTCAAATTAAGTTGACTTTCTGTACCAAAAAAAAAGAAACTATAAAAGTCAGGGAAATGGGTTGCATTATATAACAGTTTTATGTCAATGTTAAGCTTTCTGAATTTGATAATTGTACTGTGGACAGGTAGTAGAATATTCCTATTAAGAAATATATATAGAAATAACATGGGTTAAAGAGAAATGATGTATGCAATTTAGATGCTAAAAGGTTTCAGGAAAAAATAGCATACCTCTGTATCTATTTATCATGGAGCTACCATGTATTGGGAAAAGAGCACAAAAGTAGCAAATATGACAAATAGGTTGATCTGGGTAAAGGGAATTATTTGTGCTATTTTTGCAAGTTATATTTGTTTAGAATGATTTCTACATACAAAGTTTAAACAAAGCAGGAGGAGGAAGCTCAGGAGGTGTTCTGTCAGAAGGGTCCAGAGAGGAGGAAGTCCTTGGCAGTATCAAATGCCACAAAGGGAAGATGATCTTGGATTTAGAGCTGATTTAGCAGCAGGGAACTGCTAGTGATGCCAGTTTCCATGGCTCTGGAGGAACAGAAGCCTGCCCGTCATGGGTGGCAATGAATTGTGTGTGGAAATGCAGACACCACATCCTAGGAAAACAACAGCTCATCCTAGGAAAACAACATTACATCCCAGGAAAACAACAGCACATCCTAGGAAAACAACACCACATCCTAGGATAACAACACCGCATCCTAGGAAAACAACAGCACATCCTAGGAAAACAACATTACCTCCCAGGAAAACAACAGCGCATCCTAGGAAAACAACAGCACATCCTAGGAAAACAACACCGCATCCTAGGAAAACAACATTACATCCCAGGAAAACAACAGCACATCCTAGGAAAACAACAGCGCATCCTAGGAAAACAACAGCACATCCTAGGAAAACAACAGCACATCCTAGGAAAACAACACCGCATCCTAGGAAAACAACATTACATCCCAGGAAAACAACAGCGCATCCTAGGAAAACAACACCACATCCTAGGAAAACAACAGCACATCCTAGGAAAACAACACCGCATCCCAGGAAAACAACATTACATCCCAGGAAAACAACAGCGCATCCTAGGAAAACAACACTGCATCCTAGGAAAACAACACCACATCCTAGGATAACAACACCGCATCCTAGGAAAACAACACCACATCCTAGGATAACAACACCGCATCCTAGGAAAACAAAAGCACATCCTAGGAAAACAACACCGCATCCTAGGAAAACAACATTACATCCCAGGAAAACAACAGCGCATCCTAGGAAAACAACAGCACATCCTAGGAAAACAACACCGCATCCTAGGAAAACAACATTACATCCCAGGAAAACAACAGCGCATCCTAGGAAAACAACAGTGCATCCTAGGAAAACAACAGCACATCCTAGGAAAACAACACCACATCCTAGGAAAACAACAGCACATCCTAGGAAAACAACACCACATCCTAGGAAAACAACACCACATCCTAGGATTTTAGCTGTAAGGACAGGAGAGAAATATGGTAGAAGCTAGAGTGAGAAAAGAAATTGTGTTTTTTGTTTGTTTGACTTTAAATTGGAGAGGTGAGAGGATTTTTAAATGGTGATGGGGACCCACCTTTGGCCAGTGAGAGGGAGGAAGAGTTGAAGACAAATGGAAACAAAGTAATACTTGGGAAGAGAAGGGCACTAATGGAAAAAAGTAGAAGGTGGGATACAAAGCGCAGCTTAGGTAAAGACAATTTTGAATTCAACTTATTTGACTGAAAAATTGATCATGTTAAAAATTAAAATAGTTATTATTGATATCTTTTAAGTTTTCTAAAGGGAATTCTTTCAGCCCTGGCCAGTTTGGCTCAGCAGTTAGAGCGTCGACCTATGGTCCAAAGAGACCCAGGTTTGGTTCCCGCTAAGGGCATGTACCTCGGTTGCAATTTGTCCCTGGCCCTGGTCGGGTCGTGTGGGTGGCAACCACTAGATGTGTCTCTTTCACATCGATGTTTCTCTCTCTCTCTCTTCCTCTCTCTCTCTCTCCCATTCTATCTGAACAACAAAAACAAAAACAAAAAAATGTCCTCGGGTGAGGAAAAAAAAAAAAGAATTCTTTCAATTTGTGAAATCTTTTAGATTACAATAAGGAACATAGTATAGTATTAAAATAGAAATCATGTTTTGTTTTTTCCTAACACATTTTTTAAAACTTTTTTTAAAGAATAGTTTGTTGATTTTTAGAGACAGAGGAGGGAAAGGGAGAGAGAGAGAAACATAGACATGAGAGTGAAACATCAATTGACTGCCCCCTGCAACTTCCCAGCTGGGGATTGAGGTTGCAGCCAGGGCATGTGCCCTGACTAAGAATCAAACCCAGCAACCTCCTGGTACATGGGACAACATCCAACCAACTGAGCCGTATCAGCCAGGGCTAACTTTGTTTTCATTGTTTGCACTATTAAAGATGTGTGCCGATTCTCAGCCTGTCAGAGGTGGTCGCAACACAATGAACTACATGCAAGCAGACACAGCGTGGAGTGAGGAGGAGCATCACAAGGGAGCAAATGCTCCCGATCTCTGAATGCAGCCCAATTTATTGTCTTAGCAGTTCCCTTGGGTACACTGTGATTTAAGTAATCATGTCCTTGAGAGAGCCTCTCTGCTCCCCTTCCAGGCAAGCCCAGCATTCTTACTGTTCCAGCTGCACCTTGCTGTTTTCAGCCAAGATTCTTAGCAAACACATTCACTCCCTTGGGTGGTTTTCTAACCCTTCATGCATACTTTGTCCTCAGCTAGCCAGGCCACAAGAATGCACTCCTCAAGGTTACACTTTGTTCATCCAACAAACCACCAACCCTACATTTCCCCCTTTTTCGTTTTCTTGTAATTGATATATCACTACAGCTGCAGTGGTCAGGAACATCATCACTCGATTCTCAGTCTTCTGCATAGAGGACACCATTCACCAGAGCCCTCGAAGTATTATGAGGCCAACATAAACAAGAAAACAACCAACAGCAGTAAAAATCCAGATTCTAAAATTGAAACCCTCAAACCAGTGCTTTGGATTGAGCCATTGGATATTATCTGAGATTGTCATCAAAACATCCTATTGTGAAAGCTGTTGTATATCTACTAACTGTGTTTCTAGAGCCCTTTTCAGATTAGTTATTTGCTCTCCAAGGTTGCCAGCAAATGCTCCTTGTAGGTGTTACTTGACCACGTTCCAGTTGTGGGAGGTGGATTTCCAAGGCAATGCAGTTACACACATACTAGGACTAAACTCCCAATTTCAGTGTAACATGAGCGAGTGGCTAAGGCTTCTTCATGCTCTCCCAGCCATAATACAGCTGCCTCTCAGGCAGCTATTCAAGCTAGAATCCCTTGTTCAATCTCTGTCTGGGATATCGTATCTTTAGCAACATTGGTCATTACTTCAGCCACTGAATGTGCCATTTGGACCAATTCTGTCAAGGCCAGGACAGAGAGAGCTGCAGTTGCAGAAATGACTATGGCTGAAATTAAGAATGCTATAAGCCACCCAATGAACCTCCTTTTACGAAGGTGTCCTAATGCTTAACTAATAAGTGAGTGTTACAATTAGCATCCAAGGTCAGCTGCACCATCTGAGGAACCGGGTTGAAGGGCAGGTCCTTCCAAGTCATGTAGGGTCTTATCCATCGAGCCGCCAGCCACTTGGAACCTATAGGAGACAAAACACAGGCATATGCATGTCCCCATGCCAACAATGCTGCAGGGCCTTGCCATTCAGGCCCCTGCTGTGGCTCTCTACCGGACCAAGGGCTTGGGCCCTGTGGTGGAAGATTTTTGTTGAAAATGTTGCTCCGCAGCCATGGTGCCAAAGCAACAGCAATTTTAAAAATTAAGCGTATAGATTGCTAGAGAAAGTTGATTCACCCACATTCCCCCTTTTTTGTTTTTTAATTAATAATTTTAAAGTAGCATGAGCACGTTCAACAATAGCTTTCCTTATAGGGTTATAGGGGGTGCCCATTTTATGCCCAATGCTCCGCCGTTGGAGAAATAATTTAATGCTTTGAGATGTATAGACTGTCCCATTATCCATTTTAATTTCTAGTGGCACCCCCATATGTGCCAAAACAGGACAGCCAGTGACATTGAACATCTTTGGCTTTTTCCCAGGTAGCGGAGGTTGCACGCAAAATAGGATGATTTCATTGGTCTATCAAAGTTTGCAGAGATAAGAATAAGGTTAATAGATGCTGATCAGCTCAAGGCTTGCTCTATTCTTTGTAACACGTTAGCTACATATTGTGAATTGCTAACTATATTTAAGGGCTCTTCTGTACATTGCTGAAGAGCTAATATAGTTCAGCACGCTGAGTTGACCCAGGCTCAAGGCTGCTAATATTTCTCCACTCCTCATTTTCTTTCCAGACTATACTTGCTTTGTGAGACTTACCTGATCCATCCATGAACACAGTTCTAGCCCCAGGTAATGGGGTATTACTGATTTTTTTGCACCATATTAAAGGGTAATTGAAGAATATTTTGTAAGAATTTGTCAGAATAGAATAATTAATTTCCCCAATGAAATATTCCAGAGCTACTTGAAACTCTATTGCTGGGGAAATCAAAATGGTGAATTGTGGTATAACCTGAAATCTGGTAATGTGATCCCTCCAGCTTTGTTCTTCTTTTTCAAGATTGCTGTGGCTATTCAAGGTCTTTTTTTGGTTCCATACGAACTTTTGAAGTACTTGTTCTAATTCTGTGAAGTATGCCGTTGGTATTTTCATGGGGATTGCATTGAATCTATAGAGTGCTTTGGGTAGTATGGACATTTTAATGATGTTAATTCTTCCAATCTATGAACAGGGTATGTGCTTCCGCTTTTTAGCATCATCCTCTATTTCTTTTTTCAATGTCCTGTAGTTTTCTGCGAATAGGTCCTTTATTTCTTTGGTTAAGTTTATTCCTACGTATCTTAATTTTTTGTCGCAATAGTAAATGGGATTGTTTTCTTAGTTTCTCTTTCTGTGAGTTCATCATTGGTGTATAAGAATGCCATCGATTTCTTGATGTTAATTTTGTATCCTGCTACTTTACCAAATTCATTTATTAAGTCTAGTAAATTTTTGATGGAGTCTTTGGGGTTTTCTACGTATAGTATCATGTCATCTGCAAATAATGACAGTTTCACTTCCTCCTTTCCAATTTGGATCCCTTTTATTTTTTCTTCCTGTCTGATTGCTGTGGCTAAGACTTCAGTACTATGTTAAATAAGAGTGGCGAAAGTGGGCATCCTTGCCTTGTTCCTGTCCTTAAGGAAAATACTTTTAGTTTTTGCCCATTGAGTATGATGTTGGCTGTAGGTCTTTCATATATGGCCTCTATTATGTCTAGATATGATCCCTCTATTCCCACATTGCTGAGCGTTTTTATCAGAAATGGATGCTGGATTTTGTCAAAGGCTTTTTCGGCATCTATTGATATTATCATGTGGTTTTAATTCTTCATTTTATTTATGTGGTGTATCACGTTTATTGATTTGCGAATATTGTACCAGCCTTGCATCCCTGGGATGGATAATTTTTTGGTGTATTGCTGGATTCAATTTGCTAGTATTTTGTTCAAGATTTTGGCATCTATGTTCATCAGGGATATTGGCCTGTAGTTTTTTTTTCTTTGTAGTGTATTTTTCTGGTTTTGGAATTAGAGTTATGCTGGCTTCATAAAACGAGTTTGGAAGTCTTTCTTCTTCTTGAATTTTTTGAAATAGTTTGAGGAGAATGGGTATTAGTTCTTCTTTGAATGTTCAGTAAAACTCCCCCATGAAGCCATCTGGGCCTGGGCTTTTGTTTGCTGGGAGAGTCTTGATTACATCTTCAATTTCTTCTGTTGTTATTGGTCTGTTCAAGTTTCTATCTCTTCCTGGTTCAGTTTTGGGAGACTATGTGTTTCTAGAAATTTGTCCATTTCACTTAGATTGTCGAATTTGTTGCCATATAATTGTTCATAGTAGTTGTTAACGATCTTTTGTATTTCTGTGTTGTCAGTTGTTACTTCTCCTCTTTCATTTCTGATTTTGTGTATTTGGGTTCTCTCTCTTTGTTTCTTGGTGAGTCTAGCTAAGGGTCCATCAATCTTGTTTATCTTTTTGAAAAACCAGCTCTTTGTTTCATTGATCCTTTGAATTGTATTTTTGGACTCTATGTTGTTTATTTCTGCTCTGATCTTTACTATTTTCTTCCTTCTACTTGCTCTGGGGTTTTCTTTTTGTTTGCTCTCTAGTTCTTTAAGTTGTGAGGTATCACCTCACACCTGTCAGAATGGCCACCATCAACAAATCATCAAACAACAAGTGTTGGCGAGGGTGTGGAGAAAAGGGGACTCTAGTACACTGCTGGGGGGAATGCAGACTGGTGCAGCCACTATGGAAAACAATATGGTGTTACCTCAAAAAATTAAAAATTGAACTTCCACCTGAACTAGTGATCCCACTTTTAGGAATATACCCTAAGAAGCCTGAAACACAAATCAGAAAGAATATATGTACCCCCATGTTTGTAGCAGCACTATTTACAATAGCTAAGATCTGGGAACAGCCCAAGTGTCCATCAGTAGACAAATGGATAAAAAAGCTGTGGTACATATGCACAATGGAGTACTATGCAGTTATAAGAAAGAAAGATCTCTTATCCTTTGAGACTACATAGAGGGACCTGGAAAGTATCATCCTAAGTGAAACAATCCTAACAGAGAAAGACAAGTATCATATGATCTAACTTATTTGTGGAATATAATGAACAAAACAGTCTGAGGAATGGGGTAGTCCCAGAGATGTGGGAGTGGGGTACAGACTGACAATCCCCAGAGGAAGGGGTGGTGGGGGAGAGATAAACCACAGAACTTATATACATGTGTGCATGAACAATGGACATGGACAACAAAGCTGGGGATAGGGCAGGGAGGAGAGGGGGAATCAGTAGGGGAAAAAGGAGAAACATCTGTAACAAAAATTAATTAACAAAAAGAAAAAAAATGGTGAATTGTTCCTGAGTAAGAGATAAATGTAGAATCTGAGGGTCATACCCTGTTAGTTCTTGGGTTCTTTTTCTACCTTTGGCTATTATATTTGCCAATTGTTTGATAAATGGAATTATTATTTTAGATAGGGTAGCTGGGAGAAAGATCCATTCAAGATATTTTACTTCAGGAGTTAATTGTCCTCTTAATGCTGTAGGGTATGGCACAGTTGGATATACAAATAGCTGAATAGGGTCCTTTAATGATCGAGGATGAGCTTGTTGGATTTGTATTTTAGTGGTTATTTCTCTAAGTTCTTGCTGCACCTCTATAGATAGAGTTCTAGGTGAAGTCTTGTGTTGGATCACCCTTGAGAGTATTAAATAAATGAGTTAACTGTTGAGTAGTGATACCAAGCATAGGTGGAAGCCAACTAATGGCTCCCAATAATTTTTGTAATTCATTTAAAGTTGTCACTTTCACTGGAATGGTAAGTTTCTGGGGGCGAATAGTTTTTGCCCCTAGTATCCACCTTAAATATATCACCAAGGTTCTAATTACAGTACCTTGTCTCGAGCAATGTGTAATCCTGCCTCCTTCAAAGTCTCCTGAAGCATTACATAGGCCTGATTCAATTCTGCCAGGGTAGATGTAGCTAACAAAATGTCATCCATATAATGGTATAGATAAATGGCGGGACATTGTTTCCTTACTGGATCAATAGCATGATGGACATAGTTTTGACAAATTGTTGGACTAGTCATCATCCCTTGGGGTAGTACCTTCCATTGAAATCATTGCATTGGTTTGCCATTGTTAGTGGAGGGAACAGAAAAAGTGAATTTCTCTCTATCTGTAAGGACTAAGGGGACTGTCAAAAAACAATCCTTAAGATCTACAGCAATTACTGGCCATTTTTCAGGAATCATTATAGGATTGGGGAGCCCAGGCTGTAACATTCCCATGGTTTATAATAGCATTGATTGCCCTCAAATCATGCAGTAATCTCCACTCGCCACCTTTTTTAAGAATGACAAAAAAAGGGGTGTTCCAGGGACTGACTAAAGGTTCTATATGACCTTCTTCCAACTGCACTTTTACCAATTTGTTTGCTTGTTGTAATTTTTCCCCTTTTACGGGCCACTGGTCAACCCATACCAGCTCTGTTGTTTTCAAGGCCAATGAAAGGAGGGGAATTTTACTAGTGACCCCTAGCCAAAAGGCTGAGCTTGAATAATCATTGCCCATTGAGAGAGTAGATCCCTTCCCCACAAATTTAGGGGAGACTCCATGACATAGGATGAATCCACCAGTTTTGTCCATCTGGATCTATATAAGAAAGGGAGTAAATATTTTGTTGAAGAGCTTGAGTTCCTCCCACTCCTGTTCCTAACAGGGGTACTGGGGATTCAGGCCATTTCTTAGACCATTCTCTAGCTGTTATAATAGAAATGTCTGTCCCTGCATCCACTAATCCTAAAAACAGCTATCCTTGTATTTTAACGGAGAGCAAGGGCTTCTGGTGTTAATAGAAGCCATGTAAAAAGCATCAGACTGATCAGTACTCCCAAACCTTGCATTTCTTCTGCTGTAGTGTCAGCTCCGGGACCTAGATGGTAACAAAAAAGAGATGAGCTATTTGGGTTCCGGTGTTAATACATGAAAGCCCACTGCCTTGAGCAACACTTTAATCTCTCCTTCGTAATCTGAGTCAATTACCCCTTGCATCACTTGAATTCCTTTCATTGTTAAAATATTGCACCCAGTTAGTAAACCCATCTTTCCCTGTGGCAAGGGGCCATAAACTCCAGTAGGAGCTAGATAAGTAACATCAGACTCCTTAAGGGTTAATTCTGTGGTAGTAATAAGGTCCAGGCAGCCACTTCCTGCTGTTGATGCTTGGAGGTCTCCAACCCTCCCCTTGATTGGCTGAGAAAAGCCTGAGGCTGGGGGACCCAGGGCGCCAAGCCTCACAGACCCCTTCCCAATTCCTGACAAAGGATTCCCAATTTTCTCCAATTTAGACTTGCACTGATTGGCCCAATGCGCCCTTTGCCACACCGAGGACAAGACTTAGTAGGAGAACCACTGGTTCTGACCTCTCCTTTTATGCATTCCTTCTGAAAATGTGCTGGCTCACCACAACTGAAGCATAACGTGGACCCTTGTTGCCCTTTCTTGAATCCTCCAATCTGCAACATTCCAAGAGCAGCAGCTAATGCTCTGCACCAATGTGCTCCTGTCCCTATATTCTGACCTGCTTTTATATATTCCCCTACTAAAAGGTCTGAGCCTGTGGAGATCACATCCACAGTGCAAGGCCAATGCAGAGCCAAATGGCTTTATTGCAAGTGCCTGGATGCAGGCGGACTGAGTCGCAAATTTGAGCTCAGCATTGAAATCTCTTTGTTCTCTGGTTTTTATAGGCCCAAACTACAGAAACTTAAAAAAAAACTACATTAAAAAAATAACCCACATTCTCTTGGCACCGCGTAACTGGTGGTGGGAGGCTGATACAAGTTGTCTCCGAGGTAAGGAGTCTGCCCCAGCAGAGGTCAGGGCCATCATTAATTTCCTACTTTTTTATGGTCCCTCCAAGTTTCCCAAGGCCATCTTTAACCCCTTATCTTTATGGTTCCTCTGGGTGTCAGTCCCAGGATATTTAGAAAACAGCTCAGGTGTTTACGTGCAGGAATAACTGGTCAGAATGGAGTTTAATGTTGTTAAATCATTATTAACCCTTTACCTACCATTGAGGTCTTTCCCTTCAAAGGAGCAAGTATAGCCTGACAATCTGCATTAGCATACTCATAGGCTAGTTATAATAACAATGTATCTGCTGCTACTGTATTAGCAACCTGTCTACTTACTGCTGCTTGCAACTGACTTATGAATGACACATAAGATTCCTGTGCTTCTTGCCTAACTGTAGCAGAAGAGCCTATCCTTTCTCCAGACTCTGGAGCCCTTCACCAAGCCTTAGTAGCCAGATCTGAGGTCTGAGAAACAATCTAGCATCTTGCCTTAAATGTACCTGGGGATCTAAATAGTTTCCTTGCCCTAGTAACATGTCTTGCCCAATATGAATCCCTGCTCCAAGAGTCTCCATTGCCTGTTGCGTGGCTCCTTCCTGATAGTCTAACTTCCACATGGCATGTTGGCCGGTGGTTAGCACTGTTTTTATGGGTGCTGCTCAATCCCAGGGAGTCATCTGATAACTACCGACTACTCCCTCCAACATTCCTATAGTAAAGGAACCTGCAAACCATTTTCCATTATGCTCCACCTGCATTCTTTGAAAACCTGAGAGGGCAGAGACTCATGCACAGGTTGCTGACCTGGCTGAATAATACCTGGACAAACTCCATAATCCCCTGCCTCCATAGCTTCTCTAAGACAGGCTTCCGTAGCTGGGTATTCAGAAGCTGAGGGATCCTCCACAAAACGGGGAAGGGGTGGAGGAAAGTCTTCCTCCTTTGATGACAATGGAGGGGCGGTCGGTTCCAGAGTCTCTTCTGAAGGGGAGTTTGGAGCCACCTTGATACCAGGACTGATTTCCTTAGTTAGCGGCTGCAATGCTGTAAATACCAGTCACCATAAAAGAAGGGTGGAGGTGGAAAGATTATACCCCAAATCCTTATGCACCCTTAAAGTTTTCCTCACTTTGAACCACATGTGAGAACCAACGTGCCCTCCTTAGGGAATCATGGGCAGAACGCCTGTACATCCCTCAGAAGCTGCAAGAGTGTCCGATTCACTTCGATGGGGAGCATTGGGCTGCTTTCAGCAGCTGTTGTAAGACTTGTGCATAAAGTCGCTGATCTTTAGAAAGTCCCGACCCCATGCTGTCTTACTGGAAAGCCCCTCCTTTGGGGCAGCTGTCCCAAGCCAGGCGCTGCTGACTCAAGATAATTTGAATGTACTTTTACTTTTGAGCCACATCACTAATTTTCTTTCTTATACTCTTAGGTTGCTGATCACTTGGGATCACGTCGTGGCGTATTTGAGTCATTGTCACTACTTGCGGACTCTTGGCCTGCCTGGGGTTGTTGTAATGCAATGAACTACAAGCAGACACGGCTGAGAGTGAGGGGGAACATCACAAGGAGCAAATGTGTCCAAGCTCTAAATGCAGCTCGATTTATTTTCTTAGCAGTTCCCTGGGTTACACTGTGTTTTAGGTAATGATGTTCCTGAGATAGCATCTCTGCTCACCTTCCAGCCAAGCCCAGCATTCCTCCTGTTCCAGCTGCACCTTGCTCTTTTCAGTCGAGATTCCTAACAAATATATTCAGTCCCTTGAGCGGTTTTCCAGCCCTTCATGCATACTTTGTCCTCAGCTAGCCAGACCATGAGAATGCACACCTCAAGGTCACATTTTGTTCATCTACCAAATCCCCAACCCTACAGATGTTCTCATACCCCCTTTTTCCACTGTCACCCAGCTATTGCACCCCCTTGCCTCTTGTCAACACAATGCCCCTTTGTTGCCTATGAGTTATGCATACATTGACTTTGGATAGTCCCTTCACCTTCTTTCATCCAGTCTCCCCTCCCCCACCCTCTGACAGCTATCAGTCTGTTCTCTGCATCCCTGCCTCCGTTTCTATTTTGTTCATCAGTTTATTTTATTTATTAGATTCCACATATGAGTGAGATCATATGGTATTTGTCTTTTATGACTGGCTTATTTTATTTAGCATTACAATTCCCAGCTCCATCCATGCTGTCACAAGAGGTAACATTGTTTTTATTTTTGTGGCTGCATAGTATTCCACTGTGTAAATGTACCACAGCTTTTATATCCACTCCTCTACTGATGGACACTTGGGCTATTTTTAGATCTTAGCTATTATGAAAAGCACTGCTATGAATATAGGGGTGCCTATATTCTTTCTACTTGGTGTTTTAGGTTTCTTAGGATATATTCCCAAAACATGTTTAAAAATGAAAGGGGCTACAGTATATTTTCAAATCTGGAAAACAGAATGATATTTATCTTTGATATTATGATATCTTTCAAAATATTAGGATATTAGTCATAATCATATGCCTTAACACCTTTTCTTTTTCTCCACAGAGTTTCCCTTGGGAACACGTCCTCTCTCCTCATTTCAGTGTTAGTTTCAGTCCCACGTTTCCAGCTGCCTTTAGGAGTCCTACGGTTAGATGCTTCCACCTTAAACTCCATAATCCCTCCAGACTTGTTTTTTCACATTTTTAATTTTTATTTTAGTATCTAATCAAGGTGAAAAAATTACATGGCATGTTTAAAAATATTTTGACTGACATGGTTTGTCTTCCATGAATGAGTAACTGCATAATACATTATTCATTCTTCCAGGAGGTGGGGGCAGGTGTTTAGCATCCCAGAAAAGAAAAAAAAAAAGTATCGTATTTAATGAATTAATTAATTTTTTTTGCTATATATATTTAATTGAGAAAGTACTGATTTAGCATTTGGGGAGTAGCCCTCCCCCAAAAAATAAAATCAAATAAAAAAAACAGAAAACAACAAAAAAACAGTATTGCAAAGACTATTTTAAAGTCTTGTTAAATGCTAAGGTAATGGTCAAAGTATCAAATTCATAATTAAACTATTCAGTGTTTGTGCTTGTACCTGAGCTGAAATTGAACAAATGGAACAATTTTTATTACCTTGGACAATAGATTTACTAGCACCAGCTCTGGAAGAACCTCAGTAACATTTTTAAAAATTCTAAATAGATTATGGGATACAAATACTAACCAGTGAAACAATTCTAAGTGAAAATCATAAAACTGAGCTCAGTATTTCTGCTTGTGCGGGAACAAGAGGACGTGGTAGGGAAAAACAAAACAAAAAAACAGAGGGATACGGAAACAAGGATTTCTCTAGGAAAAATGTAAAACCTGAATCTTTCTTTGGGATTTTGTACCAGAATGTTAGTTGCCTATTAACTCTCTGCTCATTCTTCTTTGAATTGTTTGAATCAAAGTCATGTGACATTTGCTGCACAGCCTCATTGTATGTTCAATTTTTTATTTATTTTTTTGGATAAAAGCCCATGGCAACTAACTTGACTGGGGAAATATAACACAAGCTTTTAGAATCTCAGAATCTATCAAATGCAAAGGAACCGAATTATTTTAACATTAAATTAGAATAAAGTATATTTTCAGAAAAAAAGTTCTATCTACAATTTTTACTCCGGGGTCATATTTGAATGGGCAGTTCGGTGAGAAATTGTCATAATGTTTTTGTTGTTATTTTTCCACATTTGTAAAAACATATATGGATAATGTTATTCTTGCTTTTCCAGAGGGCTCTGGGACTACTAACATTTGTGAAATCACTTCAAAAAGACTTTAATTCTAGGAGGCAAAACAGCTAGTTTAATATCCCAGCTGACCCACCCGAACAAAAATTCCGTTCATAAAATAACGGTGCTTTGTAACAAGGTTATTGGACTGTGGAAATTTGAAAAATGTGTTATTGCTTGGGACCTTCTAAAAACCATGATGTGGAAGAATATGGTGTGAGTTGTAATTCTTTCTAATTAAAAACCAGGCGAACCCTGAGGTAGGATCCCAGTGTGCTGCCCTGAGCTGTTCCCAAGCCGAACAAAAGAGGGAAGGACCCGACACTGCTTGTGCCTGCCAACTGTGTATTGTCAAGGAATCAAAATAAAGAGGCAACGGGGCCAAGGGTCAGGAGCTCATATTTCCACTCTACACGACCTCGTCTCTGGGCCGGGGGTCCTCTTGTCATCTGCTCCTGAATGTCCTCAACACAAGACTCTCCTCCACCCCTTCCGGGAAACGAGCACGTAGACTAGGCTGATGATTAATGAAAAGGTCTCGCAGGAGACCTTAAAATGCTTCAGACAAAGAGGTCCTCAGAGCGAAGGTTTCAGAAGAATACCTGCAGACGTCGCTGTCTCAAGAATATAGCGGACAGATCTGTGTTTTCACCCAATCCCACCTTTTACAACCTATCAAATAACCTGATTAATGGTACGCCACTTTCTATTTTTGTTAAGGCTGTCACCGGAATATTGAAACTTTCACACGTCAAGTAATTGGTTGATTTTTATGTTATTTTCATTGTTTCAAAGTCGGATTGGGTGACTGCTGGGTTGATTCCTGAAATTTTACTTAGTCCTCAAATAGTGGAGAGTTATCATCATGTTCTAGCAAATCAAATTTAGAAGAATAAGACAATTTTAATTCAAACCTGACAAGTTAGACCATCAATTATTAATAGCGTTCTCGTGCAACTAAAGATACCCGAATAACAAGCACACAAAAATACTTCACGGCATTTCAGACCTTGGAATTATCACATTATCTTTGGCTGTCTTGCTAAAACAATTTCCCAAGAGATTATCAAACATATTAATAAAAATCAAAGAGTAATTAAAAAAATTTTTCTCCAAAATACTTAAATAACAGTGAAATTAAACATGCGTGGCTAGTATTTTTTTCCAGTGGTTAAAGACAGTGAAATAAGACCTGGGCTCTAGTTCTAAGAGCTACCAGGGGTCCAATTTCTGGAAACCCTAATGCCTGATGCCTAACCTACAACGGTACTGATTAGGGCAGCGTCTCTCCAATTCCGCACTGTTTGCACTAATGAGCCCACAGAAAACTAGGCAGGATCAGTTAAAGCTGCTGTTCAGCTGCGCCCCGCACAGTATATTAACCACATGACTTTTCTTACTACCCTACAATTCAATGTCGCATCTCTCGAAACAGTTGGCTCCAAGTCATCACAGAGATTTGTTGTGAAAGGGGGAAGGGAAGGAGGAGAGGCCACAGTGGTCTCTGACATTGGGTGGAAAATGCCTCCAGCCCAAATGTGTGATCCAGGTAGTGCATTCTATCAGATACCACCCACCGCCTCACCCTGTCTGCAGGGATTTTACGGAAAGCACTTCGCCAAGGGCCTCTCCCGTCCTCTGTCCGCGCTGACCAGCTTTCGGAGCTAACGGAGCTCAGGCTCCCTGACCACTGCAGTGCGACCAGGCGACCGGGAGGCGATGCTGACCCACTGAAGAGAAGTAAGACAAAAGAGTAAAACACCCCGTCTCATGGAATTTGCGCACCCTCCCAAATAACCCTTGTCAGGCAGAAATAATTTATGTATTTTGGGGAGTGCGAGGACATTTTCTAAATAAACCGCATTATGATTATGGAACAGCCTTTGCTTCTGAGAGGTATGATGCAAAATGTCATGCTGCTGAGAAACCAGCGCAAGGAGGTTAACGCAATACATATATCCAAGGAGAGGAAAATAAGTGGTAAAAAATAAAATGTTCGAAATCGCCGAGAATAACTCGTCCCTTGTTTCCAGGGCCATCAGCCTGATTTAAAGTCTGAGCCCATGGCCCCCTTCCGCTGGAAGATTTCTTGGATCACATCCAACTAAATGGTTTCCCTGCCTTCTCTGCCACCTAATGTCTCCCCCACCATTATTCCTGCCTCTGCCAACCCTCATCTGTATCTTTTTCTCCCTTGTCTTTCTATTGTAGGTATGTAAGTGGCAGTGTGGTATGAGGGTAGGAACCTCTCATCGGATGTTGGGGCCACATTGGGTCTGGGTCTGACTCTTGGCTGTCTCATTTATCAGCTGTGTGAGCTCAGACAAATGACCTAACCTCTCTGTGCTCCGTTTCTCCATAGGTGAAGTGGACATAATGATACCTACACTACTGGCTCAACGAGCAGGTTCGATTGCTAATGAAGGTAAAGTATGAACCGCAGTAAGCACTCTATTATTACCAGGGCCATTTGCATGCAGGTGATTCTCATGTAAGGCACGGGCAGGGTGTTCTTTACTTTCTTTTGTAATTTAATTCCCTGAATTACCTTGTCTCAAGTCCAGCAGTCATTGCTCCTACATAAATATCAGATGAAGGAAAGAACAAAAGTGAATACGTAGCTATGGGCAGAAGTGTCGGCATTTGATGCTCCCAGGTGGGTGAATAGTTGCTCCTCTCTCTTCTCTGCATTCATTTCTCCATGGCCTTCTCCCAGCAACCTGTCTGCAGCCCGAACCCAAGAACTGAAGCTGGAGCCCAACTTCTGACGTCGGTGGACCTTCCAAAGGAGGAGAGGGACAAGTGGGACTTGACATCAGCAACACAGTATGTTCCAGGGTGTTGCCATATAAATTTCAATATGAAAACCTACAGTCTTTTGAAGGTCGTGGAACTGAGTCGATGTGATAGTTATATAGGTAAAAATGATTTTACTTAAAAAACTACAGACTTTAAATTTGGAAACTAAATCACTTGTTTTGTATAAAGAAAGAGCTAATATTTTGCACAGAGAGACATCCAAGTTTCACCTTTAAATATGACCTCTAATTCGCCAGGGAGGTGACTGTTCGGGTGTATTTAAGTGTGAGTACAGACACAGTTTCAGGCAGAGATGTTCGTGATGAGAGTGCTGTCCCTTTATCGGCGGACCCTGTCTTGTTTGTGTGTTAGCATCACTGTCTTGACAGAATTAGATAAGCAACCGGAGAGATTTTAAAAAGAAATGTGCTCCCTTTATCAGCAAACTGTCAGCACCTTTACTTTTAAGTACTCTTGCTTTGCACAATATAGGTGATGCTCGTTTGAAGATGTGAATTAGTGGGGTGTTAAAAATGTGTGGGTGAGGAGCTAAATGCCCCTTCGGACTGCACGAGCTAAGGATTCAGCCTCTGGCCGCAGGGATTAATAAATTAATATGCTTCTAGAGACTGTCTTTTATTTTAAACGTAGTCCCCAGCAAAATTCCCCCCTTAATGGATTAAGGGCAGGTGATGCCAGCAATTATAGACCATGATCATTATTTGACCAGTTACTGGCTTATTTGCGGTGTAAACAAAATACCTTTCATGAACTCCAGGTTGACTGTCCGCTTGGCAAACAGTAGCCCCTGTTTACTTGTTCTCCTTTATGACATAAACCGCGCTGTATCGTACTGTAAAAATGAGCTCCCCGCTCGGGAAACCCAAGGTGACATCATCTAGCATTTAGGCATTCTCCTGAAAAATTAGTGCCTAGAGCAGGCAAAAGAGAACATTAGTGAGGATTAATAGAATTTTTGAGTAAATCTTTTCTCCCTTGTCTCCCCGCCCCCCCTCTTAGGTGCGAGCCTGCAAAGTATCTTAACATGCTTTGTGTGTCTGTTAAATTATTAAAAGTGGTGTATTTTTTAGTATCTAGCTAGCAGATTGTTGATGGTGGCTTCACATTTTCTCCAACAGCCACGGTATTCTAGAATATTGCTAGGGTTTAAATTTCAAGAAGAAAAGAAATATGTCTTCTTTAAAATGTAGTTTCTCCAGCCTGGCCGGTGTGGCTCAGTGGTTGAGCATCAATCATACACCAGGAGGTCGCCAGTTCAATTGCCGGTCAGGGCACATGCCCAGGTTGTGGGCCAAATCCCCAGTGGGGGGCATGCAGGAGGCAGTCAATCAATGTTCTCGCTCATCGATGTTTCTATCTCTCTCTCCCTCTCCTTTCCTCTCTCTAAAAATCAGTAAAGAACAAAAAAATGTTTTAAGTAAATAAATAGAATAAAATGTATTTTCTCCAGACACATCAATTTAGTAGCTTTTCTGACTATGTCAGAGGGCATTTAAACTATGGTCAGGCGTTTCTGGTAATTGATTAGAAATAGAATAAGAAACTCATAACAAAGTGTTCTGTCACCTCCCATGCAGCGTGATTGTGGCAGGTAACTTGTCCATGTCCACATCTAATAAATAATGGACTTGACCCAGATGGTTCTGCTAGCTGCTTCCACGTGGGGGTCATGTTGGATGCTGTGGTGGATGAGAAACCTGAGGCCCCACCCATGGCTGTCTGACGGGGGCGCCATAACTGGAGGGGAGCATGGGCTCGACAGTGAAGCATTTTAGACTCTGCACAAAGAGCATCAGATAAAAATAAAGTCCACAAACCGCACAGTTTGCCCACTTGGTAAACTGAAGTCTGCAGACACGAGCACGCCAATTCAAGCCCTCCTGCGAAGTGGCCATACATAAATTGAATAAACCTGCTTCTGGAATCATTTTTGAGAATTCCGTTAAGATGAGATACATTATTTTCATGTCCTAGGCTTTCACTGAAATAAAAATATCTTTATTTCTTGCTTGTTGATATGGTCACATTCTGAAGGTCCTCTTTTTGGGTTGTAAATTGCTCAGAAAACCGGTGTTATTCCAAAGGGTTAAAAAAGTCTCCTTCTAAATGTATCAACGATTGCCCTGAGTTAACCGGTCTAGGAGTTATCTCACTAGTCACTCTCATGTTAAGACTGGTGGAATCTTTTTCCTAATTTAATTCAACCAAGCCACACTAATGCAATGGTCTGATTCCCAAGACTTTCAGTTAGCTGCAGAACAAAAGTTCTTGGTTAAGTCAAAACTATTATACACATAAGTTGCCATAAATAACGATTCATTGAAAAGAATGGGGGTCATAAACATAAAGAATATAATATAAAAGACAGTTTCAAACATATGTTGCTTCATTTCTGTTCAAATAGTCTGGATAGCCTGTTAAGATGCTTCAATTTCCTGTAATAGAGAGTGAAATGAACATTTTTCTACAAAATGTGTCCCTCTTGGTTATTTAATGTAGCAGAACAATAGCAAAATAAAATACCAGCAGAATATCTGATAATTTTTTATTGAGGGAACAGGGAAGTTAGGATGAAATGTAGGACTGTTCAAGGTAACAGGGAATTACACCCAGAGCTTTCCAGGCCCACCTCAAGATCCTCTACCATTTATCAAAAAATCTCTTCAATTTTCAAAAGCCTTCTAAAGACCTCCTGGGACTATAAACAAAGGCCATATTGTATCCTTGGCTGAAGCTTGTTAAGTGGCTCATGAATAATACTAAATGCATCCTCCCCATAAATCTCCTTGATGTAGGACTACTGTTATCCAGCCACAAACTTCACTGACATTCATCATAAACTTGGGAGATGGGAGATTCGCAACATGCATCCAAATAACTGCTTCCAACGTCCCATAGATATGGCTCCTTTGAACACAAAAATACGGATTTTTTTTTTTTTTTTTTTTGTCTTTAGTGCAATTAGTTGGAAACACTTCTAATATTCTTTGGACTGATCTTTCAGAACAGTAATTTAAGGTAATGAGTCGGTGGAACTAGCATTTGCTATAGCATTTCATTCAAAGGTATCGAAAAAGAAGTGAGTATTGTGAAGGCTATTCCAGAGCCTCTGGACTTTTCTATAATATTTTTTTTTGTTGTTGTTTCTTTTAGAGAAAACCACAAATAATGCCTTTTGGTATCTACGCAAGTTGGCAACAACTTGCAGGTGTTCTTTCTAAAGAACAACTTATTTTTGACAACTGATTTGTGGCAAAACTAAGAAGAAATGGATGGCAAATAGGACCTGGTGCATCTCAGAGATGTCTCCTGTGGAGAGAAAGGGGTAGAAGGAGAAATCGCAGATTGGGGTCCCACTCGATTGGCAGGATTTAGTGGTAAGTTCAGTCACTTGAAGCAGCGTTACTCATCTATTTTCATTAAAGTGTATTTATCGTGTAAAACGGGATCATTTCAACAGTGAAGGGAATTATTTACTATGTTACAACAGGCCCCTGACTCTCAGGGTAAACATAAGCCATATGGACACCTGCAGTAGGTCAAGGAAGTGAAGGTATTTAACATGCGTCTCATCTACTGCCCTGTGATTTAAATCTCCCAGCAAAATGTTTTAGTACCTACATAATAAATGCTGGGTTGTGGTTCTTTCCAGGAACTATAGGTCCATTTGCTCTTCAGGCTGTTGCACAGGGTGTGCGACGTTCTGAATGCATGAATCCTCCCACCTCTTCACAGTGAATGTAAATGGACCTGTGGCTTTCTATTTAGACGGCTGCATACCAGCTTCCAGTGGTACATGCAGATGCATTTTGTTTGATTTTTCCAGAGACAGACGATGTAGCTTGTCTGCTTGTCAGTGTACTTTAAGCTAACTATAATAGTTTAGAGTAAAGCAAAGCAGGCTTCACAATTCGGTATGTTCGTATTATAACGGATTAAAATAACAACGTGCTAGTTAAGACCAAGAACATTAGACTAACCAATTGGAAGTTATTTTATTGTTGGTAAGTATTTTCAGACCTGGGATTCAGGAGATTTAGGTGGAATTATTTAAGAACACATTTGAATCATGAGATGATGATGATGATGATGATGATGATGATTATTATGTATTGTTCACTAAGAGAATTTATGAATGCTAAAAAGTTATACATTATTTATTTGAATTAATGATTGAAAAGAGGACTATTCTTAATTCAGCAGAAAATCATGCTCAGACATTTCTGCCTACACTGACTGCAGGTAGTGATTAGTACTTAATTTAAATGATAAATCTGTAGTGTTTATGTAATTCTGTATAAGAAAAATATATTTTAGAAAATTGAATACTTGTATTTAACCTAATAACTTATAGAATTATACATTAAATAGGCTAAATACATTACAGAATCATAAATTAAAGAACCATAATTATACCCTCCAGCTCCCTTCCTTCCAGAAGAAAACTTGTTTGGGGGAAGTTTTCCAATCTCATGCTCGTGGGCAATGGGGGTCATATTTTGCATCATTGGACAAGTATGTCAAACTTGACATGCAATGTCAGCTGCCTTCCAAAAGAAAAGATTATTCTGTTGATACAGCTGTAGCAGGATATGCTTTTCTTCCTACAGAATCAATTGTTCCATTATTAAAAATGGTGAAATTCTGGAAGAGAAAGTCCCCAACAAACTTAAGTTACATCCGGCACATATTTGAATAGTAACACACACACGCAATTTGCTTACTGCATTTTCTTCCTAACATTTTTTGTGAACTCATGTGTGTGTGAATACGTGTGTGTTTATTTCCATTGTAACCTTTGGTAAGTTATTTGCCTGAAAGTGGTAAAGAGTTAACCGAGAATGCTGTAACTGGATAGCGTTTCTTTCCCAACCGTGACAGCTAGTAAAGGGCCAGAAGTTCTCACGTTCTTCGAGAACGGAGGCTCGCTCTCTGCGAAGGTGCAGGGAGGAAGCGCTGCAGGTCCTGAGGCCACCCCTGGACCGCGGATGTGAAGGAGCAGGGCTCGGCTCCTGCGAAACCTTATTTATCGGACACTGGAATTTAAATCTCATACAATTTCCACATCACAAAACACGGTTCTACTTTCCATTTTTCTCAACCATTTAAAAATGTGGAAACCATGCCTAGCCAGTGGGGTGTGCAATTCAAAACCAAGCGTTGGGCTGGCTTTGGCCAGTGGGTCAGTGTTTGCCAACTCTTGTCCTGCAGAAACGTCTGCACAAAGATTTGTGCTACAATTTAGCCCATTATGTGTTAATTTGGGTGTAATATTTTGCTCATCTTGAATAATCAGTTTATACATTTCTTCATACTTAATTTCAGAGATTTATATATATATATATATATATATATATATATTTTCTTTATTGATTTTCATAGAGAGAGGAAGGGAGAGGAAGAGAGAGAGAGAAACATGGATGAGAGAGAACATCGACTGGCTGCCTCCTGCATGCCCCACACTGGGGATTTGGCCCACAGCCTGGGCATGTGCCCTGACTGGGAATTGAACCGGCGACCTCTTGGTGCAGGGTCAATGCTCAACCACTGAGCCACACCGGCAGGGCTATATATATATTTTTTGAGGTGGGAGAATGGAAGAGGCAAGCAGGCAAGAACAGGTGAGGAAGTAAGCTCTTTGCAGTAAAAAGTCAAGAAGGCAAAGTCACCTGAATTTGCGTTTTTCCAAACATGAGCTGTTTTCTGATATTTGGTGGTCTCTCAATGATGATGTTGCAACTTGAAGACCCTTTGGAAAGAAACAAAAATAACGCCTTCCCTAAAGTGTTTATCATCATGTTGCTTTTGTTAAGAAAATTTCCATAACCTGAATAAAATGCAAACTAGTAGTCAGTACAATATTTCTAAAACTGTAATATTGAAGGAAATGTTTATTTTTATAAAATATAAAATATGATATGTTGATATAAAAGCAGTCCTTAATAATTATGTTAAATCAATACATTACCTCTAGAAGGAATTCTTAGTAAGTTATTGTTTTAGCTTAAAGTCCTTAAAATTTCAATTTCACTGACTGGATATTCCATCATATGAAGAAGTCAGTATTATTTTTTTTAAAGGTAGAATAATGTTCTGTAGTAAAGTTCATAAGAAATAGACTACATTTGAAAGATGCCTAACAAAATATAGAGGAAATAATAGAATTTCTGAGTACTTTTCAGGAGTGCCAAGTGGGGACTGTGTGGGCGCAGAGTTGAAATCATAAATTGGTATTTGTGGAACTTGGGTGATGGTTCCATACATGCTTATTATGCTGTTCTTTCTCCTTTTGCCTAAGTTTGAAATGTGTGTGTGTGTGTATATATATATATATATATATATATATATATGTAATTTTATAAATATCCCCCTTAGGACTTTTTTTTTCCTTCCAGAAAGGCCAATAATAAAGTTTAGCTTGGTTTTCTGTTTAGTTGTATTGAGGCAGAAGAGCTATTGGAGACACTCATCTGTATTTTGCTCTCACAGCTGAACATATTCCTCCTCACCCTTTCAACTAAAGAAGACAGTAGAAAACATCAGAAAATAATGTCTTTTTAAAAAATTTTTTTTCATTATTGATTTTTAGAGAGAGAGGAAGGGAGAGGGAGAGAGAGATAGAAACATCGATGAGAGAGAACATCGAATGGCCACCTCCTGAAGGCCCCCCACTGGCGATCGGGCCCACAACCTGGGCATGTGTTCTGACCCCGGAGTCAAACCGGTGACCTCTTGGTGCAGGGTTGATGCTCAACCACTGAGCTACAGAAAATAATCTCTCTTAATGAGGTGTTTGAGCTGGATTGTCTGGTGAAGGGGATCCCAACGTTGGAAGAAGCAGAAATGGACTCTCCGGATCCTAAGGCTGAGGAATCACGAAACTTGGAGCAGACCAGGTGAGGAAAATTTGGAGGACCTAGCACTTTTTTCCAGAGCTTGCTAGTGGTGGCATTACGGTCCTGAGGCCAGGGAGTTGGTGTTCACTCAGTAAACCACTGCAGGGTGTCTCTAGTCAGTGAGAACAAGAGAACTCGAATCTGGATAGCAGAAAGAACAATGGCCATGATGGCCACCACTGTGGACTTTGAGCCCAGTGTCCCCTTAACAGTTATTTAGGACAATAAAATGAACCCTATCTTATAATTCTGTCGTAATACTAGAAGGAAATGAGGGCCCTTTCAATCATGATTATTACTGAATTTTTTTTTTTTTATCCAAGCAGGTGGGGGGTTGGAAAAGATTTAATGTTTTAAAAATCTATTTTTATTGGTGAAAGTATTATAGATGCCCCCCTTTTCTCCCACAATGACCCCCTCCACCCCGCTCCTGCAATCCCCCTCCAGCCTTCACAGCACTGTGCCCATGGGTTATGCATAAATGCATATAAGTTCTTTGGTTAACCTTTTCTCACCCCCCCAACCCCTTCCCTCTGTGATTTATAGTCTGTTCCACACTTCCATGTCTCTAGATTTATTTGTTCATCAGTTTATTCATTAGATTTCACATATAAAGGAGATCATGTGATACTTCTCTTTCTCTGACTGGCTTTTTTTCATTTGGCTCAATACTCTCCAGGTCCCTTAGTGCTGTCTCAAACGGTAAGAGATTCTTCTTTTTTACAGCTGCATATTATTTCATTGTGGAAATGTACCTCAGATTTTTACGTACTCTTCTGCTAACGAGCGCTAAGGCAGTTTCCAGATCTTAGCTATTGTAAATAGCACTGCTATGAACATAGGAGTGCATATACTCCTTCTGATTGGTGTTTCAGGATTCTTAAGATACATTCCTAGAAGTCGGATGACTGGGTCAATGACAGTCCCATTTTTAAAATTTTTTGCAGAAACTCCATACTGTTTTCCATGGTGGTTGCACCAGTCTGCATTCCCACCAGCAGTGTACTAGAGTCCCCTTTTCTCCACACCCTCATCAGCACTTGCTGTTTCATTATTTGTTGATGGCGGCCATTCTGACAGGTGTGAGGTGATACCACATTGTCATTTTAGCTTGTATCTCTGGTGATTAGTGACTTTGAATCTTTCTTTATATGTCTATTGATCATCTGTATGTCCTCATGGGGGAAGTGTGTATCTAGGTTCTTTGTCTAATCTCTAATTAGATTGTTTGTCTTTTTTTGTTAAGTTGTATTGGTTCTTAATATATTTTGGAAATTAACCCCTTATCAGATGTATCATTGGCAAATGTGCCCTCCCATTCCGTGGGTTCCCTTTGTTTATTGAGGATGGTTTCTTTTGCTTTGCTGAAGCTTTCTAGTTTGATGTAGTCCCATTTGTTTTTTTGTTTTTGTTATTTTTTTCTCTTTGTTTTTCTTGCCTTTAGAGATATGTCAGTGAAAATTCTGCTATGTGAGATGTCTGAGATTTTGCTGCCTATGTTGTCTTCCAGGATTTTTATGATTTCATTATTTACATTTAAGTTTTTTACCATTTTGAGTTTATTCTTGTGTAGGGTGTAAGTTGGTGGTCTAGTTACATGTTTTTTTTGTTTTTTTTTTGCATTCACCTGTCTAATTTTTAAAAGAATTTATTGAAGAGATTGTCTTTACTCCATTGTATGCTCTTGCCTCCTTTGTCAAATATTAATTTAGTATAATGTCCTGAGTTGATTTCTGGGTTCTCTGTTCTTTTCCATTGATCTATATTCTTGCTCCTGTGCCAGTACCAGGCTGTTTTGATTACAACTGAGTATAGTTTGATATCTAGAAATATGAATCCTCTGACTTTGTTCTTCTTTCTCAAGATTTCTTCACTTTTCAGGGTCTTTTTTGGTTCCATATAAATTTTTGGAGTATTTCTTCTGGATCTGTGAAATATGCCATTGGTATTTAAAAGAGATTGCATTGACGCTATAGATTGCTTTGGGTAGTATGGACATTTTAATGATGTTAAATATTTCCTTCCATGAACATGGTATATGCTTCCACTTGTTTATATCTTCCTCTGTTTCTTTTTTCAATGTCCTGTAGATTTCTGAGAACAGGTCTTTTACTTCCTCGGTTAAGTTTATTCCTAGGTATCTTAATATTCTTTTTTATAATGGTAAGTGGGATTGTTTTTTCTTTTTAGTTCTTTTTTCTGAGAGTTTATTATGTTATATAAAAATAACATCAATTTCTGCATGTTAATTTTGTATTCTGCTACTTTGTCAAATTCATTTACTAAATCTTGTAGTGTTTTTTGGTGGAGTCTTTGAGGTTTTTCTATGTAAAATATCATGTCATCTGTGAATAATGACAGTTTAACTTTTTATTTTCCCATCTGGATGCCTTTTATTTATTCTTCTTGGTTGGTCACTGTGGCTAAGACTCCATTACCATGTTGAATAAAAGTGCTAAAGCAGACATCCCTGTCTTGTTCCTGGTCAAAAGGGAAATGCTTTTAGTTTATGCACATTGAGTATGATGTTGGCTGTAGGTTTGTTTGTATGGCCCTTAACATGTTGAGGTATGATCCCTCCATTCTTACTTTGCTGAGTTTTTATCAAAATGGGTGCTGGATTTTGTGGAATGTTTTTTCTGTGTCTATTGATATGATCATACAATTTTTATATTTCATTTTGTTTATGTTATATATCACCTTTATTGATTTGTGAATATTGTACCAGCCTTGTATCCCTGGGATAAATCCCACTTGGTCATGGCAAATGATCTTTTTAATATATTGCTGGATCCCATTTGCTTTTAATATGTTGAAAATATTAGCATCAATATTCATCAGAGATATTGGCTTATTTTTTTCATTCTTTGTGGTGTCTTTATCAGATTTGGAATTAGGATAATGTTGGCCTCATTAAAGAGCTCCTCTTGAAATTTTTAGAGTAGTTTGAGGAGGATAGGTATTACTTTTTCTGTGAATGTTTGGTAAAAGTCCTCTTTGAAACCAGCAGGACTTTTGTTTGCTGGGAGTTTTTTTTTATTTTTATTTATTTTTTATTGCTGATTCAATTTCATTATTTGTTAGTATAGTCAGGTTTTCTGATTCTTCCTGATTTAGTTTTAGATAATTTTGTTTCTAGGAATTTTTCCATTTCTCTCTGGTTGTCCAATTTGTTGGCATACAGTAGTTTGTAATATTTTCTTACAATCCTTTTTTATCTCTGTGGTGTCAATTGTCACTTCACCTCTTTTGCTTCTGATTTTATTTATTTGGGTCATCTCTCTTTGTTTCTTGATGGGTCTGGCTAGAGGTTCGTCAATCTTCTTTATCTTTTCAAAACAAGCTCTTAGTTTCATTGATGATATTTTGTATTATTATTATTTTTTAGTCTCTATATCATTTATTTCTGCTCTAATCTTTATTATTTTCTTCCTTCTACTTACTCTGGGCTTTTCTTATTTTTCCCTTTCCAATTCTTTTAGTTGTAGAACTAGATTCTTTACTAGAGATTTTTCTTGTTTCTTCAGGTATGTCCATAATGCTATGAACTTTTCTCTCAGGACTGCTTTCGCTGTGTCCCATAGATTTTTGGTTATTGTGTCTTCATTTTCATTGTTTCCGGGAAGTTTTTAATCTATTCCTTGATTTCATTGGTAACACATTCACTGTTTAATAACATGCTATATAACCTCCATGTGTTTGAATGTTTCTGTTGTAGGTGATTACAATTTCATGCCATTGTGATCCAAAAAAATGCTTGATATAATTTTAATCTTATTGAACTTGTAGAGACTTATTTTGTGTCCTAACTTGTGGTCTATCTTTAAGAATGTTCCATCTGCACTTTAGAAGAATGTATATTCAGCAGCACTGGTGTGAAATTTTTTTGTAAATGACAATTAAATTCATTTTATCTAGTGTGTGATTTAAGGTCACTGTTTCCTTGTTGATTTTTTTTTTAAATCCTCATCCAAGGATATTTTTCCATTAATTGTTAGGTACAGAAGGAGGGGGTGGGGAGGGACAATAGGAGAGAGAGAGAGAGAGAGAGAGAGAGAGAGAGAGAGAGAAACATCAATGTGAGAGAGACACATCGATTGATTGCTCCCCTCATGACCCCAACCAGGGCCAGGAATTGAACCGCAATGAAGGTATGTGCCTTTGGGAATCAAACTTGACACTCTATGGTCATGGGCTGGTGCTCCAACCACTGAGCTAACCTGCCAGGGCTCCTTGTTGATGTCTGTCTATAAGATATATCCAGTGAAGTCAGATGGGTGTTGAAGTTCCTGACTATGACTGTGATGCTGTGTATCTCTCCCTTACAGTCCTCCAATAAGTTTTTTAATACATTTAGGTGTTCCTATGTTGGGTGCTTATATGTTTGCCAGGGCTATATCCTCTTATTGGATTAATTCTTTTAGTACAATGTAGGTACCTTCTTTGTATCTTGTTATGTCCTTTGCTTTGAAGTCTATTTTGTCAGATAAAAGTATTACAACCTCTGCTTTTTTTAAATTTCCTTTTGCATGAAATATTTTTTATTATCTCTTCACTTTCAACCTATGTGAGTCTTTTGCTCTGAGGTAGGATGCTTGTAGACAGCATATAAATGGGTCATGTTTTCTTATCCATTCAGCTACCTTATGTCTTTGGATTGGATCATTTAATCCATTTACATTTAAGGTAATTTTTGATAGCTACTTATTTACTGACATTTTTATTCTTTATCCCTGTGCTTCTCTCTATATATTTCTTATTATTATTACAGCAGTCCCTTTAATACTACTTGCAATGCTGGTTTGGTGGTAATAAAGTCCTTTAGCTTTTTTTTTTTTTTTCTATTGTCTGGGAAGCTCTTTATTTCACCTTTAATTTTGAATGATAACCTTTCTGAATAGAGTAGTCTTGGTTTCAGATCTTTGCTTTACATTACCTTGAATGCTTCATGCCATTCTCTACTGGCCTGTAGTGTTTCCGTTGGGGAATTAGCTGACAGTCTTGTGGGAGCTGCTTTGTACATAAATTGCTTTCCTCTTGCTGCGTTTAAGATTCTCTCTTTGTCTTTAATTTTTGGCATTTTAATTATGATGCATCTTGATGGACCTTTTTGAGTTCTTTTCGTTTGGGATTATCTGTGCTTCCAGAACTTGTGTGACTTTTTCCTTCACCAGGTTAGGCAAGTTTTCTGCCTTTATTTCTTCAAACAGGTTTTCTATCTCTTGCTCACTTTCTTTTCTTTCTGGTTCTTCTATGATGTAGATATTGTTACATTTCATATTGTCCCACAGCTCCCTAAAATTGTCTTTTTGTTTTTTGTTTTTTTGTTTTCTTTTCATTTCTCTGATTGAGTGATTTTTTTCTTTCTACCCTTTCTTCTAATTTGCTGACCTGATCCTTGGCTCCTTCTAATCTTTTGTTTAGTTTTCTCCTGTGTATTCTTTATTTCTGCTATATCATTCTTCATTTCCGAATGGTTGTTTTTTATAGTTTCTATATATTTTTTCATGGTGTTTCTCATCTTTATAATCATTACTCTGAACTCTATATCTGATATATTGGTTATCTCCATTTTATTTAGGTCTTCTTCTAGAGAATTCATTTGTTCTTTAATTTGGGGCTTGTTTCTTTCTATCCCCATTTTAACTTCCTATTTGGGTTTGTTTCTATGTATTAGGTTAGTGTGCCATGACTTCTGGTCTTGGTAGGTTGACCTTATATAGTAGTTGACCTGTGGGACCCAGTCATGCAGACTCCCTGGTTACCAGACCTGGATACTCTAAAGTCCTTTGTGCATGTTGTGTGGGTCCTCCTGATATAATTGAGTCTTGATTTCTATTGGCCCCTTTATGCATGTGTTTGATCAAGCTGGATCACAGTGAGACTCAACCCCGATTACAGTGTACAGGCTGCTATGCAGGTACTTATTACATAAAATGAAATTCTCTTCAGCAATAATTGGAGCCTACCAATATCTCCCTGTGGATACTCTGTGTGTGAATCTTATTGGATTGTGCTCTGTTGTTACCTAAACCTGGCCACTGGGTTTATTGGTTTGGGGCCTCTTCAGAGGATCTCTGATACAGATTCTGTTTGTGAGTGGCCCTGAGCACCCTGTTTAGAGCTTTCAGTGATCCAAAGCTTGTGGCTCCCTCTGCTGCAGCTGGGTGCAAGTTAAAAGGACCAAGTTGTGCACCATGTTCTGCTTTGACTAGGCCTGGGCCAAGGAGCAGGGCAAAGACTCAAAGCACCCAGAGAGATCCTCCTCTGCCTGCAGACTCTCTGTTGGTTTTAGTAACTTAATGAGCCTCAGGCTTAATCTCCACTGGATGGTATGAGAGGGAATCCAATGGGTGGTGCTATTGCTTCCTTTCAAGCTAAAGCTGCATTCATGGGAAAGCTATGCCTGAGAAAGATGGCTTCTTCATTATGTGGGAATGACTCAGCGTATGAATACTGGCAGCTGTCCCGTCAGCTCTCTTCCCAAAGCTACCAGCCTCAGACCCTCTTCTTGCAGTGCTAGTCCACTCTTCCCTCTGTCTGCCAGAGCCCAAGGTGAATAGCTGGTAACAAAATGTAGTATGTTGATCCATCAATAGGTGCCTGTGTTCCTAATCATTTCTCCCTCCCAGACAGAACCCCTGGTGCTTTTCATAGCTAGACGTTATGTGAGCACCTCTCCTGGTTCTGTTACTCTGGGTTGGGGAGCCTAGCTTGGGGTTTAGATCCAACACATTTCACAAGAAATCCCCCACAGCTGAGATATTCCTCCAGATCTTCAGCTTCTGTCTGTGGGAGCCCAGCCAGCCCTCTCACACTTACAAACTTTCTACCAGTCTTGATGTGGCTTTCTCTTTGTGTCCTTGGGTATAGGGTTCTCTCCAGCTAGTTTTCAGTTGGTTTTTCAGGGTGATTTCTTTTTTTCATATTTTAGTTGTAATTCCAGTGTTTTCCTATGAGGACATCAGTGTAGCTTCCACCTAATATGCCACCATCTTGGACTCAGATTTTACTGGTTTTAAAAAGAAACATGTTATATTTACTTGGTCCAAATTTCATAGAGAAAATTTTATAATAACTACAGGGGGTTAAGTGGTAAAGTAATTATTATATATTGAGTCAATTGATAAATGTTTACTGTATTTAAAGTCTCTTGTAATAATTGTATTTATTGTCTTTATTGGAGTTTGCTATAGTAGTTGAGAGTGTGGGTTTAGAAGTTAGACATACTCACGTCTTGCCAGTTCCATGACCTTAGGCAAGTTACTTAATTTTATTAAGCTTCAGTTCTTTTTCCAGTGGAAAATAAATATAATTTTACCTAATGTAGATTTTAAAAAATATTTACTTAGGTATTGCAATTAAAATGTTTAGTACAATAGTAACATGGAAAAATAAATATTCAATAAATGTTAGTAATTATTATAAATCCAAATATTTTGTTATTATGTTTTTTTAGCATTGCTTTTGAAAATACTGCAAGGAAATAATAAGAATAGTTTATACTGTCTTATATTTCCCTACCCTTCACACCAAGGTCTGCACAGGAAGCCATGTATAACCATGGTAACTGTTTTTCAGTGATTCTTTTTCTCTAAATGATGTGACTATTACTATTCATTTATTTTGTACAATATTTATTAAATTTGTATTAAAACAGGTAAGGATTTAACTTATTTAAACCACTTACTATTCTCTTTCTGCTTTTAAAACACCAGCTTCTTTCCTGTCTCTCTCCTCCCTTCTTCCTTCCTTCCTCTCACCCTCTTCCACCTCTTTCTTCTGCTTCTTTTATTTTCTTTAGAAACTATCTGGTTATATTCTTATGTATAAAAAGTATGTGTAGAAGAATCATTCTTAATCTAGACATGCTTATCAGAATTACTTCTGAAGAATTTTTTATAAAATATTTATCAAGATACCGCCCCATTTTTAATTAATCGAAATCCTCAGAGATTTAGCTCAGGTATGTGTAATTTTATAAAAGCACACTTGATTTTAAGTCATTATTTTAAACGTATTGATATCTTTTAATTTATAGGATAAAATATTTCTTTTGCTCAGGAAAGTTTTCTTCTATTATGTCATTATTTGTCTGGTTTCCTTTTCATTCTTTTTTTCACTCTCAAATGCCTATAATTGTAAGCTTTATCTTCTATTCTCTCTCCTCCAAATCTATAGTTTTCTTTCTTAGTGTTCTGATTAC
Organism: Molossus molossus; assembly: GCF_014108415.1. Taxonomy (NCBI): domain Eukaryota; kingdom Metazoa; phylum Chordata; class Mammalia; order Chiroptera; family Molossidae; genus Molossus; species Molossus molossus. The sequence goes on from NW_023425388.1 coordinate 113,076,018, forward strand.
TGTACCTTTAATTATTTTACCTATAAAAGTACACTAACCTCTGAGCTTGTTTACTTAAAATGATGACACTGGTAGAATTGTTCTCTTTTGAACAAATATACTTAAGTTATAATTGCTATTGTATAGCCAATGATAACTTATAATTGAAAATTGTGTTTCATTGTAGCTTCCATATAATAATCCCATATTTGACTGAGACTCTATCAGTGAAACCTGAGTATCTGAAGCCATTTTCTACATAGTGGGGTGGAGGTTGTGTGATATCTTATCATCAGTTAATGTGGATGAAAGAAACCAGGGAGACTTGAGGTCAGGACTGCCGGAGGGTTACTCTTCTCAAGGATTTTTGAGGCCTCTTTGGAAGGAAATCATCTTGGAGAAAGACAAAAACTGAGCATACAATGGATTAGTTGTGGAAGGCAGTGAAATGTGAAGATACTTAGTTTATCCAGTCTTTCTTTACTGACAATCCTAATTTGCTTTCCCATGTTTCCTCCCGCCCCAATATACACACCATTCACCACTAAGGCACGTAAGCCAGAATCATCACAAATGGAGGCTGTAACAATAAACTTTTAAAGATTGTGAGAGCACAAAATTCACAGCATTCAATACACTGAGATTCAAAAGGCAGGGAAGAGTGATTGATGTCACTTTGGCATGAAACATGTCACTGTTTTAGAACAACAACAAATATAGAATTTATAATGTGGACTTGGCATACGAATGGCTTATTATCAGCTTCTATAGCCTTGGGACCCAGTGTTCAAGGCTTTTTCAGTGATGGGACTCTGTGCTTTTGTGTCTCTGTGCCCAACTCATAGCTATTTTAGCTTTTTTTTTAGAGGCATTACTCTCAGCAACAAATATTGGCAGCTTTCATGTAGACCTTGGCAAGCATCACCAACTTCTGGAGCAGCTTTGTTACCTTCAGCATCCTTGGCAACAGATCACTAATCAGCTTTTGAATTTAAGCAAGAACAGATCATAATGCCAGCTTATACGCAGGAGACAGCTCTTGAAGAACTCCACAAATTGATGAATGGGTATTGTGAAGGGAGAGTGAAAACTTCCTAAATATTCAGAGCAATAGTATTTACTTTTTTTTATCAGTATGACCTATTATTGTAACCCCTGGCAGACAGAGCCTCAAGAATCACAAGCTACACTTTGAAAAACTCTTTTTTGTTGTATTTAAGATTGGGTCTACCTGATGCATGCTGAAGATGTCAGACTTGGGATAAATATATTGAATCACATAAAAGGCAGTAGATAGAATGTGAAATTTATGACATTCTCTGTTAAGAAAAATAATCATCAGTAGTCAATATGTCATTTTCTAGATTTAAACACAGGTCTTTCCACAGCTTAGAAATACAATGGAACATTTCCCCAGTTCAAACTTCAGAGTCTAATTCTGCTTATACCAGAGGCGGGCAGGGAAGTTCTCCAAGAAGCCTGGGGACTGGTGGCCCATAACGTTTGGCTGGTTTTGATGAAAATTAGTTTGAGATGATGCACAGATGAAAGAGCAAATGGGTTTTCTTTACTTGATGAAAGCAGTGAATTCTGAAATTATGCACAGCAGGTACAGATGGAAGATACGACACAGATTTCAAAAGATATCTCACAGTTTTATGCTGAAACATTTGTTTTATCCATTTACCTCACAGCCTTTTAGTGGGGAGCAAAAAAGTGTAAAGTACGCATATTGATCTTTATTTTATAGGAAAAGATAAATGATGAAAAGACAATCACAAATCACGCTGTTTACTCTTTACTTATCCACTCATTAAACAAATATTTATCGCATCCCTACTATGGGCTGGACACCATGCGACAGCATTTTTTTAACCTTCTTCCATGTCCTGAAATAGAAGTATGTAGTCAGGGTCATTTCTAGGCAATTTTGTGAAGCAAGCAAATTTTCTATAGACCTTGCTCTTCTCTCTTCCAAGACTCCATTTCTTCCATTCCTGGGCCTATCGTTGATTCTACCTTCTAGCACTTTACTTCCTCCTATCGACTATAATTTATTTTAAGCATTTGCTTATGAAGGCCTAAGTCTTTGAAATCCAATGCTAACATAAAGCCACGAGAAAACGTGTGTGTGTGTGTGTGTGTGTGTGTGTGTGTGTGTGTGTGTGTGTAGAAAGGTACTTTGGAATGAGAGTTCTACTTGGAGGTCTGAAAATCATACAACACTGGCACCATCTTCTCTAACTTCAAAGTCAAATGTGTATCGTTCTTTGAAATAGTTGGGGACAGAAAACATTTCTATTTCTTTGGTCTCTCCATAGGAGTTACTCAATAAAGTTTTTCTAGAATCAGTTATTAATTTTAATGTATGCATTCTTTAATATTTTAGTATTTATTCTGTGCTGTTCAAGGGCTTCAGGGTACAGAAATGAACAAATTAGACAATAAAAATTGCTATCCCCATGGAGACTATATTCTAGTGAGGGTTAAGATGACAATAAAAGTCAACCTCATAAATAAGTAAATTATTTGGTTTAAAATCACGTACTCGAGTGAAAAAAAATAGAGCAGCAAAAGAAAATTTGAGGGTGCTGAGGGGTTAAAAAAATTGCAGTTTTAAGTAGGATGGCCAGAGTAGATCTGATTGAAAAGGTGACATTTGAACAAGTACCTGAAGGAAGTGAAGAAATTATACTTGGCTATCTGGGGCAGAGGATTCTAGACAGAGCCTGTGCAATGGCCCTGAGGTAGCGAGCACGTGACATGTTCCAGGACGAACAAAGAGGCCAGTCGGCAAGGAAGAGAGTGAGCAAAGCGAAGAGAAGTAGGTGTTGAGCTCAGAGGGACCACAGTGTGTGGAGCCTTGGAAGACATTGTAAACAAAATTTAGCTGTTATTCTGATTACAATGGAAAGGCAGTGCGGGGCTTTGAGTGACATGATCTGATCCATTGTCTTAAGGGATTCTTCTGGCTGATTGAACAAGCGTGAAAGTGAGAGACTTACAAGAGACAAATTCAGCAACTGAAGAAATTGTAGGATTCTTTGTTATGTGTGTTTTTAATGGATAACTCTTATTTCCTTGATATCTCCCCATGTCAAGTAGCCAATACAGGTAGAAAATTGTTACTTTTTTGTTGGCCAAAGTTTGATAAGTCCTGTGCTTGAGGGAAATAAGGGCATCCATCTCAAGGGAAAGGATGAACAAGGGAGGGCAGATCAAGCAGTAATCATTTACTACACTGGGCTCCATCCACGTTCTCACTTTAGAAATACCGGCAATCTATAACAACAACAACACAATGAGAGCAAGAATAGTTTCTGAGCCCAAAACCAAAATAATTAAACCAGACTCCTGTGGTTGAGGCTCAGTACCTAGTTTGTTTCCATGTGATTGTCACGAACAGCCAAGTACCTATGCTAGTCACTGGGCTACACACTAGAAACTCTATCATCCATCTTCTCCATATGACTTCTAAGGTCACCCCAGCCATTTCCATTTATTCCCAGACAAATGGGAAGGAAAAGAGAACAGCATGTCCAGAGCTAAGCACACTTCTTTGTACATTTCGCCTGTGAATATTGTATTTTTTTTTTACTGATATCTAGTCGCAGAGGAGGCTAGGGAATATAGTTGAGTTGGGCATCTATATAGAAACCATGTGTGTTGTGGGGGAAGGGCAACCAAAGTGTCTGCCATATTTTCTCCTTGCAGAGGGGAGAGATAAATTTGGGAAAGACTTAATATGGACCCGTTCTTTGTCGGCACCTCGCGTCCAGCCAGTTGTAGATGAAACTGAATTCTGAAAAAGCTGAGAAGCTAGGGCACTGGAGTTCTAAAAGGCTTTTCCTTATTATTCACTCTGTGGCAAAGTAATATGTGAAGGGAACTTCACTGAGCATGAACATAAGACTTTCCTCAGTGGATCTAGTCCATGGTTTCTATACTGACACTGAAAGGGACAGAGGGGAGGCCGACCAGAGAGTGTTCGTTCTGCGATAGTGATGCCCTTGGCCTACATCCCCTACTCAATCTCCCCTCTACTGGAGATCTATCACCGTGGGTTTTCTTAAATGTAGTGAGTTGGAAACAGAGCACCAGGGTCTGAATCTGCCCATTTGGGTTGTTTATTACAAAGAATGTTGTCAGGCAAGAGGGTTAGAGAGTACATGCTCTCAACTGCCGTAAAGTAACACTCTGTGGAAGTAAGCGAAGGAGGAAAGAAAGACTAGCGTGGAAAATGATGTTTCATTTTGGAATAGCCAATGAGAGGTACGATTAAGAGACAACAAATCTCACCATCCAGAACTCACAGCTGTTTCATTTAAATCTATGATTGTAACAACTGTTTTCTTAATCAGAGAGATTAATTAACTTTCCCAAGGTCACACAGATTCATATTCAAGAGTGGCAACTTCATCAGACTTTGTTATTTAATCTTGCTTGATTGGTTTCATTTTATAATCTAACTTTCCCCAGGTCTATAAATTCTCTTTTTAACTAGATATTAGTTACGTTGACTGCAAGGACTCTGAGCATTACTGTTACCAATTCTTTTTATCTAATGTGCTCAAAGAATGTTTATTAAATAAATGCATAAAATAATGTAAAAAGAAGTACCACTCATCTTCATACCAAATAGAATATATCATTTTCTAACTCACATTATTCTTACAGAATAGCATATCGGATTGTGGGAACTTTTAGAAAATGTTTCCCTCAGGGGTAGTCAGGTTATTTCTTTTGGGTTTATTTCTTCAGCACATACTTTCCCATTGATTCAGAACCTTTTAAAAGTAACTTCTCTTATCTTCAGCTGGGTAAAAAATGTCTTGATTAGAACTAAATGGGTGCAATTCTCCTGACATAACTGTGTATAACACCTGCTGTCATTAATTTTTCTTATTAAATTGTAACAGGTGAGGCAGGCTGGAAGCTTAGTGATAGCATTTCTACAAAAAGTGAGGCCAATTCCCAGTCTAAATTCCAAACTGCACAGGGTGTAGAAAAGCTAAGTTAAGCTTCAAGATCACAAATGAATATTGTGATAGTCTCTGACACGGGTCATCTCATGTGACGCACAGTGTGGTGTTTCGGAATATTTTCTGGCATGTAAGGTACAGACGTTTATGGAGAGCCGTTCTGGTCTCAGATGCATTAAGGTGGAAGTGGGAGAGGGAGGTTTGGTTAATTTTTTTTCACTGGTATAAACAACTCCTTGAATTACAATATTTTGTTCAACATCGTTTTGTTATAGCGTTGATAAGATGCTGCAGAAACGTAACTCTTGATTATATCAATTAGTCTAGGGTAACACTGGTTTCATTATATGTCATTTGAAGTTTCAGAACCTATCAATACTGTAACCCTAATACACAGAACAGTGCCAGGAACATAGTAGGTGCCCAGTAAAATCTGTTGCCTTAATGTCCAAATCACATGTGATCATTTCTGTTCATGGAAGGGTCTTGGAAGATAGGGGTGGAAAGGGGAAGCATGGTTATTTGCAGTATAGCTTAGGACCTAAAATTTAACATGCCCAGGTCATACCATCTATCTGAAATCAACGCCCGCCTTTTGACATTCAGTGTCCCCTAACGAAACCTCATTGTCACCTACTAATCCTTCTAGGTCCAGATAAAATCACACATTTCTATGGATACCATTCCAATTTATTCACCAGAATGTGATTTTTTTTGTCTCTTTTGAGTTTTTTCAGGAATTGTGCTCTCTGTGGAATGTAGCATTTAACACATTTTATTCTTGGCTCCATGTTTCATCTTCTAGCCTCACGTCCCTGAGTTGACCCCATGCCTATTCTCTTCTTTACATATCAACATACCAAGCAGGAGGTCATTAAGGAGTTTTAATAATCCACTACTCTAATAATTGATCAAACTATAGTCTTCATTGTTGAAAAAGATGTTTTGAAAATATGTTTCTTCATTTGGGGACAGGAGAATATTGGTGAGAGAATAGTTTAAAAAGCATTATTTTTAAAGCTTAAGACTACTGCTTTAAACAAAAAGGGAAACCAAACAACTATCGGTTTAAAATATTCTCAGAGAAAAGAGACTAGCTTCAAGAACAAAATTTTGGGAAATAAGAGGTTATCTTATGTTCTATACCCCGTGTTCTTATTGAGAAAGCCAACAATGGGAAGAGAAGAAAGATGGGGAGACGGGAAGGGGGGCCAGGGAAGAGAAGTAGAAAGATGGGGAGACGGGAAGGGGGGGCCAGGGAAGAGAAGGAGAAAGACAGAGATAGAGGGGGTGGGAGAGAAAGGCAAGAAGAGAAGGCACTTTGGCTAAAGCTATTGTAGTTTTTGGAATAAGTAGACTGCTCTGATAATACAGCAATTTTTAAATTTTTCTCATTTTAAGTATTAGAATGAAGAGGTTCATGAATTTCATTAAGGTAGCTAACACTTTTTTTGAAGGAGAAACAAACACTGCCGTGTCTATAACAGCAATCTAACCATTTTAGTCATTGTGTTTCCTAGTCTCTTTAAAGGAACGAAGGACATACCCTTTTACTCACAAACCTAGCTGGATAGAATGTTAATGTTTCTCCTGCCTCAGGTTTATGTGTACAAAGAGCGCAGAAGGACCCCCGTCCCGTGCACTCATCAGTTCAGGGGTCACACCATCCTTCCGTCCTCTTGTCATCAGACAGAGGTCTCTGCTCCGGAGCCTCGTGGGAGCCTGGGCGCCTTTGGGAGCTGGGCGTGTGGAATGTTAAATGTAAAATATTCCGTAGCATTCTATTTCTGTCCAAATCAATATATGAAGTTGGAGTGATGCCGTATGAAATCTTGCAGGTACAAAGATATAATGTCCCCAAGTTTCTGGATTAGAGACCGTCTTTACATCGGCACAGTTTCTCCACACCCACCCTCTTTGTAGATACCAGGAGTGGAAGTTCTTCTATCAGAAAGTTATGAGTCATAGTTTAAGTATTTGAGTTTCTAATTACTAATCAACAATTGGGTATGCAAAACCAATTTCCTATATCAAAGTTTTACTAGGTACATAGAGCAAGCACTTTACATTACGAAATAAAATACTATATTGTGTACTATAAAATACAAAATCTAGTGTATCTGAAGAGCATGGGTCATGTTTATTAGAATAATTCCTAGGTGGTACCATGCTGAATCCCTGACAAAACTATGAATACTTGATGGCAGCATCTTTCTACTGACGACCTAAATCTGTCCTGTTAATCTGAAACTATATCTGGTATTTGTTTTGGACTAGTGATCTAGAATTATTTTTTTTTTAAGTTTTACATCCTTATCTTTATAAATGTTTAAGTGTATACTCCCCACATATCTATTTCTAAAATTAAAACCCATGTACTTTGATATGCAACATATACTTAATGAAGCCTAAAAAAAAAAAAACTAAAATTAATGAAACTTCTGTTTATGTCCACTTTCACCTAAAACAGTTGACTTGCAGAGATGCTAAGTTACACGTATGCTACTTTAGAAAGCACTGATCTAAAGACTGTCATACTTATAACAGTAACTGTATAGAAGGAAAAAGACACAGGTTAGTAACTATGGTGAAAAGTGAAGAAAACAGTGGCGGCTTCAATGAGGAAGGGCGGCAGGAGGGGCTGGAAAATAGATACATGACAGTGACAAACAATACAGGACTCCAAGACGCCCTGGGATCAAGACTTCTTATTCCGCTTTGTCAAAATGATCACATGACTCTGGGGGGTGATGTGTGTGTTTTCATAATGGCTGAATGAACAGAAGGCTATGTAGAATAAATTTTCAGAACTCCCCCAATGTAAAAATTTTGTTAAAAAAAAAAAAGCACCCATTCTTACGCAGAAGGCTGTTTCTGTTCTAATGACACCGTGTGAACCATGGTGAGTCCCAGCTCCAATGGCCTCCTGAGACTTTCAAGGGCTTTGTGTCCTATCAGACGGCAGAATGTAAGTACAGCTTTGGCTGAGAATGTGCTCATTTATTTTTCAAAAGTAATGCTTTAAAAAATTGCTTCCAGGAACATTACAAATCACATATTTCTGTACTGAGATACTTAACTAAATCCAGAGGCATTGTTGCTTTTCAAGTAAACATGAATTTTTGTCCTGCTTAAACATGTATCCAGAATTAGTACTATAAATTATTTTGCCTTTTGTCACTAAATACACACACATTTCAATATGGATATTATTTTAGAAATTGTAACTAAATACTTGGGCACTTTAAAATATGTTTTAAATGAATGAATCATATGAATTTCTTTCAAGCCATTAAGTCCATGCTATGAATACAGAGCCAAGTAGAAAACGGTAGTTTGTACACATATTGGAAAGGCACAATAAATGTGTTTATACAATAAAATTGAAGACTTTTTTTTTTTCTTTTCTAAGATTAATAACAAGTGAATTCTCTATTAGTGACAAATAGGTATACAAATTCCTGTTTAGAACAAGAGGCCCAACAGCAGATGTAAGTGACTATTTACATACCTCACATGTCATTATCTTCAGAGGTAGCACATTATTGCTCCAGAGAAGAGATTTCTGAAGCAGGTCAATCCCCAGCAGGCACCTGGGCATTATGGGGGTACCAGAGTGTCACTCCATCACTGAAAAATGTTCTAGGAATATTTGAACACCAGGGGAGAGAGTTTTCTTAATGTGACAAAAAAAAAAAAAAATTCTCCTTCGCGATCCTCCTATATCATCATCCCAATAACATGACCAGTTGCTATTTTACTTTCTGTCTACGTAACCTCATGCACAGCTAGGAAATAATGATTTAGGACTTGAAATTCAAAATATAATGGTGTTCCTTTTTTTCATTCCTCATTTTACTCCACACCCCTGCAGAGCTGATGCAAGGACTGAACTCCCTTTGAAGTCAGCTTGCATCATCTTTGATGGGGTATAAAGCAATAGGAGATACTGACTGCAGTTTTGAGCATCTCAATTCTCATCTCAGATGTGCCGACACATTTGTCATTAAATGCGTGCCATGAGCAAATCCTTGGAAGGATTGCCAAGCAGTTAAAATGGTCAGGTAGAGACTACACATTTCTACTATGAAAGAACGAACAAGAAAAATATTAACTTGTGTTTAAAGCATTTCCCTGTATATTCTACTTAGGTTATTCTTATGGTGGGTGATTTTGTAACACATTCTTGTTACTTGGTTTACTTTTTCTAGTACTTTTAGTGCTTTGTAAAAAGTTACGTTGAACACATGTATTTAGAGGCCAAAAATATTTGAGATCTTGAAGGATGATGTCCTTTGCTTAAGGAATAGTAAAATAAATCAGTATCTGTGGATGAACACTGATAGTATTGGCTTTTTAATATACTGTGCTCTCAGCAATAATTATGTCTTAGACTGAAGGTGAGGGTGACATGGAGGTAAAAGGGGAGCAAGGCCTTTGTGAAATTCTGCCTGCACTTGTAGGTCTACTACAGACCAGCACGCGTCGGTCCCATCCACGGGGCACAGGGGATAATTGCATTCTGTGCCCCGCTGATGGTGTTTTGCATCCATGTGACAAGTGCTGGCCAATGGAACAGGAACAGAGGGGCTGGGGGAAGCATTTGATTCCTTGAGCTCTCTTCTTGTCTTCTGCGGAGAGGCGGTGGAAGTATGTGTGCCCCAGCCCAAGGTGCGCTGTAACCCAAGTAACGCAGGACCACAGGTGTCGCGGAGAGTGACCGAGGAGGCTGCGACCGACTTGTCTGATCAAAATTTTAATTTTTGTTATGCACAACCTAGCCCATCCTGACTGATACACACATACACACACACACACTTAATATATATATTTAATATATTTAAAGACACATAAACTGAGTAATTAACACAACTCAAAATAAAAGTTACCAAACATTTGTGAAATGCAGTTGATCCTTGAACAACACAAGGATTAGGGACACCAACACCCCACCTCACCCCCACAGTTGAATGTCCATGTATAACTTTGAAAGCCCAGAAACTTATTTTTTCCTCAAAATCACTGGGAAATTGGTTCCAGAACCTTACGCAGATACTAAGTTCACAAGTGCTTAAGTTCCCTTTATAAAATGGACCAATGCACAGGCTCTAAACCACAGATCAAAAAGCAAACAGGCATTTATTGAAAACAATCTGTCACCCAGCTGGTGTGGCTCATTGGCTCAGCGTCAGCCCAAGTACCAAGAGGTCGCTGGTTCAATTCCCGGTCAGGGCATGTGCCCAGGTGGTGGGCCCGATCCCCAGTGGGGGGCATGCAGGAGGCGGCCAATCGATGTTCTCTCTCATCGATGTTTCTATCTCTCTCTCCCTCTCCCTTCCTCTCTCTCTAAAAATAAAAAATAAATAAATAAAAATAAAAATTAAAAAACAACTGTGTATAAGTGAACCTCTGCAGTTAAAACTCGTGATGTCCAAGGCTCAACTGTATGTTGCCATTCCCATTGGCCTCAGTGTCTGTAAACACTCACATTTTACTCTTACTGGGATATTCACATTAATTTCTATTCCCCTTATGAAATTGGAGTTTTCAAAATCATTATCGTTTTATAGTAATTTAGAACACATTTTGATTTGGGGGAAATATTTCAAGGGAGACTAGTAGGTAACAATTGGTAAGAGTTTTGATGAGCTGAGTTTCAGAGAATTTCTCATTGCCCTGGGAGTTGGGTCA